>NC_137961.1:30088004-31448754 GCF_963924665.1 Micromys minutus | reverse complement strand
GTTACATTCCACATTCTGAGAGGACAGTTGGAATGAAATGGGAAATGGAAAGTCAGTTAGCATAGGCTTGCTCTTCTTCCCCTTCCTCTTTCACCTCCCCTTCTCTCCCACCTCCTCCCTATTTCTTTTGCCCCCTCCTTATCTCCCTTTCTCTCTCTTCTTTCTGGATACCATGAGTGAGTCCATTTGCTTTGTGACCTGTCATGATGGGCAGAAATCTCAGACATTACAAGCCATATTAAATCCTTCCTGCTTTAAATTGCCTTTTGAGGGGTGTTTTGTTTCAGTAAAGAGAAACAGAATAACATATCTGACTCTCCCACCAGTCTGTGAACTCCACTAAAGACTCATGGAACACCTCCAGACCATAGATTTCCCAGGAACTTCACTCCCTACTCCAGCAGAACCTTCTCAACAACCAAGAGCTACTGAAGAAACCAGTGACCAGAGGGGAGCCTTTCTGGGGATTTCCCTAATCCCAAACAACAAACAGATGATCAAGTCAAACTCAGCATCATGACACTGCAGCAAATTAACTGTGTTCTGTGTAGAAACGCTTGCCCTCGGAGTTGCCAATAAAAACCTAAGTTTGTGTGTCTGCATCACAGAATGCAGGTTGAGTAGATATCTATTTCCTTTTTTTTTAACAACTTTATTTTACAAAACAAAGATAAATGTACAGATTTTAAGCATTTTTGCCTAAAATTATACAATAAATTTTTGTCAGTACTTTTTTTCAGATTGTAAAATAATTTTTATATAAAAATGTATGAATATATTTTTTAGTCAGTACTTGATTTTTTTAAAGGTTTGATAGTACGCATTGAAAACCTAATAGTTACAATGAGCATAAAGTATATGTAAAACAAAATGTAACATGGAAATAGTCAAAGTTTTCTTGTTGCATAGAAATTTATTTGTTTGGTTTTGTTTTCTTTATTTCTTGGACTTCATACAGTCTGTGAGTTGTTTCTGGGACAGTGCGAGCCTCTGGGGTTAGCATCCCATTATCGGTGACTGCATATTATGTCTGTTCTTTTGTGACTGGTTTATCTTACTCAGAATGATATTCTCTAGATGCAGCCATTTTCTTAAGAATTTGGTCAAGTCATTGTTTCTGGTGGCTGAGTAGTATTCCATTGTGTAAATGTACCACAATTTTGTATCCATTCATCTTCTGAAGGACATCTGGGTTCTTTCCAGCTTTTGGCTATTATAAATAGAGCCGCTATGAACATTGTGGTGCATATATCATTGTTGTGTACTAAGGTGTCTCTGGGGTATATGCCCAGAAGTGGAATAGCTGGGTCTTCAGGTAGTATTATGTCCAATTTTCTGAGGTATCACCAGACTGATTTCCAGAGTGGTTGTATTAGGTTGCAACCCCACCAACAGTGTACTTAAGTGACCCCAAAAACTCCACCAGAGAACTCCTACAGCTGATAAACGAGTTCAGCAGAGTGGCTGGATACAAAATCAACTCAAACAAATCAGTAGCCTTCCTATACTCAAAGGACAAACATGTGGAGAAAGAAATTAGGGAAAAGGTACCCTTCACAATCGTCACAAAAACTATGAAATACCTTGGTGTGACTCTAACTAAGCAAGTGAAGGACCTGTAAGACAAGAACTTCAAACCTCTAAAGAAGGAAACTGAGGAGGATCTCAGAAAATGGAAAGATCTCCCATGCTCATGGATTGGAAAGATCAACATCTTAAAAATGGCCATCCTACCAAAAGCAATCTACAGATTCAACGCAATCCCCATCAAAATTCCAACCCAGTTCTTCATGGAATTGGAAAGATCAATGTGCAAATTCATATGGAACAACAAAACACCTAGAATAGCGAAATCCATCCTCAACAACAAGAAAACATCTGCGGGAATCACTATCCCTGACCTCAAGCTATACTTCAAGGCAATTGTGCTGAAAACTGCATGGTACTGGTACAGAAATAGGCATGTGGATCAATGGAATAGAATAGAAGATTCAGAAATGAGCCCTCACATATATGGTCACCTAATTTTTGACAAAGGAGCTGTAAACAGTCAAGGGAAAAAGGACAGTCTATTCAACAAATGGTGCTGGTCCAAGTGGCATTCAACATGCAAAAGAATGAAAATAGACCCTTTCTTATCTCCTTGTACAAAGCTCAAGTGTAAGTGGATCAAAGATCTCCACATTAAACCAGATACACTGAAACTATTAGATGAGAAAGTAGGGAAAACCTTAGAACACATAGGCACAGGAGAAAATTTTCTGAACAAAACACCAATGGCTCAATCTCTAAGGTCAAAGATTAACAAATGGGACTTAATGAGATTGCAAAGTTTCTGTAAGGCTAAGGACATTGTCAAGAAAACAAAACGGCAGCCAACAGAATAGGAAAAGATTTTTACCAACTCCACATCAGATAGAGGCCTAATATCTAAGGTATACAAAGAACTCAAAAAGCTAGACACCAGAGAATCAAATAACCTATTAAAAATGGGGTACAGAGCTAAACAAAACGTTCTCAGTTGAGGAACACTGAATGGCCGAGAAACATCTGAGGAAGTGCTCGACATCCTTAGTCATCAGTGAAATGCAAATCCAAACAACCCTGAGATTCCACCTCACACCAGTCAGAATGGCCAAGATCCAAAACTCAGATGACAGCAGATGCTGGCGAAGTTGCAGAGAAAGAGGAACCATCCAGGAACTATCTTAAGATAGCCAGCTTAAGGACTCAACCAGCAAAACCCAGGGTAATATGACACCTTCAGAGCACTGCAAGCCACAGCCAGCCTGGATATCCTAAGATGAGCAAAGCAGGAGATGACCTTAAATAACTCAATCGCAAAGATATTATCCAGAGTCCTTTGAAGTGAAATTTAATAAGTTCATTAAAGAAATACAGCATAATACAATCAAACAAGTAGAGGCCTATAGCCAGGCAGGAGTTCCAGAGGACGGAGGGGGACATCAATACACTCACAAAACCTTCAACCCAAAATTTCTCTTGCCTACAAGATACGCAGGGATAAAGATGCAGTAGACTGAGGAAACGGCCAACCAATGACTGTCCTAACTCGAGATCCATCCTGGGTAAGGGAGCCAACCCCTGACACTATTAAAGATACCCTGCTCTATTTGCAGAGACCTAGCATAACTGTCTCCTGAAAAGCTCCATCCAGCTGCAGATGAAGGAAGATACTGAGGCCCATATCCAAATATCAGGCAAAGCTTGAGGAGTCTTGAGCAAGAGTGGGAGATAGAAGTGAAGAAGTCCTAAAAGTAAGAATACCACAAGTAGACCCACAGAGTCAACCAACTTGGGACTCTGGGGCCCACAAATAGCCCACCAATGAGAGAGCATGCAGGAACTGGACTTAGACCCCCTACATATTTGTAGCAAATATGCAGCTTGTTTGTTGTGTGGGTATCCTAACAAGTGGAGAAAGGGGTTTTTTGATCTCTCTTCCCTGCTATTGGACCCCCTTTCCATTCCCCTACCTGCACTGTCTGGTTGGATCTCAGTGGAAGGGGATGAGACTAAATGCCCCAGTGTGTTGCTACCCAAGGGAGCTCCTCTATTCTGAGGAGAAGAGAAGACAATTTGAGAATAAATTTGGAAGGGTGGGAAGAAGAAGAAAGGAGTGAGGGGGATTGTGGTTATGATGGGAAATGAATAAAAACAATAAAGAAAAATGAAAATGAAAGAATTGGAATATGTCAATAATGTGACACAGCTAGCATACCTGACTCATCAACTTCTTTGTCTAAACATTTTTTTTTGAAATATACATTTTGTTAAATTGGAGTGATTTCTTGAAGGGAAGTTGTCCAATCACTTTATTTACTTTATAAAGTTAAAAAAACACAACAATCCTTAATGAATATTTAAATCATTTTATTATCTCTTTATTTCTCCTGTATTTGTTTTTGTTCCATTTTCATTCTTTTTCTAATACTGACCCTTTACTGTGGATGCAAAGTTTATTGGATAATGCCTCTAATGAACTCATTACAATTGCAATGAGAGGAAAAAAAAATCTTTTCAAGGATGGCTCCAAGTTTAGCCTATCTTACTCTGTTTTGGATCCACAAATGTTAGCCTCCTATTGAGCTTAATATTAACTTTTAAGATCTTCTGAGGTTTTAGTTTATATTATATATTGATCCAATGGTTCAGTATGGCATTTTCCTCTTTTTTCTTTTTCTATATTGCAGAACATGTCGACAATGCAGCATCTCTCCACACGAACAGTATTCTCAGGAGGAATTTGAGGCTGAATTGCCTAGAGTGTAGCACGCAAAACTTTCATTGGAAGGGAAATGAAGCAAAAACAGTTGCATTGCCTAAATAAATTAATTGATTTCAGACATGGTGTTGTGGGAGGAAAATTCCATTACTACCCACTACTTAACTCAATTAAAGTGAGGGCTGTGGCAGCAAGTGTTTTATCCTCCATCCTGTCTTTCTTGTTCCTCATTTTACCCAAGGCGATTAATGTTAGCAGCCTGAGGGTATGAGCTGATTTTTCTATACTCCTGAAAATACAAGGTTTTTTTTTTTTTTTCAGCATTTATTGTGAAATTTTACACTCTTATTTCCTTATCAAGTTCCCTGAACTAATAATTTCTTAGCAATGATTCTTAGAGTTATTTTTACAGAAAGAGCAATGTTGATCTACAGTTGGTTTTTAGTAGGACATGAAAATCACAAGGTATGCCTTAGAGAAATCAATCCTTATCAAAATCTGTTGGTATTGACTACATGTCTACAAATGCCTCTGACACTACCAGCTGCTTCTCAGAAGTCAACTATGAAACACCTGCAAACACTGTACAAACACTTCAGAATTATGAGTGATCGTTGTTTTTCAGAGCATTGTGTGATGCTCTAAAATTCTCCTTTTTGACAGCTGGACACAAATTATTCTAAAGCTATTTGATATACTCTAGTATATATTTTAGTATACATTAAATTGCATTGTTAAATGTATAGTATTAAGTATCTTGAACACTTTCATCTAAGTTATTCTTATATCCAGCTCGCAATGAAAACCATTGTCAGTACATATAAATCTGATACAAGAAATGCCAGATTATGCAGTTCTGCGCTGTTCAAACTAACCTCTCAGGCCTGAGCATCAGGCTTCAGATTAGGTGACTCAAGGATTTCTGTGACTTTCTTTCTGGACTTTGTAGTTTGGATTCATTCAAGGACTCACAGATGCGGTTTGTTGAATGCTTAACAGCTAGTTACCAGTGTTCATTACTGCAGATGCTAATGTGTATATGTCCTTTTGTGGAATACTTATATTTAAAAGGACACAGTGTATACTTTAGGAATGATCCCTTATTTCTCTATATGTATACTCAATACCACATGCTCATTCTCTTTCTATCACACACCCACTTATTTTATCCATTTCTTATACTCTTAAAAATTATCTCTTAGCTAGCATGAAGTTACACCAGCACCATGGAAGAACTGTAACACAAAGCCAGGTTATCATTCTTTTGAGGATGAAATATACTATTGAGAAGCAAACTGAAAAGAAAGCTCACACCCTTCGCTTTTTTGATTTTCTATTATCTAGATTTAAAAACAATGCTGAGAGATTTGAGTTGAATTAACGTACAAAGAGTGATTGGAAAATAATAAGACAAAATTAAATTAAAAGTGGGCGTGGTCACAATTTCTTTAGGCTTATTTGAGTCAGAGATTGTGCTTATATTGAAAAGGAAATTAACAGAGAAAATGATTGGAGTTATAGAGATGCTATAGTTCTGGCTATTATAGAAAATAAAAGGAGATGGGGAAGAGTGGGGAGAGAGAGAATGAGAGAGAGAGAGAGAGAGAGAGACAGAGAGAGAGAGAGAGAGAGAGAGAGAGAGAGAGAGAGAGAGAGAGAGAGAGAGAGAGAGAGAGAGAGACTATTTGATTATGTGTATTGGAAGTTAAGGTCTTTGGGATCTGAGTCTGAGGTCATGAAGCTTCATAAAGGAACCCAAGTGGGTTCGATGATTCTATCTCAAAATTCGAGATCAGTACAGTCTTTGAAGCTAGATGTTTGTGTAGGAGAAGATTAAAGTTGCTAGTCAAGAATTAAGAAAAACATAAAAATATAAATAAAACCAGTCTCAGTTTTCTTCATCAAGAATTCAGCCAGTGAATTTACACACACCAAGGAGCATGTGCTTAGGAGGATCACACCAAGATATTTGATGCACTTTGAGTCCATGGGGTATCAACACTTATCTATTAAATATGGGACATGAAAATATAAAGGAACCCAGATGTCCTTCAGAAGACGAATGGATACAAAAATTGTGGTACATATACACAATGGAATACTACTCAGCCACCAGAAACAATGACTTAACCAAATTCTTAAGAAAATGGCTGCATCTAGAGAAGATCATCCTGAGTGAGATAACCCAGTCACAAAAGAACAGACATAATATGCAGTCACTGATAGTGGGATGCTAACCCCAGAGGCTTGCACTCCCCCAGAAACAACTCACAGACTGTATGAAGTCCAAGAAATAAAGAAAACAAAAAATATACATATATTCACAAAACAAGAAGACTTTGACTATTTCCATGTTGCGTTTTGTTTTGCATGTACTTTACGCTTATTGCAACTAGTACGTTTTCAATGCATACTGTCAAGCCCTTGAAAAAAATTAAGTACTGACTAAAAAACATATTCACATGGTTTTATGTAAAATTTATTTTAATGTCTGAAAAAACAGTACTGACAAAAATGTATAATTCTAAGCAAAAAATGTTTAAAATCTTTACATTTATCTTTGTTTTGCAAAATAAAGTCGTTAAAAAAAAGAATTTAAAATGCAAAAAAAAAAATATTTACACACCAAGAAAACTTTGACTATTTCCAGGTTGCATCTTGTTATACATGTACTTTTTGCTCATTGTAACTGGTGGTATCTTGATCACACTATCAAACCTTTAAAAAAAAAAAAACAAGTACTAACAAAAATTTATTATATACTTTTATGCAAAAAATGCTTAAAATCTGTACATTTATCTTTGTTCTTTAAAATAAAGTTGTTAAAAAAAGAACCCTTAAAATAAATACTATAGTTCCTTTGATTTCTATATTTGATGCCAACATATATGCCATACCTCACCCTTTCCAATGTTTGCTGTATCTACTGAGATTGAATCTTAATACTTAAATGTATTCCTGTATGTTGATTTACCTTTTTAAAATATATCAGTGAAAAGAAAAAAAAAAAGAAAATATAAAGTCAGTAGATTCTCAATGCCCACCATAACATTTCCAAGTGCAGGTGATTGGATCACAGGAAGATGTCTGCGAAGGAGACTTCATTATGCCTCAGCAACTTGTAAGGATAAGGAAGCTTAACATCTCATAGGCTCAAAAGTAGAGGAACAAGGTTCTAGAGGTGAGAAATTGGCAATACTCAAAATGATTCCCCCAAATACCCAATACCCACTGTTGGTCCTAAAGATCAGTCCTGGAAGAGAATGATGAATGTGGAAAACATGTGGCATCTGGATGAGAGCAGCAAGCTGTGCTGACTGGAAATGGCAACAAAAAGTGTGGAACTGTGAAGTTGAGAAATGTCCAACATTGCCTACTTTAGTCATAAGATGAAGTAGTTACATAAATGGATAACAGCAGGACTGGGGCAGTACTTGTATCCTGAAGGACCTAATTAAGGTAAACACACCTGGCTTGGGGAATATGGTGTGGAATGGGGATGGGGGTCTCATCCCCAAAATGAAAGAAGGATTAACTGAGAAAATACCACCTCCTAATTCATGTTATTATTCATTTATATTGGATTTTACTTATTAGCATTTTAATTTTTATACATTATCACTTGAACATCTTATTCCAGCTCCCCTGTTGCTTTGATATTCTCCCTATTTCCATAGTCACCCATCTCAGGGTTTCTTATCTCTCTCAAAAATAAAAGAAAGCCAGACAATACAAATAAACAAATAATAAAATCAAGTAAAACAAAACCACAGAAAAACATGTAGTCTTTTTCATGTTGGCCAACTACTTGTGAACATGAAGTCTTCCCTGGAGTGTTGTTGCTATACGCAATATAACTCCATGGCACAAAATTGATTCTCTATATTCCACAGGTATCAATTGCATATAGTTTATTGCTTAAGGCTGGGACTTTGGTTCCAGCCTACTTTCTCCTCTCAACTTAAATGGGATCTGTTTTGAATTTGTGAGGCATTGTTTGTGATGGGAGTTCATATGTGCATCATTCCTGTTCTGTCAGAAAGATGCTGTTTCTATGGAGTAATCCATCCAATCACTCTGATTCTTCTTCAGCAGAGTTAACGCAGCCATGATGGTAGGAATTTAACAAGGTCATCTCTTTTGTGACTGGTTCAAAATATAGTAATAAATAATGACTACAGAATTCCAGTAGCTCAATAAGAATGACTAATAATCAGCAAAACGAATTTTCTTAAACAAGATTCTTCAAAAATAAAAAATAAAAGCTGCCAGCCAAGTAAATGTGTATTCCAGAATTGGAGCAAATTATTTCCAACCTCTAAAAATGTAAGATACATTCAGGAATATTTTTAAATGGGTTATAAAACTTAAAACAGTTTTCAAAAGATGAAACACACATGGCTAGTAAACACTTTAAAGTCTCACCATCATTATGGCATAAACATAAACAGAGCAGGGGGACACCCATAGACATGCCAAAGAGTAAGGGAAATGTCCATGAATCTCAACCTACCAAAAGAAATAGAGGCAACTAAAACTTTCTGGGAGCAGGAGAAATAGTCTTCCTTACGCAACAGATAAGCAAAGGGTCATTCAGTGTCAAATTATCAGGTACAAGTCACACATGTGGTAACAGTATGCAGACAGAGAAGGTAATATTTAGGAGTATATATGAACATAATAAATGCATTGTAAAAATTGGGAAGAGAAGAGGCCATCAGTTTGAAAGAAAAAAAAGTAGAGTATATGGGAATATTTGAAAAACTCAAAGTGTGTGTGTGTATGTGTGTGTGTGTGTGTGTATGCATGAGTGTGTATTCTTTATATATATATATATATATAAATTAAGCTCATCAGTTTGAAGAACCTTGTCTGTGTAAAATGTTCATTTCCCTTAGTCATCATGAAGATACTAATTAAAAATATTTAAGATATTATTTAACCCCACTAAGCACTGTTTTTAATATAGGGAAAGAAACACACATTTTTAGTATGATTATGTGTTAGTGTAACCACGTTGGAAATATGTACGGAAAAAAGCTAGAAAAGTAACTTCATATGACCTAACTGTGACATCCCTGGGTATATAACCTAATGACTCGATAAGTTATTACAGGGATAATAACCTATACTAGGGATCTTGCTCATTCAAGTTCTGTTAGAATAACAGTTCATCCCAGGGGTCCACACAGGTTAAAGGAAAAGAAATATGCTGTGCATGTATACAATTAAATTTTATTCACTCATAACGAAAGATTTTACCAGGGAATTTTAAAGTAACTGGAAAAAATGGAAAAATTATACTCAGTGAGGTAATTTGGGCACACACATACACACACACTAACATACATGCATGTACATGTGCACGCGGAGTTTTCTGTACTATGTTGGTCCTAGCTTCTTCTTCTTTTTTTAGATAATATTTTATTTATTTACATTTCAAATGTTTTTCCCTTTCCCTGTTTCCCTTCCGGAAACCACTTATTTCATTCTCCGTCTTCCTGCTTCAGTGAAGGTGCTCCCCTTCCAACACCCCACTGCAGCAGCCTCTTTGCACTGTCATACCCCTACACTTGGGTATCAAGATTGACAGGACCAAGGCTTCTCTCCCCACTGATGTATTACAAGGGTAGCCTGTGCTACATTTGCATCTGGAGCCTTCTATATGTACTCACTGGTTGGTGGATCCTCTCTGGAGACAGTTATATCAGGCTCCTGTCAGCAAGCACTTGGGTTCAGGAATGGATTCCCGGATAGAGTAGTCGATGGCTCGCCTTCCCTTCAGACTTTGCTCCACATTTTGTTTCCATAATTTCTTCCTTGAGTATTTTGTTCCTCCTTCTAAAATGGACTGAAACATCCCCACTTTGGTCTTTCTTTTTCTAGTTTCATGTTGTCTAAGAACTGTCTCTTTGATCTTCCAAGCTTTTAGGCTAATAGCCAATTATAGTGGATGCATACCTTGTGTGTTGTTTGTGACTGAGTGCCCTCACTCAAGATGATAATTTCTAATTCCATCCATTTACCTAAGAGTTTCATGAAGCCATTGTTTTAATATGTGAATAATATTCCACAGTGTAAATGAACCCCATTTTTGTATCCATATATCTGTTTTGGGATATCTGGGTTTTTTTTTTTCAGCTTTTGGCTCTTATAAATAAGGCTGCTATGAACAAAGTGGAGCATGTGTCCTTGATATATGTTGGAGAATCTTATAGGTATATACCCAGGAGTAGAGTACTAGGTCCAATTGTCTGAGGAATCGCCAGACTGATTTCCACACTGTTTGTATGAGCATGTGGTCTCACCAAAAATTGAAGTCTCACCTCTTTTTCCACATCCTCACCAGCATCTGCTGTTGTGGAAGGGTTTGGGGGCCACTTGTCAGTAATGTGACGTTGGGCCATGACAGGGAAGTAAGTTCAGGGAGAAATCTGATTTTAGGTTAGAACAGAGAAGCAAGTTAAGCAGGGATGGGAGAGGGTGGGGACTGGCGGTTGGGACAGGGAAGTTCAGCGAGAAATATATTTTTAAGCTAGAACAAAGGAGTGAGAGTAGGCTTCAAGCAGGAATTTGACTTTGGGACAGGGCAGTGAAGTAAGTTCAGGAAGGAAACTGATTTTAGCCTAGAACAAAGGAGTGGGCTTCAGGCAAGACTATGACTTTGAGCTAGAACAGGGAAGCAGGCTCAGATGATCGTGGTCTTCCTGATAATACCCAAGAAAGAGCTATCACAAAACTATATTTATTGTCTTGCTTGTTCCTTGAATATTTGTATTCTTTATCTTGTTTGTTCCTTGACAGTTTGTGTTCCTTTGCTTGCTTGTTACTTATCTGACCTCATTGCTTACATGTAATTAAATGGTATAAAAGCAGATTGGGAAAAAATAAATATGCTTTCTGTCTCAGAACTGGTTGGAGGTCATGTTACAGTGTTGTCTAATTTTCCTTCTTTTTAATTCTTCTCCATGCCTGGATAACCCACTGAGTGACTGAGCTGGCTTGGTCATGCTGTAACCAGAGTTTTTTCTTTTTGTTTGTTTGTTTGTTTTGTTTTGTTTTTGTTTGTTCGTTTTTGTTTTTTTAATCTCAGCCATTCTGAAAATTATGAGGAGAAATCACAGGGTTGTTTAATTGGCATTTCCCTAATGACTAAGGATACTGAACATTTCGTTAGGTGCTTCTTAGCCATTCAGTATTATTCATTTGAGAATTATTTGTTTATCTCTAGAACACATTTTAATAGGGTTATTTGATTTTCTAAAGTCTAACATCTTGGGTTCTTTGTATATATTGGATATTAGCCCTCTAAAGATAATTTCTCAATATGCTTCTTGCCATTTTGTTCTACTGATAGTTTCCTTTGCCTTACAGAAGCTTTGCAATTTTATGAGGTCCTATTTGTTGGTTCTTATTCTTAAAACATAAGCCATTGGTGTTCTGTTCAGGAAATCTTCCCTTGTGCCAATGTGTTTGAGGCTGTTCCCCACTTTGCTTCCTTTATCTGGTTTTAGGTGGAAATCCTTGATCTACTTGGACTTGAGCTTTGTACTAAGAGATAAAAACAAATTGATTTGCATTCTTCTACATGCTGACTGCCTGTTGAACCAGCACCATTTGTTTAAAATGTTCTTTTTTTCCCATTGGATGATTTTAATTTATTTTTCAAAGATCACGTGATCATAGGTGTGTGGGTTCATTTCTGGGACTTCAATTCTATTCCATTAACTGATCTGCCTGTCCTGTTACCAATACCATACACTTTTTATTACTTTTGCTCTGTAATACAGCTTGTGGTCAAGGATGGTGATTCTCACAGAACATATTTAAATGTTGAGAATAGTTTTCAATATCCTGGAGAAGGACTCTAGGGGCTTTCGCCAGACGTAATCCTACCACCTCAGTTCAAGGCTAGGCCAAGTTTTATTCTACACCCACAGTTCTGGGGAGGAGGAGGAAAATATTTGAAAAACTGCAGAATGTGCTGACTGATAGTTGCCTGACCCTCTGATCACATGGCCCTATCACATGCTTGCTAGCCAATAGATTCAAAGGCTAATACACTTAGCCAATGAATTTAAATCATATACTTGCTGAGGTAGTCTGTACCGCTAAAGAATATAAAAACAGCTTCTAACAGTCTTTTGGGTTTGCCTGTCCACTGCATGTAGGCCACCCCAGTGCACTGGACAAATAAACATCTTGTTTTTGCATCAATCTCTGATCTCTTGTCTCATTCATGAGAGCCTCAAATAGATAAGACTCAACTTGAGTCTTACAGTGTGTTTTCAGTTACTCCAAATGAACTTGCAAATTGCTTGTTCTAACTGTATAAAAAATTGACCCAGCAGGGCCATGCATACAGAGCAGGCAATCAGGCCATCGGACACAAGGAACAGCTGAGATCCAGGGACACAGGTCTGGTGAGACTGTGCTGTGAGTAGCTGGGGCACAGAGAGGTCTGGACCTAGCACCTGGAAACTACACCACCCCCCATTGGTTCAAGAGAGACAGAACTCTGCCTTAAGGCCTCAATTTCCACCCAGTAGACCCTTGAGTGCAGAACAGGCTCTCAGGCCATCTGCTAATAGGAACAGCGGAGATCCAGGGACACAGGCCTGGTGGGACTGTGCTGCAAGTAGCCGGGACACAGAGAGGTCTGGGACTAGCACCCCCCGCATTGGTTCAGGGAAATAGGAAATCTGCCGTAGGGACTTGGTTACCAATAGGAGGGCCCATGTGTACAGAACAAATGCTCAGGCCATTAGCCACCAAGAACAGCTGAGATCCAGGGACACAGACCAGGTACATGGGAGAGACAGGAAACAATCTGACAACAAAACCATGTATAGTCAGAGAGAACAAGATGGCAAGTAGAAAGCAAATGAACTTACCCAAAGAATACCAAGAAAACCTGGCAACACCAAAACCCAGCTCTCACATCACAGCAAACAGCGGAATGCCAAACACTCTAGAAAAAAGATGACTCATACCCGAAATCATACCTCAAGATGATGATAGATATCCTTAAATAATAACTGGAAGAAAAGCAGAGAGAAATGGAAGCTTTTAAAGAGGAAACGAGAAAAGCAATGAAAGAATTCAAAGAACTAGAAGAAAACAGAACCAAAGAGATGAAGGAATTGAAGAAGGAATTTAAAATGGAAATGGAAACAATAAAAAAAAACAGTAAAATAGACAACACTGGAGGTAGAGGACCTAAAAAAAAAAAAATCAGGAGTCACAGATGCAAGCATCTCCAACACACTACAAGAGATGGAAGAGAGAATCTCGGGGGGTGAAGACAACATTGAAAACATAAATAAAACAGTCAGAGAAGATGTAAATACCAAAATGTGCCTAACCAAAAAATCCAGAGGATTCCGGACACAATGAGAAGACCAAACATAAGAAAAATAGGAATAGAAGAGGGCAAGGAATAACAACTAAGAGTCACAGTAAATATCTGCAACAAAATCATAGAAAAAAACTTGCGCCTACCAACCCCTGTAAGTCACGTGGGCCCTGCAGATAGGCTGCTTCAATGCAGAAGCAGGCAAGCTGAACAGGCATAGCCAAATAAGGTCTTGTCTACTACTGAGAGCACTTGCCATCAAGGAGGTGGAAGGCGGAAACCAGCACCATCTTTGGGGTAAGGCACTTCGCAGCTCTCTACACACAATAATAGTCAGAGACCTCAACATCCCACTCTTATCAATGGACAGATCATGGAAACAGAAATTGAACAAGGACACAGTCAAATTAGCAGAAGTTCTGAACTAATTGGAACTAATAGACATTTATAGAACATATCATCCTAAAAGGAAGACTACTGATTTGTTTGAGTTAATTTTATATCCAGCCAATTAACTGAAGTTGTCTAACAGGTTTTGGAGTCTCTGATGGAATATTTGGAGTCACTTAAGTATACTATCATATCATCTGCAAAAAGAGATATTTTGACATCGTCCTATCCAACTTTTTATTCCTTTGTCCTCCTTTGGTTGCATAATTGCTCTGGCTAGGACTCAGAGTATTCTTTGAGTAGGTAGAGAGAAAATGATCAATCTTCTCTAGTCCTTAATTTCAGTGAGATTGCTTCAAGTTTGTCTCCATTTAGTTTGATGTTGGCTACTTGTTTGCTATATATTGCTTTTGCTATGCTTAGGTATGAGCCTTGAATTCCTGATTCTTCCAAGTCCTTTAATGGGAAGGGGTGTTGAATATTGTCAAATGCTTTTTGAACATCTAATGAAATGACCATGTGGTTTTTTTCTTCGAGTTTGTTTATATAGTAGATTATTTTGATTCATTTCCATATATTAAACTATCCCTGCATCCTTCAGATGAAGCCTACTCTTCCAGAAGATTTCCAATCTCTGCCTGATGTTTAGTTGTGTGTCTCTACCCTTGTTTCCAATTGCTACTAGATGAATCCTCCTTCAAGAGACACATAAGCTAGGCTCTTATCTTCAGTCATAGCAGAGTATCATTAATAATGCCAGGAGTTGACTTTCTGATATGAGTGGATCTCAAGTTGGATGAATCCTTAGTTGAACTTTCCCACCGTCTTTGCTACATCTTTATCCATCTGTATCTTGTAGGCAGGAAAAAGTTCTTTCTTCAGAGACTCAAAGATCTTTTCATACAGGTTTTTATTTGTGTACAAATTCACCAAGATATTATATATTATTTGTGGCTATTGTAAAAGCTGTTGTTTCCCTAACATCTACCCTGGCCAATTTATCATGTTTATAAAGGAGGGTTACTGATTTTTTTAGTTAATTTTGTGTTTTGTTCACATTGCTAATGGTGTTCTCTGCTCACAATGCTAGAGGAGTTCTTTGGTAGAATTTTTGGGGTCACTTATGAATATCAGCATATCATCTGTGAGTAGAGATGTTTTGACTTCTCTAATTCTATCCCCTTAAGCTTCTCTAGTTGTCTGATTACTCTAGCTAGAACTTCAAGTATCATGTTGAATAATTAGTGAGAAAGTAAGCAGCCTTGTTTTGACCCTGATTTTAGTAAAGTTGCTTTATATTTCTCTCACTTCAATTTGATGTTAAATATTGGTTTGCTGTGTGTTGCACGTATGTTTTGTTGTGTTCTGTTGTTGTTGCTTCTAATTTACCACCTAGCATTAATAAATTTCTCTGGTAGGGCTACCTTTAATGTGTTTTGAACATCCATTGTATTATGTCACTGATTAAGTTTACCTTCAGGATTTTGATCCTCCTGGTATTGAAGGATACAGAGTCTGAAATACTCATTTTTTTTTGTAGTGAAGCAAAGGTTCCAGAGGTGGGAATGGGTTATATTTGGTTATGTTTTTGATCATGTTGTTGACCATGCTATAGAGATCCCTAAAAAACTCAATGCAAGAAGGTCACTTTCTGTGCACCCCTTGCCTTGCCTTGCCCCGCCCTGTCTGATCCAGTGACCAGGAACAGAATTTTAGAACTTCTGTTCCCACCCAGCAACTCTGAGGCATAGAACAGGGCTCTACCCATCTGCCACCTGGACCAGTGGAGATCCAGGGACACAGACCAGATAGAAGGGAAAGGCGAGAACATATCACTGACAACAAAATGGCAAGAAGAAAGAGAAAGAGTATATCCCAAGGAAACCAAGACAACCTGGCAACACCAGAACCCAGATCTCCCATTACAGCAAACATCAGAATTCAAAACACTCCAGAAAAGGAAGACACAGACCTGAAATCATACCTCAAGATGCTGATAAAGATACTTAAACGAGAACGGGAGAAAAAGCAAAAAGATTCAAAAGCTTTGAAAGAAGAAACACGAAAAACACTCAAAGAACTCAAAGAACTAGAGGAAAACAGAATCAAAGAGATGAAGAAATGGAAGAAAGAATTTAAAACAGAAATCGACACAATAAAGAAAACACAATGCTCAATCCTTAACATATATGCTCCAAATAAAAAAGCACCCACATTCATAAAAGAAATCCTACTAAAGCTCAAAAAATACATTTCACCCCACACAATAATAGTGGGAAACTTTAATACCCCACTCTCACCAATGGACAGATCATGGAAACAGAAAATGAACAAGGACACTGCAAAACTAGCAGAGACTTTGAACCAACTAGAATTAATAGATATATAGAGAACATATTATCCTAAAGTAAAACAATACACCTTCTTCTCAGCACCCATGGCACCTTCTCGAAAATTGACCACATAATTGGACATAGAGCGAGCTTCAATAGATATAAGAAGATTGAAATACTCCCATGCATCCTCTCAGATCACCATGGTCTACGGCTGGTCTTTAACAACAACAAAGACAACAAAAAGTCCATATACACATGGAAACTAAACAACGTTCTGTTAAATGATAGCGGGGTCAAAGAAGGAATAAAAAAAGAAATTAAGGATTTTCTAGAATTCAACGAAAACGAAAACACAACATACCCAAACCTATGGGATGCAATGAAAACAGTACTGAGAGGAAAATTCATAGCACTAAGTGCTTGCAAAAGAAACTGGAGAGAGCTTACATAAGCAACCTGACAGCACAGCTAAAAGCCCTAGGACAGAAGGAAGCAGATATAACCAAAAAGAGTAGATGGCAAGAAATAATCAAAATTAGGGCAGATATAGCCAAAATAGAATCAAAAAGAACCATTGAAAAAATCAACAAAACCAAAAATTGGTTCTTTGAGAAAATAAACAAGATTGATAAACACCTAGCAAGACTAACTAGAGGGCAAAGAGAAAGTATACAAATTAACAACATCAGAAAGGAAAGTGGGGACATAACAACTGAAACTGAGGAAATTCAAGAAATCATCAGATCCTACTACAAAAACTTATACTCCACAAAATTGGAAAATCTGGAGGAAATGGATGAATTCCAGGACAGATACAAGATCCCAAAGTTAAAACAGGACCAAGTAAACCAACTAAATAACCCTATAACACCTAAAGAAATAGAAGTAGTCATCAAAAGTCTCCCAACCAAAAAAAGCCCAGGTCCAGACAGGTTCAGTGGAGAATTTTATCAGACATTTATTGGGGATATAACACCAATACTCGCCAAAATATTCCAAAAGATAGAATCAGATGGAATATTACCCAACTCTTTTTTTGAGGCTATAATAACCCTCCTACCTAAACCACACAAAGACCCTAAGAGGAAAGAGAACTTTAGACCAATCTCACTTATGAACATTGATGCAAAAATACTCAACAAAATCCTTGCAAACTGAATCCAAGAACACATCAAAGCGATCATTCATCATGACCAAGTAGGCTTCATCTCTGGGATGCAGGGATGGTTTAATATAAGGAAATCCATCAACGTAATCCACCATATAAACAAACTCAAAGATCAAAATCACATGGTCATCTCACTAGATGCTGAGAAAGCATTTGAGAAAGTCCAACACCCCTTCAAGTTAAAAGTCCTGGAAAGAACAGGAATCCAAGGTCCATACCTAAACATAATAAAAGCAATATACAGCAAATCAACAGCCAACATCAAATTAATGGCAAGAAACTTGAAGCAATCCCACTAAAATCAGGAACTCGACAAGGCTGCCCACTCTCCTCCTACCTATTCAACATAGTTCTGGAAGTCCTGACTGAAGCAATTAGACAGCAAAAGGAGATCAAGGGGATACAAATCAGAAAGGAAGAGATAAAAACATCACTCTTTGCAGATGACATGATAGTGTACTTGAGTGACCCCAAAAATTCCACCAGAGAACTTCTACAGCTGATAAACAAGTTCAGCAAAGTGGCTGGATACAAAATTAACTCGAACAAATCAGTAGCCTTCCTATACTCAAAAGACAAACATGTGGAGAAAGAAATTAGTGAATAGGTACCCTTCACAATCGTCACAAAAACTATGAAATACCTTGGTGTGACTCTAACTAAGCAAGTGAAGGACCTGCACGTCAAGAACTTCAAACCTCTAAAGAATGAAACTGAGGAGGATCTCAGAAAATGGAAAGATCTTTCATGCTCATGGATTGGAAAGATCAACATTATAAAAATGGCCATCCTACCAAAAGCAATCTACAGATTTAATGCAATCCCCATCAAAATTCAAACCCAGTTCTTCATGGAATTGGAAAGATCAATGTGCAATTTCATATGGAATAACAAAAGACCTAGAATAGCTAAATCCATCCTCAACAACAAATAAACATCTGCGGGAATCACTATTCCTGACCTCAAGTTATATTACAAGGCAATTGTGTTGAAAACTGCATGGTACTGGTACAGAAATAGGCATGTGGATCAATGGAATAGAATAAAAAATCCAGAAATGAGCCCTCATGTATATGGTCACCTGATTTTTGACAAAAAAGCAGTAAACATTCAATGGAAAAAGGACAGCCTATTCAACAAATGGTGCTGGTCCAAGTGGCACTCAACATGCAAAAGAATGAAAATAGACCCTTTCTTATCTCCTTGTACAAAGCTCAAGTGTAAGTGGATCAAAGATCTCCACATTAAACCAGATACACTGAAACTATTAGATGAGAAAGTAGGGAAAACCTTAGAACACATATGCACAGGAGAAAATTTCCTGAACAAAACACCAATGGCTCAAACTCTAAGGTCAAAGATTATCAAATGGGACTTAATGAGATTGCAAAGTTTCTGTAAGACTAAGGAAATTGTCAAGAAAACAAATAGGCAACCAATAGAATGGGAAAAGATCTTTACCAACACCACATCAGATAGAGGCCTAATATCCAAGGTATACAAAGAACTCAAAAAGCTAGACACCAGAGAATCAAATAACCCTATTAAAAATGGGGTACAGAGCTAAACAAAACGTTCTCAGATGAGGAACACCGAATGGCCTAGAAAAATCTGAGGAAGTGCTTGACATCTTTAGCCATCAGGGAAATGCAAATCAAAACAATCCTGAGATTCCACCTCACACCAGTCAGATTGACCAAGATCCAAAACTCAGATGACAGCCGATGCTGGCGAGGCTGCGGAGAAAGAGGAACACTTCTCCACTGTTGGTGGGGTTGCAAACTAATACAACCACTCTGGAAATCAGTCTGGCGATACCTCAGAAATTTGTATATAGTACTACCTGAAGACCCAGCTATTCCACTTCTGGGCATATACCCCAGAGACACTTTAATACACAACAAAGATATATGCACCACAATGTTCATAGCAGCTCTATTTATAATAGCCAGAAGTTGGAAAGAACCCAGATGTCCTTCAGAAGATTAATGGATACAAAAATTGTGGTACATTTACACAATGGAATACTACTCAGCCACCAGAAACAATGACTTAACCAAATTCTTAAGAAAATGGCTGCATCTAGAGAATATCATCATGAGTGAGATAACCCAGTCACAATAGAATAGACATAATATGCAGTCACTGATATTGGGATGCTAACCCCAGAGGCTTGCACTCCCCCAGAAACAACTCACAGACTGTATGAAGCCCAAGAAATAAAGAAAACAAAAAAAAAAATATATTTACAAAACAAGAAGACTTTGACTATTTCCAAGTTGCGTTTTGTTTTGCATGTACTTTACGCTCATTGTAACTATTAGGTTTTCAATGCATACTGTCGAGCCCTTGATAAAATCAAGTACAGACTAAAAAATATATTCACAGAGTTTTATGTAAAAATTATTTTAATATCTTAAAAAACAGTACTGACAAAAATGTATAATTTTAAGCAAAATATGTTTAAAATCTGTATATTTATCTTTGTTTTGTAAAATAAAGTCCTTTAAAAAAAGAACAACAGTCTACATTTCTCTTCAAAAAAAAAAAAAAAAAAAGAAGGTCATTTTCTAAAAACTGACATTGGGCTCCAATAGCAGAGGAAAACTTACACTCAGCTCATTCAATAGAGTGGTTGAGTTTGTGTGCACTTAGCACCTTTATGCCTACATTCTAATCACTTTGTCAGAAGAATATTCTCTGTAGGCTATAGAAAGAGATATCTGGACATTGACCTATCTACAAACTCTTCAACCTACATCCATTCAGCCTGTAAGATATACTGGGGCTAAGGTGGCCCTGAATTTGTGACAGGACGACCAATATTCAATATTTTACTTAACTTGAGGCTCACTTTTCAAGAGTGAGCTCCTATGTTACACTGCTTGGATGGCCTGAAAAAGAAGACTTGATAGCCCAGAGACATATGATAGATCCAAATGATATTAGTCAACAGACAATCAGGCAAACCAAAACTTCCATGAAAAATCCTTAATGTTGGATAAAGGAATGGACAAGAAAACTGTTTGTTATATTGTTCTGTGCCCTATTCTGTCATCACCATAGAAGCCTCCTCTGGCAGGAGATAGAAGTGGGTAGGGAGACCCACAACCAGACATTATGAGGAGCAACACTCTAAATTAGATCTCTTTATTGGATCCCTCCCAGCAGAAAGATCAGTGAATGTTAAGGAAGAAGGGAAGGAAAGACTATGAAAGTCAGAGGAATGGAGAACATCAGGAGAATATGGCCCACTAAGGCAAATAAGCAAGTCTCATATTGACTCATAGAGACTGAAGCTAAAAGCACGAGATCTGAATGCCTCTACACAGGTTTGCATATATATTATGGCTGTTAGCTTTGTACTTTTGGTGGGGACCCTAACAGTGGAAGCAAATGTATCTCTGACTATTTTGCCTGCTCAGGAGATTCTTTTTCATCTTGTGTACACTTTATATGAGAGCTTTTGCCTTGTCTTATTGTATCTTGATCTATCTGGTTTGATTGTTGTCTATCTTGCATTTTTATGAAACAAAAAAGGAAGAAGAAGTAAATCCACAGAAGAGGAAGAAGGAGAGCTCTAGGAAGAGTGTCAGGAGAGTGAACAGTTCAGGGTGTATTGTATAAGATAGAAATATATTTTTAGTACAATAAAATATATAAAGAAAGAAAATAATTTTAATAAATTTTATAGATAAACTTAGAAAAATCATATCAACACAGCACTTGCAGAAAAGCCATTAAGAAAAGCCAATGTGGTCTTATGAAGAGCATCCTAGAAAGAGTAGGACTAGAGAAGACATTTCTCACAATAATATAATCTCTGTATAATAAAGCCACACCCATAATTGCCCAATATTTTTAAAACAAACAAACCAGCTAAAATGCAAACAAGCAAACAAAATAAAACACCTTTTAGCACTGTGAGAGATATTCTTTATGGAGGAGGCTTCTATTTATTTCTAGTTCCTTTCATCTATGTCCTGTGTTGAAGTGTGTGTGTCTTCACCAACAAGGACTTCACTTCAAATTCTAGGAAGAAAAGAAGAAAGATAGTAATAGTCTGTATAGGTTTTTGTTGAGGTCTTTTAAAATTCCAGGAACAAGTAAAATATTATTTTATTATGCCTTCTACCGGGGGTTTGTTAGATAGGAGACTGTAGAAGCTATGGTTGGTTCTTCCTTCTAGCCCCATGCTACCAGAAATAAGACTCAGACTCAAAATATATTTTCAAATATCTTGGCCACATAGCTAGGCTCTTCTCTGACTAGATTATAATCTAAAACAACCCATTTATTTTAACCTAGATTTTGCCATGTGGCTGATTACTTGTGCTCAGATACCATGTGCCCCGTCTCTCTTGTCACATACCTTACAGTTGGCACTATCACAGAATTCTTCCTACTTCCCAGATTTTCCACCTTCTACTTTCTATCTAGATCACACAGACATCAGATTTGTTAATCGAATGTTATATATCCCTATGGACACAACATATTTCTACAGAATACTGGTCTTAGAAAGGGCAATGTCATGTCATTTTAGTTACATACAAAAGTTTATGATTCCCTAAGCTTTTCTTCAGATATCTTTAGTACTATTTACCCCTTTTCCCTTCTCTCTCTATTTCTCTCTCACCTCTTTCTCTGTCTCTCTCTCATTCCTTCCCTCCCTCCCTCCCTCTCTTTCCCTCTCCCCCCTCTCTTCTTCTTTTCCATGTCCCCAGTTAAAGATCTTCATGCATTTTTTCACATTTGTTCTTTCACAATACCTCTGTGCTCTTTTCCCCCTCATACTTACTGATATATTTTCCATTTTACTTTCCTGTTATTTATGGTTATTCCATGTTATTGACTAACACATAGAAAGAATATATGACAGCATTAGTCTTTCTGAGTATTGCTGTACTCAGTCAGTGAAATATTTTGGGTTTTTTTTTTGTTTGTTTTTGAACTTTATTTGTTTTATACATCATGACAGAAGTTTACCCTCTCTCCTTTCTTCCTAGTCCTCCATTACCCCTGCAACTCAATTTCAGTTCTTCAAAATTGGCAGTCCTCCAATGGATATCAACTGGTCTTGCCCTATCATGTAGCAATAAGACTATATACCTCCTCTACTGTTAAGGCTAGATGAGGCCACCTAGTAGAAGAAAAGGGTCCTAAAGGCAGCCAACAGAATCAGAGACAGTCCCTGGTCCTACTGTTAAGAGTTTCATAAGAAAAGATACACCAGTGTTATATATGTGCAAAAGACTTAGGTCAGTCCCATGTTTTCTCCCTGGTTGTTCCTTGATTCTCAGGTCAGTTAATTGTGTAGTTTTCTTGTGGTGTCCTTGCTGACTCCTCTTCTCAAGGATTCCCCAAGCCTGGCCTAATGCTTGATTGTAGGGCTCTGTTTCCATCAGTTGCTGGGTGACGACTCTCTGATGACAACTGTGCAATTTATGCATATAGCAGAATGCCATTAGGAATCATTTAATTGTCCCTTTTATTTCCTATTTCTTTTCTTTTCTTTTTTTTCCAATAAAGTTTGGTTCTATCTTAGGTCTCTTGGCTATCTATCATTTGGCTCATGACCCTGCAGGTAATGTCAGGAATAGGCTCCCTCCACAGCATGGGTCTCAAGATGAACCAGCCACTAGTTGGCCACTCCCATTATTCCTGTACCAAATATATCCTAGCACATCTCAGAGACCAGACAAATTTTAGGCTGAAGGTTTTATGGCGGGGTTGATTTCACAATATTTTTAGTTTATCTATTTACCTACTGATTTCACTCTATTTTGTAGATTAATAGAATTCCACTGTATTATATAAATACATATCACATATTTCTTATCTATTCACACAGTGAAAGAAATTTAGTTTCTTCTCATTTTATAGATATAATGATTATCAATCAAAATGACCGAACAAATGTCTTCAGAGTAGCATTTATAGTTCTTTGGCCACATGCCAAGAAGTGGTACATCTTTGTAATATGATAGATTATTTTTTGTTTTCATACTGATTTACAGAATGGTTGTACTAGTTTACAATCATACATGTAGTGAATTACAGTCCCTGCCTATTCACATCTTTTTGCCAGCATTTGCTAAAAGTTGTTATCTTGGTCATAATCATTCTGACCTAGATGTCAAGGGAGAGAAAGAATCAATTCTCCTACCCAGAAATGATGCCTGTAAACCACAATAATGACTAGAAAAACAATGCATCAACAAAGGTTCAGTAATGGCTCTTTTGTCTTAGAGGTAACTAAATGGTGTCAAATTAGTTTTAGGTTCTATTCAGTCAGGGAGAATTAGTGGATGATGCTTTAACCCTGATGGCTATCTTGGTGAGGTCATGGGACAGACTTAGAGAAACACATACTGCTACAACTTTCCTAAACTAGTACAATTTTACATTCTGTTTTGAATGTGTATGCACATACTCACTGTTAAATGTAACTCTCACCCTTCATTAAGGAAGTTTCATTATGCAGCAGGTAGAGACCATTATAGAGAACCACAACTGGTTAATTTTAGAGGGCAAGTGACTGAAAGGTGCCATTGATACCTGTAAATCACAACCTTCACATCTAAGGCTCAGAGAACGTAACTGAATGGGGAAAAAAATAGTGTAGGAGCCAGAGGACCAGGACATCTGCTATAAAATTATTTATTTAATAATTTTAAATAAACCTTCACACATATATTCTAAGCAATACAGTAATCAAAATAAAACCCTAACAGAACCAATGTAACTTGACATTTCAACATGAATGAAAGAAATCTCACAATAGGATGATATCTAAGATCAGATATGAATCTTACAAATATACAAATACATAAAATAATGCAAATACAAAAGGAAACTCAATTTTGTAGAATTTTAAATGTAATAACTGTTTTAAACCAAATAAAATTTAATTCAACATAAGTGCTAATATATTTTTCTTTTCTAGGTCTGAACAGAAGCTTCACAGGAATTTATACTGACAAAACACATGGGTCGAACAACAGGATACTTGACAGATACTGAAGGAAATACAAATGTAGTGGGATATAATTTTTCAACATCAAATTGTTTCTTTTCTCATGAGTTTGACTCCAGTCAGAGATTAAAGAGACTCTATTTGATAACTAAGACAAGTTAAACTACTATAGATTTTTCAGGATACAATTGGGTGATATCTAGCAAATTCTCATGAAACATTTTTCTTGTAAAGTATCTGGATTTTTAAGATTTTTTCCAACTCAAATAATCAGAGATAACATAATAATCAGAGTATAACATAATATTTCTATACTTTAATACTTACATATACATGAAAATAAGCTAATTATTTAAGGATGAAATGTATCAGCATACTTTGGAGAAATAAAAATAATTCAAATTCAGGCACTACAGAGAGCATTTGTTCCATGTATCTATTTACTTTTGTGGAATTGTTGAAATTTTATTATATAAATTACAAATAAGAACAATATGCCATTGAGATTTCTAAACCCAAAGCCTATATATGTATAATTTTTTACACAATTAGAATAGGCAGTCTGAGGGTCTCCCAGATCTCTGGTACATTCTGGAGTGTCCTCTCAACATCCTGTCTCCTGTGGTCACCTGTTTCCATTCTTTCTGCTGCTCTCAGGCTTCAGTGTTTTATTCCCAACTCAATATAAGATTATGTTCCCCTCCAGCCCCTTACTCCTTTCCTTCCCATGCCCCTCCCTCAGGACTCAAAGCAGGGACACCCCAGATATAATGCCCTTCAGTGGGGAGAAGGAAATTATAGAGCTCACATCCAGAGAAAGACAGGGCACCAAGTAATGGATGGGGTTGTTTTCCCACAGTCAAAACTCTGACTCATAATTGTTCCTGTCTGAAATAACAGCAGGGATGAACATGGAGAAGACTCTGAGGAAAAGAAGGTCAAGGAAAAGGCCCAAAATGACATCCAGTTCGAGGGGAGGCCCCAAGGCCTGACACCATTTCTGAGGCAATGAAATGCTCACAAAAATGGACCTATCCTGAATGTCCTCTAAGAGATCCAACAAGCAACTGAAAGAGTCAGAAGCACATAGTTGTATCCAACCAACACAAGCTACTTACAGTGTTGGGATTCTGTAAGCCCACCCCCTCAATTTCCTGGCAGTAGCCAGGTATGCTCAGCCCCAGTGACCTGACACTATAAAAGGAGCTGCTTGCCCCCTCCTCTCTCTTTTTCTCTTGCTCTTTCTTACAGCTTTGCTTTCCCTGTTTACCCCTCCTCTTCCCCCTTCTTTGTCCATGTGCTCATGGCCAGCTTCTACTTCTCTATCCTTCTTCCCCCTCTTTCTCTTCCTCTACTACCCTTTTAATTCTCCCATGACCTGAATAAACTCTATTCTGTACTATGCCATCCCTCAGGGGGAAGGGATTCCCAACATGGGCTCCCCAGAGGCATCTCCCTTGCCCCCAGGCCTTGCCACATCTTCATGGACCATATGCTCCCCCCCTCTTCATCCTCCTCCTAACATTGGTGCCAAAACCCGGGATGTCATCTTTTCACAGCATTGGTGCCCAGTGACTTTTCCTTTAAGATGGGAAAATCTGGAGGAAGCTGAGGAAGAAGGCAACCCTGTAAGAGGACCAGCAGTCTCATTTAGCATGGACCCCTGAGATCTCTCAGACACTGGATAACCAACAAGGTAGCATTCACCTGCTGATATGAGTCCTCCAAAACATATACAGCAGAGGACACTTGGGTCCGGATTTAGTCAGAGAAGATGCACCTAAGCTTCAAGAGACTGGAGGCACCAGTGAGTTTAGAGGTCTTTGAGAAAGGGGAGTGAGGAGGTAGGGTGGGGACATCCTCAGGGAGGCAAGGCCGGGCGGGAAGATGTATAGGATGTGGGACAGTAAGAGTAAAACCTGGAGTGGAAAAAAAAGATTAGCCACTCTGAAACTATAGAGCTTCAGATGAATTTTAAACTTTCACTAGAGACTATTTTTTGCCCACTCATCCATTCAATAACCTAAACTATTCCTAATGATTTTAAAAGTAGAAAACAGTTAGCTTCCTATCTTCCTTCAAAAGTCCTCCATACTTCTCACTGTATTTAACTCTTTCTTGTCACTCAATTTCTAGATGTGTCTTGTGATCTTATAATGCATGTTCTGTTATATATATATATATATATATATATATATATATATATATATATATATATATATAGAGAGAGAGAGAGAGAGAGAGAGAGAGAGAGAGAGAGAAAGTGGACAGAGATCTGTATATAAGGAAAGGCATTTTTTATTGGTCTGAGATTATATGACAGATATCATTTAATAGTGTACACTGTTGCTTCATCCACTTTACTGTAAACCTTAATTTTATGTGTTCTTATAGTTGAATAATGTAATCTATAAATACCCTATTTTTGTTATCCATTCTTACACTGAAGGACAAACAGGTTGGATCCATTTTCTCACTGCAGAAAATAAAACAGCAGTAAATATGGGTTTGCAAATTCATCTAGGATAGAATATGCAGTTTTATGATTTTGTGGCCAGGAGTAAAATGTCTGGGTCACATGGGAGTTCTTTTAATTTCGGAAGAAACTCCAAACTGATCGCCATAAAGGTGTATCACTATTCACTGGTATCAGAAGTGAATTAGGGTTTCACTTTTTATCCTATTCAACACTTGCTGATGTTTGTTGATATATCCATTCTGGCTAGAATGAGCCAATATCTCAAAGTCATTTTCTTTTTTGTATATTCCTGATGGCTAAGATATCTAACACTTTTGGTTTTCTTGGTTTTTTTTTTTTTTTTTTTTTTTGTATCTCTGTGTAGCCCTTGCTGTCCTAGATCTCTCTTTATAGACCAGGCTTACCACAAACTCAGAGATCCACATGCTTCTGAATCCATATTTCTGGAATTAAAAGCATGTTCCACTGTTGTCTGGGTGACATTAACACTTTTTAAAATAGTTAAAAAAGTTTCTGGAAGTTTCTAATTCTTTTATACATATCAGCTCAATTCAAATAGTTTGTTTATTGAAGGCTTTATAAGTATGTTCACACACACATACTATAAATTATACATTTATACACATATATGTGTGTGAATGCATGTGTGTGTTGTGTATGTGTTGGTATTTAATATATGCAATTTTTGTAAATTCTAGATTCCAATATTTTCTCTTGAGCATAGCATATAATGATATTATCACATTATGTTTCCTGTCTGATTCCCAGGAAACAGTTCTTTTTGTTTGTTTGTCTCATATTTTTTCTTTGCAGATACTTGCTAATTACATATGACCTCATACAAAGGTGCTCAAAGCTAGTTCCTGTGCTGTTAGTGTCCTCTGTCCTGGAAGTACTTAACTAACCAAATGTTCGAATGGTTAGTTGTTGCTGTTAGTGATTTTTCCGCTAGAGATTTCAGCCTTTGAAGCTTTAAATTAAAGTCTTCCTTATAGATTGAATTGAATTTTGTAAAATTTAAAATATATGAATCTATTTTCCTCATACTCATGTAGACATAAATTCTGCTTGTGTTTTTATGATAATATTTCCTTAAGATTTTTGTGCAGTGTGTTCTGATATTTACTTTTGTCTTCATATATTTCTTTCTTTCTAACCTATTACCTGCTGTGTAAATTACTCCAATGCCCATCAGTGTGGAATCTTCCCTAAAGGGAAGTGAAACTACCATGGCTCACCTTACAGAATGCCAACTCATTTTCTCCCAGGACCTGTCCAAAGCCTGGAGCTCCTCAGCTAGACTTGAAACTGCCCAAATCTCATACCCCATGCTAAGAATTTCTAGCTATTTCTCTCCTAGTTTTCATTAGTTCTTTGACATTTTTACAAAATAAACTTAGGCCACATTTGTCCACTCATCCTAACTAGTGTAAGATACACTTATACTTCATTCCCTGACCCTTTGCTTGTGTGTGCAGCCCATCACTAAAATGTTTGGCCTACTAATAGCAACAAATTTAAGAAGAATCACTCTCCTGGTTCCTGCACTTATCAGTAATACTTCCTTACCTAGTGGTATAACTTCCTATTCCCTACCCCACTCAATGGTGAGATTCTGTTTGTCTTGATACATACTTGTGCATGCTTTCATAGTCTCTGTGAGTTCCTGTCCGTCACTACCTGGCTATATCTGCAGGACACTGTTTTCTTTACTTATCTGACTCCTCTGTTTCTTATACTCCTCCTTCTTCCTTTCCAATGATCCACGAGCATTGATAGGAGGGGTTATAGCACATATGTTCTATTAAAGGCTGAACTCCCTACAATCTCCCATTGTCTAAACCTCCACCAGTTGTGAGTCTCTTTGTAAATCAGCATCTACTGTAAAAAGCTTCTCTGGTAAGAGTTGAGGATCGCATTAATCTATGCATACAGTGCACATGTCACTGGAAAAGAGTTTTATATTATATCTACTTTCGGAATAAGAATAAGAGATTCTCTCATATGATATTCAAACTGTCTTGCCAAAGGCGTTCTGGTTGGCTTTTGTTAATTTACTTTACCAACTATGGGTGCCATCTTGTGAAACAGGCTTCAAATAAAATAAAGAAGTGCTTGTTTACTCCCATGACAGCTGTCTCACTATTGTCCCACTACTGGGACACTATTGTACAGTGGTCACATTACTGTGGCTCATAGGGCCCATGAGTGGGTACTATTAATGATTGTTTCTCTTTATGAAAGGATGTGTGGCGTGTTTCATCAGAGATGAGTCTTCCAGAGGGGGAGCAGCTCGATTTCCACCATGTATAATGTGGTGTCTTCATCACTGAAGTTTTATAATCGAGTGCTAAAGGATACATTAGAGAGATAAGCAGTTTCCTATAATGTCTTGAGGTATATGGAGTATCATCAACCAGTGACACCTAAAGAGGTAACAAATTCCTGGTGCTGGTTTTTTTTTTTAATTTCCCAGAAAGAGGACTTTGCTCTTTTAAATGGTAACTCCTATTACATTCTTTCTTTGTAGGTCTATATGGATATTTTGAGTAGCTTCTATAGCAGTCTTTTAATATATAACTTTCCAAAATATTTTAAGTCTTATTTATCTATCCCAATATTCTCTCTTCTACTCAGCTTCCTTGCCCATTTAGACATCCATGTTGAAAATTATTTCCCTTTAACTCTTATGGCACATTGTAGTTAGGAATCATTTCCTCATCTTTAAGGGTATTTGTAATGGAGCATATAGGTTTGAAGATTCAAAACTAACATTCCCACATGAAAAAAATCAATGTTTCTACAACCATATTTTTGGATTCTAGTACTGTCAATTTATTTGTGATTTTCATAACTTATATTTAATAATAGCTGAATAATAATTTATTGTGTAAATGTATTGTATTAATCATTCGAATGCATTTTCTTATCCTTGAGTTAATACATCTAGTTTGTTACATATCAGCATACAAAGTGATTTTATTTATATTTTATTTTATGTATACACATTCATATGGATATATATTCATATAGCATATACACAAACATACAAACAAGTAAATAAAAGTGATGTAAAACATAAAAAATAATATGAAAACCAATACTAGTAAACTTGAAAATAATTTTAAGATCTAAAAGTATTATTAAACAAAAATATTGTTATTATTTGAAAGTAAAAGATACATAAGAACTCCAATTAAACTCATGAAATATTATTGTAGTATTACTTTTCAGTTTTGATTTTCTACTTTTTTTTCTCTTACAAATTTATTGTTTTAAGAAGAGGAATACATGTACAAATTTTAAAGGCATTTTAGCATAAAACTGTATGAATATATTTTTGTCAATACTTAATTCTTCAGAGGTTTGATAGCATGCATTGAAATCACACTGGTTACCATAAGCATAAAGTATATGTAGGACACAAGCTCACATGGAAACCGTTTTCTTGGTGTATATAGATTCAGCATAATGATCGTTGAATAAAAAATATTGCCACAAGGCTATATTCTTAGTTCTTAGATTATTAGTGATTTAAGGTCCAAATGTAATACACTCTGAGAGGGTACTATATATTTATTAATGTTTCCTAAGAATGACTGAGGCTTTCACTTATGGCCTTTGTTTTTCTTGAGCATCATATGGCCTGTGAGTTGTTTTTGAGGCATTCAGAGATTCTGAGGTTAGCATTCATTTATAAGTGACTGTATATTATGACTGTTCTTTTATGACTGGGTTACCTAACTCAAAATAATAATCTCTAGATGCATTCAGTTTCTTAGACATTTCATAAAGTCATAGTTTCTAAAAGCTGAGTAGTATTTAATTGTGTAAATATACCACATTTTGTATCCATTCACCTACTGAAGGACATCTGGGTTCTTTCCAGCTTCTGGCTATTATAAATAAGGCTGCTATAAACATTGTGGTGCATGTGTCTTTATTGTATGTTGAAGCATCTCTGGAGTATATGCCCAGAAGTGGAATAATTGGATCTTCAGGAAGTACTTTGTCCAATTTTCTGAGGATCTGCCAGATTTAATTCCAGAGTGGTTGTACCAGTTTACAACCCCACCAAAAGTGAAGGAGTGTTCCTCTTTCTATTCATCATCACCAGCATCTGCTTTTATCTGAGTTTTTGATCTTAGCCATTCTGACTGGTATGGGGTGGAATGTCAGTGTTGTTTTGATTTGCGTTTCCCTGATGACTAGGATGTCAAACACTTCCTTAGATGCTTCTCAGCCATTCAATATTCCTCAGTTGAGAACTTTTTGTTTAGCTCTGTACCCCATTGTTAATAGGATTGTTGGATTCTCTGGCATCTAACTTGAATTCGTTGCATGCATTGGATATTAGACCTCTCTATCAGATGTGGGGTTGGTAAAGATCTTTTCCCAATCTGTTGGCTTCCACTTTGTTTTCTTGACAGTGTCTTAAGCCTTACAGAAACTTTGCAATCTTATTAAGTCCCAATTTCTCAATCTTTGATCTTAGAGCACAGCCATTGTTGTTCTGTTCAGGAAATTTTCCCCTGTGCCTGTGTGTTCTAAGTTTTTCCCCACTCACTCTTCTAATAGTTTCAGTGTACTTGATGTAATGTGGAGATCTTTGGTCCACTTGGACTTACGCTTTGTATAAGGAGATAAGAAAGGGTCTATTTTCATTCTTCGGCATGCCGAGTGCCAGTTGAACCAATACCATTAGTTGAACAGGCTGTCCTTTTTCCAATGAAAGTTTACAGCTCTTTTGTCAAAAATCAAGTGACCATATATGTAACGGTTTATTTCTGGATCTTCTATTCTGTTCCATTTATCAGCATGCCTATCTCTGTACCAGTACCATGCATTTTTAACACAATTGCCTTATAGTATAGCTTGAGGATAGGGATAGTGATTCCTGCAGATTTTTTTTTTTGTTGAGGATAAATTTCTTTTCTTTTTAATTTTAAAGAAACATATTTGTTTATTCTTAAAGCTTTGACTCTTTGGTATTTGAATATATTGTTTAAAGTTTTTCAGTGGTTTTAAATGGTACACATTTTACCTAATTTTTTTTCAGCAAATGGATTTTATATTTTTAACTACTTTATTTTACAAAAAAAAGATAAATGTACAGATTTTAAGCATTGCTTGCATAAAATTATACAATACATTTTTGTCAGTACTTTTTTTTCAGATTTTAAAATAATTTTTACATAAAACTGTATGAATATATTTTTAGTCAGTACTTGATTTTTATAAAGGTTTGATAGTATGCATTGAAAACTTAATAGTTACAATGAGCATAAAGTACATGTAAAACAAAATGTAATGTGAAATAGTCAAAGTTTTCTTGTTGTATAGAGATTTTTTTTGTTTTGTTTTGTTTTCTTTATTCCTTGGACTTCATACATTCTGTGAGTTGTTTCTGGGGCAGTGCTAGCTTCTGGGGTTAGCATCCCATTATCAGTGACTGCATATTATGTCTGTTCTTTTGTGACTGGGCTACCACACTCAGAATGATATTCTCTAGATGCAGCCATTTTCTTAAAAATTTGGTCAAGTCATTGTTTCTGGTGGCTGAGTAGTATTCCATTGGGTAAATGCACCACAATTTTTGTATCCATTCATCTTCTGAAGGACATCTGGGTTCTTTCCAGCTTCTGGCTATTATAAATAGAGCTGCTATGAACATTGTGTTACATATATCTTTGTTGTGTACTAAGGTGTCTCTGGGGTATATGCCGAGAAGTGGAATAGCTGGGTCTTCAGGTAGTACTATGTCCAATTTTCTGAGGTATCGCCAGACTGATTTCCAGAGTGGTTGTAGTAGTTTACAACCCCACCAACAGTGGAAAAGGTTTCCTCTTTCTCCTCAACCTTGCCAGCATCTGTTGTCATCTGAGATTTGGATCTTGGCCAATCTGAATGGTGTGAGGTGGAATCTCAGGGTTGTTTTGATTTGCATTTCCCTGATGTCTGAGGATGTCAAGCACTTCCAAATATATTTCTCAGCCATTCGATATTCCTCAACTGAGAACGTTTTGTTTAGCTCTGTACCCCATTTTTTTAATAGGGTTATTTGATTCTCTGTTGTCTAGCTTTTTGAGTTCTTTATATACCTTAGATATTAGGCCTCTATCTGATGTGGAGTTGGTAAAGAACTTTTCCCATTCTGTTTGCTGCTGTTTTGTTTTCTTCACAATGTCCTTAGCCTTACAGAAACATTGCAATTTTATTAAGTCCCATTTGTTAATCTTTGACCTTAGAGCTTGAGCCATTGGTGTTTTGTTCAGGAAATTTTCTCCTGTGCCTATGTGTTCTAAGGATTTCCCTACTTTCTCATCTAATAGTTTCAGTGTATCTGGTTTAATGTGGAGATCTTTGATTCACTTACACTTGAGCTTTGTACAAGGAGATAAGAAAGGGTCTATTTTCATTCTTTTGCAAGTTGAGTGCCAGTTGGACCAGCACCATTTGTTGAATAGGCTGTCCTTTTTCCCTTACTGTTTACAGCTCCTTTGTCAAAAATCAGGTGACCATATATGTGAGGGCTCATTTCTGGATCTTCTATTCTATTCCATTGATCCACATGCCTATTTTTGTACCAGTACCATGCAGTTTTTAGCACAATTGCCTTGTAATATAGATTGAGGTCAGGGATAGTGATTCCCGCAGATGTTTTATTGTTGTTGAGGATGGATTTCACTATTCTAGGTCTTTTGTTATTTCATATGAAATTGCACATTGATCTTTCCAATTCCATGAAAAACTGGGTTGGAATTTTGATGGAGATTGCGTTGAATCTGTAGATTGCATTTGGTAGGATGGCCATTTTTAAAATGTTGATCTTTCCAATCCATGAGCATGGGAGATCTTTCCATTTTCTGAGATCCTCCTCAGTTTCCTTCTTTATAGGTTTGAAGTTCTTGTCATACAGGTTCTTCACTTGCTTAGTTAGAGTCACACCAAGGTATTTCATAGTTTTGTGACAATTGTGAAGGGTACCTTTTTTCTAATTTCTTTCTCCACACGTTTGTCCTTTGAGTATAGGAAGGCTACTGATTTGCTCGAGTTAATTTTGTATCCAGCCACTTTGCTGAACTTGTTTATCAGTTGTAGGAGTTCTCTTGTGGGGTTGTTGGGGTCACTTAAGTACACTATCATGTCATCGGCAAAGAGTGATGTTTTTATCTCTTCCTTTCCGATTTGTATCCCCTTGATCTCCTTTTGCTGTCCAATTGCTCCAGCCAGGACTTCCAGTACTATGTTGAATAGGTAGGGGGAGAGTAAACAGCCTTGTCGAGTCCCTGATTTTAGTGGGATTGCTTCAAGTTTCCCACCGTTAAGTTTGATGTTGGCTGTTGGTTTTCTGTTTATAGCTTTTATTATTTTTTGGTATGGACCTTTAATTCCTGTTCTTCCCAGGACTTTTAACATGTAGGAATGTTGAATTTTGTCAAATGCTTTCTCAGCATCTAGTGAGATGACCATGTGATTTTTTTTTTTTTTTTGAGTTTGTTTATATGGTGGATTACATTGATGGATTTCCTTATATTAAACTATCCCTGCATCCCAGGAATGAAGCCTACTTGGTCATGATGAATGATCATTTTGATGTGTTCTTGGATTTGGTTTGCAAGGATTTTGTTGAGTATTTTTGTGTCAATGTTCATAAGTGAGATTGGTCTGAAGTTCTCTTTCCTTGTAGGGCCTTTGTGTAGTTTAGGTACGAGGGTTATTGTAGCTTCAAAAAATGAGTTAGGTAGTATTCCATCTGATTCTATCTTTTGGAATAGTTTGGAGAGTATTGCTGTTATATCTGCGATAAATGTCTGATAGAATTCTGCACTGAACCCCTCTGGACCTGGGCTTTTTTTTGGTTGGGAGGCTTTTGATGGCTTCTTCTATTTCTTTTGGTGTTATAGGGTTATTTAGATGGTTTACTTTGTCCTGGTTTCACTTTGGGACCTTGTATCTGTCTAGGAATTCGTCCATTTTCTCCAGATTTTCCAATTTTGTGGAGTATAAGTTTTTGTAGTATGTTTGGTCTCGTTGTGTCCTGGATCTTCTGGATATTTTGGATTAATGCTTTTTGGTTTTTGCATCTTCTCTGAATATTTTGTGTATATTTTAAATGTTGTCTTCGGCCCCTCAGATTCTCTTTTCTGTCTCTTATAGTCTGTTGGAAATGCTAGAATCTGTGACCCCTGGTTTCTTTTTAGGTTTTCGATCCCCAGAGTTTTCTCTTTTTGTGTTTACTTTATTGTTTGTACTTTAATTTCAATTGCTTCATCTCGTTGGTTCTCTTTTACTGTAGTTCTTTAAGTACTTAGAGTGTTTTTCATGTTTCCTTTTTCAAAGCTTCTATTTGTTTATGGTTGTCCTCCCATACTTGTTTAAGGGGGTTATTCATGTGTTTTTCAAAGATCTACATCATCATCTTGAGGTATGATTTTAGGTATGAGTCTTCCTTTTCTGGAATGTTTGGCAATCCACTGCTTGCTGTAGTGGGAGAGCTGGGTTCTGATGTTGCCAGGTTGTCTTGGTTTCCATTGCTTAAGCTCTTTTTTTCCTCTTGCCATCTTGTTGCCTGTGATTGGCACCTGTCTCTTCTGTGGACCTGAGGGCCCATAAATAGGTTCAGGAAAAAAAAAAACCACTTCTGAGTGTTCAGCTTTTAGTGGGCAACCAGTGAGTTCTGGTGGCAGTAACTCAGCTCTGTCTTTGTGGGCTCAGATGTGGGAGCTCTTGTGAGGCTGTTCTGGTAGCTCATCCCTGTGCCCACAGGTCCTGATTACTACTGGCAGGGACCTGGCGCTTTCTCTAGGCCACAACAGACCTGTTTCCAGATAGCACTGTACTTTCTGCTCTCTGAGAACTCCCTATGGGCTCTCTCTGGGCCTATGTGTCAGGCTCCCCTCTGGTCCAGATGTAACAGGGTCTGTAGAGTTGAACTTTAAGCACTGCCTTTCCTGGCAATTGCAGGCTCCCACTGATAAGGGTCTGTGCCTTACTGTGGGCCTGTGTCTAGACTTTGAGCCCAGGATTTTCGGGCAGATCCATATTCCCTATACCAGAGGTCCAGCCTCACCAACACCGAAGGACCGGAGGGGCATGATATCAGTGTGCTCTGCCTAGCCCTCTCTGCATTTTGGTTATACACAGTATATTATCACTAGGCCTTTGTTCCTGCATCTTGGATCGTCTAGGTGGCAACGGGACCAAGCATTTTTGGTTTTCTACTTTTAAATGAATATTCACTTTCATATTTTAATATTTTACAACCACATCATAAGATACTCATTCTTAAAATTGTTTTGTTATGGCAATCAGTTTGGACCTTTATACAACACTATAGTGGACATTTTGTATATATATGCAGTAGGGAACTATCTGTGATAAAAAACTGACAATGTACTTATTATAGTTTACCAGTAATAGAAATGCTGAAGTTTGTGGATAAATATCCATTAAAATTAGATTTACTAATTGTATCAATTCAATGCTTAAGAAATGTTTATATTCTGCAATCTAATTGCTTTTATGCCATAAATAAGAACACAGAGGCCTCGAATGAATCCTGTCACAACACTTGGGAAATAGATCATAATCCCACAGTTTTTACAGTGTATGTCATTTAATTAAAATTGATAACCACAGCCACCTGTGTCATTTCTAGATAGGCTTATGTCACTCATCACTATATCTCTGAAGATGCCACAGTTAGACATTTCTCTCTAGGTATTGATGAAGACATGATCCTACTGTGTGTAGGAAAATCTTTATAAGAAGCTCCTGCCTTGGTAAGTCCCCATTGCAATCGTTTTTGTCACTTGCATCATTTCAATCAGACTTGCTATCAACAGTTCCCCTGCTTTCCCTTTAGAGCTGTATATCACTCAGTCCCAACCCCCCACTTTAGCACTTTCCTTCAGATCATTTTTCCCAAGTGTATTACCTCGTGTTTCCTAAGCTGTGTCTAATTTGGTTTTAGCCTTTTATGCCTTACGCTAGCTGATCGCTCAATAAGTGTAACATAATTGTGTGAAATCTGCTGCCATACTTTGTTTTGGAATAGTTCCCTGAACTCTAAATACCTGAGCATGAAAATAATTAAGGTGATGTATTGAATACATTGATTTTCTTGTACAAAATATTCAATATGTTCGTTAGATTTAGGGCACTCCAAAGGCTTCCTCCGAATGATATTAAAGCCCATTTAGTTGCTTATGCACATTCTTTAAACCCCACTGCTTACACATTTCTTTCCATTGACAATAGCATAAGTTATTCTACGCACGTTGTCCAGAGCTCTTTTAAGCTAGCAACAAAGTGGAATTGTCTAGGAAACTGAGTTTTGATGGAAACACAAGAAGTTAAGGAAAGCACAGTGATAATTAACATATTTATGTCAGTGTAGAAGAAAACAGTGTTGTCAGTGCTCCGGTCCTACACCTTTGACAAATACACAGTTAAATTGCAATCAAATTGTTGGGTTTGTGACCTTGAAATCATTTACCAGTTTGATTCAGGGTCAAATACAAGCTGCTAAATTAAACTCCAAATTAGTAATAGCATTTTTGATCAGTACACACAACAGACTCCTTAGAACACAAAATTATATACAAATTAAAGCAGTTATGTATTTCTTAGAGACAAACTCTTGTCATTATTGATTACAAGATATATTAATATTGATATAAATTTAAATTGATATTATGATGCATAATATATAATAAGGTGAGATACTACAATAAATGTAATGAACACTGATGAGTGTATTCCTCATGCCTTTCTATCTCTCAACAAACCTAATGTCTTATGCATCTGGGGTATATGTGAGCAATTATAACTAATTTCCTTCCTTAAGAAAAGAAAACACAACTCTTTTTTTCCAGTTTTATGAATTTATTATATCTAATCCTAATGTAGGAATATGGTACATTAATAAAATGATTATGCAGATGCATTTCCCTAGCTAAAAGCCAAAGGTAAACATTGGTTGTTTTTCTCTATTTCCATTGTATTCTTTTTGCTTTTTTAAAAATTAAATACTCAGTATTTATATTTGAAATGTTATCCCTCTACCCTGCCCTGCTCCCATTCCCCATCCTTCTCCAGTTGCCTTCACAAAGGTGCACTCCTATCTGAATCCCCTCTCCACCCCACTGCCTTGGCATTCCCCTACACTGGGAAAACGTGCCCTCTCTGGAACAAAAGCCTCTTCTCACATTGATGCCAGACACTATTGTCTTCAGCTATATATGCACTGGATCAATAGGTCTCTAAAAGTGCACACAAAAGTTGGTGTTTTATTCCATGGGAGTTTTGGAGTGTTGGGTTTGGTTGATAATGTGGTTATCTTCCCATGAGGTTGCAATCACTTTCAGCTCTTTAGGTTCTTCTTTAGCAACCTCAGTTGGAACCCTGAGTTCAGACAGATTGTTAGCTGTAAGCATGCTCAGCTGCATCTATATGACTCTAGTACAGTCTCTGAGGGGGCATCTCTGTCTGGTTCTTGCCAGTTAGTACTTTTTCGGATCAGCTATAGTGCTTGAACTTGGTGACTGCATATATGGAGGATTTCCAGGTGAGGCGGCTTCTGAGTGATCTTTTCTTCAATCACTGTTCCTCTATTTGTCCTTGTATTTCCTCCCATGATAGTTTTGTTCTGTTTTCTAAGAAGGACTGAGGCAGCCCCATTTTGGCCTTCCTTTTGGAGCTTCATGATGTCTGTGAATTGTTTCTTGGTAACATTTTTTTTTCTTAGATTGTTTTTTCTTAAGTTGTTTCTTGGAATTATTTTCTTAACTATATTTCTTAAATTTAATTATCAATCTTAATTATATTTTCTTAGATTTTTTTCTTAAATTTTTTTCTTGGAAATTTTTTTCTTAATTTTTTTTTTTTTTTAATTTTTTAGGAGGGTTGAAAGGAAACATGCAGATAGCAAGGGACAGGAGAAATGGAGACTCTGATGTAAAATTCACAAAAGAATCAACAAAAGGTTATAAGGTGTTTTTAATAAAAGTGAGTAAATAAGTATGAAATAATTTAATGTAAGGGAAAAGACATACTTTACATAATAAAGCCTATCTTGTTTCTGTAGCAGCATATTGTCTACTAGCAACTTGAGAAATGTTCTTAAGTACCAAATTTCAAAACAACGTGACTCCTGCATTACTAAATTCTTGCTCTCTGAGTTTCATGTGCCTCTCAGCATCACAGTGCTCCTATGAAAACAGTAAAGCCTTACCTTCTTTGTACATGTCATTACTGAACTTGTATCTGGAAAATAGTGAGCATGGGAGGTGAATTAATGCTGCTGGTTGTTTGTTTTAGATTGAATTACTTATCAAAGTAAGCAATCTGCTTTATATATGTGCCCAAATATTAATGCAGAAAAAAGGGAGGAATCTGGAAGTATAAGATATTTATCTTACATATTGTAATAAAGTTATTAGTACAGTTTGTCTTATTTTGATTTGGTTTTATTTATGGGAGTAGAGATTTAGATTCCGTCTAACACTATAGGTTTCCTGGTATGGAACTCTCTTGGTAACTTGGTATTAACCTTGAACTCACAGCAATCAACCTGCCTTAGTCCTAAAGATTATAGAGTCAGATAGCAAGCATGCTGGCCTACTACATTCTGCAACATTAAGAAATACTAGAGGAGCCAGAAAGATGAATCAGCAATGTCGAGCACTGCCTGCTCTTCCAGAAGTCCTAGGTTTAATTCTCAATAACCTCATGGTGTCTCGTAACCATCTATAATGAGATCCAATGTTTTCAGCTGGCACACATGGACACACACACACACACACACACACACACACACAGAGAGAGAGAGAGAGAGAGAGAGAGAGAGAGAGAGAGAGAGAGAGAGAGAGAGAGAGAGATGTTTTTTAAAGCCTCTTAAAAATCTAGAAAAGTTATGAATAACATGTGAAGGAGAGATACTAAACATTAACATGATCATCTCGCTAAAATAAACATATGTTCACACTCTCCAATGTCCACAATGTGGTATTCCTATACATTAATGGTTTTCATTAAAAAATGGAAAATAATCTCATTTTGTTTCAGTCATTCCTTTCAAGTTACTTTCCATCTGTAGTCTGCAGAAACTTCTCTAGACCCTTCTTCCTTCACGGTCCTTATTTGATCCAGTATCACTGATTTACTCATTTCCTGTAAATTTCCAATCACTTTTCCATCTCTTCTGATTTAAGATTTTTCCCTAGCTCACACCTGCCTAGCAATCCCTATGCCCATTCTCCTTGAAGACTCCTATATTAACCATGCCTTTATTTCTCACTTTCTATACAGAAAGATCGACACCTACTCACATTAATGATTTTTGCTCTGTTAAAACAATATTTCTCATCAATTTCCTCAGAAACTACACATTTCATTTTGTGTTCCAACAACAAACTAAGCTACCGCTCTCCTCTCCTCTCCTCTCCTCTCCTCTCCTCTCACAGATGACTGGTGTTCGCATCTCTGCAAGTGGGAACAGGATGGCTCAGCCTACTCTTCAAATACTAGTTTGATTAAAAGATGAAGCTGGCAACAAAGAACTTACATTAAAGGACTTTTATTATGTAAGGTGAAGTTTGTTTGATTATGGCCTCTCATATTTTTGACTTTAATACTATTAATTTTTATCTCACATGCTATATAGTTCTTAATTTTACATTCTTCCAATTAATCCAAAGACTTCATGCTTCATTTTGATGGAATCTACATTACTGAAATTTTTTCTGACTATGCATATGACTGCTATACCATGCTTGGCTTGCAAGCATAAGACCTTAGGTTAAATCTCCTATGTTGAAAAAATACTAAATAAATAAAAAAAAAAGAAAATTTCCTGCACACTCAGAAAATCAAATTCACTTTTGTGTCATCACCAATTGACTGTACAGCTTAACATGGCCAGCTATTCATTAAGGGATATGTAACATGAAAAGGATCAAGGTTGTATAACTTAGGGACACATTTGACCCACATCACAGACTTTTATGCCACACACATTTTGATTAAAAAACAATTGTTAGTTTTAAGAAAGTTCTTATTGGATCTGCCACCCAGACAGCGGCTTGTATAGGCTGAGCAATTGGTGGGTGGGAGACCTGGGCTTCCAGGGAGCAGAGAGATCTCTGCAGAGTGCAAACGGAAAGTGCACCCCCTGCCTTGCCCTTCCCTGTCCTACCTAATCCAGAAACCAGGAACAGAAATTGGGAACTTCTGTTTACACCCAGCAGCGACTTCAGGACACAGAGCAGAGCCTGTTCCCACCCCGCAACTCTGAGGCATAGAACAGGGCTCCAACCATATGCCACCTGGACCAGTGGAGATCCAGGGACACAGAATAGATACAAGGAAAAGGCAAAAACATATCACTGACAACAAAATGGCAAGAGGAAAGCGAAAGAGTATAACCCAAGAAAACAAGACAACCTGGAAACACCAGAACCCAGCTCTCCCATAACAGCAAACATCGGAATTCCAAACACTCCAGAAAAGGAAGACACAGACCTGAAATCATACGTCAAGATGCAGATAGAGATACTTAAACAAGAACGGGAGAAAAAGCAAAAAGATTCAGAAGCTTTTAAAGAGGAAACAAAAAAAAAAACACTCAAAGAACTCAAAGAACTAGAGGAAAACAGAATCAAAGAGATGAAGGAATGGAAGAGAGAATTTAAAACGGAAATTGACACAATAAAGAAAACACAAAAAGAGATAACCCTAGAGTTAGAACACCTAAAAAAGAAATCAGGAGTCACAGAAGCAAGCATTTCCAATAGATTACAAGAGATGGAAGAGAGAATCTCGGGAGCAGAATACAACTCATAAACATAGAAAAAACAGCCAGAGAAGATGCAAAAAACAAAAAGCTCCTAACCCAAAATGTCCAGGAAATCCAGGACACAATGAGAAGACCGAACCTAAGGATAATAGTATTAGAAGAGGAAGAAGAGTATCAACTAAGAGGCACAGTAAATATCTTCAACAAAATCATAGAAAAAAACTTCCCTACCCTCAAGAATGAGATGACCACGAGCATAAAAGAAGCCTTCAGAACTACAAATAGGTTGAGCCAGAAAAGAAATACCTCCCGACACTCCTAAACAAGAAAATTAAAAGAAGAAAAAAAACACAGACACAACTCAACCCACAAAAGCAATAATGGCAGGAAACAGAAACAACTATTCCTTGATATCTATTAACATAAATGGACTCAACTCCCAAATAAAGAGACATAGGCTATCAGTCTGGATACATAAACAAAATCCAGCCATTTGCTGCATACAGGAAACTCATCACAGAGACAAAGACAGACACTATCTCAGAGTAAAAGGGTGGGAAAAAAACTTCCAAGCAATCAGCTCCAAGAAGCAAGCTGAAGTGGCTATTCTAATATCGAATAAAGTAAATTTCCAACCAAAAGTTATCAAAAAAGATGAGGAAGGACACTTTTTACTCAATACCAGGGAAATCTGTCAGGAGGAACTCTCAATCCTTAACATATATGCTCCAAATAAAAAATCACCCACATTCATAATAGAAACCCGACTAAAGCTCAAAAAATTCATTTCACACCACACAATAATAGTGGGAAACTTTAATACCCCACTCTCACCAATGGACAGATCATGGAAACAGAAACTGAACAAGGAAACTTCAAAACTAGAAGAGACTTTGAACCAACTAGTATTAATAGATATATACAGAACATATTATCATAAAGTAAAAGAATACACCTTCTTCTCACCACTCCAAGGCACCTTCTCAAAAATTGACCAGATAATTGGACACAGAGCGAGCCTCAACCAATATAAGAAGATTGAAATACTTCCATGCATTCTCTCAGATCACCATGGTCTACAGATGGTCTTTAACAACAACAAAGACAACAAAAAGCCCACATACACATGGAAACTAAACAATGCTCTGTTAAATAAATAAAGAAAGAAATTAAAAATTTTCTAGAATTCAACAAAAACAAAACACAACATACCGAAACCTATGGGATGCAATGAAAGCAGTACTAAGAAGAAAACTCATAGCCCTAAGTGCTTCCAAAAAGAAACTGGAGAGAGCTTACATCAGCAACCTGACAGCACAGCTAAAAGCCCTAGAAAAAAAGAAGCAGATATACCCAAAAAGAGTAGATGGCAAGAAATAATCAAAATTAGGGAAGAAAAACCAAATAGAATCAAAAAGAACCATTGAAAAAATCAACAAAACCAAGAGTTGATTCTTTGAGAAAATCAACAAGATTGATAAACCTTTAGCCAGACTAACTAGAGGGCAAAAAGAGAGTATACAAATTAACAAAATCAGAAAAGAAAGTGGGAACATAACAACTGAAAATGAGGAAATTCAAGAAATCATCAGATCATACTACTAAAACTTATACTCCACAAAATTGGAAAATCTGGAGGAAATGGATGAATTCCTAGACAAATACAAGATCCCAACGTTAAACCTGGACCAAGTAAACCATCTAAATAACCCTATAACACCTAAAGAAATAGAAGAAGTCATCAAAAGCCTCCCAACCAAAAAAAGCCCAGGTCCAGACGGGTTCAGTGCAGAATTTTATCAGACATTTATTGGGGATATAACACCAATACTCTCTAAACTATTCCAAAAGATAGAATCTGATGGAATACTACCTAAATTATTTTTTGAGGCTACAATAACACTCAAACCTAAACCACACAAAGACCCTACATGGAAAGAGTATTTCAGACCAATCTCACTTATGAACATTGATGCAAAAATATACAACAAGCAACTTGCAAACCGAATCCAAGAACACATCAAAACGATCATTCATCATGACCAAGTAGGCTTAATCCCTGGAATGCAAAGATGGTTTAATATAAGGAAATCCATCAATGTAATCCACCATATAAAAAAACTCAAAGATCAAAATTACAAGGTCATCTCACTAGATGCTGAGAAAGCATTTGACAAAATCCAACACCTGTTCATGTTAAAAGTCCTGGAAAGAACAGGAATCCAAGGTACATACCTAAACATAATAGAAGCAATATACAGCAAAACCAACAGCCAACATCAAACTTAATGGCGAGAAACTTGAAGCAATCCCACTAAAATCAGGGATTCGACAAGGCTGCCCAATCTCCCCCTACCTATTCAACATAGTACTGGAAGACCTGGCTGGATCAATTAGACAGCAAAAGGAGATCACGGGGATACAAATCAGAAAGGAAGAGATAAAAACATCACTGTTTGCCGATGACATGATAGTGTACCTGAGTGACCCCAAAATTTCCACCAGAGAACTCCTACAGCTGAAAACAAGTTTAGCAAAGTGGCTGGATACAAAATTAACTCGAACAAATCAGTTGCCTTCCTATACTCAAAGGACAAACATGTGGAGAAAGAAAATAGGGATAAGGTACCCTTCACAATTGTCATAAAAACTATGAAATACATTGGTGTGACTCTAACTAAGCAAGTGAAGGACCTGTATGACAAGAATTTCAAACCTCTAAAGAAAGAAATTGAGGAGGATCGCAGAAAATAGAAAGATCTCCCATGCTCATGGATTGGAAAGATAACATCTTAAAAATGGCCATCCTACCAAAAACAATCTACAGATTCAATGCCATCCCCATCAAAATTCCAACCCAGTTCTTCAAAGAATTGTAAAGATCAATGTGCAATATTGTATGGAATAACAAAAGACCTAGAATTGCGAAATCCATCCTCAACAACAAAAAAACATCTGCGGGAATCTCTATCCCTGACCTCAAGCTATATTACAAGGCAATTGTGCTGAAAACTGCATGGTACTGGTACAGAAATAGGCATGTGGATCAATAGAATAGAATAGAAGATCCAGAAATGAGCCCTCATATATATGGTCACCTGATTTTTGACAAAGGAGCCGTAAACATTCAATGGAAAAAGGACAGCCTATTCGACAAATGGTCTTGGTTCAACTGGTACTCAGCATGAAAAAGAATAAAAATATACCCTTTCTTGTCTCCTTGTACATAGCTCAAGTGTAAGTGGATCAAAGATCTCCACATTAAACCAGATACACTGAAACTATTAGAAAAGAAAGTAGGGAAAACCTTAGAACACATAAGCACAGGAGAAAATTTCCTGAACAAAACCCCAATGGCTCAAGCTCTAAGGTCAAAGATTAACAAATGGGACTTAATGAGATTGCAAAGTTTCTGTAAGGCTAAAGACATCGTCAAGAAAACAAAACGGCAACCAACAGAATGGGAAAAGATCTTTACCAACACCACATCAGATAGAGGCCTAATATCCAAGGTGTACAAGGAACTCAAAAAGCTAGACACCAGAGAATCAAATAACCCTATTAAAAAATGGGGTACAGAGCTAAACAAAACGTTTTCAGTTGAGGAACACCGAATGACCGAATGGCCGAGAAACACCTGAGGAAGTGCTCTTCATCCTTAGCCATCAGGGAAATGCAAATCAAAACAACCCTGAGATTACACCTCACAACAGTCAGATTGGCCAAGATCCAAAACTCAGATGACAGCAGATGCTGGCGAGGCTGTGGAGAAAGAGGAACACTTCTCCACTGTTGGTCGGGTTGCAAGCTAATACAACCACTCTGGAAATCTGTCTGGCGATACCTCAGAAAATTGGATATAGTACTACCTGAAGACCCAGCTATTCCACTTCTGGGCATATACCCCAGAGACACTTTAATACACAACAAAGATATATGCACCACAATGTTCATAGCGGCTCTATTTATAATAGCCAGAAGCTGGAAGGAACCCAGATGTCCTTCAGAAGATGAATGGATACAAAAATTGTGGTACATATACACAATGGAATACTACTCAGCCACCAGAAACAATGACTTAACCAAATTCTTAAGAAATTGGCTGTATCTAGAGAATATCATCCTGAGTGAGATAACCCAGTCACAAAAGAACAGACATAATATGCAGTCACTGATAGTGGGATGCTAACCCCAGAGGCTTGCACTCCCCCAGAAACAACTCACAGACTGTATGAAGTCCAAGAAATAAAGAAAACAAAAAAATATACATATATTTACAAAACAAGAAGACTTTGACTATTTCCATGTTGCGTTTTGTTTTGCATGTACTCTACGCTTATTGTAACTATTAGGTTTTCAATGCATACTGTCAAGCCCTTGAAAAAAATCAAGTACTGACTAAAAAAAATATATTCACATGGTTTTATGTAAAAATTATTTCAATTTCTGAAAACAGTACTGACAAAAATGTATAATTTTAAGCAAAAAATGTTTAAAATTTGTACATTTATCTTTGTTTTGTAAAATAAAGTCATTTAAAAAAAGAAGAAAAAAAAACAAGTACAAAATTATCAAACAATTAAAAAAGAAAAATATATACTATGAGACTCTAAAATATTTACATATGATACACTGAATAATCAACAGTATAATAAAATGCTTAACTATTTTAATAAAAAAAAAAAGAAAATGTCTGCATCTAGAGAATATCATCCTGAGTGAGATAACCCAGTCACAAAAGAACAGACATAATATGCAGTCACTGATATTGGGATGCTAACCCCAGAGGCTTGCACTCCCCCAGAAACAACTCATAGCCTGTATGAAGTCCAAGAAATAAAGAAAACAAAAAAAAATTTACAAAAACAAGATGACTTTGACTATTTCCATGTTGCGTTTTGTTTTGCATGTACTGTACGCTCATTGTAACTATTAGGTTTTCAATGCATACTGTCAAGCCCTTTAAAAAAATCAAGTACTGACAAAAAAATATATTCACATAGTTTTATGTCAAAATTATTTTAATATCTGAAAAAACAGCACTGACAAAAATGTTAATTTTAAGCAAAAAATGTTTAAAATCTGTACATTTATCTTTGTTTTGTAAAATAAAATTGTTTTAAAAAATAAAAATAAAAATAAAAGAAAGTGCTTATTGAAGGTGAAAGGGACTTTTCATAGGTCATATTTAATTTTCTCCTTCCCAGATGATTCATTTGTGTCTACCCTAAGAATTAATAATGATTTTCATGTTGACTAGAAAGCGAACAGCAAGAAATGTTATAGAATACTTATTTCTCACCATGAGTGGTTTCTTTCAAGGCAAAGGATCTCTCTTGTTACCATCCTTATCCTTTCACTCTCTCCATTGATATTCAGGGAATTGCATGTATTCCAAGGATGGTCCTAAAAGCTTTTAAAATTAGACCATATGAACAACTACAATTGCATAACATGCCATTAGCCTAGACTGTTATTGCTCTCCTGAAGCTGGAAGTGGTTAAAAGCATATCCAAATTGTCTCATGACAGTGATCTGTCAGTCAATGGTTTAATTCTCACTACTTTGAACTGAAAGTTTTCAGTCTGATGAATACTTCATGCCACCTGAAACACTTTATGCCTTGCATTTTGCATTATCCCACCAACTGCTGCTGGCCTAGTTTCTCAATAGATTGTCTCCATTTCTGATTTTCCCTCTGTAATTTGTCTGTAATACTGAACCTCATTGGAATCCTGCTATGCAACAAATTCTCGTATCTACCTACTTGTACCCTAAATAATCTTATCTGGAACCCCAGATTTATAAACCATCCAAATGTTCATGATGAAGTGGTTATGAAATAAGCCCTATATTCTGTTAAAAAAATCAATAGTATGTATTGTGATATTTATGGCAATTTTATGCTGGATATTTAAAATGCATTTAGAGTATAAACCTTTATAATAGAACTATTGATTGTCTATCACAGACTCCCATTCATTTTATTTCAAAATGAATGAAGAAACATCTTCAATTTTAGCCTTTCATCATCAGATATATATGAAATCATATAGAATTACATACTAAATGTATATTGTCTCTATGACGGGAAGAGTGAGAGATTATCCATGAGTATATTTGATTATATATGTGTTGTCTATAAAACAGTAATTATTAAATGATATTCTACATTATCTTCAGTGTCCCTGTAGTTATCAACATTTTAAATTTAAAAGATATTTACATTAATTTATTACTAAAGTATTTTAAGAATATTGTATCTGGCTTCTGTATCTCCTGTGAAATATTAGGTCTACTCTGTTTCCACCCAACGGCTTTGAAGCACAGAACAGGGCTGGGGCCATCTGCCACCTGGGCCAGCAGTTCCCAAAGGTACAGGCCTGGTGAGAAGGTTATCAGAGTATCCAGGAAGCAGAGAGATCTCTTCCGAGAGAGCAAGGAAAGGGCACCCCTGCCCTGCCTGATCCAGGGGGCAGGAAACCAGCATTGGGACCTCTGTTCCCACCCGGTGGCTTTGGAGCATAGAACAGGGCTTGGACCATCCGCCAACTGGACCAGTGGAGATCCAGGGACAAAGACCAGGTACAAGTGAAAGGCAAGAACATATCACTGACAAAAAGATGGCAAGAGGAAAGTGAAAGAGCATATTCCCAAGGAAACTAAGACAACCTGGCAAAACCAGTACCCAGTTCTCCCATCACAGCAAACAGCAGAATGCCAAACACTCCAGAAAAAAAAGACACAAACCTAAAATCATACCTCAAAAATGATAGAGATCCTTAAACAAGAATGGTAGGAAAAGCAAAAAGAGTCAGAAGCTTTTAAAGAGGAAACAAGAAAAACACTCAAAGAACTCAAAGAACTAGAGGAAAACAGAACCAAAGAGATGAAGGAATGGAAGGAGGAATTTAAAATGAAAATTGGCACAATAAAGAAAACACAAAAAGAGATAACCCTAGAGGTAGAACACCTAAAAAAGAAATCAAGAGTCACAGATGAAAGCATTTCCAATAGACTACAAGAGATATAAAAGAGAATCTTGGGGGCTGAAGACAACATTGTAAACATAGACAAAACAGTCAGGGAAGATGCAAAAACCAAAAAGCTCCTAACCCAAACTGTCCAGGAGATCCAGGACACAATGAGAAGACAAAACCTAAGGATAATAGGAATAGAAGGGGGAGAAGAATATCAACTAAAAGGCACAGTAAATATCTTCAACAAAATTTTATAAGAAAACTTCCCTACCTTTAAGAATGAGATGACCATGAGCATAAAAAAGCCTTCAGAACTCCAAATAGGTTGGACCAGAAAAGAAATTCCTCCTGACACATAATAGTCAAAACACGAAGTGGTCAAAGCAAAGAAAGAATACTAAAAGCAGTAAGGGAAAAAAGTCAGGTAACATGTAAAGGCAGACCAATCAGAATCACACCCGATTTCTCAACAGAGATTATGAAAGTGAGAAGAGCCTGGACAGACATTATGCAGACTCTAAGAAAGCACAAGTGCCAGCCCAAGCTGCTATACCCAGCAAACCTATCAATCACCATAGATGGAGAGATGAAGATATTTCAAGACAAATCAAAATTTACAGAATATCTGACCATAAACTCAGCACTACAACGAATTATAGGTGGAAAACCCAATACAATGAGGGGAACTACATCCTAGTAAAAGCAAGAAAACTCCTAACCAAAAAAACCAAAAGAAGAAAAAGACACAGACACAACTCAACCTACAAAAGCAATAATAGCAGGAAACAGAAACAACTATTCCTTGATATCTATTAACATAAATGGACTCAACTCTCCAATAAAGGGACATAGGGTATCAGACTGGATACATAAACAAAATCCAGCTTCTTGTTGCATACAGGAAACTCATCTCAGAGACAAAGACAGACACTACATCAGAGTAAAAGGTTGGGAAAAAACTTCCAAGCAAATGGCCTCAAGAAGCAAGCTGGAGTGGCTATTCTAAAATCAAATAAAGTAAATTTCCAACCAAAAGTTATCAAAAAAGAAAAGGAAGGACACTTTTTACTCATTACAGGAGAAATCTGTCAGGTGGAACTCTCAATCTTTAACATATATGCTCCAAATACAAAAGCACCCACATTCACAAAATAAACCCTACTAAAGCTCAAAAAATACATTTCACCCCACACAATAATAGTGGGAGACTTTTATACCCCACTCTCACCAATGACAGATCATGGAAACAGAAACTGAACAAGGACACTGTAAAACGAGCAGAGACTATGAACCAACTGGAATTAATAGACATCTACAGAACATATCATCCTAAAGTAAAAGAATACACCTTCTTCTCAGCACCCCATGGCTCCTTCTCGAAAATTGACCACATAATTGGACACAGAACGAGCCTCAATCGATATAAGAAGATTGAAATACTCCCATGCATCCTTTCAGATCACCATGGTCTAAGGCTGGTCTTTAACAACAACAAAGAAAATAAAAATCCCACATACACATGGAAACTAAACAACACTCTGTTAAACTATAGCAGGGTCAAAGAAGAAATAAAGAAACAAATTAAGGATTTTCTAGAATTCAATGAAAATGAACACACAGCATATCCAAACCTATGGGATACAATGAAAGCAGTACTGAGAGGAAAACTCATAGCCCTGAGTGCTTCCAAAAAGAAACTGGAGAGAGCTTACATCAGCAACTTGACAGCACGGCTAAAAGCTCTAGAACAAAAGGAAGCAGATACACCCAAGAGGAGTAGACAGCAATAAATAACCAAAATTAGGGCAGAAATATACCAAATAGAAACAAAAAGAACCATCCAAAGAATCAACAAAACCAAGAGCTGGTTCCTTGAGAAAATCAAGAAGATTGATAAACCCCTAGCCAGACTAACTAGAGGGAAAGAGAGAGTATCCAAATTAACAAAATCAGAAAGGAAAGTCCAGACATAACAAGTGAAACTGAGGAAATTCAATAAATATTCAGATCCTATTATAAAAGTCTATAGTCCACAAAGTTGGAAAATCTGGAGAAAATAAATGAATTCCTAAACAGATACAAGATACTAAAGTTAAACCAGGACCAGGTAAACCATCTAAATAATCCCATAACACCTAAAGAAATAGAATTTTATCAGATATTTATTGCAGACATAACACCAATACTCTCCAAACTATTTCACAAGATAGAATCTGTTGAAATACTACCTAACTCATGTTTTGAGTCTACATTAACCTTCATACCTAAACCACACAAAGACGCTACAAGAAAAGAGAATTTCAGACCAATCTCACTTATGAACATTGATGCAAAAATACTCAACAAAATCCTTGCAAACCGAATCCAAGAACACATCAAATAATGATTCACCATGACCAAGTAGGCTTCATCCCTTGGAATGCAGGGATGGCTTAATATAAGGAAATCCATCAATGTAATCCACCATATAAATTAACTAAAAGAACAGAATCACATGGTCACCTCACTAATGCTGAGAAAGAATTTGACAAAATTCAACACCCCTTAATGTTAAAAGTCTTGGAAAGAACAGGAATCCAAGGTCCATACCTAAATATAATAAAAGCAATATAAAACAAACCAACAGACAACATCAAAATTAATGGTGGAAAACTTAATGCAATCCCACTAAAATCAGACACTCAACAAGGCTGCCCACTCTCCCCCTACCTATTCAACATAGTACTGAAAGTCCTGGCTGGAGAAATTAGACAGCAAAAGGAAATCAAAGGAATACAAATCGGAAAAGAAGAAGTAAAAACATCACTTTTTGCAGATGACATGATAGTGTACTTAAGTGACCCCACAAATTCCACCAGAGAACTCCTACAGCTGATTAACAAGTTCTGCAAAGTGGCTGGATATGAAATTAACTCAAACAAATCAGTAGCCTTCGTATACTCAAAGGACAAACATGTGGAGAAAGAAAGTAGGGAAAAGATACCCTTCACAATTATCACAAAAACTATGAAATACCTTGTTGTGACTCTAACTAAGCAAGTGAAGGACCTGTATGACAAGAACTTCAGACCTCTATAGAAGGAAATCGAGGAAGATCTCAGAAAATTGAAAGATCTCCCATGCTCATGGATTGGAAGGATCAACATTTTAAAAATGGCCATTATACCAAAAGAAATCTACAGATTCAATGCAATCCCCATCAAGATTCCAACCCAGTTCTTCATTGAGTTGGAAAAATCAATGTGCAATTTCTTATGGAATAACAAAAGACCTAGAATAGCGAAATCCATCATTAACAACAAGAAAACATCTGTGAGAATCACTATCACTGTCCTCAAGCTATATTCCAAGGCACTTGTGCTGAAAACTGCATGGTACTGGTACAGAAATAGGAACCTGGATCAATGGAATAGAATAGAAGATCCAGAAATGAGCCCTCTAGTATATGTTCACTTGATTTTTGACAAAGGAGCTGTAAACATTCAATGGAAAAAGAACAGGCAATTCAACAAATGGTGTTGGTCCAACTGGCACTCAGCATGCAGAAGAATGAAAATAGACCCTTTCTCATCTCCTTGTACAAAGCTCAAGTGTAAGTGGATTAAAGATCTCCACATTAAACCAGATACACTGAAACTATTAGAAGAGAAAGTAGGGAAAACCTTAGAACACATAAGCACAGGAGAAAATTTTCTGAACAAAATACCAATGGCTCAAGCTCTAAGGTCAAAGATTGAGAAATAGGACTTAATGAGATTGCAAAGTTTCTTTAAGGCTAAGGACATTCACAAGAAAACAAAAGGGCAGCCAACAGAATGGGAAAAGATTTTTACCAACTCAACATCAGAATGAGGCCTATTATCCAAGGTATACAAAAAACTCAAAAAGCTAGGCACCAGGGAATCAAACAACCCTATTAAAAATAGGGTACAGAGCTGAACAAAATGCTCTCAATTGAGGAATGTGGAAGGGCTGAGAAACATCTAAGGAAGTGCTTGAAATCCTTAGCCATCAGGGACTTACAAATCAAAACAACCCTGAGATTCCACCTCATACCAGTCAGATTGGCCAAGATCCAAAACTCAGATGACAGCAGATGTTGGTGAGGTTGTGAAGAAAGAACAACACTTCCCCACTGTTGATGGGGTTGTAAACTGATACAATCACTCTGGAAATCTGTCTGGAGTTTCCTCAGAAAATTGAACATAGTACTACCTGAAGATCTAGCTATTCCACTTCTGGGCATATACCCCAGAGACACTTTAATACAACAAAGATACATGCACCACAATGTTCATAGCAGCTCTATTTATAATAGCCAGAAGCTGGAAAGAACACAGATGTCCTTCAATAAATGAATTGATACAAAAATGTGGTACATTTACACAATGGAGTACTATTCTACTATCAGAAACAAGTATTTAACAAATTCCTAAGAAAATGTTTGCATCTAGAGAATGTCATCCTTAGTGAGATAACGCAGTCACAAAACAACAGACATAATATTCAGTCACTGATAGTGGGATGCTAACCCCAGAGTCTTGGACTGCCCCAGGAACAACTCACAGCCTGTGTGAAGTTCAAGGAAAAAAAGCAAACAAAACAAAACTAACAAAAAAAAATAACATTATGCTCAATCCTTACACACCAAGAAAGAGTTGATTAATTCTGAGTTACATTCTGTTTTACATGTACTTTTTGCTTATTGTTACTAGTAAGACCTTAATGCAGAGTATCAAACCTTAAAAAAAAAAGAAAAAAATAACCATGCACTGACAAAAATGTACTTGTATACATTTATGCAAAATGTTTAAAATTTTTTTGTTCTTTTTTATCTTTGTTTTTTAAAATAAAGTTTAAAAAAAGAAATATTAGGTCTATATTACACATCATTTAATTTATACCAAAATATTTCAATTTTTTGATAATTGCAGTACCATATTATATACTTAAATTTTGTTTGAGTTCTATGGCTTTTAAACAGAACCCAGATGTCCTTCAGAAGATGAATGGATACAAAAATTGTGGTACATTTAAATAATGGAATACTACTCAGCCACCAGAAAAAATGACTTGACCAAATTCTTAAGAAAATGGCTGCATCTAGAGAATATCATTCTGAGTGAGATAACCCAGTCACAAAAGAACAGACATAATATGCAGTCACTGATAATGGGATGCTAACCCCAGAGGCTCGCACTGCCCCAGAAACAACTCGCAGACTGTATGATGTCCAAGAAATAAAAAAAACAAAACAAAACAAAACAAAAAAATATTTACAAAACAAGAAAACTTTGACTATTTCCATGTTACATTTTGTTTTACATGTACTTTACACTCATTGTAACTGTTAAGTTTTCAATGCATACTATCAAACCTTTAAAAAAATCAAGTACTGACTAAAAAGTATATTCATACAGTTTTGAGTAAAAATTATTTTAAAATCTGAAAAAAAGTACTGACAAAAATGTATTGTATAATTTTATGCAAAAATGCTTAAAATCTTTACATTTATCTTTGTTTTGTACAACAAAGTTGTTAAAAAAATTATACCAAAAAATTAAAAAAATCTATCATAAATTAAATGACATTAATGGTATATCAAAACAATTTATAAATATTTTTCATAAATTTACAGCCAAATTTTTATATTATTTATGAGTAAGAATTTTTAGAAAACAACAGTTTTGTATTTTTTAACAAAAGTCTGTTTTAAAAGTTATAATAACTAATTTTTCCAAATACTCAAATAGAATAATTTGGTCACCCTAGCGCCTAAAATGAATTATTCAATTTAAACAAAATCATTATATTAAGAGAATTATTAGTTCAACTTTGCACAGCTCTAATTATGTATAAGGGCATTCACTGTGCTCCTTTCAAAGATAACATTATACTTTTAAGTGTAGATGTAAGAAAACTTAATTGACAGATAAAAATTATTAAGGAAAATTGAACTGTAGGCTACCTGACATAGTCAAAGATCATTTAGCTTGATAAGAACTGCATTGTTTTGTCAAATTTGAGATGAATGTGGCATATTTTTCTCATCTGAAAGTTTTATGTAAATAAGAAAGAAATCAAAGCAAATCATATATATAATATTTTTCTCTATATCTATATATATCTATAAAGCATTGTAATGTCCTTAGTTTTTGCTTTCAGATAGTTGACTTTAACATTAGAGAGGTTAACATTTTCTATGCAACAATATAGAATTTTATCAATAATCTCTGTTTTTGAAAACAAGAATCAGATTAGTGCTAACAAATAAATTATGCTCCCCAAGGAAACACAAATATTTAATATTTATAGGCTCTAGAGAATGCTGAGAATTTTTTAAATTTATACTATCAAGGAAACAATACCAAGTATATTATTATATAAGATGGTTAGGAAAATACCAAGACTTTGTATTTTAAATTATGTTTCATTTCAAGTTTTCTCTTTGCTAAGCACACATTCTGCTTCTCCTTGTTTAATTGTTATTTTTCTGTGACTCAGAACTGAGAACACACTTCCCACACGTTAAAAATAGAATCATCTTTATCTGCTTCCCTCATAGTCATTCTTTTGTGCATTTTGGAAGCCAATGTTCTAACTGTATCTGCCTTCTTTCTCTTCTTATTCTCAGATTTTTCTATGACTTTCAACATTTCATCACCACCTTGTAAACACTTTTCTTTGGTTTACTATTTCTCCAGTTCTCACTATTTTCCTATTCTTCTACATACGCATTGTTGTCTACTCAATATGTCCCCTTCTCTATTGAAGATTTCTCTCTTGGTATATATATTGGGAGAACTACTGTAATATATTTTAATACATCAAAGCAAGAGTCTTGACCGGGTCTATCAGTTTGTTCACAGAATATCACCACAAAATGGCAAACTAACCAACCTTTAGCTGCTAAAGTGGTGGATAAAACCCATAAACTTCAAATATCTGGAGGATGGAATATAAAATTGATGACATAATATGAAAAATCTGTGAAGCATGAGTGTCTCGGGACCTAAAACATAGAGAGTATACTCTTCAAAGTATCAAAACCCATTTGTGTAGGGGTTGGGCAAAGATGATCTACAAATGTGTCTGTATGAATGCAAAGCTCAACTGTCCTGCTTTGACACACTGTATAAATACAATTGAAGGATTTCTGTCCTAGGAAAGCTGATTCACAAAAATGCCACAAGAACGTTCTCACTTCTGAGCCCATGGGTGAGTCCTCACTTACTCTCCACTTACTACTCAGGGAGAAACCACCAGAACTCTCAGGGCTCAGGTATCAGTACTGCCCAGGAACAAATTCTTCTGACCCAAAGCCAGAACTAACCCAGTTTCATCAGGACTTGCATCCTGCCCACAGATTATTGTGAACCCTGAGGAGCTGCAAGAGCACCTCACTCTTGAGCTCATGGAGAGTCCACACTCCCTCTACACTGACTATCTGGGGAGAGAATGCCAGTAGCTCTCAGGGGGCAGTTAGCTCAGTATTTCCTGGGAACAGACTGGGATCAAACCAAGAACTGGCGTACTGCCATCAGAACACACATAAACAAGTTGAAGCCCTTAAAGAGGAAACACCAAACCACAAAAATTACTTAAAGAGCTACAAGAAAGCACAACCATACCGGTGAAAAATTTGAAAACAGAAATAGACACAATGAATAAATCACAAAAGGAGATTAAACTGGTGTTACAAAACCTAGGAAAAATATTGGCAGACACAGAAACAGGCATCACCAACAGAATAGAAGACATTAAAGAGAGAATCTCAGGGGCAAAAGATAACACAAAAATCATTGACACAACTGTCAGAGAAAATTCAAAAATCAAAAAGCTTCTAACTGAAAACATCCAGAAAATCTAGGACACAATAAAAAGACCAAACCTAAAAATAATATGTATAGAAGAGAGCGAAAACTCCCATCTAAAAAGCCCAGTAAGAGTCCTCAACAAAATATTAGAAGAAAACTTCCCTAACGTATAGAAAGAGATGATCAGGAAAATAAAATAAGCCTACAGAACCCCAAATAGATTGGACCAGAAAAGAAATTTTTCTCTGACACATAATAGTCAAAACAACAAATGTTCAAAACAAAATAAACCAAAATTAAACAAAAAAAATACTAAAAGCAGTAAGGGAAAAGGGACAGGTAACAAATAAAGGCAGACCAATCAGAATTACGCCTGACTTCTCAACAGAGAATATGAAAGCTAGAATGTAAATACAAAGAGTATCTAATAAAAAATGAGAGAGAGAGAGAGAGAGAGAGAGAGAGAGAGAGAAGAGAGAGAGAGAGAGAGAGAGAGAGAGAGAGAGAGAGAGAGAGAGAGAGAGAGAGAGAGAGAGAGAGAGAGAGAGGGAAAGAAGGAAAGAAAAGAAAGAAAGGTAAATGGTCCTGGACTGATGTCATATGGGCCCCACTTAGCAACGTGCCTGGATATAAAATTAACTCAAAAAAATCAGTCGCCTTTCTCTACTCAAAGGATAAACAAGTTGATAAAGAAATAAAAAAATTGACAACATTCACAGTAGTCACAAAAAATATAAAATACCTTGTGGTAACCCTAATCGAGCAAGTGTATTACCTGTATGACAAGAACTTCAAGTCTCTGAAGAAAGAAATTGAAGAAGACCTCAGAAGGTGCAAAGATCTCACATGCTCATGAATTGAAAAGTTCAATATAGTAAAAATGGCCATCTTGCCTAAGGCAATCTACAGATTCATGTAATACCCATCAAAATTCCAACTGAATTCTTCATAGAGTTAGAAAGAGAAATTTGCAAAATAATTTGGAATAATAAAAACCCAGGATAGAAAAAACTATTCTAATCAATAAAAAACTTCCAGGGAATCACTATCGCTGACCTCAAGCTTTATTACAGATCAATTTTGATAAAACCTGCCTGGTATTGGTACAGAGCAGGTAGACCAATGGAACAGAATCAAAGACCCACGAATGAACCCACTAACTTATATGGTTACTTGATCTTTGACAAAAGAGCTAAAAACATTCCATAAAAAAAGGACAGCATCTTCAACAAATGTTGCTTGTTCAATGAGCAATCAGCATATAGAAGAATGCAAATCCACACTCTTATCTCCTTGTACAAGCTCAAGTCCAAGTGGATCAAAGACCTCCACATAAAACTAGGTACACTGAAACTAATAGAAAAGAAAATGAGGAAGAGCTGAAGACACAAGGATGATTTTCATGAATAGAACACAAATGGCTTTTGTGCTAAGAAACTGCAAAGATTCTGTAAGGCAAAGGACACTGCCAAAAAGACAAAATGGCAGTCAACGGATTGGGAAAAGATCTTTACTAATCCTTCATCTGATAGAGGGCTAATATCCAATATATACAAAGAACTCAAGAAGTTAGTCTCTAGAGAATCCAATAATCTTATTAAAAATGGGGTGTAGAGCTAAACAAGGGATTCTAAACTGATGAATATTGAATGACTGAAAAGCACATAAAGAAATGCTCAACATCAGGGAAATGCAAATCACAACAACTCTAAGATTCTACCTCACACCTGTCAGAATGGCTAAGATCAAAAACTTAGGTGACAGCAGATGCTGATGAGGATGTGGAGAAAGATTAAAACTCCTTCATTGTTGGTGGGGTTGTAAACTGGTACAACTACTCTGGAAATAAGTCTGGCATCTCCTCAGAAAATTAGATATAGTCCTACCTGAGGATCTAACTATTCCACTCCTGAGCACATATACAAAGGATCTCCAACATCTAACAAAAACACATGTTCCACCATGTTCGTAGCAGTCTTATTTATAAGTGAGGTAACCCTGTCAGAAAAGAACACTCATGGTATGCACTCACTGATAACCAAATACTAACTCAAAAAGCTCAGAATACCCAAGAAACAATTTACAGAATGTATGATTCTCAAAGAGAAGGAAGGCCAGAAAGTAGAAGGAAGTACAAAATAGTTGTGGGAGGAAACAAAGGGACAAGTAGAATAGCAGGGGCTGTAGAACAGATCATCCAGAGACTGCCTCATCTGGTGATCCACCCCATATGCATCCATTAAACCCACGTACTACTGCTGATTACAAGGAGTGCTAACTAGCAGGAACCAGATGTGGATGCCTCCTCAGAGGCTCTGCCAGAGCCATACTGATACAGAGGAAGATGCTTGCATCTAACCATCAGACTGAAATTCAGACCCCCCATGAAGGAGCTAGAGAAAGGACTGAAGGAGTTGAAAGGAAGAACAGATTGATCAACTAACTAATACCACAACAGCTCCCAGGGATTCAAACACCAATCAATGAGCACACGTGGAGAGACCCATGGCCCCAGGTGCATATGCAGCAGAGGACAGCATTGTCTGACATCAATGGGAGGAGAGGCCTTTGGTTCAGTGAAAGCTCATTTTCACAGTGTAGGGAAATGCCAAGGTGCTGATATGGGAGAGGGTGGTTGGGAGAGGGACCACCTTGATGGGGTCAATGTGAAGCAGATCGTGGTACCAGGGGTGCTCTGAAATGTAAATACAGAGAATATCCAATTTAAAAAAATAAAATAAAATAGAAAGAATGTTGATAAGATTAGCAAGACGGTACATAGATAAAGCTGAGGTTTTCAAATTCAACAAGTGAGAGTGACACTGGTTCTCTAGGCCTATCATTTGTTCCTAGGCTTGCAAGGCTGAGTGTCATATATCAAGTTCTATTCTTAATTTAATTTTATTTTTAAGTCCTTTGCTTTTATCTGGACCTCTCCTATTTCCATTATTGTTTTCTTTTAGCTCACTCTTAGTATTACAAAATATGTTTCAGTAAAAAGAAAACCAGTGTGAATCATATGATTGTGTTAAATGTAATTCTGCTGAGGTCTACATTTCCAGTAAGTTTTGTGAATCTGGGATGTCATCGGAATTTTATTAGTCACCAGAAACAGAACACTATGGTTTCACCTTGCTGAAAAAATAAAATAAAATGCTTTCTGCCAACAGCAAACTGACTGGTTTATGAATCATCTCTTTGCCTTTGCCTTTTAGTAACCGACTTTTTCATTAACTAGTGGGGGGACAAACAGAGGGAGGGAGAATGAGAGGGAAAGAGGAAGAGAAAAAGAACAAGAAAGCTTGTCATGTTGAATTCCAACTCTGATAATTATTTTCCTATTAATTTTCTCCTGTTTACTCCACAGTTTTACCCTCACCCTGGCTAGCTCCTGCTTGCGCCTTCATGCCACCCCATCAATATTATAGAAACTATACTTTATCTATTTCAGTCTCCACTTCAATAACTTTCTTGGAGACTAGATAGATGACACAGTGGTTAATCACAGGAGCTACCCATCCAGTAGACATAGCATCATTTTTCAGGACCTGCATAATGGTTCCCAGATAACTCCAGTTTCAGGAGATCTGGTGCCTTCTCCTGACCTATGTGGGCACCAGACATGCATGTGTTGCAAACACATACATACAGAAAAACATTTTACACATAAAATAAAATAAATATCTTTTAAAAAATCCTTTCTTGCTCAATGTGACTTTATCATTTGGAAAAATAAATAGGTCTTCCTGTCAACGTAAATGTAAGTAAATGTTTGAGATCAAGTCATTGACATTTTGTGCTTTTCTGTTAAAATATGGTTGTCAATAAATAGTGAAGAGATGTGTTTGAATTTATAAATTTCAATTTACATAATGTAGAAACAATGATGGATCACAAGATGTTTTTGCAGTAAAGCACAAACTAAACAGACTCATTGACAATTTTTGATGGGAAATTTTACACAATACCTAGAAACTGAGTATTTATGCAAACTTTGAATTGTTTTTCTAGGTTTACATAACACAATTATTAATAAACATGACACATGTAAATATTAACCATATATTTTCATGAGTAGTAGATGAATGTCTTTACCTTTGCACATTAAAGGTAGTTAATATTTTCAGAGATTAAAATCTCAAGGCACAGATTTACTCTGCTACTATTAATCTAAAAATAGTTCTGTGTTGTTAGGTTTATAAATAATTATGTTCATTATTAAAATAAATAACATGATTACTCAAACAAATGCTTCAAATAGAGACATTTGAGATCTAAGATATATGTAACTACATATTTAAATATGTATTATTTTCAAGAAAGATACAATAAAATTTTATAAAATGTTTAACATTCAATCTCCCTGAAGTTGTCACTCATTGCAGATAAAATCTAAAATATGATGTTTTCCATTATTAGAAATTACTGTAATGCTACGTCAATGTGTGGCACAAGTTATTGGTAAATGAGCTTGTTGAGGATAGAAAACTGTGTTCACCCTATGTGACAACTTGTCTTTATTTCCATGTCCCCCAGATACTAACATAATCAATCATACATTAGTATCCTTAGAAGTAAAGCATCCTGTATTAGAGAAGCTTTCAGGGCAGGCACTACAGTATAGCTAAAAAGTCACAGAAAGCAGTTATAACCAAATCTCACACTTAGAAAAGTGACGTTTCACACAAAGGCTTCATGGAGTTTTCTTTGTACTAGAAAACAACGCCTTCAGAAAACATATCAAATATATATATGTATATTGAACAGTGGATAAATAGCTACCAAAACAAAACTTCTGTTTCCTTGTCCATGTTCAGTTTCTCCAGCATCCACTCTTTCTTGAACCCAGTCAGAGATGTCAATTTTTTATTCATGGTAAAATCTAAAAAATAAATCAAACTACAATTTAAAAAGCAAATTTATGATCTTAATTAGTGTCTTACATCCTTTTTTTTAACCCTCTCAGCTAGGCTTATTATTTTAGAACTTACAAGACAAAACTTTATCAGCTAGCCTACAGTAGCCAGCCTCTGCTTTTTCTAGCTTCCTAAAGACTTTTTTATGGCTGTTTTGTGCTTCTCCTTCCAAAGCCTGGTGTAAAACACAGTGTCTTACATCTTAAAGTTTATCAACATAATACCAAAATTTTATTGACAGTGTGTACTTTCACACTGAAATGAGTCCAGTTTACATGTGAGATATAATGGAGAAACAGACTTCTCTTTTAGAACTCCTAAGAACTCCTTCCTTTAACAAAATCTATGCCAATCCAAATGTAGTTTCAGCCAGGGGCAATGTACAAAGGTGTTCTGACTCTTCAACATGTCTACATGCAGGTAAAGTCTGTGTGCTTATTAACTGACTTCCAGTCACACTGACTCTGTCATCATCGTAAGAAATTTTCCACTGCTGAATGGGAACTAAGTTTTATATCATTTAACTAAGAGAACAAAGTATATAAGTTGTTTTTTCTTGTCTTTTTCTCCTTCTTCAGCAGAGACTTAAAATTGCTGATTTGAAAGGAATGATGTAGAGAAAGCATGCAACTGAGTAAAAGCTTAAAGACAAAATGAAAAATAAAATTTAAAAGCCATAATTTTACTCTAGCAATAATTTTATCTATCTGTGTTTCTGTCTGTCTGTCTCCCTCTCTATTTATGTGATCTTCATTTTTTCTTTAACAAGATTATACAAAGCTTGATTTATAGAGGTCTATTCCTAACACTGGAATTCTATTACTGACAGAGCCTGTGATTCTAACATAGCCATGGTCCGGTGAGAAGTTAAAAGTCATGATTAGAATTATTCTCATATAGATTTTCTGGGATATTCTGCTGTGAGATTTCTACTTATTTCTCCAATATATATTAATATTAATGTAATAACCCTAGCTGACCTATAGCTGTAGGCAGTGGGGCTGAATATGCATCTTCTATGCACAATACTACCACCTTTAGAAATGCAAATGAGCAGTCATGGCAGTGATATGGAGATTGGTTGGAAGTCCCTGTACTCCTCTCACTGAAGCAAGAAATGGGGTCAGGGGAGTGGGATAATCTTATTCCTCAGAGTCAAGGTTGGGAAGTGTGAATATAAAAGATAAAGGGAGAACTAAGGTAGTTCATGGCAGGTAGCCTTAGATACTATGAAATAAGATCTGAAGTTAAGCATGGGGTCAGATGTAGTAAGTACTACATGTTAATTTTTAATTTTTTATTCTATTACTTGAGAGTGAGTATAGGTATCCACACAAAGGAAAAAAAATTGTTCATATAAGGAAAGGCTGCCTTTCCATCTATCTGAGTATAGAAACAGAGATATGAGAGTTGTGGGAGTCCCCAAAGGCTGGTTAGTTCTTCTCTGATTAACTGCGAGGTTGGGTTATTAACATTCTCCCCCATCTGACTTCTTCTTCCATCTAGTGTTTTTAAATACAAAGATGATGTGTGCAATACCTTCATACACACCAATTTTCTCTGCAGAAAATTTCATGAACAGCTCCTTTTCTGTTAGCGTGTTGACATAAACCTCATGGGAGATTCTATTCCTCATACTATAGAAATGGATTGTGTGCCTGCTGCTCACAACTATATTTGTAGGAAAAGAAGCATATTAAAATCTTTGCTGCTCCCTGGAGATTTGATAACAATTTTGAAAACAAGAAAATAACAAGAAGGGCTACAAGTGTTCATGTAAATATACAAAAGTTTAAATACCTTTAAGTAAATCATTTGCTATTGCCATGAGCTACAAAGCAAAGGCAAATAATGAATAAAACCATGTAAGCACTGTAAAAATTCTAATGTTAGAGATCATGGAAAGGTGGATACTTTGGAAGTTAATCTTTCTTCCCACCCTCCTATAATAAATTGACACACAAATCCTAATACCATAAATAGTTTGAAGATTAAGGGAATGATGAGAATTCTATTCTGATCTCGAGGGCAGTATACTTTTCCATTTATGGAACTTACCACCATAGTAATTTATTTGCCAAGCTCTCAGCTGTGTGCCTGTGGCCAGCAAGCCCTCTGCTCACTGTGCGTCATCAAGCCGAGTATTTGGAGAATTAACTGCCTTGGCTGGAGTTTTGCCTGCTTTGTCTGGAATCACATATCCCCCACTTTGAGGGCAAATCTCTTAAGATTTGTGGAAATCTCTATTTGAAGTGAAATTATATTTGCATGTTTCTTCACTTATTGATTTACAACCAAGAAAGGTAATGTATGTAGATTTCATATTTCTCTAAGAAAGGAAGCAAAAACTTTACAAGGAAAATATAGAGAGAGATCTGACTTTCCAGATATATTTTGATGAAATTTTTATATTACAATATTAATTTTACCAGAGATATGACAGAATTCAGACCTCTGCAAATTGATTTTGAACTCTGCCACATTGCTGAATTGTTTATTGTTTCTAGAAACTTTCTGGTCAGAATTTCTTAGGGTTTATAGTAGTCTAATGCTATTTGTAAATGGGGATAGAATAAGTTTGGTAGTATCCCTTCTGATCTTAATTAAAAAAAAATACTTTTAAAATAATTAATTGTAAATCTTTAAATCTCTGGTAGAATTCTGCTGCAAATTTTACTAGCCTTAGGATTTTTATAGGGTGGTCTAAGGCCAAGGTCATTTAATATTATTTAATTTACCAAAGAACCAGCTCTAAAATTCATCAAAATTTTGTCTTGTTTTTGATATTTATATTCTATTCCTTCAATTTATCCTCTTAATTTTATTATTTCTTTTGCTATTGACTAGGTTTAAAATTGGTCTCGTTTTGTTTTGTTTATTTTTAAAATTTTAAGTCACACCATTAGGCTACTTATTTATTGGCTTTCTTTAATTTTTTTTACTTTTTAAAATTTTGGCACCTAGCACTGTGAATATCCCTTCTAGGATTACTTTTAATTATATTTATTTTATTAATTTTTATTTTTGTCTAAATTCTTCTATGACTCACCATTCATCATCAGTAATGACTTGCTTGATCTCCACAAGTTTGTTGCTTTAATAGGGGTTTGCTTTCAATATTCAGTTTATTTCTGTCATAGACAGGTAAGAGAGAAAGTTATTTTAACCTTTCAAGTTTATAAAGATTTGTTTGTGTCTCCGCAGACTTGCACATGCTACATAATATAATGTACATTACTTGGTGTTTGGGTGGAATACTGTGTAGATAGAGCTGCACGACTTGATACATCATGTCAGTGATTTCTGGTTAGTTTTTTTTTTTTTTTTTTTTTTTTTTGATACCCTTTCTATTGACAAGATTGGGATATTGAAGTAACCTTGTATTAATGGACTTTTGTTAATTCGTGTAGTTTATTTGTGTAATAGCAGCATTGTAAAACCAGAGTTGCCTAAGTTGATTGGAGTGGCCTGTGGCCATGTCTGTCTATTCTTGATTGTTAATCCACATAGAGGGGCTCCTCTCACTCTGGGGTCATCCCCAGCCCAGTCATCACGTACTGGATAGGAAACAGCTGCACATACACCTAGGGTCAAGCCAGCAAGCAGATATAAACATAATCTCTGTTTCAGTCTCTGCCTTCAAGCTCCAGCACTGAGTTTATGTCTTAATTGCCCTGATAGGACACTGTAATGCAAAGTGAACACTTTATTCTTCAAGGTGATTTGGGGTATAATACTTTACCACAGTAATAAGAAATCAGACAAATATACTAATTTCTAAAGCACTAACAATTTAAACGTACCTCTTTCCCACATCAATGTCAGTATTTGTTGTTTTGTATTCTTGACAATAGCCATTTTGTCTGGGTGAAATGAAGTCTTGATATAACTTTAGTCTTCCTTTAGCAAATAGCCAAAAGGTGTCAAACACTAAAGTATTTACTAAACATTTGCGCTCTTGGTTTTGAGAGGGTCTGTCCCATACAATAACAGAGTTTTAGTGTAAAACCCTATACGGTGATCCACTTTGTGATCACTTGCACAGTAGCAGTCCAGAAGTTGTAAAAATGCCCAACCACTTTCTGATTTGATATAATGTCTGATACACACAGGAGATTTCATGTCTGCTATGTGAACCTTGTCAAAAACGAATTCTGAGGTCCCGGAATCAAATATTTTATGTTTTTCTAACTATTATGTTGTTAACCTATCTATGATATTTATTCTTATTCTCATAGATTGTGTTCCTGTACAACTTTCTCCAATAAAGTCTATACCAATACTCAGGAAATAATTGTGAAACACTGAGTGCGAAGAATGTAAAAGCCCCAGTATGAAGCAGACAACTGTGTAATATCTTCGGGATATGACATTACTGATGCCTGTATCAAGTTGAAGTGGCTTTAGTTACATCACAAATCTGTATAAGATCAAATCAGTCAAAATCTATGTGCTCATCATCCACACCAATTAAATGCATGGTACTAGAAATGACTGTAATAAAACACAAGGTGTTGACTATACTCCTATTCCTAGAATTTCTGTGTATGTTATCTTGCATAACAGAAACAGAATATTGAGGATGAAATTAATTTTAAATCAGTTTTTTTTCTTAAAATACTAATTTTAACCAAGATAGTATCTCTGAGAACCACAGTCCTAAGAAGTAGAAACTGAAACAGAGCAGGGTCAGGGAAGGACAATCTATGATAGAAGTTGGAACTATGCAATTCACTTGAGAGTGGATAAAAGGAACTGAGCCAATGTGTGAGGACAGCCTTTGAAAAGTGAGATATTTGCTTTTGGGCCATTCAGGAAATAATTTCTCACTGACAGCACTTTGATATTAAGAGGCAAGAACCTTATTAGATTGGTAGTTGACAAATAATAAACTTGTATATTGCAGACACCTAAGTTTGTGGTGATTTATTATATAAATATTAGAAAAATAATAGAGCTGTTTTATCACAGAATTTTAAAATGCATTGATTGACATTAAAAGCAGAGAATTATGTTAAATAATTCATAGCAAATAATCATAGATATTATATTTGTGCCAGTTGCTACTGATTGAATCAGTAATTCAAATATACATATATGCATGTTTATATCCGTATTTATCGATATATGTGTTTATTTGGTCAAAGGAAAGTATAATATTTTTAAATGAGTTAAGTGACAATTTTTTGTTTTCTGTTTTTTTTTTTTCAAAATAGAAACATGAGCAATAAACTCAGGCGGCTTGAGAATTCTAACCTTGATGCCCACGTCGTCATGATGAGGCATGAGGCTTGCCAGATAAATGAAAAGCAGCTAACAGTAAGCAGAAATACAATTTTGCTTCTGGATTGTAGGCACATAAATACTCAGCAGGGAGCAGGATGATTTATGAAAATAAAACTATATTTATAGTCTGGAAAAGAAATTAAAATTAAAAGAAAATAATATTAGGGTGCATATCAGAAACTTTTCCAATGAAATAAAATAATATTCTAAAGAAATTGGTGTGATCTCTATACCAACTGAACACTTTAGGTATAATGACTTTAAAATGAACTACTCTAAAATATTGTCTAAGGCTTGAAAAATGTATTACGTGCACAAAACTATATATCTTAGTTTCTGTATGCAATGAACACACACACATAAATACACATACATATTTCAACACTATATATAATGAATACACAGATACACACACACATACAATAAATATGGCATTTTCAGCACCATATATAACACATGTATTTATGCTTTGATAGATCCATACAAGTATATAATGAAGTTTAATTTTTTTCTCCAGCTGTTACCTGGCCCTATCATCCTTGTTCTATTGCTGAGACCCTTCTTCCCAGGCATGTTTTTCCTGTCTTTTTGTAAGGTGTGGATCTATGTTTAATTAGGTTTGCCCCATGAGACCTTTTTCCTTCCATGATGAGATGTTGACAGGTCAAACATTGGACAGGTCTTCTGCAAATAGCCAAATCCTCAGTGAGTTCGTGACTATAATAGTCCTGTCATGTACAGAAGATACTGTTTTGTAGCATTCTTGTCTAACTCAGGTTTCTTATAATCTTTCCAATCTTTTGTTCACAGTTTGGTGATATAGATGTTCTATTTAGGAATAACAACTTGTAGTAAACTTTGATTAGTTGAGTCTTTGCATCAACCACTATTTAAAAAACAAGTTTCTATAATGAAGTCTGAGAACACCACTAATTTGTGGCATGATGTTAAATTTAAATTGTCAACTTGAATCATTCTAAAATCACTTGTAAAGAGGGTCTCAGTGAATGCTTGTGTATATCAGGTAGGCTTCTGGAGAATTATTTTTATTACTCAAATTAATGTGGAGAAGAAATATAGACTAAAAATAGGTACCACTTATTCCATGGTTCTTGTTCTGGTGTGTGTGTGTGTGTGTGTGTGTGTGTGTGTGTGTCTGTGTGTGTGTCTGTGTGTGTGTGTGTCTGTGTGTGTGTCTGTGTGTGTGTCTGTGTGTGTGTCTCTGTGTGTGTGTCTGTGTGTGTGTGTGTGTGTGTGTGTGTGTGTGTCTGTGTGTGTGTGTGTGTGTCTGTGTGTGTGTCTGTGTGTGTGTCTCTGTGTGTGTGTCTGTGTGTGTGTGTGTGTGTGTCTGTGTGTGTGTCTGTGTGTGTGTGTGTGTGTCTGTGTGTGTGTCTGTGTGTGTGTCTGTGTGTGTGTGTCTGTGTGTGTGTGTGCGTGCTTTGAAATCATTTTAATTGGATATTTCATTTATGTACATTTCAAATGTTACCCCCTGTCTTGCATTCTATTGTACTTAATTGTCCGGAGGTGGAGGGTCCCTGCAGCTCTGTTCCTTCAGGGAAGGTAGCTCCTCACACTGCAGGTCCCAGAGAAGGCTGCTTCTTAGAAGGGGGAACAAAATATGGGAGGAATTACTGGGACACAGATTGATGCAGGGACTAAAGGAAAAATCTTCCATAGACTGACCAATTTGGGGATCCATCCCATATGCAGCTACTAAGCTCAGTCACTATTGCTGATGCTAAGTGCTCTCTGACAGAAGCCTGATATGGATTTCTCCTGAGAGGCTCTGCCACAGCCATACTGATACAGATAAGGATGCTTGCAGCTAACCATTGGATGGAGGACAGGGACCCCAATAGCAGAGTTACAGAAAAGAGAGAAGGAACCGAAGGTGCTTACAACTTATAAGAAGAACAACAATATCAACCAGAGCCCGCAGAATTTCCAGGGACTAGATCACCAACCAATGCATACACATAGAGGGACATGTTGCTCCAGGGGCATATGTAGCAGAGAATTGCCTTATCTGGCATCAATAGGATGAGAAGCCCTTAGTCCTATGAGGCTTAGCTTCCCCAGTTTAGGGAAAGGCCAGGGCATTGAGGTGGGAGTGAGTAGGTGGGAGTGGGAGCATCTTCATAGAGGCAGGGTGAGGAGGGAGGGGGTTGGCAGAGAGGGAAAGGAGATAACATTAGAAATGTAAATACATAAAATATCCAATACAAAGAAATAAAAATAAATAAATAAAAATAAATAAATAAATCATAGTAGTAAGATTGCAAAGAAATGTAATTTCTTGGATATTGTTTATGCAAATATAATTAGTATATTTATTATAAGACAATATGAATATTTCTTTTAAAATTAGATGTACAACAATATAATTCAGAAGTCACTACTCCCTTTAACATATTTACACATGGATGCATACACACACATAAATATCCAAAATTGGTGAAATTACTGTATGTAAGTGGTATCTACTCTGTGTTTATTATACTATTCGCAAAAGCCAAGAGTTGGAAACAACCTAATTGTTCTTCAGCTAGTGAATGGATAAAGGGAATCTGATACATATGTATGGTAGAGAATTATTTTTTTAATTTATTTTTTCAGTATTTTTAAATTTATTTTTATATTGTATTTTTACACTCCAGATTTTATTCCCATTCTGTTTTACTCTCCAACTGTTCTGCATCCCATATCTCCTCCCCACCCTCCACACTCCCCCCCCAAGACTCCACGAGGATGGCCCTACCCCACTCAACCATTAGACCTCTAAACTCCTGAGGGCCTCAGGTCTCTTGTGGGTTAGGTATATCTTCTCTGACTGAACCCCGACCCAGAAGTCCTGTACTGTACATGTGCTGGGAACCTCATATCAGGTAGTGTGTGCTGCCAGTGTCTGAGAGTCTCGGGGTCCAGTTTGATTGCGGCCTCATACAGTGCCACCCTCATCTTCAGCTTCTTCCAGCTTTTCTTTAATTAGACCACAGGAATCAGCAGCTTCTGATGATTGGTTGGGGGAAAATATCTGCATCTGACTGTTTAATATGCTTGCTGGGTCTTTCAGAGGGCGGTCATGATAGGTCCCTTTTGTGACTGCTTCATAGCTTCAGTAATGGTGTCAGACCTTGGGGCTTCCCCTTGAGCTTGATCCCAATTTGGGACTGTCCCTGGAGCTTCTTTTCCTCAGGCTCTTCTCTATTTCCATTCCTGCATTTCTTTGAGAAAGAATAATAACGGGTCAGAGTTTTGACTGTGGGATAGCAACCCCATCCCTTACTTGATGTCCTTCTTTCTGCTGGAGTGGGTTCTACAAGTTCCTTCTCCCCACTGTAGACCAATTCATTTAAGGTCCTTGCTTTGAGTCCTCGGGGTTCCTCACCTCCCACGGCTCTGATACATTCTAGAGGGTCCTCCCAACCTCCTACTTCTGAGGTCATCTTTTTTTCATTTTTTCTGCTAGCCCTCAGGGCTTCAGTCCTTGTCACCCACTCAATACAAGATCATGCCTCCCCATTCCCCTTTTTCCCTTCTCCCCCCAGGTCCTTCCCTCCCACCCCACTTAAGAGTATTTTTATTTATTTGTTCATTTTTATTAATCATTGCATTCGTTTACATTGCAATTGCTACCCACTTCCCAGTTACCCCTCCACAAGCCCCTCATCCCACAACTGTATTTCCCCCCATTGTTTTTGCCTGGATGAAGATGCTCCCTCTCCTATCCACACCTCCAGCATCCTCTTACGCTGGAGCATCAAACCTCCACAGGATCAAAGGCCTCCCCTCTCACTGATGTGTGACAAAGCCATATTCTGCTACACACACACACACACACACACACACACACACACGGAGCAGTAAATCCCTTCCTGTACACTCCTGGTTTTGGTTCTGCTCCCTGGGAGCACTGGATGGTCCAGCCAGCTGATGCTCTTCCTATGGGTTGTAATCCCCCTCAGCTCCTCCAGTCCTTCTGTTAGCTGACCAACCAGGGCCCCTGAGCTCAGTCTGATGGTTGGCTCCAAGCATCCACATCTGTATCTGTCAGTTGTTGGCTGAACCTCCCAAGGAGCAGCCATACCAGGTTTTTGTCAGGAAGTGCCTGTTGGCAACAGCAGTGTCTGGTTTGGTGTTTGTGGACAGGATTGATCCACAGGAGGAACGTTCCTCATATGGACCATCCTTAAGTGCCTGCTCCATTTTTTTTGTCTCCGTTCTTCCTTTGGACAGCAACATTTCTGGGTTAAAATTGTTGAGATTGGTGTGTGGCTCCATCCCAAGATGAGGGGTTGTGCCTATCTCCTGAAGATGGTCTATACAGGTTCTGTCTCCCCATTTCTGCTAAAATCATCCCCATTGGGTCCAGTGAGACTCTCATTTCCCTGGCATCTGGGTCCATCCAGTCGGCATCCACAGTTCCTCACCCCTACTGCTATACATTTTTATTCAATTTTCTGACTCTTCGTACCGCTCTCCTGCTCCCTCCAATACCCGCTACTGCCCCCTTTATCGCTATTTTCATAGTAATAAATATATGTTGATGTTAGTATTGACGGATTGTTAGATTTTAAAGTACAGCTCTACATATGCCATGAAAGACATTCTGATTTTAAACAAACACCCAAATTGGTACTGTTGCATAATTATTTATGTCATACAAGACTCACAAACATAAACTGGTAAATCCCCTTCACTGAAATATGATTTGTTATCTGAAATAGACTGAGACAACACTGGATATGTCATATATTATCTTTCACCTAATATTATAAATTAAAAAACTGCAGTAATAATATTATGCAACTCACCAGTCATCACAGATACATGTGTGAACACACAAGTGTGTGTATATGTGAACATATATGTATGCTTCTAATATGTTTTATTTATTATAACTTTTCATAAACATTTTAAACATGAAAATGATACTGATATTAGTTGAACATTTAATGTGAAAATGGTTTTCTTTATCAAAAATGAAAATAATGTTAATAATAAAAAACATGTTTAAATAAATGTTTTTACATTTTAAAACAAAATATATGTTGCTAGCATATAGGTAATTGGAGACTGTGCATAAACCTTCAGTTATGATTATCATTCTACTCCTCAGCAATAATGAAGCATTTAGACTATAAATCACTGAAACCAAAACTGTAAACTCTAAAAAAAAGACACAAAAGTTGACTAAAAATTATTTTTTATTTTTATGCAACATATTCTTGTTTTATTTTTTCTTTTTATTGGATATATTTTATTTACATTTGAAATGTTATCCCCTTTCCCGGATTCACCCTCATAGCCACTATCCCACTGCACCCCAACCCCCACTCCTGCTTCTATGAGGGTAATCACACACATAGACAAACACACACACACATACACACACACACACACACACACACACACACACACACGTCCTCCCCACCCTGATATTCCCTTATACTGGGACATTGAGCCTTGGCAGGAGAAAGGGTTTCTTCTTTCATTGATGCCCAACAAGGCTGTCCTCTGTACATGTGCAGATGAGCCATGGGTCTATCCATGCATACTCTTGGGATAGTGGTGTATCCCCTGAGAGCTCTAGTTGTTTGTTATTGTTGTTCTTATAGAGATGAAAACCACTTCCACTCTTTCAATTCCTCCATTAAGAACCTAATTCTCAGTTCAATGGTTGGTTAGCTTTTGGGCTAATATCCACCTTTTTTTGTGACTGCATTACCCACTCAGGATATTTTCTAGATCCATCAATTTGCCTAAGAATTTCATGAAGTCATTGTTTCTGATAGCTGAGTAGCACTCCTTTGTGTAAATGTACCACAATTTCTGTATCCATTCATCTACTGAAGGACATCTGGGTTCTTTCCAGCTTCTTATGCAGCATATACTTATCTAAGTAATACACTGTTTGTGTTAGACTGCTCATTTGTTGCTTGTTTAATTTAATGTTCTCTTGTATGACTAATGAAGAGGGCAAGGGAATGAGCCAAAGAAGTTTAAGATAAGCTAAAATCCATTCCTGTTTCTTGCACAGCTCTACGTACTACTGATCTTGGGTATGATTCATATACAGTTCTAAAATTTGCCCATAGCACAGCATTCCCTTGTTTATCTCTGAGACCTCTGATGAGCCCATTGATTAATTTCACAATCAATTTCCAAAAAGCTTTAGAAAGGCAAAGGAATGGCTTTGATTTCCCCAGATCCTATTTGCAGAAAGCTTCGCATAATCTCAGCTGAAGCATCTGGCCTCACCTTTGATAGGTAATTCACAACCAAGGTCAAAGAGAGAACACTGTTCCCTAAGGCACCACCCACCCAGGCTACCTAGAGTCACATGGTGAAAAATGATTTGAATTATGCATAGAGCAGTACAAGCATAACACTGTCATTTACTGTGCTCTAAAAAAAGATCTGGTACAGTAAATACAACTGATTTTTTATGTATCTTGGAAGATGAAACTCTGTTAGAAAGTATGTCACCGTCATCTTCTCTGGCTGTTAAGACGTTGAAAGTCATGTCAGTTTCACAACCTCCCTCCTGATTGCAATTCCGAAGGGCAGTTAGTGAAAAGTGTGCAGAGTTTCATAGGGCTATTCAGTTTGTACAGATGGAATGATGTTTGGCTCACTGAATCCTTTACAAGTGCAACTATTGGAATAAATGGATCGGCCTTTGTTTTAGACAGGAGTGTAGTCAGTAACCAGAAGGTTTTTAAAAGGCATACCTACTAACTGCTCTGAACAAAGCAAATATTCCTCAATTTCCCCTCAGGACTAAGACGGTCTTGATAGCCCTTTCCTAACTGATATTAAAAATATTGTTTCAAGGCTAGAGAGATGGATTCGTTGTTACAAGCACTGCCTGCTCTTTCAGATGTCCTGAGTTCAATTACTAGCAACCACTTAGTGGCTATCCAGTGAACTCTTCTGGTGTGTTTGAAGACAGCTACAATGTACTCATATATATACATATATTATATATATATATATATATATATATATATATATAATATTTTTTTAAAAAACTGTGATTCACATAGTCATTCTAGTTTAGACATAGACCCATTTTATTATACCTTTTAAAAGCTAGAACAAGTCTAGCACTTTGGAATAGACCTAGCCTGAAAACTCAGAAAAACACAAAATTCAAACTCTATGTCAAAGATGCCCAAAATATAGATTATAAACTGAGTATTAAAAGGCATATTCTGAACAGTCCCAAGGAATAGAACTCATTTTACTTCTTTTCAGGGTTTATTGTTTTACAGCACTTCAGTCAAGAAGAGGAAATGTTTTGTGAGATCAGTCAAATCCAGACCTCATTTCCATTATGCTGCCAAGTCACTTGAGAACTAAAGAGCAAGGCAGGCAAGGAAAAATAAACACAACACAGTAAAACAAAACAACCCAGTTTGTGTCTTAAGACCAGAAATGCACTTGGCTGGAGGGTGTTGGTGATATTGGTCTTTTCCTCTAGTACAAATTATCCCCAGCATGCCTATTCCCAGGTTGCTGTTTCACCTAAAGAACCACAGTTTGATAGTCTGTCTTTTATGTTTGTATTTTTTCCATTGATGTTATGAGATATTAAGTTATAATAATTACTGTTTCCTGTAATAGTTGTTGTTAGAGGTAGAATCATGTTTGTGTGCTTTTCTTCTTTTAGGTGTTTTGCAAGAAGATTATTTTCTTACTTTTTCTAGTGTGTAGTTTCTCTCCTTATGTTGGAGTTTTTCATCTTTATCCCTTGTAGGGCTAGGTTTGTGGATAGATATTGTGTAAATTTGGTTTTTTCCTGGAATATTTTCATTTCTCTATCTATAGTAATTGAGTGTTTTGCTGGATGTAGTAGCCTGGGCTGGCATTTGTGTTTTCTTAGGTATATATTACATGTGTCCAGGAACTTTGAGTATTCATAATCTCTGATTTGAAGTCTGGTATAATTCTGATTTGTCTGCTTTTATGTTACTTGTCCTTTTCCCTTACTGCTTTTAGTATTATTTTTTGTTTTGACCATTTGGTGTTTTGACTATTATGTATCAGGAGAAAGTTTTTTCTGGGCCAATTTATTTGGAGCTCTCTAGGCTTCTTATATGTTCATGGTCATCTCTTTGAGGTTAGGAAAGCCTTCTCATATAATCTTGTTGAAGATATTTAGTGGATCGTTTAGGTGAGAGGCTTTGCTCTCTTCTACACCTATTATCCTTAGTTTTGTTCTTCTCATTGTGTCCTGGATTTTCTGGATATTTTGGTTTAGTAGCCTTTTGATTTTTGCATTTTGTCTGACGGTTGTGTCAATATTTTCTATTGTATCTTCTGCCCCTAAGATTCTCTCTTCTATCTCTTGTATTCTGTTGTTGATGCTTGTATCTATGACACCTGATTTCCTTCTTAGGTTTTCTTTCTGCAGTTGTCTCCTTTTGTGATTTCTTTATTGCTTCTATTTTCATTTTCACTTTCTTCACCTTTTTGGTTGTGTTTGCCTGTAGTTCTTTAAGTAACTTGTTTCTTCTTTAAGGGCTTCAACTCCTTTACTTGTGTTCTCCTGGTTCTTCTTCATTTATTTAAGGGGGTTATTCATGTACTTCTCAAAGTCCTCCATCATCAATACAAGGTATGATTTTAAGTCCAAATCTTGTTTTTTTTTTTTTACTTTATTTAAAAAAAGATAAATGTACAAATTTTCACCATTTTTGCATAAAAGTATAGGAATACATTTTTTAAGGTTGTAATTAAGTATTTTTGGATATATATACATACAAATATGTATATATATAACAACAATATAGGAAAAGAGGCTATTAATTTGAGAGGATTGGAGAGAGACTAAAAAGAGCTGTAGGGAGGAAAGGGGGATGTGATACAGTTCTATTTTAATTAAAATATATTCTTTTGTTGTTGTTGAACTTCACACAGTCTGTGAGTTGTTTCTGGGGTGTTAAGAGCTTTCTGGGGTTAGTATGCCATTATCAGTGACTGCATATTATGTCTGTTCTTTTGTGACTGGGTTATCTCACTTGTTTTTCTGCTGTTTTAGAATATCTACTACTTGTTGTGGTGGGAGAAGTGGGTTCTGTTGCCAACAAGTTGTCTTGGTTTCTGTTGCTTAGGTTCTTGTGTTTGCTTCTTGCCATCTTGCTATCTGTGATGCTAGATGGTCCTGATGTCTCTGTTTTAAGCTGGTCTTTTCTGTAAGTTTGTGGAACCATGGACTCAGGAGAGAGATTGCTTCTGGGTGTTTAGGTCTTAGTGGGTAGGCTGTGAGTTCAGAGGGTGGTGGACCAGCTCTGGCTTCATGGGCTCAGAAGTGAGAGTGCTACTGAGGTTCCTCTTTGTTTTCAGCTTTCTGCAGGCAGGCCATGTGTCATGATGGTGATAGGCTGGCTCTGGGTCTGGTTACAGAAGGAGGCCAGATCATCTGTTCCCACAAAGCACTGTGCTACCTGGGCCCTGAAACTTCCTGGTGGTCTCTCCATGGATAGTCAGTTGAAAGAAAGTGATGGCTCACTTGTGGGCTCAGTAGGTAGAGTGCTCCTGAGGCTTCTTTGGGTGCTCAGGAATCTGCAGGCAGGCCATGAGTACAAGTACAAATTTAAAAATGTTATTTTGTGTCCAGTCAAGGAAGTTTCTTGCTGTTAATAAGTGTGACCAGATGTTGTCTGCACCTGGTTCCTCCAAAATTATTTTTTAGAAGCCACCTAAGCAGCACATAAAACTCTTGGTGCAAATCAAATACATATAATGCATTTGTTTTGATTAAACTGAAGGTGAAGTTGATTGTCAATGTGCTCAGATATCAATAAATTTTACATCCTTTCTCATTCCTCTGTTCTTTCTGCAGTTCCCTTCTAATCCTCTTTTGCAGAACCCCTCCCATCTTTAAAGTAGGATTCTGTACAGATACTGAGCTACCTTATAGAAGAAAGAGGAATTTTATTGAGTTTTAAGAACACTCATGAAAACACACATCTTCATAAACTGGATCAACTTCACAAGAAGGAAATCACGGACTTCTCATATTCTTAGCACAGACTACAGCACACTGAATATGTTGACTGAATTATCTGCTAATCATTACCATGTTCTAATAACTTTAATAATCATGTATTCCTGTGCTTTGTGAATCATCCACACTTTAACATCTTTATTCTACTAGTGTGAAATATTACTGTAGCAAATCATAATTTCAAATTTTGAAAGTTATACGTTTACCTATAGATTGACACAGGGAATTCAAAAATACATATGTATTGAATTGGATGAAATTTATAAAGGTAGGCTAAACTTTTAGGAATAAACAATTTCAGTTTTCCAATATGCCTTTAAAAGAAAGCACATAATAATAATAATAATAATAATAATAATAATGATGATGATGATGATGATGATGATGATGATGACAAAATTTAATATAAACACAGAAGAACATATAATTTATGGTTTTTGAGTCAACTTAAACATCATATCTGCAATTACAACAACTCCTCAATCAGTAGTATTTCTTGAATTCTAATCAAGTTACATTACACTATAAGAGTTGCCTTATGGGTATTTCTCCTGTTTGACACCTAATATCATATCATGTTCTAATTTAACCACTTTTCTCAGTATCTGTTTCTAAGTCTAAAAACCTGTGCTCATGTCTAAGCAGATTTTCTCCCAACATTTTTATTTTAAAAATAAACTTGCACATTAAATAGAAAAGCAGACATTGTTTTATACAATAAACTTGCTAAGTGTACAGTAATCTCTGCCTTTATTGCAAATAGAACCATCTTGTTTATCTGTGCCCTTAGACAGAGGATCAGTCTCCGAATATTCTTGCCAGGCAAAATATAGCTCAATCTTCTGGTATTTCATTGATGGCTACATTAAAACCTCCTCCATGTTTTCATTCCCAAAGTTCTTTTATAGTAAAGAAACTCAATTTTTCATGGTGTGGAGAGCTACACCTCTCTTTCCCAGTTGTGTAATTGTCATTATATAATGTCCAATAAACACTCAAATGCCTTCTGCACCTCCAGTTTGACATTTTTTAAGTTAATGTTGAAGGAAACAGAGGTGTTGTTGCTTTATGAAGCTGAACTCCTACTAGGAATATAGAGAAGTAATGGGTCATTGAATTGGCCAATTGAAAGGAAAGCAAGTGAGTAAATACTATGACAGTAAGTATTCATAGCATCATAAAAGTGGCTGAAGATGACTTTTCTGAGAGCTGAAAAAAATCAACACCAAACCAAGAGCACAGTATAGAATGTTGCCAGCAGAGAAAAATTTACCAGAGCCTTTGAACTTTGAAACTAATGATGACCAGAGTAGTTAGAAGAGGGACCATGCCAACATGGAAAAAGAATGTTCCAAGGGCTTATGAGTGAAGGTTTCTATTTTCTAGACAACATCATCATTTTAATAAGAATATAATAGCAAGGTTTTGAGCAGCAAGCATATGGTATGGACTAGATATACCAATAATATGAGTCTGAATAGTAAATTGAGAACTTAGACACTGGTAGCATTTACTGCTGTATATGTATATATGTATATATATATATATATATATATATATATATATATATATGTGTGTGTGTGTGTGTGTGTGTGTGTGTGTGTGTGTGTGTGTGTGTATACAGACACACACACTCACACACACACACACCCATCCAGTAAACTCTACTTTTAAAAATTGTATTTATTCCACTAGATCTGTCCTGGAGAAAGTATACTAGTCATTCTGATAGAACAAATCTTTTGGGTTCATTCTCCATTTGTGAGAATTTACTTAAGTTTCTTCACTAATGTGTTCCATTTTGCAGTAAAGCACTCTTGCATGTTAGTTGTCTTAGTCTCTGTAACTAGTTACCACATACATTTGCAAGATAACTGGTTTCATACACATGATGGCTTGCTGTTAACAAACAGGGCTTCACTTATAGGCTGTATCCATTCCTATCTGTTCCTTTGTCCAAATGAAAAAATCTCCAACTCCTTTGCCTCTGAACAGAGAGGTACCATTCACTTCAACCTGCTATTTTAAGAATATGTAGAAAGTGGTCTACGTATATGTTTGGCCCGTCCGCAGACTTAACAAAGTGCTCCTATCAATATCATTGCTTTGTTATATTACTGAGTTATAAAGATATTGTAAAGGAAATGAAGTACATTATTATTTTTATTATATTCAATAATTCACATGTTGGAGATTTGAAAGCTTTCATTACTAATTTGCAGAATAACTGGTTTCACATACAATTTATTTTTTGAAAAATAAATAGTGGTGCCAATATGCTTTTCTTATTTATTTGTGAATTTTCAGGTCTCCTTTTATAATTGATACCACCCAAAAAAATTAAAGCAAAAATAGCAAGTAGGAAATATGGATTATTTCAGGAATAATATTAAAAATGAGCTAGTATATAAATTTTGATTTACAAATTTCAATGAAATCTATGACCAATATGGCATTACAGATTTGAGCCAGTGGAAAAAGGTAAGTTTTAATTCGTTCCTTCTTATGTGATATCTAACAGATAGAAAAGCTGTTCCACTAAACCAGTGATGTAAGACCGAGCCTTTCCTGCCTAAATCCTTCATTAATTTTTCTGCAAAGAGAAAAGAATGTTGCAAGAATTTCTCCCCACCATTATCTGGCTTTTTCCTGGATGTTTTTCCTGAAGCCCAGGACCATCTTTTTTCTGTTATTATTTTGCCTTTTTCTTTAAATAAAATTAAAGAGAAGGAGACAGAATTTAGGTTTTGATCAACAATAGCATATATGTTAACTTTTTGCCTTACAACATATACACTGTAGGTAAGACAGAGTGGATTAGGTTAACAAATTTTGGGAGTGACATCTACAATTGCAATGGAAAACACTTAACAGCTTATGTCTCTAAAGGCTAATATTTTATAAATTTTACTTTTATTCTTCCCTTACATTTCCAGTAGACAAAGTATATTTCATCCTTTCCAAGTAAGGCTCACCATGGTGGCTTTGTTTTCTTGCTTAGAGTCATCAAGGAGAATTACTAAATTATCTGTGTGATGTCACTTGTGCCAGCCTGCCCTGCACTAGCCATGATGTTGCCATGGGAACAATGTCACAAACTATAAATCAAACAAATGACATGGGAGATAGAGACATAATGGCACATCCACCACAGAAATAAAGAATAAGTTAGAGAAATTTCCACAGACAAGTTCTCCAGTGGAAAGTTACTGTTTCTACTAACATTGCTACATTGATCATGTCTTCTGATCGACACCTTGAATTGTATGTATGCTTTGAAACAACACTTAATATTTTAATCTCAAAGATTTAACATTTTGTTTTGTGGTTTTGCCATAATGACTCATTCTGTAGAAAATAAAAAATAAGTCTAACAGGGTTAGAAATCTGCCTTTACTCATTAACTGATGTACCTGAGCTTTTTGCATAAGTTGTATTTCTTCTCATACTCTGTTAATGTAGGTGACCTTGTTCATATAGGTGTCCTCAGCCCCTTCAAATAAATGTTTAACAAAGTAAAGTGTAGTCAATATATACTATGAAACCAGTCAGATATTAGCAGGCTTGACTATAATGGAGACTTGGCCTCTTTCACACAGTAAACAGCTTGAAAAAGCATGAATTCCAAAGATAAAATTTTAAGTTCTCTTAGGGTCCCATTTGTGTAATACCAAGATCTTTTCAGTTATTGGGGCCTTTGGTGATAGATGATCATTTTATAGGTACTACTGTGTTTACACCATAGGTCTACCAAATAATTGTATATCCTGTACATGAAGCTATAGACACAAGAAAGTATAAGTGACAGTTGGTAATTGAGAGGCCACACACAAAAGTATGACAGGTAGAGACCTGAACAGTAAACAAAAGAATTAGGCAGAAAGTAACTCAAAAATCTGAAGGGGGAACAGCAGATTTGAAGCTTCCAGGGCCCTAGCATAGAAACACGCACACACACACACACACACAGACACACACACACACACACACACACACATGCACACACACACACAGGCACACACACATGGAGAGAGAATGAGAGAGAGAGAGAGAGAGAGAGAGAGAGAGAGGAGAGAGAGGGAGAGAGAGAGAGAGAGAGATCTTCAGAGTCTCTGATACGATGTAATGATCCTGAATGCTATTAAAGATCTAAATCAGTCCCCTGTAGAAGAGTAAGTATAAGGATCTTGTAATATAGGGACACCAAGGGCCACAGGCACAAAGTTATAAATTAACATAAAACAAAAGACAGCACAGAGACAGAAACAGAAAGAGACAAAGAGACAGAGACACAAAGAGAGAGAGAAAAACAGAGATAGAGACAGAGAAAGAGAGAGAGAGAGATTGATAGAGACAGAGACAGAGACAGAAGAAAAATTGAAAAGTTTTTGGAACAGGCAACCTGTTCCCATCAAGTGGAGGGGCAACCACAACAAAAAGGGATAGCCTTTCCTCTGATTATTCCCACCATTTCATTTTTAATTTTTGATATTATACTATTCTTATTCCCTCTTCTTTACTACCTCCAAGCCCTCTCCTATACCCTTCTTTGCTTTTTCAAATTCAGTATGCCCTTTTTTGGCTTGCTGTCATAATCATATAAGCACATGTATTTACCCATCTTTTCTCAAACATAATCTGCTCATGTGTACAATGTCAACTCTCATGCATGTCCTCAGAGTTTAACCCCTTCCTTGTTTGTCAGATCATCCTTGGCTCCCTTGAAGTACTTTACTGTCAAAATAAATTAGAAGACAGAGATTTGAGATGGAGATTCTGTGATGCAAGTCCAGGCTTAGGAAAATGCCATAATAACTTCTTCTTAGCTCAAAGAATAGCATTAATATATTTACAAAGCAAAAGAAATCACAGATGTTTTATGGACAATAAATATTTCTGCATTTGGCAGTTATTTGTTCTGAGACATATTATTTGGCCAGCAGATATGGAAGTCTCAAGGTTATTCTCTCAGTTTTTTTTTTTTTTTTTTTTTTTTTTTTTTTTTTTGGATATCTGCTTCTAATCCCCAATTCTGTATCCTTAAGAAGCACATTAATTATGCAAACTCTAAAAATTACCAGCAGAAGAAAGGAGAGACTAGCACAATTTTCCATTCTTTAAGTTTAAAAGACTCCATGAATCAATGGCCATGGGAAGGAACAAAAGAATTTGAAGTTGTGAGGGATGTTTCAGTGCATTTTGACAGAAGGAGATCTGTTCCAAGTAAAACATGGTTAATTCTCTATATTCATTTTTGTCTCATTTTTACTATGCTACGTTGTTTGGGTCAAATAACTATATCAGCGTCATATTCCTATTCCCGGGTAGAAATGTTGCTTTATAAAAAGCAGAGAATGCCATAAGATTTCATCTAGCAGGAGGCTTTGCATACTCATGTCCCCTCTTATAAGAGGCAATCCAAATGGGCTTGTCAATCACTTAACACAGCATGTCAAACAATGATCCCTGTGGTCATTGTCTACTCTCACCTTTCAAGGGTGATCCAACATACCTTGTAATGAATTCCTTGTATCCATAGAGAGTATAAGAATAGAGGGCCTGAATGGAGAATAGAGCAAGTTCATAACAGCTGATGAATATGGAATACAAAGAAAGCAGAGTTAAATGAGTTGCAGTGAAAATGACTTTAATGGAAAAAATTAAAAATGTGAGTTGCACTGTAAACTGAATGATAGTTTGCTATGAAGTCAAATATCAATGACCATGACTAGGGCCATAGATTTAGGTTACCAAAACATCATGTTCCTATATGGAAAAGATTTCATGAGTTTTTGTACTTACAATTGTAAAGACAGAAGAGAGAAACAGGACAGGCCACTGAAAAACAGGAACATTGCTTCTGTTCTTTTCCATGGTCAAATCCAGAAGCTCTACTGGCCCTACTGGGGTGTTTTGGTTCCTAATGCAGTTTCTTTTCTATCTGTCTTCTCTTTTTATTACATAGGTACTTGAAAGATATGATTGAGTGTGATTGAACTTTCAAAATATTCCTAAATTAGAAAGGCACAGGGATATCACAGGAATAAACCAACTGGACATGGTTCATTTCTCAGAGAAAATCGCACAGTTTCTTCCTAACAGCTCTCAGATATAAGCCTACAAGGCCTTCTTCTTAAGCTTACATACTTTGCATTCATTAAAGTTTATTCTTTACATTTTTAAAACCGAAACACAGTAAGAGACGCGTATGCTTATGAACTTTCTACACAATAATTTGTTATTTGAAGTTGACCATCCTCCATACCATGTATAAGTCTTCTTCCCCTCTGCTTCAATATAAACCATATATATATATATATTATTAATCTGGGTATTTAAAAAGATATATTGATGGGAACATTAGTAGGTACCTTATAGTATAATATGAAAATCTTATACAAGATATGAATATCATATGCTATATGATGAGTTATTTTGACTTTTGAATTGGTGGAAGCTACATGTGTATTTGTACAGCCCCAAAGACTTTACCTGGATAATCATATAAATGTTTGGTCAGCCATAAACATTACTAATTAACGACTATAATGGGAACTTAAAAGATCACAAAATAGTTTCTTTATGGACTTGTAACACTCCAGATCTCTGTTATTAAAGATTATGTAAATAACTATTCAGTATTTTTATTCTTTTTTATAAAATTTAGTTTTTATGAACAGATCATATCTCCCATATTTAACCCTTCTTCCACATTTCCTTCACCCAACTTCATAATGTCATGTTCTTTTTTCCTTTAAAAAACCCATAAAAATTGAAAAACAGAAATAAAAACATATGAAAACTAGCATAATGAGTTGATATATGTTATCAACTAATCCCAAATATAGAGCTTACACTGAGTTGTAGATAATATACACAATGATATTTTCTTGGAGAAAGCTATATTTCCCTTTGCCAGTACATATGCATTTCAGATTATTGGTTAGGAGCAGCAGCCTATATTCACTTCCTCCTCTAAGTGTTGGAAAGTCATTGGCATAAAAATGTTCAAACCTTGGCCCTGCTGCCAGTCTCTGTGAGCTCCTATGAACATTCATTCTATTGTGTCTGGAAAACCCAGTTTCCATGAACTCATATATCACTTATGGTTGACAATCTTTCATTCTCCATGATACATAGATCCATGAACCCAAGTTGGTGGCATTTGAAGAAAACACTTCGACCAAACACTCAGGTCATCTGCAACTGGGAACAGAGGACATCCAGGGACGCAGGTCTGGTGAGACTGAGCTGCGATTAGCGAGGGCATAGAGAAGACTGGGCCAAACGCACAGAAATCACCCCCCACCCCAGATTGGTTCAGGGGAACAAGAACTCTGCCTTAGGGACTCAGTTTCCATCCAGAGGGCCCGTGCGTGAAGAACAAACGCTCAGGCCATCTGCCACCTGGAACAGTAGACATCCAGGGACACAGGCAAGGTACACGGGAGAGACATGAACCAATCACTAACAAAAAGACCATGTATAATCACAGAAAAGAAGATTGCAAGAGGAAAGCTAAAGAACTTCCCCCAATGGAAACCAAGACAACCTGGCAACACCAGAACCCAGCTCTCCTATCACAGCAAACAGCGGAATGCCAAACACTCCAGACAAAGAGGACTTAGTCCTGAAATCATACCTCACAATGATGATAGAGATCCTTAAACAAGAAAAGGAGGAAAAGCATAAACAAATAGAAGCTTTCAAAGAGGAAACAAGAAAAACAATCAAAGAAATCAATGAACTAGAGGAAAGAATAACCAAAGAAATGAAGAAACTGAAGAAGGAATTCAAAACTGAAATGGACACAATAAAGAAAACACTAAAAGAGGCAACCCTGCAGATCAAAAACTAAAAAAGAAATCATTAGTCACAGATACAAGCATCTCCAACAGACTACAAGAGATGGAAGAGAGAATCTCAGGGGCTAAAGACAAAATGGAAAACATAGATAAAAACAGTCAGAGAAAATGCAAAAGCCCAAAATATGCAGGAGATCCAGGACACAATGAGAAGACCAAACCTAAAGATAAGAAGGAATAGAAGAGGGCAAAGAATATCAACAAAGAGGCACAGTAAATAACTTCAACAAAATCATATAAGAAAACTGCCCTACCCTTAAGAATGAGAGGACCATGAGCATGAAAGAAGCCTACAGAACTCCAAATAGAGGGGAACAGAAAAGAAATTCCTCCCAACATGTAATAGTCAAAATGCAAAGTGCCCAAAGCAAAGAAAGAATACTAAAAGTAGTAAGGGAAAAAGGTCAGGTAACATAAAGGTAGATCAATCAAAATCATATCCGATATCTCAACACAGACTATGAAAATTACAAGATCCTGGACAGACATCATGCAGACCCTAAGAGAACACAAGTGTCAGCCCTAGCTGCTATACCCAGCAAAACTCTCAATCACATAGATGCAGAGACAAAAATATTCCAAGACAAAACTATATTTATACAATATCTGAACACAAACCCAGCACTACATCGAATTATTAGTGGAAAACCTAATACAAGGAGGGAAACTACTTCCTAGTGAAAAAAAAAAAAAAAAAAAAAAAGAAAATACCTAAGCAAGAAAACCAAACGAAGAAAGACAGACAGGCACAATTCTACCTCCAAAAGCAAAAATAGCAGGAAACAGCAACCACTATTCCTTAATATCTGTTAACATTAAATGGACTCAATTCCTCAATAAAATGATATAGGCTATCAGACTGGATACAAAAACAAAACACAGCATTTTGCTGCATACAGGAACTCATCTCAGAGACAAAGACAGGCACTACCTCAGAGTAAAAGTTTGGGAAAAAACCGTCTAAGAAAACGGCCCCAAGAAGCAAGCTGGAGTGTCCATTCTAATATCAAATAAAGTAGATTTTCAACCAATAGTTATCAAAAAAAGATAAGGAAGGACACTTTTTACTCATTACAGGGAAAATCTGTCAGGAGGAACTCTCAATCCTTAACATATATGCTCCAAATACAAAAGCACCCTCATTCATAAAATAAACCCTACTAAAGTTCAAAAAATACATTGCACCCCACACAATAATAGTGGGAGACCTCAACACCCCAATCTCATCAATGGACAGATAATGGAAACAGAACCTGAACAGGGATACAGTGAAACTAGCAGAGGTTGTAAACCAATTGGAATTAATAGACATCTTCAGAACATTTCATCCTAAAACAAAAGAATATACCTTCATCTCAACAAATCATGGCACCTTCTCCAAAATTGACCATATACTCGGTCACAAAACAAGCTTTAATGGATATAAGAAGATTGGAAGACTCCCATGCAACCTATAGATCACCATAGTTTAAGGCTGGTCTTTAATAACAACAAAGAAAACAAAAAGTCCATATTTACATTGAAACTAAACAATGTTCTATTAAACAATACCAAGGTCAAAGAAGAAATAACAAAAGAAATAAAGGATTTTCTAGAATTTAATGAAAATGAAGGCAAAATATACCCAAACCTATGGGAAGCAATGAAAGAAGCTCTGGGAGGAAAACTCATAGCTCTGAGTGCTTCCAAAAAGAAATTGGAAAGAGCATACACTAGCAACTTGACAGCACAGTTAAAAGCTCTAGAACAAAAAAAAAAACAAAACAAAAAAAAACCAAACAAACAAACAAAAAAAAAACAGATATACCCAAGAGGAGTAGATGGCAAGAAATAATCAAACTCAGAGCAGAAATTGACCAAAAATAAATAAAAAGAATCATTCAAAAATCAACAAAACCAAGAGCTGTTTTGTTTGTTTTGTTTTGTTTGGTTTTTTTTTTTTTTTTTTTGAGAAAATTAACAAGATTTATGACCCCTTAGCAAGACTAACTAGAGGGCAAAGAGAGAGTGTCCAAATTAACAAAATCAGAAATGGAAGTGGAGAAATACTGAAACTGAATATATTCAAGAAATCATGAGATCCTACCACAAAAGCCTATACTCAACAAAGCTGGAAAATCTGAATGAAATGGATGGTTAAACCAGGACCAGGTAAACCATCTAAATAATCCCAGAACACGTAAAGAAATAGAAGCATTCATCAAAAGCCTCCCAACCAATAAAAGCACAGGTTCAGATGGGTTGAGTGCAGAATTCTATCAGATATTTATTGACAACCTAATACCAATATTCTCCAAACTATTCCACAAAATAGAGTCACATGGAACACTACCTAACTCATTTTTCAAGGTCACAATAACCTTCGTTCATAAACCACACAAAGACACTACAAAGAATGACACCTTCAGACCAATCTGATTTATGAACAATGATGCAAAAATACTCTACAAAATCATTGCACACCAAGAACACAACAAAAGGATCATTCAACATGATCAAGTAGGCTTCATCCTTGGGATGCAGAGATGGTTTAATATACAAATATCCATCAATGTAATCCACCATATAAACAAAATCAAAGAAAAAACTACATGGTCATCTCACTAGATGCTGAGGAAGATGTTGAAAAATTCAACACCCCTTCATGTTAAAAGTCTTGGAAGAAACAAGAATCCATGGCCCATACCCAAACATACTAAAAACAATATAGAGCAAACCAATAACCAACATCAAACCCAATGGTGAAGCACTCCCACTAAAATAAGAACTAGACAAGGCTGCCCACTCTTCCCCTGCCTATTCAACATAATACTGGAAATCCTGGCTGGAGCAATTAGACAGCAAAAGTAAATCAAAGGGATACAAATTGAAAAGGAAGAAGTAAAAACATCACTGTTTGCAGATGACATAATAGTGTATGTATGTGACCCCAAGTATTCTACCAGAGAACTTCTACAGTTGATAAACAAGTTCAGCAATGTGGCAGGATATAAAATTAACTCCAACAAATAAGTAGCCTTTTTCTACTCAAAGGACAAACATGTGGAGAAAGAAATTAGGGAAAAAATACCCTTCACAATATTCACAAACAATACGAAATACTTGGTGTGACTAACTAAACAATTGAAGGACCTGTGTGACAAGAACTTTAAATCTCTAAAGAAGGAAATTGAGGAAGATCTCAGAAAACAGAAAGATCTCCTATGCTCATGGATTGGAAGGATTAACATTATAAAAGTGGCCATCTTACCAAAAGCAATCTACAGATTCAATGCAATTTCCATCAAATTTCTAACCCAATTCTTCATAGAGTTGGAAAGAGCAATATGTAATTTCGTCTGGAATAACAAAAGAACGAGAATAATGAAATCCATCCTCAACAACAAGAAAGCATATGCAGGAATCACCATCCCTGACCTCAAGCTGTATTACAGGCAAAAGAGATAAGGAAGAACACTTCAAAAATCATCAAAGGAAAATATCTACAGAAATAAAATATCAATTCTGAGCATCTATGCTCCCAATGCAAGGGCAGCCACATTGATAAAAAAATAATAATAATTAAAACTCAGAGCAAACATTACACCTTACACAATAGTGAGAAATGACAACACCGCACTCTCATGAATGAACAGATCATGGAACAAAAACTAATATAGAAACAGTGAAAGTAACAGAAGTTATGAACCAAATGGATTTAACAGACATCTATAGAATACCTTATCCTAAAACAAACAAAATGTACTTTCTTCGTAGCACCTCATGGTACCTTCCCCATATATTCGGTCACAAAACAAACTTCAAAACAAGGTACAAGAAGATTGTAATCACTATGGACTAAGGCAGGTCTCCTTTTTTACGTGTGTATGTGTGTGTGTGTATACACACACACACACATACACACACACACACACACACACACACACACACACACACACTATTGCTGTCTTCAGACACACCAGAAGAGGGCATCTTATCCATTACAAATTGTTGTGAGCCACTATGTAGTCCTGGGATTTGAACTCAGGATATCTGCAAGAGCAGTCAGTAATCTTAACCACTGAGCTATCTCTTCAGCACAAGGCTTCTCTTCCATAACAACGAAAACAACAGAATGTCCACATACACATGAAAGCTGAACAATGTTCTACTCAATGATAACTTGGTTGAGGAAGAAATAAAGAAAGAAATTAAAGAATTTTTAGAATTTAATGAAAATGAAGGCTCAACATACCCAAACTTATGCGACACAATGAAAACAGTGCTAGGAGGAACAGTCATAGCTTTGAGTGTCTCCAAACAGAAAGTGGAGAGAGTACACAAACTAGCAGTTTGACAGTACACCCAAAAGCTCTAGAAAAAAAAAAAAAAAGCAAATATCCCCAAGAGCAGTGGACAGCAAGAATATTCAAACTCAGAGCTGAAGTCAACCATGAAGAAACAAGAAAAACTATACAAAGAATCAATGAAACCAGGAGCTGGTTCTTTGAGAAAATCTACACGATAAATTAAACTTTATCCAGACTAACCAAATGACACCGAGACAGTATCCAATTAACCATAATAATAATAATAATAATAATAATAATAATAATAATAATAATAACAAATGATTTAAAAAGGGAGACATAGCAATAGAAACCTAGGAAATCGAAAACAATCACCAGATCCTACTATAAAAGTCTATAGTAAAAATAATCAAGTGAACAAAACAAAAAAATTGTATAAAATAGACAAATTTTTAGACATATATCAAGTACCAAAGTTATATCAGGATTAAACAAATCATCTAAACAGTACCATAAACCATAAAGAAATAGCAGACATCATAAGAACTATCTTAACTAAAATTAGTTGAGGACTAGAAAGGTTTAGTGCAGAATTCTATCAGACCTTCAATGAAGACCTAATAAAAACACTCTTCAAACTATTCTACAAAATAGAAACAGAAGAAACTGTACACAATTCATTCTTCGAAGTCACAAAAACATTAGTACCTAAAACACACAAAGTCCCTACATTTAAGAAAAAGAAATTCAGATCAATTTCTCTTATGAATATTCACTCAAAAATACTCAATAAAATTCTCAAAAACAATCCAAGAACACATCGGGCAATCATTTACCAGAGAACCCCTAAACCAGATTAACAAGTTCAGCAAATAGCTCAAACAAATCAGTAACCTTCCTTAACTCAAAGGCTAAAAAAGTAATTAGAGAAATTACACCCTTAAAAATAATCAAAAATAATTTAAAATGCCATGGTGGGACTCTTATCAAGCAAGTGAATATTCTGTATTACAAGAACTTCAAGTCTCTGTAGAAAGAATCAAAGACCTCAGAAGATGGAAAGATCTCCCATGTTCATGGATTGTACGGATCAACATAGTAAAAATGAACATATTGCCAAAAGAAACCTATGTATTCAATTTAATACCATCGAATTTTAACTCAATTCTTTATAGAGTTAAAAAGAGCAATTTGCAATTCATTTGGACTAACAAAAATAATGGTAGTAAAATGTATTCTCAACAATAAAAGAACTTCTTTGAGAATCAGCATCCCTGATCTTAAGCTGTACAAAGCAATCGTAATAAAAACTGCATGGTATGGTACAGAGATAAAAGGTTAAATGTAAGTCAATAGAATACAATTGAGAACCCCAATATAAACACAGAAACCTATGGTCAGTTGATCTTTGACAAATGATGTAAAAATATCCAATGCAAAAACGACAGCATTTTAAAAAAGCTGTGGAAGAATCCAAATCAATCCTTTCTAATCTTCTATACAAAGCTCAAATCCAAGTGGATCAAGTTCTTATATATAAAACCAGGTACACTGAACATAATAGAAGAGAAAGTGGGGAAAAGCTTTGAATACTAAGTATAGAGGGAAAATTCCTAAACAGAACAACAATGGATTATATTTTAAGATCAAGAGTCAACAAATGGGACTTCACAAACCTCAAAAGCTTCTTTAAGGCAAAAGATACTGTCAATAGGACAAAATGGCAACCAACAGATTGGGAAAAGATCTTTACCAGTGGTATATCTGACCGAGGGCTAATATCTGATATCTACAAAGAACATTATACTCCAGAAAACCAAAGAACCATTTTAAAAATGGGGTACAGAGTTAAACAAATAATTCTCAACTGAGGAGTATGAAGTGGTCAAGTAGCACCTAAATAAATGTTCAACATTCTTAGTCATCAGAGAAATGCAAAGCAAATCAACTCTGAGATGCAATGTCACTCCAGTCAGAATGGCTAGGATCAAAATCTCAAGTGACAGCAGATGCTGGCAGAAATGAGAAGAAAGAACACTTCTCCATTGTTGGTGAGATTACAAGCTGGTATAACCCCTCTGAAAATCAGTCTGGCATTTCCTCAGAAAATTGGCCATAGTGGTACCCGAGGACCTAGCTATACCACTCCTGGGCATATACACAAAGCATGCTCCAACATATAATAAGGACACATGCTCCACTTTCTAAAATGTACTTTATTTGATATTCTTTGCATTTATATTTTAAATGTTATCCACTTCCCCTGCCTACCCACCCTCCACTTGTTTCTATGAAAGTACTCCCTCTTTCAACCAACCTCTCCACCTCAGTGCCTTGGCATTCCCCTACACTGGGAAAACTTCCCTTCACTAGACCAAAGGTGTCTTCTCCCATTGACGCCAGACAATGGTATTCTCTACTACATATGCAACTAGAGCCAAGGTGAATATCCTCATAAAAGCATGGGGAAGAGGCTGTGAGAGGGAACTACCAGCAAAGAAAGTAGCATTTAAAATGTAAATACATAAAAGATTCAATAAGATGTTTTTATACAGATAAAACTTTTGTAAGTAGAAAATACTGATCCATTTAGAAAATCTAAAACACTAAATTTAAAATTCCCTATGAGTATAATTGCAGGAAAAACATGGCCACTTATAAGATTAAAAGTATCAACAAGATATTATACCAATTACTGAGCAAATATGTAATGTTCTTTGCTGATCTGTGATATTCGTGAGTATTCATAAAAGACAAACAGAATTATCCTTTTAGTAACATCAGGGGGAAAAAAGATGGACTAGGAAACTGCTATGTAACTCTCAATCACAGCAGTCTTATGAAATCTTTAAATTTTTTAAGTGCCTGGGCTCTAATCAATCTGAAATATTTTCTACAAAAGTAGATCATTTGTTGGCTTTAGGTGAGCTTACCTCACAAATCAAGAGAGCGGAGTAATCAATGTTCATAGACAGAGCCTTAGCAAGCCATTCACTTTCAAGTTGACTGTCTTATGCCAGAAGACTGTAGACATATGGGAAAGGGATGCACAGAATAAATATTAAAGACTCCCAAGAATAAGAGAAATTCAAAAAAATTATCACTGTGATGAATAACTTACTTTCTTAATTTTTATGAAACTCATGCTGGGTGTTGAATGCTGAACAACCTTTATTTCCCTTGGTCCTTCCTGAAATATGCCTAGAGACAACCAATCAAATGACCACAATTATATTTTAAGCACAGAAGTTAAGAAAAAGAGAGCTGCCCAGGAAAAGGTTAAGACATACTCAAAGGGTTTCTCAAAGGAGAATTGCAAAAATCAGGTGTCATAGCAAAAGTCGTGTGTTCCACTCTGGTAGCTCTGACATTACAAATAAAAAAGATTCCTTGAAATAGATTTTAATTTTATTATAGTAAAACCCATAGCGAGTATGTTTGAACTGGTTAATTAAAATATGTCCTTTAAGCATAAAGGGATTCCTTTTTTTCCTATAAATTGCAGACATAAAAAAGGAAAAGTAGAAAGAACTTAAGCAAATGTTAATTGAATGGGAATTCTAGATTATCAACTGGAGTGGGCTTCAAACTCCTAGATAGAGAGCACGGAGTGTAGAGAATTCCTATTCATTCTCATATTTCTGTAATTTTGTCTTCCTTTTCTGCTTCAATCTTATAAAAAATAATTCTATGTCCCTTCCATATTTCAAGCAATATATAAACACAACACTTTTGCAGTATCCATCAGGTTAAAGTTTTAAAGGAAGAATGACTTAAATACCAGTCTCAAAATGGTGCTGATTTTCTATCATTCTGTTGACCAATTTCTATAATTTTGAAATACTGGATTAGTTGTTATTTATAGCTGAAACCTGTTTTTTTTACCAAATATGAAAATCAATTTAGTGTTATAATTACTAGCAAGCTGTTGGTTCTCAGACATTCTGTCCTGCTATCTAAATTTACACCCCTTTTCTTTGAAAAAAAAAACATTTACAGATTAAGTACACATCAAAATAATGTGAATAAATGAATAAGCACCATATCAAAACAAAGGATCTGGCTGAGTATCCTAAAAGGCTTGGTCATGAATCTAGAGACATTAGTAAAGCCATGCTGTGAAAATCTTTATTTTGACAAAATAAGATTTCAGTAGGTTAAAATCAAGATACGTTTGGCAAAACACAAGAAATATTTTAAAGATATAGATAAGCTTTCAAGAAGAATGTTCTAGAGTTTGCAAATTAGACAAAGCTTGAGGATGTGTATAATCTGATTCAATAACTGAGTCCTTACCCAAATTTCCATAGGTGGGAAGAACAAGTGATCATTAATCCAAAATAGCATGGAAGTTGCTAGTGGACTATGTAGTTATTAACAAAATAAAAGTATGGCTTTAAATGTTGCCTAAATGACCATGCTTTTCTTATTCCTCACTGTTAGTAACTCAGAATTGAGAAGCAACAAGACATGGAAAGATCAGTGTATCAGGTGATAGTGAGGTTAAGCACAGCAGTGACCAGTAAGTGCTCCATTTTAACTCCCTTCTTCTAAAGAACCTTGGAAGTCCTCCACTCCTGTCATTAATATTATCAACCCTAAATACCAGTAAAAACTTAAACATAGCAAAGTACTTCAATATGTGTGACTGCAAAGAAGGAGCATAAACGTGTATGCTTCCCTCTTAAAACCTAAAAGCTCAGTGTTTAGTGTTCCTCGCTCCTCTCCCCCTCTCTTTCTCTGAGTGTGTGTGTTTGTGTTTGAGTGTGTCTGTGTCTGTGTGTGTGTGTTTGAGTGAATGTGTGAGAGTGTGTGTGTATGACTGTATGTGTGTGTGTGTATGAGTGTGTGTGTGTGTATGACTGTATGTGTGTGTATGAGTGTATGTGTGAGTATGTGTGTGTTTATCTGTGCATGTGTATTTTGTAAGATTAAGTGAATGCACATTAAATGTTTTAGGTTTTAATACCTAAACTCTTTAATACATAAACTCATTAAGTTATGAAATCCCTTTTAAAGAGTAATAATTAAGTGATAATTAAATGGTTAAGCAGAAAGCATATGGAAGTAGGAAGGACAAAGATTTATTTATTCACTGGGAAGAGAATTGACATTGATATATAACAATAGAAGATCTTATCTGAGAGCACTCACTTCTCAATGGGAATGGAAAAAGTGACATTAGTATGTGACAGTTAATGTCCTTTTGCATGTTTTTCTGTTTCCATATCTCCAAGGTCACTTTTTATACAGGTCATTTTATTGACACTTCAAATTTGATAGACAGGGCTTTATTGGAATGTCTACAGTTATGACCTGATTTCAATTGTCTGGAACCTACTTTTTAATTAAAATCCATGGAATTCAATAATATTAAATATTATATGATGGGAGAAAATACAAAACAAGAGGAAGTGTTGGGACTTTGGATAAAGCAATTATGAAATATAAACTAGGAGTATGTTGCAGGTCCATGAGTGCTTAGTGCCTGATCTCCTGATTTTCTCTGGGAATTAATAACATACTTATTGTTGTTTTTAACAAAGCAAAGGACAAATAGCACATTTATGCACAAAATTAGAATCTAAGTCATATTCAGAGGAGAAGAGTGTTTTCTAAACATTTGAAAAGTCAAGCCTTCTCTTTAACACTCCACAAAGAAAAGCACATGTGGGTTTGGTAAAGATCTTTCCCCACTCTGTTGGCTGCTGTTTTGTTTTCTTGACAGTGTCCTTAGCGTTAGAAACTTTGCAATCTCATTAAGTCCCATTTGTCAATCTTTGACCTTAGAGTACAAGCCATTGGTGTTCTGTTCAGGAAATTTTCTCCTGTGCCAATGTGTTCTAAGATTTTCCCTACTTTATCATCTAATAGTTTCAGTGTACCTGGTTTAATGTGGAGATCTTTGATCCACTTACACTTGAGCTTAGTACAAGTGGATAAGAAAAGGTCTATTTTCATTCTTCTGCATGCTGAGTGCCAGTTGGACCAACACCATTTGGTGAATAGGCTGTCCTTTTTCCACTGAATGTTTACGGATTCTTTGTCAAAAATCAGGTAATCATATATGTGAGGGCACATTTCTGGATCTCCTATTCTATTCCATTGATCCATGTTCCTTTTTCTGTACCAGTACCATGCAGTTTTTAGCACAATTGCCTTGTTATATAATGAGGTCAGGCATAGTGATTCCCGCAGATGTTTTCTTGTTGTTGAGGATGGATTTTGCTATTCTAGGTCTTTGTTATTCCAGATGAAATTGCACATTGCTCTTTCAGATAGAGGCCTCATATCCAAGGTATACAAAGAACTCAAAATGGGAGACACCAGAGAATCAAACAACCCTATTAAAAATGGGGTACAGAGCTAAAAAGTTCTCTATTGAGGAATATTGCATGGCTAAGAAGCATCTAAGGAAGTGCTCAACATCCTTAGCCATCAGGGAAATGCAAATCAAAACAACCCTGAGATTCCACCTTATACCAGTTAAATTGGCCAAGATCCAAAACTCAGATGACAGCAGATGCTGGCGAGGATATGGAGAAAGAGGAACACTTCTCCACTGTTGGTGGTGTTGTAAACTGATACAACCACTACGGAAATCAGTCTGGCGATTCCTCAGAAAATTGGACATAGTACTACCTGAAGATCCACTTATTCCACTTCTGGGCATATACCCCAAAGACACTCCAATATACAACAAAGACACACGTACCACAATGTTCATAACAGCTCTATTTATAATAGCCAGAAGCTGGAAAGAACCCAGATGTCCTTCAGTAGAGGAATGGATACAAAAATTGTGGTACATTTACACAATGGAGTACTACTCAGCTATCAGAAACAATGATTTAACCAAATTCTTAAGAAAATGGTTGCATCTACAGAATATCATCCTGAGTGAGATAACCCAGTCACAAAAGAACAGACATAATATGCAGCCACTGATAATGGGATACTAACCCCAGAAAGCTCTGAACACCCCAGAAACAACTCACAGACTGTGTGAAGTTCATGAAAAAAGAAAAGAAAAGAAAAGAAAAGAAAAGAAAAGAAAAAGCCATTGTGCTCAATCCTTACACACCAAGAAAATTTTGACTAATTCTGGGTTACATCCTGTTTTATATGTACTTTATGCTCATTGTAACCCTTAAGGCCTTAATGCACACTATCAAACCTTTGGGAAAAAAAGCTAAGCACTGAGAAAAATGTATTCATATACATTATGCAAAAATGCTTAAAATTTGAACATTTATCTTTGTTTTTTAAAATAAAGTTGTTCAAAAAAAAGAAAAAAAAAGAAAAGCACATGTGTATCATTTTCTTTCCCCACACTTCAGAAAGCCTTCCTAAATAAACTAACAACAGAAATTTGAAAATGTAACTAAAACACAAAAACACTAATTTATCCATACTTACATCGAACATCTTTTTTCTTTTCATTTGGTTTTTGAGACAAGGTCTAATACAGTACACATTGGATTTTGTGATATAATCAAGGCCAGCTTTGATTTTCTGATTTTTCAACCACTAGTTTCCAAATGACAGACATACAAGATTACATTAGCAAAGGACTGCTTTCTTCTTCTTCTTCTTCTTCTTCTTCTTCTTCTTCTTCTTCTTCTTCTTCTTCTTCTTCTTCTTCTTCTTCTTCTTCTTCTTCTTCTTCTTCTTCTTCTTCTACTTCTTCTCCTTCTCCTCCTCCTTCTCCTTCTTCTCCTCCTCCTCCTCCTCCTCCTCCTCCTCCTGCTCCTTCTTCTTCTTCTTCTTCTTCTTCTTCTTCTTCTTCTTCTTCTTCTTCTTCTTCTTCTTCTTCTTCTTCTTCTTCTTTCTTCTTCTTCTTCTTCTTCTCCTCCTTCCCCCATTTCTCTGTATGTTTGTGCCTATATATTGTACATAGAACCTTACATACCCCAAGGAAGCACTCTATAACTGAGCTAATATTCCTAGCCTCAAATATTTTTTTAGTGATTTGCACAGATATATATATATATATATGTTACAATGTGTAATTTGATAAGTTTTATGTGGCATACTTTGGTAGAAATTTAGCCACCATAGAAATCAACAATAAACACACACACACACACACACACACACACACACACACACACACACACACACACAGAAAACCAATAACGTAGCGAACTAGCTAATCAGCTAATAAAAATAAAAAACAATTCGTCATTAGGCATTGAAAGAATTTTTTATATCTTTAAACTTTTGGACACAAGGTAATAAAATCACTAAACATATTTGGACACTGTTTCATTGGGTAATTACGGTATTATTTTTCTTTTCTGATATTCTGTTTTCTTAGGTTTTGTGTTTTGTTTGCTTGCTTTTTTCTGTTTCTTTCTCTGTTTTCTTTTTTTTTTAATATTTTTTGTGTTAGGGGAGAGGCAATATTATGATCAGTATATATATATATATATATATATATATATATATATATATATATATATGATATAAACATCTAAATAAAAATGTTAAAGGAATGTTAATATTCTGTACCTAAATTTATATGTTAGTAGAGTGCCTGTTCACCTGCAAATATTCACTTCTTGATTCTACATTTTGCAAACACCAGATGCTGAATGTAAATTGGAGTCTGTCTAGTTGAAATGTGAGGCCTACTAAACAAACCCCCAGCGAAACAAATGCAATATCAAATGCAATGTTTCTCTTCAAGGAAAAGAATTGAGAAAAGCACATATTATATATACTTGTCAGTGTGTGTCACTGGCATTTCTTATGATTACTCAATTCTTCTAGATACCTGTGGGTAGGATTTCTTCCTGTGTGTCAGTTATGCTCTGATGATATCTCATGTTTTTACCTAGCAAGGGCTGAAATTCCCATAAACATAGGAAGACTAAATGTAGGTTAACATTATTCTTGTTAGTATAAAACTGTACAAATGTATTGCAGATTCCATTAACAGTAAAGTCACAGGTGACCACAGCAAGAGGTATGATCACAGGATTACAATGATATTCCATGCTTACAAAAATATTCTAAGATTCAAACACAAAAATGATCAAAACATGGTAATGTCTCAAGAGAGATTTGAGTATGTTCTTTTCTCTTGATTTCATGTGTGAGCAGGAAACAACTAGGTTGTATTTCTGGTCAGAATTTTGCTAAAACTGAACAGCAATGTGCTGGATAACTTTATGTTAACTTGACACAAGCTAGAGTTATTTCAAAGGAGAGAACTTAATTGAGAAAATACTTCTATAATATCTGACTATAGCCATTTTCTTAAATAAAACTGATATTAAAGTGCCCAGGCCATTGTGGGTGATGCTATCCCTGTGTTGGTGGCCCCAGATTTCATTAGAAAGCATGCTGAGAAATCTGTTTTTTAAGACAATTCTGTTCCATAAATTGCCTCTGTATCAGCTCCAGCCTCCAAGTTCCATGCCTGCTTCAGTTCCTGTCCTGACTTCCTTCAGTGATCTGGAACTGTAAGCCAAATAAATGCTTTTCTCCTCAACTTGCTTTTAATTGTGGTGTTTCCTTGCAGCAACAGAAACCCCAAAAAAGATAAACAATCACCTTTTATTATTTTTTCTTTTATACAATAGAACATTATTCTCATTGAACTTTATTTCATTTCAAGCAGTATCCACATGTAAATTTATGACTGATTAGGCTATTGCATTGTACTACCTGTAAGATGATTCAAGTCTCAACTCTTTCCTAGCCTCCCATTCTTTCGACTCAAGGACAGAAAACATCTAGATAATTTTACATTGTTTTACATAATAGAGTCTGTTCCTTAAGCTTCCCTACAGCAGTAACTTCACTAAAACTCTCCAAATAATTGCAAATTACACATGACCAATAATGAGTTCAATTAAATGTAATTCACAATGACATTATACATTTTCTTTGCAGTAAGGAACAATAAAACCAGGGGAATGGGGCTGGAAAGATGGATCAGAAGTTAGGAGTACCACCTGGTTGCTCTTCCACATGTCCTGAGTTCAATACCCAGCAACCACATGGTGGCTCATAACCATCTGTAATGAGATCTAGTGCCCTCTTCTGGCCTTCAAGCAGAATAGTATGCTGTATACATAATAAACACATACATCTTTTTTAGAATGAAAAGACCAGAGTAATGATAGAATTAATCTACTGTCATCAAAAAGGTCTTACACAGATTATCCTTAAAAAAAATACACATGAATAGAGTCTTGGTGAAATATACAGGTCCATGCCGTATCCTGAACCTGTGCAGAGCCCAGAGAGCTTGAAGTGCTTTTGCAGCTGTTAAATGTTCGATAGTATTGCAAGGTCATTAGGCGAGTAACAAGCTAAATCTGTTTTTAGTTCAGGATTAAGTTATATTTATCATTTCATTTAAAATCCACATTAAAGTGTGCACGCACTTCAGTAATTTTGAGTATGGTTTCTAGAAGTGCATCAGAGTCTGTTTCAGGATTTATATCCTCACCACCAAAATACACTCCATATGGTCCCTCTCTATCCTGGCCCCTGTCCAGTAAAGAAATCTACTTCAGTTTCTATGAATTAGTCTTAAATGAACATTTTAAGAGAATAAAACCAACACATCTGGTATTTCTGTGACTATTTACTATCTCGTAGTGTAATGATTTTAGGAGTAACTCTATCTGTCTGGGGTCAGTATCACAGTGCTGTTTACCACTGAATTGTACGGCCATATTGTCCTGCTCTATTCACTCGAAGGATATGTGTTACTTTATTTATCCGCTCATCAGTTGAAGAGTCAATTGTTTCTGATTCTGGATCCTAGTTATAATGCTGCCATGCACATCTGTGAATAAGGAATGTATCTCCACATTTCCCTTGGGATTACATGGCTGTGAGTAGAACTAAGAATCAGATGGAGACCTGCTTAACCTGCCATACTCTCCCAAAGGAGCAGAGTCTTTCTTTCTCCTTAGCTCTGTACACTTGCAATAATCCCCATGCTAGTGCAGTTAAGAACTCATGCAACACTGAGGGTTGGTTACAAGCATCTTTTTCTGAAGATCAATGGGTCGGAAGGACTTCTCATACACAGAAGAGTCTGTTTTATTCAAAACTATTTGACATACACCCCTTGATTATTATCATATTTTAAATGATATTTACTTTGCTTCACATTCAATAAACTTTTAGAAAAGTAAGAAGAAAGTATAAACCGCTAAAGTAACCACCGTTACCTTTTATTATGTTAAATTTGTGTCAGCGATGAGGTCTCATACCTGAAAATTATTTTACTCAACCTCAGAAGGAAGCAAAGACTGAGATGTGCATTCGTATTGCCAAAGGCATCAGAGACAGATGCTTGGCAGAAGTCAGTTATTATAAAGTAAATAAAACCGTAAATGATGTTTACTTTGTTGGTTGGTATATTAGCTGAACTTTGTAGTTGTTGTTGTTGTTGTTGCTGCTGCTGCCGCTGTTATTAAACAACATGACCAAAGAAATAGTGAAAGTGTATTTGGATGTGAAGTTCAGCAGAGGAAGTCTATATATAATGCTGGGTGAAGAGAGCAGCAAGAAGAGATTATGTCTTTCTTTTTCCCCCATTTCCTTTTTTCATTCCTTTCTTTTCTTTTTTAAAATTACTATCTGCAAACTGAAGGCGAGTTGAAGCTCTACATTTTCGAAGCCCACAGCAGCCAGGCACACCAGCAAGGGTATCACCTCTTCACAACAGCGCCACCAACTGGCAGCCAATGGGGAAATATCTGAGTGAAAAGGGGGACTTTTTCTTTTCTTTGTTCAATTTTATTGGATATTCTCTGTATTTAAATTTCAAATGTTATACCCTCCCCCCTCCATCCTTTCTCCCCCTCAACTTGCTTCCATGAAGGTACTCCCTCTCCCAATCACCCTCTCCACCTCAGTGCCTTGGCTGTTGATGGTGTTCTTCCCATGAGGTAGCAAACCTTTCAGCTCTTTCAGTCCTTTCTCTAGCTCTTTCATTGGGGTCCCCATGTTCAGTCTGATGTTTAGCTGCAAGAATTCTCTTCTGTATCTATATGATTCTGGGAGAGCCTTTGAGGAGATATCCATATCTGGTTCCTGCCAATAAACACTTCTTGTTGTCAGCAATAGTGCTTGGGTTTGGTGGGTATATGTGGGGAGGTTCTTCGGGTGAGGCAGTCTCTGTAGAACTTTTCTTTAATCCCTGCTCCTCTATTTAACCTTGTATTTCCTCCCCTGTTTGTTCTCCCTTCAAAAAAGGAATGAGGCATCCACATTCTAGTCTTTCTTCTTTTGGAGCTTCATAAATTCTGTGAATGGTTTCTTGGGTATTCCAAGCTTTTTTTTTTTTTTTTTTTTTTTTTTTTTTTGGGGGGGGGGGATGGCTAGTATCTGCTGGTAACTGAGTGCATACCATGAGTGTTCTTTTGTGACTGGGTTACCTCATTCGGGATGATAGCTTCAAGTCCCATCCATTTGCCTAGGGATTTCTGGAACTTGTGGTTTTCAATAGCTGAGTATTTTCATTCAAAAAACCACTCAAGACTTTTACTCAGCTTTATAAACTGGAAAGAACCCAGATGTCCTTTAACAGAGACATGGATACAGAAATCCGGGTACATTTACACAATGGAGGACTACTCAGCTACTAAAAACAATGAGTTCACAAAATTCCTAGGAATCTTGAAGCTATCATTCTGAGTGAGGAAACCCAGTTACAAAAGAACACTCACTGATACCATGACCAGCCCAAAAATCTTGGAATACCCAAAAATCTATCCATAGAACTTGTAAAACTCAAAGAAAAGGAAGGACAAAAAGTGAATGCTGTCCACAGGAGAAAATAAAGGGACAAATAGAGGAGCAGGGAGTGGAGAAAGGATTATCCAGTGACTGGTGATTCACCCCATATGCATCCAATAAACCCAAGCACTTATTGCTGCTGCCAAGAAGTTCCTACTGGCAGGAACCAGATAGGATAGGCTTTGCCAGAGTCATACTAATATATAGGACTGAAAACAGGCCCCAAATCAAGGTGCTAGAGAAAGGACTGACAGAGTAGAAAGGGTTTGCCACCTCTCGGGAAGAATAACATTACCAACCAAACAAACCCTCCACAACTCCCATGAATTAAAATACCAACCATTGAGCACATATGGAGACCCATGACTCCAGTTGCATATGTAGCAGAGGATAGCAGTGACTGGCATCAATGTGAGAAGAGACCTTTGGTCCAGTGAGGGCACGTTTTTCTAGGGGAATGCCAAGACACTGAAATGGAGAAGATCATTGAATGAGGCTGAACCTTCCTGGAGACAAGTTGAGGAAGAAGGGAGATGGGAACGAGGGAAGTGGGAATGGGATAACGTTTGAAATGTAAATACTGAGAGTATCCAATAAAATAATTTAAAAGAAAAGATTTTCATTCATTCAGTCTTTCAAGGGCCAAAAATGGAGATTGTATGTATGTTCTCCAACATCCAGCAACAATGTCAACCAACCAAACTCTCCACAGCTTCCATGGACTAAAACACCAATCAATGAGTACATAAGTAGAAACCCATGGCTTCATTTGCATATGTAGCAGAGGATAGTATTTTCTGACATCAATGGGAAGAGAGGCCTGTGTTCCACTGAAGGCACATTATCCCAGTGCAGGGGAATGCCAAGGTGCTGAGGTGGGAGTGAGTGTTTGGAATTGGAAGCATTTTTATAAAAGCAAAGGGATGGGGATTGGGGGGATGGGATAACATTTGAACTGTAAATACAGAGAATATTCAATAAAAACTGATAAAGAAAAAGAAGTTCCTCTCTCTCCTAGCTTGACCAAAAATAAAGGATGCCCTTTACCAGCAGTGTATCCTCTATTTTGACTTTGTCTAGGAAGCTTGACCCCCTCACCACACTCTGTACTTAAGGAAAGTCGTGTAGCCTTTGGCAAACCTACAATTTAACTTCATTCCTCCCTGTTAGAAACTGCCAAGCTGGGATTGCTGGAATGCCTCATCCTTACAACTGAGGCATTACTGTAAATTTAAACTCTACCCAATAAAACTTCACTCAAAGTAGAGGCCTGTCCCATTATTCAAGTTTCATTTATAGCCCTTGTCTATCCTGAAAATGTGTATATGTACAAGCCCACCAACCGTGAATAAAGGTATGCCCACAAGCTACGATCAGTTACAGAGCTGTTTTATTAAAACCCTCAAAGAGGAAGTGCTAGACATCATTAGCCATCAGGGAAATGCAAATCAAAACAACCCTGAGATTCCAGCTCACACCAACCATAATGGCTAAGATCAAAATTCAGATGACAGCAGATGCTGGAGTGGCTGTGGAGAAAGAGGAACACTTCTCCACTGTTGGTGGGGTTGTAAACTAATACAACCACTCTGGAAATCAGTCTGGTGCTTCCTCAGAAAATTGGACATAGTACTACCTGAAGACCCAGTTACTCCACTTCTGGGCATATACTCCAGAGAAGCTTCAACATACAACAAAGACACATGTACCACAATGTTCATAGCAACCCTCTTTATAATAGCCAGAAGCTGGAAAGAACCCAGATGTCTTTTAGTAGATGAATGGATACAAAAATTGTGGTAAATTTACAAAATGGAATACTACTCAGCTATCAGAAACAATGACTTTAAGAAATTCTTAAGAAAATGGATGCATCTAGAGAATATCATCCTGAGTGAGATAATCCAGTCACAAAAGAACAGACATAATATGCAGTCACTGATAATTGGATACTAACCCAGAAATCTCTGAACACCCCAGAAACAACTTGCAGACTATATGTAGTTCAAGAAAAACAAAGGCAAAAAAAAAAAAAAAAAAGAAAGAAAAGAAAAGAAAATGAAAAACCATTATGCTTAATCTTTACACACCAAGAAAACTTTGGCTAATTTCAGGTTACATCTTGTTTTACATGTACTTTATGCTCATTGTAACTAGTAAGATTTTAATGCGTACTATTAAACCTTAAAAAATCAAGTACTGACAAAAATACCTTCATATACTTTTATGCAAAAATGCTTAAAATCTGTATATTTATTTTTGTTTTTTAAAATAAAGTTGTTCAATTAAAAAACACCCTCAAAGAAATCACCCCACCACATCAATGCATCCTCCCTCCACTCACCTAGACCAGGACACCAGAGATCCACCAGTTCCAGACTCTGCTCAGCCTTCGAACTTGGTGTGCAGCAGTATCTGGAAACCGGAAGAAGGAGTAAATAAAATATGAAAACACACAGTGACATAGGATTTCCACCTGCAAGCCAACTGAAGAGATCATGGAATTGTCAGACCCTAGGATCTTGAAAAAAATTTTACTTAAAACTCAATAGATAAATGATAGAAAGATATATAGACCAGTAAGTGCATCAGATAGGTAGGTAGATAGATAGATAGATAGATAGATAGATAGATAGATAGATAGATAGATAGATAGATAGATAGGTAGATAGATAGATGTAGATAGATAGATAGATAGATAGATAGATAGATAGATAGATAGATAGATGTAGATAGATAGATGTAGATAGATAGATAGATAGATAGATGTAGATAGATAGATAGATGTAGATAGATAGATAGATGTAGATAGATAGATAGATAGATAGATGTAGATAGATATAGATAGATGATGATAGATAGATAGATAGATAGATAGATAGAAATGCAAAATAGACACCTCTTTTTCACTTGTCACTACCATCAAGATAAGCTAATATGAAGCCTTTATTATATATGTTATGCTGATTGACCTCTTCTGGAGAACTGTAGTATACTGTCATGTCCACATTCTAGAAGAGTTTTCATTACTAGGATGCCTTGATTTCTGTTCCAGAGAACTACTGGTTAAAGGTTACAGAATAATCTTGTTTGTATGTATAATAACATTCGTAATAATATGAACCATGTTTTCAAATCAATAAAAGCAGTACAGATTAGTCCCCAACAGCAATGAACTATTGTAAAGATAAATGAAAAACATTAGGATCTTGTTCTAAAGTCTCTGGGGAGAAATAATTCTATATAAATACAAAATATTACCACATGATTCAAATGCATATGAATGATTTAACACTTCATATCAAATAAAAATCAAGTACTTCCATAATACTAGTACAATAGAAATTCTAATAACAGGAAAAGGGAGCCCAGAGACTCTACACCCTAGAATTTTCATTTGCAGTATTTGGATGGCTTCAATAAAATAAAATCGCTTAGGATCATTCTCTATTCTCTGTGCATTATCAGGAATATCGAAAGAAAATAAATAGAAAGAAAATGATGGTAGAAATTCTATGTAAGGTAATTCACTATAGAGAAAAGTTACTTAATAATAGTTAACAGTCATTGTGAAATATGTAGTGGTGGGGGCAGGGTAAAACTCTTCCCTATGATTACCTCGCATCATATTAATGCATATTTTCACAGAAATGAATAATTGACACTAAGTAATTTAAAAAATAATCATATATTGCCATTTTCATTTCTGTATCTGTATTGGATATATTGAGTACAATCACTGGAAATTATGTAAACAGAAGTTCGTAATAACAGATCACTCACATATATACATGTTCCTGTACAAAATTTGAGGATATATATGAAGATTTTCATAGATAGATGGATAGATAGATAGATAGATAGATAGATAGATAGATAGATAAATAGATAGATAGATATGGTGTTCTTACATCTTCTGACAACTGAGGACAAAGGGAATGTCATTTATAGCACCTGCTTTACCAGGCTAGAAACAGGAAAATATACTGGATAAGTTTCTCCATGGCTTGGTCAGTGTAAGAAAAAATAGTAGAACGTTTAATGAAAATTGTTACATAAATATTGATGTTAATACATACAGCTTGAGGACTGCTTCCCAAAGTAAAGGATGCTTTGCAAATTAATTCTATTATTACCAGAGTACACAATATGCATTGCCACCACACAGTACAGTGGTGGCAGCTATACATCACTTGCTGAGAACATGGGAATAATAGAGGTCAGAACAGTAGTGTGCACTACACTCTCCCTTGTAGAGTACACATTGTGGAACATAATAGACAGACCTGTGGTGTGTACCATACAATCATTCATATAGTACACACAATTATACATTATAGGTCAGTGGTGGATACCATAGGAAGTTAACAATCATTTTGGACAGATATTTATAAAATGTAAAATTAATATTAAGGATAAACAAGATGACAAAGATAAAAATATTATGCAGAAGAACAGGTAGCACCCTCCTTTCTAATATTATACAAGTCTTTAAGTATAACCCAAACCTTGGCTGGAATGTTTTTTTCATCACTGGAGTTACTTGAGGGCCGGGCAAAGAAAAGCAAGAGAATTAATTTTGTATCCTGCCACGTTGCTGAACTTGTTTATCAACTGTAAGAGTTCTCTGGTGGAATTTTTGGGGTCATTTAAGTACACTATCATGTCATCTGCAAAGAGTGATGTTTTTACCTCTTCCTTTCCAATTTGTATTCCCTTGATCTCCTTTTGCTGTCTAATTGCTCGAGCCAGGACTTCCAGTACTATGTTGAATAGGTAGGGGGAGAGTGGGCAGCCTTGTGGAGTCCCTGATTTTAGTGGGATTGCTTCAAGTTTCCCACCATTAAGTTTGATGTTGGCTGTTGGTTTTCTGTATATTGCTTTTATTATGTTTAAGTATGGATTCCTGTGCTTTCCAGGACTTTTAACATGAAGAGATGTTGAATTTTGTCAAATGCTTTCTCAGCATCTATTGAGATGACCATGTGATTTTGTTCTTTGAGTTTGTTTATATGGTGGATTACATTGATGGATTTACTTATATTAAACCATCCCTGCATCCCAGGGATGAAGCCTACTTGGTCATGGTGAATGATCGTTTTGATGTGTTCTTGGATTCGGTTTGCAAGTATTTTGTTGAGTATTTTTGTATCGATGTTCATAAGTGAGATTGGTCTGAAGTTCTCTTTCCTAGTAGGGTCTTTCTGTGGTTTAGGAACGTGGGTTATTGTAGCCTCAATAAATGAGTTAGGTAGTATTCATCTGATTCTATCTTGTGGAATAGTTTGGAGATACTACTCAGCCACCAGAAACAATGACTTAATCAAATTCTTAAGAAAATGGCTGCATCTAGAGAATATCTTCCTGAGTGAGATAACCCAGTCACAAAAGAACAGACATAATATGCAGTCACTGATAGTGGGATGCTAACCCCAGAGGCTTGGACTGCCACAGAAACAACTCACAGACTGTGTGAAGTTCAAGAAAAAAAAGAAAAGAAAACAAAAAAAAAAAGTCATGCTCAATCCTTACACACCAAGAACACATTGACAAATTCCGGATTACACCCTGTATTACATGTACTTTTTGCTCATTGTAAAAAAAAAAAAAAAAAAAAAAAAATAGAAGAAGAAAAAGAAAAAGAAGGAAAAAAAAGAAAAGCAAGAGAATTACTAAGGTGAATAATATTTATAGCAAACTGTCTTCGATGTTGTTGACATTGAATAAGATTAAAAAATGTGGTTTTCCAGAGAGAGCTCAGAAAGAATATCTATAAATGAATTAGAAAAATTTGTGGTTTCTTCAAGAGATGCTCAAATTAAGTTGCTTCAATTTTTTACAGAAAGAAGGGTGCATGGTAACAGAGTAGTAAAGTTTTGATTTTGGAACAAAATACACAAACAAGATGGAGTTCCAAGCTCCACAAAGTTAGTCAATAGCATGTTCTATAAAACAAAGGATGACATTTTCATTACATATTAATATATATATTAATATTTCATAGCATATCAATATATATGTGAATTAAATGCTTTTTGAGATAGGGTGTCTCTGTATATCCCTGGTTTTCCTGGAACTCTTTCTGAACCCAGGCTATCATCAAACACCCAGAAATATACCTATCTTTGCCTTCCAAGTGCTGAGTATAAAGGCAAGAGCCACCACTGCCCAGCTTCAATTATTTTATGTCATTTATCCATCATAATTTGATTCAGTTTTATAATGTTGAATTTATCATGAACTCTGCAATGTTGCTAGCAATTAGTATTTTCTCATATACTATTACATATAGTAGAACCTAAAATAACAATTTTTTAAAAAATATGTTAGGGTACATGAACTGATTTATACATTTTGAATATGCACTATTAATCTGCAAATATAAGTTAAATGTTTCACATAGGAGTAGTTATAGATTTCCAAAAATGTTTTAGTCCAACTCTTGCTATTGATACAGCATAGAAACTAATATCACTGTATTTGTAATACATTTTACAAAAATTATTGAAATGCATAACTTAAAATGTCAAAGAAATAGGCAACTTTTAGGGCCATAATTGTAAAAAAATAATTATCTGATATATTTACTCAAATTATCATGGACTTTGTACATCACAGGGATGAGGTTATAAACTCATGCAATTTCAGTACCACTTAATGATTTCTTCAGATTGTACAAACAAAGTTACTAAGTCATGCTTGCTTCATTAAAATCTGTGTTTTGGGGAGAATAAAGATTAAAGGGGGCTTTCTTAATTATTTCTTTAATTGTTTGAGATTTTAATATAATTACACAATTTGCTTGATCAATTACTACTTTGAAAGCCTACCAAAAATTTATTTTTGCTATCTGTCAAATTCATGACCACTTTTCTCAGTAATTGATCTTACATACATATTGTGTACATATGCATACATAGGCACACTTAGTAATAATGCATATAACATTATATTTTAATATATAACAAATATAAATGTACATATATGTATATATTTCGGCTCATTACTTTTATCTATATTTTCTTGTCTATACTTTTTCCATTGGAGGATTATTTCTTCTACTCTCAGAATTCTCTAGTTACCTATAGTTTTTGTTGTTGTTATTATTTTGAGGTGATTTTTGTTAATTTTTATTTAAATCGTTCATGGGTTATTTTATTTATTTACAGTTCAATTTACATTACACATTCCCCTTTCCGGTTTCCCCTACTCAAACCCCTTTTCCATCCCTCTTGCCCCTGCTTCTGTGAGGGAGCTCTCTGACCCACGCTCTCATTCCTACCTCACCACCCAAGCATGCTCTACACTGGGACATGAAGTCTCCACAGGACCAAGGGCCCCTCCTCCCATTGATGCCAGATACGGCCATCTTCTGCTTCGTAGGCAGTGGTTTAGTCTCGGGGAGGTCTGGGATGGTGGTGGGAGTCTGGTTGGTTCTTCCTATGTGGTTGCAAACCCCTTCAGCTTTTTCAATCCTTTCCCTAACTCCTCCATTGCGGTCCCCATGCTCAGTCAGATGGTTGGCTGTGTGCATCCACATCTGTCTTGGTCAGGTTCTGGTAGAGCCTCTTAGTAGACATCCATATCAGTCTCATGTCAGCAAGCCATTCTTGTCATCAGCAATAGTGTCTGGGTTTGTCTGCAGTTGTGATGGATCCCTAGGTGTGACAGTCTCTGAATGGTGTTTCTTTTAGTTTCTTCTTAGCTCTGTGTCATGCATTTCCTTTAGAGAGGAACAATTCTGTGATACTATTTTGAAATGTATGGGTGGCCTCATCTCTCAACCAGGGGCTGTGCTTAACCTCTTGATGTGGTCTCTACAGGCTCTCTTTCTCTTTAGTTGAGTATTTCAGCTAATGCCATCCCCGTTGGGTCCTGGGAGCCTGTTGTTTTCCTGGCATCTGGGACTTTTTAGTGGCTACTCAAGCTCCCCATCTCCCATTGCTACACACCTCTCTTCAACTTTTGTACCCTCTTTACTTCTCCTCTGTCTCCTCCCACCCCTGATCCTGCCCCCTTTTGCCCTCCCTCCCCCATCCAGTTACCTCCCTCCCCCTATATCTCTGATTGCTTTGTTCTCCCTTCTAAGTAGGACTAGAGCATCCACAATTAGCTCTTCTTGAGCTTCACATGGTCTATGAGTTATATTGTGGGTATCCCCAGGACTTACAAGCTGTTCTTGCCTCAGATGGAAATACCATGTCTTTTATGGGTTTTCTCCGGCTCCTGATTACACAGCCACATTGGACAACCCTGATGAGTGTATTATCTGAGATTTCTGAGATATGAGACACACAAACTCAGACTAAACTCCCTTTCAGTCTTTTATACCCTTTCTACCTTTTCCACAACGATCCCTGAGTCTTAGGTGGAGAAGCTGCATTATAGATCTTGCAGTTAGGAGTGGGCTCTACACAACTCTGCGGTTTGATTGATTGTAGGTTTGGGTAGTGATCTCTGTTCGTTATATTTTTGTAGCTGTTTATTCTTTTTAATGAGATGTAAAGACTACATTTATCTGTGAATATAAGGACACCTATTTAGATCGTAGTTAGAAATTATACTGTTAGTAAAGGGATAGTTGTTAGTTCTATCCTAAGATCCACAACTTTCCTATCCCTGAATATTTCCCTGAGTTCCTGTGCCTCTATCATAGACTGTGTCTTAAAATACACTTAGAGAGCTGCTGGATATCAAATGTATGTATGCAACTACTGTTCTATTAAGGTCATTGTGCCATGATGATTGCTCTTACAGTTCATAGGTGTCATGCCTCCTTAGGACATTTATCTACGTTGTTTCTTTGTAGGTTCCACTACTATGAAAGCTAACATTCTGGGGAGGAATTGGGTCATTTTAAAGTCAGGACAAGTTCAGGGCCTTGTAATGTATCCTTTCTTCAACAATAGGGACTTATGTTACATCTCAGAGAGGTAACCAAGAGCAATAGAAAAAAGCCTAGATTGATTTAGGAGTGTTCTGAATAACCCTGAGTAACAACTCAGTACAAGAATTCTCTTTAGCAACCCCACATCTGATAGAGGCCTAATATCCAAAGTATATAAAGAACCCAAGAAGTTAGACACCAGAGAATACAACAACCCTATTAAAAAACTGGGTACAGAGCTAAACAAAAAGTTCTCAATTGAGGAATATCAAATGGTAGAGAAACATCGAAGGAAGTGCTCCACATACTTAGCCATCACGGAAATTGAAATCAAACAACACTGAGATTCCACCTCACACCAGTCAGAATGCCTAAGATAAAAATTCAGATGACAGCAGATGCTGGCTAGGATCCAGAGAAAGAGGAACACTTCTCCACTGTTGGTGGGGTTGTAAACTGGTACAACCACTCTGCAAATAAGTCTGGCGGTTTCTCAGAAAATTGGACATAGTACTACCTGAAGACCCAATTATTCCACTTCTGGGCATCTACCCCAGAGACACTCCAACATACAACAAAGTTACATGTACCACAATGTTCATTGCAGCTCTATTTATAACAGCCAGAAGCTGGAAAGAACCCAGATGTCCTTCAGTAGATGAATGGATACAAAAATTGTGGTACATTTACACAATGAAGTACTACTCAGCTATCAGAAACAATGACTTTATGAAATTCTTAAGAAAATGTATGCATCTAGAGAATATCATCCTGAGTGATGTAACCCAGTCACGAAGGAACAGACATAATATGCAGTCACTGATAATTGGATACTAACCCTAGAAAGCTCTGAACACCCCAGAAACAACTTACAGATTATATGAAATTCAAGATAAACAAAGTCCAAAAAATATGAAAAACCATTATGCTTAATCTTTATACACCAAGAAAACTTTGACTATTTTCAGGTTACATTTTGTTTTACATGTACTTTATGCTCATTGTAACTAGTAAGATTTTAAGGCACACTATCAAACCTTTAAAAAAAACAAGTACTGACAAAAATGTATTCATATACTATTATCCAAAAATGCTTTTAAAATCTGTACATTTATCTTTGTTTTTTAAAATAAAATTGTTCAATTAAAAATGGAAAAAATGTTTTATATAATAAAAATATAATGACAAAGTAAAAAAAAAAAGAATTCTCATTAAATACTGAAAGCCACTTTACTTTCGAAGGGAATATATGCATTGACTAGCTATAAGACAAGATGTAACAGCTTGATTATCCTTCTATAAGATTTGTTCATCATAATGATGATTTGTTTCACCAAGGCTGTTGTCACTACAGCAGTTCATACAACAAAGGCACTATCAACATACTAGGTGTTTCCCACCATTATTCCCAATGCTGCCTGCAAATGACCACACAGGCATTTGCTAATTCTTGAGTAAACACAGAGACTATTTTGCCCTCTATACCTTTTTCAATATTAATTGAAATTTTAGGACTAGTTTTAGAGCTCAGCAAGTGAAGGTGCTTCTTGAATAGCCTGATTCCTTGAAATCAATCAGGTAGACAACTGATGCATACATGTGGGCATACATGCTAAAACAAACAGATACATACATGCATACATACATACATACATACATACATACATACATACATACACACATACATGTATACATACACAGACAGTGATAGACATAAGAAAAATTATTGAGGTTTTGTAAATGTAGTAATTAGTAAAATTACTAATGAATTGACCAAAATGATAAGCAAAATTCTTAACTACTTTGTACTCAAAAAACATAATCACTCTTTCTAAAATTTTGCTTTTATTCATTTAGACACGTACAACACTGACTATATATATGTATGTATTCTCTTATTTGCCCATTGGATCCTATTACCAATATCTCAAACAAATTAGAAACTAAGAAGGGTCATAAAAATTTACCTAAAGTACACTCCTGGGAAATCTGCAAACCAGAATGTGGAGATATTTCTTACTTCTGGACAAACTGAGCTTTTTCCTTTAAGACAGGGAATAAAATTATTCAATCATTCATATCAACAAAAATTCACTTAAGTATTTCATGTTTCATTTCAAGATAATTCTCTTTTATTTTAGTTTAGTATATAATAAATCAGAATGTAACTTGAATAGCTATGACTTACAGGAATAAGTGATTACACAGATATTAATAAAATGCATGTACTCTTCAGGTATTGTTGGATTAATTTGCCCATTTTTACTTCTTTCTTTCTTTTCTATGACATTTACCTTTTCTCCAAAAAGCTGATCCAGATTGTATTTCATTTTATTTAATGTACATATCATAATTACCTCTTCAAATTTTAATATTGCTATTTTTTCTGATACTTCTAAAACATTTACACAGAAATGTTCACCACTAGATACTTTTCATGATTGTTAATGTAGAATGAATGAAAGACAAAATCTCTTTTAACTTTATTTTTTAAAAAAGAGAGATACATGTACGGATCTTTAAAGGCATTTTGGAATACCAATATATTGATATATTTTTGTCAGTACTTAATTCTTTTAGAAGTCTGATAGCATGCATTGAAATCTACTAGTTACCATAAGAATGAAGTACATGTAGAACAGAATGTATCATGGAAACAGCCAGAGTTTTCTTGCTGTGTATACATTAAAAATAATAAATTTTGAATAACAAAAATTGCCACCAGGGTATATTATTGGCTCTTGGTCATTCCTCACATGGGAAAATTACATAGGAATGGGAATGGCAGCTTATTCTTGAATCTTTACAGAAGGCAGATGGATTGTTATAAATTCAAGGACTAAAAATGAGTTCCAGTCCCAGCTGAGCTTTAACTCTAAACCTTTCTAAAACGTAATTAAAGGCTGCTGGTTTCAAAAGTTGATTTTGTGTCCTTTCTCTTTGCTGAAATCAACATTTCTAAAGGTTTCATGATTTTATCTGTGGCATTTGCTATAGATATAATACCCACCATGTAATCTGCAAATGGAGATTATCTGAATTACATTTTGCCTATGTATGTTCCTTTCATTATTTTTTTTGCCTTACTTTTCAATCTAGTGCTTCAATCACTATATTAAAGAGAAGTGGAAATAGCATATCCTGTCTCATTCCTGTTTTTCAATGGACCACTTTAAGTTGATCTTCCTTAAGGATCATATTGTCTCTGGATTTGTTATATGGCTTTGATTATGTTGAGGTATGTTCCCTTCAGTGCTACTTTATCTGGGGCATTTAGCATAAAGCCCTGTTATGTATTCAAATATACTTCTTTCTTGCATCTATTTAGATAATCATGTTAATTTTGTCTTTAAGTTCATTTGTATAACTTATTATATTTACTTACCTAATTATGTTTAAATATCACTGACTCTCAATAAGAAGGTCAACTAATCATGTTGGATGATATTCTGGTTATATGCCTGTATAAAGGAACTTTTATTGAAGATGTCTGCATCTGCATTCATCAGATATATTGACTTATAGTCTTTATTTTTGGTGTCCTTGTCTGATTTTACCATTGGAGCAATACTATACTTTCAAGAAAGGAGTTTCAGACTGTTCCTTTTGCTTTTTTTCTTTTTATTTGTAAGTACTAGTCGTAGATAGTCTTTGAAAGTCTAGAAGTATTCCACTGGGCTTAGGCTTCTTCTTTAGTTAAATATTTTTGTTCTTTTCAATTTTTTATTTGCTATGACATTGTTTAAGTTTTTGTTCTTTTCTTTGTTTAATTTAATGGTTTGAATGAATCTAAAATTGTATCAACTTCTTTTAGATTTTCTAACTTAATGAAATACAGACTTTTACAATATTGCTTGAATCTAAGTTTCTTTGATGCCTGTTTAAATGTTACCCTGTTCTTTTCTGATATTCTGAAACCATTAAAATATCTGTCTTTACCTAGGTTAATTGTGTCAAAGGGCTATTGATCTTGCTTATGTTCTCAAATAATCATCTGTAAAACTCTTGATTGTGTGTGTATGTGTGTTTCATTTCATTAATTTCAGCTTTTGTTTGTATTATGTCCTTTTGTCAAGTCCCATTCCCCATTGGTCATTGTGCATTTATGGCTTTAAGAGATAATACAGAGGGACTCTGGTTATCTGAGCTTGGTATTGCCTACCCCAACATATAATGCAGATTACCAGGCTTCAGTTGTCAGCCTTCTGGATGGAAATACAGGTTATATGTCCTTCCCTACAAAAGGGCAATCTAGCATTCTTAACATTCAAAAGCCTTAGTACTCTCAACAGGAAGAGTATGTAACATCAATGATCTCTGCCATCTGAGATTCTTTACAATAAAATAAAAATACAAACAACAAGTTTGAACTGGGGGCTGTGCCTGCAGATAGTTGAATAAATAAGTCTCAAAGTTATCTAAGTCATTTATTATTTACCAAGTAATAGTAATGATATCACTAAATATCAAAATAAAAGAAACTGAATTTTTAACAGAAGTGCTGGATAATCTGTTAAAAATTAGTGAAAATAAATATAAACTTAATAATTTCTGATCTGAGTTACTATTTTTCTAAACCTATGTTTTTAATTTCTAGAAAAGATGATACATTTACAATAAAGTTGCGTCCTTGAAGACTGCGTAAAGAAAAACATTTGACAAAATATTTACAAATAAAACTGTCTTTAATATACAAATGAGCTTCTGTGTGAGTCTTTTAAGAAAGTACTTTTTTGGGGATCTTGCTTCAAATTTCATTGAAGCAAGTAATTACTCCTCAAGAGCCATAAATAATGCTTAACTAATGTAAAAGCAGTAGGGCAAAGTGCAAGGAAGCTTCTCATAGTTTTTTTTTTTTTTTTTTTTCCAGATTCAGAACTTAATGAGTGCTTTTTGAAAATTTGGCAGAACAAGGGAATTTGCTCTCCTAAATGTGAGCCTCATACATTAAAAATCAATGTGGATGCTGCTGTGGCTCAGTTAAGTGCAGACTTTACCCTGTAGATACAAAGTTCTTGGTTTTATCAGCAGCACCCCAGGAACCAGGCAGAAGAGCATATCCCTCAGTCCACAACACTTGAGAGAGTAAGTAATGGAGAAACAAAGGTTAGGAGTTAGTGATGGCGATACGGCTTGTTTAACGTGATTCTGGGTTACAGGATAATCTGTCTCTAAAAGAAAATACAAAATAAAATAGCATAGCTGCTTAAATGTATTATTATCTAATCATGTTCTGAGCACTTCATTTTTGTGTCACATTTATAGTTGCAGGAAAATGCTGCCAGTACATGAACTCTATGTTCAAATATCTTTCCCACTATTACGTGTAGCCATAGCCAGGTGTGGTGGCATGTGCCTGTAATACCAACACTTGGGAGGCAGAGGTAGGAGGACCCATAGTTCAAGGCCAATCTTTGCTGTCTAGTGAGTAAGCTAATCTTATCTACATAAGATACCATCTCAAATAAATGAATGAATAAATAAATAAATGAATAAATAAATGTAAGCAAGTAAATATCAAATAAAAAAATGATTCCTCACAAAGTTTCTAAGACAAAGGAAAAGTAATTAAGGTCATCATCTTTATCATTATCATCATCTTTATTCATCATGCCAGTAGTTGGATATATTTGTTTTTAAATGCTGTGAAAATTAATAAATATTTGAATCACTCTAATATACTATAATTGATGTTTGTCCTTGAAGAACTGTGCTAGTTTCTAGCCCATGTCTCAACATGCTTCAAAATTTAGTAACTGAAAGCACTAACAGATGCCTACAGGAAACCTGGAAAGACATGTGAACACTTGTGTAGTTCATAGTTCAGTGATGTTTTTAATCTCAAATCCTCAAAACCCTGAAGAGACCAACTCTAGTTAAACAGACAGAGCCCCCAGTGGAGGGATGGACTCAGTAACCCACTTTCAAAATTTTTGGCCCAGAATTCTTGTCTAAATGAAATGAATAGACAAAAATGGAGCAGAGACTGAAGGAAAGGCAATCCAGTGATCCAACCCATGGTCCATCACCAAATCCTGACACTATTACTGATGCTGTGTGGTGTTTGCAAAAAGAAGCCTACCATGGCTGTCCTCTGGGAGGCTCTACCAGCATTTGACTATGACAGGTGAGATAAATTCATAGACAAGCACTGAACTGAGGTTTGTGACCTATATGGAAAAGTTGAGGGAATGATTGAAGGAGCTTGAAGAGGTTGGCAACCTCTTCCGTGTAGGAAAACCAACAGTGTGAACTAACTTGGATTCCAGGGAGCTCCCAGAACTAAGCCAGCAACTAAAGAGCATAATGGGGCTGGTTTGAGGCCCCTACCACACATGTAGCAGAGGACTGCCTTGTCTGACCTCAGTGGAAGAGGAGGAGCCTAATCAGTAGACTTGATGTCCTGGGGAAAGGACATGCCCTGCGGGTCAGAAAGCAGCCTCTCAGGGATAAACTAAAGGAAGAATGTCGTGAAGGACTCTAGAAGAGCGGATGACCAGAAGGGAAACATTTGAAATGTAAATAAATAAAATAATTAATTTCAAAGGAAAAGAAATTCAGCTCAAACTATAATACTTGAATATATTAGATACAGAAAGGTACAAATTATAATTGTGATATACAGCTTTTAAGACTTAGCTATATACATAGTTTGAAGCTAAACTTAGACATATATTTTAAAAAATGAAAATATTTATAAAAACTAAGTAACTAGGTACTTGAATAGTGAAGTGATTATGGTTTGCATACTATTCTTTAGCACCACGGGGCCTCTGTAATTAATATCATATGGAAATTACATGTAGAAATTAAAACTGGGTGCATAAGGCTACAGTGTCAGTCTCTGATTATAAGAGAACAAGTTAATAACAAGAATAAAAGTAAATTTAGAGTATTACATGAATATTTCAAATAAAACTTTATATTCACTGGGATTGCCTGGAATAGTAGATTTTAATGTGGGATATATTTTTATTTCTTTATTTTATTATATATACATATGTATTATGTATTATAGTTTATAGTGTACATTATATATATTTTTAATATATATTTATACACTGACAAAATATTATTAGAATAAGAACCTCCAAAATGCTACTAAGTTTGCTTTCTATTGACCATCTACTTCTGGGCATGGAGTTTTCCTTTAAGAGTTTTTTTACTTTCCTCAAGAAAACCATGTTTTCATTTGCAAGTGCTCATTGACTGGAACTAGCTTATAGGTTAGGATGTAGGCATGTGTCCACTGCTCCAAACTCTGGGACCCCATCTGTTTTATACTATAAATACTGCTCCGGTCTTTATGAGTTCATATGTGAGTAGGTCTCATTGCGTTTGAAAGGCCTTGTTTTCAGTGATTGCTCATATGAACTCTAAGTGGATCATGCTGTTTTATGGGGACTTGTTTCTTGATGTTTTGTGGCTCTTATATGCTTTTACCTCTTTTTACACTGTGTCTGCTGAGCCCTGAGGGAAGGATTTAATAGAAGCATCCTCTTCAGGACTCAGTGTTCCAAGGTCTCTCACATTTTGTACTGTTGGTCTGGCTGTGGGTGTTTGTATTTGATTGTGTCTGGGACAGAAGAAAACTTCTCTGATGACAGCTAAGCAAGGTATAGCAGAGTGCCTCAGGAGTCATTTTATTGCTACATTACTTAAGGAAAACAACAGTGTTTGCTTCCCCCCCCCCCCCCCCCGAGGTTCCTGGCCTATCTAGTCTCACATTCTTGGCCACCCAAGCATGCGTAGATTCCATCTCATAAAGTAGGCCATAAACCAGACGTGATCTTGTTTAATTACTCTCACAAGTTTTGTGCCATAGGGGTAAAGGCTCTAGGAAGGCACCAGCTCCAATTTTCCTTGTTCAATGAATTTTGTAGGCATTATCTTTCAGCAATACTGTCTTGGTGTTATTTTTCAGAGCACAAACAATGACCCTGATGAGACTCTGGGTTATGCAGGATGTCCACTGGATTGCTTAGACCAAGAGGAACTCAATTGCATGTAACACAATGTATATATATATATATATATATATATATATATATATATATATATATATATATATATGTGTGTGTGTGTGTGTGTGTGTGTGTGTGTGTGTGTGTGTGAAACTTCACTTTGTGATAACAGATGGAGCTGTGTTTTTCCTGATACTGTCAATTATCTTTAGATAGACATCATATATGCACATATTTTTAGAAAATTTCTAGTGCATTAGGATTCCACACAATCTCTCATATTGCCTTTAGTTTTATCTATCCTTCCTAGATTCACATCCTCATTCCCTCTTCATTTGCTCTTCCTATTCCATGTTCCACGACCCATTTATAACTATCTATTTTTCCATCCTAGTGACACTTTATATGTAATGCTATTTTTATATAGATTGTAACTTGCTTGTTAATTACCCAATAGCTAAAATCCACAAATACATAAATAGACATCACATTTTTATTTCCCTGTCTTTATTACCTAGTTCAGGATGAGGTTTTTCTAGATCCATCAATTTACTTCTGAATTCCATTATTTTTTTCACATCTAACAAATATGCCATTGTGTAAATACACTACACTCCATTTTTTTTATATCTAGTCATCCATTGATGGACATCTAAGTTGCTTCTATTTTTTGCTATTATAAATGAAGCAGCAATGAATATGGATGAGCAAGTGTCTTTGTAGCAAGATAAAACATCCTTTGATTGCATAATATGCCCAGGATTAGTTTAGCTAGATCTTTAGGTAGATTGGTTACTCATTTCCTGAGGAACTATCACACTAAACCAGGTAGTGACTATATAGATTTGTACTCCTATTAGCAAAGGAAGCATTTTCTCCTTACTCCATAGTTATGGCAGCATGAGTTATGATTTGTTTTACTAGTCTTAGCTATTCTGATGTTTGTATGGTGAAATATCAAGTAATTTTAATTTCATTTCTGTGGCGACTGAGAATGTAGAACACTCCTTTATGTGTATCTCAGCCATGTGAGTCTCTTCTTTTGAGAATTTTCTGTTTAGATTTGTACCCCATTTTAAATTGAATTATTTATGTCCTTGATGCCTTTTTTTCTGATTCCTTTATATACTTTGAAACTTAGAGCCCTCTGTAGGATATGTAGCTTGTAAAATCAGTTCCCTTTTGTAGGCTACCACTTTGTCCAAATGACAGTAGTCTTTGCCATAAAGAAGTGTTTCTGTTCCATTAGATTCTATTTGCTAAGTGTTATTCTTAGTGTCTGTGCTAATGATGTTCTGTTGAGGAAGACTTTTCCTGTGTTAATGAGTTCTGAACTATTCCAAGTAAGGTTATTTAAACGAGAGCATATTATCACGAGTTTTAACTATATTTAGATAAGCACATGAATGAAATAAACATGACTTTTTCACTCCTTATGTTTGAAATACTAAACTGAAGAAATTTTAAACACCAGATACCTTAGAGTGATAGTATTTTTAAACTTCAATGGAATACCTCAGAAACATCTTCTCATAAGACATAATATATTTTTGTTATTTGTTCAAAGAATAACTATTTTTCCATTATGTTTGCTTCTAATAAGATTTAAGAGCTATGGGGTTGAGGCATACTACCTAAGTTCTACTTTGCACAATAATGCTTTCTGCTAGCTGCAAATTTTCAATAGAATAAGTGAATCTTCTGTTCCTCTAATAACATTTCTATTGTTAGAATAAGTGGTTAAATTAAGATTGTATTCAGCATATAACACTTACTTGAAAAAATAAACTAGAATATGACACATCTGGGGAATTATAGAAAGATAGAATTTTCTGCCTTAGTGTGAAAACAGAAGTCTCACTTTAGCAATTGAAGCTCAATTCTTCTTAAAAAACATCATGACTTACAGAGGCATCAGCAGAACTATTGAGGTAAATAACCCATTTTGGAGAATTCTGCTTGACTACTTCTCTATGATCAGATTTATAGAAATGAATTGGATGAAAGTGAAATGTGAATTAGTTTGGCATCTACTCCCTCCAGCTTTTCCTGTCTGCTTCTGATATACACAGTTAATGGGAATTCGTTTCACTTTGCAAGGAAACTCAGCATTAAGATGACAAACAGTGAAAATAGAATCAGAGTCAATGATAGGCAAAGATAAAGGAATGGGCAGTGGTTGACAGGGTTCTAATATTCATATGAGAAAAACTAAGAGGGCCAAGCAGAGAAAAAACTGAAGCCTTCCAACAGTAATTTTCTGTCCCTTTAAATTGCAAAGAGACGGAGTGATAGTCAGTTTCTCTCTTAGAAAATGAATAAATACAATTAATATAAGCAGTTTACCTTTTGAAAAGCCAGAAAAAGAGTATGAAGTATAATAGAGTAGGCAGACACCCTTGGTTTGCAGCACATATACTGAGTATGTCAAGACATGGCTAGCATAAGTTTGAAATATTGAAGGTTCATTATACAAATATGTCTTCAATAATTAGCCAGTGTTAGTTATTTTTATGTTGATTTGAGAAAGTATCACGACAAAGGCAAGATATAGAAGGGAGAGTTCACATACTCAAAGGCTTGAGAGTTACAGAGTTCATCAAAGTAGAAAGACATAGTTACAGTTGGTAAGTATAGGCACAGAAACAGGATGCTGGCTGATGACGTCTTCAGGCACATACACAAAAAGTGTTCAAGCTAGAAGTGAGACAAGGCTAGGAAATCTCAATGCTAACTCCCAGTAATATATTTCTTCCAGGAAACAGTGAAATGTTCCTCCTTATCCCTCCTAAGAAGTGCCACCAACTTGACTAATAGTTCAAATACATGAGCCTATAGAAGATACTTCTTATTCAAATGACCACACAGACTATAGTGTCATCTGTTTAAAAAATTGTTGTTATGGGACTCTTCATGTGCATGGTTCCAGTGGTCTGTGTGGCAGAGGATGGCCTTGTTGGACATTGGTGGGAGAAGGAACCTTTGCTCCTGTGGGGAATCAATACCGCAGTGTGGGGTAGTGCCAGAGCAAGGAGGCAGGGATAGGTGGATGTGTAGAGGAGCACCCACATAGAGGTGGGAGGAGGGAGAATGGGATGAAGGGTTTTTGGAGGAGAGGGCAGGAGGGAGAATAACATTTGAAATATGAATGTGTAAAATGTCCAATAATACATATGTAATTTATATAAAGTATATATATTACATATATAATGTATAATATATATAGTATATCTATTACAAAATTAACTTGAAATTAGGTGATTCCAAGTATTTAAAAAGACTTTTCTATACATTTTAATGATCCAAAATAAGTCATGAATTAATGTTTTTTAAAGCCATTGCTATATAAATGCACTTTTTGTTTGTCAGTTGGTACAGGATCTAAGAATTAATAGCATAATATTTGTATTGTTCCAAAAAGAATCAGTTCTCCTTAAAAATGACTGTGACTCTACTTGTACTGAAAAATGGTTTAAAATATAAAATGAATTCTGGTTGATTAAAAACAAGAAAGAAAGAAAGAAAGAAAGAAAAAAAGAAAGAAAGAAAGAAAAGAAAAGAAAAGAAAAGAAAAGAAAGAAGTCAAGAAACCAGTGTCTTTGAAACCAATTACCAGAAAGAAGAATTTCTTTTTTAAAATGCAAATTTTTCCCCTCCACGTTCACCTGCTCTGACTGTTCATACCTCCTCCCCCTGCCACCTGTCTCCATGAGGATGTCCCCACACCACGCAGCCCACCAGAAGTCTAAACTCCCTAAGGCCTCTGATCTCTTGAGGCTTAGGGGCATCTTCTCTGACTGAGCATAGACATGGCAGTCCTCTGCTGTATATTTGTTGGGGGCTTCAGATCAGCTTGTGTGTGTTGCCTGTCTGGTGGTCCAGTGTGTGAGCAATCTCTGGGGTCCAGGTTAATTGAGACTCCTGGTCTTCCTATAGGGTCATCCTTCTCCTCAGCTTCTTCCAGCTGTTTCCTACATCAACCACGGGGTCAGTAACTTTTGTTCACTGGTTGGGTGCAAAAGTCTGCAGCTGACTTCAGTGCTTATTGGGTCTTTCGAAGGACAGTCTTAATATATCCCTTTCTATGAATACGCCATAGCCTCAGTAACAATATCAGGCCTTGGAGCCTGTATATCTCTAGTTTCTAGGGTAACATCTCATTTTTCTACTAATAAGGAGTAGTATAGCAAGCACAAAAACAAGAATGTTCTTAGTTAATTTTAATCCATTTGAATTAATTTTGGGTCACTGACTTTTGCCATTTTTCTGTTGTATGTATGGTGTATGTATGTGTGTGTGTATTTACCTGTGTATGCATGCATGGGGAAGCTAAAGAACACTCTAGGTTAGCATTCTTAAGAACGCTATCTGCATCCTGTGTGATGGTGGTCTCATATTGGCCTGAAGTACAATTAGTTTAAGGGTCTAGGAAAGCCTCTTATTTCTGCTTCGCCAGGAACCTCAATAGGATTACACTGAAACTACAAACTCATAGTACCTCAGTTGGCATTTTACGGATTCTGCAAATTAATTCATGTTGTAAGCCTGCAAACCAACTACTATATGAACTGAACTGTCTGCTCAGCTTCTCATTTTCTTTTGCTATCAATGAGGTTTAGTATTGGATTCTGTTTTTAATTCAAATTTGAGCCTTTGAGTGGAAAAGCATAAACTTAGTAAGGCTTGGTGCTTTGGAAATCTACTGCAAAGAAGCACACAGGTAACATGTTTAGTCAGATAAAAATTTTGCCCATGAAATCTATTTGTGAGCATGTCTTCAGGCAAAACTGTATTGATTTTTGTACATTAAAATACAAGATAAAAACTATGTATTTGTATTTAATTAATCCTATAATATTACATTTTATTAATTTAAATATGTTTGTTTTCAATAAATCATTTAGACATTCTTCTTCTATTGGTCAGTATTGGTAGCTATTGTAAGTCAAGTGTTAAGTTTAGAGTTTGTGAATTTACAGTGAGACTAGAATTTAGGAGAAGTCATTTGAAGTGTGGCTCACTGGATAGCATGTAGTGATCAGAAATTTTAACATGATGTGTAATACATGGATGTTATTAAAGTTTAAAGTTTTCCAATTTCTGAACAGATATCCATTCAGAATGGAATTTAGTCTGTAACAAGTATATTGTCCATCAAAAGTATGTCAGGATTCCTCTAACTCTTAGGCAGTTCCCATTACCACAAGCTGTTTTGTACACAAAGCACAAAGAAGCTTAACATTGTTGCTATTAGTGCTTAAACCACACTGAAAACACTCCATTAAACAACCTACTGCAGTGTAATTGTTTAATAATATTTTGATTAGGTTGTTTAGTAGACAATCCATGCTGTAAAACAGTCTCTTGCTGTCAAATGAATCACTAGTAGAACAGCTATTGTGAAATAATAAGTCTCTGAGAGGAAAAAGAAAAAGTAAACGGAAAGAAAACACATACACACCAAACCTTAAATTGTGTTCTCACATTTTACCTGTTTACTGTTCCTACTGTAACACATTCCTCAAACTCACAGTATCTAAAGTAAAATTACCTTTTGATCTTACAGTTTGGCGGTTAGAAATTGAATGAGGGTTTATCATGGCCATTGTCATTGAGACTTTACTGCTATCATGGGCGTCCAAAAAATAATCTATTTATGTAAATATTCAAGTTTCTAGCAGTTTCTCTTCTTCCTACTTTCTGGGTTCCTCTATGTCATCCTGAGATCCAACCGTAAACAATGTCGCCTTATATAGATCCACCTTCTACGCTAATGCATTCCTCTGTAATACTGAGAACAACTGAGACTGGCTGCCTGGCAAAACGAAGGTAGTCTTTGGACTCAGCTCCCTGGCATGCTAAACTGCAACGGCCCAAATATCCATGCTTACAAATACTGAGAGTTGGATATTTGACTGTAAAGTAATTCTTTCAATCACTTCTACCATGAACCACTGTAAAATTAAATAGCTAATTTACCAGACAGAGACATACCTCTCTATGTAAACAGTACATAAATAAAAAGCTTATTCTTGTAGATATGGAAAACATTCATTCCTGTGTTAATTCAAACTCTTATTGTGGGTATTGCCAAGAATATCAGTGTTCTGACTCATTTGTTAAATATTCTGTTGTTATCAACAACCATGATATGCGATATATGAGCCATATTTTCATTCATCAGCAGTACTTTTTTTGTTCAAGAAAGTGAGGAGTTTATTTCATTCCCCACACAGGGTACAATAAGCTTTGGATATGAAGAATGAGGACATAGTCCACAATCTCTCTTTTTTAAAATCCTTTCTGCTTTCAAGGCATAAAATTTGAACATTGGAGTTAAGAATGTTACTTAATCTTATTTTCTCTTTCAAATGGTAATAAGCTTTAAGGTTAGACAAAACTATTAGTTACTCCAAATTTTCTATCAGTGTTTCTCCATTTGCTCTATATTTCTCCAAATGTTGCTATAGGATTTGTGAAAGATATTGTAGTAATTTTCTTTTCTTTTTTCTTAAAAATTTATTTAAAAAATAACAGAGATACACTTACAGAGTTCTAAAAGGATTTTGGCAGAAATATGCATGATTATATTTTTGTCAGTACTTGATTTTTTAAAGGTTTGATAGTATGCATTGAAATCTAATTAGTTACAATGAGCATAAAGTATATGTGAAACAAAATGTAATATGGAAATAGTCAAAGTTTTCTTGGTGTGTAAAGATTAAATATAATGATTTTTAAATACCAAAAATTGCCACGAGGCTATCTTCTTAGTTCTTGAGTTATTAATGATTTAAGGTCTAGGTATACCCCACTTTGAGAGGGTGTTATACATTTACTGGATGTTTTTTTCTAAGAAAGACTGAGGCTTCCACTTTTTGGCCTTTCTTTTTTTATTTTTTATTTGAGCTTCATATGGTTTATAAGTTGCTTCTTGGGTATTCAGAGCTTTCTGGAGCTAGTATTCAATTATCAGCGACTGCATATTATGTCTGTTCTTTTGTGACTGGGTTAATTCATTCAGGATGATATTCTCTAGATGCATCCATTTTCCTAGGAATTTCATAAAGTCATTGTTTCTAATAGCTGAGTAGTACTCCATTGTGTACATATACCACAATTTTCGTATCCATTCATCTACTGAAGGATATCTGGGTTCTTTCCAGCTTCTATATATAAGGCTTCTATGAACATGGTGGAGCATGTGTTCTTACTATATGATGGTGCATCTTTGGAGTATATGCCCAGAAGTGGAATAACTGGGTTTTCAGGTAGTACTATGCCCAATTTTCTGAGGAACTGCCAATCTGATTTCCAGAGTGGTTGTACCAGTTTACAACCCCACCAACAGTGAAGGAGTGTTCCTCTTTCTCCACATCCTAGCCAGCATTTGCTGTCATTTGAGTTTTTGATCTTAGCCATCCTGACTGGTGTGAGGTGGAATCTCATGGTTGTTTTGATTTGCATTTCCCTGATAAGTAGTGATGTCCAGCATTTCCTTAGGTGCTTCTCAGCCATTCAATATTCCTCAATTGAGAATTCTTTGCTTAGTTATATATCCCATTTTAATAGGATTGTTTGTTTCTCTGGAGTTTAACTTCTTGAATTCTTTGTATATATTAGATATTAGACCTCTATGAAATGTGGGTTGGTAAAGATATTTTCCCAATCTGTAGGCTGTAGTACTTTTCTTGATGCTTATGGTGACATATTTTTTTTCCAGTAAGCAAGTAAAGTTTTCCAAGCTTTTTGAGATGTTAGGCAAAAACTGAACAACTGGAAAATAAAATAAGTTTATAGAACCATTGAATTTTAGAATAGCAAGGTATTTTGAGTATCACACATAGTAACTACCCTCACCATTTTTTTATGTAAAACTCTAGGTTTAAATGTTTCTAATGTGAAGAAGAAACCATCTTTCTAAAAGTTTTCTCTAAGTTAATTATTCTTAACACTAGAAATATCTTACTAGTAGCAACAAAAACTTTTATCCAAGTTTCAGAGTTGTCTCTTTGATAGCTTACACATAATTCTAATGTCTATCTTTAAGTTATTTCTAAACTTTTTTTAAAAGAAAAAAAATCAAGATTTATTTTGTGTTCTAGGATAGAAAAACACATCCCAAACTCTATCATGTCTCAGACATGTTCACTTCATTACCATAAAAATGTGAGTTAAACAGTAACCAGCACGTATCAATATTTTTAGTTGTATTTGTGAAAAGAAAGACTGGGTTCTAGATGTGGTCCAAGCAGATGCTCACACCCTGTATTTCCCCTGCTGCAAACAAATGGCCACCACAATGAAGACAAGGTGCAGGCATGGTGCATTCTCCACTAATAATGCTAAATTGTACTCTTTATACATTTCAGTATAAATACTAGCATTAACTCCTTTTTATCTTTAAGTGATACCACAAAATTGTATTGGTGTTTACTGAAAGTTGTGCTTTTTAAGATAACAAAAAAAAAATCTTAGATGTGGTGTTGACTACTATCCTCCCATCAAATGTTTTCTAGAGTTGTTAAGTGCTCTCAGGACACTGACTATCACAAATCTATCAAGGTACCTTTTTCTAGCCATGCTAGCTGCTCAGTGATTAGATGTGATAGCCTCGGTATGGTGAAAAGTACCAGCAAAACAGTAATTCCATATATGAAGAAACACACTTCTACTGCTACCTTGGCTTCCCACTCTTCCTTGTAGGGCTAGATCCTAGAATATTTCTGAATAGTTTAATTTTTTAATGTAGGATTCTTGTCACTTTTCATGTACAACTGAGTGCAGAGTGAGTGAGGACTGTCAACCAATTAAGTGATCCCCTTGCACAATCAGTGCTGGACTACTGAACTGCAATAGTATATAGTTACATTTCAAGCAAAAAATGTGGTTTTAAATTCAGTTAAGCATTAAAATCATAGAGATAATGACAACTTTGTAATCAAACAACTATTTCACGCAAAAATTGATGTAAGAAATTGTTGTAAAGGGTTCTGTCATTTTACAGAAAGGGAAACTATGCCCCACACCCCCGGTTATGAATATTGTGTTAACAACACACAACTAAACATTAACAAGACAAATAGATTTTTATTTTGGTGATCTTTTTTGCAAATTCTGTGTTTGTCTGACAGTGCTTCACCTACAAATTCACGTTCATTAGACACAGGAAGACATTACAGCCGACACTTGACAACAACCAGTTCTTCCCATGGCCTTAGAAATTGTGTGTCAGAGTGAATCATTTTATGTATTTTCTAATGCTCAAATAAATGCCAAAGGACTCTGTGACTATTAAACTAACACTGCTATTCCTATATAGTTTAGAAAATGTTTCTGATGAAATAAAGGCCTAGACAGCAGAGAATTGCTGTAAGTTTGTAAGAAAATTTGCAAGTCTCTGGGGAGCTAGCAAGATTTTACCTGTCATGGAGCTATGCCATGAGCAGAATATTTTTTAATGATCTGAACTACAGACTCACTTACTGACTTTCATAGAATGCCATTCATTTACATACTCATGCATATATTTGCATGCCTCTTAATGTGATTAAAGAGACAAAAAGACATTTAAGGCATTGTTCACTTAATAATTTTGGAAATGTGCATTTGTGCCAGTACTAGATTTCTTAAGAGTGCCTGTTTGAATATATAACCATCAGCTGTTAAAATGAAAAAGACATCTTCTCTTTTTAAGTATAGCACCTTCAATGTTGAACAATACTTAATGACAAAATTAACATTCTTTTTTTTCCTTTAATGACTTTCTTTTGCTTAAAATGTGGACTCTACTATCTACAGCACATCAAGACAAAAGAATCTGGATTGAGTTCATCTTTAGTACATCTTAAATGCTCCCTAAACGGCAAGAAAGTTGTGGGCATAAATTTGATAAGTCTTGTTAATGTTATGAAGGCTGATATTTGCTATTTTAAGGGTTAGAAAGTTTGAATTGACCATACTTTAAAGAAAGGTTAAAGCAAACATTTTCTGGAAATTTGAAAAGCAACAGAAAATGTAAGCAATCTTCCCATACTGCGAGTTACCTTAATTTGCCTCCTGCCCACTACAATGTTATTACTCGGGTTCTAATCTATTTAGAAACCATCTGATATTGGAAGTGATAATATTAAAAGGTTACACATACACGTTCCTGCAAGCTTAACTGGGTACCAAAGTAGATTTTATAGTTAAAAATTGTTATGTGGCTTTTCCCTCTGACCTGAGAAATTTCCTCGTATTGACTGAGAAAACAAAAGAAACCTAGAAGGCTCAGGAAGTTTGTACATTTGCAAGATTCTTATAGATCCTCACTAAAGAAATAACAGCAATATACAACTTCCAGACTCTGGGAACTTTAGTAAAGATAGCTGTAAGCCCTGGGCAGAACTGTAAGGATGCAGGATTCAGTCTTTACCAGTTCTGGGGTTGGCAATCTGCTAAGGTACCTACCACTGAGTCACCTACTGTAAACAATACCTTAATTTTTGTTCTATAAGCAATGTCACTAAACTCACACCCTCTCCAAGACAAACTTGACTGTATTCTTTTCTTGTGTCTGTTTCTACACCTGGCAGGTTACTGATGTGTTCACTGAAAAGTCACTCATAATATATGTAATATGCAGTCCTAACAACTTTTAATTCATATATCGTTAGTTATATTGATTTGTTTTTTTTTCTTAAATGGTTATTACTCAATATTATCTTCTACAATCAAATACAGTTCAAGGTAGTTATCTGTGTTAATGGTTAAATATCTTGCATAAGAAGTTTAATGAACTAAGTACTTGTCTGATGTAAAAGAAGAGAAAAAAGAAAAGGAGGTGGGGGATGAGAGTAAACAAATGTACTGGACTTTTAAAGTGAGGATAAAAGTGAGCTCTTCAGCAAAATGTGGGGGCCTAGGCCGTGTAATACTAATATATCCTCAGAAAATAAGTGGTAATAACTGTTCCAAATGGAATTATTTAAGTGACTATGGATCCAATATAAAAACAAACAAAAAAGCAAAATGATAAAACGGTATGTTGAAATCCTAAAGCACAATGCAAGACTATCCTGCAAGGGTCGGTTTGGCTTTAAGTCAATAAATAGCCAGTCATCATATTAAAAATTCATCACAAATAGCAGTTTATCATATTTAAAAAATATTTTAACACCTTCCTAATTTACTAAAACTTCTATAATATTTGTTCAGAATGCTTTAGTCAAAAATCTCAATCTAATTACAATAGTTTATCTATCTGAATTAGAGAAAGGGGAAGTCACTGATTTAATATGACTCATCCAATGGTAAACACATGCATGCCTGGTGCATATTTCAATTAGCAAAAATGAATATTTTTAACAAATATAAAAAATTAAATATAACAATGACGTTGGTATAAGATTCACTAAACTTTAAAAACTCAGATCAGCTTTTGAAGCAATGTGACGTTTCTTCAATGGGAATATCTATTTTTCACATTCATGTAAATTTGAATTTCATCTAATAAAAATAAAGTGAATCTAAAAGTAACACTACCATAGTTTTATTACTACTTTACTTATGTCCAAACTTCCTTTAACTTCTATCTTTGAAATATTTTAGAAAAGGCAAAACTTCTACAATCTAAAAGGCCAATTTGGCATTTTGAAATGTTAGGTACAAACTTAAAAATTTACGAATATGATTTGAAAAAATCTGAACTATTTTTCAAACCCAATAATTGATATTATAGTCACTGGGAAAATTTTAAACATGATGATACTTATGTGCATTTTTTTTTTAGCTCAGTAGAATATAAAATTCTTTCTAACCAAAACATTTCTCTGTATTTTTCCATGTTAGTAGTGAGTGGTGACAATTCATACTTACTTTTGAATGTAAGAATGGTTATTTCCCATAATTCAAATTCACATTCTTTATGATGTCTGCCTCGACAGGCAGCTACATCTCTTAAAATACCTGCTCCATTTTCTTCCTTATAACCATCTTTTTCCAACAAGATGTTACAATAGTAAACAAAGTTGCATCTTCTGAAGCTCATTATAAATTCAAATCATATGTCTGTAAATGTCAAAGAAAGGTGAAAAAATAAGTTGAGTATTCAAATCTCCAAATACTAAGCGTGTCAACTGTGTTTTCAGCGATAGGTCTTGTTGATTGGATAACTGTAAACACAAAATGCAAAGGTAGCTTCACATTAAATATCACAGTGCATGCATAATTTGATCTTATAAATATAGGAAGAAAAATGAAAGTGAAGCCTGCTAGTACAGATATGTTTCCATTTTCTTCAACCCTCAATAAAAGAATTTCGCAATTAATCCACAATGAGCAATCTTTCTAGTCATACCAGGAATTAATTTATCTGTCTATTTTAGTTGTTGCTGTTGTTTCATTTTCTTTCTGTTTTCAGTGGTTTTATATATTTTAAAAATCAAAATTACTATCAGATTCTGCATAATATAAGGACTAAGAACCAGAGCAAATTTTTAGTATATAAATATGTTTGCCCTGACATCCTGTCAGCCTAAGTTTGGTGTTCATACTCCTTGGTGAAAGGAGAAAACTGACTCCCTAGAGTAGTCCTGTGATCTCCACAAAGGTACACATGATTCACCTGTACCCCAGTACACATGTGTTCTTACTATGATTCAGACATCACACCCACACGTACAATAAATAAACAAAAGTATATTCATTCAATCAAAGTGAAACATCCAAAATTGACTTTTCCTGTGAACTTGGACTTAAACTTTTTACATTATAGGGATCCATGCGAAAGTCAAGCCACAAAACTTTCAGCCTAATTTGTTCTGACTGTAATCAGAACCAGGGTAATGGTGGTGAAGAAACAGTAGGAGTAGCCATGCAATGACTAGTCCAATACTTGTATCACATAGAAAAGAAACTTATACCTGAAGTTGCCTGGATGGTCAGGACCAAGGAAGAAACTGGACAGCCCAAAGACCTAGGATAGAACCCAATATGACTGGAATAAAAAACCAATGATTTGATTCATAATGATATTCCGCAATACTCGTAGACTGGTACACAGCCCAATTATCATCAAAGGCACATCATCAGACATCTGATTTAATTAGATGCAGAAACACAGAAAATTGATAATCATTTTTTTTATTTCATTGGAAATATGTAGTTTTTATTTTATTTGTATTTTTTAAGTTTTGTGTAATTATTGGTTTGGTTAACTTTATGTGTTCCAAGCTTATGTAGATGCCCACTGGTGCCAGAATATGGCATGACAGCCCCTCAAATTTTAGTAGCATGAATTTGTGACTTGACAAGTAGGTGCTTGGAATTGAACCCTGATCTTCTACAGGAGCAGTAAGCAGACTCATCCATTGAGTCATATCTCTTGCGACTGAAAAGATATAGTCTAACCTAATGAAGAATCTATTACTACATCTATAAATGCACCACTGATTATAGTTAATGGAATGTTCACTGTCTTGCTACAGACCTTAGCACATTAAATCACTAGTATTTGTGGCAATGCTGGTCTTCTGTATCACAGTGAAAGCATTTATACAATAATTTTGTAAATTCATTAGGACAATGAAGTTCTTGAAAATATTTCTTCTTTTTATCTACCTAGCTTTTTTCCTCAAAAATGTCAATATGTTTTTTTTCTGAACACTGTGAATAGAGTCACTTAGCAGAAAGCTTTAGCCTGCAGGGAGCACCTTGAAATATGGCAAATGACATTCTTCCATGGAGTTCCATTTAAAAATAATAAGGTGCAGCTAGTCTTTCAAAATGATATTCAAAAGATACAACATTCTGAATCTTTCTACTGCTGTTTTCTGTCATGTTCAGGAAAGCGAATGTTTAGTAAGAACTGAAGGTTTACAGATTAATGAAGTACATGAACAAGCCAGAGTTCCTTCCCTCTTTCTATTGACCTTGAAAATTTAGCAAGCTTATTGTGTTGATGCAAAATTTTTTAAAATGCTTTTGTATGTCACTTTTTAGAAGTTTAGTCTGTAAAGAAAAAATGAGTTTTTAAGCCAAAATAGTGAGATCTCTTGATGGTAACTGAATGCAGTGTTGTCAAGGAGCAAACAGCAGTGGAATTTCTGGGAAACCTGCCTTCCTTCTTCAGATCTAACTAAACAAACACATTGTATTAAAAAAAACTAATAGCTAAAACAAAGAATAGATAGATAGGCTCTGGTTTGATTCTTGTTTGTTTGTTTGCTTTAGGCTGTTTGACATAAGACAGGGTTATTGAGAAAAGAAAACTTCATTTGACAAAATGTTCCCATCTCATTGGTCTGTGGGCAAACCTGAACCATTTCTTGATTAGTTATTGCTATGGGAGTGCCAAGCTTACTGGGTAGTTGCTACCCTGGGAGGTGGCATTTGCATGTACAGGAAAACCGATTGAGGAAGTTGCGAAATCAACACAAATCAGTATCATTCCTCCATGGTCTCAGCTTCAGTTCCTGCCTCCAGCTCCCAGTCTTGGCTTGTCCTGGTAATAGGCTATAACCTATAAGCTAAATACACCCTTCTCAAATGCTGGTTTTATTCATGCTCTTTATCCCAGCAATAGAAATGTATCTAGGACAGAGAGGATGTACCAAGAGATGATACATTTAAAGTATGAACAAAAGTAGCTTATGCTCAGTAAAGCAATTAAGCACTAAATACTATTTGCTAAAAATCAAAAGCATCCAATGTTATGGACATTGATGTGATGAGGACAGTATGTGAATATACATGACAGGTATGTGAGCATGTCTCCGGTTCTTTAATTTCCTCCCTGTCCTGCCCCTTATCTGTCTCTGTAACAATCTGGATAAACCTCATGGTTATAACATGTTAGCCATTAATATAGAAAAAATATAAGAATTAATATAGGCAAAGGAGTGTTTGTGCGAGCACCGTCTAACTGGTAGAACCGAGTACCAGAAAGACATGAGGATAACTTTAAAATCCAGAGTGGTTACTTGATTTCAACATGTAGTTTTTCACTAAGTATCTGAATATTCTGCTACGTTTTCCTAATTTTCTGCTATCCTTTCTGTTTATCACTATTCTATTTGATGAACCAACCTTCGTTTTTATGGTTTTTACCTGCTATCACAAAGGAAACCTACTGCTCTAAACATTGAGGGATACTATACAGATGCCATGCTCGGGAATTGTTCACAAATGCCTTCCTACATATTTCGATCTACCCCCTTCTCGATCACATTTTTGCTGCATTTAACCTGTTAATGATTCATCTCATGCAATAATTTTACAATACACATCCAAAGAAATAAAATTTAGGCCCTTTATTCCTATATCAAGTGCTTTATTCTCAGTCAGTTTCTCAGTTTCGATACCATAATCACTTCTTCAAGAAAGTGACCATTCCAGGCAGACCCACTGCTATCAAACTGTCTAATTGAAGATATGCCTCACATGCAAGGAAGCTATTTCAATATTCCCATTTTGTATAACTAATCAGTTAAAAACTCTTTTAGTTCCATGTGAATGGAGACCTATTTATGATTGCATTTCCAGTATGTAACAATGCCCACATTTTACCAAATCTTTATTTCTTATTTCAAAGAAAATGGTATTGATAGCAGTTGAGGAACAAAAGAATGAAAGAATATTACCTTCTCAGAGAGCAACACGGTTGTGTTGCGTGTATGCCTAATTCCTTTCTGTTTCTTAGCTGAAATTTCTAGACTCCCTAATATATACATAAAATATTTTATGATTAGTTTAAGATAAATTTGACATTTTGTTGCTATAGTGATCAAGAATACCCCACCACAACTTCTCAGTAATGACCTTGGTATAAAATCAAATCAGCAACAAGGCAAAATTCAACTTCTTGTTTATCCTGATTATGTTTTACCAGAACACAGCCATATTCACTAGATTATTGACTATTGAGTGGTTAACTATTTCAAAAGAGACCCCAATTTTTACATCAAGTCCAAAGTATTCACTAGATATTTTTAAATCTACATGTAATGTCCTGGGCTAGATGATTGTATTAATAATAGAAGTAGTCAGTATATCAGTACTGGGTTTCATCAGGGAATTCTAGAATCTAGAATTCTAGAGTCTAGAATCTCTTGACAAAGTCAGCTCCTCTATAATAAATAAACTATAGTTAGGTATTAATTGTATTCCATGATATCTACCAATATACACTGACACTATAAACTCATTGGTCATATCCAGATATCTATGCTCCATTCTGACTTCCTTACCCTCAATACCTTTCCAGGTCGCAAAAAACCACTGTCAATTTGCATATTGCGTTTTGTTTTTTCCTTAAGTTTCCATATATGACAGAGAATATAGGGTAGCTACATTTCTATTTCTGCTTTAATCTGTTACTGTAACACCTTATACTTTCATATATGTGGTTGTAAATTGTGAGATTTTACTTTGGAAAACAAGCCATGTGAGGAAAGGCTCTGAGTAAGGTCTTTTTGGTTCCACTCTAGCTTCTAGGAACAGTATATACAATACTTTCAATGCAGGTTCTCTTTTGCTCCATGGCCCATTGGCTCCTCTGGGTGGTCATCACTGGAGGGATCCCCTTGCTGAGGATTCCCAGCCATATAGCTCATCACAGTCACTTTCTCACCAGCCAAATATGCAAAGTGAAAAAAATAATGGCTCATCAAAGAGGTTTCATTACCAACCTGCAAAATCTCTTAACTTTGGTCCCAAACGTGTCAACAGTACCAAGTCAACCTGGATTATTTAACTCTAGTAGTCACAGTTGTGAGGGCTGCAGCTTGTTGGCTGGAAGTAGGATTCATGTGCAGTTCTTCCCAGAGACTAGACGACTGGGGTGTACAAAGATCTCATCTGTGACTAAACCCAGAGCATCCGATGACTTCGAAATGAGCTCCCTTAGGTAGATAACTTCATTCCTTCACCCAAATAATACTGATAACCAGTGGCACTAACTGGGATGCTTTCCTGAAGAGCAACAGTCTCAACCTCTTCTTTCTTCATTGACAAGTACATGACAACTCTGCATGACAAAGATCTTGAAACAAATTCATTAATTTTCTAATTGCTCTTAAAACATTTTTGCAATTTATTTATTTGATTTTATTTATGAGTGCTTTCCAGTATATATAGATATGGATAGGGATAGAGATAGAAATAAGGATAGAGACAGAGATAGAGATTGAGAAAGAGATAGAGATACATATATCATCTGCATGTCTGATAAGTGAAGAGCTCAGAAAAGGGCTTAGGATCCCCAGTTCTGGAATTATGAATGATTGGGAACTATCGTGTGGAAGATGGAAATTGAACTTAGTTTTTCATCAAAAGCATAAAGTATTCTGAACCATTAAATCGCCCTCCAGCCTTTTTTTTAATCCCTTAAAAAACTTACTCCAAGTTTGTCCTGGACCTCATGATATAGCTGAAGCTGCTATTGTACTTTTGGCAATCCACACGATTAAGCAACTTTACTACTGGGATTATAAGAATGAGTCATTACAACCACCTTGTTTTGTAAACAGTTGAAAAAGCTTTATCTGTGCATTTATGTACAGACTGAACTGAATCAAGCAAGCATTATAAATAGCAATAATAAAATAACTTGAGCAAATCAATTTTAGAGATATTTTAAGTGCTATTTGAGCTACAATGAATGTTTAAAGAGGTTATACCATGTATAGAAAGCAAAGTGAAGAGTCGGTCATTTATGTGGAAATATCTAGTTATAGTTTTGATGCACTATCTAATGGTATCATTAAAATAATATCATTTGTATGAATAGCATGAGTTTCTAAAATTCCTTAAATATTCTGGTCTCCGTGTTCTCTCTTTGTGTAACTTCAGACTCACCAGAATGTCTAGTTCTAAAGAATTACCTCAACAATAGCTACAAAATAATTTATGAAGTTACCAGTCCTTTTGGGCCTGGAGTATAAGCAGGAAAATGATCTTCCCAGTTTCCTTTCCTTGGGGCAGCATCCTAAGGTGGCAGAATAGCTCTATTATTGTTTTATTGTAGCTATTTAAAAAAATTTAAACCCTCAGGATCTCATTGAAACTTTTGTTCCTAAGTACTGCAGATGAAATCAAATATCATGAAATATTTACAAATCATACTCAAGCTATGAAAGAACACTTTGGGAAGGGAATAAAGACATAAAGACTTAAAAGTCAGGGAGCACAGAACTGTAGACAATTCTTTGAAAAGTTTAGGCTGCTTGGAAAAATGTCCTACCTTAGAAACAAACATTTGGCAATTCTGTTTAATGTGTTCTTGTTCAGGACCTGCTTACTAGAGGCTGCTGAGAAGATTGTGTAGTAGTAGTCGTCACATTTTTTTTTCAGGAAGATAAAAATATAGGGAGAAATGTGATAATGAGTATATCTCACAATAGCCCAGCTTGAGAGGAGAGTTATGGAAGAACTGCATGAGGGAGGCCAATTGGAGAGGGATAGAGAAAATAAAATAAAATGGCATATGTATGACTGAGCCATGATGAAATCCACTACATTGTATAAAAATGTTTTAAATATAAAGTGTAAATACATACTTAGATATAATTTTACATATTAACATTATGAGGCATCAGAGGTCATGACTGCACACATCTAATTATTGTACCCTCATAATTAATTTGTGCTTAAAAGAAAAGAAGCTAAAATTGTATGATGATATCTCTTTATAATCATTTGTATTAATAATTATCATACATTTCTATACAATTTTCAGACAAATTTTCTGTGAAAAGTTTACTTTGGTTTATTATATAACTATTAAATAATAGGAATACCAGAAGATGAAAATCTCTTGTAATTTTAAGACATTTAGTAGCTCTATTAAAGAAGGCTCAAAGGCTCAACAGTTACTAGAAATGGCCGGTCTCTCAGTGGATCAGTGTTAAATTTACAGCATCCACATGAAATGGTTCCTACCTGCATATAACTCCAGTTCCAAGGATCTGATGCATTCTGGCTTCCAAAAATATTTTGTATGTTTTTTGTATGCAACTTATGGTGCATAAAAACTCATGCATAGACACATAAATAAAAGTGAATAGATTTTAAAAAGAAAGTTAAACAAATAGTTAAAAAGATTAATAATGTACTTTATTAATCCAACAAATATCAAGCATTATTATAATTTTACATGTAATCAATAATGTCAATTTTAATGGGAGATTTTATAATTTTTTTAAAACTCCATATTAAAACTGTTTATTTAACACTGACAACATAACTTGGTTATGAATAGCCATATTTCAGATGATTGGTAACTCCAGGAACTATGGCTGACATATTATTTAACAAAGAAGAAAAAAGAAATTGTGGCTTAAAAGAAAATAAAAAACAGTTATTCAGAAACCCTATGCCTCCATCATGAACATAATCAGGAAATAGTCTCAGTATTTTATTGATAACTTTTTAATATATTATAAGGGAGTACATTGGATTTTATCCACTGTTTCATGGGTTTTTTTTTTTTTTTTTTTTTTTCATCATAGTATTTTCTGAAATGGCCAAGGATCTCCCAGGCACACATTACTATCTGAAAATGAAAGTATTTGTTTGAGGACTAGCAGAACTTCTCAGCCATTGCCTCTGATTGACTGAGTATTTTAATTAGAATACTTGTCATTTAACATATGCATGGTGATAAAAATAGCATTACTCCTGATCTAATGAGATATTTTAAACTCTTTTCTGGAAAGAAGACTTTAGATGTTATTTTTCATTCCATTTGCCATTAAACAAGAAGAGAAGATGAAAGTGAAAGAGTAGAAAGTGAGGAGAAAAAAATTAAAGTGCCACTGATATCTTCAAAGTACTCTCAAAAAATTAAAGGAAAAGCAAGAAGGACCAGTTGTGGGGACAACATAGAGAAAAAAATAAAACAGAAGAGAGAGGAGGCCACTAAACCTATAGTAAGAAGAAAGAAAGGGGGAAGTAATTAAACCTATATAAGCAATGTGTTTAAACTAGTGTCAGGAAGTCACTTGCTTCTTTTCCTTATTATTAATTTTTTTATTAATCATTCACTTCATTTACATCTCAAATGTTATTTCCCTTCCTGGTTACCACTTCCCAACCTCCTTACCCCATCCACCATCTACCACCCCTCCCTTGCTTCTCTGAGGGTTCTCCCCCACCCACCCACTCACTCCTACCCGACCACTCAACATCCTCCTATTCTGGGGCATCAAACCTCCACAGGACCAAAGGCCTCCTGTCCTATGGATGTCAGACAATGCCATCCTCTGCTGCTTATATGTATATGGAGCACACAAGGAGCACAGTCTTTTTTGTGCTCTAGTATATAAGAGCACTGGGTGGTCCAGTGTGCCAACATTATTCTTTCTACAGGTTGCAATCCCCCTCTTCTCCTCCAGTCTTTCTATCAGCTTCCCAGTTGGTGTCCCTGAGCTCAGTCTGATGGTTGATTGTGAGCTTCTGCATCTGCATTGGTCAGGTACTAGCAGAACCTCCCAGGGAACAGCCACAACAGAGTCCTTTAAGCAAACACCTCTTGGCAACAGCAACAGTGTAAGGGTTTGGTGTCTGCAGACAGCAACTTGGCCTGAAAAACATACTACCTTAAGGAAGATCTTCCTCTTCTGAGAGCGAAGGGAGACAAGCACAACAGATAACTCAGAGCTGAAAGGTAGAAAAAGGAAATTCCCACGGGGAAGGAAGAAGCTAGAGAAAGGGCTGAAGGAGCTGAAAGGGTCTGCAACCCCATAGGAAGAACAAAATTATTAACTAACCAAACATGCCACAGCTTCCAGGGACTAAAACACCAACCAATGAGTTCACATGGAGAGACCCATGGCTCCAGGTGCGTATGCAACAGAGGATGGCATTCTCTGGCGTCAATGGGAGGTGAAAGGACTTTGGTTCAATGAAGGGTCTTTACCCAGTGTAGGGGAACAGCAAGGCACTGCAGTGGGAGAGAGAGGTTGAGAGAGGGCGCACCTTCATGGAGACAATGGGAGGGAGGATGGAATTGGCAGAAGGGTGATCACAACTGAAATGTAAATACAGAGAATATCCAGTAAAAACTAAAAAGAAAAAAAAAAAAAGGAAATCCCCAGTGCTAACTGGCAGGTGTTATCTGATTATATGGGTCTAATAAATAAGACTTGAGTAACTCTAAGGTATTACATTTTCTTGGAGACCATTTTGCTCCTGAAAAAGTTCCCTGTGATCCACATTAGACCATTCACTCACTGTACATTGTTCTACTGCCATGTCCTGAAAGTGTTGTGTTTACAATTACAAGTATAGAGCATTTCTCTAGTGTAAGCAGCAGAACAGACAGTAGAGCTGTGTACGCATGCCTGGAATCCACACTCCCAGGCAGCACAAGCATAGCTCAGACTGGAATACATTACACATTTAACAACAACGACAAAGTACATATTTTCTGTTGCAGTGGCACTGTTTGATTATTTCCTAATTGCTATTTATATATGTACTTGCTAAAGCTGCCTTAAAATTTTTGTGCTTACTTGGACTACAATCCTTTTTCACATACTTTCCAACATACATTGGAAATTAACTTGGTTTGCTGTTTATTTTTAAATTTTTGAAATCTAAAAATAGATATTTTATTTCACCCAAGCTTAACAAAAGGTGCACTACATATTCATTCTGTGAGGTCACAGGTACTCTGGTCTCTAAACCACAAAAAGACCCAACAAAGAAAGAGAACCTCAGACCATTTCACTTATAAATGTCTATGTAAAAGTACTTAATAAAATTCTTGCAAACCAAATTCATCAAAATCTAACAAAATTCTTCTCCGAGATATAAAGGGAAATTCTCAATTTTATGTGGAAAATTTTTTTAAAATCTAAGATAGCAAAAACTATTCTCAACAATTAAATAAATTCTGGGAAAATCATCATCTATGACCTCAAGCCATACTATAGAGTAATAGTGGTAAAACAAAACAAAACAGCATGGTATTGGTACAGAGACAGACAGATCAATAAATGAAATAGAATTAAAGAAACAAAGATCTAATCACACACTTATGGGCAAAGAAGCCAAAAATAAACAACAGGGAAAAAAGAATTTATCTTTAATAAATGATGCTGGTCTAACTGACAGTCAGTTTGTAGAAAAATGAAAATATATCTATACTTATCACCTTAAATAAAACTCAAGCTGAAGTGAATCAAGAACTTCAACAACAACAACAACCATATACAGTGATTCGAATAGAAGAGAGAATGGGAAAAGCCCTTGAACTAATTGGCACAGGGGAAATTTCCTAAACAGACCTCCACTGGCTTCAGATGTAAAATCAACAAGTGATAAATTAAACCTCATAAACTGAAAGCATTGGTAAGGCAAAAGACAGTCAATAGGACAAATCAACCATCCACCGATTTAGAAAAATATCTTCACTTCCACCACATCTGATAAAAGGCTAATATGCAAAGTGTTAAACAAAACAAAACAAAAACCTGAAGAACCTAGCCTTCATAAATCAAATAATGCAATGTAAAATGGGGTGCAGAGCTGAATAGAGAATTTAGAACAGAGAAATCTTGAAAAACTGAGACGCACTTAGAGAAATGTTCAATGTCCTTAGTCAAAGTGAAATTTATATCAAAACAACATTAAGATTCCACCTTACACCAATCAGATTGGCTAAGATCAAAAACTCGGGTTACAGCAGATGCTGGCAAGGATATGGAGAATGAGGAATACTCATTAATTACTGGTGGGATTGCAAACTGGTAGAACCACTCTGAAATTGAATCAGACTGTTCCTCAGAAAATTGGAAATAGATTTACCCATACACTCAGCTATACCACATCTGGGCATATACCCAAAGATGCTACAACATATAAAAAGGACATATGTCCCACTATGTTCATAGCGGCCTTATTTGTGATATCCAGAAGATTGATAAAACCCATATGTCCCACAATGGAAGGATGTATACAAAAATGGGATTTGTTTGGACAATATGTAATATTGCACCTGAGGAAATGATGAATTTTGCAGGCAAATTGATGCAACTAGAAAATGTCATCCTGAGTGAGGTAACCCAGACCCAATAGGACATGCATGATATGTATTCATTAGTAAGTGGATATTTGTCAAAAACTACAGAATTCCAAGGACACAACCAACAGAAATTAAAATATTTAACTATCAGAAAGGCTCAAGTGAGGGTGTTCAATCCCACTTGGGGGGGGGTGGAACTAATTAGGGGAGGTAGAGGGAGGGAGGGATCTAGGTGTTAGGGAGAAAGAGAAGGAGGAAGGGGCAACAGGATCATGTATGGATGTGGGGAGACAGATGTCCAGCAGAAATAAATAAAATTATGCAGACTCCTGGAGTTGGAGGTGTGGGGACCCTCTAGAATGTACCAGAGACCTGCAGGGTCAGAGACTCTCAGGAATCAATGAGAGAGACCTTGGATGAATTGTCAAATAGTAGTGAGGGAGAACTCAAGGAGTCCACCAAAGTAGATAACCATGACTTAAAATGGAGATAAGGCTTTTCTAAGGGATAGTCAAAATTTCTGATCCAGAAATTTTCCTTCTAAAATAAATGCAGGCACTGGATGGCCTTTTCTTCAGTCTCTGTTTTACTCTTTGTCCCACTATTTCCTCCTGTAAGTATCGTCCTCCTTCTAAGAAGGATTGAAGTAGTCACATTTTGGTCTTGCTGGTCTTCATGACCTTCAGATGGTGTGTGAATTGTATCTTGGCTATTCCAAGCTTTTGGGCTAGTATCCAATTATCAGTGAGTGCATACCACGAGGTTGTGTGTGTGTGTGTGTGTGTGTGTGTGCATGTGTTTTTTTTTTTTTTTTTTTTTTTTTTTTTTTTTTTTTTGACTGGGCTACCTCACTCAAGATGATATTTCTTTTTTTAACCAGGATTCTTTTTTATTGGATATTCTCTGTATTTACATTTCAAATGTTATTCCCTTTCCCAACCTCCCACCCTACCACAGTCTCCACTTGCTTCCTAAAAGTTGCTCCCTCTCCCAACCACCCTCTCCACTTTAGTGCCTTGGCATTTACCTACACTGGGAAAACATATCTCCACTGGAAGAAAATGCCTTTTATCACATTGATGCCAGACAATGCTATCATCTGCTCCATATGTAACTGGAGCCATGGGTCTCTCCATGTGTTCTCACTGGTTGGTGTTTTAGGACTTTTGAGTTCTGGAGGGTTTAGTTGGTTGATGATGTTCTTCTTCCCATGACAAATCCTTTCAGTTCCTTCAGGTCTTTCTCTACCTTTCTTTGGGGTTCCTGTGTTCAGTCCAATGGTTAGCTGCAAGTATCCTCAACTGTGTCTGTATGACTCTGGCAAAGCTTTTGAGGAGGCATCCATATCTGGCTCCTGCCTGTATATACTTCTTGACATCAGCAATAGTGTTTGGGTTTGGTGGCTGCATATGGGGTGTATCCCCAGTCTCTGAATGACCTTTTCTTCAAAGCCTGATCCTCTATTTGTTTCTGTATTTCCTCCTGTAAGTGTTATGTTTTTCCTTCAAAGATGGACTGGGGCATCCATATTCTGGCCTTTCTTCAATTTGAGCTTCAGAAGGTCTGTAAATTGTTTCTTGAGTATTTAGAGCTTTTGGGAACTAGTACCTGCTTATCAGTGAGTGCATACCATGTGTGTTCTTTTGTGACTATTACCTTACTCAGGACGATAGCTTCCAGTTCCTTCCATTTGTCTAGAAATTTCTTAAAGTCATTGTTTCTAATAGCTGAATGGTCATCCATTCTGTACATGTACCACAATTTCTGTATCCATTCATCTTTTGAAGGATATCTTGTTCTTTCCAGCTTCTGACAATAATAAGATTGGTATGACCATGATAGAGCATGTATTCTTGTTATACGTTGGAGCATCTTTTGCGTATATGCCCAGGAGTGAAATAACCAGGTCTTAGGCAGTTTTCCAAGGAGCTATCAGACTGATTTCCAGGCTGGTTGTACCAGCTAGCAATCCAACTACAAATGTAGGAGTGTTCCTCTTTCCCCACATCCTTGCCAGCATCTATTATCACCTGAGTTTTTGATTGCAATCCTGAGTTTTTGTTATTCCAAACAAATTTGCAATTGCTTTTTATAATTCTATGAAGAATTGAGTTGGAGTTTTGATGGGGTTAGCACTTAATCTGTAGATTGGTTTTGGCAAAGTGGCCATTTTTACTATGTTGATCCTTCCAATCCATGAGCATGGGAGATCTTTTCATCTTCTGAGATCTTCTTTAATTTCTTCCTTCAGAGACTTGAAGTTCTTGTCATACGGATCTTTCACTTGCTTAGTTAGGGTCACACCAAGGTATTTTACATTGTGACTATTGTGAAGAGTATCATTTTTCTAATTTCTTTCTCAAACTGTTTATCCTTTAAGTAGAGGAAGGCTATTGATTTGTTTGAGTTAATAGTATTTCCAGCCACTTTGCTGAAGTTGTTTCTCAGCAGTAGGAGTTCTTTGGTAGAATTTTGGGTCACTTAAGTATACTATCATATCATCTGCAAATAGTGATATATTGACTCCTTTCTGATTTATATCTCTTTGACTTCCTTTTGCTGTCTCATTGCTCTGGCCAGGACTTCCAGTACTATACTGTATAGGTAGGAGCAGAGTGGGCAGCTTTATCTAGTCTCTAATTTTATTGGGATTTATTGAAATTTCTCACAATTTAGTTGAGGTTGGATACTGGTTTGCTATATATTGCTATTACTATGTTTAGGTATGGGCATTGAATTCCTGATCTTTCTAAGACTTTAACACAAAGAGTGGCCTTAAATCACTAGGGAGAGGAGGGGCCTGGTGTGGGGGAAGAGAGCATCCTCTTGGAGAAGGGAGGGCAAGGAATGGGATGAGAAACTATGGAAGGGGAAATTTGGAGGGGCAAAGTTTGGATTGTAAAACAATAAAATAACAGCTTAAACATCAGGAAATAGCCTAGTATTCTTCTTTAAATTTCAGGCAGAATGCAAACCACTAATTAACCCCTATTAAATTAGGATATTTGTGGTTAAGTAAATGACTATCATTCCATTCTCGTGTGAACACATTTTTCCATCTTATTCATAAGGATATAATAAAACAACCAGAAAAAAACATGTCTTCAAATATTATATTGTACAAGACATTCCTCTTATTTCCCAGGCAGACACAGGTAGAAAGTTCTTGAGTTTGACTTGTTGTGAATATTTTTAGTGACTTTATTCTGGAATCTTAGGAATGACTGGCAGATAATGTGGGGTGCCAATGAAACAAAACTCATGGAGGTAACTGTCTTTTGTTGGTTTTCTTCATAAAGGGAGCTGCAGAAAAGTTTACATGTCAACATAATATAGAATTAACAATTCATATACATAGCATAGTATACAAACTTGTTATCTCATATATAATTTAATGTAATATATTATATATAGTGGTCGTTCTCAGTCTCTCTCTAAATTATTAGAACCAGCTGTGAGGAAAGAGATAAAATTTTTTCTAAATCAGAGAACCAAGAAGGATCAACAATGGTTAGACAATAAGTCTGCTGTGTGTGTGTGTGTTTGTGTGTACATGTGTGCATGTTTGAATATGTATGCATATATTCAGAATGGCTCAACTACAATTTTATAGAAATATTTTACATAAAAACAGTTTTAAAGCTGACCTGAGAGTTTCACCACAATTTATGCCCTTCTTACAAGGAAAAAATTGGTTCTACAATCCCAATAATTGATTTTCCAAAATAACTCTTTCTAAAGCATTTCAATTACAGGTTTAAATTGTCCAAGCACAGTTTTGGTTTTTCAATATTCAAATGTAGATGTAGGCAGGTGTTATGTATTCTTGTTTGCTTTATATGTACTTGTTCAAATTGCAGCAGTGGGTGAAGCTATCAGTGTATATCAATGCTGAAAAAATAGCATACTTAGAAAAGAAACAATTTTTAGTTAAAATTGCAAAATTTTATTTCATTTTTAATATTATTCAAAATGTCAACTCATTCTTGATTTTTAAAAAAAAATCATAGGAAACAAATAACATATGCTTTTTCTTTATATACTAGTAATTCATGAGAATTATTTTAAACTTTTTTAAATTCATAAAATTATTACATAGTCATGGCTGTAAAGTAATGTCTTATAGCACAGGCATGTGGAACTGAGTTCGAACTCTGGAAATTACCCAACACACATCCACAAAACACCAGTAATCTCAGCACTGAGAAAATGCAAACCAAGCAGTGGAATCTTCGAGGCTTGCTGCCCAAAGCATGGAGCTGAATTGCTGATTTCCAGTTGTAATGGTAGACCTTCACTTAACAGATAAGCCATGAATGCTGGTACATGGCTTTATTCCAAAGTCCTAGCGGGTGGACTGGTGGATCTCTGAGAGTCAGAGGTTTGGCTAGTTCACATAACAAATTCTGGACTATCCAGACCAACAAAGTAAGACCTTGTTGCAAAAACAGTGGATCAGCATCTGTTTAGCTTTTCTGCTTAAAAGAACAATCCTGCTTCTGGAAATAACGCAATAACAACAAGAACACAATAAGATGAGCAATTAGGAAACATACCAGATGTAAACCTCTAACTGACATATGCCATGCATGTTGTGTATACACACACATTCACATGCAAACATATTTACATATACAGATTTTATAATAATTCCATACTCTAATCAATTTTAAAGTGCACTTGAAAGAAGCACAACCTATAGATATGTATAACTGTAGTTCTACTATATGCAGCTAAGTTAAGCTTGTCACTTAAGTGTATCACTCTCGGCCTTTAAAGTCTTCAAATGTAGCATTAAATGATGGTATCATTTCTGTAATTTTAATGTAGTGTTTGGGACATACTTGCATGTTGCTTGATGTGATGATGAACGCACATTTGCTGTAACAGAGATTATAAAACTACCCTTATCATTTTCCAGATGAACTATGTCTCAAATAAATAAGCAGTATTTCCTCACCAGAAAAAAAAAATACTGTGCTTGATTTCAGCCTGTGACTACAGTATACATTGCCTTTGAAAAGGAGCAGTTGAGAGAGGATGGTGATGCTGGTAATTATCCAATCATTCGATGACACAGAGTCACAGTGTTAGAGAGAAGATGCCTGCAGCCTGTGAAGTACTGGGTACACACAATTTGATTGTTGGGGTTAAAGGATATTTATGGGATAAAGGGCTTAGTTACTAAATTCTTAAGTCGATCAAGGACAACTGTTTCCAACACTTTCCTTAACCAACTGGTGATCTTCCTTTGCCCACTGATTTCTGTATTTCGGTCTGTTGTAATAGTCACTTGCCCATCACTACCTCCCACTGCAGGCGTTAGCAGCTTTGCAGTTCCTTGAGACTTTTCAAGTCTCTTAGATTCTACACATGACATATGGTTTCACTGGGGGAACTACTGATTGCATGGTGAAGCCTGTTATTTCTTCCACTTCTCACTGCTCTGCTCACAGCTTGCAGGCAGCTGAGCTGAGAGTAGGATTTTAAGGTTCAGCATGAGATGCAGGAGCCCAGAAACAACAATAATAAAAGTGGGCTCTGGTTTTGTGCTGAAGGCAAGTTCTGCTTTCTGTACTCAGAACTTTTTGAAGGGGCGCACTGCAAGTCAAAAAGACAGGAAATGAAAATGCAACCCAGGCCCTTACTTTCCACAAGGAAGAACTCTCGCTCCTTTGAAATTGGATTTTTTTTAAGGTACTGATGTAAGCAAACTACAACACAGCTTTATTTCCTTTTCTGTGATGTGAAATGCCACAATTCCAGCCAAAGATTTAAGAAACACCATGACACACATAAAAACAGTCAATTACGGTGTTGAAAGAGTCCAGACGCAGTTTTCTCCCTAAAAATAAAAAAAAAAACTTCTGCTATATTTTACATGAAAAATTACTACAAATACACATGTCAAAAAGTCCTCCCTAGTGTGAACCTGGGGTCTTATTACAGTGCTAGATTAACACTTGTAAGCTTCAGTTCTAATTGGAATAAAATCAAATGCCTTTTTTTGTGTGAAGAAAAAATCGAAAAGAAATCGATGTGATTTTTTAACAACAAAAGTAGAATTATTTATTGTTACATGAACATGAGGTTTATTCAGGTCTATGTTTATGTTGGCTACATGGAATGATCTCACCCATTTGTTTAAGATAAAACACTGACATTTAGAAAAAAGCTCAAAATATTTGAAGGCAGTAAATTCTCGATGATTGGTCTTGTAGTTGGAGGAGAAACAATTTTTAACTTCCAAATATGTGCAGTAGAATGGGGAGGCAGTGGGGTCAAGTGACTACTAACCTCATTAGCTGTATGAAGGGTGGATGGCATTACATTCATAGCCAAGTGAGCGACCTAGAGTCAAGGACATGAGGTCACAATAGGCCTTTGAAACTTAGAAGTTTTCTTTTATATGGGACATGGTTCTTAAATTCCTGGAAACATGGTTTCCTTATCCATAAAATAGAGCTTCACATTTTATTATCCCGAGAGTTAACTCTCCCTAGGTCTTTCCTATTTCTCTACATCTCTTGAGAAAGACATTGGAAGCTGTCTTAGATTATCTTTTCAGAAAGATTTGGGTGGCAACAATATTGGAAAAGGAAAGATAATACCTCTCTCTGGGACACAGGGAAGACTTGTCCTGCTACCAATAACAAAAATGATATCTCTCTCAGGGGCAGTTTTACAAGTTACCTAGCAACTTCCTCATAAAAGCTCATTTCTTTTTTACTAAAGTTCTGGTGTTTCTATAATACAATACACTGAATGTACCTATGTCAACTGGTCCCCATTACATTGCTTTATGAGAAGGGTTCAAGAAAGTACTACAAATGATGTCACCACAGCAGTTGCAGATACTGTGACTAATACAGTCTTTTATTATGAAGTCAAGAGTCAGTTGTTTATGGCCAGTATCTATGACACTGTGAAAGGCTAACCTACTTCCTTTTAAGTAAAAAAAAAAAAATCAAATGATGAACAGTTCTTGTCTTTTATTTTTCACTCATGGGCTTTAGGTAATGAATCATAAGGATACTGTCATCAAAGATTTTATGATGGGTGCTATAAATACAAAGCACTTCTGCATTCTTCCTGTGCATCCAGTGATTCCGTACGTGCAAACACAACAGTTTGAAATATGTGGGAAAGTACACTCACTCCATCTCCAGCAGGCCTTCCCTGGGAACCCACAGGTCACACTGGTTAGGGAATTAGATAACTGTAGATCATCACCTCTGTCCTTTCAAGTCCAGTCCTTCAGTCTCATTCCTAGCTCTGCAGAACACCTACAGAGGCTGCAATTCTGAACCCCGACCACTCTGACTTCCACCACTGATGGATTATATAGACCCTCGATTACCTTTCTCGCCTCAATTTACCCCTTTATCCAGGTCTTCAATACCAGCAGGCATTACCTGTCAAGACGGAACAGACAAGTCTGTCTAGTCATTCCAAATGGGGAGTCCACAACATACCAAAGTGCAGATAACACCAAAGTCCAACTCAGTAAACCAATGAATGGTAACTTACAAGAGCTGAAATGATTCAAACTGTATTAACAAATACCTTGTGAGCATGGGGAACACAGCTCATGGGACTGAGAACAGTGGAACATATTGCCCAGCCTACAGGCAGCCCAGCAGGTAGGAAAGCATCATCTCCAGGAGCCTCCGTAGGTCTGAGCTGCTGGCAGCTGCCCAGTATCTGTTTTCATTCAGGCAGCTGATCTGGTCTCAAGAGTTATCTTTTCAGCCTTCCTTTTCCGAGAGTCTTGGAATCTTCCTTCTGTCTGAGTGGAACTCTCAGATTTCATTGCTTACTGTCCCATGGAGGGGTTTATTACATCTTGTCTGCTTCAGGGACTTCCTGAAGCTATTATGAATAGTTTACCTTCCTGCTGCAGAATGGAGTATTTTAAGAACATTCCCTAAGGAAGCAAATTACTCAAGTAAAGGTTGAATGCAAGTAATAAATGACCACAGGAACCAAACTCAATGACTTCTTTGGAGGTTCCTTGTTTCATAGTGTCCTCTCAGGTCTTTCTTTCTCCTGTCTTTCTTTCTTTCCTTCTTTCTTTGATGTTATCATAGTATTTTTTAGTTATTTTATTTATATTTTTCTCTTATTTTATCCTGTTCTTTCTTTCTTTCATTCTTTCTCTTTTTTCTTCTTCTTCTTCTGCGAAGACCCAAACATTTAAAACAAAAGCTCCCCACCTTTATTCCACAACAGCATCCTGAGCACAGCATGGGCACAGCTATGTAGGAGGCTATGGAAAGCTAAGGAAAATGAGGATGTCAGACAGATTCCTGGAATAAGAATTGAGTTAGGTACAGGCCTGTTTTCCCAGACATTGTATGAATGAAACAGGAGGCTGAGGCTGGCTTCACACCAGCAAAAGGCTGAGAGTGCTGGCTGGTGTGCATGTGTGTTTCACTAGATCCTTCTGCCAAGTCCAAATCTCAGTGAGGGACACCTGGAGCTCACACAGGCCTTGTCCTCTTGGCCTTTTTCTTATACCTCACAGCATCATCATGGGCTTCCCTCTTCTCTGCGAGCTTGTTGGCCTCTCAAATTTTGTACCACTTGCCAACATGATCTTTTGATAAAGGTACGACTCTTGCCTTTCAGCATCACAGTGGCCAGAGGCTTGGCTTCTCTTTCTTCCTCCTGGGCCAGCTGCAACATGTCTTCCAGCTTCAGAATGCTGGCCATAACCTGGGACTTCTTTTCCAGTCTTTTCTGCTCCAAGGTCAGCTGCACCTCCTCCTCCTCTGATTCAGCTTCCACATTTTTCTCCCCATTTTCCTCTGCAACATCACTGTCACCTTCATTGTCATCATCTTCATCATCTTCACCTTCCTTGCCCTCTTCCAAGTTTCCTGGGTTTTCTCTCCCCACTGAAAAGTAAGGAGCTTCAGCTTCTCAGGTGGAATGCAATCTCCTTCCTTCTCAGATGAGAGCAATGAAAGGTGTGGGGGCCGCAGCACCCCATGGGAAGGAAGAGCCGGTATTCACCCAGTCAAACACCCACTAGGGATGTACACAGTACCTACCAATGATGGGGGTTTGCTGCCCTGGCTGGTCAACAGTTTGGTGGGTGATGCAAGAGTCTGTGATGTCATAGGTGGCTCTGATGCACAAAGCCTTGTCCCAGGATACATCCCCACCAAAACTCCTGATGATAAAGACCGATGCTTCACGGACCACCAATCAGTTCAGGAAGAACTTCAGGCCTTCAAAGAGTCTCTTGTACTTTTCCTGTGCCTCCAGCTCTTTCTTTCGACCATCCTACTTTGTTCTCAACTCCCTGTCGCTAGGAAACTCATCAGCCTCAGCCTCCACTAGAGCAAAAACCACCACTCAGGCCAGGCTGGCACTGAGGGCAGCCAGTTTCTCCATAGAGCTCTCAGAGTTCAATGCATATGTCTTCCCTGACCTTTGCCTCTGTTTGGGCTTGACCTTCAAGCTTGGGTGTGTAGTGAAGGTTGAGTCACTGGTAGAGGCAGAAGTTGATGAAGCCCAGGAGAGTGATATAGAACTCAGTGAAGGTGGCCATGACCCTGTAGTTCACATCTGTTAGATGATGATGGGAGAAAGTATAGGGTGCAAGTCCATACGGTAGGCTGACCCAGATCCTCAGCCTGATAGTAGATGCCTTTAATAGATAGGAAGACCTTGGGCAGGACTCAGCAATGATGTAATGCAGGAACTCCATGGGGAGTATACAACTACTTATATTTCATTTACGTTATATTAGATATTCTGTATCATTTGGAGGCACTTTGAAGCCAGAGAAGAATGCATATGAATCATATGCTAATATTCTATTTTCTCATAAGAAAATTTGCCAGTGGTACTTTGGTGCCTTAAGGAGAGTGTTCTAGAACTGATGCACACAAATCCTGAAAGATAATGTCAGTCCATTTATCTGGTAAATATTGTGATTATAAATCACAATTCATTTTTCAGCTGTGACAATAAACATATACCTGTGCAGATCCAAGCCACACTAAATTTCAGAATGTAGAGGGAAGTACCAAGTTTTACGCGTGACTGTGGAGTTACTCATAATTGTTAGCTTCTGGAAGAGGAAGAATCAGTTTTCTCTAGACCTCTAATAAGTAAACCGTACTCTAGTGCACGGATTCACATTAGAGGGTATTTGGAAGTCACAAAATGGCCTATATGAGGTCCAGTGGTACAAAAGCACAAAAATTTGAATAGTAGGCATTCACCTACAGAATTGGAACTTAACTCTCTAGTAGAATACCTTTCTTACCTCCCAGCCATAACCACCAACAAATCTGCCTCTGCCAAGCTAAGGACAATCACCCATGGGATAAGGCAGAGCTCTACTTTCCCCTAGCCTCAGGCTAGATGCTGTCCCCAGTTCTTGGGCTTTCAACTGTGCTCTTCTCTGTCTACCAATGGCACCCAGATGTCCAAGGACTCTGAGAAGCCTATACCTGACCTTGTTGTAGGCTCTGGGACCTCAGAACCAGCTTCTGCTTGCCCACATCTCAGACCGCACTTTCCCACCCTTGGAGCTGTGTCTCAGTTTCCCTACAGCCCAGTACCCACCAGCAGCAGAGGGATATACACAGCCAAACTTCTTTGTCCTGCCTCCCCAAGAGGCTGTGTCCAGCTATGGAGCGGACATGGACCCACAAGTGGGTGCTGTCTATGGACTTTGGAGACTGGGAAGAAGTTCTTAGAGTATATAAAAATCATTGGCTCGTTCTATGAATACCTCATTTGCATGGAGAAGCATTTCCTAAATCCTAGGTACTTGCTGGATGTGTTCATATAGGTTGATGGGCTAAGGGGATGATGTTTGTAAGTTTGCCAAGGACTACTCAGCCTTCCACAGGTAGAGGGTGTTGAGTTCAGGCTGCCCAGATTAAGTCAGTGAAGGAGAAAGCCCTGCTGGTAAAAGGAATTCTCAATTTTGCACTGAGATCTGAGGAGCTATCCAGTCACAATAGACTACAACCTTAGTCACAGTTATCTAATTAAAAAATAAAATAAAATGTCTGGGAAGGTAGTTCATTAGTGGAACAGTTACCTATCAATAAAACTCTGTCTCCAAGTAGAAATAAAGGAAAAAAGAAAGATAAGTAAACTCTGTTTAAATTAACAAATGTCTACTAAACATAGTAAATATAAAAATAATTCCAGTAATTCAAATAACAGTTTTAAAATTACTTGCATTCAGCAACTTCATATCCTGCATGAGAGCTAAAGCTCAAACCTATAAAAAATAATGATATAAAATTAACATGAAGAGGACAGCTAATCCTATCAAATAGTTATGCTTTTTAAAAGGAAACTAACATTTGCCAAATAAGTTATCAAAAGTATTTCAGAATACACAAACAATATCTGACTGTTCGCCACTCCCAAAAGCCTTATCATAGAGGATGTCCTGTTGGGCATCTGGATTATTATATTAATTTCTACCTTAGCCATGAGAGTTGATATTGGTGTTTTCTCACAAGAGTGTCTAAATTTGTTGGTTTTTTTTTTTTTTTTTTTTGGTGGTTATTTATGGATATAGTCAAATCTTTTGTTTTACAAAGTTTTATTAGGATATGTAGAAATAGTACGTATATGTGTATGTGTATGTAAATGTGTATGTGTATGTGAATGTGTATGTGAATGTGTATGTGTATGTGTATGTGTATGTATATGTGTATGTGAATGTGTATATGTATGTGAATGTGTATGTGTATGTGAATGTGTATGTGTGTGAATGTGTATGTGAATGTGTATGTAAATGTGTATGTGTATGAATGTGTATGTGTATGTGATATGTATGTGTGCGTAAATGTGAATGTGTATGTGCATGTGTATGTGAATATGAATGATATAAGACAGTAGAAAGATATGTAAAATTAAAAATAAGCACACAGAGGGATTCAGAAAAGCCAATATGGGATGGGGAGTTAAAAGCTTAAAATGTAAAGACAGAATGACACTGATCAACCAAAGAGAGCCTGGTCCCACATGACAGTATAGCGTCTGCTTTACAGGGGAGACCCTTTGATGCTCCACTCTGAAAGCTACATTCCTGTTGATTTTGACTTTGCTAACATTGGTTCTACCTCCCTTATTTTCAATGAGCTCCTAGAAAGCTACATCGAGTCAAATAATTTAAATTACCTGAATTATAACCAGCTAATTCAGAGTCTATAATAAGAGTCTAGTCAAAGGTGAGAGTAGCAAGAGCCTTGGAAAGATCTCCCAGGCAAGACACTGATGTAAATCATGAATAAGTGGGCAATGAGAAGACATGCTTGCCAAGGCTAGATATGTAAATAGTGCTAGAATGTCTTCCTCTCTCCAGCTTCTCTTCTGTTTTATGTTTATGGGTGTCTTCCCATTCCAGATACTTTCTCACACTGCTCCGAACCTCTTCTCCATAACTGTCTTAAATTTTTGGTGGGTATTATTTTGAACACATAGTATTACATTGCTGTTTGACTATGTACTTTATTTACAGCTGTGGCTTTAAATTTTCTCTGACTTACCTGAGCTCTCTAATTTCCAAAAAAGACCAATGTACTCTCATCATTGCTTTTCTTTAATAGTGATTTCTCCATCTGTCTCCCTCACTAAGCTACGAACTGTTTTAGATTAGAACAGTTTCGTTTTAATCGCCCATATATTCTCAAAGCCCAGAACAGTATCTACCATATAATAAGTCCTAAATAACTTTGGATGAGTAGAATAAACCTTTCACCTCTAGTTTAGCATAAAATTTAAGACATTCATGTATAATTCTCTGTAAGATACTATGTGATTTGCCAGAATCAATAATCACTGTCAGTTTTGTTTCTCTTACATTGAAAAAACCTGAGCTGGCTATTATGATTCCTTTTTGATTTACATCTTCTCAAGTGTCACTATTTCTCAGCACTGGAGGAGTAGAAGAGATTTATGTCTTCTCTAAAGGCATAAATGTTAATTTGATTTTTAATTATTTTTTCTACTAGCAGGCACGCTTCAGTTTAGTTCCCACTTAGAGTCAATATTGATTCAAGTTACTTTAGTACTCTCACCTTTAAAAAAATTAAAACAGGTACAGCCTGACTCTGAAAATGATGGTCTGATGTTCATCTGTATTAACCACAACCATTAAAGTTTTAGTTTTCCTCTGTGGTTTGTAGAAGGATCTGAACAGGAAAGAAAGACAAACCCTGGTCCTTTGAGTTGTGATCACTCCACAGTGCTCATGATGTTCCACGTGTCAATTGCAATGGCCTTTGGATACTTTGCCTAGTGATTTCTGCCACTACTGTTCAGCGTGGCAGGATGCACTATGTAAAGTACTGAGAAAATGCTAGTGTCTTACAAAAAATCGGAGACAGTTCACAAAGATTAATACACAACCATGAAGCATGACACTGACTATGGGACAATGAATGGGAGACGGTGCAGTGTGATGTGAGAAGTTCAGTTTCCAGGGCCATGGGTGGAATCATGCTTCTCCCACATTGTTGCCATTGATGATTACCAGGTTTTCTACTCCTGAGCACGAACCCACAACAGAACCCAGGACAAATAGCTCCAGGCATTGAGAATTATTACCACCACTGGAAGAAGCCTATCAGGTTTTAAAAATACTTGTTTTCCAGTCTCTCATGTGAAAACCTCAGTCATCAGGTTAAACAGTACTTCCAGCACTGAAGGTGTGTCTCTAATGTATCCATACACATACAGATTAAACCCCATATAATATTCCCTCAGATTCAAAGGACACATTGCACATTTCTGAAGTTGAGACATTGCTGTTTTAAGGTACATAATGTACTTGTGTTTATAATCTCTTGGTATGTTGCCTTTGGCCTCTATTTTAGTTTATTTGGTATTTATTTCAGTTGACATTGATAATATTAGAATTAGGTTAAGAATAAGACAATAACGGATAAAAAAATAAAATGATATTTTTCTCGGATATTTTATACAGCATCTTTGTCTCATTTGCTGCTACACAGAAAAAGGACAAATTTACCCCTCATAATGGAGGATGTTGTGAAGTCAATGTATATATCATCTTATAAAGGAAGATGCTAGGTGATGTGAGAGGACAAGAGACCAAGCTCCCATCTCAAACCCTCCTGTAGCGGGCATTAGTTCATTTGCTCGGTTACTTTCAAAGCCTGACTATTTATCAGGCTTCATTTTCCAGATCTCCTTTGTGAGAGATTATGTTTCAAACACATATTTTACCAGTGACATATGCAAACATAGTTGCACCTGGTAATTAATTATAATAAGATAAATTTAAATTCTAATTAAACACTCAGACTTCAGGAGAACCATGAGGATTTCTAAGTTGTTTGCCTAAAGCAGATATTAAAGTCTTATCCAGCCAGTAAATCTGTGTCAAAGTTGATATAATACAGCTTTATCAATATAGGTTATGAGCAATAATGTGGACTACAGATTAATGTATAAAATATATTAGTATACCATGGCATATTCTAAAAATAACAAGATGTTATGAAATACCAGATTTATAAAATGACAATTGTTAGCTGTCTAAAAGAAGGACTGTACCTCATCTCTGTGTTTCATCAATGAAGTACCTTTTCCTACCTTGATCAACACATATAGAAAAATATACATATATATAGCAACTTATTGAACAAAATCTGATTTATTGTATTCTAAAAGCCAGAAATTTGGAGGGTCAGGAAATTAAACAGAAGTGTATAGCAATAGGGAATGGGAAACTGGGGGTAGCCACCAAAATTTCCCAGATGCCAGGAAATCAGGAGGCAGCCAGGACCAAATGGGGATGACGTTAGCGGAAATACCCAATGAAGGGGAGAGACAACCTGCAGAGAAATAATCCTGAGGTTGGGCAAGGCCCTTGGATGAAGGATGGGACCACTCACACACCTCAAAAATATTAACCCAGAATTGTTCCTGTCTAATGAAAATATAGGGACATAGAGTGGAGCAGAGATGAAGAAAAGGCCATCTAGAGACTGCCCCACCTGGATGCAGACACCAAACACAGTTACTATTGCTGATTCTAAGAAGTGGTTGCTGACAGGAGCCTGATATAGCTGTCTTCTAAGAGGTTCTATCAGAGCCTTACCATTACACTGTGGATGCTTATAGCCAACCTTCCGAGTGAGCTCAGGGACCACAATGGAGGAATTATTGGAAAGATTGTAGGAGCTGAAGAGGTCCCCCCCCCCATAGAAAGAACAACAATATCAACCAGTCAGACCCCTCCCCCCAAAGCTCCCAGTGACTAAACCACCAACCAAAGAGTATGTGTGCAAGGTCCCATGGCTCCACTTACATATGTAGCAGAAGATGGCCTTATCTGGAATCAATGGGAGGGGCATCTTAGGTACTGTGAAGGTTTGATGCTCCAGAGTAGAAAAATGCTAGGATGGTGAAGCAGAGGCAGTAAGTAGGTGGGGGAGCACCGCCATAGAAGTAAGGTTAGGGAGCAGAGGATAGGGGGTTTGTGGAGGAGAAACCATAAAAGGAGATAACATTTGAAATGTAAATAAATAAAATAACCAATAAGATTTAAAAAATAACAAGCAAAGATATGAGATAAAATAAAATAAAAGCCAGAAGTTAAGTGTTAATGAAATATTTTCTTTAATCTCTATAAATTTTTCTTTTACTCTTTGACATTATAATTACACATTGCTTTCTTTCTTGTGGGGTACTTTGCTCCTATTGAAGTCTATATTTTATTTTTCATTAGTCATGACATACATACATATGTCTCTATGTATATATACATAGACATACATACACGTGTATATTTCTAAATCTCTGAATAAGGACTAATCAGCCTATATAAATCCCCTTGTATTTCAGGGATGATCACAATTGGAGAGCAGTTCTGTCATGAAGCAATAAACCTATGGCATACAGTAGTATTGTACAAATATTGGTCGTAACTAACAGCTCTCTAGAAGAACTTAAGATACACTAAGCAAGAAAGAAATCATGCCAGGGAAAGATAACCTAGCCAACTACCTAGTGCTAATAAAGGTTATCATCTTAGAGGAGAACCCATAACCACCACTTTATTTAAACAGCACAATCTCTACTACATTCATAATAGTTTGTCCTTATGTCCACAGATAAATGTAGTTCTCACTCTTCATCAAGAAAACTTATTTTCCAACATATTTATACCAATAAAGAAAATTATAATAAATCAAAATGCAAGTTTTGAAGGCCAGTATTAATGGCTATATCTACAAAACAACCACTCCACCTTTGGTTCATAGATTATTGCAGAAAAGACAGGAAAAGAATTTAATAGCCAAAGCATCAGGGAGATTTCTGTAAGACTGTGTTTCCTAATGATGTTAGTTTCTGACAGTCTCACCATCATGACTACCTAAATATGAGCTGAAGAAACAATACCACCCATTAAAAACTAGATAGGAGAAATCTCACAATGACTTAATACCACATAAAGAACGAGAAGCAACTGTTTAATGAAGAGAGTTGGAAAATAATTATATTTTTAATTGGAAAAATGTAATAATTTATTCTTTGTATCCAAGCATGTAAAGAAATCAGACTACAATATTGCAGAAATAAGAAATACTAGAAGATATAATGTGTGTTATATAGTAACTAGAATGTTATATAGTATGTTATATAGTAACTAGTAAATATAATGTATAGAAACAAAGAAAGATTTATAACACACAGTTTCAAATATGTAAGGAAATAAGCAAGACATTTTATATATACTGTGAAATATTTCTGCAACAAAGCACCTGAAAATTATGTCATTAACACACTCTATTCCTAATTTTTATTTGTACTCACAAAATGAAATCAAAGAGTTTCTAATAAATAAAATATAATTATAACAATTGAATAATAAGTATATTTTGAAGGCATAGTGATGAGTTGTCTTTAATGATACTTGAAACATAGGTTTTGAGCTGTATGGTTTCTTGAACTTTGGAGAGAAACCCCTACAGCCCATGATGTGCAGAGTCAGATACTGCTTAAGAGATGTAGAATCATTTTGCTACTGCTAGAAGCTTGCTGTACCCACTCCTCACTGAAAAGTGTGTTGGGAACTTAGTCATAATACAAAAATGTTGAAAGGTGAGGAATAGCGGTTTGTAGGAAGACTTTTGTGGCAAAGTAAACAGAATAATGCCATTCTAGGAAAATTTTTGTTTGCGTGAGAGTTAAGTCATTACTAAATGAAAACCTCTGCCCATTGCTATTATCTCTCAACTCTTCTGTCATCTACCTACAGTCATGGTATGCCACAAGCAAATCCAAAGCAGTTGCTAGTGCCCAGATCTAATACAAACCCAAGCATTGCCATTAAATCAATGTCTGTTCTTGATAAATTATTTACTATTACATATTCTGATATAAAGGCATGAAACAGAATAATGGAAGCTCACATAAATATTACACCTGAAATCGTCTCACAGAAACAATGGATTAAATTAAATTAAGCTGACCCTACATTGTTAGAAATTGTGTATTTGATAGGAAACAAAAGACATAAATTCTTCCTTGTGCAGACATGCACTGGCAACTTGACATTACAAGTTATTGAAGGAATTCATCATCACAAATAAAAGGTTTCATGAAAGCACTGGGGAGACTAGTAATGGAGACCACTTGGTACATTGCTTGTCTGCCATACACAAAGCACTGGGTTGGATGCCAGCACTGGATGTCCTACTGAACCTCTTATCTCAGCAGTGGGAAGAGTAGAAATAGGAACATTAGAAATTCAAGGTCAATTTTTGATATATAAAGGAGGTTTGAGGACAGGCTAACCTACATGAAATTTTGTCCAATAACCAAACAAAATAAAGACATAGAAGAATATTTTCCTCTTCATGGTTAAAAATATAGAATTACTACATCTTGAATTCAAAATTATATTCTTAACATGTTCAATAAATGTATTTTTTCATTAGCAAAAATAGAAAGGCACTTAAACACAAGAGCATAGATAAAATAAAAAATACCAAACAAACTCAAACAAAAAACATGATATAAAATTATGTAGATAGAGAAACTCAGTAGATATAGAACAAGGCTACTTAAACAAAAGCTAAGAGAGTAATGGGGAAGGGACAGATATTTTATGTTTTGCTCATATGTGAATCTAAACTGAATAATATATATTAGAGTTATGGGGTGAAAACTGAAGTTAGAAAGAGGGCATACAGGGAGATTAGAAGAACAAGAAAAGGGTAGTGAACATGGTCCAATACAAGAATGCACATATATATATATACATATATATATATATATATATATATGTATGTATGTATGTATATATATCAATGGTGGTGGCTTGAATCAGGAGGGTCCGCACTGGGTCATAAATTTGAAAGCTTGGTCATTAGTGGGTGGTGCTACTTGAGAAGAATTAGAAAGTATGGCTTTGTTGGAGAATGTGTGTCACTGGGGGTTGGCTTGGGGTTCCACATGTTCAAACCAGTCAAAGTTGTTCAATCTCTTCCTGCTTTTGTATATGGATTCCTCTTCAGTACCATGGTGTGAAAGCAGCCCCAATGAAATATTTTCCTTTATAATAGCTGCTGTGGTGCTGGTGTCTCTTCAACTTCAAAGCAAGAGAAACCGGAACTTAGACACTATGATTAAAGTCTATTATTTTTCATGCAAACTTAGATGTGTATTTAAATTTTATGGTAAGGATGTGATGTAGTGTGATGCGATGAAGTTGGCACACCAGCTCCCTTTCCTTTTCATCTCTTTTATTTTTTTGATTCCCTGCCCACCCAGTGAGTATTTTCTAGGGGTACTACTCTTAAGTGCTAACATCACGGAAAGTTAAAGCAAGAGAGGAGTAAGTATGGACTAAACAACTGCCAAAATGTGGTTCATGTAAACCTTTAATTTTTGTAGGTTAATTACATCAGTTATTTGAGAGAATGAAACGTGATCAGCCCACTCTGATGGCTGTCAACTATACAGAACTACACTCACCCCTAAGTAAAACCTCTGAGCACAGCTAGGAGGGATTAACTATATCAAGGAAGGCCCCAGAATTCTCTGAGGGAGACTCTTGATTGTATTCAACGATGTGGCTGACCCATTCAAACTCTAGACATGACTTTTCCCTGAGCTGCATGAAGTGGGAGGCCACATGACATGGTCAGAGACTCATTTGCGGATCTCTCCTTCGGAAGGGTAGAGGCAGTAGTACTGATTCACCAGCTCTTGTGACTTCCCACTGTGATGGCCTGAAACAGAACAATCTGCCAGAGTACTTCTCCCTGTACTGCTTTTGTCAGAGTATTTTATCAAAGCAACAAACTAAAAAGTTAAGACCTGATACTTTGTTCTCCTGTAAAGAGAAAATACCAGAACCACAACCTGAGTTGGACATTCAAATTATATTAGGAGATCAGTATTTAATTATATTTACTGATTATCAATTTAATCAAAGCAGTTTTTCTATTTCTTTAGCACTATTAAATAAAAAATATTACAGACGAGTTACCAGCTGAGATCCTCTTAGCCAGCTGAATACACACTAAGAGGATTCTTCATCCAATTCTTCACATGGGTAACTTCAGGAGTCCTCTTTGAGGCGTAGAGAACTGTCTCTGGTGCAGTTTCATCTCTGGAAACAGTCCTGCCCTGTGTCATTAAGGGTCTAGAAAACTAGTGCTCAGTGAGAGAAGGCACAATTTAGTGAGTCAGAACATTTCCATAACTAGCACCCTATAATTACAATTTTTTCAATATCATGGAGGTTATAGGAGTCTAGAGAGGGAATGTAAGATGTTTCTGGAGACATAGGAGGTGACATTCTTTTTCCTCAGAAAATGCTCATCTCTCTTTCCCCCATACACAAAATCTTGAAGTTAATCTTTGTAGAAGTGGCAAAACTTCAACTACACACTGTGTGGTCATGATGTGGTGTGTGTGTGTGTGTGTGTGTGTGTGTGTGTGTGTGTGTGTGTGTGTGTGTGTGTGTGTGTGTGAAACCTGAATTCTATTTTTAAACTAGGGAGATATCCACAGCAGTGTTTTTCAGTGGCTTTTAAATTCCTGCCAAAATTGGTCAAGAATCTTAATCAAAAGCCAAAGGAACTCAAGAGAAACAACCAACCCTAAATCAATGTGTGCATTAGGGTTTTTTAAGCCAAGTATATGGCTTCCCTGCTTAGCCTGAATTCCAGTCCCTGGATTCCCCTTCTTGGGTATCTCTGTACCATTTCGGCCACTCTTGCCTATCCTGGTTTTAATCACACTATCATCAAGAAGAGAGTTTCATTATACTTCAGTAATGAGTCCATATCCAACCTGTCTCAAAGACAAATGCCTGAAACAACTAACTCATTTTAAAATATGAGGTTAATTTGAATAAAGTAAAATGTCTTATACTCATATTAAAGGAAAGCTTATATTTGCCTGAGAACTTGGAAGGTAAAACACTGGATATGTACAGCCACTGACTCTCATGAATTTCTTACTGGTTTTCTAGAATTGACACAAAAATATTTCTGAGTCTTATAAAATTTGTATAAGCTTCTTCCATTGAAAAGGAGAAAACTGAGTGTTTTTCCAGCTATGGACATGTCCTCTGTGACACCCAGGTGTTACTGATGGCCACAGTCTCTGAATGCTGTAAATGTCTTCTCCATTTAGAGATACAGAATCATATTTGCAATTTATTTATTTCGATGAAATGTTTTCATCTTGGACTGATAATCATAAACTTTGGCCCTTAGTACTAGCCTTGATTTTTCAAAATCACCATGGAGTATAAATTTCCATGGAGTTTAAGAAAAGATGAGTTTTGTCAGTATCACATAGTTTTCTCTTCCTTAAAAAAGGAGCAAGTAAACAAAAGAAAAATAAAAACAATTGAGCCATAACCTCATGCTGCCAGGTCATCCTCAAATTCAATATGTAGCTAACATGACCTTATATTTAAACTCCATATCTTCCAACCCCCACTTTCCTGGTTCCAGAATTACAGACATGCATCACCACACTCTGTTTATTTTGTGCTGTGGCAATGACCCAAGTCCTAATGAGTACTAGACAAGTGTGTTACTGACTGACCCATATCTATAGCTTGTTTTTCTTTAGAAAATACTAAAATCAACAAAATAGATCCAAAAAGATACTGAGGACATTCTACAAGATGCTCTAAAACTCTAGGATCTAGAAAGGAATCTGACATGTCTGGATGATTTTCTCCTGTGATGATGAAGTGACATGTGTATTCAGTCAGTGTGTATCTTGTGGGTACAGTATGTCATCAACACCTAATGAAAGTTGTCTTTCACAATTAGTGTGTAAAAGAATGTTTGCATCAGAAAGGCACATCCTTTGAGACCTGGTGATATTTATTCCCTTAAAAAATAAATTTACTACCGCAAGAAATGGGTCTCATATTACTCAACAAACAAAAGAATCATCTTCACTAAATATTTTAATCGATACAGACCCTTTGCTGATTCCTTATTATAAAGCTGTCGATATTCAGAGGGAGAATTTCAACAGAAAACATGCTTCAGGGCTGGCAATTTAAGGGGGAGATTTCTGTTTGGAGACGGAATCGCTCATAGTAGATTGGTATGTTTCCCTCTAGTGGTTAAATGGCATTTAACTCTACCAAGTCACCTTTAAAAAAACAAAGGAAGGCATTAGTGCAGGGCATCATTTAGTGAGGGGAAAATGGGACAGGCTGTAAATGATGTGAGAGTCAAATCAAGTCTATTTGTTATGTAGAATGTAATTCATAGTTTCAAATACCTGATCAATTTCCCTGGGCTGAACAAGGAGAAAGAATATTTTAAATGCCTGCTGATGAGAGATGCTGATGACAAGTAAGGAAATGAAAATCAGAAGGGGAAACAATTAAAATACTTAGCAAAACCAATTCATTTTAATGTGACACGGGAATGGTAATGAAGCTAGATTAGCCATTTTTAATTCCAAGTTACATTACATATTTAAAAATCTCTTATTAAAATAATTTCATTTTTACCAAAGCTTAGTTTATCCACTGGCTTCATTCTGATAAAGACTGGCCGCATTTCTCCTCTGACCCTGTAGCCTCAAGATGGACATTGTTCTACACAAGGAGAAAAAGTAGAGACACCCTAGTCACAATAATCGTTGTCCCAGATACATCGTTCTATTTAAAACATCCTTCTAAACAAATGGTTGCACTTTATTTCTAACATTGCACCTTTTAAACATGCAGGCCGATTAAAAAAGAGATTACGTTTTCTTTTTTTGAAAAACTACTAGCAGGTTTGGATATTGACAATCAACTGAACAGCAAAACTCCACGCCAAGTCCAAATATGCACACTGGGGTTCCTCGAGCAATCATACTTGCTGAAATTAAGGGTCAAAAGGCAGCACTGTGACTTCAGAAAACCAAGGGGAAGACAACAATCTCCCACCTCTGTGGTGTTCTGTGAACTGACCATGATCACAGAATAAGAAAAATAGCTGCCAGATCACAGGATCTTTTTTTGTGCCAGAAGAACTTGCAGTTATTATGTACAAAAGATACTCACAATGCCAAGCTCTCGGGAGCACATGAAGCTTGCTGTCCATCCAATTTCTCATAGGAAAATTTGTGTGTGCTTCTTTGCTGGGAAAATGAGTGTGTACACATAGGCTCACATACAAACGCATGCACTCACATGCAAGGGCACAGGCATGCACATGCGTTCACACACGTACACACACACACACAAACACATATACACACACAGCCTCTCAACTCCACTACGCAGTTAGCTCTATACTATGAATTATTAAAGAAATAGAAGGAGGAGAGCTAAAAGCAGAAGCTTGAAATTATCAGCTCATCACCCAAAAAGAGGCTGTAGATCTTCAAGGAGGAAGGCGGAACAAAAAGAAGCAATTATTCCACAAGTCCTCTTTGCGTTGAACAGATTATAAACAATGTGGTCAATGCATTTATCTTGCCTCTGTAAGGAAAATAAACAGATGTAAATGGAACGGCATGCAAAAATCGATCATTTACTTCACATGCTTCTACATTGTCCACAGTCAGCTGTGGAGAAAATATGTTAAAAATGATTCAGCCATGCTGGAAAGGAGAATAAAAAGAACAAATAGAAAACTCGGCTCTTTTATTTCTATTTAGCAGCCACTACCCAAAGCTGCAGGGGGGTTAAGCAGAAGGTTCGTGGATTTTTAGCAACCTTGAGGAAGGTTATTTCTTCTGAAATCTGATATATGAAGATTCCAGACACACATCTTACATATTGAGGTCAGCTAACATAGATTAGGGGGTAAAATGTGTTAATTACTTGGCACTGTTAAAACAAACCAAAGATGTATGTTAGATCTCATATGATGAGTATGCATTGTATAGCAATTTATAACACACTAAAGACTTGAACCAACAGTAGAACACTTTGATAATCTGCAGTTATTTTGATTTTTTTTCTTATTTCCACCAGATTTTCACAGAAGTTGTAAATCTTGATTTACAAAAACAAAATTGATGCTTCTTTTATCTCTTTGGGGGTTTTGTGCATCTAGGAGAACCAGAGTTTGTTGCTGTCTGGTGCAATCTTTGTTAAATAAGTGATTTAACCTCCCTTAAATATCATTTGCCTTTCTTTGTTGTCATAGCACTAAAAGTGAACCTGTGTTTTTTCACCTATAATGTGTAATTTAGTCACTACAACATACAGAATTTGGCAATAATATATAAACAGAGTTATTAGTTCCTAGGGAACACTGGAAAGGAATTTTACAGTGTTTCTTGTTTAGTATGACACTGAACCAAGCCACTCTGGAGTGTGTTTGTAAAACAGCCCTGCTAAAATGTAGAAAAGACTGTAACCTTGGTGAAGTGCAGTTCACTGATAGACAGAAGATGGGCAAGGAAAGATTCGTGGTACCTGGAGGATGGACGCAAGAAATACAATACTGAAAACTGAGCAAAAATAACAGAAGGCTGATGAAAAACCTTTCTGGAGCATCTTTCACAAAAGAACCTTTTTATACACATTTGCTTAAGCGGAGTGGTCCTCCACCTTCCTAATGTTGTGACCCTTTAATATGGTTACTTGCCTTGTGGTGACTCCAACCATAAGATTATTTTCATTGCTACTTTGTAACTGTAATTTTGCTGACATTATGAATCGTTATTTAAATAGCTGATATGCAGGATATCCTATATGAAAGTCTTATTGCCCCCCCCCAAAAGAGTTTTGACCTACAAGGGGAAAATTAGAGAATTAGGACTTCGTCATTTTTTTTTTTTTTTTTACTTTTTCTCCTGCAGTTGACTAATTTCATTTTCTGAAAGACAGGAAGAGAAAGTTTTCTTCACTTCCTACATATTCTTTTCCAGTTCTGTCATGACATGAATACCTCCCAGAATGTAAGGTTTTCAGTAGTGGTAATAAACAGGCTGCCCATGAGCTACGACAGAGAACTCTGTCCACAAGGCTGTGGCTATATTCAAAGCAAGCAGACAGACTAATAGTGACATCAGGCAGGGGCTCAGCTACAGCTTGTAGTGCGCCTGTGAACAGTCACCTTGATTTTTCCTTTGTGAGGGTAATAGTTTCTGGGGAAATTCCCTGAGTTGGGGCAGTGAAATGCCACCTATCACAGAGAGGAAAGGTGGCATTTAAGAGCTGAAGTGCTTCCCAGGAAGCTAAGAAATAGAAGCAGAGTAGCTACTTTACTAACGCTAACAAGGTGCTGCCCCGTGCTGCTGTCGCGTACGTGCTGAGATCGGAAGATTCCAGAAAGTCTAAATGGTTTTTCTGTCTGTCAAATGTACCTTTTAGTTTTCTCCCGCCTCGCACCGATGCGTCTGAGGAATTCTTAGGGAGTGCCAATAGGCAGCACAGAAACAGTGGAGTAAGAAAGCTCTGATGGCAATACCTTTGTGGCCGCCATGGAGCCAATTTGGAAGGATGTCTGTCTGAAAAGACCCTCAAACTTCCCATCAACATGCTTTCCTGGACGCAGTCTAAGAGCACTCGCTCCCTTTTCTGTTTGAATTTTAAGGCCACCTCTTTTCATTTTACGTTTTTTTCTTTCTTTCTGCTTCAGTTAGAGAAAGTTCCCTGCCCCATGGACACATGACTCAGCAAGGAAGTGAAGGACAGGGCTTACCCTGCTTGCTATATACCAACACCAAAAACAAAAACAAAACAAAACAAAAACCTGGAGTGCTCAATGTTCTGGAAGTATTCTTTTGAGAGTTTATGAAGAAAATGTATTTTTCATATTTTGTACAATTAAACAAAAGGTGTACATGATATCTAATCGCAACATCCATTTAATTGAAAACACATACTTCAAAACCTCTAAATTACAGTTTGGAGAAATACATTCACATGCAGAATAAATCCTGCAACCTTCTCATAAATCCTTCTAATACAAGTTTTGAAAGCACTGGGGGTTTTCTACAAACCCAGTACAATGTTCCAATATCTTTCTACAAGCCTAGGCAGCAGCAGAGGGAAATGAACACAGTCAGGAGAATCTATTCATGATTGAAACAGAAAAAAACAAAAAAACAAAAAAACAAAAAAACAAAAAACAAAAAACAAATGGGGAAACAGAATTGAGATGGCGATTTCTCACCACAGACCCAATGATTCTGCTTGCTTCTCCAGTCTTCCTTCTGAGTCTTAACAGCTATACAGATGCTGAACCACTGTCTCCATCACTGGATATCCACAGCTTGGTTACAGAGCACGTGAGGAAGCTGTATTTAAGACACGCCTGGTTTTCCAGATTGAGAATAGCGCATGGGGTTGGTTCTAGTTGGAAGGCATAAGTAACATTAGCCCTCAGCATGAGAAGAACGGCAATCTCACTCAGGAAGTTCTGGACGGCAAATACCAGGCTCGTCTGTCTTTTACCTGAGATTTCTCTCTTTCAAAGTCGGGAAAAGAAACCATTACATGTCCTAAGAGAAGCGAGGCAGAGTTGCTGTGGGCTCTACCAGTTTTCAACATCTGTAAGCAATCTACCACATATTTTGTATTGGATTGTTTATTGTATCAATTTTCTGTAAATTAAACTTCCTAGCATAGCCTTCTCCCAAAATGGCATGTCCTATAATTCATGTGTATCCAAGCCTGGTGCTAAGAAGCAGAAGTTGAATGTGTCACCCAGGGGATATTCCCAGAAGCTAATTACCTAGGGGAACTCATGAGAGGTTGCAAAGATTACTGTGCCTCAACAATAAAGTAATGAGACTCATTTCCATGTGCATATGTGAAAACCACATCTATTCTCTGTATTGACTTATGCGTACTTTTAGCAGATCTATGCAAATCCTACCTGGCTCACTTTTTAACTCTCTCTGTGGAGCTTTACCTATCAATATAGAGTCTTCTTTGAGCTTACTGTATGTGTCATTCATGTAGAACACAGTGTACTGCCATTAATAGTTACTGTAGCATGATTTACGTACTACCTTTTCAAACAGCATTTCCACTGATGGAATAACAACAGATTATGCAAATGTTCAGCACCTTTAAGTAATATTTATATGGAAACTCTTTCGCTGGGCCAGGCATCCGGATGTGGCTCTGTGGAGAAGTTGCATCTTATGTTTTTAAGGAAGTCTCATATACTCTGTCTAAAACTTATATATGACCTCACTCTATCACCCTTGTTTTGAGAGCTTCATCTCTCTGTGGCAATCTGAGAAGTGGTAAGGTTTGATGTTGTGGAGCCCAGTAGGAGGCCACTGGTCACTTAGCTGTTTTAATCAGAAGATCTCAAGTAGAGATGACTGACTACGGATTTGCAGCATCCACTGCATGCGATTTAAATAAATTTTTTTTCATTACAAAATACCAAGACATAAATATTTCATTATATCAGCAGAAAATGAAGAAATATATTCTTTATCTGAGAAACTGGCTATGCTTGGAAGTTAAAAGTATTTTATTCTTGGCATATCTTAGTTCCTCATTTGCTATTAGCTGAAATCCTCCCATCTACATCATGTGAGATCTACGTATTTTTCCTTGGACCTAAATAGCTAACTCTTCCTAAAAGAACTCTAAAGGGATTGACGCTCTTCCATGGGATGGGTCTCCAGTTAGGGCAGTCATTGTTTGGCCAATAACTAGATAGATTGATAGATAGATAGATAGATAGATAGATAGATAGATAGATAGATAGATATCCCTGCTCCATCTTTATCTCTGAACATTTTGTAGGCAAGAAAAGTTTTAGGTTGAATGTTTTGTGGGTAGATTGACGACGTCCTTTTTTTCCCTCTGGAAATCCCATCTGAACATGTCAGTCTCTATGTGAACCTCTCATAGGAAATCTCATCTAGGGTCATTCTCACAGACTCCCCATATTCTCCCCTGACTCCAAGATGCCCCCTACCTGTGTCCAGTCTCACTCCCAGGCTTCATCCTCCCTCCTCTTCCCATAGGTCCCCTAACAAGTGAAGCAGGGGCTGTCTCAGACTCTGTTCTCCTGCCATTGAATACCCTTTCTTTTCCTGGACTGCTTGATTGGGTCTCAGCGGGAGAGGATGTACATAGCCCTTCTGGGATTAGATATCCTAGGGTGGGGTGTTAACCAAGGGGGCTCCTCCTTCTAAGAAGAGATGGAGAGGGGTTAATGGAGGAGGGGTTTGTATGGGTGGGACTGCGAAAAGAGAAAGGAAAGGGTTTGTGATCAATATGTAAAGAGAATAATACATAAATAAATTGTTGGAAAAAGGAAAGACAGAGAGAAAGAAGCAGAATAAGAAGACAGATGGGGAAGAGAGAGAGGGACAGAGAGACAAAGAGACAGAGATAGAAAGGAGGGAAGGGGAGGGAGGAAGAAGAGGGGGAAAGGGAAGTGTGTTAGAAGCTGTATTATAATTTGGTCTTTGAAATTGCAGTACTGGGCAGGTATGGTGGAATGTGCCTTCAATGTCAGCACTTAAGAGACAGAGGCAGGTGGATTTTTGAGTTGCAGGCCAGTCTGCTCTACATAGTGAGTTCCAAGACACCCAGTATTACATAGTGAGACCCTGTCTCAAAACATGCAGTATCTCAATATATATTCTATTATTTTGTTCTGTATCATGTAGAAAGGGACTGTGAGGCAGTGACTATACTGGAAACAGATATGCTCGAGAACCATTTTCAATATATTCTACTTTAAAAATAAACAAGTTTCTACCACCACTGTTATCAAGAAGTCTATGCTCAGATTAATGATACTTTGCTTAGAATAAAAAATCAAAATATTTGGTAAATTGATCACCATTGGGATTCTGTAAACCCCTCCCCTCAGTTACCTGGCAATAGCTAGGTATGCTTTGCCCCAGTGAGCTGACACTATAAAAGGGGCTCTTGCTCCCTCCTCTCTCTCTCTTGGGCTCTTGTGATTTTGCATGCTTACTTCCCCCCTTAACCCTCCTCTTCCCCTTCCTTTCCTCCCACTTCCTCCATGTGTTCCTGGCCAACCTCTACTCCTCTACTCCTCTATTCCTCTCTTCTCTCTCTCTCTCTCTCTCTCTCTCTCTCTCTCTCTCTCTCTCTCTCTCTCTCTCTCTCTCTCCCTCTTAACTCTCCCATGACCTGAATAAACTCTATTCTGTATTAGACCATCATGTGGTTCATCCTTCAGGGGAAGAGATTCCCAACATGGGTCCCCCAGAGGCATCTTCCTTGCCTCCAGGCCTCGCCACACCTCCATGAGCCATATCTCCCCACTCCCTTCATCCTTTATCTAACATTGGTGCTGAAACCCAGGACATCATCTTTTAACAACATTGGTGCCCTGTGACTTTTAACAACAATCACATATTATACATTGTCAAAATACAATGATTCTTTACTAATATACCTACATTAAGTTCATTCAGTGCATTCATATGATAGAATAACAATCTAGAAGGGAAAATTGCATAGATCTATTCCTATCTAAACAAACATGTAACATTTTGACCATCTGTTTCTCTTTATTTCTTTACATGAGAAATTCGATTACATTGATCAGTTGCTAGGGAGGATAATTGACATTGATAAACTTAAATAAATATTATGATAACAGAAACAATTTTCTAGAAGTAAGAACTGGGAAATAATTCAGGGAGAGATAAAGTCTTGAAAAAAATGTGGGAGAGTCAATCAAAACTAAGGATGTATAAAAAAGTTTTGAGACAATCAATCCTTTAGTAAATCAACTTAGAAATACACTTAAAATATACTATTCACGTGTATCATCATCAGAGATGCACACAATTAGAATGTTAGCAGGAATTATCAATAATATACTAAGCTTTAATTAGTAATTTGTTACATAACATGTTCTGTAATATTATTTATGTATCCCATTCCTACAATTTCAAAAGGATTATACTTGGCAAACCTTTTTTCAGTAATTATTTGAAACTGTAACTTTTTCTTTTAGCAAAAATTCTTACATAAAATATTGGCAATATCAGCCTTAGGAGAAAATGAAATTAAATGAAATATTTCTCAGTTTTACTCCCAGTTGTGATATGAATGATGAGCTCCCCAATATATGAATATATACAATTCTGGGGATCTGTAAATGTGTAGTCGTGTAGAAAGTAACATTTTGCAGGCGTGAGGACTGTGTGAGGCATGTAGTGATGAGAATATTTTCAATGAACTGGTGAATGTATTGAAATATGTCTTTGTAAAACAAACAAACAAGCTCTGGTGGTAACTGAGAGCAAAAAAAGAAGGTTGTGTCAAGATAAGAGTTGAAGACTGATTATAGAGACACAGCAGCCAAGGAACTTTTGAATGTAGAAAAGCCCAGTGGGAACTCTCCCTCAGTGCCCTTGAGATAACTCTGCCAAAGCCAAAATAGATTCTCCCAGTTTTATAGTTTGGTCCCAGAAAAGTAAAAGGACACATTTCTACTGGGATTTTTTTTGTTGTTCTTTTGTTTTGTTTTTTATCATCAAATGGCAGCACACTAAGAAAATATTTAATTCTCAAAAATAGATAGATAATAGATGGTAGATAGATAGATAGATAGATAGATAGATAGAATCACATTAAGCATTCCTAATCTAATCTGCATGTTTTTTCCAGCCTCTCTAAAGTGATGTCAGTAAATGTCAGCATTTACAATAGGCCTGCCTGATGCAGACAATTCTGCTACTCGGGATTCTGTTTATAAATACTAATAAAACAATTTGGAAATACAATTCACAATTGTTCAACAAATATGAATACAAATTGCTTGTTTCATGTCATCCTTTGACTATAATGAACTTATAAACATGTCTAACCTAAGGGTCTTTTCTATTGTATAAACAAGGCTATTGGAGCCAATTGATGTTGAATACAATTCAACTCTCATCATTACTGCTCTAAACATAGTACAATAGGTGGAATAAAATGAGAAAGACAGTTGTCTAGTGACAAAGAGTAACATTGAAAATAAATACAAATAATATTTTACATAGTCAATGTATTATATTTAAAACCATATATGCATTTACTAATATATAGATATGTGTGTGTGAATGTGATATAAAAGTTTGTGAAGAATCATAAATTTGAAGGAGTGTAGAGGGCTATAAAGAAACATTTGAAAGAAGGAGAAATATTGTAATTAAATTGTATTATCAATAATTGAAAATTTAATGTAGTCAGAAGTAATCATGTGGGAATGATACTATGATGAATATGAAGCCATAGCCACCATAATTAATCTCTTTGAATTTTGACACAGGATTCTGGGTTATATTTTCATCAGGCTACTGATCCATCTCATCCTGCTGGCATAAAATGCTGCTTTTGTTGTGCCATCCACTAGATTCTAGCTAAGATTATGACCATACATGAAACTGACTGGTAGGTCTGACAAAGTTAAATGAGCTCATATTGCATTATGTGAGTACTACTCCCAATAAAAATGACTTTCTTATAATAAAGCAGAGGCATGAGTCCAGAAGCAAACTGAGATTATATGTTATGACTCATTTAATAGACAGGAAGTTAAGACTTGCCAGTTTCCTGAAGAGGAAATGATCTTCTTTAGAGACCATTATCATCCCTACACCACCATATTGAATATTTAGATCGTGTAAATAATGGGGAATGTCTTGTTATTGTTTTAAACCATCAGATTTGTGACCAGATATTTTGGCAGTTAACATTTCTTTTTGTGTAATACTGTATTTAAAAGGATTGTTCGTGTAAGATTCGAATTCTATGTTAGGAAATATGTTACTATTCATAATAACAATAGTAACACTCTTTACAATAGTCGAGAAATAAAAACAAGTTCAAAACACATCAGTGAATAATAAATGAAGACAATATCATACATATGCATGATGAAACCATAAAAAGCACAAAATATTCTCATCCACCAATTTTACAAGAAACAAATAAATGAGACAACTAAGTGCAGAAAGAAACATGCTGTGAGTGCATCTCACCCCTATGTGGAATCCAAAAAAGCTGACATAATAGAGGACAAGAATATGGCAGTGATTACCAGATATCAGGAGCAGTGAGGTTGAGAAACAAGAGACAGGGAAAGGTTGAACAGTGGGGATGAGTTACAGGAGAGGAGAGCAGGAAGCTGTGTTGTGCTCCAGCAGAGAAAAACTATGACTAATACAGTGTGTGTTGTAATAAACGAAAAAATAAAGCTTTGATCAATTTTAACTGAACAGGAAAAATAATTGAGGAGGTGGGTATGTTTATATATTGTATGGTGTAGATATATATTAAAACTCCCCATAACACCTCATTAGCATGGACAATTTCTATGTTATTATGTGTCACATACATATTTTTAAATAAGAAACTTAAAATGACAGTGATGTACCTGAACTTGAAAATTTCTATGACAGTTATTTTATGGTCTCAAATTGGAATGGTGGCTCTTATTAATATATGTTATGAGCTAGTTTATATGGAATTTATACTGAAACGAAAATTATCCTTATATTTTATAGATACCATTAAGATTTCTTATTGTACTATCTTGAGTCAAGGGACACTATTGCTCTTCTCTCTCTTATCATCCACTTCTAATTGGTCCTAGTTTCTTATCTGACAACATCATGGTCTCCATGGAGACCTTCTAGGCAAAGAAGTGGAAAAAATATTTTCAGTCACTGATGTGGCTTATGTTGCTCAGCAGATATAGGCACTTTTTACTAAGCCTGAATCAAACTGAAGATCCAACATAGTGGACAGAAAAAACTGAAGACCACAAATTATCTTTTGACCTCTATATGATCTTCCTAGTGTAATCTTATTTATAAAATAAATAGATGTAACTTAAATAATTAACCAAATACAAATAGTATTTAAAAAGTCTTCTAGAGTTCAATAAAGAATACTAAAGATCAGATACAAATTGCAGTAAGATTTTTGTTTGAGCTCTTACATTAAAAGATTTAAAAGCTTTCACCTCCATAATTACTGTGAGATTAATTAAACATGAGTAGGTATTTTGCTTTCAAAAGACTCAGTTTGCAGAGAGAATGACTGTCTGTAACTCACCTCAACTCCAGAGAGATAGCTGTATAACAGACAAGATCTGCTTTCCTGGAGTAGAAAACATCCATTAGAAAGAACACTTACAGATAATTTTGTCAAAGTAGTGGAGAAACTGAGTGTAAAAAATGGGTGAATCCAGAGAATGTTTTCCAAAACGAAGAACCACACTGCTAATTAAAGGAGTAGCCTCAGATAACTCAGGGAAAAAGCATTTGGGAAATCCATTTTGGTATTTACTCATCTAAGAAGTAGGTATGGTGGTACCTAAAATGATAAACACTCTTGAGGTTGGTAGTTCAGCTGTCACCTGGCATGTTTAGGGTGTAGGTTTGGTCCACAGCATTGAAAACAAGGAGGGAAGAAAAGAGAATTTTGGATGTGAAAGTCTGCATACTGCCCATAGAAAGCATGGTTTAGAAGAGATTCCACTTTCTTACTGGCTCACAGATGTTGGGAGGACAAGCAGCTCTGCTGCTGGAGAGCAGATGGCCCTGTTATATTAATTCTTCCAAAGCGCCTCCGCAGATGCATTGAGTAATGGCATTGAGAACCACCACAAACATCAGTGCCAGCTGACTTGAAAAAACTAATGTATGAACACAATTGTGCTGCCTGTCTCTTGGACTGCAAAATTTGTTCAAGACTGTAGAGAAAGTCAGTGGGCACAAGGCAGGCTGAACTCGGGTGAGGAGAGAAAGTTCAGTCTGATCTAGTCGACTGGTTTGATACAAAGAAAAATGACAAAAAGCAGCTTGGTAGAAGAAAGGGTTTATTTGGTTTGCACTGATTCATCATTATCCATGGTTGATGGAATCTGTGGCAGGAATGCAGAAAGGAGTTGAAGGCAGGAACTGAAACAGAGAGCAAAGAGAAACAATACTTACAGGCTTCCTCTTTATGGCTCAGCATGCTTTCTTCTACAATTTGGGGTCATCTGCCATGGACTGGCATCACCTAAATAGGATTGACCCCCTTTCATATTCATCATTCATCAAAAATGTCTCTTAAAAAATGTCATCGTGAAATTTTTAGACAAATGGATGAAACTAGAAAAAAATTATCCTGAGAAAAGTAACTCAGACCCAGAAAAAGAAATATGGTATGTCTTTACTTATAAGTGTATATTAGCTGTTAAATAAATAATTACTAAGCTAAAACAAAATTTCTCATAGGCATGTCTTAGGACCAAAGTGATGGAGGCAGTTTCTCACCTCAGGTGAATCTAGATTAAGTTTAATTTACAAAGATCAACCAGCCCACTTGAAATTTTGCAGGCAGCAAGAGAACAGGAAGCTTGCAAATCATAAAATAAGCTATGGTGATTCCTTGCTGAAGTAGAAAGTAAATCTTACTCAGCAGGAGGAAGTAATGAGGGTCCTGAAATCAGGTAGACAGGGAAGACATAACAGAATGCTGTTCTGCTCAGAAGCTGTTAGATGAGAAGGAAGAACAACTCTGTTCCCAGCACTTGAATAAGGTGCAAAGAGCAGGAAGGAGGCAAAGCAAAGAACACATTTACACTAGCAAAGAACATGAGACACAGAAGGTTTCCATGATTTGTCTATTTTCCTTTTCCCATTTGAGGTTTTAGACCCTTCTCTTGGACTTTCTGATTATCCTGCCTGTCTCTATACCCATTGTGCTGTGTTTGCTTCCATTTTTAACAAAATTAATCCTTATCCCTTTTCTTTCATTCCTTACTATATTTCCTGATTTTCCTGATGTCACTCTTTACTTCACTTGTTTATCAATCTCTTTAATTATAAAAATATCTAATACTTTAGCATGCCTTAGTAATATTCTTCCTTCTTAGTATAGGAATCATTAAGGGATATAAACATAGCATTCATATGCTTTTTATTATATTAATCATGTAGTGTCTTCTTAAATAGCTTTTGGTACTACTCTCTGCTTCTTACTTCTAAATTTGTACTGGGAATCATAAATCCAGAAAGAAACTACCCAGTAATAAGACGAATACAACTGAAAAGATAAAAAACAATAAGTGTGGGGGGAATGTGTAAGTCACAATGCAGTCTCTGCCTTTCTCGCTCTCTGTCTCTCCCTCTCTGCTCTCTCTCTTTAGCTATCACTTTGTCCTCTGTCTCTCTGTCTCTCTATCTCTGTCTGTCTCTGTTTGTGTGGGTGGAGGGTGTGTGGGTCACAGAGAAAGAGAGAGACAAATATATTCATAAAGTGAATTAAAAGGTAGGTAAATGTATGAGAAATTAAATGTAGAAACAGATGTAATGTTCAACAATAGAAAGGTTCTACAAAAATAGTCAATCAGAAATAAAAAAAATCAATCAGGAGTAATAATAATCAAAGCCCTAATCACATATGAAACCAGAATGATTGAGAAGAATGTGAGGTCAATAAGATATAGCAAAGCCCTAGCTAAGGTTGCCATTGCTGTGATAAAACAATGGGACTAAGGCAAAGGTGGGAGAAAAGTGTTTATTTGGCTTATGCATTCACGATTCTGTTCATTATTAATGGAATTTGGCACAGGTATTCAAACAGGGTAGGACCTTGAAGTCATGAAGAGGTATTGATTGCTGGCTTGCTTCCCTTGGCTTGCTCAGCCTGCTTTCTGATAGAACCCAGGACCTCCAGAACATGGAAGGCAGAATCAATGATGAACTGGTCTTACTCATTAATCACTAAGAAAATTCCCTACAAGTTTACCTATAGCACTATTTCATGGAAGAATTTTTAATTGATATTCCCTCCTCACTTTAGTTTGAGACAAGTTGACATAAACACGTCTACAAGAAGAATATTTTTTAAAAAATGAAACATTAACAGAAATTTCAATAAATATTAGTAAGTGTAATGGGCTCAAACATGAATAGAGGAGGTAGAGAAATTAGTATAGAAAAACTAAACTGCAGCATGTAATTTATAGGTTTAAATGGAGATATGAACATAGAGAGGCATCAAGAAAAAGAAATACACCCAGAGAATCAAATAACCCTATTAAAAAATGGGGTACAGAGCTAAACAAAACGTTTTCAGTTGAGGAACACCGAATGGCCGAGAAACACCTGAGGAAGTGCTCGACATCCTTAGCCATCAGGGAAATGAAAATCAAAACAACCCTGAGATTCCACCTCACACCAGTCAGATTGACCAAGATCCAAAACTCAGATGACAGCAGATGCTGGCGAGGCTGCGGAGAAAGAGGAACACTTCTCCACTGTTGGTGGAATTGCAAGCTAATACAACCACCCTGGAAATCAGTCTGGCGATACCTCAGAAAATTGGATATAGTACTACCTGAAGACCCAGCTATTCCACTTCTGGGCATATACCCCAGAGACACAACAAAGATATATGCACCACAATGTTCATAGCGGCTCTATTTATAATAGCCAGAAGCTGGAAGGAACCCAGATGTCCTTCAGAAGATGAATGGATACAAAAATTGTGGTACATATACACAATGGAATACTACTCAGCCACCAGAAACAATGACTTAACCAAATTCTTAAGAAAATGGCTGCATCTAGAGAATATCATCCTGAGTGAGATAACCCAGTCACAAAAGAACAGACATAATATGCAGTCACTAATAGTGGGATGCTAACCCCAGAGGCTTGCACTCCCCCAGAAACAACTCACAGACTGTATGAAGTCCAAGAAATAAAGAAAACAAAAATATACATATATTTACAAAACAAGAAGACTTTGACTATTTCCATGTTGCGTTTTGTTTTGCATGTACTTTACGCTTATTGTAACTATTAGATTTTCAATGCATACTGTCAAGCCCTTGAAAAAAATCAAGTACTGACTAAAAAAATATATTCACATGGTTTTATGTAAAAATTATTTCAATGTCTGAAAAAACAATACTGACAAAAAATGTATAATTTTAAGCAAAAAATGTTTAAAATCTGTACATTTATCTTTGTTTTGTAAAATAAAGTCGTTTAAAAAAAAGAATAAATTGAATAATAATTGTCAGCAGAATGAAAACATATAAAAGGTTTGGTTTTGTAAGACCATTTTCATTGCAATAAACAACTAACTAAAAGAATAAATAAATAAATAAATAAATAAATAAATAAATAAATAAATAAATAAATCTTTAAAAAACAAACAAAAGAAAAAAAAAAAAAAAAAGAAATACACATGACCAAAAATGACATTTCTAAGACTCAGAGTACATAAAACTAAAACCAAAGAATCAATGTTTAAAATTGAATAACACACACACACACACGCACACACACACACACACACACACACACACACACACACACACACACACAAGCACAAACTCACAAAGGCAAAATACATGTAGATAACATCAGACCTCTTAGCATCTTTGATGGGCCACTTCAATTAAGGAGGAAAGAAGGCCAACAGAATTCTACAGCTGTTTATATATCAAACACAAGTGATCATGGAGTTCTGAGCCTAACACATACATCTAAAAAAAATCCTGCACTTACATATCATGAAACATTATGAAATAGGGACAAGAATCTTGTAAGTATCAGAGAAAAATAGAGTATTCTGTGAGACTGTGGCTTCTAGAAATGACAGGGAAGCTACACAATGATATGACTTCTCACACCAATAGGGCTCTCTAAACAAGATCTGAACAATGACAAGAGCAATCAATGAGATAATGTGAAAGGAGGGAACTATCAGGGGCTCCAACCTAAGACAAAATACTACTGGCTAATAATATCTGGTGAGAGAGGTAAACATTCTTTCTCAGAGGTGACCCCTCAATTGGTTGTCCATTTCAATGTGCTCATCTCTGCGACTATAATATATACACAAGCAACACTAAATGGATTTAGAGGACTTTACATTTGTGTGTGTGTGTGTGTGTGTGTGTGTGTGTGTGTGTGTGTGTGTGTGTTAGTCAAAAGAGAAGAGGCCACAAATTTGAGAGGGAGAACATGGGAAGGGTTGGGGAAGAAAACATAAGAGAGGCTGGAAGGAGGATGGTAAAGAGTAAAAATGATGTTAATATATTTTTCTATTAGAATAGAATTTTAAAATATATATGATAGAGCTCTGGATGATACATTTTAAGCACTGAAAGTAGATAGCTGTCAATCAAGATTATCATATCTGGCAAAGATATCTTTTGACATTGATGAAAAAAAATGAAAATCTTTCAAGGTCAGCACAAACTATAGTATTGCACAGACACTAAGCCAAGATAGCACAAAATGCTGAATGGAACACAGAAGAGAAAAAGACAGACTCAATCACTCGAGCACTGGAAAAAGTAAATCTCGCAAAGTAAAAGATAAACATTCCATAACTGGAAAGTAATCAAACTAGGCCAATTCAGTGAATCAACAAACCCTAAAAACAAATAAAAGAATGGAGAAAAAGGTAAGAAAACCTGCCAGGACAGAAACCAATTGCAGCATCTGCCATTTTTCTTTAACAGAAACATTAAATTTAAGTCATATGAATTATGTAATATATTGACTGCATGATAAAACAGCATGCAGATATCCTTGTCCAAAAATTTACCTCACTAGAAAAAGTAGTCTTTTCCCAAAACAACAACACCTATTCCTAAACAGGGCACCTCAATTTATTTTTCACGATGAAAAGGGAAAGAACATTATCAAAGTTATTTTCCAAGACCAGAATTTCCAAATAACAAAACCTAGGTAAGAATACAACCAATAAAGAAAACCATAGAGCAATTTTTCTAATAAACACAGATCCATAATTATCAATAAAAATGCACAAACTGAATAAAACATCACATTAGAAATTATACACCAAATTTCTCGGTGTATAAAATGCATACTGTGCAAGCCTGAGAAAGGAACTTCAGATCCCCATGGAAAGGATGAGTGAGCACAGCATCCTGTCTGCAATCTAAGTACACAAGAAATGAAGCCAGAGGATGCCAGAAGCAAGCTGACAATATGAACTGGGTAAACCATTAGCATGAGTCGAAGTGAGAGATCTTGCCTACATATAGAAGATGAAAAGCTATTTAGAAAGATACTCAACATCAATCTTAGGATTTCACATGAGTGTGCGTCCACACAAGCACACACACACACACACACACACACACGTCACATGTGTCCCACATATAGACTATCTATGCATATAAAAGCAGCTACGCAAATGCATGCACATGTCTCCAAATACATAAAAAAACACATATGCTGCATGCACACTTCACACCTGCACACCTGCAAGATAGATAAAAAGTATTTGACACAATTTAACATCCCTTTATAAAAGCCGTGAAAAGTGAGAAGTTGGAGGGACATACCTACACAAAATAAAGATACTGCACAATAAAGTTAGCATCAGTGTAATGGTCAATAAGGAAACCTGAAAGCATGTCCTCTCAAACCTGGAATGAGAAAAGAGTGCCAGTATCTGACAGCAAGTACAATAATCAAGAGATAGAAATAAAAGGGATATAAATACTATTCAGGGATGCCAACCATCTCCAATTGCAGATGATATTCTATATTTTCCATACCTTGAAGACTATACCAGAACTCTCTCAAAATTCATAACCACTTCCAGCAAAATATCAGGATGCAAAATCAGCTTATAAGTGTCTGTAAATTTTCTATATGCCAATAAAAATTTGCTGAAAAAAAATGAGGGAAGATTTTTATTTACATATCTCCTAAAAATTTCAAACAAAAATTTAGCTATAAAGTATGTGAAATACTAACAGTGAAATTTTTCAAAAACTAAAGATAATATTGAATAGAGTAGAAGACACAGAGACCATATTCATGAATATACAGATTCATGTTGTGAAAATGGCTACCCTTATTAATTAATTAAATTAATCGCCAGTTCAGTTCAAAAACCTAAAAATGCCAGTGTCATCTTTATTTTAATTACACTACAGATCTTCACATAAACAGCACAATAGTTTACAAAAAAACAGACACAAAGACATGTGCAATAGAATATAAAAACATAAATGAACCCACAAAGCTATTGCCACCAGATTTTCACAAAATTGAAAGCACATTGAGAAGTGCCAGCAACTGCCAGAAAAACTTAATTGGGAAACCAAAATATAGAGGAATATGTACAAATAAGCATCTCTCAAAAGCAAAGACAAACTCCAAGTGGATCTGAAACCTTCATGTCAGTGTTCAACTCTGAAGCACCTACAGGAAACTATAAGGAAAATATTCCCATGCTATGGATGTAGAGAAAAACTCTGGAAAAGAATCCAATAGCTGAGTACATACTAGCATTTACAGATAGCATCGCAGGTAACGTAAAAACTTCTCTACAGCCAGAGACATAGAGAAGCTTTAGACTCTAGAATGGAAGGAAGTATTCATTAGTTTTACATTTCCTTGGAGATTAAATTCGTGAATACATTAAAATATCTCAAAGGAAAACAGTAAAAACCAAATAGTCCAGTAAATAAGTGGGGGAATACATTGGACACCCTTGAAAGCATTAGGACAAATGACAAGTCAATATATAATTTTAATAGTCCCACGGACTTAGGCATTATAGAAACGCAAATATTCAAATTCCATCTCACTGCAATGGGGATGGCTGTTAGGAAGAACAGTGACTGTTAGTAAAGCTGCAGGGGAAAGAAACCCATACCCGGCTTGTGGGAATGTAAATTAGTCCAGCCAATATTGGAATCAATGCATAGGTTTCTCAGGAACCAAAGACACAAAACCACTCCATCAGCCAGCTGTATCAGTCCTGGTTTATATGTCCTCAAAATGCATTTAATCAGCACTTGACATGGTCAGGAAAGTTATTTGCCCATCCTTGTCTAATGTTTCACCATTCACACCAGCCAAGTGATGAAACTCTGCTTGGTGGTCATTAGAAGTTAAACAAAGAAGTACAATATGTGTATGCACAAAGTGGGATTTTATTCTGCCATAAAATGACAATTACTGGAAAATATTTGAAGTCCTATTAGACCAGTTAAGCCACAATGTATATGACAAATACTGCATGTTTTATTTTATGGGTAGAACATACTTAAATACATACCTACACACACACACACACACACACACACACACACACACACACACACACACAGGCAGATAGAGGTGGGGAATTTTGCTAGGCTTATTGGAAGAATAAAAGTAATATGGAACAAAAAGTCAGTTTGCTTTTGTATTACTAGTAACTCATTAAACTGAAAGACAAAGAAAATAATATTAAATATCAGACTAAAAAGATTGCTCAATAGTTAAGAACACTCGCTGCTTTTCCAGAAGGTCTGGGTTCAATTCTCATAACCTACATGGAAACTTACAATTATCTGTAACTTCACTTCTTGGAGTTCTGACAACCTCTGAAAGAATTATACTCCCATACTGCACAGAATTTAATTCAGGCAAAACATCACACACATATAATAAGAAGTTGTAGAAATAGAAAATATCGGTCATAAACTGTGTAACACATGAATTGGCCCACCTGGGACAGGCATGCAGATATGAGTGGCACATACATGGTCCCCTGAGCACCACTCTATGGTCTGCCCTTGCTCTTCAGTCTGGAGGAGCCCTGTGGGACCCCAGGAGCATCCTTTCTTCCCTAAGAAAGCTTACCCTGTACTAACCAACGTGAAACCCTGCCATAACTCCTCACCTAGCTGGGTCTGCTGACACGTCAGGTGACCCTCCAGAGATAGCCTACAGAGATAAGAGGGGCACAAGCTGTTCTCTGAGTACCATTGTCTGGCTGTGTCCTTGCTCCACGGTCTGGAGGAGCTTGCAGGACCCCAGAAGCATCCAGCGTCCCCATTGAAACCTTCAGGGCCATCAAACTTACCAGCTTAAACTTTACTTGGGATCTGCTGCAACACCGAGTCTGACCGGGACAGCCTGCAGAGTGGGCGCTTCTTGAGGCACAGCCAACAGAGGAAAGTACCCTGAGTCCAAGACACTCCCCCTTTCCTAAGAAGTCCTTCTGCCATCAGCCAGCCAATACCGAGGAAAAGCAGATTCCTAAAGGACAGTGTGAAAATGAAATCAACAGGCCCCAAAGCAATACGGAATCAGCAAAGCTCAGCTATCCTATTACAACCAACCCTGGGTATCCTAATGAAACTGAAACACATAAAGATTTTCTTAAATCCAGTCTTACAAGGATGATAGAGCCCTTTCCCGAGAACATGAATGTGTTCCTTAAGGAAACACAGGAAAATACATTCAAATAGGTAGAGGAAGACGAAGAGAAAGCAAATAAATGTAAAGAAATACAGGAAAATACAACCAAACAGGGGAAGGGTGTGAATAAAACTGTCCAACACCTGAAAAAGAAAATGAGAGCAACAAAGGAAAAACAAATGAACACAATCCTGGAGATTAAAAACCTAGGAAAGAGATTCGGAACCGCAAGCATAAATAACCATCATCAACAGAATACAGGTGATGGAAGAGAGAATGTCAGGAGTAGAAGATACAATAGAAGAAATCGATACATTCTTCAAAGAAAATGCAAAATCTAAAAAGCTCATTATGCAAAACAGGAAGCGTGAGGGTACTTGGAGGAGAGGAAGGGCTGATGTTGGGTTTTAAAGGGAATTAGTAAATTTAATAAAAAACGATGTAACATATGCATGTGATGTGAGTAAAAGAAATTCAAGTAATAGAAATATTTTAGTAATGGTAGAATTGTTGACAAACATATATACCAAAGCATAGCACAGAAAATGAAAATGCCAAAAATTCAGCCACTAATAATTTTTAAAGATAATTATGTAATACTATTTCTATACAGAAAACTTGGTGTACTAAAACTTGGTGTACCCAGTTTGATGGTGAGTTCTTTAGCCTTTGCCTTTTCCAGCTTGGCAATGCGAGCCACAGACTCATATTGTTGCCTCCCCAGTGGCGGCGGATCTCATTATATCTGTCATTGTAATTGGTTTTAATAGCTTCCAGCAGCTTAGCCAGAGCACCATTGTCTTCTGAGTTAACCTGTGTGAAGGCAACAGTGGTGTATGTCTTCCTGTGGACCTGGCACCCCGGCCTGGCCTTTCCCTTGATGATTCAGTAGGGTACCCCCATCTTTCGACACAGGGCAGGCAGGAAAACCACCAGCTCAATGGGTTCTATATCATGGGCAATCGCCACCAGTTGAGCCTTCTTGTTTTCTTTCAAGGCGGTGACTGTGTTGACTCCTGCTCGGAGAACAAGTGGTCTTTTAGGTGGGATGTCCCCTTTGACAGACGCTTTCTTCCCAGCACAGGCCAGAAGCCTTTGCTTCTTTTCTGCTTTGTCTCTGGCCTGTACCTGTGGGCAAGCTTCAGCGTCCTAGTAGCTGTTTGCCTGTCCAGGGCCTGGATGAACTGGTTAATGGCAGGAGGTACTTTGAGCTGCTTATAGAGGATGGATCTTTGCCGCTGCAGCCTGATGTAACAGGGCCATTTGACAAAGCATGTGAGATCTCTTTTAAGCTGGATTTCCTGCCCAATGCCGAAGTCTTTGGGTCTTTTCTCAAACAAAGGATTGACTGCCTTTTTTGCTTCCTGCTTCTTAAGAATGGAGGGGGCTGGGGCCACCTTCTTCCCCTTGGCCTTCTTTCTTTTGGGCATCTTGCTCCATTGGAGGAGAACCACTAATACTTTTTAAACTTCAAAATCAAAAAGTAAAGTCTTCACACAGACAAGAGGAAAGTCTTACCTGGAAAGGAATATAAATACTAAATAAAACCTTGCAATAAAGAGCTACTGAGAAATATTTAATGAGGAGTAAACAAAGAATTCTCTGAGAAGGAATAGAAAGAGCTTATAAACACTTCTGAAAACATTCAGCTTCATTAGCTACAAATGGCAAATTAAAAAAACTTAGACTCTCAGTTCCATCCCAGTAAAAATATCTGACATTAAAAAATAAAAGATCAACAAGTGCTGGACAAGGTTAGGGAAAGTGGAGTTTGCTGTTGTTGAGAATGCAGACTCATGCTACTCCTCAGAAAATCAGTGTGGAGATTCCCCAGAAACCTAGAAATCCATCTGATACCAGATACAACTACTCCACTCCTGGGTATATACACACAGACTTTACCTCCTATTTTCACAATACTCCCTTTCCATGTTCATTTCTTTTCCATTCACAGTAACTAGGATATCTACAGCAACCCATATGCTCATCAACCAATGAATGTATAATGAGAATCTGATACTTAGACGCAATGAAATTGTATTCAGCTGCAAACTCAATTAAATTTATGGTAAATAATGAAGTTATAGAAAATTATACAAACTCAGATAATTCCAACACCAGAAAAATAAACACTACATTTTTCTCCCTCATACATGGACTCATGTCAGAGTTCAGTATTGAGTTCCTGCAAAATTCATTGAAAGTGGGGAGCCTTAAGAAAGAACAGATAATGGATCATACGCAATGAGAAGGAGATGGGGAATGCTGGTATGGAACAGATTGAGTAATCAGGAGGTAAGAAAAAGAATATGAAATACATTTGGAATCTCTTCCTGTTTACGTGGCTTCCATAGTGCCTGGAATGAAGCATAGACTGTTGAGGGAGAAAGGAACTGACAGTCTCACCAGGTTAGAACCATTTCAGCTTTTGAAAACTTGCCAGGCAACATGTCCACATGTGTGCAGCAGTGTCACAACTGTTATGAGAGGAACCAACCACTCTATTTAGACATGATTTACACTCCACAAAAGGAAATCCATATCTGGTTCTTTAAAACCCCTCAAAACCCTACAATAGGATAGGACAACAGATCTAAAAATAATAATAACTTAATTTCTATTCAAGTAAACTGACAGTGTTGGAAATTCTATAAATTTATATGTTTATATTCATGATAATTGCCATTTTGTAATGATTTATTTATTATATATGAGTACACTGTAGCTGTCTTCAGACAAACACATCAGATCTCATTACGGATGGTTGTGAGCCATCATGTGGTTGCCGGGATTTGAACTCAGGACCTCTGGAAGAACAGTCAGTGTTTTTAACCACTGAGCCATCTCTCCAGCCTTGATAATTGCCATTTTTTAAGTTCTTTGTTTTTACTTACTTTATGTCCTGTTCCCTGCCTTGCTCCTGGTCACCCCGCTCCAGCAACACTTCTACTCTGATCAGGTGGGAAGCCATTGAGTATTCCTCCACCTTGGCACTACAAATCTCTGAGATACTAGGTGCATCCTCTCTCACTGAGGATACACAAGGCAGCCCAGCTAAAAGAATATAGCCCACATACAGGCAACAGCTTTGGGATGATAGCCTCTGCTCCCCCATGTGTCATTTTTCTCCAATTAGAGAAAACTCTTATTTCAGTGAACTATAATAAAGGCAGGATCTTAGGACTGTACAGCTGCTAAAAGAAAGTGATGGTTGAGTGCTCAGCCCTAAACAAGACATTTATATCATCTGCTCTAAGACTCTGGGAACATTGCCTTGGGAGAGTGGGAATGCTGTAAGATGCAGAATAGAGAGATAAGGGCCTCAAAGTATCTTGTAGACAATATATAGTCGTTTCAATAAAAGAATCTCTCAATAATTACATACAACTGCATAGTGACAGGTACGGATATGAAGAGAACTAAGAGGTTCTCTACACTTCACTGCTGACATATAATAAGGACAGACTAAGAGAAAGTATCATTGACTTTGGTTGGACAGCCACCAGGCCTCAATCCTGTATCTCTACACTTTTACATTCAACACTTATTTTCTCATTAATTTTTTAGGGTTTGTGTGTGTGTGTGTGTTGTTCTTTTCTCTATGGTTTGGTTGTTTAGTTTTGTTTTTTTCAACTTAATATAATCTAGGGGCATTAGAGAAGAAACTAAGTTGAGAAACATGGCTCAGACATTTACTTATTAATAGTTAGTATAACTGGGTTTAGCACATTGGAACCACTGCCATCCTGGACCCACAGTCCTGGATGGTATAGGAAAACAGGCTGAGTGAGGTATGGGGAACAAATGATTAACAACATTCCTTCATGGTTTCTTCTTCAATTCCTGTCTCCAGTTTCCTGCCTTGACTTGCTGCCCTCGATTCATTTCATGGTGGACCCTGTCTTGATTACTTTTCTATTGGTATGCTAAAACACCATGACCAAAGTAGCATAAAAGACAATGTTTAGTTTGATTTATGGTTTCCCCATCTTGTGTCTATGATGTCAAAGGGAGGGAAAATGTGAGAACTCACATCTGGATATACCTTGAGGCAGAAAGAGAGAACACTGAGAGTTTCATGAATATTTTAAAATCTCAATGCCACCCCTAGAGCCATATATCCTCCAACAAAGCCTATTAATCTATTCCAAATAGCTTCACTAATTGGTATTAGTATTGATTAAATATTGAAATATTTGAGCCTATATACACCATTCTCATTCAAGCCAACATAGACTGTGATGGGGAAATGTTGGCCACATAAACCCTATCTTTCCACGTACCGTGGGCACGGTGTTTTATCAGAGTATACAAAGCAAACTAGGACAGTCCTAATCCAGCAGAGATAGATATGCTGCTGAACAACAAAAAAAAAAGTTATAAATCTGGGAAAATGGCAGATAAGAATCACAGACAGACAGTGGTAGAAAGAAGAAGAAGTAGAATTCAGAATATACATGCATGAAATTTTCAAAGAACTAATTTAAACTTGAAAGGGTAAATGTATACAATTCTACCCACACTGATAAATGACAGACATCATTCATTTTATGACTGTATAACATGTCATAGTGTCATCTACGCATCCATTGATCATCTTCAGTTCACAGTGGTGCTTGAATTATGTGACTTGTATGAAAATGGAAGTATTGTCTTGTGTTTCTGGAAGCGGTAAGTCTATCTTAACGATAGAAGATTCTGACTCATGTCCGTTGGGGTCATCATGACGCATCATAACATCAGATGTGAATCACACCAGAAAGGGAAAAAACAAAAAACACTTGTTTCTGGTTGCAGTATAAGAACCTTCTCTTGAGAGAAGAAACCCACTTCTGCAGTAAAACTGTTATTACCTCCTAATTTACAACTCTCGGCTCCGTCATAATGGCAGTGAATTTACAACAGAATGTGGAAGACGAAAACCACAGCTGATACAGGGCATGGTACAAACTGAATAGATTTGAGAGCTTTCATTACTTTTATTAAACTTTTCTTTGAATATAAATTGTCCTGTAAAAAGTCTGTTAAAGAAAAAATATAGAGACAAAGAGAGAAACCACTACAAATTCAATTTTCCAGCCAAAGATAGTCACTTTCAAAAATGGAAAATCAATCACCTTCAGTCAACTTTACTGTCAGCACAGCAGAAATATAAACCTGCAGGTTAGAAATAGATGTGTTTTACCCTTCTTGAATGTTCAATGATACTATGCCTTTTTTTATTTTGAGTAATAGCTTTGTGGTAATTTTATGTGACCATACACTCAGGCTTAGAGGTAAATAATGGGAACGTGCAAGATGGGTTTTCATGTTTGTTTACTTGTGTTACAGACTGTACCATCTATTTCTATTTAAAAATGAGTATTCAAATTATATCTCTATTTTAATCTTTTATCTTTTCCAACTTGGCAATATTTTATATAAAATTCATCTGGTTTAGCATATAAATATATATATATATTTAGTATATATATATATATATATGTATGTATGTATGTATGTACGTATATTAAGTTTATCATTATGATGAAAGTCTGAAAACTAACTTAAGAGTAGTTTCATGTTTAAAATTATAGATTTTGGTTAAAGCAAATTTTAAAATCTTTATTATTATCAATATAGCATATATATTCCAAAACTTTGGAAGAATGAAGACATATATTCAACAACAAATTCATTATTTATTATTTAGCAAATGGGCCAGAGGGCTTCTGTTCAGTGTTAGCTCTTCTACGCCACTTTTGTACCTAAAAGAACGTAAATTACTCTTGATATCCTCTGACAGTTATCTTCTGAGGCTCCCATTCAAAGGATAACTGTTTTTAGGCTCAATTCTCCATCCACTTAAGCCACAATTATTTGCCTAAATGCTCAAGAGTTAATTGAATTTCTACATTGCACATAGCTTGTAGACATCATCCTTGAAATTGTGACACATTATGAGGTATAATACTATCTAGCAATGCTTTAATTTTTAGAAACCATATTAGTTAGGTTTTTTACAGATACTTTGATATTCCCAGAAGATTAAGATTATACTCCTAGCTTCACTAGTAGACAAGCTCCATTATCTAATAAAATATCAAGCCAATCAACTTGATGTCATGTTGAAAGACATCTGAGATTATCAATTTACCAAGAACCATGTATTTAACCCTTAAGCATTGACATTTCATTAAATCAGCTGAACCCGTTGTTTTGGAGCCTACGCTGAGACAGCATATTATGGCTACCCTTGAAGTCAGTCACAAAGGAGAGTAAAGTATGGGTAGTTGAGTTCCAATATCCAGACCAGATTGGGCTGCTCTGCACTCACAGACCAACCACTTCCCAGTAGAGTCACATAGACAGAGGAACAAGTCTAAACATATGGTTTTGCAGAAACATCCAAGGTCCACATTACAGAAAACAATAAACACGCTGGTCACTGAAGGGAATCTTTCTGGTTTACAAATGATAGTGATACTGTGATTCAATCTATTCACTGAAGAATGAATTTGTAAACAGGATACCTTCTAAGTATATGTTAACTTTCTTCAGTCATCATGCTTGACATATTTTGCTAGCATCACTAATGAAATGGTTTCACTGAGATTATTTTAAGTCAAATTGTGATGGAATATCTTTTCTTATTTAATCTTTTTTACTGTCCAGATTTTATCCACCTCCAGATCTACCATCTGACAGTTTCACATTCTTTAGCCCCTCCTCCCATCTCTACTAGGATGTGCTCACACCCTACCTCCCCATACCCCCACTCCACCAGACTTCACTACTCCCCTGTCTCTTGATGGTTAAAAGCATCATTTTTTTTGACTGAATCCAAACATAGCAGTCTTCAGCTGGTGTATGCTGCCTGGTTGGTGGCACGGTGTCTGAGACATCTCAGGGGTCCAGGTTAATTGAGACTGCTGGTCCTCCTACAGGGTTGCCCTACTGCTCAGCTTCCTTCAGCTTTTCATTAATTCAACCACAGGAGTCAGTGGCTTCTGCTCATTGTTTGGATGTAAATGTGTAAATAACTGCATTTGACTCTTTCATCTGCTTTTTGGTTCTTTCACAGGGCAGTCATGAGAGACCCTTTCATGTGAGTACACAACAGTCTTAGTAACATCAGGCCTTGGTCTCTCCCTTGAGCTAGGTCCCACTTTGGTCTGTAGGGGTACCTCTTTTTCCACAGGCCCTTTTCCATGTTTGTCCCTGTACTTTTTACAAACAGGAACAATCACAGATCAGAGGGGGTTTTTGACTTCTTTGTTTGCATATATTTTATTTACGTTTCAAATGTTTCCCCTTTCTCATTTTCCCCTCCATAAACCCCTATCCCAACCTCCTCTCCCTGCTTCTATGGTGGTGCCCTCCATACCCTCCAAACCCCTTCTGCCTCCCTGTCCTGACATTCTCGAACATTGGCACATAAAGCCTTGGCAGGGCCATGGGCTTCTCTTCCCACTGATGTTCAACAAGGTTATTCTCTGCCACATATGCAGCTGGAGCCATGGGTCTGTCCATTTCTACTCTTTGGATAGTGATTTATTCCCTGGTAGCTCTGGTTGGTTGCTTTTGTTGTTCGTATGGGGTTGCAATCTCCTAAAGCTCCTTCAATCCATTCTCTAACTCCTCCACTTGGGACTCGGTTCTCAGTTCAACGGTTTGTGGTAAGCATCCGCTGCTGTATTTTTCATGATCTGTCAAAGCCTCTCAGGAGAAAGCTATATCAGTCCACTGTCAGCATGTACTTTTTGGCATCAGCAATATTCTCTTGGTTTGGGTGGTTGTATATGGGCTGCATCTCTAGGTGGGCAGTTATTCTCGCTGAATAACCTTTTCTTCAGTCTCTGCTTTGTCTCCTGTAAATATTTTTGATCCCATTTCTAAGAAGAATTGAAACCTCTGCATTCTGGTCTTTCTTCTTGAGCTTCATGTGGTCTGTGAATTGTATTTTGGGTAATCTGAGCTTCTGGGCTAATATCCCTTATTAGTGAGTGAATACCATGTGTGTAGTTGTGTATGTGTGCGTGTGTGTGTGTGTGTGTGTGTGTGTGTGTGTGTGTGTATGTGTGTGTGTTTGTGTGTGTGTATGTGATTTAGTACCTTATTCAGGAAGATATTTTCTAGTTCCATCCATTTGCCTAAGAATTTCATGAAGTCGTTGTTTTTGATAGATGAGTAGCTCTCCATAGTGTAAAGATATTATATTTTCTGTTTACATTCTTTTGTTTAGGGAAATCTAGGTTCTTTCCAGGTTCTGAATATTATGAATAAGGATGCTATTAACAAAGTGGAGCATGTGTCCTTATTATAAGTTGGAGCATCTTTTGGCTATAGACCCAAGAGATGATGATATAGCTGGGTCCTCAGTTAATACTATGACCAAATTTTTGAGGAACCTCTAGACTGATATCCAGAGTTGTTGTCTTGCAATACCACCAATAATGTATGAGTGTTCCTCATTCTCCACATCGTCACCAGCATCTGCTGTCACCTTAGGTTTTTATCTTAACCATTCTAATTGATGTGAGGTGGAATTTCAGAGTTGTTTTCATTTGCATTTCCCTAGTGACTAAGAATGTTGAACATTTCTTTAGGTGCTTGTTAGCATTCGATATTCCTAAATTGACAATTCTTTGTTTTGCTCTGTCTCTCATTTGTAGATAGGATTATTTCATACTTTGGAGTCTAACTTCTCAAGTTCTTTGTATGTATTGGTTATTATCCCTCTATCAGACATAGGATCTGCAAAGATCTTTTCCCATTCTGTTGGTTGCTGTTTTGTTCCAATGGCAGTGTCCTTCTTCTTATGGTAACTTTGCAATTTCATGAGGTCCCATTTCTCTATTCTTGATCTTAGAGCATAAACCAGTGGTATTCTGTTTAGGAAATTTTCTCCAGTATCCATGTGTTCAAGGCTTTTACTCACATTCTCTTCTATTAGTTCCGGTAGGTTTATGTGGAGGTCCTTGGTTTACCTAGGCTTATGTGTAGGTTCTTTGTCCATTTGGACGTGAGCTTTGTACAGATTTAAGAATAAATCCATTTGAATACTTCAACATGCTGACCACCACTTGAATCAGTATATATGTTTAAAAAAGCTGTCTTTTTTTCACTAGATGATTTTAGCTCCATTGTCAAACATCAAGAGACCATAAGTGTTTAGATTCATTTCTGGATCTTCAATTCTCTTCCATTGAGCTATGTCCCTGTTCTTCTACCAGTACTATACAGTTTTTATAACTATTGCTCTGTAGGTTGAAGTCTGGAATGGTGATTCCCCTAGAAGTTCTTTTATTGTTGAGAATAGTTTTTGCTATCCTGAAATTTTTGTTATTCCAAAAGAATTTTTAGATTGCTCCTTCTAACTCTATAAAAAATTAATTTGGAATTTTGATGGGGATTGCACTGAATTTGTACATTTCTTTTGACAAGATGGTTATTTTTACTATATTAATTCTGCCAATCCATGAGCATGGTAAATCTTCCTATCTTCTGAGATCTTCAATATCTTTCTTCAGAGATTTAAAGTTCTTGTCATCCAGATCTTTCACTTGCTTGATAAGAGTCACACCAAGGTATTTGATATTAATTGGAACTAGTGTGAAGAATGTCATTTCTATAATTTCTGTCTCAGCCTGTTTACCCTTTGAGTATAATTTGGCTACTGGTTTGTTTGAGTTAATTAGTTCCAGCTACATTGCTAAAGTTATCAGCTGTAGAAGTTTTCTGGTAGAATTTTTGGGGTCACTTAACATATTAGTATAGCTTCTCCAGCTTGTTCTTTGAAACCATTTGCTTGGGAAATTGTTTTCCAGCCTTTTCCTCTGAGTGTCTGTCTTTGTGACTGAGATGAGTTTCCTGTATGCAAAAAATGCTCGGTCCTCTTTAAATATCCAGTCTGCTAATTTACATCTTTCTATTGGAGGATTGAGTCCACTGATGTTGAGAGATATTAGGGACCAGTGATTGTTTTCTCCTGTTATTTTTGTTGTTAAAGGTAGAATTACGTTTGTGTGCTTGTCTTCTCTTGGGTTAGTTCCAATATTTTTTTCTAGATTTTACTAGGGTGTATTGTCACACCTTGTGTTTGAGGTTTCTATCTATTATCCTTTGTAGGGCTGGATTTGTGAAAGGTATTGTGTAAATTTGGTTTTTTCATAGAATATATTGGTTCTGTAGGCTTCTTGTACCTTTATGGCCATCTTTTTCTTTAGGTTTTTGAAGTTTTCTTTTATAATATTGTAGAGGATGTTTTAATGTCCTTTAAACTTTGCATCCTCACTTTACTCTCTTCCTGTTATTCTTAGATTTGGTTTTTTATTATGTCCTGAATTTTCTGGATATTTTGCGTTAGAAAATTTTTATGTTTTGATTTTTCTTTTACAGTTGCATCAGTTTCTTTTAAGGTACATTCCACACCTGAGATTTTCTCTTAAATCTTTTACATTCTGTTGGTGATGGTTACATTTGTAACTCCTGACTTCTTTCCTAGGTTTTCCATTTCCACGGTTACCTCCATTTGTCTTTTGCTTATTGCTTCTGCTTCAACCTTTAGATCTTGGACCCATTTACTGAATTCCTTCACCTTTTTATTGCATTTTCCTGTATTTATTTAAGGGATTAATTTGTTTCATCTTTAAGGGTTTCTACCTGTTTACCTGTGTGTTTTCCTGTATTTCTTTCAGTGAATTTTTTTTATATTATTCTTAAAATACTCTATTTTCTTCATGAGATAGTATTTTAGGTCAGCTTCCTGATTTTCAGATGTATTGATATATTCAGGACTTGTGGTGGGAGAGTTGGGTTCTGATGATGCCCATATATTGGCTTCTTTTGCTTATGGTCTTGCACTTGACTCTTTCCATTTGGTTATCCCTAATGTTTGCTGGTCTTAGTGTCTTTCTGGAGCCCGCCTCTTTTGTCTTTGGGTTGCTTCAGGTCTCCTGGTAGGCCTGTTACTCTGGCTATAAGCAGACCACCTCTGGGGCCTTTCGTTTGTAGGGTCTTCAGTGGGGCAGAGGAGCTGCTGTTCTGTTACTCTAACTACAGTCAATCTCCTGGGAGGCCTTCAGAGTGTTTGGTTTTTTTAGAAGCACTCAAGTTGTTGCCCTGTGTGTAGATGTTTTCCAGAGAGGCCTACGTACTCTGGTTTCTGTTTCTTTGTGTGCAGTAGATCACCAGGGAGGCTTTCAGACTATTGGGTCAGTTGGCCTACATGATGCTGAAGTTCTGGAAAGTCTTCAAATTTTGGTGTCAATTGCTTAGTTGTCTTGTATACAGAGGAACTCCTGGGATGCCACAGTCTGTGGTGTCTTCAGAGGAAGAGAGTAGCTAGAGATCTGCCCCAGCAGACGGCACCAGCCAGAATGAAACTGGAATGGGGTGGCATTTGGGGGAAATGATAGGTCCTCAGTGGACTTACTGGGATGCCATTCATTATTGAATATTTTCTTAAAGACAATTGATTATATGAAGTCAGAAGGGAGTATGTTGGGGGGTGCCAACGGAGTCAAACTGGGTAAAGGGGGTAAGATAATTATAATATCCAACTTACATGTGTGAGATTCCCAAAAAGTAAAGTAAAACTATCACTGAAGCATTTTAAAGTTATGTAAGAAGTCAGCCTGAAGCCAAAATAAATTTATCTTTTTGATGAAAAAAATTAAAAACTCATTAAAATCAATGGTTCTATATATTAAAAATAAATTTTCTGTGCATTTTAACTTTATATAACTTCTCAAAAGTCATCATCTTCATCAAGCTCGGGATTTTCTGACCAGAAGTGTTTTGTTATTGATTCACTTTTTTTTTACTGCAATTAAGAAGATTCAGATTTTTAATTTAACACTGATAAGATTTTTTGTTGTTGTTGACTCTATAAACTTTACCATGTTACTTAAACATGAAATCAGTCATATCCCTGCTTTATAATTCTTAGTTTCTTGGTAATCTACAGTAAGATTTCCACATATTTTATTCTCCTCTTAATTTGTTCAACATTTTCAAGGTTTACGTATTTTATCCTTTGTTTTCTGACAATGCATTTGTTATCACATTGTCTCTTTTTATTTCCTGGTTTTGTAATGTTTGCTATAATCATTGCTACTATTTCTATATAGTAGCTTTTGCAAATATGTCCATGTGTAGCACATAAGCACAGTAGAATATTGTTCAAACAAAGAGTAAAGTTCAGTTGCTTACAATGACACAAATGTTGATTAAGACAACAATATTAAATACAGTGAGAAAGTAACAGGACACCAATGCCATGTATTCTTATCTCATATGTAGAGTTGAAAATAATTGGGATGATTGAAATTGAGGTTGGGTGGAAGTGGGGAGAAAAGCAAGAGAGGCATTTGTCATGTTCTGTTATGCAGTAGTGCAACAGAGGCTACAGACAACAAGAATACACAGTACAGAAATCAAGAGTCAATAATTATTCGGAAATTGTAAACACAACGTGTGTATATCTACTCTGATCCTAACATTATATATTGTTACATGTATCTTAACATAACTATGATGCACTGTAAATATGTGTGATTTTCTTTTATTGATTTTGAGCGACAAGTTTTTTCTATGTAAACCTGTCTCTTTGGAACTCATTCTGTATACCACGTTGCCCTCATGTCCAATATCTGCCTGTCTCATTTGGTACTTCTTTTTAAAATTGATGCAATTTAAAAGAAAACATTACAGCACAATGAATTACTGACTTATATACCAATATTCAAACTTCTCTAGAACTTTAATAAATTTATTTCAGTATATTACTTGTTCCAGAATATTATGTTAGCAATTAAAAAGCAAAATTCTTTTAATGACTCACTGTAAGTTAAAAGGTCTGTAAAAACCCTTTGGCATCATTAAATAATTTTAGAAAGTATTTTGTTTGATGCTATCAGAAGATTAAAATATTTATTCATAGAATTAAAGTATGTCAAATATTTGCCTTTCTTTTATCTGTCATATTAAAGCAAACAATATTCTCTCAGGAACACAAGGTATCCTTGATATAACAAGTAATGAACTGAAGACTACCCAGAGAATAAACTCTTTATTAACTTTGAATTTGGTAATGACACTCAAATGGTGAATATAGTAAACTGTTTTGCAGGAAATGTCTTTAGGAAGAGCTTGTCAGAGCTATGATATTCTCTTCTACCTATCACTGAAAGAAAATTATTTGTGACTTTTTTGGAGTGCAGTTGTCTTTTTGTTGTTATTTGGAGGAAGTCTGTTATAGACTGCCAAGTATTCAATAGCCACTTTGTTTTGACCCTCAGTATGATGGAATCATTTTCAATAGTATTCAAAGGCCATGTTGTAAACATATTCTTATGGAAGGGCAGATCTGATGACTTCTTGTTTGCTGGGTTTTGGCTTTTCCTTTTTATAAAATAGTTTATGGAAATTTTGATATAACCTCAATAACTTTTACTGTATCTGAAACTCAATTTTACAGTATTCACTATTAAGGAAATGAGGCTGAAAGAGAACTGAATATTTTAGGATATCTACACTAAATGTGGTGATTTTAGGATTTTTTTCTTTTGTGTTCTATTAAATGTTTAAAAGAGTAAAAGAAAAAGAAATGTCTTTTGGGGGTCCTGGGGTCCTGACACCTTCTTTGCAGCAGATTGTTGAAGTGTGGGTTAATCTGTGCCATCAGTTTTCTTCAATCTAGGGAACTGCATGTCAGCAGTATTTACACACCAGGAAGAAATAAGGTCTCTGAGCAGCTGATCCTCTCTGTTGTTTAGCTCTCCAGAGCCAGAGGAAACATTTTCATGCTTTACTGTTTCTTTCTTCTTTTATTTTTTTGAAAAAAAAAAATGGATAATCGTTGGTAATTTCGGTGACAAAGAGCATGGACCCTAGAACTGATAAGTCAAGGGAGAAAAAAGTGATTCTTTTGTGGCAGAGTAATACCACAAACTTCACACAAGCACACTTGAGTGGAGGCCTTAGATTGTTGCATTTCTGTTGCACTATGATTTTCTTTCTTAACCTAATGACATGCTATTACTTTGTTTGAAAACTGACTAACAAGTGAATGGTTTGTTTAGTTTTGTTCTTGTTTCCATTTCTATTCTTATGGTTTAGGTAGACTTATGAGTCCTTGTATCTTTTAAAGATTGACGTGTGTGTGTGTGTGTGTGTGTGTGTGTGTGTGTGTGTGTGTGTGTGTGTGAACCATCTTGCCATGGGGCACAAAGAACACAAAAGGACATTGAATCCTGTGGAGGTGGAGTTACAGGTAGTTGGTTACCTGAAAGCACTTGTAATGCTGAGACATTTTTCTAGCCCGCAGTCATTGTATTTTTTATTTTGCTTTTAAGTGAATGTTGGCTATCCCTATAAATAAAAGAGTGAGGAAGGTAGATACAACTGAAGCCTTACTGCTGGTGTGTTTTGCTATATGAATGTTATTGTTTTCATTTAACCATCTATCCAATGATCTACTAAACAGTTACACTGGAACATCCCTGTGTTGTGTTATAAAGGATAGACACACACAAGCGATCTAAGAAAACATGGAGTTCAATAGGGACACACACCACACTTACACAATCCATTTCCTCCTCTGGCCTCCAATCAAATGTGTTTTTCCTAATATTTCTCTTATTAATACATCATATTTTTCTTATTACTTTCTGTAATAGTCATTGTGAGCTTTCAGAGGAGGTTGTATTTGTTGGTTGTTTGCTTTCAAACAACATTCATTGTTGTTGGTTTTTCTTATTATTACCTGAATTTATAGTTCATATTTCTGGTGACATGTTTTAATCATTATTCACTGAGTGATTGGGGCTTTCAGTTGGTATTTTATGCTTTATCTGGCCCTCCTGATAAGTAAAGTATACTTATACTATATTTATAAAAACATTTTCTATTTTCTATTTTCTATTTCATGTTTCTAAGAAGAATGGACAAGAGACAAATAGTAACCCCTACAATTGTACAAACGTAAAAAAGAATAAAACACTATCTTAATCATTTTATATTACATCCTCTAGAAGAATTGAGAAAGAACTGCTAAAAGTAGAACTGTGCCACATTTACAGATATTTTTTATGAAAAGTGAAGTTATATAATTTTCATTTTTCTTTGAGTCAGGTAATAGTATACATTAGAGCATAACTGTATCCAATAAAATCTACTTTGGAAGTCTTTGTTATTATTTTTGTTTTAATCATTCTTTGATTTCTAATTAAAAAACTATTTTAAAATACAGAGATTAATGTAAAGATTTTAAAAGCATTTTTGCATAAAACATAAAAATATATTTTTGTCACTACTTAAGTTTTTAAGGGTTGATAGGATACATTGAAATCTTACTACTTAAAATGAACATAAAAGTAAATATAAAGCAAAATGTAGCATGGAAATAGTCAAAGTTTTCTTGATGTGTAAACATTAAACATGTTGAATTTTAAATACTAAAGATTGCCACAAAGCTGCATTCTTAGCCTTTAAACTGTTAATGATTTAAGGTGTAGGAGTACCACAAATGATGGGGAGCTATACACTTATTTTTTGTTCTAAGAAGGACAGAGGCTTCCACATTTTGGAGTCCTTCTTTTTGAGCTTCATATGATCTGTGAGTGGTTTCTTGTATATTCAGAGCTTTCTGGAGCTAGTATCCAATTATCACTAACTGCATATTATGTCTGTTCTTTTGTGAGTGGGTTACCTCAATCAGGATGATACTCTCTAGTTCCATCCATTTGTGTAGAAATTCAAAAAGTTTCCAATTGCTGGGTAGTACTCCTTTATGTAAATATACTGCAGTTTCTGTATCCTTTCATGAACTGAAGGACATGTGGGTTCTTTTCACATTTAGGCTACTATAAATAAGGCTGCTATGAACATGGTGGAGCATGTGTTCTTATTATATGATGGATCATCTTTGGGGTATATGCCCAGAAGTGGAATAACTGGGTCTTCAGGTAGTACTATGTCCAATTTTCTGAGAAACTGCTAGACTGATTTCCAGAGTGGCTGTACCAGTTTACAACCCTACCAACAGTGGAGGAGTGTTCCTCTTTCTCTGCATCCTCTCAAGCATCTGCTGTCATCTGAGTTTTTTATCTTAGCCATCCTGACTGGTGTGAGGTGGAATCTCAGGGCTGTTTTGGTTTGCATTTTTCTGATGACTAGGAATGTTACGCATTTTTTAGGTGCTTCTCAAACATTCAATATTCCTCAGTTGAAAATTCTTTGTTTAGTTCTGTACCACATTTTTAAAAAGGATTGTTTGATTCTCTGGAGTCTAACTTCTTGAGTTCTTTGTATATATTGGATATTAGACTTCTATCAAATGTGGGATGGGTAAAGATCCTTTCCCAGACTGTTGGCTGCTGTTTTTTTTCCCTTGATAGTGTCCTTAGCCTTACACAAACATTGCAATTTCATGAAGTCCCATTTATCGATTCTTGAAATTAGAGCATAAGCCTTTGGTGTTCTGTTTAGAAAATTTTCCTTTATGCCTATGTGTTCTAAGTTTCCTCTCTTCTTATAGTTTCATTGTACCTGGTTTTATGTGGAGATCTTTGATCCACTTGCACTTGAACTTTGTACAAGGAGATAAGAACAGATCTACTTTCATCCTTCTGCATTCTGATTGCCTCTTGAACCAACACCATTTGTTAAAGAGGCTGTACTTTTCCATTGAATGTTCTCAGCTCCTTTGTCAAGATTTCACATACATGAAAGTTCATTTCTCCATCTTCCATTCTGTTTCATTGATCCACCTGCCTATCTCTGTACTAATACCGTGTGGTACTTTTTAACACAACTGCTTTGTAATGTAGCTTGAGGTCAGGGATGGTGATTCCTGAAAAAGTTTTCTTGTTGTTGGAAATAGATTTCGGTATTCTAGGTTTTTTTAATTCCAGATGATTTTTCATATTGCCATTTAGCTCTATGAAGAATTGAGTTGGAAATTTGATGGAGATTACAATAAATCTGTAGATTGCTTTTTGCAAAATGGACATTTTTACAATGTTGATCCTTCTAATACATGAGCATGGGAGATCTTTCCAACTTCTGAGAACTTCTTCAATTTTCTTCTTCAGAGATTTGAAGTTCTTGTCATAAAAATCTTTCACTTGCTTAGTTAGAGTCACACCAAGGTATTTCAAATTTTTTGTGACTATTGTGAAGGGCATCTTTTCCCTAATTATTTTCTCAGGCTGTTTATTGTTTGAGTAGAGAAAGTCTACTGATTTGTTTGTATTAATTTTATATCCAGCAACTTTGCTTATTTTTTTTATCAGTTGCAAAAGTTCTCTGGTGGAATTTTTATGTTCACTTAACTATACTATCATGTCACCTGAAAATAGTCATATTTTGACTTCTTTCTTTCTGATTTGTGTCCCTTTGACTTCCATTTGTTGTCTAATTGCTCTGGCCAGGTCTTCAGTACTATTTTGAATAGATATGGGGAGAGTGGGAAGCTTTGTCAAGTCCCTTATTTTAGTGTGATTGCTTCAAGTCACTCACCATTTAGTTTGATGTTGGCTACTGGTTTGCTGAATATTGCTTATATTATGTTTAGGTATGGGCCTCAGATTCCTACTTTTTCCAAGATTTTTAAAATGAAGAGGTGTTGAATTTTGTCAAATCCATTCTCAGCATCTAGTGAGATGATCATGTGACTTTTTTCTTTGAGTTTGTTTATATGGTGGATTACTTTTATATATTTTTATCTATTGAACCTTCACCACAGGGATGAAGCCTACTTGATCATGGTGAATGATCATTTTGATGTGTTCTTGGATTCAGTTTGCAAGAATTTTCTTAAGTATTTTTGCAACAATTTTCATGAGGGAGATTGATCTGAAGTTCTCTTTCCTTGTAGGGTCTTTGTGTGGTTTAGAAATGAGAGTAATTGTGGTTTTGAAGAATGAGTTGGGTAGTGTTCCCTCTGTATCTATTTTTTGTAATAGTTTGGAGAGTATTGGCATTATGTCTTCTATGAAGATATGTGAGAATTCTGCACTGAACCCATCTGGTCCTGGGCTTTTATTGTTTGGTAGGCTTTTGATGACTGCTTCTATTTCTTTAGGTGTTATGGGATTTTTAGGTGGTTTATCTGACCCTGATTTAACTTTGGTATATGGTATCCATCTAAAAATTTGTCCATGTAATCTAGATTTTCCAGTTTTTTTAGTATAGAACTCTGTACTAGGATCTGATGATTTCTTGATTTTCCTCAGTTTCACTTATTTTGTCTCCACTTTCATTTATGAATTTGTTAATTTGGAAACTCTCTAGGTACCCTCTAGTTATTCTGGCTAAGGGTTTATTGATCTTGTTGATCTTCTCAAAGAACCAGCTCCTGGCTTTGTTGTGTCTTTGTATGTTTTTTTTTTTTTTTTTTTTTTTTTTTTTTTTTTTGGTTTTTCATGGTTAATTCTTGCTCTGAGTTTGATTATTTCCTGCTATCTACTCCTCTTTAGTTTTTAAATTTTGTTTTTGTTTTTTTGTTTTGTTTTGTTTTGTTTTTTGTGGTTTTTTGGGGATTTTGGGTTTTTTTTTTTTTTTTTTTTTTTTTTTTTGCTTTTTTTTTCCCCCTTTTTTTTGGCACGGAGAGCTATGCCTTTTCCTCTTAGTACTGCTTTCACTGAATATCATAGGATTGCGTATATTGTATTTCATTTTCATTAAATTCTAAAAAGATTCTTAATTTCTTTCTTTACTTCTTCTTTGATAATGTTATAGTTGAGTAGAGCATTATTCAGCTTCCATGTGCATGTGGGCTTTTGGTTGTCTTTGTTGTTATTAAAGACCAGCCTTATTCCATGGTGATCTGATAGGATGCATGGGAGTATTTCAGTATTCTTATATCTGTTGAAGCTTGTTTCTTGACCTACTATACAGACAATTTTGGAAAAAGTGCTGTAACAAACTGAGAAAATGATATATTCTTTTGTTTTAGGATGAAATGTTCTGTAGATGTCAGTTAATTCCAATTGGCTCATAACCTCTGATAGTTTCACTGCGTCTCTGTTCAGTTTCTGCTTCCATGATCTGTCCATTGATGAGAGTTTGGTGCTAAAATCTCGCACTATCATTGTGTGTGGTACAATCCATGTTTTGAACTTTAGTAGGGTTTCTTTTATGAATGTGGGTGCTCTTGTATTTGGAGCATAGATGTTTAGGATTGAGAATTCATCATGATAGATTTTTTTGTTGTTGTTGTTGAGTAAAAAATGTCCTTTGTTATCTTTTTTTTTGATAACTTTTGGTTGAAAATCTGTTTTATTCAATATTAGAATCACTATTCCAGCTTGTTTCTTGGGGCCATTTGCTTGGAAGTTTTTTTCCCACAGATTTTACTCTGAGGTAGTATCTGTCTTTGTCTTGGAGATGAGTTTCCTGTATGCAGCAAAATGCTGTATTCTGTTTATGTATCTAGTCTGATAGTCTATTTCTCTGTATTGTGGAATTGAATCTATTTATGTTAAAAGATATTATGGAATAGTGATTCTTGTTTCCTGTTATTTTTGCTTTTAGAGGTAGAATTGTGTTTGTGTGTCTTTTTTCTTCTGGTTTTCTTGCATGGTTATTTTCTTGAGTTTTCTAGGATGTGGTTTTTCTTCTTCTGTTGGGTTTTCTATCTACTATCCTATACAGGGCTGTATTTGTGTTCAGCTGTTGTGTAAATTTAGTTTTGTCCTGGAACATCTTGGTCTCTCCATCTACAGTAATGGAGAGTTTTGCTGGATATAGTAACCTGGGCTGGCAATTGTGTTCTCTTAGAGTCTGTATGATGTCTGTCCAGGATCTTCTAGATTTTAAAGTCTCTGTTGAGAAGTTGGGTGTGATGCTGATTGGTTTGCCTTTATATGTTACAGGTCGTTTTTTGCTTACTGCTTTTAGAATTCTTTTTTTGTTTTGAACACTTGGTGTTTTTGTCGCTACTGTCTCCGATGAGCAGAAAAGGAGCAACGACATAAAGTTCTTCTCAAAGTGGTTTATTCAGGAACCTTACAGCATGCCAGTGAAAATCTTTCTTTCTCCTTTCTGTTTCTCTTTTTGTTTCTCTTTCTCTTCCTCTCTCCCCACTCCCAAGCACAGTTTCTTTTATCCGCTTCAACTCCACCTCCTCAGTCCATGTTGCGTGGCTGCAGTTCATAGGTCTGTGTCATCTGGCCTGATCTCTTGTCATGGGTGCACCTGCACAGCTCTCACAGTGGGAGTGGCTAATCTCAAGGGCAGAGGAAGTCACGTGCTAGTCACAAGACTAGGCAGGAGTCCCAAGGTCATCTTGGGACTGCAGCCACACCCGCTCTCCACATGTTTTGACTATTATGTGTCAGGAAGAATTTATTTTCTTGTCCAATCTATTTAGAGTTCTGTAAGCTTCTTGTATGTTGTGGTCATCTCATTCTTAAGGGTAGGGAAGTTTTCTTCTATGCCTTGTTGAAAATATTTACTGTTCCTTTTAGTTGATATTCTTCACCCTCTTCTACACCTATTATCCTTAGGTCTGGTCCTCTCATTGTCTCCTGGATCTCCTGGACATATTGGGTTAGGAGCTTTTTTATTTTTGGATCTTTTCTGACTGTTTTGTGTTTTGTCTTTGTTTTCTATGTAGTCTTCAGCCTCTGAGATTCTCTCTTCCATCTCTTGTAGTTTATTACTGATGCTTGCATCTGTGACTTCTGATTTCTTTTTTATATTTTCTACTCCACTTTTTTTTTTTTTTTTTTGGTTTTCTTTATTGTTTCTGTTTCTGTTTTCGATTCCATCATCTCTTTGGTTTTGTTTTCCTGTATTTCTTTGAGTGGTTTCTCCTGGTCCTCTTGTAATTGTTCAAGGGAGTTACTCATGTCCTTCTCCAAGATCTCCAACATCATCATGAAATTTTCAAGTCTAAGTTTTGTTTTTCTGATGTTTGGCAATACACTACTTACTGTGGTGGGAGGGTTGTATTCTGATATTGCCAGGTTCTCTTGTTTTCCATTGTTTAAGTTCTTTCACTCTCCTCTTGCCATTGTGTTGCCTGTGATTATAAGTGATCTTGTTGTCACTGACTGGCACCTGAGGGCCCATGGGTTCAGAAAGAAAATTGTTTCTGAGTATTCGGCACTTTGTGAATAAGAAGTGAGTTCTGATGGCAGTGACTCATGTCTGTCTTTGTGGGCTCAGGTGTGGGAGCTCTTGTGAGACTCTTTTGAGAGCTTAGCCCTTTGCCCACAGGTACCTACTGGTGGAGACCTGGCTCTTTCTCTAGACCAGAGAGGATTCTTTCCCAGAGAGCACTACACTCACTGAGCTCTGAGAACTTCAGGTGTGACCTCACCAGGCTTGTGCCCCAGGCTCTCCACTGGTCCAGGTGAGAAAAATCCTGTGTGGCTGATCTGCAAGCACTACCTTTTCCTTTTTTTTATTTTTTTAAACAGGGCATATATAATAGCCAGACATAGCTGAGAAAGGATAAATTTCTGATTTTGCATTTTTGTTACATTTGTTAATTGGCTTTATGGAAATATATATGCTGTAGTACACCTGTGGAAATCAATGGGTTCAGTCTTTTTACCATGTGAGTCTTGAGAATGGAGATCACATAAATTTGATATCATACATATTTACCCACTAACATTTCATTAACCTTGATGTATTAATCTTTTTGAGATATATAAAGATGTAGTGCATTATATATATATGATAATAAAATAGTATGGATATTCTTAAGGAAATCTGACTTTGTATATATTTAGTCAAAATATATTTGTTTATACTAATTGATGTTATTTCTCATATTTAAAATAATTTTACTAGTAATTTCTGTTAATGCCCTTGAGAATGTCTGCAGTAAGGTCCAGTACCCTACTTTGTCTTAAAAAATTATGACTCGTCCTGATAACTAAAATACTTATTAATATGTGAAACATTTACAGAATATATTCCAGTATGTAATAACTGAAAAATGCTATACAATAGTGACTCAAAAAAAAATGTGCATCAATTAATCGGTAGTCCAAAGGGCAACTACTGCTCCTTGCATTACTAGGACAAGACCCAGGGCCTTCCACATACAAGGCAAGTATTCTGCCACTCAGCTATATTCCCAGCATGACATAACTGCATTTTTCTCATAAAATGCTGAAAATAAATAAAATCTCATAAATTGGAGGTTGTAAGTAACAAGTCAAACACTGCAAAGCACTAAAAACCTGGCATCATCATATTTTTTCCTTACAACATTATTTTTTTTAAAAGAGGGATACATATACAGATTTTTAAAGGCATTTTGGCATAACACTATATGAATATTTTTGTCAGTACTTAATATTTTAAAGGTTTGATAGCATGCATTGAAATTCCACTAGTTACCATAAGCATAAAGTACATGTAGGACAGAACATAACAAGGAAACACATTTCTTGGTGAGTATATATTAAGCATAATGATCTGCGAATACCAAAAATTGTCACAAGGCTATAACCTTAGCTCATGGTTTATTAATGATTTAAGGTCCAGTTGTACACTCTGAGACGGTGCTATACATTTATTTATTTTCCCTAAGAAGGACTGATAATTTTGTTCTTTGTTTTTTTTTTCTTTTTTTTCTTTTTTTCTTTTTTTTTTGGGGGGGGGGGGGGCTTTGATTTCTTGAGCATCATAGAGCCTGTGAGTTGTTTCTGGGTTGTTCAGATCATTCTAGGGTTAGTCTCCAATTATCAGTGACTGCATATTATGTCTGTTCTTTTGTGACTGGGTTACCTCACTCAGGATGATATTCTCTTGATGTATTCATTTTTTTAAGAATTTCATAAAGTCATTGTTTCTGATAGCTGAGTAGTACTCCATTGTGTAAATATACCACTATTTTTGTATCCATTCATCTACTGAAGGATATCTGTGTTCTTTCCAGCTTCTCGCTATTATAAATAGGGCTGCTATGAACATTGTAGTGCTTTTGTCTTTATTGTATGTTGGAGCATCTCTGGGGTATATGCCCAGAAGTGGAATAACTAGGTCTTCAGGTAGGACTATGTCCAATTTTCTGAGAAACTACCAGACTGATTTCCAGAGTGGTTTTACCAGCTTACATCCCCACCAACAGTGGAGGAGTGTTCCTCTTTCTCTGCATCCTCTCCAGCATCTGCTGCCATCTGAGTTTTTGATGTTAGCCATTCTGACTGGTGTGAGGTGGAATCTCAGGCTTGTTTTGATTTGCATTTCCCTGATGTCTAAGGATGTTGAGCATTGCTTTAGTTGATTCTCAGCCATTCAATATTCCTCAGTTGAAATTTTTTTGTTTAGCTCTGTACTCCATTTTTAATAAGATTGTTTGATTCTCTGGTGTCTAACTTTTTGAGTTCTTTGTATACATTGGATATTAGGCCTCTATCAGATGTGGGGTTGGTAAAGATCTTTGTAAACAGAGAAGTCAACAAAATTAGGAACAAGTTTTTTGTAGCAGTAGTTCAAAACTGCCCTATGAGCACACTGATAATGAATATCAGATGAGTAGACGCGTTCTTTTATTGGTAGATTTCAAGCAAAAAAATCAGTGATTGTGAAATAACTTTGAAATATTAAAGAGAGAAGCAGGGACTTTGTTTCATAGTTGATAGCACTGGCAGTAAAGAAAAGATCCTTCCACAGCATAAATTTGACAGCTCCTTTACCTTTTGAAAGTACAAAGTCTTATTAATGTTGTGTATATAAAACACGTAAGTTTTAATAGTGATCTGAAAAGGTCATTGCAAAGTGCACAAATCATGAGGTGCAATTTCTGTTAGTCTTTATCATTTCATCCTGTAATGTAACTGCTCTTAAGGTGACTGAAAGATTTATGTATAGTTTCTGCAGCTAATATTTTTGTTTTCTCCCAATTTTCATCTAAAATTATGTGTATTCTTACAATGAATAGAAACCCCCATGTTTGACAACATCTTTCTCGTCATCCTTAATAAAAAAAATTTTTAAAATATTCTTTGCAAGAGACTACTCATTTAACTGGAGCTTTGAGACATTCTTAGTAGTCTGTGATCACTGGCTTGCAGTCATGCTGTCATTTTCCAATGCTATCAGGATGCAGTGGAAGCAGTAAAACCTGTTTCCCAGTAGCCAACCCTCAGCCCTATACATGAAGAAAGCAAGTTAAAATTATGGTCACAAGAGAAGAGTTGTTTTCTGAGGATTAAAATGGAAATGAAAACCTGATAGGTGGGTATTTTCTTAGTGCATACTACATTTAAAAATATGTTCAACATAATAGTCCAATTTAAAGGAAAATGCTATCATTACAAATGTAAGATAGTAGTCCTTATTCTTAACTACACACTAATTTCCATGAATACAAAGCAAAGTAGTCTCAACTATTAAACTTTAACACAGCAACCTCTTTATATTAAGCGAGCTTTCTCTCCCCCTCCTTTAATTCCCCTACGTGCTAAAGAGACCCCATGAAGAGCTGAGAATCCTTCAGGATGATAACATACCATTAGAAACAATTTGAATGCATATATTTTGGTAAATATCTAGAATCAGAATATGTAACTGCTTCTCAATTTTTGTTTTAAATCTATAAATAAAACAGCATCAAATTTATAAATAAATCAGCATCCAGATTCCAGCCAACAAATAGGAGAAAGTTTGGTGTCCCTGCCTACTTTCATTTTTCATTATAAGGTCAGTAGATGTAGATAGGAAGCTATTTGGGTGTTTTAGTTTCTTGATTGGTCCTAGATAAATCAACTATTTACCATCATGTCAGTGACTACATTCAACTCTGGTTTAGAAGCTGATTTGAAAGTCTGACCTTTGAAATTCTGAAGGTGACAGGAGAGCAAAGAAAGGGAATGGAGCGGACAAACTGAGCAGATCTCAAATGATGCTTGCCTTCTGAAAGTTACCTCATGAGCCATTCAACACTCACAATTCAGCTATTTAATCCACATTTTAACTTGAAAGTAGCCATCAGCTCCAAAGTGTTATGCCACACAGTGGCCAGCTCAGGGAGAAACATAGCCTTCCTCCTATAATAGGCTCAATAGGAACTCCCAGGTGGCCTCACTTCAAAGGCTCCTCACTGGCCTCTGCTTCTGTCCAGCCCTTAAAGCAAAGATGCTCTCCTCCCTCAGGGCCTCTCAATTGCCTTTCACAGTATACTTTCACTTAAGAAACTAGATGAAGAGCATTAGAGGTAGATTTTGATTAAAAGAAATTTAAAGGAAAACGACATCTTGAGAGGAGCAGCTGCCTTTTGAAAGTGCCCATTAATGCAATTGCTAGGTAGTAGTGACTCTGCAGGGGAGATTTTTAAAAGCAACCTACTTGTGGGGTTGCATTCGACATTTAGCAACAAAGCTATACCCCTTCAATGCACTACAGTCACAGTGAAAGTATTCTATTCAGCATTTTGAACCTGAATATCTAGTTCACAGTTCAGTTAAAAAATGTCCAAAGCTGTCAATGCCATTGGATATGACAGTAGCTGAAAACGTGATGGCCAACTTAGTCTTCCTATATAACCAAGTACACATGTGCGGTTATTAAAGACAGTAATGATTGGCCTATGATCCTAAGAAACTTTAGTTTTATTCACTACAGAAAAGATGTAAATATATTTTGCATAACACATGCAGACAGGAATATGAAATCACTGTGTCCCCTTGTGACAAATTCAGCAATTTAATCTCAATCACTTTTGTAAATAGTGACGTCTGAAGGGGTTCTTTCTACCTTAGGAAATGGTTTTCAGTCATTGACCATGTATTGAAATTACATACCATGGTAAAAAAAAAAAATGAAAAAAAATTATGAACCTCAACTCCAGTTTTAAATGAGCTTGTTTAGGGTGAGCTTAGGCAGAGAGAGATAATTTTCATATGTGCCAAGAGAACACATTGCTAGTAGAGATTGAACTTCTCAAAGTTTAATGTGTGTATAAGCACTTGGGAACTGAAAGAAAAAGAATTGGCTTAGGACCCCAAGACCAAGTTCTCATCACAAAGAAGATTAATTTACCACAGTGAGACAGAATCCAGAAAACACAGGATGAAAGAAAGGGGGATTTGGAAAAATAAAAGGTACAGACAAATAACAGGAAACACAACAGTGTGTAGCCTTAGAAATGGGATCCAATGGTAGTTGTTAGCAATGCAGAGGAGATTGAGAAGAAGGGCAAGCTTGAGCCTTGCCCAACATGATTGACCAGGCCACAGTCCCTCATACCCCCAAACCTTTTTTGTTACTGTGTTGCTGAGTGTTCAAGAAGTGAGTGTCTTTCTCTCTAGAAACTTTCTGCTGGCAATGAAAAGCAGTTAAGATTTTGTTGAGGGAAGAGTTAAGAGTCAGGGATGAGCAAGGTGGTCTAACATGAAGAGTTTGTCGATTGGTATAAGAAGGAATTTAAGATAGGTGACTTCACCTATCATGGTAAAGGGAAGAAATGCAAAGGAGAAGGTTATCAATACAGTGACATAGGCAGGAGGAAAAAGAGGGAAGGTGAGTGGCTGGCCATAAAGGTTGGAGTTCTCTATGAATGTCTAGGGAAGAACATCTAAGCTAGGTATCTGGACTGTTCGGATTCAGGATTCATCTCTATGAAGGAACAAAGGCTATGGAAAGGAGTGGAGTAACTTTGTCCAGGAGTAATGAGAAGAATGTGCCTTTAATATTTAGGACTGAAAAGTGAGTTGTATCCTCAGGAATAATGGGAAGGATGGCCTAAGGTTTAGAGAGCTAACAGGATTACAGAGCCAACAGCAGCATCAATAGGATATAAATCCTGGACCAAGTAGATGGTTCTGTTATGTTTCTTACTGAGAGTATGGTAATATTGTGGGGTGAGGAAATGAGATGCAGAAAAAGATGCAGAAATGATAGGTTTAGGTGAAGGCACGGGGTGGTTAAGGGGAAGGAGTGTTGGAGTTTGAGAAAATGGCAAAGTCTATGCTTGACTAACACAGAGAGGAGTTTAAGAAGTGCATTGAGAGGAGAAGTTGCAACCCACACAATGGGTTACATTAAGTGCTTTCTCTCTGCTGTCACACCTGACCAGGTGCCACAGTCCTATACATGCAAACACCCCCCCCCAGGAGAAAACTTGTTCTCAGAAGTGCTGACACACAGGCTTACAGGAGGGTCAAGCCACAATCAAAATCAGCAAGAGCAGATAAGACCAGAGATTAGCAGATTGGGAGAGGCAAGTCCAAGAAACTAAACAACAGAAACCAAGGCCACTGGGCATCATCGGAACTAAGTTCTCCCAACACAGCAAGTCCTGGATTCACCAACACACAAGAAAAGCAAGATTCTGATTTAAAATTACAGCTCATGATGATGTTAGAGGACTTTAAGAAGGTCATAAATGACTCCTTTATAGAAATACAGGGCAACATGGGTAAACAGGTAGAATCCCTTAAAGAGAAAACAACCAAACGGATTAAGAAATTTAGCCCACCAAGAATTTAAAAAATGGAAATAGAAACAATAGAGAAATAAAAAGGGAGACAAACCAGGAGATAGAAAATGTAGGAAAGAGACCAGGAGTCAAAGACACAGCATCACTAAGAGAATACAAGAGATAGATGAGAGAATCTCAGAGGCAGAAGATGCCATAGAAAACATTGAAATGACAGTCAACGAAAATGGAAAATGCCAAATGTTCCTAACCCAAACCATACAGAAATTCCAGGACTCAATGAGAAGATAAAACCTAAGGATAATAGGTATAAAAGAGAGCAAAAATTCCAAACTTAAAGCGCCATTATATATTTTCAGCAAAATTGTAGAAGAAAATGTCCCAAACCTAACGAAAGAGATGCCCATAAACTTACAAGAAACCTGCAAAACTTCAAATTGTTTGGACCAGAAAAGAAATTTCTCCTGTAACAAAATAGTCAAAAGACCAAATGCAAACAACAAAGAAAGAAAATTAAAAGCAGTAACAGAAAAAGGTCAAGTAACATATGAAGTCAGATCAATCAGAATCACATCAGACATATAAATGGAGTCTATGAAAGCTACAAAATTCTGGGCAGATGTCATATAGTTCCTAAGAAAACAAAAATGCCAGCCCAGGCTTCTATATCCTGTAAAACTCTCAATTAACACAGATAGAGAAACCAAGATATTCCATGACAGAACCAAATTTACACAATATCTTTCCACAAATCTAGGCCTAGAAAGGATAGTATATAGAAAACTCAAACAGGAGGAGGGAAACTAAATCCTAGGAAAAAAAAAAAAAACAAGAAATCTTATTTTTTAACAACTTTATTTTACAAAACAAAGATAAATGTACAGATTTTAAGCATTTTTGCATAAAATTATACAATACATTTTTGTCAGTACTTGTTTTTTTTTTTTTTTTAAAGGTTTGATGGTGTGATAAAGATCCCACCAGTAACAATGAGCATAAAGTACATGTAAAACAAGATGCAACCTGGAAATAGTCAAAGTTTTCTTGGTGTGTAAAGATTTTTTTTTTTTTTTTTTTACAATGAGCAGACAGTACATGTAATACAGGGTACAACCCGGAATTTGTCAATGTGTTCTTGGTGGGTAAGGATTGAGCATGACTATTTATTTTGTTTTGTTTTGGTTTCTTTATTTCTTGGACTTTATACAGTCTGTGAGTTGTTTCTGGGGCAGTGCGAGCCTCTGGGGTTAGCATCCTACTATCAGTGACTGCATATTATGTCTGTTCTTTTGTGACTTGGTTATCTTACTCAGGATGATATTCTCTAGATGCAGCCATTTTCTTAAGAATTTGGTTAAGTCATTGTTTCTGGTGGTTGAGTAATATTCCATTGTGTAAGTATTTGAAAAGAAGATAGCCACACAAACATAATTCCACCACTAACAACAAAATATAATAGGAAACAATAAATTATTGGACTCTAATATCTCTCAACATCAATGAATTGAATTATAAAATAAAATACATAGACTGGCAGAATAGATACTTAAAGAGAACCCAGCATTTGGTTGCATACAATAAACACAGATCATTGACAAAGACAAACACTGTCTCAGAGTAAAAGGCTGAAAAACAGTTTTCCAAGCAAATGGTCCCAAAAAACTTGCTGGAGTATCAATTCTAATTTTGAATAAAATCAACATTCAATTAAAAGTTATCAAAAAATAATCAAGGACACTCGATACTCATCAAAGTAAAAATCCAGCAACATGAACCCACAATTCTGAATATCTAGGGTCCAAACGCAAGAGCACCTACATTCATTAAAAAAAAAAAAAAAACCTGAATAAAGCTCAAAGCACACATTGTACCTCACACAATAATAGTGGGAGACTTTAACACCATACAGTTATCAATGGACAGATCATAAAAACAGAAACCAAACAGAGATAAAGTGAAATTAACAAAGCTTGTGAACCAAATGAATTTGACAGATATTTCTAGAATATTTTATCCTAAAACAAAAGAAAAAAACCTTCTTCTCAGCACCTGATGGTATCTTCTCCAAAACTGACCATATAACTGGTCACAAAACATGTCAAAAGAAACAAGAAGTTTGAAATAAACCCATGTATCCTATCAGACCACCATGGACTAAGAATGGTCTTCAATAACAACAAAACTGTAAAAAGCCAAAATAGGCATGGAAATGGAACCATGTTCTCCTCAATGATAACTTGGTCAAGGAAGAAATAAAAAATTTAAATACTTGTTTACAATTTAATGAAAATGAAGACACCACAGCCACCGCGTACCCTAACTTGTGAGACTCAATGAAAGCAGTGCTAAGGGAAAACTCATAGCTCTGAGTGGCTTCAAAAAGGAACTTGAGAAACCTAAAAAAGCAGCTTTATAGCACCCTAAAAGCACTAGAACAAAAAGAAGCAAATATACCTAAGAGGAGTAAACAGCAAGAAATAATCAAACTCAGGGACAAAACCAACCAAGTAAAGACAAAAAGAACTATACAAAGAATAAATAAAACTAGGAGCTGCTTCTTTGAGAAAATCAGCAATGTAGATAAACCATTAGCAAGATTAAGCAGAAGAAACAGAAAGAGTATCCAAATTAATAAAATCAGAATTGAAAATGGAGGCATAACAACAGAAACTGAGGAAATTCAAGAAATCGTCAGATCCTACTACAAAAGCCTATACTCAACAAATGTGGATGAAATGGACAATTTTCTAGACAGATACTAGGTACCAAAGTTAAACCAGGAACAGATAAACCATCTAGACAGTCTTATAACTCCTAAAAAATGAAGCAGTCATCAAAATTCTCCCAACCAAAAAAGGCACAGGGCCAGGTGAATTTATGGCAGAAATCTATCAGACATTCATAGAAGACCTACTACCTGTACTCTCCAAACTATTCCAGAAAATAGAAACAGAACGAACACTTTCTAACTCACTCTTTGAAAACAAGTTAGACTCATACCTAAACTACACAAAGACTTTACCAAGAAAAAACTTTAGACCAATTTACCTCATGAGTATCAATGCAAAACCTTCAATAAAATTCTTGCAAGCCAACTACAAGAACATATCAAAACTGGGAGGGGCTTGCTGGCAGAGACCAGATAGAGATGCCTCCTCAGGGGTTCTGCCAGAATCATGCAGCAGAGCAGGCTTGCAGCTAACCATCAGACTGAGTACAAGGACCCTAGCTAGGGTGCTGGAGTGGGGAGGACAATGAAAAAGCTGAAGGGGGTTATAGCCTCATGGGAAGAACAAAATTGTTGCCCAACCAAATCCTGTACAGCTCCCATGGACTAGATCACCAACCACTGAGCACCCATTCAGAGGCCCATGGCTCCAGTTGGATATGTAGCAGAAAATAGCAGTGTCTGGCATCAATTCGAGAAGAGATCTTTGGCCCAGTGAGGGCATGTTTTGCAATGTAAGGGAATGCCAAGGAACTGAGGTGCAGAGGGTGATTGGGAGCTAGTGCACCTTCCTGAAGAAAACTGGAAGGTGGGGGAGGGGAGTGAAGTGGGGGAAGGGGATAACATTTCAAATGTAAATACAGAGAGTATCAAATTAAAAATATATGGGGTACAGAGCTAAACAAAGAATTCTTATCTGAGGAATATCAAATGACCAGGAAACACTTAAAGAAATGTTCAACATCCCTATTTGTCTGGGAAAGGCAAATCAAAACAACCCTGAGATTCTGCCTCACACCAGTCAGAATGACTGGGATCAATCCTTAGATGACAGCAAATGCTGGCCAGGATGTGGAGAAAGAAGAGTGCTCCTCCACTGTTGGTGTGGTTTTAAGCTGGTATAACCTCTCTGGAAATTAGTCTGACAGTTACCCAGAAAATTGAACGTAGTACTACCCGATTACCCAGCTGTACCACCCTGGGCATATACCTAAAAGATGCTCTAACATTTAACAAGGACACATGCTCCACTATTTTCATAGTGGCCTTATTTATAATAGCCAGATGCTTGAAATAACTCAGATGTCCTTCAACAGAGGAATGGATACAGAAACAGTGGTACATTTTTACTATGGTTGACTGCTCAGCTATTAAAAGCAATGACTTCATGACATTTTTAGGCAAATAGATGGGACTAGAAAATATTCTGAGTGATGTAACCCAATCACAAAACAACTCAAATGGTATTACTCGCTGATAAGTGGATATTAGCCCAAAAGTTTGGATTATCGAAGATAAAGTTCACAGTCCACATGAAGTTCAAGAAGAAGGAAAACCAAAGTGAAGATTCTTGAGTTCTTCTTAGAAGGGGAAAAAAAATTTACAGGAGAAAATACGGAGTTTGAAGAAGAGAGTGAAGCAAAGGCCTTCCAGAGACTTCCCCACCTGGAGATCCAGCCCATATACAGACACCAAACCCAGACAATATTGCTGATGCCAAAAAGTGCATGCTGAGAAAAGTTTGATAAAGCTGTCTCCTGACAGGCTTTCTCAGACAGCTTTGTCATTTGTATGATAAATAAAGAGCCAGGTGCTCACAACCAACCATTGAATTGAGAATTTGGTCTCCAATGGAGGAGTTAGAGAAAGGATTGAAGGAGCTTAGGGTGTTTGCAACCCCATAAGAACAACAATAGCAACTTACCAGAACTCCCAGAAACTAAACCACTATCCTAAGAGTATATGTAGAAGGACCCATGGCTCCAGCTACATATGTAGGAGAGGATGCCCTTGTTGAGCATCAATAGAAAGGGAAGCTCTTAGTCATGCCAAGGCTTGATGCCCCTTTATAGGGGAATGTCAAGGTAGGGAGTCTTGATGGCCTTGGTGGGTTGGTAGGGAGCACCCTCGTAGAAACAGGGGGAGGGGGATGAGATAGGGGTTTTAAAGAAGGGAATCAGGGAAAGGGGATAACATTTGAAATGTAAATAAAATATATATGAAAAAAGAATTGGGTAGAGAGTGAGGTGGGTTTTGGAGAATGAGGGATTGTACAAATGAAGGCTGAGAAGGAAGACAAGAAATGCAGGATTATCCTGGCAGCTGTTGTCAGAGAAAAAGTTGAAATTCATACCAACTGTGGAGAGGACATCTTTTCTTAGTAAGGGAGTAGGACATTAGGAGATGAGTGAATCAAAACCCTGAAAGTAGCAAATTAACAGAGAAGTCTGGAAGGATCTGCATGACTGATTGTATGTTTTGACTATGGGTAAGGAAATTAGTTAGAGTAAGGGTAGTATCCAAACTGTAGCATACTGAGCAGGAAAGAAATCAAAAACAACTTTGTATACACCTTAAATTTCTTTATTGAACCCATAAATGACTTGCTTAAGCTTTTTTTAATCTTGAGAGCATAACACATTTTCTTGTACTGCCATAACCTCAAACCTACATTTCTTATACCTGGGTAACTTGTTTCTCTCATTTTTCTTGACCTACATAACTGGCGTGTCTATTTCATAATCTTTAGAAATGCAAATCTTTGTTAATCTGAAGCCTGTCAGGAAGGTAAACCATACATAGACTAAAGTAGAGTGACCAAGTAGCTGGATGTTTGTTGCTGTTAAAGCTAGAGTTAGCCATCAATGTCATTAGAGATCTGTGAAGGACAAAGTTGGGTGGGAAGTATAATTTAAATAGGTTTTGTATTAATTAAAGTGACAGAGTCATACTTAGCCCTTTGAGGCTTATATGGTTCACGGCAGAAGCAGTAGGGCCTGCAGTTGTCAGATAGGAACAGAAAATCATCAGTTGTCACAGAGAACAGTGAGCCTTTGATGTCAGACTCAGGTCTGAGGAAATGTTTTCTGTAGAAAAAAAACTTTTGGAAAATAAACATCGTTTATTTTGTTGAGATACAGGACAGCACTCACTCCAAACATTTCTTTAGTTTATTCTGGGCCCTGGTAGCAGTTGAGGCAAGGGGCAGAAGGCCTTGTCAGGAGATGCAAGGTTTATCAAATTGGGAAAATGCAAGAACCTTGGTGGATGGAGGTGTTATATAAGAAGAGACACAAATTGACTAAGAAATGCATAACTTGGCTTCAGGAAAAATGTCAGGAGGAGGAGGTACCTATAACACTGTAACAGCAGAGGTAGCACAAAACTTTGTTTTAGGTCAGGAGGTCAGGGCCTTTGGCATGAACAGAGGGGCCTTTTAGAGTGGTGGCAAAGGGAAGGACAGAACAGAAGCAAGAAGAGGTGTCGCCAAAACAAGTTCCTGGAGCTATGGCCACAAGTCACTATAGCCCATGGGCCTATGGAAGCTGTAGTTTCTGGAGGCATGGGTGACAAACTGGTTTACTGTTAGCTAAATCATACTAGGGAGGCCAGTTTGTTGGCATTGACTCTGAAGCCGGCTGGACTGAGCCATGCAGAATGGGCAAAGCTAACATGGGAGTCCATGCAACTGGGCAGCAGATGGCCTGAGGAAAGAAAAAGCCCAAGCTGCGGGTCAGCTGCACGGAGTGGACAGGGCTGACTGCATGGGCAGCATACTTGGCCCAGGAAGGAGTAGCAGCAGGAAACAGGTACAAAATGCGGAGATGGAAAAGAAAGTGTAAGGGAAAGGTTAGAGCTGTGACCAGAAGCAGACAGAGAAGCAGGCACTGGCAGGGCTGAGAAGGGGGAGAGGGTAGCCAGAAGCATAGGCGATGTCGGAGTGGAAATGCTGGGACAGGTGGAAGCATGGAATGTCTGGACGTGTAGGTGGCTATCTCATTCCGGGCCTTGTGCCAATAGGATTGTAAATGTCAATTTTTTTCTAATTTTTATGAAGCATACAGGCTATTTTTGAAAGTTAGGATATATCAGTAATTTTGAGTGTGTGTTGAAGATTTCAATCAAGATAGACAGAACAGATTCCCTAGGCTAATGGTTTCCTTGGGCCAGCGAACAGGACCTAGGATGTTCCCTGGTCCCAAACCGCGACCGCTGGGAAGGACAAGTAATTACTCAAATTCCATCGGCAAGAAGAAGACAACAGTCTGAGGAGCAATCGGGGACCAGTCAGACAGAAATTTTTTAGGGTTCAGAATGGGCACTGGATTCCAGCAGTGTGGCCAGCAAAATCAAAGGAAACATTCAAGCCAAGCTGAACTGAAATAAATGTACCTACAGACTGTCCAAGAGAGTCCACTGTAACCAAGGAAGGTCATGATAGGGTGCTTTTCTCTAATTCCACAGGACAGGGCAAAGACTATGTAAGAGAACAGGGATGAGAGACTTACCAGTTAGCTGATGTTGAATGAGGAGACTGAACATCAGGTGGCACAAATGTGTGAGGACCAGGGTTTAGGGGAGGCTTGTAGGCCAAATGCAAGTTTGATGGCTTGAAAGGAAACCTATCCAGTCAGTACCGGAAAGAGAAAGTTTTTAGCACAAAGGTGATGTATTTGCCCCACAAGAACAGTGGTCAGGGAATTAAAGTCTGACACAGAAGAAAGTATAAGGGAGAAGTAGGAGACAAGAGAAAGTAGGGAGTGTCTATTCTGGAGGATAAAGGACTACCTCTGAAGAAAGGAGGAGACAGTCATGGTCCATAGGCTAATGGCCGTTTATGAAGGTAAAATGAGGGAACTGGTGTTAGAATGAAGTGTTCAATTTTAAGTGGGCATGCTAATTAGGCCAAAGGGGACTTTTGATTACAGGACTTTAATACTTTGATAGCTAAACCTTGATAGTCAGCCCTAAGAGAAGGAAGTACTCAAGTAAGAGAATAGACAGGCCTTGGTGGTTGGCATTAGGCACGTAATGTAGCAGTTTTTAATAAGGCAGAGAGAATCAGGAAAAAGGCAAGGCCTGCCAGAGCTTTGCACAGCATGCAGTGGCCACAGTCCCTTTATAGGCCACGAGAAAGGTGAGTCTGATGCAGTCGGTCCTGGGTGAAGCCTGAGGCTCGACCTTTGTGATCAAGTCTTCCAGGATTGTGAGGAACTGGCTTCTTGGAGAAGACTATGTATTCATCAGTACATCTAGAATCCATAAAATGTTTGAGTGGGTCATCCTATACTCTCACAAGCTCTATGTAAACAAGTAATTACTTCCCTACCTGACAGCCTCTTCACATGTCTTTTTCTCACTTGCAGGGCAAATTATGAGTCATTACATCTGACTTGTGATATAATCTATTGAAGGCTGTGCTGGGACCTTAAAATGTGTCACTAGGGCAGAGCGGAGCCTGGCCCAACTGCCAGCCGGAAAGGCAGCTCGTACAGGCTGAGCAACTGGTGAGTGGGAGACCTAGGCTGCTGGGGAGCAAAGGGATCTCTGCGGAGTGCACACGGAAAGGGCACCCCCTGCCCTGACCTGCCCTGTCCTCCCCGATCCAGTGACCGGGAACAGATCTTAGGAACTTCTGTTCCGACCCGGAGATGACTTCAGGACGCAGAGCGGAGCCTGGCCCAGCTGCCACCCAGAACCTGGGCTGCCAGGGAGTAGAGAGATCTCTGCGGAGTGCACACGGAAAGTGTACCAGGAGCACAGACCAGAAACAAGGGAAAGGCAAGAACATATCACTGACAACAAAATGGCAAGAGGAAATAGAAAGAGTATATCCCAAGGAAACCAAGACAATCTAGCAACACCAGAACCCAGCTCTCCGATAGTAGCAAACATCGGAATTCCAAACACTCCAGAGAAAGAAGACACAGACCTGAAATCATGCCTCAAGACGCTGATAGAGTTACTTAAACAAGAAAGGGAGGAAAAGCAAAAAGATTCAGAAGCTTTTAAAGAAGAAACAAGAAAAACACTCAAAGAACTCAAAGAACGAGACGAAAACAGAACCAAAGAAATAAAGGAATGGAAGAGGGAAATTAAAACAGAAATTGACACAATAAAGAAAGCACTAAAATAGATAACCCTAGAGTCAGAACACCAAAAAAAGAAATCAGGAGTCACAGAAGCAAGCATTTCCAACAGATTACAAGAGATCGAAAAGAGAATCTCGGGGGCAGAAGACAACATTGCAAACATAGACAAAACAGCCAGAGAAGATGCAAAAAACAAAAAGCTCCTAACCCAAAATGTCCAGGAAATACAAGACACAATGAGAAGACCGAACCTAAGGATAATAGGAATAGAAGAGGGAGAAGAGTATCAACTAAGAGGCACAGTAAATATCTTCAACAAAATCATAGAAGAAAACTTCCCTACCCTCAAGAATGAGATGATCACAAGCATAAAAGAAGCGTTCAGAACTCCAAATAGGTTGGACCAGAAAAGAAATACCTCCCGACACATAATAGTAAAAACATCAAGTGCCCAAAGTAAAGAAAGAATACTAAAAGCAGTAAGGGAAAAAGGTCAGGTAACATATAAAGGCAGACCAATCAGACTCACAACCGATTTTTCAACAGAGACTATGAAAGCTAGAAGAGCCTGGACAGACATCATGCACTCCTTAAGAGAGCACAAGTGCCAGCCCAAGCTGCTATACCCAGCAAAACTATCAATCACCATCGATGGAGAGACAAAGATATTTCAAGACAAATCAAAATTCACACAATATCTGACCACAAACCCAGCACTACAATGAATTATAGGTGGAAAACCCAATACAAGGAGGGAAAATACAGCCTAGTAAAAACAAGAAAACTCCTAAACAAGAAAACTAAAAGAAGAAAAAACACAGACACAACTCAACCCAAAAAAGCAAAAATGGCAGGAAACAGAAACAATTATTCCTTGATATCTATTAACATAAATGGTCTCAACTCCCCAATAAAGAGACATAGACTATCAGACTGGATACATAAACAAAATCCAGCCTTGTGCTGCATACAGGAATCTCATCTCAGAGACAGAGACAGACACTATCTCAGAGTAAAAGGGTGAGAAAAAAACTTCCAAGCAAACAGCTCCAAGAAGCAAGCTAGAGTGGCTATTCTAATATCAAATAAAGTAAATTTCCAACCAAAAGTTATCAAAAAAGATAATGAAGGACACTTTTTACTCATTACCGGGGAAATCTGTCAGGAGGAACTCTCAATCCTTAACATATATGCTCCAAATAAAAAATCACCCACATTCATAAAAGAAACGCTACTAAAGCTCAAAAAATATATTTCACCCCACACAATAATAGTGGGAGACTTTAATACCCCACTCTCACCAATGGACAGATCAGGGAAACAGAAACTGAACAAGGACACTGCAAAACTAGCAGAGACTTTGAACCAACTAGAATTAATAGATATATACAGAACATACTATCCTAAAGTAAAAGAATACACCTTCTTCACACCACCCCATGTCACCTTCTCGAAAATTGACCACATAATTGGACACAGAACGAGCCTTCATCGATATAAGAAGATTGAAATACTCCCATGCATCCTCTCAGATCACCATGGTCTACGGCTGGTCTTTAACAACAACAAAGACAACAAAATACCCACATACACATGGAAACTAAACAACGCTCTGTTAAAGGATAGCAGGGTCAAAGAAGAAATAAAGAAAGAAATTAAGGACTTTCTAGAATTCAACGAAAACGATAACACAACATACCCAAACCTATGGGATGCAATGAAAGCAGTATTGAGAGGAAAACTCATAGCCCTAAATGCTTCCAAAAAGAAACTGGAGAGAGCTCACATCAGCAACCTGACAGCACAGCTAAAAGCCCTAGAACAAAAGGAAGCAGATATACCCAAAAAGAGTAGACGGCAAGAAATAATCAAAATTAGGGCAGAAATAGACCAAATAAAAACAAAAAAACCATTGAAAAAATCAACAAAACAAAGAGTTGGTTCTTTGAGAAAATCAACAAGATTGATAAACCCCTAGCGAGACTAACTAAAGGGCAAAGAGAGAGTATCCAAATTAACAAAATCAGAAAGGAAAGTGGTGACATAACAACTGAAACTAAGGAAATTCAAGAAATCATCAGATCCTACTACAAAAACTTATACTCCACAAAATTGGAAAATCTGGAGGAAATGGACAAATTCCTAGACAGATACAAGATCCCAAAGTTTAACCAGGACCAAGTAAACCATCTAAATAACCCTATAACACCTAAAGAAATAGAAGAAGTCATCAAAAGCCTCCGAACCAAAAAAAGCCCAGGTCCAGACGGGTTCAGTGCAGAATTTTATCAGACATTTATTGGGGATATAACACCAATATTCGCCAAACTATTCCAAAAGATAGAATCAGATGGAATATTACCCAACTCATTTTTTGAGGCTACAATAACCCTCGTACCTAAGCCACACAAAGACCCTACAAGGAAAGAGAACTTCAGACCAATCTCACTTATGAAAATTGATGCAAAAATACTCAACAAAATCCTTGCAAACCGAATCCAAGAACACATCAAAACCATCATTCATCATGACCAAGTAGGTTTCATCCCTGGGATGCAGGGATGGTTTAACATAAGGAAATCCATCAATGTAATCCACCATATAAACAAACTTAAAGACCAAAATCACATGGTCATCTCACTAGACACTGAGAAAGCATTTGACAAAATCCAACACCCCTTCTTGTTAAAAGTCCTGGAAAGAACAGGAATCCAAGGCCCATATTTAAACATAATAAAAGCAATATACAGCAAACCAACAGCCAACATCAAACTTAATGGCGAGAAACTTGAAGCAATCCCACTAAAATCAGGGACTCGACAAGGCTGCCCACTCTCTCCCTACCTATTCAACATAGTACTGAAAGTCCTGTTTGGAGCAATTGGACAGCAAAAGAAGATCAAGGGGAAACAAATCGAAAAGGAAGAGATAAAAACATCACTCTTTGCCGATGACATGATAGTATACTTGAGTGACCGCAAAAATTCCACCAGAGAACTCCTACAGCTGATAAACAAGTTCAGCAAAGTGGCCGGATATAAAATTAACTCAAACAAATCAGTAGCCTTCCTATACTCAAAGGACAAACATGTGGAGAAAGAATTTAGGGAAAAGGTACCCTTCACAATCGTTACAAAAACTATGAAATACCTTGGTGTGACTCTAACTAAGCAAGTGAAGGACCTGTATGACAAGAACTTCAAACCTCTAAAGAAAGAAATTGAGGAGGATCTCAGAAGATGGAAAGATCTCTTATGCTCATGGATTGGAAAGATCAACATCTTAAAAATGGCCATCCTACCAAAAGCAATCTATAGATTCAATGCAATCCCCATCAAAATTCCAACCCAGTTCTTCATGGAATTGGAAAGATCAATGTGCAATTTCATATGGAATAACAAAAGACCTAGAATAGCAAAATTCATCCTTAACAACAAAAAAACATCTGCGGGAATCACTATCCCTGACCTCAAGCTATATTAAAAGGCAATTGTGCTGAAAACTGCTTGGTACTGGTATAGAAATAGGCAAGTGGATCAATGGAATAGAATAGAAGATCCAGAAATGAGCCCTCATGTATATGGTCACCTGATTTTTGACAAAGGAGCAGTAAACATTCAATGGAAAAAGGACAGCCTATTCAACAAATGGTGCTGGTCCAACTGGCACTCAACATGCAAAAGAATGAAAATAGACCCGTTCTTATCTCCTTGTACAAAGCTCAAGTGTAAGTGGATTAAAGATCTCCACATTAAACCAGATACACTGAAACTATTAGATGAGAAAGTAGGGAAAACCTTAGAACACATAGGCACAGGAGAAAATTTCCTGAACAAAACACCAATGGCTCAAGCTCTAAGGTCAAAGATTAACAAATGGGACTTAGTGAGATTGCAAAGTTTCTGTAAGGCTAAGGACATCATCAAGAAAACAAAACAGCAACCAACAGAATGGGAAAAGATCTTTACCAACACCACATCAGATAGAGGCCTAATATCCAAGGTGTACAAGGAACTCAAAAAGCTAGACACCAGAGAATCAAATAACCTTATTAAAAAATGGGGTACAGAGCTAAAAAAATCACTTTCAGTTGAGGAACACCGAATGGCCGAGAAACATCTGAGGAAGTGCTCGACATCCTTAGCCATCAGGGAAATGCAAATCAAACAACCCTAAGATTCCACCTCACACCAGTCAGATTGGCCAAGATCCAAAACTCAGATGACAGCAGATGCTGGCGAGGCTGCGGAGAAAGAGGAACACTTCTCCACTTTTGGTGGGGTTGCAAGCTAATACAACCACTCTGGAAATCTGTCTGGTGATACCTCAGAAAATTGGATATAGTACTACCTGAAGACCCAGCTATTCCACTTCTGGGCATATACCCCAGAGACACTTTAATACACAACAAAGATATATCCACCACAATGTTCATAGCGGCTCTATTTATAATAGCCAGAAGCTGGAAGGAACCCAGATGTCCTTCAGAAGACGAATGGATACAAAAATTGTGGTACATATACACAATGGAATACTACTCAGCCACCAGAAACAATGACTTAACCAAATTCTTAAGAAAATGGCTGCATCTAGAGAAGATCATCCTGAGTGAGATAACCCAGTCACAAAAGAACAGACATAATATGCAGTCACTGATAGTGGGATGGTAACCCCAGAGGCTTGCACTCCCCCAGAAACAACTCACAGAGTGTATGAAGTCCAAGAAATAAAGAAAACAAAAAATATATATATATTCACAAAACAAGAAGACTTTGACTATTTCCATGTTGCGTTTTGTTTTGCATGTACTTTACACTTATTGCAACTAGTAGGTTTTCAATGCATACTGTCAAGCCCTTGAAAAAAATCAAGTACTGACTAAAAAACATATTCACATGGTTTTATGTAAAATTTATTTTAATGTCTGAAAAAACAGTACTGACAAAAATGTATAATTTTAAGCAAAAAATGTTTAAAATCTGTACATTTATCTTTGTTTTGCAAAATAAAGTCGTTTAAAAAATAAAAAAAATGTGTCACTAGTAAAAACTGCATACTGGGACACTTCAAAGGAATAAACTGCTTACTGGAGGCTACTGAAAAAGGCTGTTCTGCATTGTTAATGGTCTATTGTGGAGATGCTCAATTCAAAGCCTGCAAGAACAGCAAGTGAGGCCTTTACTATGATTGGGCATATTCGTGACATTTATTCAAGGAAAGGATAAGCTGAAAGAAGAAACCCAAAGAAAGAACTGGCTATGCATATTCTGTATGCATAATAAAAGACTTTAACCTGAGCTGCTGTGTGCCTACTCAAGGGGCCAGGAAGAAGCCAGGAGGCCAACTGATGCTGCAGTCCCTGCTATGGAAATTTCAAGTTTTTGACACTGTGTCAAATGCATCTCAGAATTTTTCTCTCTGATAAAGCCCAGCATTTAAATAGCAAGTCATCAATAATTCTCTATTTGTTGAACCTCAAGCCTTGTGCTTCTAAGACTCTCAGATGTATTTTCTATAGAAAATTTTGACTTTCAATATTAGCAAAACATTTTTTTGAGATTTCTAGCAATGATAATCCTGTTTCTTTTTTCTTCTGGTATGGGGACTTCCTGGGAGCACCAATCTTGGTTTCTTAATTAATGACAAGGCATTTTTCAAAGCTAACAGTTGACTACTCCACACCAGTGTGTCTCAGAATGAGAGCTGAGGCAAAAGCTAGGACTAGCTCATATGCAGTAGTGCAAAAGCTCACTGCAAATGTTTGAAGTATTGTGCTTAGCAAATGTGGAGTTGTTTAATAGTTTTTGGAGGAAAAATAATGTAAAAGTCATTTTCAGAAGTTGAACTCTGTAGTGCAATATAGAGGACAGGTTATAGGAAGGGAAATAAGGAATGTATGTATGATGTCAAGAAAATGATTGGATGATGGGTCAAACGCATCAGAGGATCTTCATGATGCAAAGGTGCTGGCTGGGAGATGCTATTAGTTTAAAGAAGAGTTTCCTTCGTGAGTATGTGTGCCATCTCTCCCTTGTGTCTAAACCTATTCTTCTGTCTGACTTTTCTAAATATCAGAATCATTCTCTCAACAATCACCTTGTTTCCAGAAGAATAATACCTTTGTGAAGTGCATTTTAGGAAGAACATTGTTTAAATTTATTATGTGATTGTATTCGAAGAATTAGACATTCTGATATGCACAAGCACTAGGAAGTGTAAAATAAGTTTGCACTCTCATCATCTGCTCTTAGAGATAAAGTTAGTGGTGTTCGGAAATAATTGACAAAACATGACAGAAACTCATTTTTTTTCAGTGCTGGAGTTTCCATGCATGAATGAATTTAACGATTTAAGGTACTTAGGAATAAAAACACAGTTAAACAGATAAACTAGGTCTTTTACTTTTTCTCCTTAAAATACATTTTTTAAGTGGACAATGTATCTTTCATTTAATACACTTTGGGAAAAATAAGAATATTTTAAGTACAAGTATACAAATAAAATTAAAATGCCCTTAATTTCAAAAATTGTTGACAACTTCATGAGATAGCTATCTTCTAAAAAACTGAAAATAGTATATCAATTTGTAATATTCAATAAAATAAAATGGGGTAAAATTTAGACTTCAAGCATTCCAAAGTACTGGAACATAACTGTGTTGTTGGTTTTCTAATAACTACAAGTAAGATTTCAGTGTCAATTAATTTAAGGATAATTTTCCAGGTATTTAATATAAGCCATAGTCTTATGAGAAAAGTTTCTAGAAACAATACACATATCAACCAGAAAATAGCTCAGCAGATAAGAACACTTGCCACACAACTCTTAAGATCTCAGTTCAGCTCCTCAGTGTGCATGTAAAAGCTAGACACTGTACCATGCTTCTACAAATTTAACCCTTTTATGGCAAGATGGAAAGTAGAGACGGGAGAATCCCTCAGAATCTTTTAGACCAGCTTGCGTAATATATATAGTTCTTGAACAACAAGAGAAACCCTACCTCAAATAAGATAGAAAGAGAAAACCAACATCCTAGGACAAAATGTGTAATATGATATGCATGTACTGTTACATATAAATATATACACACATATGAGTATACATATAAGAAACTCTACACCTATGTTGAAAAGCCTTCAGACTGATAAAATTAATAATCCTTCCATGACTGTGGAAAGAATCAAACCTTTTCCTGAGCTCATCTTTAGTTGACTTAGTCATTAATTACCCACCTCTGTAGTATGGCTCATATCCTTTCAACTATCAGACACAATTTTATGAAATTACTTTAGCCAAATACTACCCTCTACAAACCCCAAAGTTGAGAATAACTCTCTCTTTCTTTCCTTTTCTTTCTTGCTTTCCTTTCCTTTTCTTTCTTTCTTTCTTTTTCTTTCTTTCTCTATTTCTTTCTTATTTGATAATTTCATGCTTCTATATAAGAGTCTATGCTCTTATCCAATCTTCATTTTTTCTCCCCTAACTCTTCATAGGTCCCAACAATGACATTAAGTCATCTTTCCAACTCCATGCTTATGTGTGTATTATATATGTATGTCTGTATTGACATAGAATATCTCTGTATCCATACAGCATTGCACATATTCTTCATGGGTATAGATCCATCTACCAGAGCATAAGAAAGATACCAGTGGTCATAAACTCAAGAAAACCTGGTGATTCTTCTGGAAGACACTATCAACTTTCCTATGCATTAACTGTATTGATTGTGTACAGATATTACGCAGGTAATCAATAATGTGTCATATCATGAAGACAACAATTCATATCACTCCTTCTCATTCTCCAAACATTTCATTTTTTTCTAGAACCACTTTCTCTATGCTGCACAAGCCTTGTGTGGAGGTCGTTGATATATGTGTCCAATTTAAAGTTGACTAATTACAGTCACTTTTCCTTAGTACGTTGATTTATCATGCATCTCAGTATTGACTGATAGACTTTGGCCAAAGAATCTTCTCTGACCAAGGTTGAGAGCAGTGTGGATCTATGGGTATAAACATAATGACTAAGAAGATGATTTAAGAAGTTCGACTCCAGAGAATCAAATAACCTTTTTAAAATATGGGAAACAGAACTGGAAAGAACCCAGATGTCCTTCAACAGAGGAACAGATACAGAAATTGTGGTACATTTACACAATGGAGTACTACTCAGTTATTAAAAATAATGACTACATAAAGCTATCTTGAGGGGCTTCTAATATTAAGTGAGTTTTTGCATTTTCATTGAATATTTTATGTATTTAGTGATCTTCTTAATAGGTGAGGCTATCTAGAGATACTTCCTTGAACAAGAGAACTTCTGTAGAATTTGGTAGCAGACATCAGCTTTCCTTCTACACATTTGTTATTCCCACACTTAGGAGGAGGAATATAAAAATCTTAGTCACCTTCAGTGGTGGAACGACAATATCACCACTCCCTCATTGTAGAAAATGCTTAGAATTTCCATCACCTCTCTTTACCCTTTGCTTGAGTTCTTAGGACTTTCTTCAGAGACAGCTCAAAGGAAGAAATTGGGGTATTATGCTGATTTCTAGCAAAGAGGCCTTCATGTGGTAATGAATGGTGTTAGCAAAACTAGATCAAAAGCAGGATAAAACACAAAAAGCATCTGTACATAGAATAAAAATTTGTAGCTCAGTAACAGAGTTGCCTGTCTGTGGGCCTTTCTGATTTCAGTACTCATTTGATTAAGTAGGAAGGTATCTTCTCTCTCTCTCTCTCTCTCTCTCTCTCTCTCTCTCTCTCTCTCCCTCTCTTCCTCCTTCCCTCCCTCCCTCCCTCTCTGCCTCCTCTCTCTCTGTCTGTCTGCATCCAGAACAGACTTGCTCCTAGAGAGTACCATGCTACCTGTGCCCAGAGAGTTCCAGGAATCTTTCCCAAGATAGCTGGAGTGAATGTGTGTCAGGCTCACCATGGGCACAGGTGAGAAAGTGTTTGTGAGGCTCCTCTTGGTGCTAAGCCATCTGTGGGCATGTCCTGAGTCCTGATGGCAGTGATATCTGGTTTTCTCTTGGTATTCAATTGTTTTAAATAAAATACATACACAGTATTTAAGGAGTTTCTGCTAAATGATATGCTCTCTCGATTCTATATTAAAGAAAACCACAAGGACACATTGTATATAGAAATCTCTTAGTTTTTACAGAATTGCCTGGTCAACACGGAATAAAAAAAGGGGGAAATATGTATGAGTGAAGCCTAACTTGGTTCTAGTCCTGATGTACCCGTGTTACATCTCAGACATGCCAAATCTAATTCTAGGCTAAGTCCCTGAAAAATAATTAGCAACATTTCTCTTTCTAAAGGAGTTTATGCCAGGTGTGCTGCCTCTTTACTGAGCTAACCACTGACACATTCCATGTGGCACATGGAACGATATCAGCCATGGGATTGGTGCTGTGCCTGCTCTACAGAAGCTGGCACTGTCTGCTTCACTGTCTTTTAGACTCATGGTCAGTGCCTTTACCCATAAAAATGCACTGTTTTCAGTCGTTGCATGCCAACAGTTACTTCTGCCATTGTCTCCCAGCAGGCCAAACAATGGAGAACCACTTACTATAGACAGGTTTGTTGACAATGTCAGCCCATCGTATTTATGAAAAGGTACATTTATGAAGATGAAACACAGCCAAATCCATGTCATTTCCAGGCTGCCTTTTCAGCAACTGTCATTTCCGTGGCTTAAAGTAGGCAATCTTTTTTTTCCTGGGATCAAAGCAAGCCTTCAGTCCAAGTGGCTTCTGGAAAGGGATTTACATTTTCACACTAAACAAACTCTGTGTCTTAAGAATATCAAGATCAATAAGAATCACAAGAATGAAAAATAAGGAAAGTTGTGAAATGCAAACTCTGTGTTTGTAGGTCAATATATCTGAAACACATCCAGGCAGTTGCTTTCCTTAAGTTGATGGTCAGCTAAAAATACAGTGCCTAGTTTTGCTTATAAACACATTATAAAATCCTCTTTGTAAAATATTGTGCCACTCCAATTAATGTGGTTTTTACAATATGGACTTAAATAACTGCTCATGTATGATAGAAGAACTGCACAATGGTACTGAAAACACAAGCAGAGCATGCAAATTCAACAGCCTAGAATAAAGCAGTAGAAATCTTAAGGCCTTTGCTGATTAGGAATTTCTGCCATGAATACTATAAATCTCAGGGAAATTTTCATGGTAAGCATACTGGTTGGTTTTATGTCAGCTTGACACTAGCTTTAACTAACACTGAGAAAGAAGCCACCTTTTAGGAAACGCTCACATGGGATCTACCTGAAAGGCATTTTCTCAATTAATGATCAAAGAAAGAGGGCCTAGCCCATTGTGGGCGGTGCAGTTCCTGTGGCTGGAAGTCTTGTGTTCTATAAGAAAGCAGGCTGAGCAAGCCAGGAAAAGCAAGCCAGTAAGTAACATCCCTCCATGACCACTGTATCAGCTCTTACTTCCTGACCTGCGTGAGTTCCAGTCCTGACTTTCTTTGCTGATGAACAGCAATATGGGAAGTGTAAGCTGAATAAACCCTTTACTCTCTAACTTGGTCCCTGGTGAATATGTTTTATATAGAAATAGAAACCCAGACTAAGACAGTAAGGTTTCAGAAACACATACCAAGGACATCATTATGCAACAAAATGTGCAATTTAGGAGTGATTTGGGTATAAAAACAAAAGCTAGTTTAGACTATTGCTTTATGAATCAATGTCTGTTTACTGATATCCTAAAATATTCAAATTTCCTTTTGAATGATATAACATAATTAAGAAGATATAATTGGTTATTTATTTTATGTGAGCTTATGTACATGTCAATGTCCACTCAGAGATCAGAGTCAAGCATAGGTGTCCTTCAGGTGTTCTTTCTTTCCTTCATTTCCTGTCTCTCTCTCTCTCTCTCTCTCTCTCTCTCTCTCTCTCTCTCTCTCTCTCTCTTTCTCTCTCTCCCTCTCTCTCTCTCTCCCTCTCCCTCACTCTCACTTTCTGATACATGGTCTCTCACATCTTTTCAAGAACTTGCCATGTATGCCAAGAAGATTTTCAAGCAAGAGCTGGGAGGACAAGTGTATGTGACAGACTCCCAGATTTTCACATGTGTGTCTAGGGATTAAACTCATGTCTGCATGCTTGCAAAATGAGTACATTGCAGGGTCTCAGTCTTAAAGCTCCATGCTAAGGACGCTCTGCTGTGCTTTAATGGAATTTTTGAGCATGTAAGTTAGAAGATACGGCATTTGAAAATACAACAGGAATTTTTTACTTCCAAAAATAAATTCTACCATTTTGAAAATCAACTCATTTAAACTAAAATTATAATAGTTCAGTTATTTTCTGCTTTGTTAAAAAAGTAATGTTTGGTTATCTTTTAATAGCTCCAGTAAAATTTTTAAAATAAATTTTTGCCTTTAATCTTATATCAGATTAGATTTATTTATAAAAAAAAAAACTAAGAATATACAGGTGACATAGGATGGAAAATTGAAACATAAAAGTATTAATTATAAAAATCAGAAAATCTATCTGGTTTAATCAGAGAAATACCAAATGGATACCTGGTACTCTGGTTGATTTGTACTGAAAGAGTAAGCTATGATAAACCATGATTTCATATCACCTACAAACAATTGGATTGGACCTGTATTGAAATCTGCTTAAATGACAGAAAAGCAAAAAAATTGCTGTACTAGACATGTTGTTAACAGAATGTAACAGAGGGAGAAAACTGTCTCTAGCAAACCTGTGTCTCACTTTATAATGTGATCCCTACCATGACAGGCAGATTGGCTTAAATGTCACGATGAATAATTAAGGAACATGAGCCTGATCTGTGATCACTGTGAACATGTTCTATTGAGATACTGAATGTTTCTGCCTAGAACTTTGAAATTTTAAATCACCTATTAAGAGAAAAGTACTAATGGAATGAGATAATGTTGTATCATCAAAAGTAGAATTTTCCTTAGACAAAAGCTGCATTTTATAATGAAAATTCAAATTTGTACCTACTTTGAAATGTAATTTGAAAGGCCAGTAGTTGATTTGAACATGACTAAATTCAAGTTGGATTCTTGACCCCTTTTTACATCAAACATATGTGTAAAGAATTCTTAAAGAATTTAATCTAGTGAAGTCATGTCCTTACTCTCAAGCTACATGGCATGATTCCTTGAAGTTAGGCTTTCAACTCATACACACACACACACACACACACACACACACACACACACACACACACATACACACTTACAAATTGGGGGTAAGTAGAGGAAGAGGGAGAAAGCAGGAATGATATTTACTCTCATTTCTTTTCTTTGGTTTACAAAACCAAAAACATAAGGCAAATAATTTAAAGCTGACTTGAAATGTAATGTCGAAGAGCTACCAGTAAATAGTAAATACTACATATAAATATCAATACTTACAAGTTTTACCTGAGACTAATTATATTTTAATGTTTCATTTTTTAGTATCCTTAAAATTTGTTTATTTAATAGTCTTGCAGATTTAAATGAAGCTATAAGAAGAAAAATTACTATTCCTAAATGTATGGAGGGCCTGCTAAAACTTTTTGTTTGTTGCCTTTATGATTTTTTTATTAGATATATTTTATTTACATTTCAAATGTATCCTCTTTCCTTGTTTCACCTCCATAAAACCCCCATCCCATTCCCCTTATCCCTGCTTCTATGAGAGGGCTCCCCTACCTACCTACTCACCCACGCCTTTCCCTCTTCCTGCCCTGACATTCCCCTATACAGAGGCACCACGAGCTTCTCCCATTGATGCCCAACAAGGTCATCCTGTGCTACATATGTAGCTGGAGCCAAGGGTTCATCTATCTGTATTCTTTGTATAGTAGTTTAATCTTTGGGATCTCTGGTTGGTTGCTACTGTTGTTCTCCTCAATCCTTTCTCTAACTCCTCCAAAGAGGACCCCATCCTCAGTTCCATGTTTGGCTGTAACCCTCTGCCTCTGTATTTGTCATGATCTGACAGAGCCTCTCAGGAGACAGCTATATCAGATTCCTGTCAGCATGCACTTTTTGGCATGAGCAGTATTGTCTGGGTTAGGTCGCTGTATATGGGCTGGATCTCCAGGTGGGGCAGTCTCTTTATGGCCTCTGCTTCACTCTTTCCTTCAAACATTGTCTCTGTATTTTCTCCTGTGAATATTTTTGTTCTACCTTCTAAGAAGGACTGAAGCACCCACATATTGATCTTCCTTCTTGTTGAGCTTCATGTGGTCTGTGAATTGTATCTTGGGCTAATATCCACTTATCAGTGAGTGCATACCAATGTGTGTGATTTTGCAATTGGGTTACCTCACTCAGGATGATGTTTTCTAGTTCAATCCACTTGCCTAAGAACTTCGTGAAGTCATTATTTTTAATAGCTCAATAGTACTCTATTGTGCAAATTTTCTGTATCCATTCCTCTCTTGAAGGACATCTGGGTTCTTTCAAACTTCTGGATATTATAAACAAGGCTGCTATAAACATAGTAGAGTATTTGTCCTTATTATATTTTGGATCATAGTTTGGGTATATGCTCAGGAGTTCTATAGCTGGGTCCTCAGGTAGTACTATGTCCAATTTTCTGAGAAACCTCCACACTGAATTCAGAGTGCTTCTACCAGCTTGCAGTCCCACCAACAATGGAAGAATGTTCATCTTTCTCCACATCCTGGCCAGCATCTGCTGTCACTTGAGATTTTTATCTTAATCATTCTGATTGGTGTGAACTGGAATCTCAGGGATGTTTTGATTTGTATTTCCCTGATGACTAGGGATGTTGAACACTGTGAAAGATTTGCATGGCAAGTATTTCTAAATAGGTTTTCTCATGTGAACAGAGTAAACATCCTGGGCTATGCATCTGAATCATTGAGGTTCTGAACAACCCAGATGAGGGACTTCTCACTATCAGAAATGAGCACTTTTTCCTGGGCAAAATCTAGTCACCAATGTGTTTTGAAACCATTTTATATTTCCAAAATGAATACCATAAGTGTAATGGCAGAGGCTGACTGAGCCACATAGATTTTATGACTGGCTGCCACTAAGAGAGACATTAAAAGGCAAACAAAGGCTGCTATGAACATGGTCCCACAAAGCTCTGAATATTCAAGAAGCAACTCTTAGACCATATGAAGCTCAAAAAGAAGGAAGGCCAAAATGTGGAATCTTCAGTCCTTCTTACAAAAAAAATAAAATAAGTGTATAGCACCACCTCAGAGTGGGGTACACCTAGACCTTAAATCATCAATTGTTCAAGAGCTAAGAATTCAGCCTTGTGGCAATCCTTCATATTTAAAAACCATTATGTTGAATCTTTACACACCAAGAAAATTTTGGCTATGTCCATGTTATGTTTTGTTTTACATGTACTTTATGCTCATTGTAACTAGTAAGTTTTCAATGCACACTATCAAACCTTTAAAAAAATCAAGTACTGACAAAATATAGTCATATAGTTTTATGTAAAAATGCTTTTAAAATCCTTACACTTATCTCTTTAACAAAAATAAAGGTGTTTAATTCAAAAAAAAAAAGGCAAACAAAGAATATAGGTAATAGGCAATAACCCATTTCAAATCTAAAACACTGCAAATCTTGTAAGGTGATTTGCACATATAGATTATAGAAATATTTATTTTTATCAAATTAATCATTAAGCATATATTATTTAAATTTCAAATATAGGTTTTTTACATTTCTATAATATTATTGTTATTAGAAAGCACTTTACAAGCATTAATATTGCTTCCCAGTATGTTTGTAAGGTATGCATCATTATACTTTAAACGTTATCTATTTTTATACATTATAAACTATGGATTCTGTTTTACAAAAGGAAAAACACAGTTTTAAAGAACATAGCCTTTTGCCCAGGGTCGGTTACACAATAAGCAAATTGAAAAGAAAGAAAAATTCTAATTTTTATGTTTTCACTTTAATGAAGTTTTTCATAAGTAAAGAGAAAGATTATATTTCATGAAAATTGAGAAGTTAGTGTTGTCTTTAAAAATGGGGGTTTTATTGTCATTTAAAGAATTTATTGTGTAGCTTCTGTGTTTACTTACCATGACAGCTGGAGGGACCTTGGCAATGTACAGGACCAAGAGCTTCTGTTACAGATGCAGAACAAGAAAGTTCATTGTAAAGGACTCAGGAAATGTCTGGGATCAGAACACCCAGAGTATTCAACCATATAAACACCACCAGTGCTGACAGCCAAGGGTGTAGCATGCAAAGAAATGAATCAAACTAAGACAAAAAAAAAAAAAAAAAAAAGAAAAGAAAGAAAAAAGAAAGAAAGAAAGAAAGAAAGAAAAGAAAGGGACAGGCCCACATATAAGATTTGGAACAGTTTAAAATCAAACAAGTATAACTCCATAGTTCTGCCCATTTGAGTTTCCTTATATCCCTAAAGAAATCAGAACGTAACAATTGGTAAAAGAAAATGTTTTTATTTATGGTTTTGTCAAACCTTAGAGAGGAAGTATAATTCCTGTGCCTATAAACATTGTTTTAATTTCATTTCCTGTTGCTAAGATAAAATACCCTGTCAAAAGCAACTTAAGTGAAGAGAAGGGATATTTACACTAAGGGTAAAATAGAAATCAATGATAATCTTCAAGTGGAAGGATTCTTGAGGCAAAGTACTACATAGGAATGTTAATTGAAAACATGATTTGCAAGAAAGAGTCAAATGGGAAAAACAGAAACAGGCATAAAGGCAAATCATGATGTTAGTTAAGTAGTGAAAGGCTGGTCAGTTTGAGAATCAAAAGCAACATGTAAAGGAGCAAAACCATTAAGGTGAATCATGGGAAAACTTTAGGTAAATAACTGAAAAAGGAAATATGGAAAATACTATGAAAGTAACAGAGAGTTACCATAGAAACACATTTCATATCTTCCCAAGGCCTGAAACATACTATGGTATAAAACTTTGTTAAGCATCTTGTACTGGCTATAGTAGTCAGTAATTTCCCTTTACAGCGGTCACTATTATTTAAAATGTTTATCTTAGTGTGCATTCCCATGATGGCTGAAATTGTTCTGGCTTTTTTTTTTTTTCATTTCTTCATCTGAGAAATTTTCCTTTGATTCATTTATTCCAGGATCAAGTATATAAAAATACAAACAGAATTATAAATATAACTTATCATAGAATGGCTACCAAAAAACCAAAATATTTTAGTAAAGAATTTGGGAATTGGGCTCACCAATAGTTTGTGGGAGTGTACATTAGTCCACTTAATATAGGAAGGCTGCTAAAAATCTGAAGATTGCGCTGTTTATATATATATATATATATATATATATATATATATATATATATATATATATATGTGTGTGTGTGTGTGTGTGTGTGTGTGTGTGTGTGTGTGTGTGTGTGTGTGTGTGTGTGTGTGTGTAGTATATATAACTATATTCTTTTACCCAGTTTCAAATATGAATAAATGCATAATATGCCAGAAAATGTTTCCAATTAAGACCTTCAGGTTAAATCAAATAAACAAGAATTTAAAGACAAATATCACAATTCTCTTTCAAATGTCTAATTTAGATGAGGGAGATGATGTTAAATTAAAAGGGAAAATTTTAAGGTGTGTAAGTAGATGAAGGAGGAGAATAAAAGGGGTAACAGTGAGAAGGAATGTGGGGGTTAACTTTAATAGTCATATTGATACATCTTCAAATTTCTTTGGGAGAAAATCTGAATCAGGGTTGTCTGTGTTTGATCAACCTATGGCCAGGTATTTGTAGATGCTGCTAATTGAGTTAAGTAATGGGAGAAGACCAGATGACATAAGTGTACCCTCCATGCGGTTTCCTGAAGTATATGAGAACAGATGAATCAAGCCGACCACAAGCAAACAATGGATGAATATTTACATGAACATTCTCCCTGACATTTACTGTGGGTTTGACTGGATGCTTCAAGATCTTGCCACTGTGAATCTATTGAAATGATAAACTATAACTATAACCTGACATTGTAAACTAAAATACACAGTTTTTTTGTCCAAAGTCACTGTTTGTCACAGTATCTTAGGAACAGAAATGGAACTGGAATGTAGATTGGAACCAAGGAACTAGATCCATTACTGTGACAATCCTGAGAATGTAACTTCTATGCAATTGAACTGCTCTGTGAATGCGTTTATGACTCTTGATAGTCTTGTGATATTTTGCTTTGTAAGATTTTGTGTGTGCCGATCTTGCTAAGAGCAACTAGGATTATTCAAGAGATCTGCACCACTGTAATGAAAGCTTCTATTCACTGAGACAGAAAGAGCATGTTTCCTTGAGATCAGAACACAGAGACTGATACATCTATCTATGGTCCAAGGGCCCTAGGTTACATCTTCAGCTGCAAGCTGGAACTTGGCAGTGGAATCATTTTCCACATCATACAGATCTGAAGTATGGAAGATGCAGCAAGATCAGATCAGGGATCATGAAAAGTAACAGAGACATGGTTCAGTGTAGCAGAGCTGGTGGCCTGTCTAAAGAGTCCCTGACAACCTATTGTTAAACCTAATGTTCCAGTTGCAAAGGATCCCGAGATAATGGAGCTATATGTCCGCAAAAGAGAAAAAAGTCATGAGTGATGGTAGGGCACAGTTGAGAAAGAAGGTGTATGGTACAGAGCTAAGAACTGGAAAGACAAGGCTACCTGAGCCTTTCAAAGCCAAGAGCACTTTATGAGATCTAATGCTGAAAATTGGAGTTAAAAGATTTGGTATTTTCCCTAAAGGATTTAGGCATCAATTTGTTTTGATTGTCTCTTGTCATGAACTGATCCTTTTTAAAAATAACAATATTTGTTCTATGTCATTATCTAGGAACTATGTAATTTTTTTTTGTCTTACAAGGGCTCAAAGTTAGGAAACTTTGGACTTTTAAGAGGTAAAATTTTTCTTTTTAAGTTGGGTACATTAAATGCTGGACTATGTTTTATACTTAGAAAAACCTGATACTTTAAAAATAAAGGGTGGGAAATTATGCTTTAAAGTGACATATCTGTGCATCCACTTAATAAACTGTCATCTGTGATGACTAGGTTTGTCAATGACACAACCTAGAATTACCTAGGAAGAAGGCTTAGATGACACATTATCTAAACTGAACTGGCTTATGAACATATCACTGGAAACTTCTCTTAATTATGTTAATGGACATTGGAAGGCCTTGGTCATTATAGTTCAAGATTTGTTTGTTTGTTTACTTACTGTTCTAGTTGTTGTTATTTCTTCTGCTGATGCTATTGTTTTTTGAAGCATGGGTTCTCTGTGTAGCACTGACTGCCTTGGGACTCACTCTGAAGATCACAATATTCTAGTACTCAGAGATTCACCTGCCTCTGTCTCCCTAGAGATAGAATTAAGGATGTCTGGCATTCAAATATGATTAGAGTATTAACATGATTACATACATATGTGTATAAAAGATCACAGTGAATGTATTTTTCATGTTAATATCCATTTTAAAAAGATCATGCACTAGGGCAAAAAAAATCACTTTATGTAAAGTGTATGCATCACTTCTAGGTTTTCCTTGTATTACTCTAAATTATACATTGGTAACTTTTTTTCCACAGGGAAAAGTAGTAAATGCATTAGGATATATAGTCACAGTTGCTCATCTATGTTCTTGGAGTCAGCAAAGGACAATGTATAGAGCAAGGAAGGACTGTGGCTACAGTCAAGAAAACTTTCTTTCATGAGTAGATAAAAGACTGTTGTCTCAGGGACCACAGGTACTGCTTTCTCCTTATATTTAACATATTTTTAAAAGCTATTTTTTACTTTCAAATTTCTGCAAGTAGTTCAGGAGCCTAAATGTGGAGTGACTTTTTGCCTCTCTTAATATGACTAGGTTAGGAGTCATTTTTCTCAGGCCTTTCAACAGGTTTAGATATTTCTTCTTTATTTGCCATAATACTTATAGTAAAATAAATCACTGTAGAGTACAGCGATTGAGTCCTTTTTAAGGTTGGCCTTGTAGTCCACTAACACATTATAAGATGGTGTTAACAGTAACTTTACTTTTTCTGCTGAAGTCTCACGTTAAGCCCAATGTCTACTTTGAAGATGAGGCTATTCTGGATGCTGCTATAACATAATCCTATAGAGAAAAAACTTAAACAATGCTGTGGTTTTGATTTCCGGATAAGCAGGTGTAACTCCTCAGTGTCTAATAGACTTTTTAATACATGTTACTACCTATTAGATATACTACCCACCAGATAGGCTTTTTCGGTTTTAAGTTCCTAATGATTCCTATTGCACAGTTTTTCTTTCTACTGTGAACCAAACTGGATTAATGAAGTATGGTCACACAGCTGACCTTCATTAAGACATTTATTTAAGAGTAAGCAATAGGTATTTACATTCCATGAAGACCATGTACTCTATGGAGACTTAACTTGATGACATGTTGTAATGTATACCGGTTCTGTGTTTAGGGGCTTAACTTAATAATCAACATCATTTCTTAGCAGACAGCATTTGATTTTTTTAAAGTTTCTTTGTTCTTTGTAGAGACTATTTTGAGAATTGATACTGTTCAACTATAAATACCTTGTTATCAGCTAGCTTATCCTTTGTAAATATTCATGTGGCTATTATTATTTTGTAAGCTAATTTGCCATCTTATTTAAATATTGTTTGGTTATTTAATTTTTTATAGCATATAGCTTAATGATGTACTTTCCCCTCCCTATATTTCTCACAGATCCTACACAACCAACATGATATTTTTCCAGATAGCTAGATGATAGAGATAGATAGATAGATAAATAGATAGATAGATAGATGAAAGATAGAGATAGATAATAGATAGATAGGTGGATATATAATAGATAGATAAATAGATGATAGATAGATAGATAGATAGATAGATAGATAATAGATATACAGAGAACAAAAGTAAAAATCAAAACAAACAAAAAGGAAGTAAAGTACTATAACAAAAAAGATATACTAAGAATGAAATGGAGCCCATTTTGATTTTGTGTTGCTCAGCTCTTCCTGAGCATTGGAGAACATGGCCAAAACAGTCAGTGGAACCCTATTGAAGAAAACTGATTGTCCCTTCCAAAGCAGGAATCAATCACAAATAGCTTCTTAGTTAAGATGAGATGTCTTGTCTACTTTCCTTTCTTTATACTATGATTCTGTCAATTTTAAACCTTTACAAGTTTTGTGTGAGCTTCTGAAGTTTCTGGTAGTTTATATGTGTATCAATGGTAGTATCTGGAAAACAGTTACCATGGATTAATTCATTAAAATCAGTTGTATCATTAGGGGTCACTTAATTAGTATGTGCCTATAGTAGAATAAAGGGTGTAGGTTCTTCCTTTGGTTTATGACCTATCTACTTTCAAGTTATTGGCCATGTTAGGGGTTTTAATATAGGTTCTAACTCATGGACTGAACTTTAACTTAATTTTGGATATTTTATTTCTTTACATTTTAAATGCTATCCCTTTCCAGGTTATTGCTTCTGAAACCCTTTATCCCATTCACCCTACCCTGCTTCTATGAGTGTGCTCCCTCACCAACCTATTCCTTCTCTGCACCCTGGCGTTTCCCTACAATGGGACAACTAATAGGCCTTAAGAGGACCAAGGCCTCTCCTCCTATCGATGCCCATTAAGGCCATACTATGCTACAAATTCAGCTGGAGCCATAGGTTGCTCCATGAGTACTCTTTAGTTGGTGGTTTAGTTTAGTTCCTGGGAGTTCTGAAGAGTCTGGTTGATTAATAATCCTGTTCTTCCTACTTCTTCCTATGAGGTTGAAAACCTCTTTATGTCATTCAGTCATTTCTCTAATTCTTCCACTGGTGACCCTGAGTACAATCCAGTGATTGGATGTGAGTATCCACTTCTGCATTTGTCAAGCTATGGTAAAGCCTCTCAGGAGGCAACTATATCAGGCTCCTGTCAGCATGAAGGTATGCTTTGTTGAATATACTTCCTTTTCTCCGGTGTGTATTTTTGGCTCATTTGTCAAAAATCAAGATTCATAGGTGGATAGAAATTTTTGGATCTTCAAGTATCTTGGATTGATCATTTGGTGTCAATACCATGATGTTTTTTTTTTTCTTCTTCTTTTTTAACAGAGCCTCTGTTGTAGAACATGAAATCTGAGATGGCGATACCTCCAACAGTTTTGTTATTCAGGGTAGTTACACTTGTCATGGCTTTTCTGTGTTTCCATATAAAACTGAAGATTGTTTCTTTTTCACTTTCTATGAAGGACTGTGTTGAAAATTTCATGAGGATTAAACTGGATATGCAGATTGCCTTCAAACAGCCACTTTGCCAGTATCAATCCTGTTAATCCAGGAGCATGAGAGGTCTTCCCATCTTCTGAGGTCTTCACTTTTGTCAATGCCTTAAAGTTCTGTTATATTAGTCTTTCACTTCTTTTCTTAGTGTTAAAATTATACCATGATACTTTATATTGATTAACTAATTTATATTTTACTTATTCACTTTACATACCATTTACTGCCCTCCTCCTGGTCACCCCTCCCACAATCCTTCTATCCTTTCCCCTTCTCCTCTGAGTGGGTGGGGCCAGCACTTCGGTATACCCTAACCCTGGCACATGAAGTCTGCTAGACACTTCCTCTCCCTCTGAGGCCAGACAAGGCAGCCCAGCTAGAAGAACATATCCCACACAGAGACAACAGCTTTTGGGGCAGCCCCTGCTTCAGTTGTTCAGGACCCACATGAAGACCAAGCTGCACATCTGCTACGTATATACAGGGAGGCGTACGCTCAGCCCTTGTATATTCTTTGGTTAGTAGTTCAGTCTCTGAGATACCAAGGGACCAGATAAATTGATTCTGTTGATCTTCCTATGGAATTCCAATCCTCTTTGTGACTCATTCCTTTATCCTATTCTTCCCTAAGGGTCCCAAAGCTCCATCCCCACCATTTGGCTGTGGGTGTCTTCGTCTGTCTGAGTCAGCTGCTGGTAGGGACCCGACAGTGAACAGCTATACTAGACTCCTACCTGCAAGTATAACAGAGTATCATGTATTACTAGTGTCAGGGAATGATGCTCGCCCATGGGATGGGTTTGAGACCAGTATGAATTCTATCCTTCCTTGACATCTTTCTCAGTCTATTTGTCATGTGTATATAAGAGGACTACTGATAATTGGATACTAACCCCAGAATGCTCTGAACACCCCAGAAACAACTCACAGATTATATGAAGCTCAAGAAAGGAAAAAAGAAAGAAAAGAAAAAACCATTATGCTTAATCCTTACACACCAAGAAAATTTTGACTAATTCCAGGTTACATCCTGTTATACATGTACTTTATGCTCATTGTAACTAGTAAGATCTTAATGCACACTATCAAATTTTTTTTAAAAAAAGCACTGACAAAAATGTATTCGTATACTTTTATGCAAAAATGCTTAGAATTTGTACATTTATCTTTGTTTTTTTAAATAAAGTTGTTCAAAATAAATAAATAAATAAATAAATAAATCGGACTACTGTTCCTCTACATTGATTTTTTTTTTTTTTTTTTACCCTGTGATGAAAATGCTTTTCAGCTGTAGAATATTTTTCATGGTATCTCTATGGTCTTATTTTGAAAACAAGAGGAAAATCTCCTGGAATATTTATTATGGAAATAGGAAAAAAATAAAATTAGAATATATAACTATTATGGGTAATCTTAGGGATAATAAATGTTAATGTAATTTTGGTGTAATATATGTCTTTTATTTTTCAAATTATTAATGGTCAGTTTCTATATAACAAACATCCTAAAACTTAGTTGAAACCATTTGTAATGTTGATTACTTGAATCATACCTTCTATTTTCCTAATCTTCTTAAGTTGCCTCAAAGCATAGAATCTATATTTTATTGCCCAATATCAAAGACACATAAAGAGGGAAGTAATGCTTTATAAAATTGTCCTCTTAATTAGAGATTAATGGGGAAGAACATCATCCATTGTGGGTGGTGTGTTCATTGGTTGATGGTTCTGGATTTTATAAGAAAGCAGTCTGAGCAAGCTAGGGGAAGCAAGTCAGTAAGCACTATCTTTCCACTGAATCTATATCAGCTCTGGCTTCCTGATTTATGCCCTGTTTGACTTCTTGTCCTGATTTCCTTTAATGATGAACAGTGATCTATAAACATAAGCTAAATAAACCCTTTCATCTACAACCTGATTTTTTGTCATATTATTTCATTGAAGTAACATACACTTTAACTAAAACAAAGACAAGCTGGTGGCATTTATAAGAGAGGAAGTCAACTGAGAAAATTTTCCCAATAAATGGGTCTGTGGGCAAGCCTATAGTGGCATTTTCTTGATTAACAATTGAAGTAGGTCCACCTATTTCATGGTGGAGTCACCCTAGGTAGATGGCACTGGTGATATAAGAAAGCAAACCATGGGGAGCAAGCCAATAAACAGAACTTCTTTATGCCCTTTTGCATCAGTTCCTGCCTCCAATTTTTAGCCTTGAGTTCCTGGTCTGCCTTTCTTGGAGGATGGACTTCCAGCTACAAGATGAAATAAACCCTTTTCTCAGCACATTGCTTTACTCACCATGTTTATCCCAGCAGAAGGAAGCTGCCTAAGAAACAGAATGTTTAAGAGCAGTGGCAAACATGGCACTAAAGCACAAGTATGAGTGAGCAATCTCAGTGCAAGTTTCCAATCCACCTTCATTTCTCATTAACAAAATTATCCTTTGCAAAATTTAGATAAGATTAGTAATTTTCTAGCTAACATTCAGTGACTTCCATTTAAAGAGACAGGCAAATATATTGGGCAAATAATTTAACTAAGTAGAAAATGGAATCAGTAATGGTGTAATACTGAATTCTTTGTACTGAAGATATACTGACTTCTAATATTTCATTTACTTTATCAAATAGTCTCAAATCTCCACAGAATTTCCTTGTCTGAAATGCCAAAGATTAGCATAAAAATCCTCTTTTGAAAAGTCCAAGAATGTAAATATATTGGTGCCTGCAACCTTAGCACTTGGCAGGCAGGTGGACTCCCTCAAGTTTTAGGTTGTTCTGATCTGCATAGGAAGTTCTACAAAAACTAGGACAACAAAGTGAGACTATCTGAAAAAAAATTTAAAAATACTAAAAGTCTAACAAATTATGTATCTATACATTTCTGATAATATCCCATGTTTACAATGTCCCTCCTGTAAAGATGAATATTTAATTTACTTACAGTAAGTTTTCAATATCCTTAGTATAAAGATTTCAATATACATTAAAACTAAGACTGTCAAAATAAAGTGAACATCTAGTATTGTATCTGTATGAATTGGGATAGTTTTCTTCCAGGGAGATGAAATATATCTTGGCATTAGAAAGCACCACTGTTGTCTTATAGCTTACTGACATGTCAATATCAAAGACACATAAAGAGGGAAGTAATGCTTTATAAAATAAAAGCTTTGAAAGAGAAGTTTCAAACATCAGTCTTCAGGCAATAAAGATTATCAGAGTGTTTCAGACATGAAAGTCTAAGGGACAAAATAAATTTGCCACAGCATAGTAAATCACTTATATGAGTGACAAAGTATTAAACAGTTGTTCTTCGATGGCCATGGAAGCTGGTCTAAGGATCCCCTGTGGATAAGAAGATTGGTGGGGGATCTAGGGCTCGGTGCAAAATAGTGTAGTATTTTTAAACGTATGATATGCATCTGGAAACCTTACGTCTCCTCTGGCTGGCATGTAGTGTCAATACTATTGAAACACTATATAAATAACTGTTATGCTGAATTGCTAAGAACAAAATAAAAAAAATAGACTTCGTGTTTAAAACAGACCCATTTTTTCCCTCACTAATTTGGTGAACAAAAATAGGAAACTTAATGCAACAACCACTTTTGGGCACTTGATTTGGGTGTAGACACACTGTGACTGACAGTGTTCAATAGGGTACAGTCAGGCTATGAATTGTACTGTGAACTGGACAACATAATAGGGAACTTTAGAAAATAGCAGAGAGGGCAATGTCTTCACCAAACCTACATCTGACAAAGGGTTGATATATATATATATCATATGTCCAAGGATGTGGACCAAGGAAACACCCCTACATTGGTGGTGGGATTGCAAATTGAAAGCACCACTGGAAATCAATTTGGTGGGTTCCCAAAAAATTGAAACTAGTTCTAAGTCAAGACCCAGCTATAATACTCCTGGGCATGTAGGCATGTATCCAAATGATGGCCCATCACACAACAAGGACACTATATTTATAGTATCTCTATTTTGTAATTGGAACAAACTGTAAACAACACCGATGTATCACTCAGGAAAAGAATGGATAAAGAATGGGCACATATACACAATACTACTCAGTTATTAAAAAGAAGACATCATGAAACTTACAGTCAAAATGCATAACTAGAAAATATCATTCAAAGTGAGGTAACCCAGACCCGGAGGACACATAAGGTATATACTCACTTATAATGTATATTACCCATAAAGTAAAGTATGGAATAAACATTCTACAAACCACACCCCAAAAAGATAAGAAACAAATAGGGCCCAGGGGTAAAATGCTTGAATCAGTTTCAGAAAGGGAAATAAACTAGATATTGTTTGTGGATGGAGGGAGGAGTTTAGGTGAAGAAGAGAGTTAAGGATGGGAATTGAAAGAATGAGGTCAGGGTCGACAGAGCATGTGAGAACTGGTAAATTGAACTGAAAAAGAAAAAGAACTTAGTGGGAGTCTGGTAAAGGACAGAAAGTTGACTGTATAAGTTAACAAGATGTATTTGGATCAGATCTGGTACTTAGTAGTGGTAGTGCTGAAAACTCCTCATAACAGAACTGATGCACTGTGATTATTAGACTTTCAAAGTAATTCAAAGTTAATGTTTGTTTTCTAAATAAAGACAAAATACATGTAAAAATAGATGAAATAGTAAACCAACATTAAAAACACACAAACTTGTATCAAGTAAAAGGATTACCATTTATATGAGCACACAAAATTATTCCTATATTCACCTGGAAGCACGGTGTCTACACTCCAAGCAGCTTGGCAATCCTGAGATAAGACCGTGACTTCAAAGCCAGCCTGTTTTATGAAGAAATGCCCTGTAACATGAGTAAAAGAAATTCACAATTTATATGTATAAGTCATTTTTTTTATCTTTTGCTGATATTTTTTGAGATTACAGTGAACTGTTATATAAATCTAATATAGTAATTTTTATTTCTTTAGGAAATCAACAAGTATATTATTGACAAAGAAAGAAGTTAGAAGATGACATGTACCATGTAATTTAATTAAAGAAGGCTTACCTAACAGGCACAAAACCCTGTGTTTCATAACAAAACCCACAATAGATAAACAGAAAAAAATGGATGTATTCCTCAGTGGCAGAACCTTCCTAGACATTCACTGGCTTCAGTCTTCAGTCCTGAAACAAAATTTAAAAAATTGAGAAGCTAGTCTGATTTAACATCAGTAGCATTAAAACAACATAAATTATATTAAAGTATTACAAGAAAATAATTACATGCATTGCCAAACTAAATGTAAAACGCACCCATGCATGTGAGTATGTGTGTATCTCATTAAAAGTTTTAAATAAAAGTTGTGGGTCTCCTATGAAGTAAAAAGTACAGTAATATGTTATAACTTTTGTAAATGAGGAAATAAATTATATTTATTTATTCTTAAGAAGAACAATAAAATATAACAAAATCATATAAGCTGATGACCACTCCAATATATGTTTAAGGGGAAAGGCTTTATTTTAAATATGAGGGAAATTATAGTCAGAGGCATCGGGAAAAGTCCAGAGTAGATAGAATAAATAGTATACTGAACATGCACAGTAGACTAGACAAGGTCATAAGAAGAAAGGGGATGTGCAAAAGAGGAAAAGAAAAAGAATGGGATCAACGGAGACCAAGAAAGAGGAGCAAAAGAGAGGGTTCCAAATGTGTAGCATCAATAACAAAGCTATTTGGGGATGAGGAGATGGGGGTCAGGTGGAGCTGGAGAAATTTAGAATATGGGTGGGGCAGGGTCCAAAGATTAGAGAAAAGCCACAGGGACTTGTGATAGTGAAGGAGCAGCCTATGTTTCCTCATATTAAAGCAAGTGCACCACAAACTGTCATTAACTTGGGGCATGACAAAAAAAAGATACAATTAAAATATAAGTTCAAACAAACACACTGGAAGATTACAAAATAAATGAAAAGAAATGAAAGAGCCCAAGAAATGAAACAAGAAACAGAAACAAATATCCACCCATTCACACACACTTGGGGATTCCCCCCAAAAACCAATAAACTAGAAGCCTATCTACATTTATATTCATATCTAAATCTATATTCTTATCTATATCATCTATGTCCAGAAGATCTGGTGGAGGCCTGTGCATGTTACTTCAGTCTCAGTGAGTAATTAGTCTTCATCATGTTGATCTAGAGGGCCTTGTTAGTGTCCACCACTCCACTCCTTCTGGCCCTTACACTCCTTTTTCTTTCTATTCATCAGGGCTCCCTGAGCCCTGAGTGAAGTGGAGAAATTTGTTAAAGATATCCAGTGTCAGACTCAGTGTTCTAAGGTTTTTTATTCTCTTGTATGATTTATTGCTCTGGGTGTCTTTATTTGTTCCCATCTGCTATAAAAAGCAGTTTTTTGGTGATTTCTATGTTTGCAATGATCTATGAGTATATCAGATTGTCATTGGGAGTCATTTTCTTCATTCCATTTTTTTTTTTTTTTTTGTAAAACAGTAGTATTTAATTTTACTCTATTTACCTATTCTCTAGTTTTGACCAACTAATCAGTGTAGGGTATGGTATTTCCCTCATGGAGTGTGTCTCCAGTCACATCCAACAATTGTTGGTTCTTCCATTAATTAACATAGCTTTGTGACTCCATTAATTAACATAAGTTGAAGGTAGCTCACTATTTTATAATAAAAGGTTTGATGCTGCATTGGTATTTATGTTTCTCCTTTCATAGCATACAAAGTACCTCACTGTGGTAAAAACAAGCTTCTCTATGGGCATCAGTTCAAATTCTTCAAGTTCAGTGAGTTTTGTAGGTACTGACTGTCTTTACCAATAGAATTCTTTGTGGGTTGTTCTGGTACTGCTGTGTATGCAAATGATAAATACTGGTCCTCAAGATCCTGTTACCCCAGTGAGCAGATTCTCACCTACCCTAGCCTTTGTTGTGTAAATCTTGTTCCCTAATTTAAAAGTATTAGTTAAATAAAAGTGGCTAGGTCCAATTAATTGGGATGATAGCAGTAGGTAGGGTTTCAGTTACTGGGTTCTGGTTTGTAAGTAAGGACCATAAGGATAGAGAAGAGAAGAAAGAGGGGAAGGAGGAAGAAGACAGAAACAATAATATGTATATGAATGTGCTCTCTGTATATCTACTCAATGAGTTTCTTCAGATTCATATACCTCAGTGAGAATATTGTATTTAGTATGTTTAATAGTCTGTGTCTACTCTCTTGGTATGTGGTCATCCCATGTTGGATGAGTCATTTCTTATAGGTCTCATAGCTCCAGGAGATCATGTGAGCACCAAATGTGCTTGTGTCTCATTGTATATCAGAACGACAAAATAAAGAGAGGCAGCTTAAAAAGTAAACAGACATACTGCAATTTTGAGATACAGTTATAAATTAAAGGTCACCTTATTCCAGCTAGCAATGGAAAGTTACAGTGATTTCTAAAGTGGTGGCACCAGAAAGTTCTAATGAGAAAGAAGACTCGGTATGAAATGTAGACACTGCTGCACAATTGTGCAAATTTGAAAAGATAAGCAATTTCAGTTGCTGTCCTACTCTTCACTCTTTGAATAAATTTGTACTTTTATTACTAGCTCTTATCCAATGCATCTTTTTCTTTTCTTTTGAGGGATACCCTACCAGACTGCTCAGGACATATATGCTATTCAACTAAAGGTTCTTACCCACCAGTTTAAAGTAGGAAGTTTTCTTATATCCAGGTAGTAGTGACACACACCTTTAGTCCCAGCACCCATGAGGCAGAGGCAGGTGGATTTCTGTATGACCTCTCTCAGCCAGAACTGGAGCAAGAAGCTCTGTCTACACATATAGAGAGAGGGGGGAGAAGAGGAAGGGAGGGGATAGGGAGGGAGGGAACAGAGTGGAGGGAAGGGGACAGGAGGGGAAGGGAAGGGAAGGGAAGGGAAGGGAAAGGAAGGGAAGGGAAAGGAAGGGAAGGGAAGGGAAGGGAAGGGAAAGGGAAAGGGAAAAAAGGAAAATAAGGATAAAGGGGGAAAAGGAAAGGGAAAAGGGGAAAAGGAAGGAAAATGGAAGAAAAGGGAAGAAAAGGGGAAGAAAAAAGAAGAAAAAGAAAGAAAGGGAAAAAAGAAAAAAGGAAAAAAGGGGGAAAAGGGAAAAAAGAGTGAAAAGGGGGAAAAAAGAAAAAGGGAAAAAAGGGAAAAAGGGAAAAAGGGAAAGGGAAGGGAAGGGAGAAGAGATGGGAGAAAAGAAAACAGAAAACAAAGAATTTCTTATAGAAAAGAAAGTAAAGATCCAGGGACCAGAAACCAAGCATTGGGACCTTTGTTCCCACCCAGCGGCTTTGGGGCACAGAACAGGGCTTGGCACATCTGCCACCTGGACCAGCAATTCCCAAAGGTAAAGGCCTGGAGAGAAGGAGATCCAAGTAACCAGGGGGCAGAGAGATATCTACCGAGTACACAAGGAAAGTGCGTTCCTCCCTGCCTGATCCAGGGACCAGGAACCCAGCATTGGGACCTCTGTTCCCACCCAGCAGCTTTGGGGCCCAGAACAGGGCTCGGCCCATTTGTCACCTGGACCACCAGTTCCCAGAGATAAAGGCCTGGTGAGAAGGGGATCCGAGTTGCAAGGGGGCTAGAGAGATCTCTGCCGAGTGCACATGGAAAGCCTGCAATTGCCCTGCCTAATCCAGGGACCAGTAATCCAGCATTGGGTACTCTGTTTCCACACGGAGGCTTTGGGTCACAGAACAGGGCTTAGACCATACGCCAGCTAGATCAGTGGAGATAAAGGGTCACAGTCCAGGTACAAGAGAAAGGCAAGAACATATCACTGACAACAAGATGGCAAGAGGAAAGCGAAAGAGCATATCCCAAGGAAACAAAGACAACCTGGCAACACCAGTACCCAGCTCTCCCATCACAGCAAACATTGGAATGCCAAACACTCCAGAAAAAGAAGACACAGACCTAAAATCATACCTCAAGATGATGATAGAGATCCTTAAGCAAGAACAGGAGGCAAAGCAAAATGAATCAGAAGCTTTTAAAGGGAAAAAAAGAAAAACACTCAAATAAATCAAAGAATTCCAGAAAACAGAACCAAAGAGATGAATGAATGGAAAAGGAATTTAAAATGGAAAATGACACAATAAAGAAAACACTAAAAGAGATAAACCTAGAGGTAGAACACCAAAAAAAGAAATCAAGAGTCACAGAAGCAATAATTTCCAATAGACTACAAGAGATAAAAGAGAAAATCTCAGGGGCCAAAGACAACATAGAAAACATAGACAAAACAGTGAGAGAGGATGCAAAAACCAAAAAGCTCATAATCCAAAATGTCCAGGAGATCCAGGACACAATGAGAAGACCAAACCTTAAAGATAACAGGAATAGAAGAGGAAGAATAATATCAACTAAGAGCCACAGTAAATATCTTCAACAAAATTGTAAAAGAAAACTTCCCTACCCTTAAGAATGTGATGACCACTAGCATCAAAGAAGACTTCAGAACTCAAAATAGGTTGGACCAGAAAAGAAATTCCTCCCAATACATAATAGTCAAAACACCAAGTGCCCAAAGGTAAAAAAAAAAAAAAAAAAAAAAAAATACTAAAAGCAGTAAGGGAAAAAGGTCAGGTAACATACAAAGGCAGACCAATCAGAATCACACCCGATTTCTCAACAGAGACAATGAAAGCTAGAAGAGCCGGGACAGACATCATGCACACCCTAAAAGAGCACAAGTCCCAGCCCAAGCTGCTATATCCAGCAAAACTATCAATCACCATAGATGGAAAGATGAAGATATTTCAAGACAAATCTATATCTACACAATATCTGACCAAAAACCCAGAACTACAATGAATTATCTGTGGAAAACACAATACAATGAGGTGAAATATATCCTAGTAAAAACAAGAAAACTCCTAAGCAAGAACACCAAAAGAAGAAAGAGACATGGACACAACTCAAACTATAAAAGCAATAACAGCAGGAAACAGCAACCACTATTCCTTGATATCTATTAACATAAATGGACTCACTCCCCAATAAAGAGACATAGGCTATCAGACTGGATACATAAACAAAATCCAGACCTTTGCTGCATACAGGAAACTCATCTCAGAGAAAAAGACAGACACTATCTCAGAGTAAAAGTGTGGGAAAAAAACTTCCAAGCAATCAGCCCCAAGAAGCAAGCTGGAGTGGCTATTCTAATATTGAATAAAGTAAATTTCTAACCAAAAGTTATCAAAAAAGATAAGGAAGGACACTATTTACTCATTATCAAGGAAATCTGTCAAGAGGAACTCTCATTACTTAACATACATGCTCCAAATACAAAAGCACCCACATTCATAAAAGAAACCATTCTAAAGCTCAATAAATGCATTTAGGCCACACAATAATAGTGGGAGACTTTAATACCCCACTCTCTCCAATGGACAGATCATGGAAACAGAAACTGAACAACAACACTGTAAAACTAGCAGAGTCTTTGAGCCAACTGGAATTAATAGATATCTACAAAACATATCATCCTAAGGTAAAAGAGTACACCTTCTTCTCAGCACCCAATGGCACCTTCTCGAAAATTGAACACATAATTGAACACAGAACGAGCCTCAATCGATATAAGATGATTGAAATACTCCCATTCATCCTCTCAGATCACCATGGTCTAAGGCTGGTCTTTAATAACAACAAAGACAACAAAAAGCCCACATACACATGGAAACTAAACAATGCTCAGTGAAATGATAGCAGGGTCAAAGAAGAAATAAAGAAAAAAATTAAGGATTTTTCTAGAATTCAATGAGAAGGAAAACACAACATACCCAAAACTATGGGATACAATGAAAGCAGTACTGAGAGGAAAACTCATAGCCCTAAATGCTTCCAAAAAGAAACTGGAGAGAGCATACATCAGCAACTTGACTGCATAGCTAAAAGCTCTAGAACAAAAAAAAAAAAAAAAAAAAAAACAACCAGATACACCAATGAAGAATAGATGGCAAGAAATAATCAAAAATAGGGCAGAAATAGACCAAATAGAAACAAAATAACCATTGAAAGAATCAACAAAACCAAAAGCTGGTTCATAGAGAAAATTAACAAGATTGATAAACCCCCTAGCCAGACTAACTAGAGGGCAAAGAGTATACAAATGAACAAAATCAGAAAGAAAAGTGGAGACATAACAACTGAAACTGAGGAAATTCAAGAAATCATCAGATCCTACTACAAAAGCCTATACTCCACAAAGTTGGAAAATCTGGAAGAAATGGATGAATTCCTAGACAGATACAAGATCCTAAAGTTAAACCAGAACCACGTGAACCATCTAAATAATCCCATAACACCTAAAGAAATAGAAGAAGTCATCAAAAGCCTCCCAACCAAAAAAAAATCCCAGGTCCAGACAGGTTCAGTGCAGAATTTTATCATACATTTATTTCAGATATAACACCAATACTCTCCAAACTATTCCACAAGATAGAATCAGATGGAATACTACCTAACTCATTTTTTGAGGCTACAATAATCCTCATTCCAAAACCACACAAAGGCCCTTCAAGGAAAGACAACTTCCGACCAATCTCACTTATAAATATTGATGCAAAAATACTCAACAATATCCTTGCAAATCGAATGCAGGAACACATAAAAACGATCATTCACCATGACCAAGTAGGCTTTATCCCTGGGATGCAGGGATGGATTAGTATAAGGAAATCCATCAATGTAATCCACCATATAAACAAACTCGAAGAACAAAATCACATGGTCATCTCACTAAATGCTGAGACAGCATTTGACAAAATCCAACACCCCTTCATGTTAAAAATCTTGGAAAGAACAGGAATCCACGGTCCATACCTAAACATAATAAAAGCAATATACAGCAAACCACCAGCCAACATCAAACTTAACGGTGGGAAACTTGCAGCAGTCCCACTAAAATCAGGGACTTGTAAAGGCTGCCCACTCTCCCCCTACCTATTCAACATAGTCCTGGATGTCCTGGCTGGAGCAATTAGAAAGCAAAAGGAGATCAAGGAGATACAAATCAGAAAGGAAGAAGTAAATCATCACATTTTGCAGATGACATGGTAGTGTACTTAAGTGACCCCAAAAATTCCACCAGAGTATTCCTACAGCTGATAAACAAGTTCAGCAACTTGGCTGGATACAAAATTAACTCAAACAAATCAGTAGCCTTCCTATATTCAAAAGACAAACATGAGGAGAAATAAATTAGGAAAAGGATACCCTTCACAATAGTCACAAAAACTTTGAAATACCTTGGTGTGCATCTAACAAGTGAAGGACCTGTATGACAAGAACTTCTAACCTCTAAAGAAGAAAATCGAGGAAGATCTCAGAAAATGGGAAGATCTCCCATGCTCATGGATTGGAAAGATCAACATTTTAAAAACTGCCATTTTACCAAAAGCAATCTACAGATTAAATGCAATTACCATCAAAATTCCAACCCAGTTCTTCATTGAGTTGGAAAGATCAGTGTGCAATTTCATCTGGAATAACAAAAGACCTACAATAGCCAAATCCATCCTCAACAGCAAAAAAACATCTGTGGGAATCACTATCTCTGACCTCAAGCTATATTACAAGGCAATTGTGCTGAAAACTGCATGTTACTTGTACAGAACTAGGCAAGTAGATCAATGGAATAGAATATAAAATCTAGAAATGAACCCTAAGATATATGTCACCTGATTTTTGACAAAGGAACTGTAAACATTTAATGGGAAAAGGACAGTCTATTCAACAAATGCTGTTGGCCCAACTTGCATTCAGCATGCAGAAGAATGAAAATATACCCTTTCTTATCTCCTTCTACAAAGCTCAAGTGTAAGTGGATCAAAGATCTCCACATTAAACCAGATACACTGAAACTATTAGATGAGAAAGTAGGGAAAACCTTAGAACTAATAGGCACAGGAGAAATTTTTCTGAACAAAATACAAATGGCTCAAGCTCTAAGGTCAAAGATTAACAAATGGGACTTAATGAGATTGCATAGTTTCTGTAAGGCTAAGGACATTGTCAAGAAAACAAAACAGCTGCCAACAGAATGGTAAAAGATCTTTACCAACTCCACATCAGATAGAGGCCTAATATCCAAGGTATACAAAGAACTCAAAAAGCTAGACACCAGAGAATCAAACAACTCTATTAAAAAATGGGGTACAGAGCTAAAGAAAACATTTTCAATTTAGGAATATGGAATGGCCGAGAAACATCTAAGGAAGTGCCCGACATGCTTAGCCATCAGTGAAATGCAAATCAAAACAACCCTGAGATTCCACCTCACACCAGTCAGATTGGCCAAGATCCAAAACTCAGATGACTGTAGATGCTGGTGAGGTTGTTGAGTTTTGGAAGCCATTTGTGCTGCACCCAAGATAGCGTCTGCTTCCTGCTGATGAATCAGCAAACAGAGCTGTTGTCCAGCCCTTTGGACACAGTACCATGCATGTCACAGCCTGCTCTCGGGGCATGCTAATGAGATACTGAAGGGTGCACCAATCAGGTAGCGACATGAGTCTCCTGGGCATTTATAAGCAGTGCATTTTTCTTCCTCATGGTCCCCTGCTCAAGAGTTCAGTACAATAAAGTTTGTTTGCAGAAGAATCCTGTAGTCGCACATCATTCTTGCTGTTGAGATAAGTGGTGCCGAAACCTGGGAAGATTTAACATCGCTGGCGCCAAGGGGAATTTCAGTCTGCTGAAGTTGATTCAGAACTGCGAAAAGGTAAATAGGTAAGCCCCGAGAGACATGTCCCTTTTTGGATTGCACGGGGCGCCAAGAGAGCATGCCAAAAACGGAGGCATGTCCCTCTTTGGATTCTCTCCAGCAGTAGAAGGGTTATTGCTTGCATTCATGGTAGCTATTGTAACAATATTGCTGTGGAAGTTAGTTAGACAGAAAGTTATCGCACAGCACCAAGAGGGCGGGTCAGAAACGGAGCAGAATGAAATAGGGAGCACACAAGGAACAAAAATTAAAACAGGTAGGCTCCGAGAGACATGTTCAGAACATGTCAAAAATTAAGCGAAATACAAAACTAAGATGAAAGAAAACCGAAAGGCAGAAGGACAGAAGAGAGAGCCCCCAGAAAGATTGCAGGGAGAGGAAACAATTCAGCCCTGGAAACAAAGTACAAGTTTCCCGGAGAGGATACTTTGTATCCTCTAAAAGAGCTAAAAGATTTAGAGCTGGCAGACAAGGAGTTAGAGGATGAATTTTTTGAGTCTGAGGAGTAAGATTTAGAGAAGGAGGCAGCGGAATATGAGGCGGAGTGATATCAGCCGGGGTGCAGGACTCCTTTAGCGAAACTGAAAGCTCTTAAAGCAGCCGCCTCGGTAGTCTCTGCTCCTCTGCTTTATCCAGAGAGGAAGTGCAAGTTCTCTTTTTGTTCACCGGAGACACGCCATGCCATCAGGCAAATGTTTCCCATGTTCGAGGATGATTACCTACTTGAGCATAAGCAAGTTAAAGAATTGGCAGAGTCAGTTTGAACTTATAGAGTCACTGCTAATTATACAAAAAACCTGGGGAGTCTAATGCCACCTGGATTGCCAGCCGCTGGCCTATTTCCCAGCCAAAGGGTAATCTGTTTATTCCAGCCCAACCTAAGTGGTCACCCTTTTGTACAGGAAGAAGAGATTCAGCCCTGCCTCCTTGGACTGGCTGTCAATCTTGGGGAGTATGTTGGGTAGTTATGGGCCTCTTTACCTTTTCTCCTAATATAGGAACTGTTTAAAATAATACCTTAGAGAATTGATCTGGTTCAAGAACAGATAGATATATTGTGGCAGGTTGCCCAGCTGGGCTGCCAATGGAAGTTCTCAAGATTATGTGTGACTAGTGTTCAGTATAAAAATTTTACTAAAGCTACAAATTATTCTAAACAATTATCTCAGTATCTTTTACATGTGTCCATTGATACCTGTTCAGGAGTCATTTTTGCTTCTCCTTTATCGGGAGAAAAGGCTTCTCATGTTATTACTCATTGTCTTGAAGCATGGAGTGCATGGGGCATACCTAAAGTGTTAAAAACAGATAATGGTCCTGCCTATACTTCAGCAAAATTCAAGCAATTTTGCCATCACATGGGAGTTTCACATCTGACACGATTGCCTTATAATCCTCAGGGTCAAGGCATCATTGAACGCGCTCATCACACCCTAAATGTTTATTTAAACAAAAAGAAGGAATTGAAGAGGTGCCCCCGACACCCAAAATGGCCATTTCTACTACACTTCTTACCTTAAATTTTTTACATTTAGATGCTCATGGCCATTCAGCTGCCGAGCGCCATGGACAATGTCCCGTTCCACCTAAAGAGTTAATAAAATGGAAAGATGTCCTCACTGGTGGTTGGAAAGGCCCGGATCCTATTTTAATGCGATCCAGGGGAGCTATTTGTGTGTTTCCACAGGGAGAAGAAAGCCCGATTTGGATCCCAGAACGTCTAACACATCGAGTGCTACCAGAACAAGATGCTGTTCCACCTGCTTCTGATGAGCCTGTCCTGCAAGACAATTCAAGTGGAACCTTGATGGGGGATTCTGTCAGTGTTTCCAAAACCGATGCCCATTTGCCTTAATTCAAAACTATTTCCCTGTTTGTTTGGCACCAATAAAACCTCTGATGTACCGTACTTGCCCTTAGACACCGAGATAGCAGGGTTAGGAGAAAATAGAACTTTTGCTTTATCAGGTAATTTTTGGCATGCTTTTGTGCGGAGGGACTGTGTTTCTGATCTGGATGGTGTGCAAACTCCTTACTCAACAACAACATGACAAAATGGTCATAGTGCAAGCTCTTGCTGCACTCAAAATGGGCACCTCTCCCTCTGTTTGGCTTAGTATGCTTAAGGAAAAGTGATGGGTCTGTGTCTGGATAACCGTTGCACCCTGAGCCTTTGAGGCCTTGCACCAGGAATGGGTATCCTACACATAGGCAGCCTTTGCACCCTGCAGGGCTAGTTCCCATTGCACGCAGGAAGGTGCCTTACCCAAAATTATTGCTAATCATGGTCTCGAACCCTAAAGGTCCAACAAGAGCCTGATGGTTGATTGGCTATGTTTTATTTAAGAAAAAAAGGGGGAGCTGTTGGAAGCCATTTGTTTTGCACCCAAAGATGGCGCCAGCTTCCCGCGGATGATTCAGCAAACAGAGCTGTTGTCCAGCCTGAGGAACGCAGTGCGCATGTACCACTCACATCACAGCCTGCTTTCGGGGCACACTAATGAGATACTGGAGAGTGCACCAATCAGGTAGCGACACGAGTCTTCTGGGCATTTATCAGCAGTGCATTTTTCTTCCATGTGGTCCCCTGCTCAAGAGTACAGTACAATAAAGGTTGTTCGCAGAAGAATCCTGTTGTTGCATGTAGTTCTTGCTGGTGAGACATAGGGCACACAACAGTGGAGAAAAAGGAACACTTCTCCACTGTTGGTGGGGTTGTAAACTGATACAATCACTCTGGAAATCAGTCTGGCAATTCCTCAGAAAATTGGACATAGTACTACCTGAAGATCCAGCTATTCCACTTCTGGGCATATACCCAAGAGACACTGCAATATACAACAGAGATTCATGCACCACAATATTCATAGCAGCTCTATTTATAATATCCAGAAGCTGGAAATTCAGAAACCCAGATGTTCTTCAGAGATGAATGGATACAAAAATTGTAGTACATTTACACAATGGAGTACTACTCAGCTATCAGAAACAATGACTTAACCAAATTCTTAAGAAAACGGTTTCATCTAGAGAATATCATCCTGAGTGAGATAACCCAGTCACAAAAGAACAGACATAATATGCAGTCACTGATAGTGGGATGCTAAACCCAGAGGCTCGGACTGCCCCAGAAACAACTCACAGACTATGTGAAGTTCAAGAAAAAAGAAAACAAAACAAAATAAACAAACAAACAAAAAAAACATTATGCTCAATCCTTACACACCAAGAAATTGTTGACTAATTCCGGGTTACATCCTGTTTTACATGTAATTTTTGCTCATTGTAACTAGTAAGACATTAATGCAGAGTATCGAACCTTTAAAAAAAAAAAAAAGCCAAACACTGGCAAAAATGTATTTGTATACATTTATGCAAAAATGTTTAAAATTTTTTTCTTTTATCTTTGTTTTTTAAAATAAAGTTTAAAAAATAAAAAGAAATTACCAGTTAATTCCAAAAAAAGAAAGAAAAGAACGTAAAATATTTATAATACAGACATTTAAGTCTACTCTTAATTTAATAATTACATTAAATTAGAAATAAAAGATAACATTAAGAAATAGCAATGTAGGGATTATTTTAGTGTGACAAGGACTAATTATCAATTTAGCAGAATGTTGTAGTTCTAAAGATGGTGTTAAAATGATATAACAATACCTTATGCCCTGAAACCTATGATTGTGCCCACATGTTACAAAATATATGATAGTATTAAGAAAGAAGGATTTTTATCGAGACAATCTCTGGGATGAAGTGTTTCCTAACAGGAATCTTCTGTGCTCTCACAGGGGGGAATTTTGAGACAGACACATATGTAGGGGAGAATGAGTATGAAATAACACAGCGCAGAGGCAGAGATTGCAGCGCTAGGCTACAGGCTGAGGAGGGTAGCGGATGCCAGCTAAGGGGGAAGAATAAGTCCCCTGTTGAGTCTCTAGATGTGGAACAATCCTGTTGATAAGTGGATTTCAAATTGACCTTTGTGAGTGTGAGAACAAATTTCGGCTGATCTGCCATCTGATTTGTGATCATTTATCAGGGTAGCCCAAGGTCACTGGTGAACAGAATAAATATTGGAGCCAAGTAACAGTTGTTTCTTCATGTTTTTATTAGGTGCTTTGCTCCTTGTTATTCCAAACACTTGACAAAGCAACTTAAAAAAACAGTATTTTGGATTAGAAGGACTCCTTCACTGTGGCAATGGCATGGCTGCAGTAAGACAAGGCCAGTCATATTTACACCTGCAGTCAAGTAGCAAAGAAAGCAAAATGTTGGCATTCATGCTTTGTTCCTTCTATCCAGTCTAGGATTCCAGTCCTTAGGAACACGCCATTCATTTTCAGCATAATCTTTTATCTTCAATAATAGTTCTCTGGAAATGCACAGAAGACCTATCTCCTAGATGATTCTAAATATTGAATTGGTAATGTAGATTAACTCTCAATATTTCATTTCATAGGTACATGTACCTATATACTTATATGTTAAATTATTATGGCTCTCTCTCAATCTCTCTCTCTCTCTCTCTCTCTCTCTCTCTCTCTCTCTCTCTCTCTCTCTTTCTCTTTCTCCATATATATGTGTGCGTGTATGCTACTCATTGTATATTTATATTTATGCAAATATAAATATATAATGAGTAGCACTATTCTATTTAAGCTAATAAGGCCTTGATTTGAAGAATTATGAAGCCAAAATTAATCATTCTTGAGGAAGCTGAGCAGTAACTTCCACAGGGTTATTTTCTCTCTGTGTGTGTAGACATACGCAGATCCATGGCATATGGGATGTTTCAATTGGTAACAAGTGAATGTTTCAAATGTTGAGGGAACATTTGATTATCCCCATGTAGACATTAAAACTTCTTTCACAAAATAAGCATCCCTTTGAAGCAGAAGGCTCCAGTGCTTTGTGAATATGTAAGTAAAAAGGGATCATGAACAGTTTTCTGTAAACATCTGTTTGCATGTCCCAGATCTTAGAAGAATTTCTACATTTTGTCTAATTTGTCATTACACCATCTGTTTAAAGATAGATCTATCACTGGTGGTTGGATTTCTGGATAACCACTGTTCATGCTAATCATTGTGTGTATAACAATATCTTATTTATATTTAATGTGCAATAATGTGTAGGTGACAGGAGTTGTCTCAGAGGTCCCATTTGTAAACAATACTAAAAATTGAATAAAGTATAGTTATGTAATCAACTAAATAGAAACAGTTCTAGAAATATGACCTTAATTTAAATCCTAAACTTCTTTGGACAGAATTTGGCAGGATACACAATTCAGGGCTTGTGACCTTGATAACTGAAGAGCACATTTTTTGGCTAAATAAACTTCTGTTAGATTAAGAGCAGAGTATGGGGGTAATCCCAAGATTTCTAAAATCATGAGTTTGCTGAAGAAACTCTAATGAATAGACACCACATTTATATCCATGGGCCAACCATGAGCTAAGCTTTGATTTGATCTCCTCAGTCTTTCTAAGATGAGAAGAAAAACTTCAAATTTTAAATATTAAATCATGCTATTTCTTTCAAGGAATTTTAGTTATTATGCAAAATTTTTAATTATTTTGATTCAATTATTAAAGTTTTACTTACTTAGCAAATTACTAACAATGAGACTGAGGTACTATGCAATAAAACTCAGTATTATAAGCCACTCAAACTATTAAGAATATCTATGCATTCTCTGATCCTATAATCTTAAGGCTATACACCTTCAAGAAGATAATTAAAATTTAATACAAATAGATTAGTTCTGACTAATATATCTCATATGACAATCCTAAACTAATATCCTCTGTGTCACAAGACAAGTCACACTGAAATATGGTAAAAAATGAAATTCACTAAAGCTGAAATTAAAGTACACACACATATTCATTAATATATGCATAAGAATATACAAACACACACACACACACACACACACACACACACACACCAAGTTGAGCCTGAATGATTTTCCTTTGAGCAAAGCATTTGTTTTGGGTTCATCCTAACAGAGTGGGAGTAAGTAAACTCCTGAGCAAACATGTATTGCTGAGATGGAAATGGCATTGTAAAACACCACAGTGAGTTAGACCATGAGACGTAGAAAAGCTATGCTTTTTTTTCTTCCTCCAGCTCTGCTCAGGGAAATGACAAATTCTCCTCTCCTGGGTGTATGTGCAGAAATATCTGCAGTAACTTCTCCCCATGTACACAGCCTGAAGACAGTCTCTGTACAGAGTTTGCTCCTACCAAGGTTAGCTAAACCTGCTTCTTTGTTCAACTTTGTCTTATTGTCTTGCCTTCTGGATTACATATTTTCAATAATGCTACCTATTTGAGTATAAATACTAGGCACATTGAGCTGCAAGGGTGTTGCAATTCTTCATCAGAGAGCCCAGACTAGCCAACGCCAGGTTTTTCTGTGTCTGTAATATGCAAGTCTTTGTTTTTTTCATTTTCTCATTGTTCTCCGTCAGGGTTTCTGGATCTAGGTGTATATACAAGGACAGAGCAAATAGGTCTCTTACTTCTAAAGAGTTCTCTGAATATCAAGTGACATAAATAATTTGTATGCATAATTATAAACTAAAAAGAGATAAATATACAAAACATAGAACTCATTTGTAAAAACATGAAGTAAAGGCTGCTGATTTTTTTTAAGAGTCCTAATAATCCATGTCATAATTTCCATTTTGCAATGCCCTGTATGGTGGGTCGTCAAATATCATGATGGCATTCTCCAACTCTTTGGTTGATGCTTTTCTTTCTTTAAGCAGTCAATAAATATTTGTTCTGAAAAATCAATATTCCCCTAGCCCAAAAGCAAACTCTTCCCATAGCCAGATAGGCATATTTGTCTTTTCTAATGATGACAAAAAGATATTTTTGCTCAAAATGAAAAGTGAGTCTTCCTCAAATAATGAGGAACACCCATGTAATTTTCCCTGAGAGCAGTATGGCTGATAGCTCATTTGCCTATGGATAACTTGTGAAATGAAGAAAATCCACAGGGGTGGGGTGGGGGCTTCTCTCACTATGGTTCAAAATTGAAGGCAAACATTTTCAATATGATGCTGCTTTTCCTGAGATAACTCTTATTCAATATATTTCTTCTAAGGATCTGTAAGATGAGTCCATGGGGGCGTGTCAAAACCAATGTAAATGAAGCTGGAACTGGGAACAGTTCCTGGTGCCTATATTTATTTCATGTGGCAGGAAAACCGTACATGTATTCAAGGTTGTCTAACCATAAAAGGAGATATTAACCTTCAGAATATCTGCTTATGGCAGCCACCACCCAGAATCAAGTATGAGGCCAGAGGTTTGTGAACAGGATAACTGGAATAGGGATAAATTGAATGCGTCTCATATGGCACGCTAACACTACCTTCCACTGTACCTTGAACATTGATGTGTCAACATGCCATCGTTTTTGGTCATGCACCCCTGCATCTCAGCCACTTGTGCCAGGCAGAATATATGCTATTACTGCCTTAAATTTTTCCATCAGATTAACTAAAGTAAACTGTCCTTCAGTGTCTTCCTGATCGCCTCCCTCCTCAGTCTCTGTCATCAATCAAATCCCCAATTTCTCTACAACCCATCTCTGGGCTCAGCTTTCTATTTCCTCTGCTTTTCTTGGAGCAGTTCCGTAACTTTTTCTCTGCCCTTTTGAGATGTAAAACAACGATCAGGAATGACTTTCTCAAGGACCTTCAAGCCATCCCTTTGAAATGCAAACATTAAAAGACAGCCTCCATTTCCCAGTCTCTACCTTAGGTTAGGCTCCTAGCTTTGATCAGCATTAATGAGCAAACAATGAAGGCCTAATCACGTTGACCCACCTCCTCTCTAAGATCTTTGAGGCCTCCTTTTCATTAACTTACCTTACCATTTAAAGAGCTGCTTTGTGTTTCCCTGGTTAAAAGAGTCCTGACCTTATCACAATAGTCATCAATAAATCTTCTTGGCTGCTTCACACTCTCTACCTGGTGCAATTTGCTTTTGACAGGAGAATTGCCCTCCCTGACTTGAAGGTGAGTGTTCTTCCCTTACTCATTCTGTGGGTTTGTCTCTTGCTTCCAACTTCCCTTGACCGTTCTGCCCAGTTGTTTTGCACTTGAGCCCGTGATTTGCTTCAGTAGTGCATTGTGGCTTTTGAGGTGGATTACGGTGTGATACCAAAAGAAGACTCAGACATTTTCCATGAATGTGATTAGTTTTCCTGGAATCTAGTGCATGGCTCTGAAAGAAACAGAACCAAGAGAGACCCATCTCTGAGGGTCAAATAGCTTTTTTTTTTCCTATTTTTTTAAATGCAATCATTAGTTTTTCGTGGGATATTTTCTTTACTTCCATTTCAAATGTTATCCTGTTTTCTGGATTCCCTTCTGGAATACTCCTGTCCCAATTCCCACCTCCCGTGCCTCTATGAGAGTGTTCACCTACCCATGCACTCCCTCCTACTTCCCTGCCCTGGCATTCCCCTACCTTAGGGTATTGAGCTTTCATGGGACCAAAGCTCTCCTTGATGCCTGATAAGGCTATCCTCTGCTACATATGCTGCTGAAGCCATGGGTCCCTCCTTGTGTACCCTTTGGTTGGTGGTTTAGTCTCTGGGAACTCTGGTGGGTCTAGTTGGTTGATATTGTTGTTCTTCCTGTGGTGTTGAAAACCCCTTCGGCTCCTTTAGTCCTTTTTCTAACTCCTTCATTTGAGACCCAATTCTCAGTCCAATGGCTGTTTGAGATCATGAAACAGTGTATTTCTCAGGCTCTGGCAGAGTCTCTCAGGAGACAGCCATATCAGGCACCTTGATAAATGAGACACTGTAAGGAATGGGCCCATGACCAGGAATTAGGATTGAAAATCTATTAAGGATTGAGGAAAAATCGATCTTTAGGTCAGCCTTCCTTGGTTCCATGGGAGTCTTTCTACTTTCTATTTAAGACTAAATTGACCTTATAATTCAAAAATAAGTTTCAGAACTTCAGGAATTCTGGAGTGCTAGCAAACGTGCTGGAACAACACTTAGGAGAAGGACTCTTAAAACTGATACTTAACATCACTATCTAATGGTACCCATACAGGCATTTTTAGTCTTCAGTGATCACTGTAAAACAGGTTTCAGTTATATGAGCCCCTGGACACACACACACAAGCCTTCATATTTGCACACACTCACACAAACTTCTCCCACAAACACAGGATGATAAGCACTATGACATCATGTCTGTGCTCTGAGTAAACGTGTCATCTGTGTGAACCACCTTCATTTTTGCCCCCAGGATTCATAGCCTTAGTCAATCCCTCATTGGCCAAGTTTCTCCTGGATCTCTTCTTGGACACCTTTCATACATCCCCTCCTTCAATTCTTCATGAACACAAAAGGTACTGTCTCTTTTAATTGCAGCCAATCTCATTTATAGCTTTTTCCTGCAGGTAAAGGGAAGTGTTTTGACCACAGGCAAAACAACTCTTTAAAAAGAATGAAAAGAAGACACTATAAGAATGGCTTTCTCGTGTTGCCAAGTTTTACTCCTAGCTTTCTTTCTTCTTTCTTTCAATTTTTTGTTTTTGAGTCTAATACAAGTCTTTTAAAAAATATACTTAGTATCATTTAAAATGCTCAGTCATGAGATTCTGCAGGGCAAAAATGTTGGTAGCTGCTGATAAATAAAGGTGTCACATAGAGAAAAGACAGCTAACCCATCTGTCTTTATTCAAGCATTTTGCTCTTCAGAAACCAGGATTACGGGAGTTTTCCCAAGAAAATGCAAAAATGCAAAATTCTGTGCTATTCTATGCTATTACAAGTTTCTTCCTTTCTTTACACTTTAATTTTCCTTCTTTCCGGAAAGCATCTCTATCAGCTTAAACTTAGACAGTCACTGAGAGCACAGCATAGTTTTCTTCTCCCAAAAACTTTTTTTAACTTTTTTCCCTCTATTTTGTATTGAATTAAAATATTGTTATGTTATTGCCCTCTTACCTTTCCTCCCTTTAACCCTCCTCATGTCTACCTCTGTTATTCACACTCAAATTTATAGCCTCCTTTCCTCTGATTACTATAATAATAAATATGTGAATATATGAATACAACTTTTGAGTCCAGTTTAGTGTTTTTGTATGTACATAATTTCAGGACCGATTACATGGTATTAGATAACCAATTAAGAATATTATCTCTGGGTAAGTCTTATTTTTCCTATCTCATAAGTGATTAATTATCTATGATTCTTTCTTTAGGGTTGGAGCCCTGTGAGATTTCCCCTATCCACATTAGCATGTCTCCTTCTGTCATCATCCTTTGGATCATTTTTGTCAGCCATGCTACTAAGAAGTCATTGGCATAGATTCCCTATCATTTTTAAGAAGCACAATCTCACAGCATTCTTCCTGTTTCTCTGGACTAACATCCTGTGATGAGTTGTTATCTTTATTTTTACCAATTCTAATGATGGTCTCCATTTGTTTTAAAGAGAAGTTTCTTTGGTGATAGGTGAGAGCCACACTTCACTATGCGTATAAGAATAAAGTTTTGAATGAAATTACGGTTTAAATTGGTTTAGTAGTAGAAGGTTCTCCTCTAAAAAACTTAATTACACTATCTCTGAAAGAGTTGGCTAGATCTCTAGTATCAGCCATGATTTCCCTCCCATTGTGTAGGCTTTAATCCAAGTAGACAACACTTATTATTGTTAAAATATGTATACCATTACTACACCTTTGAGCAATATGTTGTGCTACACAGGAATCATAGCTGAGTAGGGCTTTTGCTTAGTTTTATCCCTTGACAACTTGCACGGTGAATTCTGGTAAAATGAAGACTAGTCTTTATGGATGAAGCTTTCAGGTCTGACTAATCTCAAAACTTCTAGGTCAGTGGTTCTCAATATTTCTAATGTCACAACACCTTAGTACAGTTTCTCATGTTGTGATGCTTCCCAAACATAAAATTTTTTGCTACTTCATAACTATAATTTCTGCTGTTATAACTTGTAATATAAATATATAATATGTAGAATATCTGATGTGACTCCCCCAAACTTTATGACCCACAGTGTGAGAATTATTGTTCTTATGGCTGTGTCCAAATTCTGGAGGGTCTTCAGAATTTAACCTCCAGGAGTCAACCACAGGCAACAGCAGTCTCCTATGTTGTTTTGAAAGTGTTTTGGATTCCTATGACAAATAATTCAAAGGGAAGTTTCTGATGGCTTGTTCTGACAATATCATTAGATGGCCTATAGACCTTGGAATGAGGATGTCAATCCAAGTAGTATAACTTCATTTTATAAATAAACAGCAGGGCAGTGGTGATGTATATCTTCCAGCACTTGAGAATCAGAGCCAGGAGTATCTCTCTAAGTTCCAAAATACCCTAGTCTATAGAGTGAGTTTCAGGGCGGTTGCAGTAAGTATTAAAAAGGTTCTGTTATCTGCACGGCAATGTTCTAGTGAGGAGCCGAGTGCACACAATCTATAAGCTGTCCTCTCCACTTGACTCCCTTCTCAGGCAGTTCACTATGCCCACTCTAGCTGCTGCTGTCCCGGATGGTCCACAAGCACGCCAGCATGTTGTTTTCACCCACTTACCCTTGGCCTGTTGTTGCCCAGCCTTACACACATGCATCACAACTCTGTGGTGGGCTTTGTGCTTCCTGCAACTTCAAACTCAAGTTGCCACGTCAAAGAACACACCAAAATTCAATGATCAAATTGATATGATATTACTTGTCTACCTAGATAAGTCAAGTAATCCAGTGCAATTCAATTCCATCTCTTATAAAATATTCATAACAACCTTGTCCATATAGAAATGCAATGAGAGAAACATTCTTGTCTGCCTCCATGTTTCCTCTTCTCAAACCTCTTCTGGTTAACTGACACATTGTTCCTGCCCACTCTCTACTGCCCAAGCATGTGTCCTCTTAACATCAACCTCCACAGGGCATCTAAAACTAAACAGAAAAACCTTCTCTTGACAGACACACTACAATAAAAGTAAAATTAATGTGTGTGTATGGTGTGTGTGTGTGTGTGTGTGTGTGTGTGTGTGTGTGTGTGTGTGTGTGTGTCTACAGATGCACCCATATGTAATATATATACAATTTTAGGTAAAATGAAGTAATGAAATTCTGTATAAATTTTTAAACATTTTTATTTTTTTTATTTTAATTAATTTATTTTATCACTGACCCCTCCGGATCACTTCCGTTTCACATTCTTTCTCCCTATACCTCCTGCTCTTCTCCTCTGAGGCCCTGGATATCTCCCTCCTTACATCAAGTCTCCAAGAGGTTAGGCATATCTTTTCCCATGGCAGCCAAACAAGATAGCTCAGCTATTAGACCATATCCCTCATACAGGCAACAGCTCTTGGGAAAGTTCCTGTTTCAGTTGTCTGGGGTTCACATGAATACCAAGCTGCATGTCTGCTACATATGTGCTAGGAGGCTTAGGTATGCCTGTGTATGTTCTTTGGTAAGTGGTTCATTCTCTGTGAGCCTTGAGTTCAGATTAGTTGACTCTTTTGCTTTTCCTGTGGAGTTCCTATTCCCTCCTGTTCCTGTCCATCCCATCTCTCCACTCTTCCTCCTCTTCGACATTGACCTCCCTTATTCTTCTCAATTAAGGTCTCCTTCTCTATCTGTTCCTTCATATCATGTGTGTCCTGTGATTCCCATTGACAACTTCTACCGGTATCTCCACCCACCATGCTGCTGCTGCTTCTCCTCCTTCTCTTTTCCTACTTCCTCCTCTTCAGCTTCCTCTTCCTCTTCTTACTCCATCTCTTCTTAACTTTTCTAGATTTACCATTACCTTTGGTCATAGTGTACAAAACATGCAGTGTTTGCTTTTTAGGTTTGTGTTACCTCACGCAATATAATATTTTATAGTTACATTACTTTAACCTGCAAATATTATAGCTCAATTTTCTTTATCAATTGATTTATTGTATTATATATTTTATATATAGAATATATATATATATATATATATATATATATATATATATTCTAATTTATAAGGTTGAATCATATTCCATAGTGTTTATATATCACTATTCCTTATCTTTTTTTCTGTTGAAGGACATGTAAATGGCTCTCACTTCCTAGGTGCTATGAACAGAACAGCAATGAGCATTGCTGAACCAGTTACCTATGAAGTGAAATATCGAGTCCTTTGGGTATATGCCCAGAATATATGCCTGGGTCATATAATAGATTGATGTTTAGCTTTTTGAAAATTTTTGTTTCTGATTTCCATTATGGGTGTACCTGTCTGCTATACCTCCAACAGTGAATAAGGATTCTTTTTCTTCCACACTCCTGTCACCATTAGTTAAGTGTGCTTTGTTTTTGACATTGCCTATTCTGACTTGTATAAGATGAAGTCTCAAAGTTTTTAAAATTTACCTTTCCCTAATTCTAAGGATGATTAATATTTTTGAGATGTCCTATCAATTTTTATTTATTCTCTTTTAAAAACTATTTTTGTTCAATCCAGTTTTTTAATATGCCAGTGGTTTTGTTCATTCGCTTGCTGGTTTGCTTGTTTTGACTCATCTTTTCAGTTCTGTATACATTCTAGGTAACAGTCCTTTGTCAGGTATTTTGGGGACAATGATTCTCTTTCTCTTTGTAAATTTTCTCTTTCCTTGGTTGTTTCCTTATGTTGGCAAAAAATTTTCAGTTTTATGATTTGTCAATTGTTAGTATTAATTACTGGGCAAATGGTGTCCTAGACAGAATATGATATTAACTGTGTCTTTTTCTAACTCATAGCTTATGTTTGATTTTGACTGACATGAAATAGGCTTTTTTAAAATTGAACTTACATCTGTGAACATCAGTCTATAAGATCACACACATGAAGAGAAATGGAGTAGTCACTGTCACTATATATGGCCCACTTGTAATGACTGCTCTGACATCCCTAGCTCCTTGAAAATAGTTGAAGTTGTATTTGTCCAAATTCTGTGATCTTTCCAGAATGTTCACAAATACAAACTCATTAATTCTGTCCTTACCTTTATCGAGCTGGAATGCTCTGAAATGTATGGGTCTGTGTTCTTATTCAATGATTCATTGATTTCGTGACCTTGCCGTGCACAAATCATTTGGACGGATATCAGTTGATACATTTCCCACCACCTGTAATGGGCAAAAGGCCAGAGAGAAGAGACCTATAAAAGTTGAGCTTCTTTATTAAAATATTAACAAAATAGGCTCCATCAGTCAGACTATAAAAGATTCAAGGTCAATGTCAAGTGCTCCTTAGCTGGCTTTGCAGAAATCACTAGAAGACAAGGGATGTACAATGTAGAATTGAGTAGGCATGTGGATGCCAGTTTTCCAGAATGAAGAGTGTACACAAAGAGTTGGCTAGAGGAATGTGTTAGTGGTCAGAGTACTTCCAAAGAAAATTGAGTAGGTATGGAAATAAAACCTGAGTTGTTATCCCAGTAAACCTGCAGTTCAGAAAAAAAATAATAATAGTCCATACTTCACTAGTCAGCAGTTTCTAGGAAAGCTGAAAGAAAGATTTTTTTTAAACATGATTAAATTAAGAAAAATTGTCTTTTTTGTTTTGTTTTGTTAAAAAAATTGCTAAAATGTTACATTTCTTTTCTCATTCCTGGAATATATCATATGTTACATTTCTCATTCATTGCATATGCATGCATTCAATGATCCAACAACACTGGTAAGCTCACAAAACTAACAACTATTTATAACTTTATGGCTGCACGAATTTACTTAACAACAGCACAGAGAATCCTTCCTTCTTAAAGTCTGCATAGCCATTGCACCATTAGGTTTCTGGTACCAAAATATGTTTGGTAAAGAGCAATCTATTAAATCTGGTCTTCTTTCTTGCCCTATATATTCTCTGAAGCTAGAGTCAAATATATGCATGTTTCATCTATTTTTTTTTGAATTAGAAATCTTTTGCATTTACATTTCAGATGTTATCCATTTCCCACAATCCCATCTCCCTTCTCCCCTCTCCCTTTAGTTTTAATTTGTCTCCACTAAAGACTCATTAAAGTCACTTCCATAATCTGAAGGCCTGAGAGCTGGAAAGCAGACAGGACACGGTGCAAAGAGTGTCAAGAACAGAACCTCGCTCTCAGAACAATCAAGTAGGCAGACAGCAAGCACATTCAACCTTCCTCAGAAGATTAGATGAGAGCTAAATTCATGTGAGGCAGGAGCTTACCAATGCAGATGTTGACCTACCTTAGAAGCTCCTTCATGGTCAAGTAGGTGATTCTCAATCAGATATTGGTATGTCCCATGGCATGAACATAAACAACACACAAATAAACATTTTTTTCTCCCCTAAACCTCCAAGGATCTGAAGTGAATATATCCTTACAAATGTGATCAGGGTGTCATTGAGTAAAGGCCCTAAAAGATGCTCAGAGTAAAGAAGATGAAACATGAAGGCATTTTGAATTTTGTCAAGTGCTTTTTCAGCATCTAGGGAGCTGATCATATTTTTTTTTCCTTTGAGTTTGTTTACATAGTGGATGACATTGATAGATTTCTGTATATTGAACCAACCATCCTTGCATCCCTGGGATGATGGGTTTGATGACTTTTTAGATTCTGTTTACCAGGATTTTATTGAGTATTTTTGTATCAATGTTTATGACATATTGGTCTAAAGTTCTCTTTCTTTATAGGGTCTTGGTATGGTTTAAGTGTGAGTGCAATTGTGGCTTCAAAGAACAAGTTGGGTAGTGTTCCTTCTGTTCCTATTTTGTGAAATAGTTTGGAGAGAATTGGTATTAGGTCTTTTATGTAAGTCTGATAGAATCCTTCACTGAACCCATCTGGTCCTGGGCTTCTTTCGGGGGTCAGGCTTTTGATGATTGCTTCTATTTCTTTAGGTCTAATGGGATTGTTTAGACGGTTTATCTGATCCTGGTCTAACTAAATGGTGAGAAGCTTGAAGCAATCCCACTAAAATCAGGGACTAGACAAGACTGCCAACTCTCTCCCTACCTATTCAATATAGTACTGGAAGTACTAGCTAGAGCCATCAAACAGTAAAAAGAGGTCAAAGGAATACAAGTTGGAAAAAAAGAAGGCAAAATATCATCATTTGCAAATGATATGAAAGAATTCTACACTGAACCCATCTGTAGTACAGCTTGAGGATAAAGATGTTGATGCCCCAAGAAGTATTTTTATTGGTGAGGATACTTTACACTATCCTGGGTTTTTTGTTATTCCAAATGAACTTAGAAATTGCTCTGTCTAACTCTGTGACAAATTGAGTTGGAATTTTGATGAGGATTGCATTGCATCTGTAGATTGCATTTGGCAAGAGGTCCTTTTTTTTTGCTATATCAATCCTTCAAATACACAAGCACGGGAGATCTTTCCACCTTCTTATGTTTTCTTTAATTTCCTATTTCAGAATGGGAATTCAAGGCCTATACCTAAACATAGAAATAGAAATATACAGCAAACCGGTAGCCAACATCAAAGTAAGAAGTACTTTGTTGCTGAGATGAGCAAACTGTTCCGGATGCAGCAAAATACTGGGTTATCTTTATGTATCCAGTCTGATAGCCTATGTCTTTTTATTATGGAATTGAGTCCATTGATGTTAAGAGATATTAAGGAATAGTGATTGTTGTTTCTTGTTATTTTTGTTGTTAGATGTACAATTATGTTTTTGTAGATATCTTCTTTTGGTTTCCTTGCAAGAAGATTTTTTTTTTCTTTTCCTAGAGTGATGTTTCCTTCCTTGTGATGAAGTTTTTCATCTATTATCCTTTGTAGGACTGGATTTGTGGACAGATATCATGTAAAACTGGTTTTGTCCTGGAATATTTTGTTTTCTTTCTCCATAGTAATTGAGAGTTTTGCTGGATATAGTAACCTGGGCTTTCATTGTGTTTGCTTAGGGCCTGTATGACTTCTGTCCAGGATCCTCTAGCTTTCATAGTTTCTGTTGAAAAGTCTGGTGTAATTCTGATCAGTCTGTTTTTATATGTTACTTTTCCTTTTTCCCTTACTGCTTTTAATATTCTTTGTTTGTTTGCTTGTTGGCCTTTTAATTGTTTAATTCTCTTGTACCTTTAATAAATCAGCTCACACATCCATTCTAGGCAGCTTTGCCTTCCCTATTCCATAATGGCTAGGAGGCAGAACCCCAAAGGAAACAGCCCCGGGGGCAAGGTCTAAAATACAAAAGGGACAGTCCTTTCTCATTGCCAGTCACCTTCAGGACCCACACTCATTTGGTTTCACCTGAGACAGTACAGGAAGAGGCCACAGCCACAGGGCTGAATGCACATGCAAAGGGCTTGAGTTGTAAGTTTCCTGATCCCTTGACCCTCCCACATTTGTCTATTTTTGGTTTCATCATTAAAAATAATAAAGTGACAATCACTGACAGGGATCAGTTTTTGTATTGTCTTCTGTTAAAAATATGCTTCGAGTATGGGTAGCCTTCTCGTTGGCCAGTCTGATTCACAAGTTATCTGCCAGCTTGTTTCTTGCACGACTCTGGGACTTGGTCTGGGCTTTGAAGGCCACAGCATTGCACAGTTGCTTTTCAAAAGGTAAAAACTTGCAGGTCTTCAGAGCAGCAGCGTCTAGCACTAGCACAGGACCCAGACCAAAGAAGTCACAGAGACGCTCACTGTTCTGGAGGTGATAGCGTATGCCGGACCCCAACACATCTTTGAAAACTGTGTGGATGCGGTGGCGAGCCGAGCTGTCTATGTAGAGCACTTCCAGTCCAAATCAGATTGCTTCCTCCTCACATTCACCGCCCTCAACAAAGTACAGCACAGCTCAGAAAGTGGAGTGCTGGTGTCGATCTAACCCTGGTACTTATTGCTGTCAGTAGCCAGAATACACAGAGATCCGTAGAGAGCCTCCATATTCTCATAGACGAAGTCCTCCTCAAGAGCAGGGCGGCGGCTTCACCAGCAGCGATCTGCAGGTTCACACTTTCACTGGACAAGAGCTAAGGCAGCCAGGGCAGCTGCCTGTCAAGGATATGGTTGACGTCGATACTCAGACAGATGGTGAGCAGCAATGCCCAGGTCTGCAGGGCAGCACAGAGCAGGCCGTGTAGGCTGGCAGGAACCAGGGAAGCTGCAGAGCCATTTGTCCCACAGGACCAACTGAAACCACCTTCCAAACAGGCCTAGCAAGAGACCAGGTCCTGGACATCTGTAGCAGCCACATAGCAGCCCAAGCCAAGGGCAGAAGCACAGTGGAGCCGGGCAGTGGAGCTCGCTGTGCTATCAATGAGCACTGAGAACAGCAGGCTCTGCAGGCTATGGAAGAGGTGCTCGTCCAGGCGTCCAGGGCCCAACTGCACACAGAGCAGGCCGAGCACAGCAGCAGCCAGGGTCTGTGCTTTACCCTTCCCTTTCTTAAGGCACTTTTCCCGGGCATCCGCCAGAGTGAGGCAAGTCCGGAAGCAGGAGGGAGGCCAGGGCCAGGTACAGGCTCCCCAGAGCTCCTTGCAGGGTCTTGGCGCTCAAGTTAGGCTGTCCACTTATTCCTTCAGCTTTTCCTCCAGGGTTTCCTGCTGGCTATGTTAGTCCACAGCTTCCCCGCCCAGGCAGTCCTCTCCGGCGCTGAGAAGGCTCTGGCATTCACTGGTGGTACCCAGGCCTTCCTGGTTGCTCCATCCTCACTGGAACCAGAGTCAGCTTGAGCACTGCTCCTGGAACCTCCTCCAGGATGCTCGCCTCCCTTTCGGAGCACTTTGCCCTTAGGAGCGCGAGGCATTCCTCAACAGGGAATTGGGTACTGGGAAGGTGGCGCTGGGTCAGGGACCTGGAGGGCTGAGACTCCTGACCAGGAAAGGCTGGTCAGTGTGCTGAGCTGAGACTCATGAAGACAACTCTTTCTTTGTTTTGAACCTTTTGTGTTTTACCTATTATGTGTTTGGAGGAATTTCTTTTTTGGTCTAATCTATTTGGAGTTCTGTAGGCTTCTTGTATGTTCATGGTTATCTCTTTCTTTGGGTTATGGAAGTCTTCTATAAACTTGTTGAAGATATTTACTGAGCATTTTAGTTGGGAGTTTTTGCCCTACTCTACACCTATTATCCTTCTGCCCCTGAGATTCCCTCTTTCATCTCTTGTGTTCTGTTGGTGATAATTCTATGACTCCTGATCTCTTTCTTAGGTTTTCTATCTCCAGGGTTGTCTCCTTTTGTAATTTCTTTATTGTTTCTATTTCCTTTTTCAATTCCTTCATCTGTTTGGTTATGTTGTCCTGTAGCTTTTTAAGTGATTTGTTTGTTTGTTTCCTCTTTAAGGGCTTCTACATGTTTACTTGTTTTCTTCTGTGTTTCTTTAAGGTATTTATTCATGTGATTCTTGAGGCCCTACATCATTACCACGAGGTATGATATTAAGTCCAAGTCTTGTCTTTCTCGAGTTCTATTCCCTGGGGCAGAAGAACTGGGTCCTGCTGTTGCAAAGTTGTCTTGGTTTCTGTTGCATAGGTTCTTGTGCTTGCCTCTTGCCATCTTGTTATCTGTGATGCTAGTTAATCTTGTCTCTGACTTGAGCTTGTCTTTTCTGTGGGTCTGTGGGAAGGAGGTCTCTCTGTTAGGAGATTGATACCTGGAGTTCGGCTCTCTGTGGGTAGGCTGTGAGTCCTGATGCCCGTGGGGTGGCTCTTACTCTGTGTACAAATGAAGTCGGGAACAGTCCATTCCCAGGCAGCATTATGATATCTGCACCCAAGAGTTCCTGGCAGTCTCTCCTCAGATAGTCAGTGTAGAGAATGTGGGGCTCATGAGGGAGAATGCTCCTGAAGCTCCCCTGAGTGCTCAGTTTTCTGTGGGTAGGCAGGAGTCCTGATGGTGATGGGTTGGCTCTGGCTGTGGGCCAAAATAGCTCAGTTTTCAAATGTGTATAAAACAATTAGAAGGACCTTATTTTGAACCTGTAAGACACACATAAATTGAGCCCAGCCTAAGGTCAGATGCCTCTAATCACAACCCCAGAGAATCAGAGGCAGGATACTAGAGCATCAATGGCCATGTAGCTTAGCTGAAGCATTAAACAGCAGGTACACTGAGGAACCCTGTCACAAAAGAATAAGGTGGAGGAAGACTGAGAATGACACCTCGCAACAGCATTTGGCTTTTACATACACATGCACAGAAATGTTCACAAAAGGCAGCAATAAATAAATGAATAGATTATTTAAAATTAAAATAGCCAAATTAAGCAATAAAAAGTATACAAATAATGCTTAGGTATTTTCAGAGATAGTGTTTCAAAAAATAAATTAACGGACATTAATGGGAGGAAACAGCTGAAATCAACCTATGTTCTCAACATTCATGCATACAATTGTGCACACTCAAAACTGAATAACTTATTGGAAGTAAAATATCCACTCATAAGTTATAAAACATTAGTTCTGCTATGGTGAGAATACATCACAAAGAAAACAAACTCAAGGATTCTAATAGATTCTAAAAATAACTATATAAACACAGAATAATAAATGTAGACCAAGACAAAGATGAGTAATATAACAGAAGTAATCATTGGGTCAAGATGTATTTTATTACTATGATTGAATAGTACAGGCTTAAAATCAGTTCCCAGCATGTTGTATCAGAGTTTCAAAACAGTTACTTTGATTTTCGTAGCATCCATTTTTTGTACTATTAGATGGAATTTTATTGACAATTTATCTTAGTGAACTACTGTAAAATCAAGTACACTAATAACTGCATTGCATATAGAACAACAGTAAACTCCTATTCACATATTTGGTACTAAAATTAAGGGATATGATGATAAGAATATACTTAATAAGTAATAAATAAAATTTACAGATAAAACTGATGTCAGCTAGCAGAGAGCAAATTTGACTGTGCTTTTATAAATAGTTCTCATATTTGATCCAAGCAGTTAAATTCAAGCCACAATTTTAAAAAGTCCTTCAATTTTTGGGAGCAAAAAAAAATATTTATTTCTATTTCTCATTTCTTTAGAAATTTTGTATTGATCAATATTTACAATATTTTCCCTGGATTTTAAGTTTTCTCATATGTTGTAAGTCTAATAAAAACATTGTACTTTTTGCCTGTTCTTCTACCATATTTGTTGTATAATGGGATAAGGCAGATACCTTGTCATACACTTAGGCAAGTCTTAGTTTATGAATCTAGATCTCTCTCCTTGGCAGACTGGCCTCCTCCATCATCCCTGAAGCAACTGACATTGACTCCAAGCTCCTGTGATAGATTCCCGCCTGTGTTTTCCGGGCTTGCACTAAGGAAGTGAACATTAGATGCAACATCTCATCAAGAGAAGGCTGGGAATATCTTGCAGATAATTATATTTCTTTTGCAGAGATGAATTTTGATCCTCCTTCTAGGTCACATGCAAATATGACATTTGAGTTTTTTTTTTTTTTTTAATAAACAGAGGGAATGATTCTGAAACAATGCAGAAATGGTGCGTATAAAAAAGTCGCTGTTGAGAAACCAGAGAGAATTATTACAGTTATTATTTAGTAAACTGAATGGAGACTAGGACTGACACTCAATATCCATCCATTATCATATTTTCCATTAGCTGCATGCCATCCTGAGCAATATCTCACTGTGATTCCTTGGCTAATTTTAGCTTGAGTAATGTAAATTATTTTCAGTGCTCAATTTACTTATTTGATATGACAACCTAAAAGAAAAAAGTGTACCTCTGAACTTTACGTGAAAGAAAATGGTGACTGAAACAAGTGAGTTCCGTTTCAATCTGCCCAGCCCCGTTGAGGGGCTTGGAGTAGAAATCGCTTTCCTGGGTATTGTCCTTTACATTCTGTTTTGAATCACTGCTGCTTTAAATTTGCTTAATGTATTCTGCACGTTTCTCAAAAACCACTGCAAAGCACTGAACTGGAGACATAAGGGTTCTGTGGAAAGTAGTTTGGAAGGTGTTTTGTTGAGGCAAACACATCAAGAAACGTTTAGCAGAAACAGACAAAGGTGAAAGGATGTTCTGTTAAGGCAAGTACATGAAAGGACACGTGATGAAAGAATCTTTGCTCAAAACACACATGTATTGGTCTGTCTTACATTGCGTAGTTTAGTTGCGCTTTGTGGGACTTCATAGAGAGAAATGAACCAAAAAACTGTTGGTGGTGTGCTTCAGTTTCTTGCTGCTTCCACAGATTTGGGCTGATTGACAAAGTGATGTCAGCTTAGCAGATGCACATGCTGAGGCAAGACCCTTGGAGGATGTGTGAGGTTTGGAGAATGTAAATAAGACTCCACAGACAATGATGGAGGCAGAGCTTGGCTTGTTTATGGAGCTAGCTGTGCACAACCAAAAACTTCTGGCATTCCTTCTAGTCCCTCCTGTTGACTAAAGCCCAGGTGGAGGGCAGGCTGTCTTTGAGATTGTGCTACCACTGCTGGTTTGTGTTTGCTATCCCAACTATACCAAACTGAACTGCTGCTATATCAAAGAAGTGTTTACAGATGGATCATGGTACAGCTGCCTGCTAACCCGTGGATTGAACAGCTAATTTCCAGACAATAAAGTTGAAAGTTACTCCACAGAACCTTTCTAAGTAGGTCCACCTCCCACCCTATTCTTTCTTTCCCACTAACTCTGGTGACTGATAGGCTGCAAGAGAGGTTAAAGTATTTAAGATATGTCATTAAAAAATAATATTTGAAAAACTTAAAGTGACAAAATACAGTTACAGTTTAAAAAATTGAAAATGCTGACGTAAAATGTGTTAAAAATCAGCTATACCATGATTGCCCTCTGAAAGACTCAACAAGCAGCTGAAAGAGGCTGATGCAGGTATTTGCATCCAACCAATGAACTCTAGCCCCTGACCCCTGCAGTTGAATTTGGAAATGGCTGGAAGAAGCTGAGGATTAGGGTGACACTGTAAAAGAACCAACAGTCTCAATTAACCTGGATCCCTGAGATCTCTCAGACACTGGATCACCAACCAGGCAGCATACACAAGATGATACGAGGCCTCCAACACATATACAGCAGAGGACTGCCAGGTCTGGGTTAAGTCAAAAAAGATGCACCTAACCCACAAGAGATTGGAGGTCCCAGGAAGTCTAGAGGTCTAGTGGGGTGGGGACATACTCATGGAGACGAGGTGAGGAGAGTTATGAGATGTGAAAAAGTCGGAGCATGGACCGGGAGTGCAAAAAGAAAATAAAAAGAGAGAGAAATGTGTGTGTGTGTGTGTGTGTGTGTGTGTGTGTGTGTGTGTGAGCTATAACTGATGTGATTATTTTAGTAAGGTAATTCAGTTCTTTGTTGATCATTTATATTTTTAATTTCTGTTTTGAAAATTAAAAAAAGAGCTCTGTCCTCTATTTTTGTGCTATATTCTACATTAGAACCCCACCCCCACATATTGTCTTTAATCCTCTGTAAATCAGGTAATGTTTAGTTACAAGAAAAGTATTTTGCAGAAACAATGATGCCATCATTTTTATGTATTTATATTTCAATAACCTTGCATAAAATACAATGCTATCACCAGCGCAGCTGCTATAAGTCCAAAGACACATACTGCACATGTGTCCTTCAATCAGTTGGTCCTTTCATTGGCAGCGCCATCTTATCTATCAAACCAGTTGTTACCACAACAATGTTGAAGCTGACACTTAGACCATCTAAAATTACTGACATCTCACATTTTACACCATATTTTCTAAGACTTAGTAATTTCCCTTTAGTACATTCATAAAGATTTATAAAATGTGTGTGAAAAGTAACACACACTGTAGACTCCCTGGCTTATAAGGAAAGGCCTTTAAAACTAGTGCTTAAGACAGAGACTGCATGAAAATCAGCTTTGTCTTATAACTGAAAATTTACAACTACCTAAAATAGAATTTTAAATTAATTGATTTCAAACAAGTATGTAAACAAAATTGGGGATACATTGTCGTGTTATAGACCATGCAAAAGCCACCCCCTACTGTCAGTACCAATACCAATCAAATAGCAATAAAGAACTATTTTCATATAGAACTCTGATGGGTATAATATCAGAGCTCATATTGAATAAAATCCCAATACCAGGAACTGGCTACCGCTTTTAGATTTTGGAGTGTTTGGCCAGTGAGAATACCTAGACCCTCACGCGATATAAGCTACTGCTAGGGCTGCCATTTACTCTCTAGAACTTCAGTGTAAAACTTTCACTGAATCATTGAATATCACGTCGCCAAGCTCTTGTGAAATTTACACCTTTGCTACCTGGCTTATACTCAGCTTACATGGGCCTGGAAGTGCTATTCCTCTGTCTGATTCTGCAGCAAAACAACCAGCAATGAGGTTCACATGTTATCTCTGAAAGCTACAGTGGTGGCTGGACTGGCAAGGGATGTTCACTAGTGAAATAGTGACAAGGACATCATGAGGCTAACCAACTGCTTTATAGTATTCATGGGCCAAGGCTATATCCTGGGCATAGTGTCCCGGAGAACTCACAGTAGGCCTCAGTAACCAGTGACTGATAGTAAAAGTAAAATCTCTTCCATGTTGAGGGACAGGGAGAAACCACCATACCCTACTGATAAAAAAGCAAAGCCTGATTTGAATCATCAGGAGTGGGGTGGTACCACGTTGACAGTGGCTTACTGGTGTCTCCTGGGTCACTTTAAGGCTATTCTCACAGTCTCGGGATCTCCTTTGTTTGTAATTTACTGCAAATCTTTCAATACAAGATTGAATTGAAGAGGTTTATAAAGCATTTTAGGACTGGAAGATATATGAAGGCATGAATTTTGGTGAGTAAATGGTTGTTTATAGGCAAGTGAATTTGACCATTTGAGTAATTTATACTCCTGAGGAGGTGACTGCTTGATGAATGTGTTTGTTGAATATATAGGTTTCTCTAGAGTTCTACAAAGGAAAAAAAATCTTATTTTTGGATAAGAATTCTTTGAAATGAAATTTAAAGCCTTGTAATATGCTTAATCTTGAGAAGTGAACTCTGAAACCCAAGGTTACTAGTTCTCAGAAAGAAACTTTGCTACTTATCTGGAGCAGACACAGGATGACAACAAAAGGGCCACCTGTTATATAAATGAATCTTCTATCATTTCATTATAGAAACAGAATAAAGGTGAACTAATGCCAGGTAGAAGTATTTACATAGAGAAACCTTATATCTGTAACAAAAATTAATGTGAACCATTATATCAGTCTTTGGTGCACACAGACACACACACACACACACACACACATATGACATACATGTATTTACTTAATAAATTTGAGGAAATATATTTAATGAACAATGATATTAATATTAGACATTATGTAATTTTATGTCTAGTTCATTATTCCCTAAATTTTATAAGAAATGAACCTGAAATATGCACCTGAACTAAGATATTTTCAAGTAGATAAACTTATTCACATTGTTATGAGCATGAATGTGGGTGAACGCCCACAAGGTGTTCATATCAAAGCATTAGCTGGGTGTAAAGTAAGTAGCCATTGAATTTATGTATTTTTAGAATTCATTGTCTGAGCATACATATATATACATTCCTGAAAAGAAATGACATTTGGCTTTCTAACAATATGCATGTGATAATTTTCTTTAGAGTACTTCTTTTATTTAAAAATGTTTCTTAGCTAAATGTATTATTTTCTCCCTCTTGTTCTCTCCCTTATCCTTTCTTCCTTCTCCCCCCCACTTTCTTTTCTTTCCAATGTCTCCTCTCTATTCTCAATGTTCTTTCATATTTCCCTTTTTGTCTTTCATTCTTTTTCCCTTCACATAGTTTTTCATCCTCATTCCATTCTACAACAGGGTATCTCCCAAATCTGGGTAGCTACTTTACAAAGGATGCTGATTGACAGACGGGTATGAATCAGATGTATGTATGTGGACATCTCCTCATAATGCATCTGAGAATTTTAAATCAATCCCATGTAGTAGTAGTTAAAGCAGTACCCACAGTGAGATGGTTGTTTTCATTTACATTCTATAGGATCTTTATGTTGTGGCCAAGTTAATTTACTTCTTTTGAAATAATATTACTTGACATGTTACTTTTTCTCTTTCAAGAGACCATTGGCATTAGTTCAAACCTAATTAGTTATTCACATAAATTCTGTATGCCTCTCACCACTGCAGATTCCTTTTGATAAAGAACAGCATTTGATGGCTGAGAAATATCTGAGGAAGTGCTCAACATCCTTAGCCATCAGGGAAATGCAAATCAAAACAACCCTGAGATTCCACCTCACACCAGTCAGATTGGCCAAGATCCAAAACTCAGACTACAACAGATGCTGGCGAGGTTGCAGAGAAAGAGGAACACTTCTCCATTGTTGGTGGGGTTGCAAACTAATACAACCACTCTGGAAATCAGTCTGGTGATACCTCAGAAAATTGGACATAATACTACCTGAAGACCCAGCTATTCCACTTCTGGGCATATACCCCAGAGACACCTTAGTAAACAACAAAGATATATCCACCACAATGTTCATAGCAGCTCTATTTATAATAGCCAGAAGCTGGAAGGAACCCAGATGTCCTTCAGAAGATGAATGGATACAAAAATTGTGGTACATTTACACAATGGAATACTACTCAGCCACCAGAAACAATGACTTAACCAAATTCTTAATAAAATGGCTGCATCTAGAGAATATCATCCTGAGTGAGATAACCCAGTCACAAAAGAACAGATATAATATGCAGTCACTGATAGTGGGATGCTAACCCCAGAGGCTTGCACTCCCCCAGAAACAACTCACAGACTGTATGAAGTCCAAGAAATAAAGAAAACAAAACAAAACAAAAAAAAAAAATATTTACAAAACAAGAAAACTTTGACTATTTTCATGTTACATTTTATTTTACATGTACTTTACACTCGTTGTAACTATTAAGTTTTCAATGCATACTATCAAACCTTTAAAAGAATCAAGTACTGACAAAAAAATATATTCATATAGTTTTATGTAAAAATTATTTTAAAATCTGAAAAAAATGGACTGACAAAAATGTATAATTTTAAGCAAAAAATGTTTAAAATCTGTACATTTATCTTTGTTTTGTAAAATAAAGTTGTGTTTTTTTTTTTTAAAAAAAAAGAACAGCATTTGAAACATAAGAAAAAACTTTTCATCAAAACATTTACGTCACCACAATATGAAGCTTACATCTTTTTAAATAAAATGTTAGTGATTACCCAAGTGCTTCTCATTTGTATTTTATAAGATGTCATCTCTAATTCAAATGAAGCGCATTGGTTGCCTGCATATTATCATGATTACACATTTAGACATTAGTCCTCTCATTTAAACAGGCAGTTGACAGTCTTTGAGGATGGGGATTGTAAGCATTTACTAGATGTCTATGAAAGCTGTTGTTGGCCAGATTCTAAATCAACTTTGAAAAGTTCCTCTAGCTTAATCTATACAGGTGCTGCAAGATGCTTGGCTGAATGTAGAAAACCAACTTTTATTATGGGTGGCGCTTTCAAACAGTTGGCAGATATGAAAGCACTCCCTATAAAAAGAAGTACATTGTGACAGACTTGTTGTGTCCTACTGAGCTGTTGTTGTGACCTTCTGCTGCCCCCATATTCAAGACTTGAGGTTCCTGACTTTCTGCTTGTCACAAATAATTTGCAGAAAGTGCAAAAAGGTTTTGCTCTAGACTGGAATGAAAAAGACCTCAAAATTTGTGGAATAGCAAGTACTGATGTCTATATCTCTTTACGATCTAAATGGCTATTTTTGGACTATTTAGCTTCTTATTATATGCACTGTGCTGTTTGGTGCTGATATAAAAACCTTGGGGTTCAATGCATGCCAATTATTATTTTGGTATCTTTGCAATTCACTTAGATAAGAAATCATGAGCATGTTCTTTCTGACAGAAATGATAAGATTACAGGTGTATATAGAAGTATCTCAAGGAAATATCAGCATTTAATGTTCTGTCTTTTGTTCGTGTTATAGTTGCTGGTTGCTGGGTAGCAGAGTCGATGCTGCACATCTTGGTCAATGATCTGCACAGCAGTTTGGAGTCCTCATGTATGAGCTGTGTCTACACATGTCATAGCCAAAATATATCAGGATATGGAGCTCTGAAAGCATTAAATCTTCAAGTTAAAGACAAAAATAATGTATATTAGAGTATTGTAGACATTAGCATATCTGTGTTTATAAACAAATGCCAGGTTACAATAAAAATAAATTAAATGATCTAAGGCAGAGAATTTTTCCAGCTTACAAACATTAAAAAAATATAAAACATAAGAACATCTACAAAATAATTAGCCACCTTAAAAACACATGCTTTAAATAAATTAAAGTGAAATTTTCAAAATTAGAATAACTTTCTAAATATAACTATAAATTCAATCTTTAAGCATCTGTGATGTGCCTATACTAATCAAGGAAAGTAATCAAGAAAATGAATATTTCTAGTGTTCCAGGAAATCATGTCCAAATATACTGCATTCAACAGTACAGATTGAAATATAGGTCAAGATTCTGGGGCCATAAAGAGCTGAAGTTTCTGCCTGCTTACCCAGAGTATCATCATGGGAAAGAAACGTCATGACTGAGAAAAGTACAAGTTACCAAAGTGGAGCTTTATTTTTAGTATATTTCCACATATCTAAATTCGGAGCTATTCAATTATGCTTAAAAATAAAAAGGGCATCAGTATTTCATCTGCAAGATAACAAACTAATTACAGTGATACAAATGCTGTTTGAAAATTCTATGTTAGTAGCTTCTACTATAGTATAGTAGTTCCCCTGATGAGTTTCACCTTCTTTGCTTTTTAGGCACTTCTAATGAATTGTGGCCCAAAGTTTTTAAATAGAAAATTTCAGAAACAAAATCATTCACATTGTAATTTCTGTGCTGGGTGTAAATAAGAAAACACGGCACCATTCCGTGCTATCCCACCCAGGGTATGAGTCATTCTTTGCCTAGCCAAACGGTTTTTTTTTTTTTTTTTTTTTTTTTCTCTGTATATTTCATCTCTTCATGGTTCCACAGTGAATACAGAAGACTTCAGGGTTCACATTCAAGTAACCATCAATTTACTTAACACTGGCTCTTCAAGTGTGAAAACCACAATGCTGGGGCAAACCTGTCATTAATTATGGTTTTAAAAAGGAGTGACTGAAAATCACATACAGACATTATTAAAGTGAATGACAAGTTATCCCCAATTGTGTCTACTTTATAAATTGAATTTATAACAGGGTTATAAACATATAGAACAAATTATAGGATGTATCATGTTTGGTGAAGACTACTACAGTTTTAAGCATGTAGTATAGGCCTGTTACACATTCCCTGTAGACAATGAGGGACCAGTCTAATTTTGAAATTTAAACAAGTAACATAATGAATAAAAACTACTTTTAAAAAAATAAAGTACCAAATTAACAAGCAGCTCTAATACATAAACAGTATATATTTAACCTATGTTTTGCTTTGCATTAACATTGATATGAGGAAGAAAATGAGTTTTAATAAACACATATATTAATATAATATCTGAGTAGACATAGGCTTTTTTCATTATAGTTAGGCTTGTAAATTTCATAGTAGTATAAAAGTTATAGAATTTAAATACATATTTACAAAGTTTTGAAAATTTAATTTTTGGAAGACATTATATCAGGCTATAAGTATTTTGTGAGTTGATCATATCTACATAGGATTTATTATAGATTTTCTAAGTATAAAATGTAGAAAAATATTATATTTGAAAATATAATATAATATGTAAAATGGAATCATTTCTACTTTTTAAATTTGTGGTGTGTATGTTCTCTCTTCTCCCCCCCCCCCGTGTGTGTGTAAGTGTGTGTGTGTGTGTGTGTGTGTGTGTGTGTAAGTGCATACCATCCTCTACCTAGAGAACATTTCCCTATTGTCCTGTTTCCTTGTCTCTTCAATGCTGCTTAACACTGTGTATTCCAGATTAACTGGCCTCTCAGTTTCTGTGATCCTCCTGTAGCACATCCAGTCTCCTCATAGGAGAAGTGTGCCACTGAATCTGACTACATTTGGGTTCTTGGCCTTTGAGCTGAGGTCTTCATGCTTGCACACTGTGTTCTTTATTCATGTATTCATCTTTACTGCTTCTTCTTTTGTATATTTTTAAAATAACCGATATTAACATCAGTGCACATGTAATTTTTTCTCTGTCACTTAATTACAGAAATCAAAGATCTGTACCTTTAGTTTGATAATTTTTATGGATTGATCATAACAACATAACTAAAATCACATTGAGAGGAATGGTATGAACTTTGTCATCTGAGATATATCAATATTAGAATAATTTCCATTAGAAAATAATACAAGATTTGATTCAGAATTAATAGCGCCTATGATTTCACCACAGGAGACATCAAATATACAAAATACACCAAAGAGATTTGAATCATTAGCCACTTAACTTAAAACCATTTAAAAATTATGACAGTCTCACTTACTTCTATATAGGTACTCAAAATTATTTCCTTTATGAGTTAGGGGATCATAATATTGAACAGAGAATTGTTATGTAAGTATCCATATGCCTAAAAAATAAAATGGTATATGCTAACTTTCTGTAGCTTAGTTACTCAATTTTTAATTAATTTCAAGGTCCGTGGTTTACAGCTGGGAGAATTCTCTTACTCTATGCATCCCTGAAGGCTCCCAGACTAATATAACCCATATTAATGAAGTTAAAATATTTCAGAAACCATAAGTGTATTCTTATACAATATTACATCAAGTAAAAGCCTCAGTAAAATTGCTCTTCATACCACATATATCACATATATTTTCTTTTTTTTCTTTTATTATTATTATTATTATATTAGATACTCTATATATACATTTGAGATGGAAGCTTTTTACCCTGCCCTGCACCCATTCCCCCTCCTCCTTCATTTGCCTTTACATAGGTGAACTCCCTTCTGATAACCCTCTCCTATTTTCTGATGATATTATATGAAATATTAAATGAACACATTCAAGTAATTGTGTTGATTAATAAATATTAATGAATATTAATAAAAAACAATTCCTTAAATGGAGCATATAACATAAGCTGATTCTTTTTTTTAAATATAATCTATTATTTATTTATTTATTTATTTTTAAAACAACTCTATTTTACAAAACAAAGATAAGTATACAGATTTTAAACATTTTTTGCTTAAAATTATATATTTTTGTCAGTATTTTTTCACATTTTAACATAATTTTTACATAAAATTATATGAATATATTTTTTAGTCAGTACTTGATTTTTTTCAAGGTTTGATTGTATGCCTTGAAACTTAATAGTTACAATAAGCATAAAGTACATGTAAAACAAAATGTAACATGGAAATAGTTAAAGTTTTCGTGTTTTGTAAATATTTTTTTGTTTTGTTTTGTTTTGTTTATTTCTTGGACTTCATACAGTCTGTGAGTTGTTTCTGGGGGAGTGCAAGCCTCTGGGGTTAGCAACCCACTATCAGTGACTGCATATTATGTCTGTTCTTTTGTGACTGGGTTATCTCACTCAGGATGATATTCTCTAGATACAGCCATTTTCTTAAGAATTTGGTTAAGTCATTGTTTCTGGTGGCTGAGTAGTATTGCATTGTGTAAATGTACCACAATTTTTGTATCCATTCATCTTCTGAAGGACATCTGGGTTCCTTCCAGCTTCTGGCTATTATAAATAGAGCTGCTATGAACATTGTGGTGGATATATCTTTGTTGTGTATTAAAGTGTCTCTGGGGTATATGCCCAGAAGTGGAATAGCTGGGTTGTCAGGTAGTATTATATCCAATTTTCTGAGGTATCGCCAGACAGATTTCCAGAGTGGTTGTATTAGCTTGCAACCCCACCAACAGTGGAGAAGTCTTCATCTTTCTCCACAGCCTCGCCAGCATCTGCAGTCATCTGAGGTTTGGATCTTGGCCAATCTGACTGGTGTGAGGTGGAATCTCAGGGTTGTTTTGATTTGCATTTCCCTGATGGCTATGTATATCTAGCACTTCCTCAGTTGTTTCTAGGCCATTCGGTGTTCCTCAACTGAAAACGATTTGTTTAGCTCTGTACCCCATTTTTTAATAGGTTTATTTGATTCTCTGGTGTCTAGATTTTTGAGTTCTTTGTATACCTTGGATATTAGGCCTCTATCTGATGTGGTGTTGGTAAAGATCTTTTCCCATTGTGTTGGTTGCCATTTTGTTTTCTTGACGATGTCCTTAGCCTTACAGAAACTTTGCAATCTCATTAAGTCCCATTTGTTAATCTTTGACCTTAGAGCTTGAGCCATTGGTGTTTTGTTCAGGAAATTTTCTCCTGTGCCTATGTGTTCTAAGGTTTTCCCTACTTTCTCATCTAATAGCTTCAGTGTATCTGGTTTAATGTGGAGATCTTTAATCCACTTACACTTGAGCTTTGTACAAAGAGATAAGAAAGGGTCTATTTTCATTCTTTTGCATGCTGAGTGCCAGTTGGACCAGCACCATTTGTTGAATAAGCTGTCCTTTTTCCATTGAATGTTTACTGCTCCTTTGTCAAAAATCAGGTAAACATATACATGAGGGCTCATTTCTGGATCTTCTATTCTATTCCATTTATCCACATGCTTATTTCTGTACAAGTACCATGCAGTTTTCAGCACAATTGCCTTGTAATAAAGCTTGAGATCCGGAATAGTGATTCCCGCAGATGTTTTTTTATTGTTGAGGATGGATTTCGCTATTCTAGGTCTTTTGTTATTCCATATGAAATTGCACATTGATCTTTCCAATTCCATGAAGAACTGGGTTGGAATTTTGATGGGGATTGCATTGAATCTGTAGATTGCTTTTGGTAGGATGGCCATTTTTAAGATGTTGATTTTTTCAATCCATGAGCATGGGAGATCTTTCCATTTTCTGAGATCCTCCTCAATTTCTTTCTTACAGGTTTGAAGTTCTTGTCATACAGGTCCTTCACTTGCTTAGTTAGAGTCACACCAAGGTATTTCATAGTTTTTGTGACGATTGTGAAGGGTACCTTTTCACTAATTTCTTTCTCCACATGTTTGTCCTTTGAGTATAGGAAGGCTACTGATTTGGTTGAGTTAATTTTGTATCCAGCCACTTTGCTGAACTAGATATCAGCTGTAGGAGTTCTCTGGTGGAGTTTTTGGGGACAATTAAGTACACTATCATGTCATTGGCCAAGCGTGATGTTTATATATCTTCCTTTCCAATTAGTATTCCCTTGATCTCCTTTTGCTATCTAATTGCTCCAGCCAGGACTTCTAGTACTATGTAGAATAGGCAGGGGGAGAGTGGGCAGCCTTGTCGAGTCCCTGTTTTTAGTGGGATTGCTTCAAGTTGCCCGCCATTAAGTTTGATGTTGGCTGTTGGTTTTCTGTATATTGCTTTTAATATGTTTAGGTATGGACCTTGGATTCCTGTTCTTTCCAGGACTTTTAACATGAAGGGGTGTTGGATTTTGTCAAATGCTTTCTCAGCATCTAGTGAGATGACCATGTGATTTTGATCTTTGAGTTTGTTTATATGGTGGATTACATTGATGGATTTCCTTATGTTAAACCATTCCTGCATCCCAGGGAAAAGCCTACTTGGTCATGATGAATGATCGTTTTGATGTGTTCTTGGAATCAGTTTGCAAGGATTTTGTTGAGTATTTTTGCATCAATGTTCATAAGTGAGATTGATCTAAAGTTCTCTTTCCTTGTAGGGTCTTTGTGTGGTTTAGGTACGAAGGTTATTGTAGCCTCAAAAAATGAGTTGGGTAATATTCCATCTGATTCTATTTTTTGGAATAATTTGGCGAGTATTGGTGTTATATCCCCAATAAATGTCTGATAAAATTCTGGGCTTTTTTTGGTTGAGAGGCTTTTGATGACGTCTTCTATTTCTTTGGGTGTTATAGGGTTATTTAGATGGATTACTTGGTCCTGGTTTTACTTTGGGATCTAGTATCTGTCTAAGAATTCATCCATTTCCTCCAGATTTTCCAATTTTGTGGAGTATAAGTTTTTGTAGTAGGATCTGATGATTTCTTGAATTTCCTCAGTTTCAGTTTTTATGTTGTCACTTTTCTTTCTGATTTTGTTAATTTGGATACTCTCTCTTTGCCCTCTAGTTAGTCTGGCTAGGGGTTTATCAATCTTGTTGATTTTCTCAAAGAACCAACTCTTGGATTTGTTGATTGTTTCAATGGTTCTTTTTGTTTCTATTTGGTCTATTTCTGCCCTAATGTTGATTATTTCTTGCCGTCTACTCTTTTTGGGTATATCTGCTTCCTTTTGTTCTAGGGCTTTTAGCTGTGCTGTCAGGTTGCTGATGTAAGCTCTCTCCAGTTTTTTTTTTTTTTTTTTTTTTTTTTTTTTTTTGGAAGCACTTAGGGCTATGAGTTTTCCTCTCAATACTGCTTTCATTGCATCCCATAGGTTTGGGTATGTTGTGTTTTCATTTTTGTTGAATTCTAGAAAATTCTTAATTTCTTTCTTATTTCTTCTTTGACCCTGCTATCACTTAACAGAGTGTTGTTTAGTTTCCATGTGTATGTGGGCTTTTTGTTGTCTTTGTTGTTGTTGATCTGAGAGGATGCATGGGAGTATTTCAGTCTTCTTATATTGATGGAGGCTCGTTCTGTGTCCCATTATGTGGTCAATTTTCTAGAAGGTGCTATGGGTTGGTGAGAAGAAGGTGTATTCTTTTACTTTAGGATAATATGTTCTGTATATATCTATTAATTCTAGTTGGTTCAAAGTCTCTGCTAGTTTTTCAGTGTCCTTGTTCAGTTTCTGTTTCCATGATCTGTCCATTGGTGAGAGTGGGGTATTAAAGTCTCCCACTATTATTGTGTGGGATGAAATGTATTTTTTGAGCTTTAGTAGGGTTTCTTTTATGAATGTGGGTGCTTTTTTATTTGGAGCATATAGGTTAAGGATTAAGAGTTTCTCCTGACAGACTTTCCCGGTAATGAGTAAAAAGTGTCCTTCCTTATCTTTTTTGATAACTTTTGGTTGGAAATTCACTTTATTTGATATTAGAATAGCCACTCCAGCTTGCTTCTTTGAGCTGTTTGCTTGGAAGTTTTTTTCCCACCCTTTTACTCTGAGATAGTGTCTGTCTCTGTCTCTGAGATCAGTTTTTTGTATGCAGCAAAAGGCTGGATTTTGTTTATGTATCCAGTCTGATAGTCTATCTCTTTATTAGAGAGTTGAGTCCATATATGTTAATAGATATCAAAGAATATTTGTTTCTGTTTCCTGCCATTATTGGTTTCTTGGGTTTAGTTGTGTCTGTGTTTTTTTCTTCTTTTAGTTTTCTTGTTTAGAAATTTTCTTGTTTTTACTAGGCTGAATTTTCCAGCATTGTATTGGGTTTTCCAAGGATAATTCGTTGCAGAGCTGGGTTTGTGGTCAGATATTGTCTAAATATTGATTTGTCTTGAAATATCTTCATCTCTCCATCTATGGTGATTGATAATTTCGCTGAGTATAGCAGCTTGGGCTGGCACTTGTGCTCTCTTAGGGTGTGCATGATGTCTGTCCAGGCTCTTCTAGCTTTCATAGTCTCTGTTGAGAAATCTGGTGTGAGTCTGATTTGCCTGCCTTTATATGTTACCTGACCTTTTTCCCTTACTGCTTTTAGTATTCTTTCTTTGCTTTGGGCACTTGATGTTTTTACTATTATGTGTTGGGAGGTATTTCTTTTCTTGTCCAACCTATTTGTAGTTCTGAAGGCTTCTTTTATGCTCGTGGTCATCTCATTCTTGAGGGTAGGGAAGTTTTCTTCTACGATTTTGTTGAAGATATTTACTGTGCCTCTTAGTTGATACTCTTCTTCCTCTTCTATTCCTATTATCCTCAGGTTCAGTCTTCTCATTGTGTCTTGGATTTCCTGGACATTTTGGGTTAGGAGGTTTTTGTTTTTTGCATCTTCTCTGACTGTTTTGTCTATGTTTGCAATGTTGTCTTCTGCCCCTGAGATTCTCTCTTCAATCTCTTGTAATCTATTGGAAATGCTTGCTTCTGTGAGTCCTGATTTTTTTTTTTTTTTTTTGGTGTTCTGCCTCTAGGGTTATCTCTTTTAGTGTTTTCTTTATTGTGTCAATTTCTCTTTTAATTTCCCTCTTCCATTCCTTTATTTCTTTGTTTCTGTTTTCCTCTAGTTCTTTGAGTTCTTTGAGTGTTTTTCTTGTTTCTTCTTTAAAAGCTCCTGAATCTTTTTGCTTTTCCTCCCTTTCTTGTTTAAGTATCTCTATCAGCATCTTGAGGTATGATTTCAGGTCTGTGTCTTCTTTTTCTGGAGTGTTTGGAATTCTGATATTTGATGTTATGGAAGAGCTGGGTTCTGGTGTTGCTAGATTGTCTTGGTTTCCTTGGGATATACTCTTTCCCTTTCCTCTTGCCATTTTGTTGTCAGTGATATGTTCTTGCCTTTCCCTTGAATCTGGTCTGTGTCCCTGGATCTCCACTGGTCCAGGTGTTAGATGTGCCGAGCCCTGTTCTATGCTTCAGAGTCATCGGGTGGGAACAGAAATTCTAATTTTCTGTTTCCGGTCGCTGGATCAGGCAAGGCAGGGCAGGGCAAGTCAGGGGGTGCACTTTCAGTGTGCACTCCGCAGAGATTCCTCCGCTCCCCTGCAGCCTAGATCTCCCACTCACCAGTTGTTCAGCCTTAAGAACTGCCATTCTGGGTGGCAGATGGGCCGGACTCTGCTCTGCATCCTGAAGTCGCCACCGTGTGGAATCAGAAGTTCTGAATTTCTGTTCCCAGTCACTGGATCAGGCAAGGCAGGGCAGGGCAAGGCAGGGTGTGCACTTTCCGTGTGCACTCTGCAGAGATCCCTCCGCTCCCCTGCAGCCTAGGTCTCCCAATCACCATTTGTTCAGCCTTTTTCCATAAGCTGTTTCTTAAGCAAATGAACATAGCTTCAAATATAATACCCAGAGCTTTTTAAGAGTGATGGAATAAGAGTTAATGCTTAAAAGGCATGCCATACACCATTCTAAAACTCTCCTTATGCAGTATCTGGTGTAACCTTGCCTACAGCTCATCATAAAAGAAGGACCTTTGCAATCTTCATTTTACAAGCCAGGATCTAAAGCACTTTGGAAAATAGGAATTGACCAAACTTAGAATCAAAACTACCAGAAGCTGCATTTAAAGTGAGTGAGTCAACTTTAAGTCTTGTACTATTAATCTTTATGATGAACATATTACTCAGTAAAATGTTATCTTCCGTGTTGAATACTATCATGAATTAGCTTAAGAGGTTTTGAAATGACTAACCACCTGTTCAGAATATAAAACATAGGACATATTGCACCTTTGCTCTGAGGATGTGGCAGCCAACCCTTCTCTGTGACATGGCAGGTTGAGGCAACACTCTCAAGATGGAGTTATATCTACCTGTTTATTCTGCTTTAAATATGCTCTTTAGCTTTTGACATCCCCCCAAGGATTAGCTCTTTTTTTAGATCAATTACCTCTTACTATTAGTCTACTATCAGTTAGCATTGATAGCAATATCCCCCAAAAAATAATACTGATCTATTTATTTAGTGTTCAGTATAATTAAATTGTTGAAAACTATTTCCTATACATGAAAATGATCACTTTTTGACAAAACATAATTATTGATAACCTTCACTTTTTGGTAACATTTATATTAGAAATTAAAATAAAGTTAACTTTATATGGCCCACCTTCTACATGGCCTGTAGAAATAGGTCTCCTGATAGGTGAAAAGAGGGAAGTCAGCACTGCACTGTGCGAAAATTGGCATGAGTGGTGTGTAAGAAACCCCATAGAAATTAAAACAATAAACTTCAGATCAATAAACCTAATTAGATGATCACTGTTTAAAATATTATTTTTTTATTTTGAAATTGGTCTTTATAGCTAGGGAGAAAGACCAGTGATTAGAGCTGAAAAGCATGATGACCAAAACTCTGTCCTTGGGTTCCCCCATGGTGGAAGGAGAAACCAACATCTATGAACAGACTCTGACCCTCACATATGTGCCACAGGATGCATGCCCCACACATGTGCACACTATAATAAATCAATGTGAAAATGTTTTAAGCTCTCATATAATTGTATCTAAGGGTTTAAGATCAGGGCTTTCCGCATGCTAGCTATGCATTTCCCACTTCCCATTTATTCAACTTTTAAGGAACAGAATAGAAACTTGAAATGAATCTTGTCACCTTTTAAAGTCAATATGCCTAAATGCAGGGTTTGTTCTCCTAAAACAAAAACCTGAGGTCAGTTTCTTTTTCAAAGATCAGCTGAGAAAATGGAGACCTACATAGAGCCACAAATAATCAAAATGCAACTGACATGGTCTGTACAGTCCTGATTGCTGCATCTATAATGCCACATAAGATTAAAAAATTATAAAGCAGGAAGCAGGAAAAATAAACAGCTAGATGATCAAGATGTGTACTCTAGTATTATACCTGCTACATATAATAGAAAAGCTAAACCCATTAAATATCAATTATGAGGCCACCTAAATAAGACCTGAGGATGACAACACAATCTAACACACATAGAATACATTTCATTGGGTACCACTCATAGAGGAAGGTCTATAAGCAAACAATGACTGCTAGGAGCAGAAAAAATCAGTCTTCCTCAATGATAAGCTCTGTAATTCATTATCCATCTCTGAATGGTCAGCCTTAAAAACATATCTATATGACAGCATGACAGCTCAATAGGATTTCTCTCTCTCTCTCTCTCTCTCTCTCTCTCTCTCTCTCTCTCTCTCTCTCTCTCTCTCTGTGTGTGTGTGTGTGTGTTTCTGTGTACACTTAAAAAAGAGTCTGTGGGTTTGAGTGGGATGGAATATATGGCAAAAGTTGAAGGACAAAGACAAGAATTATGTAAATACAGTAGAATATGTAAAAATTAAAAATTATTCTAATTCAATAATTAAGAAAATAAAGATATTCTAAACTCCAATAGAATTTATTATCTTCAGGAACTTGTAGCCTGAATGAATGTATCTTTAGATCTCTAAGGCCAGATGAGGTCATAGAAAAGGAGATGTAAAAGAAAGCATGCTTACCAGTAGCATTGATCTCTAGAAGAGTAATTACATTTCTCAGAACTTGTGATGGTTTTCAGGGGAAAGAGAATCTTAAGATCTCTTTCTCTAATTTTAGAACTTTCACACCAGATTAACTGGGAATAAGCAAGTGATTCAAACCACTGTGTGTTCAGTAGGCAGAAATAAATCAAGACTGGGAAGTAATATCTACTGGCTCATATCCTCCCCCCACCCCCTTTTTGTTTGTTTTGTTTTTTGTTTTTGTTTTATTTTTATTGTGTCAAACAGTGAATTTTAGTACTATGGTTAACCAAAAGACATATGCAAGAAAACTGCATATTTCATTCTTTTGAGATCATTGTCTTTTTCCTGTTGTTGGTTTGGTTTTTTAAGACAGGGTTTCCCTGTAGCCTTGGCTGTCCTCCTTCCCAAGTGCTGGGATTAGGCATGTGCTAACATGCTTGCCTATTGTTTTTCAATTAGAAAATAAATTGCTGAGGAATGTGGCAATTTTGGTTCTAAACAGAAGGGTGTTCTTGCAGCCACATGTTTGAGCAACAGCTAGATTGAATAAGAAAATAGCACAATGGTTAATTCTAGTGTGTGGTGCCTATTCATCTTCAGTTAGAGAAGCTGCAGAAATAAAAGAAACAAACGAAAAGTAACGGAAGGAGAAGCCCTTGGTCCTGCCAGGACTGGATGCCCCTGTGTAAGGGAATGTCAGGGTAGGCAGGCAGGAGGGGAGGGGTGGGTGGGTGAACACCCTCATAGAAGCAGGGGGAGCAGGGATGAGGTAGGGGATATGGAGGGGAATCCAGGAAACAGGATAACATTTGAAATGTAAATAAAATATATCCAATAAAATCAGTAAAAAATAAATAAAAGAAAAAAAAAAAGAAAGAAGAAAAAAATCAGAACAAGAAAAAACCTTTTAAGTCTATGGTTTGGTAGTGGCATGGCATGAACTACTGTGTACCAGGCAGTACTTAACCAGCATTTATGGGACTGATGAGAAGGTGCCTATGAAATTCTGTGCCAAAGTTTAAAGGTTCATGGAGGGGTTAGTGAGCCTGGGTGAATACTGTCAGCATTTGAACTTTCTCATTCCTTCAGTGGGACAACATCACTAGGTACATCTGAGGAAAGTAAAAAAAAAAATCATTTTTGTAGAGAAAATATAGTAAAAAGAAAATCTCAGTTAATTAAAATCTGGTTACCTAGTTTCTGATGATCTTGTTTTGTCCAGGCATTCTTCAAATGATTTCTTTCTTCTTTACTGCTGACGCTTGGTGTTGAGATTTTCTACATTATGTGCTGGAAGACCTTGACTGGTCTCCTGGGTTCAGAACAGTGGGTGTTCTGCTCAGGACCTTCACCTGTTGTTCAGGTAGCTCCTGCAATGCTGCCTGGAATTCAGTTTATGAAGACTCATATTCTCACATGTTCTTATCCTCTCTGTCCACTTCTTGGGTTGTATTTTAACCATACTTCTTTGTCAGCTTTACAGGTAACCATTGTTGTATTAGTTGTCCAAACCTTTCGGCACTTATTAGCACAAACTAGCAATTTCCAAGATACACATGCACATGCATGGACATGCATACTCAACAGGCACAGCACACGGGCAGATAGGAATCCCTAGCTTTACTGCTCTTTGAATTAACTGAGTGCTTTTCTTAGCTTCTGTTTCTGCATACTGCATAAGCTTCATATCTCTGCATTATAATTTGTGCATGCTTTAAATGAAGCAACTGGACTCGGTATTACATTTACCAAATAGAAGCTCTAGGAAGCAAGCAACATTACGTTGTTTGCATTATCTTTATCTTTTCAAATATTATGGCATTTTGTGATGACACATGACTTGCACTTTACTTAAATATCTTTATATTTTGACAGTGTCCTGCACTTTATAAATGGTCTATTCTGCACAATTATCTGTGGTAGCCAAAATGTGAATATAAACGTCCCTAAGTGCATGCAGAGACAGCAGACCCTTACTGGACGTTTAGGTAATGGCCAATGCATGATGGAATAAACAGTCTGAGAGCCCAATATGTTCCTACTTGTCAATCACTCCTAAAAGACTATCCTGTACCTAGGAATTTTGTTTAAAACAACTTAATTACAAATGACAATATTTGAGTACTAGAAACAGTAAGATCTATAATTTTCTGGTAGGTTTTTTTAATAGCTGCTTTTCACAATATGTGATAACCCTGCATTGCATTTATGGAAATAAATTGGCGCAAAGACCACAGTATTTATTTTGCAAGTAGAATCTTCTTTCATTAAAACAAACAAAAGCTAGGTAATATAGTATTCTGGTTCCAAACCATTATATTTGATTGAAGGAAGATCAACACATTCCATAACCATCATTGTGTTGCTGACCATAATTTTTCTTGTGAAATATTGTTTCCTAACAATGCCTGAGGAACAAATCTTCTCATGGTTCACACTTTTCCCATAGCAGCTTCCTTCTCGAACACATTCCGTAATGCAAACATAGGATATACCAGCCTAATACTTTATTCAGTGAATACACAGCTAGTGGTAAGGTGTCTATTTGTTGAGGTGGCAACCATAAAAACTCATATGTGTGACAGTGAAACCTATGATGACCACAGTAGAAGGTGAGGCCAATGGATAGTCCATCATTCATAAGGAACTAGGCCAATACCCAGTGGAATTCTACAGTGGTTATTGTAGACTTGGAGACTTCCTGTCCCTCTGGCTTTCTGTTTATTATGTGCTCTATTCTTCAAACAACTCTCAATAACAGTGTTCTTTCTCATAATGTCCACACAAGAGACAAATAAATATGCTAACTACCTTGATAGTACAACCTCCAAAACTGTGAGTTGAATAAAAGAATCTAACTCTCCTATTTATTGTTGTAATAAAAACAGCCTAATATAATCAATTGCATGACTGATTAAATTAATTTAACTGGATTACCAAAAATTTTGATTTTATGTATATCAAGTACCACACAGTTTTTATCTGACTGATATCACAGAATTCATGAACACTGCTTTACAAACTATCACTCTATTCTAAATCTAATAAGCTAAAATATATAGATTTCTAAACCACCACCTCTATTTTGTTCATGAATTAGTTGTTGGTAGGAGGAAGAACCTCACAGATTCTTAATCTCATGTCTAGTCATTATCATTCTTACATAAATAAAAGTGACAAAAGAAATTATTTCTTTATAACTCAAATCAGAACTCATGTATAAGGTTGCTGACTTTATATTATATATGTTCCTGATACAGAAGCATGAGAAACAGAATAACATATTAAGAAAAAACATAGATTTCACACTTTATAGTTTGCATCACTTTATTTCCTCAACCAAATACCAACTGTGCTGTCATTTTGTTTAGTTTACTCCTGGACAGTTCCAGGTGTCAATGAGGAGAAACGAAAGAAATATAGAACAAGGAAAGGGAAAAGTCAGTAGAGGTACCAGGAGCCTCTGCTGTTTCCTCTTGCCCCAGAGACCCCCATGTGTACTGTAGATCAGAAACAGCCAAGTTCTAGGGGAATTCCAGCAAAGTCATAACAATGACTCCCTCCCTTTAATTCTAGACAGCATATTATTCACGCTCTTCTTGGCACCAAAGGATGAATTAGACTTTCTGAAATATTCTTGGAAGAATAGAAGCTATATCAGCAAATGGGATTGTGCAGCATCCCGAATGAAAAGAAATAAAGCATGTAATAGGATAGATGAACTTAAAAGTTAAACTCAAGGAAAATTTCTTTGCTTTCAGGTTGTCTGTTCACATAGCACACTGTAGTTCTATGCTGGAAAGAAGCAATAAGAGCAATTCACCTGCATCAGAGTGAGCTCCACCCTATAGCAAGGGCTCAGTGAGGATGAAATAGATTATAGCAAGAGACCTCTGTGATGGTAACTTCATTGTCATCCCTGTTGAGCAGAGTGACAGTGTTTTTGTTTCTTTTCTATTGTTGGGAAACACCAGGATCAGAAACAACTGTGGGAGCGAAGCACTTACTTGGCTGACAAGTTCTAATCCCAGTCCATCATGAATGAAAGCCAGCACAGAACCTTGGATGCAGGAACTGAAGGACAAGCCAGAAAAGAATGCTTTTTTACTAGCTTCCTACTGCTGGCTTGCTCCATTTGCTCTCTTATAGAAGAGAACACCGCTTGTCTAGAGGCAGTACCTCCCCCAGTGGGTGGGGCATTCCCACACGTTTCCACTAGTCCTCACTCAATCCGATGGCAAATTTTCTCAAATGAAAAACTCTCTTCTAAATGACTATAGTTTATATCACGTTCACAAAAATAAATAAATAAAATTTAAAAATTTGAAAATAACTATTCAAAACAATTAGTTACACTGATGAGATACTCTGACAACTGAACAGTTGCAGTAGTGTAAAGTCATTGATCCAGTCATTTTCACATTTAAAGAAGATACTCCCTGGTGAGAATCTCGGTATTTATCTCTTTAAAATGCATGTGGCTGGGTGTATCATCTCCCTCTGAGGTCAGACAAGGCAACTTATTTAGGGGAACAGGATGCACAGGTAGGCAACAGATTTAGGGACAGCCCTTCCTCTGGATATTGGCGGGCTCCGGATGTGAGACTAGGTCTAGCCCATATATGCCTTTTGGTTCATGTTTTAGTCTCTGTAGTAATTTGATGTCTCAGGGTTGGGTGATACACAGGGTAAGAGAAGGTTCAGGTGCTGCAATCAAGCTGTAACATTAATAAGTTAATGAAAAAATGATGATTGATACACTATGGATGTATCAATGTGGATGATTGATACAAAATCTGATCCCAAGAATATTCTTATTAATTTAGAGCTTTTTCCTGAATTCTTGTCATTACTTTAACTCAAATCTTAGTTGTGACATTGTAGAGGTTGGATTTCTTATGCATTTTATGTGTTGACAAAATGATTTAAATTCTCATTAAACAAAAATTCTCAATTCATTTTACACTTTTCAAATCTTTGGGGGTCTCAGTCATATCAGACTCAAATAATTAATAACTATTAAAAAGTTGTATACAAACCTAACCCAAAGTGAACTGCAATTTATTAATTATTGTATCAGTACCCAATCGCCTGGTTTTCCAAGTAACTGAAAGAATCTCTCAAGATTCAGGGGCTTTTGTAGACTTCCGTTTTTTAGAAAGTTGCCAACTCAGGAAGTGAAATCACAAGTAAAGAGAAGTTAATTAGTAAACTTCCTTCCAATGTACTTAGCATTCTATTCTTGAAGTAACATTTTGCTTAGGAAGCTAGAGTAACCATGTAAGAAGTGGAGGGCATTCTATTGGAAAGAAAGTCCCCTAATCTGCTACAGCAGCTTCAGGTGTGGAATTACCAGTGACAGGGAACTAAGCTTTCTCATTATTGAGGCAAGGCATGACTTAACATCAGAATGTGTTAAAATCTGGAAGACAAAAGGCAACTTGAAGCATTTCAAAGAGGACTGAATAAAATAAGAAATAAACAGCAAGAGAAATGGTACCTTCAGGCATAGGACCCAGTACATGTCAAATATTAATTAAGAGCCTCAAGTTTGCCATTTGTGTAAAAGGAATGTGTCATATATTTTACAAAATGAAAAAAAAACAAAAACAAAAACACCTCCTTCCATTTCAAAACCACCTCTTAATAAACCAACTTCTTTATTTACCTGTTACTTGGTCCATAAATGTAGATCCTCAATTGTATATCCCCTTTCAAGTCTCTGTTCACTCAAGTAACGATCAGATCAGTCTTAGCAGGAGTAAAACACAGAGACAGTGTCTCAGATCTTTGGGTGCTGCTCTCTCTCTCTCTCTCTCTCTCTCTCTCTCTCTCTCTCTCTCTCTCTCTCTCTCTCTCTACCCTGATGTCATTCTACCCCTTCGTGCCCATGCTATATTCAGTTGTCCTTTTACAAACTCTTCCATCAACTGCTTATGTTCTCTAACTTGGCCCCAATATCTCCACATTTGGATGATTACCCACACCTTGGCATTACTCTGCAGGGACCACAGGGACCAGAAAGCTTCTCGATCTGTGAAAGGTCCACTTTACTGTGTCTAATGGGTTCTACCAGCCTTGTTTATATCTACATTATCCTCCTTCTCCATTACGTGCATCCCCACAGAGATTTGGAACAGTGCAAATGTGAGTAGGGAGGAGATGGAATTCTGAAGATCTATCCATTAAGGCCTTTCTACACTAAATATTTACACGTTTATCTCTATTGCACACATACCACAGTGTTTCACTGATTTAAGCTGAACGCTTTCCATGAGACACATACAAGAGAGATGTCCAGAGTCAAAATGGAAATTATGCCAATAATGAAAATTTCACTCACCGACTTACTCATAAACAGTAAGGTAGAAGAAAAGATGTCCAAATGCACAACAGGTCAGTGAACTCCCATTAATCTGACTGCCACAGCATTAAAGAGAGGAGCAAGCATTCCTTTCCCAAAATGTAGATCCTGCTTTCTCTGATTAAAATAATGCTAAAATATTTTCCTCTAGTAGACATGGTGCTTACATGTCAATATGAAGTCTAAACTCCTTCTTAAAGGTGGGAAAGGAAAATGAATGAATTAAAGGGATATCCTTGCAGATAAATTTCAAGATAAATGCTACTTAGATATTTGTCACAGGTACCCGTGGAGATAGAACCGGTATTATTGTTTTAAATACTTCATCTGGCTGTATTTTTCATGCTTCTAGGTTTTTTTTAACTTTTAAATAATTTCCCTTTTTTATTTCTCTGTGTGTATGCATGTCTGTGCACAAAATAACAGGTCTCATTTGTCAATTATCAATCTTAGAGCATTGGTGTTCTGTTTAGGAAATTTTCCCCTGTGCCTATGTGTTCTAAGCTCTTCCCCATTTTCTGTTCTATGAGTTTCAGTGTACCTGGTTTTATGTGGAGGTCTTAATTCACTTGGACTTGTACTTTGTACAAGGAGATAAGAAATGATCGATTCAGCAAGCACTCTCAATCACTGGATCATCTCACCATGCCCTTGACTACACTTTATATTCCAAACCTCAAGTGTTAAAAAATAGTATAGGTCTTAGCCATTCTGACTGGTGTGAGGTAGACTCTCATGATTGTTTTGATTTGCATTTCCCTGATGACTAAAGATGTTGAATAATTTTTTAGGTGCTCCCGTGCCATTTGCAATTTTGCACTTGAAAATTTTTTGTTTAGCACTGTGCCCCATTTTGAATAGGATTATTTTGTTCTCTGGAGACTAACTTTTTGAGTTCTTAGTGTATATTAGATATCAGCCCACTATCGAATGTAGGATTGAGTGAAGCTTGCCCTTTTCTGAATCTGTTGTTTGCAGTTTTGTCCTAATGACACTGTTCTTTGCCTTGCAGATGTTTTGCAATTTTATGATGTCTCATTTGTAGATTAGCTAATAATCATACTAAGCACAGGGACTACAATGGAGGAGTGAGAGAAAGGACTGAAAGAGCTCAAGAGGTTTCTAATCCCATAAGAAGAACACCAATATCAACCAATTGGACCTCCCAGATCTTCCAGGGACTAAACCACCAACTAAAGAATATACATGGAGGAACCCATGGCTCCAGCCTCATATGTAGCAGAGAATGGTGTTGTCTGGCATCAATAGAAAAAGAAGCTCTTGGTCCTGTGAAGGCTCGATGCCCCCGTGTAGGAGAATGCCAAGGTGTTGAGGTGGGAGTGGGTAAGAGGGGAAGCATCCTCATAAAAATATGGGGAGGGAATATGGGAGAGTGTAGAACCTGGAAAAGAAATAATAATTGATCTGTAATGCATAAACTATCTAATAAAAATTGTAAAAATAATGTAGATAGTAGACATATTTCTGTAACTCACTTTGTAATTTTTAGGTCAAACATATATTTTGTTTTATATGCTTATCTAAAAACCATTATCTTTATAGCTATATTATTTTTAAAACTCCTGAAAACTTCAATACTTTTTATATTCTAATTCATAGTTACCCATTCATTAGAAATTTTGAAATTTAGAGGCTTTATATTTTGTTCATTTATATGTTAGAAATGAATGATTAAAATATTTCCACCAGTGTTTAAGAGACTTTAACTCATGCTGTTTATTTTACATGTCTCTAATCAAGGTGACGATCTTACTAGTATCAGTTTCTTAAATAGTTCTCAAAGTAATTCATTCAAACTCTGGCTAACAGCATTATATTATTAAATCCTTTGGTGCAAATGATTCAATGCATAAGATATAAGAAATATTTTTTCATTGAATGGCAGAAAGAACATTATGTTAATTTCTATTTCTTGTTATATTACCTTATATGTGTTAAGCTCATTCAGTTATGAAAGAGCATTATGTTAAGGTTAGGGTTAGTGGGATTATGTCTGAGATAATCAATATAAAAAATAAATGTATATTTTCATTTGTAATCAGAGAGTGTTCTATCCACAACTTGTTACCTAAGTTAATAATGAGGAATACTCTGACCAGGACCAAGAAGGGAGGAAACTATTCACTTCTTTTTCTTTTATTTTTTTCAAATATTTTGGATATTCTCTGTATTTACATTTCAAATATTATACCCTTTTCCTCCTTCTCTCACTTCTCCCCTTCATTTTGTTTCCATTAAGGTGCTCCCTCTCCCAATCACTCTCTTCCCCTCAGTGCCTTGGGTTGTTGATGATGTTGTTCTTCCCATAAGGCTGCAAACCTTTCAGCTCTTTCAGTCTTTCTTTAACTGTTTTGTTGGTGTTTCCATATTCAGTCTGATGGTTAGCTGCATGCATCCTCATCTGTATCTGTATGACTTTGGGAGAGCCTCTGAGGAGACATCCGTATGTGACTCCTGCCAGTAAACTCTTCTTGGCATCAGCAATAGTGCTTGGGTTTGGTGGCTGCATATGAAGTGGTTCTCCAGGTGAGGCAGTCTCTGTAGATCTTTTATTCAGTCTCCGTTCCTCTATTTGATCTTGTATTTCTTCCCCTGCTTTGTTCTCCTTTCTAAGAAGGACTGAGGCATCCACATTTTTGTCTTCCTTTTTTTTTTCTTTTCATAAGTTCTGTTGATGGTTTCTTGGTTATTCCGAGCTTTTGCAGGGGGAGAGTCGGGAGCTAGTATCCGTATCCGCTTACAAGTGAATGTATAGCATTCATTTCTTGATGACCAAAAAAGAAATAAAAGTCAGAGAGACTGAAGTCGCAGAATGCTATTCAAGAGTACAACAGCATAAGCAAGCTTCTGTCTAACGGGCCTCACTGAAAAGTTGCACTCCAGGCTGGGGACTCATGGGCCTGAGGACAATGAAGAACAAGCTATTGAATATTAATGCAAAAGAGCATAAGTTAGCACAAGCTGAACATATGCAAGGAGCATTCTCCTCCCCCACCTCTCTCTCTCTTTCTCTCTCTCTCTCTCTCTCTCTCACACACACACACACACACACACACACACACACACACAGGACCTTATACATTAGTAATGATGTTCAAGCTTTTAGTGACTTTTAATGTATTAGGTCCAAATCACTGACTGACCTTTGGGGAGGGGGGAGAGGGAAAAAGGGAGAGAGGGAGAGAAAGAGAGAGAAAAGAAAAGATTAGAGGATTAGAGAGGAAATAATAGTATTCTAACAGGGAAGGAAATTATTACATTTGAAAGTTAAGCAGTGAGCTCCACCCTTGGTCCCAGGACATTGCTGGTACTTCTCAGTAAGCAAGTGACTTTTAGGGATTTAGGAAGACTGATCTATAAAGAAAACTGCTCCTAAAATTCTCACTTGATTTCCACATCAGATAATAAATAAGCTTATTAGAAAGTTCCACCCTATTAGATTTCATATGGATATTTTGTATGTCTTTCATGTAGCACTGTTATTATGATCTGTCAGTATGGAAGTACAGACTGCTGGGAAATTCCCTAAGGAGCTGAACAACATTTCCCAAATAGCGTTAGTTTTCGCATGAGAGAAATGGTCACCACGAGCTACTTTGGTAGAAATTAGAAAACAACAGAAAAACATGTAAATTCATTTAAAATGTAAATGATGGAAATTACACAAATGACTGATTGAAACATAAAATACCTAAATGTTTCATCAGGAGTGCATTCTGAATTCTTGTCTTGTGAATGTTTTCCTCTCTGTGTTCCTTTCACCTCATTACTATTGAGTTATCATTTCAGTATCCTAACACTTAACCAACCATATATGCTTTATGAAACAACCCTCACAATGATCATTTAAAAATTAAATGATGCTCTGTCTAAAGTTTTTAATGCTTCCTGGTACAATGGTCCTGACTAGACACCTCCATAAAACACGTTTCTCACCCCTGCTTCCTTTACTTTTATTGGCAAATGAATATTTCTCATAGCACTTTAAGAGCAATAATTTTCTACTTTTCATTGATTCAAAGGCCAAGAAATTTTACTTAAATTATGTGACCTGCTTTAGATTAAAGATGAATGAGCTCTGTGTTATCTTCAGAACTCCTGTGTTCAAGAACTCTTAATCACACTGCCATCAACACTTGGCCACACGTTTTCTGAATCAGTTTGTGAGATATACATTTATAAAGGCTAATATCATCCAGCTAATTGATAAATACATGAGGAAAAGTCATGTGTCATTATTTTTTCTATCCCCTGACACTTGTTACTTCGGACTTTAGATGACACTACCTAATTTTGTAGACCATCAATTTAGATTAGTGGTAGGTGAAGGCACATGAGACAAAGTTATTAAATTTGCAGATATAGGAAATACAAAGAAAATTACAACACCAACTGAGAATTTAATTAAGTCACCACTCAATATTATTGAAAGTTAGAGTGCGCAAATGGAATCAGGCACAATATGACTAAGGCTAGCAACCAATCTCCAGAAGAAATTCAACTGGAGTGTTCGAAGAATAAGACCACAGACAAATGCCTGAAATGACACTCCGTTCTTAAACAGACTGAGCTGTTGGTCATTGAAGGCATAGAAAGTATTGCAAGCTATAGCTAAGAAGTGTAGTTTGCTGAAGGTGTAAGCAACCCATAGGAAGAACAACAGTATCAACCAACCAGCCTCCCCAGATCTCCCAGGGACTAAAACACCAAGCAAAACGTAAAACATGGGAGGACACATGACTCCAGCTGCATATGTAGCAGAGGATGTCCTGGTAGGACATCAGTGGAAGGAGAGGCTCTTGGTCCTGGGAAGGCTCAATGTCCCAGTGTAGGGAAATGTCAGGGTGGGAAGGCAGGTATGGGTGGATGGGTGGTAAAGCACCATCAGAAAAGCAGGGGGATAGAGGGTGGGATAGGGATTTCCAGAGTGTAAACAGGAAAAGGAGATGACATTTGAAATGTAAATAGATAAAAATATACAATTTTTAAAAGCACATACACACACACACACACACACACACACACACACACACACACACACACACAAAAGCAGTGTAGCTTGTTTTTTGCTGTGTTGATGCAGGCCATTTACAGTTTTTCTCATTGTCGCACTCTTGTTCACCAAAGACTGTGAGCCTTCTGATGCAATCAAATGGCTTTTGGACAGTATTAAAAAATACTGATGTTTTTATTCTCCAAAAAAAGAACAATAAAGAAAAAGGTCCATTCCAGACCTTCTAAAGGCCTATGTTAATGTTAACTACAACTCTGTCCAGAAAAAAAAATTGAAAATGAAACTATAAACTGGTCTCAAAACATATCAAAGATTCCAGAGCAGAAAAAACTGTACAACGCATGGACATGTCCACAGGATGGAACTAAAGTCAACGTGGGGCATTTTTAAGACATATTTCTCTAATCCTTATAAAGCTATACAAACATGCAGTGCTTTCTCATGTCGTCTAAAGTAAAGACAAGTGTTTCTGCAGAGACCGTGGTTATTGTGCGAAATGCATATTAATCTATCTACTATAAAAGAGGTGCATCTATTCATCTTTGAGAGACAAGAAGAAATTTCAAAGTATAAAACTGTGTGTATTGTGTCATTAGGTAGTATACAAATTAAAGCAAATGGTCTATTTTCTTTATACTGAAAAACCTTTTCTACTACTTAAATAAACATCCACCCAGTTATTTCATCTACTGTTATTTATGTTCTTGTGATTTAAATATAAATGAAGTAATAAATGTGCAAAACAGTATTTGTAGAGATGATTTTGCACATGAGATAAAAGTTAGAAACAAGAATCAGAAATGACCTACATTTTATGTAATAGCACCCCAAAATATTCTAAAGTTATCTGATCGTGTGCTTATTGTGACATTCTGTGTAACCTGAACAGTGAATTCAGTACACTCACATCATAAAATCTACTAATGTTAATAATACTTAGAGAAATATTTTTATAATATCTTGCCTAGATACATCAGTTTTATAAATTGCACATAATTTATTTACTAAGTTTTTGGAACTAACCAAGCAGAACTTGATCATTAAAGAATTTTATACATGATTAAAATGGAATATCAGTATTGTTTGCTTGATGCAATAGTCTACTCGATATTTATCCGGGATATAGAAAGTTTAAGAGTGCTTTCCAATGAGTTCTATTTTCTTCTAATTGGAACAGAACCTGACTCTTCAAACTTCAACATTAGAATCAGCTATTAATTGCCATTAATTGATAAATTATAGGGAAGTCAAAGCATACTCCACAGCAAGGTGTTGCTCTGGTTTTGTGGGGATGCTTCTGGGTCTTGGATGCTTTCCTACTGTTGGCTTCTTTTGTCCATTTAAAAATAAATATAGTGAATATTTGATCCCGAAACAACTTCTTTTGCCATTTCTTTTAAAGTAGATATTGAGTAATTGTGTTTAACAGGTTTATTTTACGACCAATTTTCTGATTGATTGAGTTTTTTGTTGTTAGTTGTTATTTTTATGTAACTAGCATTCAAATTCATTAATATTTGATCACGGTCACTCATCTGAAATGTATAGTATCTTGTTAATAAACTTGTGCCTTTATTTGAAAAGTTCCCAAACAAATTCTGTACTGATTCTAATAATAAGGAGTTTTAGCTAGAAGCCAAGCAGGCCAAAACAAGAATAAAGAAACTGTTTACATTCAGATTTAAATCACAATCCTTTAAGCTAAGTTCAGAAACTTACTTTATCTGTTTATTTTCTCAGAGCAAAAATTGTAAGTAATGGAGAAAATAAAATAAAACATTGTTTCCTTGGAGTAAATGTGAATAAAAACATAAGTATGATACGGATTAAAAGTTAAGACTATTTGTCCTGGTATATTTTACAAATTTCAGTATTTCCCTTCTGATAGGCAAGGAAAAGATACCAAGACACAGAGTTAGAAGTTTTTTTTCAAATACAGAATTGTTGCTTTTAAGGCTGCAACTGACAAAGAAATTTTTAGCAATCCCTAATCAGTCACAACTCCTGAAAGCAGCTATTATAATGTGATATGAAAGTCAGACGGTATGACATGAACTTTCCCCAAACCATCGCTAACAGCATCTCTCTCCAAGGGCATTTGTTCTCCTTTGCTCTGCTTGGAGAGAAGAGTGTGAAAACTTCCAAGTTCAACAAAGAGCAGGGCTTTAAGCCTTTAAGTAAGCAAGTGTGCGGAATTGGGATATCATAAAGGATGTTTGTAAACTGGGCTTTTGTACATACTCAAAGAATACAACACAAAGACAGACAGGAACAGATGAAAAACAACACGACACATCCTTTAAAGAAATCTACAGAGATTAATGTTAGCTATCTATATCACTGCGCGGACCTTCTGACTTCATTCCCTTCTCTGCATCCTTCTTTATTCCATCTGATTCTACAGGCAATCTGGAGTGAGCCAACCAATGAGAAAGTTCTATTGAGAGAGTTAAGACTATACCTCCTGGTATGCATATCCCACATGTCCCGGTGTGCAAAGCTCATTTTTTAGAAGGAACTAATTGAGACATAGCCTATGTGGCGTGGCATGTCTCCTCTTCCTAAGAGCAGCTGTCGCGCTCCTGTGCCAAGGTGCTTGTATTTTCCTACTCATGGATCTGGAAGAACATGACCCTAGAGACAAGACCACACAATTCAATCTGCAGAAGAGATGCTCAGAAAAACTGCCCCTGCCCCATTTGCCATGTCCTGTAGAGTCATTTTCCTGTAAGTTATCTGCCTAGAAGCCCAAATCCCTCCTTCTGTTGTCTGATCTGTTTCTTTTACTGCCAGTGTTCTGCTAAAATGAAAATAAACCCTGGGGCTAACAACTGCTTTGCATTTTCACTGTTCTGGGAAATCTCCTATCACAGAAATTTCTCTAAATACATGCACTATTTCTGCCATAAATATGTCTATTTTGGCACATTAACTCTCAGACTTTAGGAAATCTATGAGTGCAGAGAAAAACATTTTCCCCTCTTTATTAACTTGATTAAATAATATTATATGATAATAATGCCATAATAGATGAGGCGACATTCAAATGTATGTAATTTTGTCATATTAACTACCGTATACTCCATGTTAAGTATGAGACTTTTAAGTCTGTTAACTTACACCAAATAAGTATTCCCAAATGATGTGACTCCTAATCCCTGAATAGAAGGTCCTCATAAATGCTGAAAGTTTGAAGAGAAAAAGTCACTAAAATCTACAATTTCTAAAACTCAAAATTGAGAAAAAATATTCTTAAAGAATACATTTCTGAGTTGGAAAGCTTAATCGTAAAATCATGATTTACATCAAGCAGGGAAAAGGCTATTTTGCATGTAGAAGGGGGTTCCTAGGCAACACAGTAGTTCACTTCAGTTGTACCCAGAGATACCATCTTAATTCTCCTATCTTTGCTTCCTAACCTTCATGCAGAGCATCATTCCTGCCTTCAAACAATGATATCCATCATATCATAATAATGATTTCCATCAAATAAAATGTCAAGTTATATAAACTTCTAAATCAAAGACACTTGCTGGTAAAATGTAGCACCAGCTCCTCCACTGAGTCAGATGTAGTAGATGTTGGGGTGTACCAACTCAAAGTGCTGAATCTGGACCAGGAAGACAGACAAGTTGGTCAGCGTTTTTTCAGGTTTTTCACGCAATCATCTTTTAATTTTTAAAAAATAGTTCTTGAGTATTACAGCAAATAAGTTTTGTCCTTCAGATTTTCAAGCACCAATGATTTCTGACTTCTTTTTTTGTTTTTTGTTTTTGTTAACTTTTGAGAAATTACAACAGTTAGGACAGCTGTTCTCAACTTGTGGTTTAGTTGCAACCCTTTTGTGGGTAGATCATACGTCAGACATCTGGCCTGTAGGTCTTTATATTATGATTTATAACAGTAGCACAATTAATTCAATGAAGTATAATGAATACAGTTTTTGGTTGGAGGAATTGTAGTAAAGTCTGAGAACCACTGATTTAGAGTAAGAGATTGGAGATGACATCTTTCAGTATTAGAGTGAAATCTTGTTACACATGTTGATTCATTCTTCTCTGACAAGCATGACTTAGCCTAGTGTTTTTATTCATAAGGTAATCAATTGGTTTTTCATTTATCATTGACAACAAAATACTTCTCACTTAGCACTGAGACTGTAGTTAATAAATATTCATGGAAATCACAAACTAAATTTGATTCTTGTATTTTCCTACTAATTTTATATTTTATCATAATTTTGAATCTATGTTTATAATACAATGAATGCTGACAACGAGAAAAATATATAATAGTATTATTTCAAGTGTGGATTTTCACAGAAGTAGTTCTGCATCTCAAGAAATTTAAAGTCTTCTTTTTCTGAAAATATATGTGCAATTTATATAATTTTTGAATTCAAAATATATTTCAATACTAATGTAAATATAAAATATATTTATGCTTTAATAATAATTAAATATATAAAATAAGCATATTCTATATAAATTGAAGCTGAGTAATATATTAAAACATTAAATGTAATTGTGATTAATTGATCTTTATGTTACATCTCATTTATTGATTGTATGTTTGTATGTTTATTCATCTTCAGACTTAGGCAGACAATGTGAGACTGAAGTATGATTTATTACATTGCACAGTTTTCTTTCCATAAAAGATTTTTCATAAACAACACCAATAACTATGACCCAGAAGTAACTTTTGTCTTCTACCACACAACAAATGTCCAGATACTAATAAAACAATAATCACATACCTGTATGTTGGAATTATCACTACTTTCTCATCCATTTTTCTTGTATGTCAATTAATTAATCATCAGAATTAAACAACGTATAAGAAGCAACAAAATGAATATCAAAGAAATTGCCAGGAGAAGAGAAATAAGTTTTTAATCTGAACAGTAGGAAATTAAACTGTTCTATAGAATTTTAAAGAAAAAGACCATTGAAAAACACTTAAGCCTAGGGTGGGGAAACTGGGCCAGGGGCTTCTACATCACAGCAGCAAATTAGAAATTTTAAAAAAGCAAACATTTGCATTAGTGAAAGCAATATACTGCTTCTGTGAGAAATACGCTCCTGAAGAAACTGTGCTACCGGCATTTAGCACCAATTCTTAACAGTGATAATTATATCAACACAGCCTGTCTCCAAGGATCATCTAGGAATCATTTCTACATTTCTAATATTTCAGACAGTGACTTTAATATATAGCTGTGGCTAATGATAAAGGTTCACCTCTAACTGGGGGCAAGTACTGTCATCTAAAGTCCATGGGAAGAATTGCAACCAGGTTTTTTTTTTCATCTATCTGGACTCTTGTTTTTCTCGGGCATGACATATTCAACTTCCCAATGAATAATACCCAAACTGTAGCACATTTTTAATCCAGGGCGGGGGAAGGAGATTTATGTATAGTTATTTATGGATTTATATAAAGAAATCTTTACCCCAGTTTCAAAACATCTCTCTTTCATTAGAGAAAACTGTAAACAATAAAGATGTTGTCCCCGTTCTCCCTTCTGTGATGAATTCACTGTGAGACTACTTCAGTCATCACTGAGACTATTCAGTGGCTTACTCTTAATTCATAATGCACGAAGTGGGCCATGGCCCCTCACCATTTTATATCATTGCAGTGTACTTTATGACAGCTTTGGAAACTCAGAGTTTATGCACTAATGTCAACATGAATTTATTTAGTTTCATTCTTCATGTCACAACAAAAGTAATATTGAAGATGTTCTTCAACAGAATATTTTAACAATAGTCTTTGGATATTATTTTACATTCATAGATAATGATTGCAACCTACATAGATAAAGTTGTAGGAAGATTTTGTTTTTCTGTTTGCTTTTGCCTTTTAACTCATTTTCCCTTTAAAATCCCAGACCTCTTTGAAAGTCATGTATAACTTTAAAATTAAAATAGGGAGTGCACCTTTGGGAAGGCAAATGGGGTGAGAAAGGGGAGGGAAACAGGGCAGGGTAAAGGGATAACATCTCAAATTAAATATAGAGTATCTAATAAAAAAAGAGAAAAAATATTTTCAGAACCGATTTTTAATGATGATTCTTAAATGCTTTAACCTCCCGTCTAGCTCCTCACCCACCAGAGATAGTAGAAAGGATACACAGGAAGTAGACCTGTGTAGAAGTGCTTCTTTGGAGCAACTCCCATCTGTGTTGTCTGGAAATCAGCAGTTCAGTTCACAGAGCAGCATCAGCAGCTCAACCATCTGCAAACACTTCACAGAAATGCCAGCAGTCCAGTTCTGAGGGACACCAGGAGAAGTTCTTGGCTGTGCCTCTCAGCAAAGCAAAGATCAGCAAAGATGCAAGAGCAACAGTGTTGCACAGCTATTTCAGTAAGCAGGCCAGATTCAGCCTTAGTCGCCGTCTGTCCAGTTCTTCTATACTTCCTCCAATCATCATGTGTCTTCCATGAGTCTTACCTCACCTTGTGTCTTGCCTCAGCTCCCGAGTCGGTCTCAGCTGACCTCACTCTGCCAATCACCCAAGTCAGAGGAAGGGCAAGAAGCTGCAGCATACCACTAGCAGTTTTTTGGCCCATTTCTCTTCATGGAGTTCCAATGTAGCAAAGAATCCTTCATAACCTGTACTTTCAAGTGCTTGCTTTAGCAGAACATATTCTATCCTGTGTTTGCTTCAGCAAAACGTTGCTTCATGATTCTGACTTAGTCTTTCACCTGTGTCCACTTCAGGAAAACCTTCCTTCATGTTCCGCCCAGCAAAACACCATCCCACACAAAGGACTTTCCGATAAACCCTTAAGTTACCTCTTCAATCACATCACTGAATTGCAGGAGCTAGCATCATGACTTGGGGTGTGACAACCAACAAATAGAAAAAGGAAATCATTGGATAGTTAGTTAATATAAATGCTTGTTTACTTTAGAGTATAGAATATGTACAAGTGTTGTGACTTATTTTAACTTATGAAAAACAATATTTTTGGAATCAAAATGAAGATGCCCAAATTGATTAGGAAGGCTGTTTGCTGTTAAGATTGTTGTACTGGGCACAGGCAAAAGATGTTCAGTATGTATTCATGAGCTTCAGAGATGTCTTAGGTCACTTGGAATATTGTAAGACATAAAATGTCCACCTTTAGATGTTAGGGACACCAAAAATCTGAGGCATCTTTCTGGACTTTAAAATCACAGTGGCAATCATTCAGTGGGTAGCAGTTTTCTTTACACTCATCAAAGCTGATTGTTAGAGGAATTCTTCACTTAGAGGATGCACACAAGTTTACTATTTTTAGAGAAACTCACAGATGTTGAACAAGATTGTCAGACCATGCTGTGTTAGAACAAATTATTTTTTCCAAATGGTAATGTGATTAAACTCAACTTTCCATCAAATGAACACCGTAGAGAACAGACATTTCTATTTCTTTAACTGTGTTCTACTTTCAAAGAAGAGAGAAGGCTGAAAATAGGAGGCCTTCAGTTGGTACTTCTGTGAGGTCATTCTTTACAAAAAATAAAGGTAGACTTTTTTACCTTCAAATAAAAACCACAAAGGATGTAATTTTGCTTATTTGTACATCTGCATTTTCACCAACAAATTAATATTTTTACAAAGGTCTCTTTTGACAGCACATCTGTGCTTGTGATGCCTGTCATTTTCTGTCCCTCACCACACACACACATTTCTCCCACTAGTGAAACTTACATATTTTGTTGGGACAGTTGAGTGAACTTTTACAAATAGGATTCAAATGAACTTTTCTCTCTGAACATAGAAATCCTCACAATCAAAGGAAAAGAAACATTACATTTCAGCAAAGCTCAAACTCAGTTCAATATAATCATACCAGTATGTTACAAATTGAATATGTTCCTGCTTCAGTGAGAAAACCCACAAAGTACACAAGGCCTCAGGACTAGTGACATTTTGGTTTAAATTATTTTCTTTTGTAGACTGTGTGTGTTCTTTCTTTTGACAGACTGCAGATCCAGGAAGGCTATTATGTCTTTAGATTTGCCTCCTTTGAGGTCAGTGGGATAATTATATGAGTTTGCACAGCAAGCTGGTTCATGGTATATTTATTTAATTTTATCAACTGGTTGTGAATCAGTACCATAGTTGATAAGGTTGCAGTCAGGACCCTAAGAACTTATTGCTGTCTGTATTTTCTTCAGCTGCATAACTTAGCAAAGCCAGATCATGATGAAATGAGAAGAGTTCCCAGGTCTCAATTTTGGGTTTTGTCATATTTTTTTGTCATGATCATTACTTGATCTGAATTGAGTTGATACGTTAAAAAAAAAAACTGAATGATTTAGTTAAACTGTATATGTGTGTGGCTGTCAGAAATACTGTTAATGTTTTCCTAATCAAATGGTATAGATAAGTGATATTGTTGATTGAATTAGCATAGTTAATACCTAGGATATAAATGGGATTCAAAGTCCCTTTGAAATGATCATTTGAAATTATAGCAAATGTCATATGATGCTGATGTTTTTCTACACTTTCTTCTTTGACAAAATTATTCCTAAAGCTTGTGTCCTTTTGTTTCTCTCAGAACCTCAGAATGTACACAAGTTACAAAGCTTCTATTTAGTTAAAGGAGAATATACTCTTAGCATGTCTAACTCACAGGCTTATTTACATTTTGCCTTAACACCAAGCACACATTGCAGACCACGAAGAACTCTGTTTCTGAAGTATTTTTGAGACGATTTACTGAATGAATGACCACTGATGCTTCAGACTTCTAGTTAAAATGGCTTTTTTATGAAGCATTTTCTCTCTAGGTATTGGTTGAGCTCAAGGGTAAATTAAGGAATATGGGGTGGTTGCAGTGGGCTTTATTTACAAAAGCCCTTCTTCCAAGTTGTTTTGACTGCATTAAAAAGCCAACACTTTACAAATAACTGAAAACACACAACATGAAGAGCAAGTGGAATCCTGAAGCTAACATAAAATATTAAACTTAGGGAGATCTATTTTTAAGTCAGATTAGAATTTAAAAAGCTATTTGAGAATGATTTTGAGGACAGGTGAAAAGCGTAGACTTGGGGGAATTTGCACACTATTGCTACTAGAAGAGCTTGGTTGTTGCTTTTGTTCCCAGAAAGTGACATGCTAGAATGCAAAGCAAATATGGGTTCCATTGTGAGAGTTCTATTTGGTTTTGTTCTTGAATGTCAATACTTTTGAAAAAGTTACTTTAGACACTAGGTGAGCTGCTTTCTGTACTGATTAATGAAGGGGCATGCAAACATGTTTTCACAGCTGAGGGTTGTAAGTGTGTGCTAGAGAAAACTGAATGTGCCTTTGTGATATGGGAGAACACTGAACAAAGTCAGATACCTCACTTTCTGGCATTGGCCAAGACACATTGGACTCACCTATAAAGCATCAGAGAAAATAAAGACCTGGTGAGAAATAAGATTTGTGTGAAAATTACAGTGACAACAGAAGAAAGACATAAATCTCTGTCCTTCTAAGCTGTTGACCTATGTATAGCTTTGTTTATTACATTTTGGCTTCCCACACCACATCTAACCTTATGATCCAGCCATGCTCTGTACTGCTTTGCCCTAAGTTTTCTGGAGGTATGTCTCCTTATGATTGTCTTCAACAGACTCCCATCTTCTGTTGGGCCCTGTGGTGTGTAATTAGGCACAGGTCCTCATACAGCCTGACTTCCATGGGGAGCAGAGCACTGTCACAAAGTAGGTCTAGGTGGAATAAAAGACCAAACTGATACAACACACCCAATTGCTTACTTTGAAATAAGTATGCTTTTCTACTTTTTAACAATGTAATCATTTAATTTCTCCATTCATTTTTCTCTCCACCCTTGACATGTGGTATACTGTTCCTGCCCCAGATTCACAGGTTCCTTGTCTTTTATTCTAGTGGATAGTCTATTTATTTACATTTCAAATGTTATCCCCTTTCCAGCCCCCCCATCATTACCATTCCCCATGCTTCTATGAGAATGCTCCCTTCCCACTCCCACCCTAACAACCTGGCATTTCCCTACACCGGGCCATCAAGCTTTCCTAGGACCAAGGGTCTATCCCTTCACTGCTATCCAAATAAATAAATAAATAAATAAATAAGTCCTCTGCTACATAGATGGCTAAAGTCATGGGTCCCTCCACGTGTACTCTTTAGCTGGAGGTTTAGTCCCTGGGAACTCTGAGGGATCTGGTTGGTTGATATTGTTGTTATTTCAATGAGCTTACAAATGGCTTCAGCTCCTTGAGCCTTTTTCTAACTCCTGCACTGGGGTCCCCATGTTCAGTCTAATGGCTAGCTATAAGCTTCTTAATCTCTATCAGTAAGATTCTGGCAAAGGCTCTCAGGAAATATACTTATCAGGATCCTGTCAGTAAGCACTTCTTGGCATCAATAATGTCTGGGTTTGGTGGCTGCATATGGGATGAATCCCCAGGTGTAGCAGTTTCTGTTCCACACTTTGTCCCTGCATTTTTCTCTCGAGAGTATTTTGTTCCTCCTCCTAGAAAGACTGAAGTATTCACATTTTGATCTTTCAACTTGAGCTTCATATGATCTGTTAATTGTATGCTGGGTGCCCTGAGCTTTAGGGCTAATATCAACTTATCAGTTAGTACATACCATGTGTGTTCTTTTGTGTCAGAGTTAACTCACTCAGGATGATATTCCATCCATCTGCCTAAGAATTTCATGAAGTCATTGTTTTTAATACCTGAGTAGTTCTCCATTGCGTAAATATACCACATTTTCTGTATCCATTCCTCTGTCGAAGAACATCTAGTTTGTTTCCAGTTTCTGACTATTATAACTAAGGCTGCTGTGAACATATTTGATGATGTGTCCTTGTTATATGTTGGAGCATCCCTTGCCCAGGAGGGGTATAGCTGGGTCCCCAAGTAGCACTATGTCCAATTTTCTGAGGAACTCCCAGACTGATATCTAGAGTAGTTTTATCAGCTTAAAATTCCACGAGCAATAGAGGAGTGTTCTTGTTTCTCCACATACTTGCTTGCATTTGCTGAAAAGGCTCTCCTTTTGTGGGTTATCACATATCTAATGCTGCCTGCCTGTATAGGTTTCCTGGTTTGGCTAATCAATATTAAATAACCAATAAGGTACTCATCTATGGGGGAGACTCTTTTTTCCTATATCAATAGTTATTATTTGACTTTATCTAGGGGTGTGGCCTCATTTCCTCCATCAACTACGATATTAACTTCTCTTGGAATTATTCCAATTTTACTGAAATCGTTTTGCTTTCCTGACTGCAAAGCACAATCTCACAGCAGACTTCCTGCTCTTCTAGTTCGTATGTTCTTTCTACCTTGTCTTGAAAGGCCAAACATAATGTATCTTGAGACTGGCCTCCATCATAAAAGAAAAAGAAAAGCCTTAAACATGACCAATAGTTGAAACAAAGCTACATCCACATACCAGGAAAGACTTGTCCTTGGTCCATACCCAGATTTCCTCCCTTGCTACTTCCTAGCAGCAGTTAATCAAAGATTGGACTGATTGTTTTAGATATATTTTTAGACTGTTTATGACTGTACACAGCCTTACTTTTAAGCACCCACCTGTGAGCTTACAAAAGACATTTGGTTTGCTGATACCAGGATAGACTCCCCCGCCCCACCACACACACACCTCACGTCTATTTCTTATAAAACCTTTTCCTGCTGAGGGTTCAAGGCTGTTTTGCCTTCCTGTCCTGCAGCATCAGTAATGGGGTAGAGGACAGCCCAAGCCCAAGGTTGTAATAAAGAGACTTTAATGCTATTACATCAAAATAGATCCTTGATGGTCTTTCAGAGTTTGTCAATATTTCATGGCACAACAGGTTTTTGGCATATTTCCTGAGTCTTGGGTACATGAGTTATGTTGTGAATCTAATAAGTGGAACATGAAAATCTACAGTCTTCGTTTTTTACCTGTAGTGGTCTCTGCTGTTACAACATCAAGAGCCATACAAACACTGACAAGGATGACACCATACTTGATCTTAACCAGAGACCTAGGATAGACCCAAGCAGGAATGGCAGAAGGGGAAAAAGTCATGAAATTATTTCTAATGATGCTCTGCTATATTGATAGTCCAGTTTCATACGGGGGACTTCCTCTGGCAGCTGAAGGGAGAAGATGCAGAGACCCACAGCCAAACAGGTGGCTAGAGAACCTGGAAAGGAAGTCTCCATTGGGTCTCTCCCCTTGAAGTTTGGGGAAATTCAACAAAGAGAGGTGAAGGAGTCGTGGAAGCAAGAGGAATCTGAGAAAAATCAAGTTGCAAGAGCAGTTTTGCTTTGGGAACCCTTTGTATTTTCTTCCTGACTTTCAAAAGGAGGTTTCCCATACTTGATACTGGGTTCCTTGTTTGATAGTCTATGCTTTGAGAGCAAGAGTCTTATTACCCCAGATGTCATAATTTTGTATTCATAATTACATCTAAAAGTACATACTCATTTGCATGTATGACATGCATCTATATGTTATATGTAATCTTAGGTAAATATAAAATATCTTCTTCTCATGAGAAGAATTTTGTGTTTTATCCATCCTCCCTTCCCTGTCTTCTCTGTAATATTGTCTCTATTTTTCATAGTTTATTGCAATGACTAGACTGATTATACAATTAATTTGAATGTTGCATTTTCATGTTAAAACCTCTCTCTCTTTTTCCCTATATATGTGTTTGTTTTTCATGAAATGACTGACAAAAGAATCATGAAGTTGCCAATTGTTACTTCTTTGTATTAGTGATAGTTGCCTTTATGTAAAAGAAAGGAAGAAAGGAGAAAGGAAGAAAGAAATAATCAAAGAAAGAAAGAAAGAAGGAAGGAAAGAAAGAAAGAAGGAAGGAAAAAAGAAAGAAGGGAAGAAAGGAAGGAAGAAGAAAAGAAAGAAGAAAGGAAAGAAAGAAACAAACAAACAAAGAAACAAAGAAACAAGGGAAGAAAGAAGGGAATACTTTACTGTTACACAATTGATGACATGTCAAATACAAGTTTGACTTTTTATAAGATTTGCCTTGTTAGCTTGTCTGTCATTCCAGCTTTATAATTCCTCACAAAAGAACAACTGTCTACAACAGTTTCTCAAAAGGTGTCAAAACTCCAGGTAAATATGAGATATGTTTAGATCTGCTCTATCGAAGAACATTTTAAAGTAAATAGTCTAGCATTTAAGTAGCAGAGCATTGAGAAACATAAGAAAATTGATCTTCCAATAATTTTAATAAAATATATAGGCTTGCCAACCTTGGATTTTTTCCAGGTTTGTAAATTTTTTGTCATTCACTGTAACTTAAAAATGTAAAAATGATTATTTAAGATTCATCAATCAGAGTTTGGAGGGAGGAGGAGGTAGAAGTCAGAATTATGTATGTGGAGAATATTGCAAAGCATTCTGAAAACACAAGGGGCCAATCAAAGATCAGAAGGAGCTTGAGATTCAAGATTCTTCCAAATTTCAGACTTCTTTGTAAGATACACAAGTCAGAAAATTTGCTTATGCAAACTGCAGCATGAGATTTATTTCAACAAATGATTTTGCAAGAAATATATTTTGTTCATTTTTATTACATAAGCAATCAGCTATCTGGAATCAAAATATGTATAATATGAATTTATTTTCCGATTTAGAACTATTCTAGAATATACATGAGAACATTGCTAGCAAACTAACAGACATATGGTGAGAACAATTTTCTCATGTAAATTTTTATTTAAGGTATTTTATTTTTATTTATTGGCTATTTTATGAGCTGTATTAATCTATTTTGGGGTTGTTACAACACACTTTTAAGATGGTTAATTTGTTAAGCAAAGAAATGTAATGATTTACAATGCTGAAGGGTAGGAACACTATTACCAATCTTTCAACTTACACAGTGTTTGGGAAGGGTTTGGCACTTCCTTCAAGTACTATCTTTAGTATGGTTTCCTCTGGAGAGTAGGGTCACTATCACCTGACAGAAAGATGAAACAGTCAAGGAGAGTCTACTCCAGGAAACCATGTTACAATGCTATTCAAGACACTAGTAGAGGAGAATCTTTTATTTCTCAATCACTATTAAAGGATTCATCTCCAAGATTTTTTTGTTTTATTTTATTTTTATTAGATTTTATTTTTATTAGATTTTGAAATAGAATCCCCTTTCCCCACCCTACTCTCATCCCCCCTCCCCCTCCACTTGTCTTCACAAAGGTGCACTCTCTCCTAATCACCTCCTCCACCCCATTGTTTTGGCATGTCTCTACATTTGAAAAACATGCCATCCCTGGACCAAAGGCCTCTTTCTCACATTGTTGCCAGACACTGCTATCTTCAGCTACATGTGCAACTGGAGCCATATGTCTCTCAATGTGTGCTTAAATGTTGGTGTTTTAGTCCATGGGAGTTGTGGAGGTTGTTTAATTATCAACTTCTAACATAAGCTAGACCCAACATCTTAAGCTTATGGCCTTAGTGATGTGGATTGCTGGAGTGGAAAGATATTTTAAGCACAGACATTTCATGTCAGCTCAAGCAGCTGAGATAGGGGTAGAAATGAAAGATACAGACAGTCAGACTAATAGACAAAGAGACAAATACAGATACACAGACCAACTGAAAGAAACAGAGAGAATGGACACATAGAGAAACAGAAGCAAAGGTCAAGAGAGAGAGAGAGAAAGAGAGAGAGAGAGAGAGAGAGAGAGAGAGAGAGAGAGAGAGAGAGAGAGAGAGAGAGAGAGAGAGAGAGAAGAGAATTTAAGAAAAAAGAAAAAGAAATAAAATGGAATCGTAATGAGTGAGTTTGAGTTTGTTGGGTATATTGCTGAAAGGTTGGACATGTGCCCAGCATGTTCAAGGCACAGCTTTTATCCCCAGCATTCAATCAATAGCTATTAATATAAATTTAGAAAAGATCAGTAGCTCAAGCGATAGGAGCAGCTTAGAATTTTCAAAGTCAAGCCTTACTTCTAACGTCTCCTCCTGTTAGAAATCTTGCTGTCGACCATCACTGAAAGCAGAAAGATAAGACATAGAAAATTGCTTCTTTAGGGGCTTTGCTAGCTACTTAGCATTTTGTTCAATTAAATGCTCCTCTTTGGACACGTGCAACCACACTCTTTACCTGCCCTTATAGGGCCTATGAGGAGGTAGACAGCTATTCAATGCATAGATTCCCCCAGTGTCCAGTGTCTTCCTAGGTATTTCCCTTTAATATCTAGCTTTTCTTTGAGGGAAAATTCATTTAAATGAATTTTTTTGGTTTTCAAAAATAATCTGCACAACTCAAAATACATATGTCTGAATTAGTACTTAAGTACCCTAAAGCCTACAATTCTTCCTCTCACCTATGTATTGATTATTTGCAATCTTTCATTTCTCTTTTCTCTCTTGTCTTCTTAATATCTGTATGTAAATATTTCTACTGATTATGTCAGTTAAATTCCAAGGAACCCTCCCCTCTACTTTCACCCAAGACTTAACCTAATTAATTCTCCAAACTGATCCAAAAGTGGCTTTCTAAACTTTCAAATGGGATCACAGTATTGAGTGTTTTTTAAAAATCCTTCTAATTCCATGTAGCATTCAAGACAACATTGAAATGTCCCTGCTATAAATGATATGATGTGTTCATAAAGATCCTTATTGGTGTTGCTCCTTTTGTAAGAAGATCCCACCTTCACTTCACGATAAAAGACCAGTGATCTCCTAAAATCCAATGCTAGCTTTCCATAACCTTGTCTTTGAATTTAGTAATCATTATTTCAGTTGCAGCAAGAGTTTTCCAAATTGCCCAGTGTTTGCCTTTTTCTTAAATTCAGCATTAACAATTCTGTGGACAATGATTTTTCTCCATTGAACATCATGCCCGAGGGATACAGTATTATATGCATCATACAGTTTTCGAGGAGCAAGCAACACTCTGAAAGAATGTGGTTTTGACGTAGGTAATATCATGTCAAGGACTAATATCTCCATCCTATGGGAGATATCAAGTCTTACCTGGTTGAGTTTCAGAGGACTTTCTCTGGTCCTAATGTGAATGTTGACAGTGTATGAAGAAAATGTATAGTATAGCACCCCATCTTCCAGATGTTTACAGCCTGGAGACTGCTCCTTTACTGATACTGCTCCTATTGAGATTAGCCAAGCCCGACTCCTTGTTCAGCTCTATATTTAACTGTATGCAGTAACTCTGCCTTCTTCAGTTGTATGCAACAATATTTCTTCCCCAGTAAACTGTACATAATAAACTTCAGCATACTGAAGAATCTCTATTAAATAACTCAGTCTACCCAACCCTGGGTTTTCTGCCCATATGTACCTTCTTTGTTCTTCCCATTCATTTCCTGGGATCTAATCTGTACAAGGTTATGTTAGTAATTAATGCTTAATAAACTCTTTCTGTGCATATAAATTAATAGATTAATGTTTGAATGGTACATATTTTACATATAGACAATCGCTTTCTATTTTAGCAATGTAGATATAGAAATGATAGAGCTTTTATTTTGGAAAGCAGTTATATGAGTTAAAAAGAACTGACAGATCAAAAGAAACTTCTTACCTAATGTGCCCATAAATTGATAAGCAATAAAAAGACACTTTTTGAATGCCACATTTAACTGTATCATAAATGCACAGGACTGTAAAATTTTATACATGACTTCTACTTTTAATAACACAAATTTCAACTTTTTAAACAGAAATTTGGAAGTTATTTTCATATGGCTTCTCTAAATGTGATTCTTATATTTAGTTTGATAATTGATTCAGTAAGTTTTGCAAATCAAAACATATCCAGTGAGCATTTGAGTTGTCAATTGTCTCTTAATTACAGTGATTTGGAGAAGGTAGGAAGAGGACCCCCTGAGGGCACTTGGAATCACAGTTTTTCCTCACTGCATTACTGCGGTTTTGTTAATTTGACTTGTGGTTATTTTTGTTAATTAGGAAAAATCGTTTGTATAAACAATAGACTTTTCGAATAAAATAATTCCCCTAAGTCAAGAGCGGGGATTCATTGCCTTTGTTGTAAATGTCATACCTGTGTATGATCAATATGTTCTTGACTATAGTGCTCCAACCTCTCATGAGTAAAGACAAAAGAATCTCTCATTTTCAATCCAGCCTGGCAGGAGACAAAGAGCAGAGGTAGACATTATTCTTTTTTTTCTTTTTATTATGAAGCTTTTTTTAGTGATCTCTACAGATATACGTCAACACATATACATGTAACTGAAATTTAAAAAACAAGACCCTTGGTTCACAAGGACACCATCTGCCTTAAAGGACTTCTGGAAGATAGATGTGCCTGTGCATATACATTTGGGGTTAAGACAATACATTAAGGAAATAGCAAAGAAACAAGCCCATAAGTGTATTCAATGTTTTCATGTCTTTGCTTGTAATTGACCCGGTAAGTATGTATAAATTAACATTAGTTCTATTTCTTTTGTCCACTTACATTTAATATGTGTAGCAAACATATCTACAAATATGCTTTATAATTTATGTATGAATTCTCTTCTTCCCACCTGACCTGCTTTTAAATATCAGGACGTACAGTCTATTCATTTTAAAATATCTGCCCCCATTGGACATATTAAAATGTATGTTTATTTCTCTCATAGCAGTGTTTGTTACACAAGTCCCTTCAAATTTAAATATGTCAAAGTTATAATTACAGTAAAATGAAGGCCAGTGCAAGAGTGGCTCTGAGAGGTTTGTCCTTTTAAACTGCAAATTTAGCTCTTTTAAATAGTCAGGTTTAATTTCAAAGATTTTTCACAGTGTAGGAACTAATTAATTAGTTAATAATACATGAAGCCAGCATAGCATTATCAGCAATATAACCCAGATGGAAAACCAAAACAAATGAAGGAACTTACATCTACCTCGACCCATTTAAACATTTTTTAAAAGCCCATAGGTTTATATTCTTGTATCTTGTTTTCATCAGCTTATCACATCTTTGATGACTCTCCCTCCTATCCATCCCTGTGTGGTTCTTCAGTGTGACACCATATTGTCCTGTACAAGGTACTTGTATACATCTGCCATCTTGCCTCCTTTACTACGACAACTGGAAAACTATTGGTTTGAGGGTTTTGATGTTTCCAATCTGGTACTACAATCATCCAAAAATACACTAAAGGCATCAGGGAGTCCAGGCTACCTTTCTTAGACTTACATTATTGCATAACAGCTAAATGGTACATTGATCAAAATCCTTTCTTTCATAGCTGTTTTTATTGAGTCTGTGATGATTTGGTAGCACCTTCTTCTTGCTTTCCATTTTTTGTCAGTTTTGAATTTACAATTCAAGACATTTTCTAAATAAATGGATTAAGTCTTTGGATCCATGTTTCTTTTATTCTTCTTCCTTTACACATGGGAAACAAGTCAGTGAATTACACGATATCAGCTGTGATCATCTTTCAAAAAGGTACTTTTCTCTGTGAAATTGTCAGGGTTGAGAAAGGATAGACTTAGAACTTTATGCATTGAAGAAGAATCTGTGAATCTGTAAGTTTGCCATTCCAAGTAAGGGGACCTCATGGATCCTTTACCTTCCTCTGGTTCCTGAAGCATCTGATTCATGACTGTACTGTGTTTTATAATTTTCCTTAGAGTGCTGAGCCCTGTCCTCTTCCAGGAATGAAATACTCCCATTCAGAGAAAACTACAGAGCACTGTCTCTGGCTCAAAAGCTAACATTCTTTCTCACTGCTCCCTGTGTGGCTTAATTCACTGGGCCTTAGAGGAAGTAGCACAGTTATCTTAATGTTTTCTCTTTCTGACTGAGCACCATGTCTATGATTCCACAATAAGGTGGAGCTAACTGCAAGGGAATTCCAGGGCTCCCGTCTGTGTAGTTATCACCCTGTTATGACATATATTCCAGATAAGCATTTGCACTGGTTAACAATGTTTCTGTAAGTGTCTCCTAACCTCTCTCCTGTGAGTAACCTCCATAAATGGTCTGATTTTCCAACCAAGACTTGAGAGAAACTGCTTATGTGTGTGTGTGTGTGTGTGTGTGTGTGTGTCATCAGTGCTATACATAGGATGAATAATTGTTTTTTCAAGTCTCAGAAAGAAAATCCATGCAACACAATGAAAAAAATAAAATAATTGATAGCTTTAGTTTATTTTTAAGGTCTATTGTCCTGTCTCTTCTCAGTTATTTTCACCACCTTCTGAATGAAAAGTAACCTTAACAATAGCACACATAAATAGTTAAATACAGTTTATTCTTTCAAGATCTACTGCAAAGTCACATACCTTTTCATTCATAAACTTTATGTAAAAATTCTGTAAATGCCACATCCTGAATATACAGAAAATAGATTTTATTTTTCAGAATCCTAGTTTAAAATTCATACCTCAAAGGTTTTTGTTTGAAAGAGGAGCTGAGTATCCATAAAATACTAGGAAATAATATTAGGTATCAAACAAATGCACTCAGACATAGACAAAATAGCCAAAAGCAAGTTCTCCTTTTAAAATAAAGCATCAGTTCATAGGAAGTTGCAAGGTTCAAGAGACATAAAAAATGGTAGGCAGTTTAGTGAACAAAATATCAATTTATAATTGCTTCTGGTGACACTTTTAAATTCCACCAAACTGAGAAGTATTAAATAAAAAGAAAAGTGGGAGAACAGAAAAGAATAGGAAAGGAGATAATGAAAAAAAATATCATGGAGCTTACAGAGAAATAAATGTTACTGATTGTCTCTTACTCACTATGGCCCACATATTATAGAATATTTCCCACATATTTCCATGATATGATCTAAAATCTTGTTTTGGGAGGATATTATTTAAATTTTATTATATGCTCTATCCAGGCTGAGTTATAAGACACACACACCCAAACACACACACACGCAAAATGTTGAAATCATAAAATTACTTAAAAGTAAGAAAAGTAACTTAATCCTCATTTAAATGTGTACATTATTCTTTGGCTAATCTACATGCATCAAATAGACTTACTAATAATCCTTCATTTTCTTACATTTCATTTAAAAGTCTTTGTGACAGAATACATTTTATCTTTTTCAGAGTAAAATTTACTATTTTATTAGTTTATGTCTTAGTATCTTCTAAATCACTTATAGACAAACACACACACACACACACACACACACACACACACACATGCACCAGACTTGTACACACAGAGAGAGAGAAAGAGAGAGACAGAGAGAGAGAGAGAGAGAGAGAGAGAGAGAGAGAGAGAGAGAGAGAGAGAGAGAGAGAGAGAAAGGAGACAGACACACAAAGACAGATAGATGGACAGACCCATACACAAAAAAACTACAAATAACCTTGAAACCCTTCTGGTTTTTTGTTCCTAATGCATTCTCTGAGCTCTCTACCTGTACATTACAGTGGGTTCTACTTTTGCATTGTGTTGTGGTGGCTTTTTCGTTTGATTTTCACACAAAAATGAAATCAGTGAGTGCGCAAACTTTGCCAATACACCTGTGTTACTGGAAAGTACAATTTAAAATTGTTACATGAACTAATTGTTACAATTATAGAAATTTGACTACATTGGAAGTAAAATTGAATTTTAGGAGTATTATTATAAAATGATGATATTTAAATTATTTCTACTACTTCTGAATATGTATTCTGCTTTCATAAAATCAAATATTCAGATACATTCACAAATTCCAAGTATTTACAAAAGAGAAAAATAAAAGATAAAAAATATGCGAAAGCGATTTGTTTCCTTAGTCTTTTTTTTAATGACTTTATTTTACAAAATAAAGATAAATGTACAGATTTTAAACATTTTTTGCTTAAAATTATACATTTTTGTCAGTACTGTTTTTTCAGATATTAAAATAATTTTTACATAAAACTCTGTGAATATATTTTTTAGTCAGTACTTGATTTTTTCAAGGGCTTGACAGTATGCATTGAAAACCTAATAGTTACAATGAGCCTAAAGTACATGCAAAACAAAACGCAAGATGGAAATAGTCAAAGTCTTCTTGTTTTGTAAATATATATATTTTTGTTTTCATTATTTCTTGGACTTCATATAGTCTGTGAGTTGTTTCTGGGGGAGTGCAAGCCTCTGGGGTTAGCATCCCAATATCAGTGACTGCATATTATGTCTGTTCTTTAGTGACTGGGTTATCTCACTCAGGATGATATTCTCTAGATGCAGGCATTTTCTTAAGAATATGGTTAACTCATTGTTTCTGGTGGCTGAGTAGTATTCCATTGTGTAAATGTACCACAATTTTTGTATCCATTCATCTTCTGAAAGACATCTGAGTTCTTTGCAGCTTCTGACTATTATAAATAGAGCTGCTATGAACGTTGTGGTGTATATATCTTTGTTGTGTATTAAAGTGTCTCTGGGGTATATGCCCAGAAGTGGAATAGCTGAGTCTTCAGGTAGTACTATATCCAATTTTCTGAGGTATTGCCAGACTGATTTCCAGAGTGGTTGTATTAGTTTGCAACCCCACCAACAGTGGAGAAGTGTTCCTCTTTCTCCGCAGCCTTGCCAGCATCTGCTGTCATCTGAGTTTTGGATCTTGGCCAATCTGACTGGTGTGAGGTGGAATCTCAGGGTTGTTTTGATTTGCATTTCCCTAATAGCTAAAAATGTCGAGCACTTCCTCAGAGGTTTCTTGGCCATTCGGTGTTCCTCAACTGAAAATGTTTTGTTTAGCTCTGTACCTCATTTTTTAATAGGGTTATTTGATTCTCTGTTGTCTAACTGTTTGAGTTCCTTGTATACCTTGGATATTAGGCCTCTATCTGATGTGGTTTTGGTAAAGATCTTTTCCCATTCTGTTGGTTGCCTTTTTATTTTCTTTACAATTTCCTTAGTCTTACAGAAACTTTGCAATCTCATTTAGTCCCATTTGTTAATCTTTGACCTTAGAGCTTGAGCCATTGGTGTTTTGTTCAGGAAATTCTCTCCTGTGCCTAAGTGTTCTAAGGTTTTCCCTACTTTCTCATCTAATAGTTTCAGTGTATCTGGTTTAATGTGGAGATCTTTGATCCACTTACACTTGAGCTTTGTACAAGGAGATAAGAAAGTGTCTATTTTCATTCTTTTGCATGCTGAGTGCCAGTTGGACCAGCACCATTTGTTAAATAGGCTGTCCTTTTTCCATTGAATGTTTGGGGCTCCTTTGTCAAAAATCAGGTGACCATATACATGAGGGCTCATTTCTGGATCTTCTATTCTATTCCATTGATCCACGTGCCTATTTCTGTACCAGTACCATGCAGTTTTCAACACAACTGCCTTGTAATATAGCTTGAGGTCAGGAATAGTGATTCCTGCAGATGCTTTCTGGTTGTTGAGGATGGATTTCGCTATTCTAGGTCTTTTGTTATTCCATATGAAATTGCACATTGATCTTTCCAATTCCTTAAAGAACTGGGTTGGAATTTTGATGGGGATCGCATTGAATCTGTAGATTGCTTTTGGTAGGATGGCCATTTTTAAGATGTTTTTCTTTCCAATCCATGAGCATGGGAGATCTTTCCATTTTCTGAGATCTTCCTCAATTTCTTTCTTTAGAGGTTTGAAGTTCTTGTCATAAAGTTCCTACACTTGCTTAGTTATAGTCACACCAAGGTATTTCATAGTTTTTGTGACGATTGTGAAGGGTACCTTTTCCCTAATTTCTTTCTCCGCATGTTTGTCCTTTGAGTATAGGAAGGCTACTGATTTGTTCGAGTTAATTTTGTATCCAGCCACTTTGCTGAACTTGTTTATCAGCTGTAGTAGTTCTCTGGTGGAATTTTTGGGGTCACTCAAGTACACAATCATGTCATCGGCAAAGAGTGATGTTTTTATCTCTTCCTTTCCGATTTGTATCCCCTTGATCTCCTTTTGCTGTCTAATTGCTCCAGCCAGGACTTCCAGTACTATGTTGACTAGGTAGGGGGAGATTGGGCAGCATTGTTGAGTTCCTGATTTTAGTGGGATTGTTTCAAGTTTTTCGCCATTAAGTTTGATGCTGGCTGTTGGTTTGCTGTATATTGCTTTTATTATGTTTAGGTATGGACCTTGGATTCCTGTTCTTTCCAGGACTTTTAAAATGAACATGTGGTGGATTGTGTCAAATGCTTTCTCAGCATCTAGTGAGATGACCATGTGATTTTCATCTTTGAGTTTGTTTATATGGTGGATTACATTGATGGATTTCCTTATATTAAACCATCCCTGCATCCCAGGGATGAAGCCTACATGGTCAGGAAGAATTATCGTTTTAATGTGTTCTTGGATTCGGTTTGCAAGGATTTTGTTGAGTATTTTTGCATCAATGTTCATAAGTGAGATTGGTCTGAAGTTCTCTTTCCTTGTAGGATCTTTGTGTGGTTTAGGAACTAGGGTTATTGTAGCCTCAAAAAATGAGTTAGGTAGTATTCGATCTGATTCTATCTTTTGGAATAGTTTGTAGAGTATTGGTATTATATCCCCAATAAATGTCTGGTAATATTCTGCACTGAACCTGTCTGGACCTGGGCTTTTTTTGGTTGGGAGACTTTTGATGACTTCTTCTATTTCTTTAGGTGTTATAGGGTTACTTAGATGATTTACTTGGTTCTGGTTTAACTTTGGGATCTTGTATCTGTCTAGGAATTAATCCATTTCCTCCAGATTTTCCAATTTTGTGGAGTATAATTTTTTGTAGTAGGATCTGATGATTTCTTGAATTTCCTGTTTCAGTTGTTATGTCCCCACTTTCCTTTCTGATGTTTTTAATTTGTATACTCTCTCTTTGCCCTCTAATTAGTCTTGCTAGGGGTTTATCAATCTTGTTGATTTTCTCAACGAACCAACTCTTGGTTTTGTTGATTTTTTCAATGGTTCTTTTTGATTCTATTTGGTCTATTTCTGCCCTAATTTTAATTATTTCTTGCCATCTATTTTTTTGGGTATATCTGCTTCCTTCTGTTCTAGGGCTTTTAGCAGTGCTGTCAGGTTGCTGATGTAAGCTCTCTCCAGTTTCTTTTTGGAAGCACTTAGGGCTATGAGTTTTTCTCTCAGTACTGCTTTCATTGCATCCCATACATTTGGGTATGTTGTGTTTTCTTTTTCGTTTAATTCTAGAAAATCCTTAATTCCTTTTTTTATTTCTTCTTTGACCCTGCTATCGTTTAACACAGCGTTGTTTAGTTTCAATGTGTATGTGGGCTTTTTGTTGTCTTTGTTGTTGTTAAAGACAAGCCGTAGACCATGGTGATCTGAGAGGATGCATGGGAGTATTTCAATCTTCTTATATCTATTGAGGCTCGCTCTTTGTCCAATTATATGGTCTATTTTCGAGAAGGTGCCATGGGGTGGTAAGAAGAAGTTGTATTCTTTTACTTTAGGATAATATGTTCTGAATATATCTATTAATTCTAGTTGGTTCAAAGTCTCTGCTAGTTTTGCAGTGTGCTTGTTCAGTTTATGTTTCCATGATCTGTCCATTTGTGAGAGTGGGGTATTAAAGTCTCCCACTATTATTGTGTGGGGTGAGATGTATTTTTTGACCTTTAGTAGGATTTCTTTTATGAATGTGGGTGCTCTTTTATTTGGAGCATATATGTTAAGGATTGAGAGTTTCTCCTGACAGATTTCCCTGGTAATGAGTTAAAAAGTGTCATTTCTTATCTTTTTTGATAACTTTTGGTTGGAAATTTACTTTATTCGATATTAGAATAGCCACTCCAGCTTGCTTCTTGGAGCTGTTTGCTTGGAAGTTGTTTTCCCACCCTTTAACTCTGAGATAGTGTCTGTCTCTGTCTCTGAGATGAGTTTCCTGTATGCAGCAAAAGGCTGGATTTTGTTTATGTATCCAGTCTGATAGTCTATATCTCTTTATTGGGGAGTTGAGTCCATTTATGTTAATAGATATCAAGGAATAGTTGTTTCTGTTTCCTGCCATTATTGCTTTTGTGGGTTGAGTTGTGTCTGTGTCTTTTTCTTCTTTTAGTTTTCTTGTTTAGGAGTTTTCTAGTTTTTACTAGGCTGTATTTTCCCTCATTGTATTGGGTTTTCCACGTATAATTTGTTGTAGTGCTGGGTTTGTGGTCAGATATTGTGTAAATTTTGATTTGTCTGTAAATATCTTCATCTCTCCATCGATGGTGATTGATAGTTTTGCTGGGTATAGCAGCTTGGGCTGGCACTTGTGCTCTCTTAGGGTGTGCATGATGTCTGTCCAGCCTCTTCTAGCTTTCATAGTCTCTGTTGAGAAATCGGGTGTGAGTCTGATTGGTCTGCCTTTATATGTTACCTGACCTTTTTCCCTTACTGCTTTTAGTATTCTTTCTTTACTTTGGGCACTTGATGTTTTTACTATTATGTGTCGGGAGGTATTTCTTTTCTGGTCCAACCTATTTGGAGTTCTGAAGGCTTCTTTTATGCTCGTGGTCATCTCATTCTTGAGGGTAGGGAAGTTTTCTTCTACGATTTTGTTGAAGATATTTACTGTGCCTCTTAGTTGATACTCTTCTCCCTCTTCTATTCCTATTATCCTTAGATTCGGTCTTCTCATTGTGTCCTGGATTTCCTGGACATTTTGGGTTAGGATCATTTTGTTTTTTGCATCTTCTCTGGTTGTTTTGTCTATGTGTACAATGTTGTCTTCTGCCCCCGAGATTCTTTCTCCCATCTCTTGTAATCTATTGGAAATGCTTGCTTCTGTGATTCCTGATTTCTTTTTTAGGTGTTCTACCTCTAGGGTTATCTCTTTTTGTGTTTTCTTTATTGTGTCAATTTCCGTTTTAAATTCCCTCTTCCATTCCTTCATCTCTTTGATTCTCTTTTCCTCTAGTTCTTTGAGTTCTTTGAGTGTTTTTCTTGTTTCCTCTTTAAAAGCTTCTGAGTCTTTTTGCTTTTCCTCCTGTTCTTGTTTAAGTATCTCTATCAGCATCTTGAGGTATGATTTCAGGTCTGTGCCTTCCTTTTCTGGAGTGTTTGGTGTTCTGATGGTTGCTGTTATGGGAGAGCTGGGTTCTGGTGTTGCCAGGTTGTCTTGTTTTCCTTGGAGTATACTCTTTCGCTTTCCTCTTGCCATTTTGTTGTCAGTGATATGTTCTTGCCTTTCCTTTGTATCTGGTCTGTGTCCCTGGATCTCCACTGGTCCAGGTGGCAGATGGGTGGAGCCCTGTCTATGCCTCAGAGTCACCGGGTGGGAACAGAAATTCTAAAGTTCTGTTCCTGGTTGCTGGATCAGACAGGGCGGGGCAGGGCAAGGCAGGGTGTGCACTTTCCGTGTGCACTCCGCAGAGATCTCTCTGCTCCCCAGCAGCCTAGGTCTCCCACTCACCAGTTGCTCAGCCTCTACGAGCCGCTGTTCCGGGTGGTAGGTGGGCCAGGCTCCGCTCCGTGTCCTGAAGTCGCCGTTCCGGGTCCCTTAGTCTTTTTCTGTCCTCCTTTTTAGACAATTTTTTATTGTTTGGTAATGATTTTTTCATCTTACTCTTTATTTTTATTTTAACTTGTATATGTTGATATCTTTTAGGTTATCATTTACTCTGAACAATAACAATTCTTCTCAGAGGAAAGACGGAACTGTACCAGTCTCTAGAAGCACAGAAAGACACTAGAATCACAAGGCTTTCTCAATGTTATAAACACACAAGACAAAAGCTGGGTATGAAGAGACCTCAACTGTGACTCTCAGGATGTTGGGCAGGTTTCTGCATGTAGCCAGGTTTTGTGTGTCATTACCCACACAGTGGGGCTGGGGTAATACTGCTAGTGATGCCTCAGTCTTAAAAATTCTCATAATGAGACTTGTAGTTGTAACACTAATTTTATATTTCTATAAATCATCCAAAGAATTCATTGTTTCAGCAAGCTTGGTTTGAAACCAATCATTTCTTGTTCTGTCTTTAATACCATTTGATCAAATACATGTGTGTTTCTGTTTCCCCAGGGAAAGGTAAAAAATACATTGTTATAATGAAATAACTGTGGCTGTATCTTCTTTTTAAAAGATAGAGTTATCTCATTTTTATGAAGACTGTTTCTGCTATCAAGGACTGGTCTCAGTCAGAAATCAACACAACTTGCAAGATATGTTATTGTGTGAGCATTTTCATGTGCCAGAGAGATGTTTTGAGACTAGAAGTAATATTTGTGTCTGAGGTCAGTTAGTGCTTTTATATCAACACACCCTCTCTCTTCTGCAGTAAACTTTGATTTCCAAGGACACTATGTTACACTGATCTGAATATAAAATAGCCCACACAGCTGAAATGCCTCTTCTCAGGATATGCTATTAATATATAGATATCAAGCTTGTGTTAATGACATCTTTCCAGAACTGTGTCCTCCTACACATTTTTGTTTGGCTATTTGACAATTGTTTAGTAAAGAAGCAGCCCCAAATTTATTTCAGTTATAAAAGTCTGAAGCTGGAACAACAATTTAATTCATTACACAAAAATTTAGGAGTTCTCAAAATCTAATAAAACAGAAAAAGAAGATAATTTATTTTTTTTGTTGCATCAGAAATTAGTTACCATTGATATACAACCTCTATAAGAAAGCATACATTGGATTCTGCTCAACATCTGCACCCCAGAATTAACCCTATGGCACAGCACTCTGGACCAAATTCCTGCACAGAGAAAGCTGGTCTCCCAGGAGCTCTGTCACTTCTAAGTTCACAGGCTCACAAACTCATAGGAGAGACAGGCTACAGTCAGGGACAGCAAGACCAACTAATACCAGAAATAACCATTTGGCAAGAGGGAAGCACAAGAACCTAAGCAACAGAAACCAAGTCTATGTGACTTTGTCAGAACCCAGTTCTCCAAATCCATCAAGTTCTAAATAACCAAACATACTGAAAAAATAAGAATCAGGTTTAAAATCACATCTCATGATGGTGATAGAAGACTTCAAGAAGGACATAAATAACTCCCTTAAACAAATGCAGGAGAATATAGGGAAACAGGTAGAAGCTCTGAAGGAAGAAACACACACACACACACACACACACACACACAAATTCCTTAAAGAATTTCAGGAAAACTCAACCAACCTGGTGAAGGAATTGAACAAAATGAACAAGTATATAAAAAAATGGAAATAGAAATAATAAAGAAATAACAGAGGGAGAAAACCCTGGAGACATAAAACTTAGGAAAGAGATCAGTAGTTATATATGCAAACATCACCAAAACAAAAAAAGAAAAACAAGAAGAATTTTAGTTGCAGAAAATATCATAACAAACTTTGACACAACAGTCAAAGAAAATATAAAATGCAAAAAGCTACTAACTCAAAACATAGAGGAAATAAAGTACACATGAGAAGAATAAACCTACAGATAATAGGCATAGAAGAGAGAAAAGATTTCCACTTTCAAGGGCAAATAGACATCTTCAACAAAAGAAGAACATATAGAAGAAAACTTCCTTAACTTAAAGAAAGAGATGCCCATGAACATACCAGAATTCTACACAACTTTAAACAGACAGAATCATAAAGAAAATTTCTCCAGTCACAAAATAATCAAAACATTAAATGCACAAAACAAAGAAAAAGTATTAAAAGCAGTAAGTGTAAAAGGTCAAGTAACATATAAAGGCAGAATTAAGAGAATTATAGCACTTCTCAACAGAGACTATGAAAGCCAGAAGATTCTAGAAAGATATTATACAGACCCTGAGAGAACACAAATGCCAGCCCAGGCTACCATACCCCACAAAACTCTCAATAGATGGAGAAACCAAGACACTCCATGTCAAACTAAATTTATACAATGCATTTCCATAAATCAAGCCCAATATAAAAAAACTATATGGAAGCCTGCTACACAAAGAGAAAAAATATATATTCTATAGAAAAACAAGAAAATAAACTTACTACAGACCAAAAGAAAACAACCAAATATATAATTCTACCTTTAAAAAATAACAGGAAGCAAAAATCACTTTTCCTTAATATATCTTAAAAATTAATGGACTCAATTCCCCAGTTAAAAGACATAGACTAACACGTTAGTCATGTAAACATGGCCTAACATTATGCTGCATACAAAAAGCACACCTCAATATCAAAGACAGATATTACCTCAGATTAAAATTCTGAAACACAATTTTCCAAGCAAATGTTGCCAATAAACAAATGGGATCAGCCATTCTAATATGGAATTAAACCAACTTCCAACTAAAAGTTAGCAAAAAAGATAAGGAAGGACACACATCAAAGGAAAAAGTCTACCAAGATGAGCTCTCAATTCTGAACATTTTTGCTCTAAACACAAGGTAAACCCCATTCACCAAAAAAAAAAAAAAAAAAACAACTTTACTAAAGCTTAAATAATATATTTTATGTCACACAATAATAGTGGCACACTTCAATACCCCACTCTCATCAATAGACTGATAATGGAAACAGAAACAGAAAAGGGACATAGTAAAACTAACAGAAGTTATGAATTGAGAGGATTTAACATATCTATAGAACATTCCATCCTAAAACGTAAGAATATAACTTTATCTCAACACCTCCTGGTACCATCTCATAAATTCTGTCAAAAAACAAGTCTCAATAGATACAAAAGGAATGAAATAATCTCATGCATTCAATCATATTACCACAGACCGACACTGGTCTTAAATAGAAAAGAAATCAGAACTATACATGGAAACTGAACAATATTTTACTCTATGATAACTTGACCAAGAAAGAAATAAAGAAACAAAATAAGACTTTTAGAATTTAGTGAAAATAAAGGCATTATATACACAAACTTATGGGACACAAAGAAGCAGTGCTAAGAGGAAAACTCATATCTGTATGTGCCTCCAAAAAGAAACTGCAGAGATCACACACTAGCAGCATGACAGCACACCTGAAAGCTCTAGAACAAAATGGAGAAAATATACCCAAGAGGAGTAGAAGGCAGGAAATAATCAAACTCAGAGCTGAAATCAACCAAGTAGAGACAAACAGAACTATGCAAAGAATCAACAAAACCAGGAGCTGTTTTTTCGATACAATCAAGATAGATAGACCCTTAGCCAGACTAATCAGAGGGCACACAGGCAGTATTCAAATTTAAAAAAAGTCATAAATAAAAAAAAAGCCATAACTAAAGAAACTGAGGAAATTCAAAAGATTATCATACCTTATAACAAAAGCATATACTCAACAAAACCAGAAAATCTAGGTGAGATGGACAATTTTTTAGACAGATACTAGGTAACAAAGATAAATCAAGACAAGATAAACCATCTAAACAGTCCCATAAACCTTACATCAATAGAAGCAGTCAATAAAAGTCTCAAAAAAAAAAAGCCATCAACAACAACAAAACAAAAACAAAAACAAAAACAAAAAACAACAGGACAAGATAGCTTCAATACAGAATTCTATCAGATCTTCAAAGGAGACCTGATATCAATAATCTTCAAACTTTTCCACAAGATAGAAAGAGAAAGAACACTAACCAGTCAATTCTATAAAGCCACAATTACACTCACACCTAAACCAGATGAAGTCCCCACAATGAATGAAAACCTCAGACCAATTTTATGTAAGAATATCAATGCAAATATATACAATAAAATTTTTGAAAACAAAATCCAAGAACACATCAAAACTATCATTCACCATGATTCCCAGGGATGCAGGGATGTTTCAATATATGAAAATCTATCAAATAAATTCACTATATAAAGAAACTCAAAGAAAAAAAAAACCCACATGGTCATCACTTTAGATGCTGAGAAAGCATTTGACAAAATTCAATATCCTTTCATAATAACAGATCAGGAATTCGAGGACCATAACTAAACATAGTAAAAGCAATATACAGGAAACTAGTAGCCAACATCAAAATAAATAAAGAGAATCTTGAATTAATCCTAGTACAATTAGGGCCTAGACAAAGCAGCCTACTTACTCCCTATATATTCAATATAGTATTCAAATTCCAAGCCAGAGCAATTAATTAGACAACAAATGGAAGTCAAAGGGATACACAGTAAGGAAAAAATCAAAATATAACTATTTTTGGTCATATTTAAGTAATCCTAAAAAGTCCATAACAGAATTCTTAAACCCAATAAATAACTTCATCAAAGTGGCTGGACATAAAATTAGCTCAAACAAATCAGTTGCCTTCCTCTACTCAAAGGATAAAAAGCCTGAGAAAGGAATTAAGGAATCAACACCCTTCACTATAGTCCCAAATAATATAAAATAACTTGGTATGACTCTCAACAAGCAAGTGAAAGACCTATATGACAAAAACTTCAAGTCTCTGAGGAAAGAAATTGAAGAAGATCTCAGAAGTTGTAAAGAACTTTCATGATCATGGATTGGAAGGATTAATATGATAAAAATGGGCATCTTGCCCAAATCAATCTACAGATTCAGTGCAATCCCCATCAAAATTCTAACTCAATTGTTCATTGAGTTAGAACGAGCAATTTAAAAATTTATTTGGGATAATAATAAACCCAGGATAGCAAAACCTATTCTCAACAATAAAAGAACACGTAGGGAAAATACTATGTCTCAACTCAAGCTGTATTACAGAACAATCATGATAAAAACTGAATGGTATTGATACAGAGTCAGGCAGGTATATGCATGGAACATAATTGAAGGCACAGAAATGAATCTACACATATGGTCACTTCGTTTTTGACAAAGGAGCTAAAACCACCCCTTGACAAAAAAAAGACAGCATTTTCAACAAATGATGCTGGTTTAACTAGAAGACAGGATGTAGAAATATGAAAATTGATTCATACTTATATTCTGCTACATAGCTCAAGCCCAAGTGGATCAAGGACCTCCACATAAAATGTGACACACTGAAACTAGTAGAAGAGTAAGTGGGAAAAAACCTTGAACATATAGTCACAGGGTAAAATTTTCTGAACAGAACACCAATGGCGTATGCTCTAAGATCAAGATTCTACAAATGGACCTCATAAAATTGTAAAGTTCTGTAAGGGAAAGGACCCTGTCAATAGGACAAAATGGCAAGCAACTGATGGTGACAAGAGCTTTACCAACCCTACTCCCATAGAGGGCTAATATCCAATATACACAATGAAATTAAGAAGTTAGATTCCAGGGAACCACATAACCCAATTTAAAAATAAGGTTCAGAACTAAATAAAGAATTCTCAATTGCGGTGTATTGAATGGCTGAGAAGCCATTTAAATAAATACAAAATTATGTTATAATGTACATTAACTGAATTTTTAAACAAATCTATATATGCATGTGTATGCAAAAGCACACTGAACTCTCTCCCTTTGTTTATGTGATAAGTATATATTATATGAATTGTATTATCATAATGGCATTCTCAAGAGTTAGTCAATGGGTTTCACTTCCACAGGAGAAACCAGAAGGAAAAGCAATAGGAATAAAATTTCCAAGGTTGCTGATGACATTCATGTATGAACTGCCAGAGTCTCCAGAGAATAATCCAGAAAGAGCTGAGTAGAATGATATTAGAAGAATAATGAACAGTAGAATAAAGGCTACACCCAGGACAGCAACTGCATTAGTAGAAGAAAAATCCTCTCTTGTCAGTGCTAAGTTCTGAAATTAGGTCCCTACACAGATCAGAAGACATTGTTTTAAAAAGGTTGCTCTTTCTGGCAGGTTAGGAGCACCCCTGTCTTTAGGACCCACAAAATTGAGAAAGACTAAGTATTATGACATTATACTTTTGAAACCTAGCTAGCAGAGTATCTCTAAACTCAGAAATCAAGCCTTGAATTTGGACCATATATCATTAAAGCAAAGTCTACAAAAACTTTCACTCAGATTCCACGTAGAGTGTAGGACATGGAGAATGCAGCATCCGTCATTCAAAGAAAGAATCATATTCTAGTGCACCGGCCATTAGTCATCAGTTATCACCCATAAAGAGGTTACCCAAGGGGATGAAATAGGCTTCTAGTATACATAAGAGGAATTCAGTGAAACTTACAAAAAATCCAGCAGTTAGGCCAATCACATTTTGTATCCCATATTCCCACATATTTCTCCTGTCTCTACCTGATCCTCCTGTATCTAATATCAGTTTCGGATGTAAACTTTATCCTACTCCATTTTGTGAGACAACATGAATTTCCTCATTTTTTCCCTTACTCTTTACTTTTCTGCTTTTTAATATTAATTCTCCAAAGAAAATAGACTAGCCTGGTTTGAAGACTCTTTTTGTTTGCACAGCCTAATACTACTGCACATTTCTGTTTAATATTTACTGTATGTTTCAATCTAGTTATTTCATATCATTCTTATTCTTTTTGTCATTATACTTTCTTTTTATATTTTTCTCCTATCCTACTTTCTATCTATTGAATTTTAGTTATTAAGTTTTATCTTTTTGCAAAGAGCTTTTTTTTTAATTAATCATAGTACAGTAACCAGTGCTTTATTACTTTCTAAATATCATTTAAGAGTGGTTAATTTTTACTTCAGTTGTGCTGCTCTCATACCGTATACTGAATGTATAGTGATTGTATTCTGTTATATGCTATTCTCAACAGAATGCAGGTGATAGAGCGAAATAGCTGAACAACATGGCATCTTAACCTTATTATAACCGAGTCACAAATCAGTGCTGCAAACAAACACTTTCACAAGGACAGAGTTGACTTCATTCATTTTTATTTAAAAGTTGACTCAAATTTAGAAGCAGACGATATAAATATATTAGCTCCATAAGACAATAAAAAGAAGGCAATCACATATGTGATGTTTCTATATATGTGTATATAAAATAACAAATAAAGTCTTATATATGAAAAAAGGCAATATGTTTCCTCCAAAAGTTTTAAGTTTCAAATACTCGCCTAAGTGAAAGTGATTTAAAGAGAATTCAGACAAAGAAGGAAAAGAGATAAATAAGATCAAGGTAGAAATTAATAAAAAAAAATGAAAAGTACAGATTTTAAAAATTAATGAAATAAAGAATAGATTTTTATTACAATGAGAACGATAAATAAATCGATCAAAAAAGATCCCAGTTACCATTAACAATAAAAAGGGAAACATTATAGTAGATATTAATAAAACTCTGAATAATCAAAAAGCCCTATTTTCTACTAATTTAAGAAGGATATGATGATGAATAAATATCTAAAATATCTAGATGCCCTGGGCCTTCCAAAATCAAATCAGAAAGCTTGAAAAGATCAAACACATCTATATAAAGTAACCATATCGAAGCACTATCAAAATTTCTACCAACTTACAGAAAATCCAGGGACAGATGGACTTCCTGTATCCGGGCTTGTCTCTCACAAGTACGAACACCAATAACTCTGAAGCTGCTTCATAAAGTAGAAGGAAAAGAAAAAATTTTCAAACTTATTTCTATAAAAGAACATTGCTTTGATACAGGAGAGAGAGGGGGGAGGGGGAAGGAAAGAAAAAGGAGAAAATGAAAGATAAAAATAAAAGGTAAAGATTTACAAATATTTACAGAAGCAATGACTTTCTATATTGAATTGTAATTGGTAAGAAATAAGAATAGCAATCTATAAATGAGATCCTTTGAAGTGAAGATATAATAATTCAAAATCTATAGAATGAGAGAAAGACTTTGCTAATTATACATCTGGCAGAGATTAATATCTATAATGTATCAATAAAGAAAAACTCAATAACTATAAAATTAACAGATCAACGGCTTTTATATATGACATCAACAAGCACACCAAGAAAGAGATCATGAATACACTCCCATTCAAAATAACTTCAAAGAAACTAAAACATCTAGGAATAAACTTAAGACAGGAAGTAAAGGAACTCTACAATAAAAACTACAAACTTCTGAAGAATGATAATGACCGTAGGAAATAGAATAAAATCTGATTCTATACATAAGGATTGTTAGAGTTAATACCAGGAAAGTAACCATTTTATAAGAAGCTGTTTACAAATGTAATGCAGTACCATAAACATCCCTTCCTTATCTCATTATTCACAAAGAGAGAAATAAAAAACCTCCCCAAACTTTGTATGGAACAACAACAGAAAGGTGATGGATGGTCAAACAATCCTGAGCAGAAAGACCAGTACTGGAAGAATGGAAGGACTACCATCCCTGACTGAAGATATATAATATGGCACAAGCACAGAAACAGACATCTAAGCCAATGGAACAAAGCTGGAGATGTGAACATGAGTACATATAACTTCCATCACTTAGTGTTTGAAAAGGAGGAAAGCATCCTGTACAAGTGGTGCTGAGAAAGGTGTAAGTACAAGTAGGAAAGAAGAATAAAATTAGACCAGCTGTCACTTTCCCCAAAATCACCAGCTCCAAACAGCTTCAAACACCTAATCAGAAAATCTAAAATTTCTAAGGATCAGACATGTGGTTTCCTTCATGGTACAACTGTAGGGAAGCACTTTCTGTCATGACTCCAGTAGACCAAGGATTAAATCTAATCATTGACAAGTGGAAATTCATAAACTAAAATGTTTCTGTAAATCTGGGAATGAAAGCTGAATAAAGATGAGGCTCACAAAAAGGGTAGGAATGTTTGACAGCCAAACATCTGACAGAGGATTAAAATCCAGGATATATAAAGAGTTGAAGAAGAGGAAGAGGAGGATGAAGAAGATATTTTTTAATGTGCCTGGAACATAAAAAAAATTAAGAAAATGAAATGGCATAAAATATATCAAAAGAATTCAACATGCCTATCAATTATGAAAAAGAGTTTCTAAAAAAAATGAGATGTCATTTTTCCTCAGTCAGAATGGTAGAGATCTACAAAATAATGAGTAGCTGATATTAAATCTGTCCTGGGGAAACAAGAACACTCATTCACTCTTGGAGGAATTGCAAATTGGTGTAGCCACTATGAAAATCAGTATGAAGAATTTTCGAAAAGATAAAAATCAATCTACCAAAGGGTTTACTATACCATTCCTTGGCATCTGCCCAAAAGACTATATCCTACTCAACAAATTCTTGCTGAGCCATGTTCATTGCTACTATAGTCACAATAGCTAGGGAATAGAAACAATAGTAAAGTCTTCCAGCTGCCAAATGAATAATGAAAATACGGTACATGTACACTGTGGAATACTGTGCACTTGGAAGAGAAATGAAATCATGAACTTTGCTTGAAAATTGATGAAACTAGATAAAACCATATTAAGTGAGGTGACCCAGACCTAGAAACACAAGCATCACATACTTTCTCTTATTTAAGGCTCCCAGATACAGATCCTGGAGCAACTGCAAGAAAGTACGGAGGTAAACGGAAAAGTCGCCTGGGTCAGGGATTGGTAGAGCAGCACAGATGCAACCAGACGTACAAGTGATCTCAATAAAAGAATGGGAAATGGGGCTCTAATTTGGAGGGGAGAGCACGGGGAGATTAAAATAACAGCAAGAATACTTGGGAAACATCATAAGGAATAATACTATTGACTTATTTAAAACCCAATAATGCAAAACAGATGCACATAAATGTAGATATCCCCACCACCCAGCTGTTGAGAGGTGATGTGGGTGCAGAGCGATGCTCGTCCTGCCTCCGACCCCTGCCCACCTGCAGCAGTTGGGGGAGCTGGTCCTGGAATCATGAGAGCAGATGAGTCTTGAAACACAGTGGAACTGGCCTTGGTGGAAAGGGTTGAGGACAGGCCAGCTGCCTGGAAGGTTGAGGTGATAGTTCAGGAGAGCCTGTCCTGTCACTGGTCTGCCTGCCATGTGGGATACTGAGCGTGGTGGTCCAGGGTGGTGTCCTTTTTTTTTAAAATTGAACAACTTTATTTTAAAAGAAAACAAAGATAAATGTACAGATTTTAAAAGCATTTTTGCATAAAAGCATATGAATACATTTTTGTCAGTACTTGATTTTTTTTAAAGGTTTGATAGTATACCTTAAAATCTTACTAGTCACAATGTGCATAAAGTACATATAAAACAAGATCTAACCTGGAAATAGTCAAAGTTTTCTTGGTGTATAAAGATTAAGCATAATGGTTTTTCTTTCTTTCTTTCTTTCTTTCTTTCTTTCTTTCTTTTTTTTTTTTTTTTTGGCCTTTGTTTTTCTTGAACTTCATATAATCTGTGAATTGTTTCTGGGGTGTTCAGAGCTTTCTGGGGTTAGTATCCAATTATCAGTGATTGCATATTATGTCTGTTCTTTTGTGACTGGGTTACCTCACTCAGGATGATATTCTCTAGATGCATCCATTTTCTTAAGAATTTCATGAAGTCATTGTTTCTGACAGCTGAGTAGTACTCCATTGTGTGTTTTTGCTAACTGGATTTGGAGTCAAAATGCTGAGCATAAGTGACATGAACAACATAAGATGCTGCTTTCACTCCCTCCAAGGGCCAGAGAACACACAGAATAGGGTAGAAGGCTTATGAGAGCTAGAGGAAGCTGGCCACCTTATGTGACAATGGTCTTAAACACATAGGAGCTTAGGTTACTGGCATAAGACATGAAAAATAAAGCAAAGCAGTGAAGGTATGAAAAAGCCTAGTTGAGAAGGAGGTCAGCAGGAAGGAGACAAGGGAGGGCAGCCAGGGGGAAGAAGAAGGGTTACAACATCCTGTTTACATTCATGAATTCACTTCCTTGTTTGTTTGCTGAGAGTAGAAAGAACATGATGTAATTATTAACTGTTCAATATATAACAAATAATTGGCTTATTATTTTCTTGTACTGGAGACATTAAAATATGCTTTTTCCGTAATAAAATGAGTAATGGTTCAAGTTCATTTGGGAGAAAAATGTTCATATTTTTCCTTTGAAACACCTCTAAATATATTTGTGTGTGTTAACTACATCATAAACTGTGCACCAATAATAATGAAAATAAATAACTTCTTGTGCCTCAAGTAGATTTCTAAAGTCTTAACATGCTTGACTGTTTAGCCTCACAATGACCATACAAGATACAGGTCCTATTTAGCATAAGGACATTTTTGAGACTGCATGTTGTGTTGTGATACAACAAAGAGATATTTGTGGTTACAGTGCTGATGTGAAAAATGAGGATGTTTCCCATGCCTCAGATATTTCAACACTTCATCTCCAGGAACCAGCTCCGATGAGGTTGGTTTAAGCAGTAAAACATTGATGGAAGATAGGTCTCAATCTTACCTTTTGCTTTCCTGATTTCAAAGTCATTATAAACTATAGGGATATGAAAAAATATTGCATTGCCATAAAATGATATATAGACCACTGAATATATATAATAATGTCTATGTGAGTATATGAGCAGCTAATCCTCACTCAATTTCTAAGAAGGTACAAAAGATAAAATATAGTGGCCAACTGATGCTGAAAAAATTAGGTATACACTTAGAGGAGGGTAAAATTAAAATATTTTTTACCCACAAGACCTGCATATAAAAGATACTAGAAAAATGTAGGAACAAAGTTTTGATATTCGTTTTACCAATGACTAAAGTGGGTTGCACCAATTAAAGTACTCTGTACATCAATGGAAACTGTCAGTAGAATGATGATAAAAACAATACAGTGGGCAGAGCAGAGCCTGGCCCAACCACCAGCCGGAAAGGCGGCTCCAGCCAGAAAGGCGGCTCGTACAGGCTGAGCTACTGAGACCTGGAACAGATCTTAGGAACTTCTGTTCCCACCCAGAGAGGGCTTCAGGTCGCAGAGCAGAGCCTGGCCCAACCACCAGCCGGAAAGGCGGCTCCAGCCAGAAAGGCGGCTCTTACAGGCTGAGCAACTGGTGAGTGGGAGACCTAGGCTGCGGGTGAGAAGAGGGACCTCTGCGGAGTGCACACGAAAGGGCACCCCCTGCCCTGATCTGCCCTGTCCTCCCCGATCCAGTAACCGGGAACAGATCTTAGGAACTTCTGTTCCCACCCAGAGAGGACTTCAGGTCGCAGAGCAGAGCCTGGCCCAACCACCAGCCGGAAAGGGGGCTCCAGCCAGAAAGGCAGCTCGTACAGGCTGAGCTACTGAGACCTGGAACAGATCTTAGGAACTTCTGTTCCCACCCGGAGAGGACTTCAGGTCGCAGAGCAGAGCCTGGCCCAACCACCAGCCGGAAAGGCAGCTCCAGCCAGAAAGGCGGCTCGTACAGGCTGAGCAACTGGTGAGTGGGAGACCTAGGCTGCGGGGGAGCAGAGGGATCTCTGCGGAGTGCACACGGAAAGGGCACCCCCTGCCCGTACCTGCCCTGTCCTCCCTGAACCAGTAACCGTGAACAGAACTTAGGAACTTCTGTTCCCACCCTGAAACGACTTCAGGTCGCAGAGCAAAGCCTGGCCCAACCACCAGCCAGAAAGGCAGCTCATACAGGCTGAGCTACTGTGACCAGGAACAAATCTTAGGAACATCTGTTCCCACCCGGAGGTGACTTCAGTACGCAGAGCAGAGCCTGGCCCAGCTGCCACCCGGAACCTGGGCTGCTGGGGAGTAGAGAGATCTCTGAGGAGTGCACACGGAAAGTGTACCAGGGACACAGACCAGATACAAGAAAAAGGCAAGAACATATCACTGACAACAAAATGGCAAGAGGAAAGAGAAAGAGTATATCCCAAGGAAACCAAGACAATCTAGCAACACCAGAACCCAGCTCTCCGATAGTAGCAAACATAGGAATTCCAAACACTCCAGAGAAAGAAGACACAGACCTGAAAACATGCCTCAAGACGCTGATAGAGTTACTTAAACAAGAAAGGGAGGAAAAGCAAAAAGATTCAGAAGCTTTTAAAGAAGAAACAAGAAAAACACTCAAAGAACTCAAAGAACGAGACGAAAACAGAACCAAGGAAATAAAGGAATGGAAGAGGGAAATTAAAACAGAAATTGACACAATAAAAAAAGCGCTAAAAGAGATAACCCTAGAGTCAGAACACCAAAAAAAGAAATCAGGAGTCACAGAAGCAAGCATTTCCAACAGATTACAAGAGATCGAGGAGAGAATCTCGGGGGCAGAAGACAACATTGCAAACATAGACAAAACAGCCAGAGAAGATGCAAAAAACAAAAAGCTCCTAACCCAAAATGTCCAGGAAATACAAGACACAATGAGAAGACCGAACCTAAGGATAATAGGAATAGAAGAGGGAGAAGAGTATCAACTAAGAGGCACAGTAAATATCTTCAACAAAATCATAGAAGAAAACTTCCCTACCCTCAAGAATGAGATGACCACGAGCATTAAAGAAGCCTTCAGAACTCCAAATAGGTTGGACCAGAAAAGAAATACCTCCCGACACATAATAGTAAAAACATCAAGTGCCCAAAGTAAAGAAAGAATACTAAAAGCAGTAAGGGAAAAAGGTCAGGTAACTTATAAAGGCAGACCAATCAGACTCACACCCGATTTCTCAGCAGAGACTATGAAAGCTAGGAGAGCCTGGACAGACATCATGCACTCCTTAAGAGAGCACAAGTGCCAGCCCAAGCTGCTATACCCAGCAAAACTATCAATCACCATCGATGGAGAGACAAAGATATTTCAAGACAAATTAAAATTCACACAATATATGACCACAAACCCAGCACTACAACGAATTACAGGTAGAAAACCCAATACAAGGAGGGAAAATACAGCCTAGTAAAAACAAGAAAACTCCTAAACAAGAAAACTAAAAAAAGAAAAAAAACACGGACACAACTCAACCCAAAAAAGCAAAAATGGCAGGATACGGAAACAATTATTCCTTGATATCTATTAACATAAATGGGCTCAACTCACCAATAAAGAGACACAGACTATCAGACTGGATACATAAACAAAATGCAGCCTTTTGCTGCATACAGGAAACTCATCTCAGAGACAGAGACAGACACTATCTCACAGTAAAAGGGTGGGAAAAAAACTTCCAAGCAAACAGCTCCAAGAAGAAAGCTGGAGTGGCTATTCTAATATCGAATAAAGTAAATTTCCAACCTAAAGTTATCAAAAAAGATAAAGAAGGACACTTTTTACTCATTACCGGGGAAATCTGTCAGGAGGAACTCTCAATCCTTAACATATATGCTCCAAATAAAAAATCACCCACATTCATAAAAGAAACTCTACTAAAGCTCAAAAAATACATTTCACCCCACACAATAATAGTGGGAGACTTTAACACCCCACTCTCACCATTGGACAGATCAGGGAAACAAAAACTGAACAAGGACACTGCAAAACTAGCAGAGACTTTGAACCAACTAGAATTAATAGATATATACAGAACATACTATCCTAAAGTAAAAGAATACACCTTCTTCTCACCACCCCATGGCACCTTCTCAAAAATTGACCACATAATTGAACACAGAACGAGCCTTCATCGATATAAGAAGATTGAAATACTCCCATGCATCCTCTCAGATCACCATGGTCTACGGCTGGTCTTTAACAACAACAAAGACAACAAAATGCCCACATACACATGGAAACTAAACAACACTCTGCTAAAGGATAGCAGGGTCAAAGAAGAAATAAAGAAAGAAATTAAGGATTTTCTAGAATTCAACGAAAACGAAAACACAACATACGCAAACCTATGGGATGCAATGAAAGCAGTATTGAGAGGAAAACTCATTGCTCTAAGTGCTTCCAAGAAGAAACTGGAGAGAGCTCACATCAGCAACCTGACAGCACAGCTAAAAGCCCTAGAACAAAAGGAAGCAGATTTACCCAAAAAGAGTAGACGGCAAGAAATAATCAAAATTAGGGCAGAAATAGACCAAATAGAAACAAAAAAAACCATTGAAAAAATCAACAAAACAAAGAGTTGTTTCTTTGAGAAAATCAACAAGATTGATAAACCCCTAGCCAGACTAACTAAAGGACAAAGAGAGAGTATCCAAATTAACAAAATCAGAAAGGAAAGTGGTGACATAACAACTGAAACTAAGGAAATTCAAGAAATCATCAGATCCTACTACAAAAACTTATACTCCACAAAATTGGAAAATCTGGAGGAAATGGACGAATTCCTAGACAGATACAAGGTACCAAAGTTGAACCAGGACCAAGTAAACCATCTAAATAACCCTATAACACCTAAAGAAATAGAAGAAGTCATCAAAAGCCTCCCAACCAAAAAAAGCCCAGGTCCAGACGAGTTCAGTGCAGAATTTTATCAGACATTTATTGGCGATATAACACCAATATTCACCAAGCTATTCCAAAAGATAGAATCAGATGGAATATTACCCAACTCATTTTTTGAGGCTACAATAACCCTCGTACCTAAGCCACACAAAGACCCTACAAGGAAAGAGAACTTCAGACCAATCTCACTTATGAACATTGATGCAAAAATACTCAACAAAATCCTTGCAAACCGAATCCAAGAACACATCAAAACCATCATTCATCATGACCAAGTAGGCTTCATCCCTGGGATGCAGGGATGGTTTAACATAAGGAAATCCATCAATGTAATCCACCATATAAACAAACTTAAAGACCAAAATCACATGGTCATCTCACTAGACGCTGAGAAAGCATTCTACAAAATCCAACACCCCTTCATGTTAAAAGTCCTGGAAAGAACAGGAATCCAAGGCCCATATTTAAACATAATAAAAGCAATATACAGCAAACCAACAGCCAACATCAAACTTAATGGCGAGAAACTTGAAGCAATCCCACTAAAATCAGAAACACGACAAGGCTGCCCACTCTCTCCCTACCTATTCAACATAGTACTGGAAGTCCTGGCTGGAGCAATTAGACAGCAAAAGGAGATCAAGGGGATACAAATCGGAAAGGAAGAGATAAAAACATCACTCTTTGCCAATGACATGATAGTGTACTTGAGTGACCCCAAAAATTCCACCAGAGAACTCCTACAGCTGATAAACAAGTTCAGCAAAGTGGCTGGATACAAAATTAACTCAAACAAATCAGTAGCATTCCTATACTCAAAAAACAAACATGTGGAGAAAGAAATTGGGGAAAAGGTACCCTTCACAATAGTTACAAAAACTATGAAATACCTTGGTGTGACTCTAACTAAGGACGTGAAGGACCTGTATGACAAGAACTTCAAACCTCTGAAGAAAGAAATTGAGGAGGATCTCAGAAAATGGAAAGATCTCCCATGCTCATGGATTGGAAAGATCAACATCTTAAAAATGGCCATCCTACCAAAAGCAATCTACAGATTCAATGCAATCCCCATCAAAATTCCAACCCAGTTCTTCATGGAATTGGAAAGATCAATGTGCAATTTCATCTGGAATAACAAAAGACCTAGAATAGCGAAAACCATCCTCAACAACAAAAAAACATCAGCGGGAATCACTATCCCTGACCTCAAGCTATATTACAAGGCAATTGTGCTGAAAACTGCATGGTACTGGTACAGAAATAGGCAAGTGGATCAATGAAATAGAATAGAAGATTCAGAAATGAGCCCTCATGTATATGGTCACCTGATTTTTGATAAAGGAGCAGTAAACATTCAATGGAAAAAGGACAGCCTATTCAACAAATGGTGCTGGTCCAACTGGCACTCAACATGCAAAAGAATGAAAATAGACCCGTTCTTATCTCCTTGTACAAAGCTCAAGTGTAAGTGGATTAAAGATCTCCACATTAAAACTGATACACTGGAATTATTAGATGAGAAAGTAGGGAAAACCTTAGAACACATAGGCACAGGAGAAAATTTCCTAAACAAAACACCAATGGCTCAAGCTCTAAGGTCAAAGATTAACAAATTGGACTTAATGAGATTGCAAAGTTTCTGTAAGGCTAAGGACATCGTCAAAAAAACAAAACGGCAACCAACAGAATGGGAAAAGATCTTTACCAACACCACATCAGATAGAGGCCTAATATCTAAGGTGTACAAGGAACTCAAAAAGCTAGACACCAGAGAATCAAATAACCCTATTAAAAAATGGGGTACAGAGCTAAACAAATCTTTTTCAGTTGAGGAACTCCGAATGGCCGAAAAACATCTGAGGAAGTGCTCGACATCCTTAGCCATCAGGGAAATGCAAATCAAAACAACCCTAAGATTCCACCTCACTCCAGTCAGATTGGCCAAGATCCAAAACTCAGATGACAGCAGATGCTGGCGAGGCTGCGGAGAAATAGGAACACTTCTCCAGTGTTGGTGGGGTTGCAAGCTAATACAACCACTCTGGAAATCGGTCTGGCGATACCTCAGAAAATTGGATATAGTACTACCTGAAGACTCAGCTATTCCACTTCTGGGCATATACCCCAGAGACACTTTAATACACAACAAAGATATATGCACCACAATGTTCATAGCGGCTCTATTTATAATAGCCAGAAGCTGGAAGGAACCCAGATGTCCTTCAGAAGACGAATGGATACAAAAATTGTGGTACATATACACAATGGAATACTACTCAGCCACCAGAAACAATGACTTAACCAAATTCTTAAGAAAATGGCTGCATCTAGAGAAGATCATCCTGAGTGAGATAACCCAGTCACAAAAGAACAGACATAATATGCAGTCACTGATAGTGGGATGCCAACCCCAGAGGCTTGCACTCCCCCAGAAACAACTCACAGACTGTATGAAGTCCAAGAAATAAAGAAAACAAAAACTATACATATATTCATAAAACAAGAAACTTTGACTATTTCCATGTTGCGTTTTGTTTTGCATGTACTTTACGCTTATTGCAACTAGTACGTTTTCAATGCATACTGTCAAGCCCTTGAAAAAAATCAAGTACCGACTAAAAAACATATTCACATGGTTTTATGTAAAATTTATTTTAATATCTGAAAAAACAGTACTGACAAAATGTATAATTTTAAGCAAAAAATGTTTAAAACCTTTACATCTATCTTTGTTTTGAAAAATAAAATCGTTTAAAAAAAAAAAAAACAATACAGTGGTTAAAGAAAGACTTGGAAACAACATCTGATAAGTAATTTAGACATGAATAAGTCAAGCAAATTAGAATCATGTCACACACACAAAAACAACATTGCTATTCAAGTACTTTGCCCATTTGCTACATGTACACATATATACAAAATATATTATACAATAATTAATAAGCTTAGAAAATCAAAATCTATCAAATATAATTGTATTAACAGACTTAGAAACGTTGTACTTGGTGAAAAACTACAAGGAAGAAAAATACCATATACAACTACTTTATGTGGCATCTAAAATACGCTAAATCACAAAAGCATTGAATATGTGTGGTTGGCTTAACCTAGGGAAAATTTGTTGAAAGGGCATCAAATTCCAGCAATGGAAGATGAATAGTTTTGTCTATCTAATACATAAAAATTGTATTCATACTTCTTTTTTATCCATACAATATGTCCTAAGACAAGACAAAAAAAATCTGTCATGCTTAGAAAAATAAAGCGCCAGCTCATCATACCTCAGAAAATAGTGCTTGCAGCCAAGCCTCACAACCTGAGTTCAATCTCTGGAATCCACACAGTAAATCACACAACAGACTCTCTCAAATTGTCCTGGACAGTGTGTACAAGCATACGTGACAGCACACACACACACACACACACACACACACACACACACACAGAGAGAGAGAGAATGTTTTGAGGTTATAGAAACATTTATTGAGTAATCATGATGATTATATAACAATGTAAATGTAGTAGAATTTTTGTTCTTCCAGAATAAAAGAAAAAAAAATAAAGACGAAAAATCACATTATCATATACTGAAGTTGTTCTTGCCTCAAGCCCTCCCCTGTGTTGGGTTTTTTTTTTTCCCAAGCACAAGTGAAAAGATTGTCAGAGACCAAGATGACTGACAAAAAAAATTACATGGCTACTTCATGGGCTTTTAAATGCCAAACATTCTTACAAAATATAGGAATTGTCTACACCTCTTCCCCTATCTTCCTTCACATTCTGAAACAAACTTTATCTTCCCATCTGTAACAGTACTTTGTTTTCTTAAGAATCATTAACATGCATTTTTGCCAATGCAACCATCTAGCTATTGGTTTTTCTGTCTGGATATAGGCAAAGTCTCCTCTGGCTTGCTATTCTTGCTGTTTCCCTTGTTGGAGGAAGTAATTGATCATCTATAATCCTAATTAGTCTGAGAATCTATTCCCACTTGTCATCTATTATGTTTCATCTCAGGAATACAGAAATCTCAGTAGTGATTACTGAATCTCTTTCCAATCCGGGAATTGTGGTAACAGAAACTACAAGCACCTAGAAGACTTTATCAACTGCAGCATAGTGAAGGGTAATTCCTTTGACACATAGCTTCCCCTGGAGAATCACTCTCTGAGAATACCAAATCTGAATCAAGATCACAAGTTCATTACTGACCACTCAGTATTTAGCAATGTCAATACACACATTTCTAGCCAACCTATGATATGACCAAGAACAGAAGACTTTAGAGGAATAACCATGTTTTCTATATATACAATGATGAATATTTACATAAAGTCTGCAAAAAATAGACTTCTGAGATGGAGCCACACATTAAATAGTCCCAGGACTTTTGAATATCTATAAAGTTCTAGAGCAAATAATAATATATTAACAAAAGTCATTATTTTTGCATTTAATTAAAGCTATCTAACCAATCCTGAATTTTCTATTTTTTTCTCTTTGAACAATCATCATTATAACAATATAATACAGAAATAAATTATAAACATACAAAAAAAAACCCAAAAATGAGTCTAAGACAAACTTATATTCTTACTTTGAGGTAATAATTAAAACTAAGTGAGACAGGATATTGTCCCTGTAAGAGACTGTGCTTTTCTCTGAAAAGGACCAAATAGCTCATGGCTCACATTAAATATATGGATAAGGAATTAGAAGAAATCTAAAGTGAAATAGAGATCCCAGAGAAGAAAACTTTATAGTGACCTTTCTTCTAATGCAATGAATAACCTACAAACTGCATGGTACTAGTACAGAAATAGGCACGTGGATCAATGGAATAGAATGGAAGATCCAGAAATGAGCCCTCACATATATGGTCACTTGATTTTTGACAAAGGAGCTGTAGACATTCAATAGAAAAAGAACAGCCTAATGGACATAGTACTACCTGAAAACCCAGTTATTCCACTTCTGGGCATATACCCCAGAGATGTTCCAACATACAACAAAGACACATGCAACACAATTTTTATAGCAGCCCTATTTATAATAGCCAGAAGCTGGAAAGAACCCAGATGTCCTTCAGTAAACGAATGGATACAAAAATTGTGGTATATTTATACAATGGAGTACTACTCAGCTATCAGAAACAATGACTTTATGAAATTCTTAAGAAAATGGATGCATCTAGAGAGTATCATCCTGAGTGAGGTAACCCTGTCACAAAATAACAGACATAATATGCAGTCACTGATAATTGGATACTAACCCCAGAAAGCTCTGAACACCCCAGAAACAACTCACAGACTGTGTGAAGATCAAGAAAAAACAAAGGCAAAAAAAATGAAAAATCATTATGCTTAATCGTTACACACCAATAAAACTTTGGCTATTTCCAGTTTACATCTTGTTCTACATGTACTTTATGCTCATTGTAATTAGTAAGATTTCAATGCATACTATCAAACCTTTAAAAAAATCAAGTACTGACAAAAATATATTCATATAATTTTATGCAAAAATGTTTTTAAAATCTTTACATTTATCCTTGTTTTTTTAAACTAAAGTTGTTCAATTAAAAAAAGGAAAGGGGAACAAGCCAAGCCTTTTGTATTATTGAGCCTTTTGTCATATTTGGATCCAGTGTCCACATACATGTCACATCAATTGAACAAATACACGAACGAAGAATTTCTATATGCCAGTATCTTATATGTCACATAGAACGTGACACCTCACAAAATGTCCAAGTAAGTGCACTATCAAACTGTCAGAATAAATTTAGAGGGTCAATGAATAAAGTTTTTTTGACCTATATGAGAAAATTAAAACTCAAAAATAAAAAAAGAATAAAGTTCAATCGAAAGTATCGGAGAACTTGAGCACATGATTGTGTAATCTTCACTGCATAGTTCACCTTCTTCATGCTCCCCATTTTATAATAGAAAAGTAGATGTACTTAAGTGGAAAATGTAAGCATCTTAAAAAACAAACTACTTAAAACTTTATGAACCAGTCGAACAGCTGAGCTCCTAGAAAGTACATACAATCTGGTGATAGATATTATCTCCAGAAGGATGTCAATAGGATGTGCAAAGTCAGTGACTCTGACACTGTGCTAGTGATACTTTTCCCATAATTCAAGGTGACTTGACAGAATTAAGACTCAATACTCAAAGGAAAAATCCAAGTTTGAAAGCAAGAATTTTTAACTACTCTTCAGCCAAGTTGATTTATAAAAACTGAAAAAGAAATGATGATTAACTAGGCAAGCACATGAATTTTATTAACCAATTCAGGGCAAAGCAAGTGCAATATGCATATAATTTATGCAGTCACACGAAGCATACCACAATGTAATCCACCTTACAGAGTGTAGTGCTTCGTGTATAAATATTAGGAATCTCACTAAAACAAAGTTTGAGTGCATTGACACATCAGCTCAATTCTGGATTCGACGCACTCATTTTGAACAATGTAAAACTAGAAGCTGGTATGCACTATCACCGTTTGCTTGCTTCTTTGGCTTGGGAGGTAGGCTTCAGCACTTTCTACTAAAAATGAAAACGGAACAGAAGCTCTCTAGGGATTTGAAATCTTTCAAGCCCACTCTGGTTTGAATTTCACATTGTTCTCATGTGGACATACGTGGAAGGGAAGCAATTTGGAACAAGAAATGATCTAAGAAATAATCTTATTCAAGACTCTTATTTTACAGATGAATAAATTTAGCATCTGCCAGTCTTCCAACAGACGCTGTAAGAAGCATTATGACTTCATATCTCTCCTGCCACAAGAGCTTGTTGCTCATGAGAAGGAGCCACTTTGAATATTAAATCTGCTGACATTGTATCACTTTGAATAACCAGATATTCTATTAATATTTCTCCTGGAATAAGTCTCTGGCTATATTTGCCATCTTGTTTCACAATATATCAAAAAGACATTTCATATTTCACTGCCCTGATTTTAATCTGAGTAAAACTGAAACACAAAGAAAATTTTCAAACAGTGGACACACTGTGTAAGTAGCAATCCAGACAGCTTGAGTGATGTGTTTGGGAGATATTTAGTTTCTTACTAAAAACACAGTCTAAAACTAATTGAAGTTATTACTTCTGCCCAATAGACAAAAAATGATAAGATTGCTGCTAAACCCTCATAACACAAACTCATGATATTTATTGATCCACCTCAAAATGCTGGAGTTTCCATGTACCAAGGCTTCCAAGCAGCAGTATGCTCTCTGTATATCATAAACATTAAGGTTTTATTAAAAATCCGATGAAATATTTATACCTCAGTTACAAATCCCAGATGGGGAGATGAATGCAATCAAGACAGTGATTTTCCAATGAGAGTATTATACATAGAACATTTTGTTATGGCAAAGGATGCCTTTTAGTTTTTAATAGTACAACAGTTTTTAAGTGACCTACTTCTTAGACAAGTATGACACATATGCATACTCTCAATTTTTCTCCAGCAGCAGCCCCCTCACCAATGGGAGAATAAAGCAGATTTGTAAGACAATTCCCACAGGCCCTATTTCAAATTTCACTGGGAAATTTAGAAATAGCTCTAAATTTCTCTAGGTAATTTAGAAATAATTTCATAATAATGCATAATAAAATTCATGAAGATTTTAAAGTAAAATCCTTTCTATTAAAATTCCCAAGATAACAATTCTTACAGTAATTCCATTGTGTAAGTGCCAAGGCAATTGTCAGTAATTCCCAATAATGTCAATATTTGAAGGGAAAGTATATCTCTGATTCCTTATTGCATAGTCAAAGCTGCCCAGTGGTTCATCCGCAAGGATGTGTTTCACAGAGAAAAAAAGAGCATCCTTGCCTCAGATTTGATCCAAGTCACTGTGTCCCCTAGAGCAGTTACTGATGGTTCTACTATAGTTTAAAGTTGACAAAGAAGACTGTGTCTTTCTAGAATGTCTTTTTAAAATTTGAGATTTTTTATATGCAGTCCTAAGTACTAATAAAATTTCAAATAAAACTTATTTCCAAACACGACCTTTCTTTCCAGTACACATCAGTGTTTGATCTGAGAAAGTTTTAGCCAGATTTTTTTAAGTGCTTTTAACAGCGTTCGAGGGAATGACGCTGTGATATTTACAATGCAGACAACAAGAGCAGGGAAGAGATACTTTGCCAACTTACTGAACCTTGAGTTTCATCGTGAAATTCAAGTTTACAGCATTGCCATCAAATTCTTATTGAAGAAGGGCAGGGCTTAGGTAGCCCAACATGATCCTGAAACTGCCCTGTCCCCTCTCCACACAGAAGTAAACAAAATACTCTGTAAAGCCACCCCTTCCCTGTTTTTCAAGTTTCAAAATGTTGGTAGTTATTTAATAGAAATGATGCTCTGACCTACCAATGTTCTTCAATCATTTACAGTACCACTCAAAGATTTTGGAAATTCAAACAAAAATAATTCTCAAGTAAAAAGTTTTAAACATTATAATAAAGATGTTCTTTCCTGTGTTAGTGTAAGCCTTTAAGAACTACTTATGTTATCAAGCTAAAAAACCATCTTATTCTCTTTTGTAATACAACTCATCTTTTAAGCACATCTCCACAACAGTTTTAGGAACCATTCACCATGGTGTTCACACTTTCAATCTGCTTCTATGTTCAGTGATCGAGCCTAGTGTAAAATGCTGGGCTACTGTGGGAGCAGATATTTGGTCTTGATCAATTGTATGTTTTCAGTAACACATAGTCATTTTAAAGCTCACATTCTTGAAAACATCATTTATTCATTTTCATCACTTAATTGTCTTTAATTTTTATTTGTTCAAATTTAGAAAAGTAGAGAACAAGAGCAATGAGATAATCATAAGCACAAATCTTAGTCACATGTAAGTGGAGAAAGAAAAATCTGAAAAAGATATGTCAAGGAGTATAACTTTTCACATCATAATTGAAAATGCACATCTAGTAAAAACAGATAAGAACTCAGGGAAACTATAAAGAAAATACATCCTTGCTTAACTTTTTCATGGGTTTCCTCTTCACACTTCCTAAATACATCCTTGCTTAACTTTTTCATGGATTTCCTCTTCACACTTCCTAGAAAATAGACTGGGATGGGAGCAGGAATTTCTTCTGTTTTCCTGCAGCAATACAACAACCCACAACACAAGAAATGCCATCCCTGCCTGCTTCGGAGGAAGCCGACTATCCAACCTCCTTAGATGCGCCCCACTCTGCTGGCCTTCCTGTGTTTCTCCATTTCCTTCCGACCTGTGTCGTAAATTAAGCTAATTTCATTTCAAGGCTTGACTTTCTAGGCAGACTCCTCACAAATTAATTCTAGACACAACAGAGTCGCAACTGAGACCCAAGACAAAAACCTGAAATTGTTGAGTAGAATTTCAGGGCTGTGTTACTCTTTGCTCTTCCAAGCCATAACAAAACAAGAAAGTCTTTTAAATGCCTTCCTTCAATGATGGCATGAAATAAGCCTCAGAATTCCTCAGAAAACATGAAATCACAATTTCTAATATAACTCAGATCAGTATGCCCTAAAGCAAATTGTCTTTGACACGTTTGTTATTTTATGATTGCCCAGTAAGATATCGTCATCACTCTACTAATTATTTCAACTGTAGCAGAACTCTTTAATCTAATGAAAAGTGTGCTTGCTGTCTTACATCTAATTCTGCAGTGGTCAGTGTAAGGAAATGTGCATTTGCTAGCAGAATGCCTGATTTTCATTTGTTTAGCTTACGATTTGATGAAGACTTGAGCTAGAAAGCCATGCTTATATTCATGGCTCTGAATCCAGAACTGGCAGAAATTTGGTGGAAAACTTAGAATAACATGTATTTTCCTACATCATTTCCAAATTTTAGGTGAGTTGTTATTTAAAGTCAAATTAGACTGGTTTACATGGGCATGAATATTTTTATCATAATATGTGGGATAGGAATTCCCAAGGAGTCTGTGAATGGTATTGAATGTTAGATCATTTTAGAATTGCCATCTTTAGATTTCAAGCAGACTATACTTGCCTTTTTTCTTAATTTTTTTATTAAACACACGTACTAAAAATGCATTTATGGTTATATATCAATGAGGAACGGAGATAAATACAGAATTGCCCATAGTATTGGCTAACTAAATGAATATTGCATAATGGTACTTTGTTTCATGAGTTTTAGATGCTCCTTGTATCTACTTTCAAACTCCATCCCATTCAGAATATGACACAGATCAGAATAGTCTATAAAATACATACCTTCCTCCAACTGTTAATCAAAAATTGGTGTAGAGTGCAATAAATACTACTCGGACAATAGAAAGATATACCATGATTCAAGTGAGTCAAAAGACAGTGTGACAATTTTTCTTTCAGAGAACTAGGATGAACAAGACATAGCTTTTGGCGAGCCTTAAAATATATGAATCTTGAACAGGAGACATGTCAGTGGGTAGCACAGTAGCTGAAGAAAGGAATGTTGATGCTCAGAGTATATGGGATGCAGATAAGAGAGTGAACACTAGAGTATAGTCTTTTAAGTCTGACATCTGTTATTGCTTGGCTCAATTATTGCTATGGACAATGCAATAAATCACTATTACACTTAGATGCTTAAAGAGAAAAAAATTTTGTTATGGTCTATCAGGGTTTAATTGCAATGGAATTAGAAAAAAAAAAAGTCCTAAGAACACCAAGTATGGGCCCTAGGTTTCTCAAGAGGTTATAGCTGAGCAGTGTCTGGGTCTAGAAATTGAAATATAACAACCCAGGGCCTGCATTTGTAGCTGTTCTAATGACTAAGCATTTAAATATAAGAGCCTGTGGGGAATTCTTATTCAAATAACCACAGGACTCAAAGAAGTTTTCTTCTCTTGGAGTGGCAGGTTGTTATGCATTCTCCATGTAGGCAAGGAGTCACTGGCATTGTACCTTAAGGCATAAAGAGCAATGGATCCAGGCAGCTGTGTGGCATTGAATCATCTCATTTAATTTAGTCAGGAAAGTCTCCTAGACTCTGAAATACTGTTGTGTACAAATAGGTCAATTATGAGCAAGTGATTCACATAAGAGCTACTGCACCGTACTTGTCCTTGTGTGGCATAATTCTCTTACACTAATGATTTCAGTGTGCCTGCATGTGGGAGCATATGTCAAATTTTTATTCCTTTAGAAATTGTTGGTGAGCTGGTGTTAGTGGCACAGAGCAGAAGGATTTACTGAAGGAGGTTAAGGCAGAAGGATCACCAGTTTGAGACTGGTCTGGGCTACACATTTTGCTAGGCAGTTGTGAGATCCCAGCATACTTCATGTGATTCCGACTGAACCTTCCCATTTTAATTAGTAAAATAAATAAAGCCAATGACTGGGTGGGGCGAGGGAATTACAGAAGGTGGAGAGGTCAGGAAAGGTCAGAGGACAGAGAAGGCAGGGAGGTGAGATGGAGGGGGAAGGTCATGGCAACATGGAGCTTCCCAAGGACCAGCTAGACCCAGGTGGGTTTTCCTGGTGTTAAAAAGCTGTGACCATTGAGGATTTTACAGGTCTAATATCTCATAGAGAAGGGCAGTTTGTATCTTTGTCTATTTGATGCAATCTTGTTGTGTAGAGGATTAGTGGATTTATAGTTGAATATATAAACCTGTATGAAAAGCTATCTGGCTGTAGAGTTGTGTTTGTGGGAATTTGGGGTACACAAATACCCCGGGACAGAGGCAGAGAACAGATGGTAGAAAACCGCCACGGGAAGGAAGTTGCACAAATGAGTCGGGCTGTGTTGGCGGCTCACACGGGGCTCCAGAGGTGCGAGGGGCTCCGAATTAAAACCGGGCCTGAGGAGTGAGACTTCAGGGGCAGTAAAGAGATAAACCGACTTTATTTTTTTAATAATTACTGCAACACATATGTAAATAAATTAAACGTTTTATCAAAATAAGAACCATTATTGTTTAGAAAATAGAACATGACATTCCATTTGAGATTACTTTCTGTGGTCTTCATGGATGTTTGTCACTGGAAATAATTATGAACCTACTCCGGCTTTATTTATGTAACTACTATAAGATATTCTACAAAAGCAACTAAGACAGGAAGTATTTATTTGGGTAACAATTCCAGGTTACAGTCTATCATGTCAGTGGAGTCATGGCAGGAATTCAGACAGCTTGACACATATTCGCAATCGAGGGCAAAACTAGATGCATTTACTGTCTCTGCCTAGCATTTCCTCAATTACATTTGTTAAGGCGTTTATAGTCTAGTTCAGAAAGTGGAGCCATCCGCAGTGTGCTGGGTCATTTAATGATCAAGATAATCTCCCACAGACAGGCTAACAGGCAAACATGATCTTGATGTTTTTTCAACTAAGAATATCTTTTCAGGAAACTCTAGGTTTTGATGAATATACATTTAAATAAATCATCACAGTATCCCAGGATTCCATATAAAATATATGTCAAACATGTGACAAAAATAGAAAATATTAAATTAGAATAAAAGCTTTCTAACGATATGAAAAAATAAAAAATGAAATGTCCCTTTTGGCTTTGTAAGGATTTGAGGACAACTCGTATGAAAACAATAGTAGTAAACTGAGTTGACATGAGGGAGCTAGAGCAGGAGATGAACACCTGCGTTTAGAGAGTTTTGTTTTGTGCTCAGTCTCCCATTCCAGTTCACGGAATACTACCCAAGTTTAGGATGAGATTCCTCATGTCAGTTATCTTCACCTATATCTCCTGACAAGCATATCGTGTGGTGGATCTCCAAGTTAATTATAGGTATGGGTAGATCAATAATCAAGTTTAGACATTGCAGCTCTATACTGTAATGCCCCAAAAAGCAGTTTTGAGAAGCAACTTTCGACAGTTGTTGCAGGATATTTAAACACATACTGAACCCAATACCGTGTTACTTTAAATATTTTTTTAAATCTGTTTTATATTTTTCTTTTTAATTGGATATTTTCTGTATTTACATTTCAGATGTTATCCCTTTTCTTCTATCCCCCTCCCCCTCCAATTGCTACCATGAAGGTGCTCCTTCTCCCAACTTCCCTCTCCCACCTCAGCACCTTGGCATTCAACTACAGAAGGAAAACAACACTTCACTAAATCAAAGTCCTCTCCTCTCATTGAGGCAAGAGAATGCTATCCTCTGCTACATATGTACCTGGAGCCATGGGCCTCTCCATGTGAACTCATTGGTTGGTGTTTTAGTCCCTGAGACCTGTGGTAGGTTTGGTTAGTTAATAATTTTGTTCTTCTCATAGGGTTTTAGACCCTTTCAGCTCATTCAGTTCTTTCTCTAAATTCTTCATTAAGGTCCCCATGTTCAGTCTGATCGTTACCTGCAAACATTCTCCACTGTATCAATATGGATCTGGCAGAGCCTCTGAGGAGGCATCCATATCAGATTCCTTCCGGTAAGCACTAGCTGGCATCAGCAATAGTGCATGGGTTTAGTGGCTCCATATGAGATGGATCTTCAGGTGAGGCAGTCTTTGAATGACCTTTTCTCCAACTCCTGATGCTCTAATTGTCCCATGATCCTCTAATATCTCCCACAAGTGTTTTGTTCTCCCTTCAAAAAAGGACTGAGGCATCCACCTGGTTTTCCTTCTCTTTGAGCTTCATAAGTTCTATGAATTGTTTCTTGGGTATTCTAAGCTTTTTTGGACTAGTATTCAATTATCAGTGAGTACATACCATGAGTGTTCTTTTGTGACTGGCCTAAAACACTTAGGATGATAGCTTCAAGTTCCGTCCTTTTGTCTAGGAATTTCAAAATGTTATTGTTTTTAATCACTGAGTAGTAATCCATTGTGTAAATGTACCACAATTTCTGTATCCATTCCTCTGTTGAAGGACATCTGGATTGTTTCCAGCTTCTGGCTATTATAAATAAGGCTGCTATGAACATGGTGGAACATGTGTCCTTGTTAGATGTTGGAGCTTTTTTGGTATGCCTAGGAGTGGTATAGCTGGGTCCTTTGGTAGTGATATGTTCAATTTTTTTGAGGAACCACCAGACTGCTTTCAAGAGTGGTTGTACCAGCTTACAACCCCACCAACAATGGAAGAGCTTTGCTCCTTTTCCACGTCTCTGCCAGCATTTGCTATCACCTGAGTTTTTGATCTTAGAAATTCTGACTGGTGTGAAGTTGAATCTCAGGGTTGTATTGATTTACATTTCCCTGATGACTAGGAATGTTGAACATTTCTTTAGATGCTTCTCAACCATTTGATATTCCTCAGTTGAGAATTCTTTGTTTAGGTCTCTACCCCATTTTTAATAAGATTATATGATTCTCTAAAGTTTATCTTTTTGATTTCATTATATATACTTGCCCTCTATCAGATGTGGGTTTGGTATAAATCTTTTTCCAGTCTGTTGGTTGCTGCTTTTTCTTTTTTGGCAGTGTCAGTTGCATTACAGAAGCTTTTCAGTTTCACGATGTTCTATTTGTTGATTCTTGATATTAGAGCATAAGCCATAGTTTTCTGTTCAGGAAAATTTCCCTGTGCCTATGTATTTTAAGCTCTTTCACAGATTCTGTTTATTAGTTTCAGTGTACCTGTTTTTATATGAAGGTCTTTGATTCACTTGGATTAAGTTTTTTACAAGGAAATAAAAAAAAATCCGTTTGATTCTTTTGCATGCTGACTGCCAGTTGAACCAACACCATTTGTTGAAAAGGTTGTCCTTTTTCACTAAATGTTCTAGTTTCTTTGTCAATGATCAAATGACTATAGATGTGTGGGTTCATTTTTGGGTATTCAATTTATTCCATCGGTTTATCTGCCTGTCTTTGTACCAATACCATGCAGTTTTTTATCACAATTGATCTGTAATACAGCTTGAGGACAGGGATGATGATTCTTCTGAAAATTTTTTATTTTGAGAATAGTTTTGGCTATCCTGCATTTTTTATTATTCCAAATAAATTTTCAAATTGCTTTCCACCCTATGAAAAATTGAGTTGGAAATTTAATGGAGATTGCATTCAATCTGTAGATTGCTTTAGGCAAGATGGTCCTTTTTACTATGGCGATCCTTACAATCAATGAGCATGGGAGATCTTTCCATCTCCTAAGGTCTTTTTGAATTTCCTTCTTCAGAGATTTGAAGTTCTTGTTATACAGATCTTTCACTTAGGGTCACACCAAGTTATTTTAAAATTTTTGTGACTATTGTTAAGTATGTTATTTCTCTATTTTCTTTCTTAGCCTGTTTATTCTTTAGGTAGAATAAGGCTACTGATTTGTTTGAGTTAATTTTATATCCTGCAATTTTTCTGAAGTTATTTATGAGCTGTGAAAGTTCTCTGGTGGAATTTTTGGGGTCACTTAAGTATACCATCATATTATTAGCAAATAGTGATATTTTGACTTGTTTCTTTTCAGTTTGTATCTCTTTGGCCGCTTTTTGCTCTCTGATTTCTCCAACTAGTACTTCCAGTACTATATGGAAGAGATAGTGAGCGAGTAGGCAGCCGTGTCTAGTCTCTGATTTTAGTGCAATTGCTTCAAGTTTCTCACTATTTACTTTGATGTTTATTACTGGTTTGCTGTATATTGCTTTTACTATGTTTAAGTATGGTAATTAATTGTAATTAATTAATTGTAAATAAATTAAGTAAGTATTAATTTTCTGATATTTTCACGACTTTTAGCATGAAGAGGTGTTGAACATTGTCAAATGCTTTCTCAGCATTTAAAAGGATGATCATAGTATTTTTTTTCCTTTGAGTTTGTTTATATAGTGGATTACATTGATGGAATTCTATATATTGAACCATCCTTGCTTCCCTGGAAAAAAAAGCCTACTTGATGATGGTAAATGATTGTTTTGACACACTCTTGGATTTGGTTTGCAGGAATTTCACTGAGTATTTTTGCATCAATGTTCATGAGGGAAATTGGTCTAACGTTCTCTTTGTGATGTCTGTTTGGTTTAGGAATGAGTGTAGTTGTGGCTTCAAAGAATGAGGTTGAATAGTATTTCCTCTGACTTTATTTTGTGGAATAGTTTGGAGAGTATTGGTATTAGGTCTTCTATGAAGGTCTGATAAAATTCAGCACTCAACTCATCTTGTCCTGGCCTTTTTTTTTTTTTTTTTTTTTTTTTTTTTTTTTGAGTTGGGAGACTTTTGATGACTGCTATTCCTTTAGGGCTTATGGAGCTGTTTAGATAATTTATTTAATCCTGATTTAATTTGGTACCAGGTTCCTGTCTAGAAATTTATCCATTTCTACAATATTTTCCAGATTTGATGAATATATAAGCTTTTGTAGTAGTATCAAATGAATTGTTGAATTTCTTCAATTTCTGTTGTTATGTCTCCCTTTCATTTCTGATTTTATTAAATTGGATACTCTCTCTGTGCACTCTAGTGAGTCTGGCTAAGTGTTTATTTATCTTGTTGTTTTTCTCAAAGAACCAACCTGTCTTTTGTTGATTTTTTTGTACAGTTCTTTTTATTTCTAATTGACCTGATTTCAACTCTGAGTTTGATTATTTCCTGTGGTCTACTCCTCCTGGGTGTATCTTCTTCTTTTTGTTCCAGAGCATTTAGGCATACTGTCAAGCTGTTAATGTATGCTCTCTCCAGTTTCTTTTTGGAGGAGCTCAGATCTTTGGGTTTTCCTCTTAGCACTGCTTTTGTTGTATCCCATAAGTTTGGGTATGTTGTTCCTTCATTTTTGTTAAATTCTAAAAACATCTTTTATTTCTAGATATAGGAACATTGGAATAATCCCATGCATCCTATCAGATCACCGTAAACTAAGGCTTTTCTTCAATAACAACAACAACAACAACAATAAACACACACACACACACACACACACACATACACATGGAAGCTGAACAATGCTCTGTTCAACAATAACATGGTTAGAAAATCTCTCATGTTTTGACATAGGTCAGCCTTAGCACAGACCTTTAATCAAAGAAATTTCTGCTTATTGTAAACAGTATTTAATAAAGTCTTTTGTAGAAATTATTTAGCCGTGTACTGGGGTTTCTACTCCACTTTTGGTTATTTAGTCCCCATATAATTCACACCTAACATTTAAATTTACAATGAGCCTTAAATAGCACAAAAGATGTTCAGATATCTACCCTTTATTCTATTAGAATTTACTGTTTTATAGATAATTCCAAGTTATTACTTACTATATTTCATCTGGTATGCTCTTAACTAAAATTGAACTGCCTTTAGTGCTATGTTTTCATCATTTACTTGACCCATGGCAGTTTTTTTCTTCCTTCTCTCCTCCACTTTAAGGTTCTACTCTGAACCCTAGGCCCATGAATCATAAGCCCCACCTTATATTTTTTCTGCTCAACCATTAGCTGCTAGCATCTTTATTTACCAATCAAAAATAACTTAGGGGCATGGTCACATACAGTCTGTTTTGTCTACATGAAGACTCCAGGTCCTGAGAGCCCTAGCTTAGCATTACAATAGACAGCAGGACCAGAGAACCTGGGGCACAGGCCTGGTGAGGTCTCTCCATGAGTTCCCAGAGCACAGAGTGTGCTGGGTGGTGCTTGTGGAAAAGGATACATTCTAGTCAGAGGGAATCGGGATCTACCATGAAAGACTGTGCTTGCAGACCAGATGCACTGGCTCTTTTCTACCTACACCAGCAGAGAACCTGGGGCACAGGCCTAATGAGCACAGAGAGTGCTTGGCAGTGTGGGTGGAAAAAGAGTCCTTTCCAGCCCACAGTAAGGGTGTGGCCTCTGTCATCTGGTATCAGGATCTGCCCAGGAAAGGCAGTGCTCAAAGATCAGCACCACAGGTGCTTTTACAACCAGACCATCCTGAAATCAGGGAGGGCATACTGAGAGTTTTCCAAGAACAGAGAGTGCTGTGCTCTCTGATAAAGGGTCCTTTTGGCCTAAAGAAAGAGCCAGGTCCTTGCCAGTAGTACTCAGGACTTGCAAGCAGAGGGCTTAGGTCCCCGAACAGGCTAACAAGAGCCCCCACACCTGAGTCCACAAAGACAGAACTAAGTCACTACCACCAAAACTCTCTGCTTGCTCAAAGAGCTAAACACTCAGAAGCAATTTTATTCCTGAGGCCACAGGCTGTTAGATCCACAGGAGAAACAGGCACCAATCACTGACAACAAGACCACCTATAATCACAGATAACAAGATGGCAAGAGGAAAGCAAAAAAACCTAAGCAATGGAAATAAGGACAACTTTGCAACATCAGAACCCAGCTCCAAACTTTCCAGAAAAACAACACTCAGACTTGAAATCATACTTCACAATAATGACATGGATCTTCGAGAACAAGAATTAACTCCCTTAAATGATTACAGGAGAAACAGGAGAAATCACTCAAAGAACTACAGGAAAACACAACACAACAAATAATAAAATTGAAAAGAGAAATAGAAACATAAAGAAAACACAAAAAGAGACAACCCTGGGGATAGAAAACCTAAAAAAGAAATCAGGAGTCACAGATGCAAGCATCACCAATAGACTACAAGAGATGGAAGTGAGACTATCAGGGGTTGAAGACAACATAGAAAATATAGATAAAATAGACAGAGAATATGCAAAACCCCAAAAGCTGCTAACAAAAAAATGTGCAGGAGATTCAAGACACAATGAGAAGACCAAATATAAGGATAATAGGAATAGAAGAGGGTGAAGAATATCAATTAAGGGGCACAGTAAATATCTTCAACAAAATCCTGGAAGAAAACTCCCCTACCATTAAGAATGAGATGACCATGAGCATAAAGAAATCTACAGAATTCCAAATACATTGGACCAGAAAAGAAATTCTTCCCAATACATAATAGTCAAAACACCAAGTGTCCAAAACAAAGAAAGAATACTGAAATCAGTAAAGGAAAAAGGTCATGTAACATATAAAAGCAGATCAATCAGAATCATACCCGACTTCTCAGCAGAGACTATGAAAGCTAGAAGAGCCTGGACAGACATCATTCAGACTCTAAGAGAACACAAATGTCAGCCCAGGTTACTATAGCCAGCAAAACTCTCAATTATCATAGATGGAGCGACCAAGATATTCCAGGATAAAACTAAATTTACACAATATCTGACCACAAATCCAGCCCTACAAAGAATAATAGACAGAAAACACAACAGAAAGAAGAAAACTACAATGTGGAAAATGCAAGAAAATAACTAAGATAACCAAAAGAAGAAAGACACCCAGACACAATTCTACCTCTAATAGCAAAAATAGCAGGAAACAACAATCACAATTCCTTAATATCTGTTAACATAAATGGACTCGATTCTCCAATAAAGAGACATACACTATCAGACTGGATGCACAAACAGAATCCAGCATTTTGCTGCATATAGGAAACTCATCTCAGAGACAAAGACAGAAACAACCTCAGAGTAAATGGTTGGGAAAAAACCTTTCAAGTAAATGGCACCAAGAAACAAGCTGGAGTAGCCATTCTAATATCGAATAAGGTAGACTTTCAACAGGAAGTTATCAAAAAAGATGAGGAAGGACACTTTTTACTCATTACAAGAAAAATCTATCAGAATAAATTCTTAATCATAAACATATATGCTCCAAATACGAGAGTACCCGTATTCATAACAGAAACCCTACTAAAGGTCAAAACATACATTGCACCCCACACAATAATAGTGGGAGACTTCAACACCCCACTCACATCAATGGACAGATCAAAGAAGCAGAAACTGAACAGAGATTCAGTGAAACTAGCAGAGGTTATGAACCAATTGGAATTAACAGACATCAACAGAACGTTTCATCCTAAAACAAAAGAATACACCTTCTTCTTAGCACCTCATATCATCTTTTCTATAGTGGGTCACAAAATAAGCCTCGATAGATACAAGATTAAAATACTCCCATGCATCCTATCAGATCACCTTGACTAAGGCCAGTCTTTAATAACAACAAAAACAACAAAAAGCCCACCAACACATGGAAAATGAATAACGCTCTACTCAAAATTAACATGGTCAAAAAAGAAATAAAGAAATTAAGAATTTTTTAGAATTTAATAAAAATGAAAGCACGACATACCTAAACCTATGGGATGCAATGAAAGCAGTACTAAGAAGAAAGCTCATAGCTCTGAGTGCCCTCAAAAAGAAACTGGAGAGAGCATACCCTAGCAACTTGACAGCACCAATGTGAGACCAGATCCCAGAATTTGCACAATACCAAATCCTAAAACTCCATCTTAAATTTGTGATAGAATATTCTCTTTCAAAGGGCTTAAGTAGGTTTATTCTTCCACCGCCATTGCTTGTAAAACACATAGTTTCTCTACTCCAGACCTGTGGCTTTGTTTTACAGAGTAAATATGATGCAGGCTTCTTCAGCCTTCTGGGTTATGTCCCTTCAAACTTAGACTTCAACTTCACAGCTTCTTAAAATGGTCTTTTGTTGTCTCCCTTCAGGGACTCTTTTTTGTTTGTTGGTTGGATTTTTTTGGTTTTTGTTTTTGTTTTTTTTTTTCCTGAAGCTACAATTACTCTCATACCTAAACCAAACAAGGACACTACAAAGAAAGAGAACTTCAAACCAATTTCTCTCATGAACATCAGTGCAAAAATACTCACTAAAATTCTTGCAAACTGAATCCAAGAACACATCAAAGCAATCATCCACCATGAGGAAGTACGTTTTATCCCAGAGATGCAAGGATGGTTCAACATAAGAAAATCAATCAACATAATCGACCATATAAACAAACCTTTAAAAAAATTTTAGTTGGAAATTCTTTCATTTACATATTAGATGTTATCACTTTCCCACAATCCCATCCCGTACCCCACTCCCATTCCCTCCACGAAGGTGCTCCCTCTCCCAAACACCCTCTCCCACCTCAGCACCTTAACATTCTCCTACACTGGAAAAATGAGCCTTTGCTGGACCAGAGGCCTCTCCTCCTATTGATGTCAGAAAATGCTATTCTCTGCTGCATATGTACCTTGGGCCGTAGGTCCTTCCATGCAAAATTGTTGGTGGAGTTCCAGTGTTGTGCACACAGTTTTCTTTTTATGATGCTAATTTTTAAAGAATTATAGTTGTTTTCTTAGCCATTGCCTATGGCAATTTTAAAATTATATCATTTCCTGAAAAACTACTTGTTTTTCATCCCTCTTCCAACTTCTCTCTTCACTTTAAGTCAGTGTATGGTAACTGTGAAACTGCCTGTATGCTATCCTCCCCTGAAGTTTTCTCCATGAAATTCGGTTATAACTTTTATATTTCAGCTATTGAAGTTCTCCACAAATGGTAAAGTACAACCTAATTCTTAAAAGAATATCTCCTGCATGGTTTGCTACCTGCTTCCTTATAAAATTTCATGATCTCTCTTTAATATCAATAACTAGGTATCAAATCTGCAAATTTCTTTCAACATACTTATCTCTTCATCTGCCACTAGGATGTCTTATTATTTTCTGCTTGGAGGATTCTAGGACTGTTGTAGCCAGTGGTTGCATTTTTAAAAAATACATTCCTAATACATAATACTTGCAAGGAATATTCAAGTTTAATCAGAGCAATGTCTATAGTCCCAGCTAGTACCATTTTTATACAGTAGTTCTGTATCTTGCTGTGACAAAATATCTGAAAATAGAAAGTTAAAGAAGGGTTTCTTTATTTCATAGCTTATAGCAGAGAAATTATGGTAATAGGAATTTCAGATAACTGTTTACATTGCCCATTTGTTTACAATAAGGAATGAGGAACTAATGAATGACCATGCTGAAATAGAGTTCTACTCTTAGGAAGCACAAGACTTCCATCAATAGAATGATGCTGCATAAATTCATGGTATTGTGGGGACACTTAAGTACACTGTCATGTCATCTGCCAAGAATGATGTTTTTAATTCTTCCTTTCCAATTTGTATCCCCTTGATCTCCTTTTGCTCACTAATTGCTCCAGCCAGGACTTCCAGTACTATGTTGAATAGGTAGGGGGAGAGTGGGCACCCTCGTCAAGTCCCTGATTTTAGTGGGATTGCTTCAAATTTCCCACCGTTAAGTTTGATGTTGGCTGTTGGTTTCCTGTATATTGCTTTTATTATGCTTAGGTATGGACCTTGGATTCCTGTTCTTTCCAGGACTTTTAACATGAAGGGGTGTTGAATTTTGTCAAATGCTTTCTCAGTATCTAGTGAGATAACCATGTTGTTTTGTTCTTTGTGTTTGTTTATATGGTGGATTACATTGATAATTTCCATATATTAAACCATCCCTGCATCACAAGGATGAAGCGTACGTGATCATGGTGAATTATTGTTTTGATGTGTTCTTGGATTTGGTTTGCAAGGATTTTGTTGCGTATTTTTGCATCAATGTTCATAAGTGAGATTGGTCTGAAGTTCTCTTTCCTTGTAGGGTCTTTGTGTGGTTTAGGAACGAGGGTTATTGTAGCCTCAAAAAATGAGTTAGGTAGTATTCCATCTTATTCTAACTTGTGGAATAGTTTGGAGAGTATTGGTAATATATCCACAATAAATGTCTGATAAAATTCTGGACTGAATCCGTCTGGACATAGGCTTTTTTTGGTTGGGAGGCTTTTGATGACTTCTTCTATCTCTTTGGGTGTTATGGGATTATTTAGATGGTTTACCTGGTCCTGGCTTAAATTTAGGATCTTGTATCTGTCTAGGAATTCATCCATTTCCTCTAGATTTTCCAAATTTGTGGAGTATAGGCTTTTGTAGTAGGATCTGATGATTTCTTGAATTTCCTCAGTTTCAGTTATTATGTCTCCACTTTCTTTTCTTATTTTGTTAATTGGATACTCTCTCTTTGCCCTCTAGTTAGTCTGGCTAGGAGTTTATCAATCTTGTTGATTTTTTCAAAGAACCAGCTCTTGGTTTTGTTGATTCTTTCGATGGTTCTTTCTGTTTCTATATGGTCTATTTCTGCCTTAATTTTGATTATTTCTTGTCATCTATTACTCTTGGGTGTATCTGCTTCCTTTTGTTCTAGAGCTTTTAGCTGTGCTGTCAAGTTGCTGACGTATGTTCTCTCCATTTTCTTTTTGGAAGCATTCAGGGCTATGAGTTTTTCTCTCAGTACTGCTTTCATTGCATCTCATAGGTTTGGGTATGTTGTGTTTTCGTTTTCATTATATTCTAGAAAATCCTTAATTTCTTTCTTTATTTCTCCTTTGACCCTGCTATCATTTAAAAGGGTGTTGTTTAGTTTCCATGTGTATGTGAGCTTTTTATTGTCTTTGTTGTTGTTAAAGGCCAGCCTTAGACCATGGTGATCTGAGAGGATGCATAAGAGTATTTCAATCTTCTTATATCGATTGAGGCTTGTTCTGTGTCCAAATATGTGGTCTATTTTTGAGAAGGTGCAATGGGTTGCTGAGAAGAAGGTGTATTTTTTTACGTTAGGATGATATGTTCTGTAAATATCTATTAATTCCAGTTGGTTCATAGTCTTTACTAGTTTTACAGTGTCCTTGTTCAGTTTCTGTTTCCATAATCTGTCCATTGGTGAGAGTTGGGTATTAAAGTCTCCCACTATTATTGTGTGGGGTGAATTGTATTTTTTGAACTTTAGTAGGGTTTCTTTTATGACTGTGGGTGCTTTTGTATTTGGAGCATATATGTTAAGGATTGAGAGTTCCTCCTGACACATTTCTCCTGAAACAAGTAAAAAGTGTTTTTCCTTATCTTTTTTGATAACTTTTGATTGGAAATTTACTTTATTCAATATTAGAATAGCCACTCAAGCTTGCTTCTTGGGGCTGTTTGCTTGGAAGTTTTTTTTCCACCCTTCTAATCTGAGATAGTGTCTGTCTTTGTCTCTGAGATGAGCTTCCTGTATGCAGCAAAAGGCTGGATTTTGTTTATGTATCCAGTCTTTTAGCCTATGTCTCTTTACTGGGGAGATGAGTCCATTTATGTTAATAGTTATCAAGGAATAGTGGTTGCTCTTTCCTGCTATTATTGCTTTTGTAGGTGAAGTTGTGTCTGTGTCTCTTTCTTCTTTTGGTTTTCTTGCTTAGGAGTTTTCTTGTTTTTACTAGGTTGTAGTTCCCCTCATTGTATTGGGTTTTCCACATATAATTCACTGTAGTGCTGGGTTTGTGGTCAGATATTGTGTAAATTTAGATTTGTCTTGAAATATCTTCATCTCTCCATCTAGGGTGATTGATAGTTTTGCTGGGTATAGCAGCTTTGGCTGGCAATTTTGCTCTCTTAGGGTGTGCATAATGTCTGTCCAGGCTCTTCTAGCTTTCATAGTCACTGATGAGAAATAGGGTGTGATTCTGATTGGCATGCCTTTATATGTTACCTGACCTTTTTTCCTTACTGCTCTTAGTATTCTTTCTTTGCTTTGGGCACTTGGTGTTTTGACTATTACGTGTTGGGAGGTATTTCTTATCTGGTCCAACCTATTTGGAGTTCTGAATGCTTCTTTTATGCTGGTGGTTATCTCATTCTTAAGGGCAGTTCTTCATTGAGTTGGAAAGATCAATGTGCAATTTCATCTGAAATAACAAAAGTCCTAGAATAGGAAAATCCATCCTCAACAACAAGAAAACATCTGCGGGAATCACTATCCCTGATCTCAAGCTATATTACACAGCAATTTTGCTGAAAACTGCATGGTACTGGTTCAGAAATTGGCACGTGAATCAATGGAATAGAATAGAAGATCCAGAAATGAGCCCTCACGTATAAGGTCACCTGATTTTTGACAAAGGAACTGTAAACATTTAATGGGAAAAGAACAAGCTATTCAACAAATGGTGCTGGTCCAACTGCCACTCAGCATACTAAAGAATGAAAATAGACCCTTTCTTATCTCCTTGTACAAAGCTCAAGTGTAAGTGTATCAAAGATCTCCATATTAAACCAGATACACTGAAACTATTAGATGAGAAAGTAGGGAAAACCTTAGAACACATAGGCACAGGAGAAAATTTTCTGAATAAAAACCAGTGGCTAAAGCCCTAAGGTCAAAGATTAACAAATGGACTTAATGAGATTGCAAAGTTTCTGTAAGTCTAAGGACATTGTCAAGAAAACAAAACGGCAGCCAACAGAATGGGAAAAGATCTTTACCAACTCCACATCAGATAGTGGCCTAATATCCAAGGTATACAAAGAACTCAAAAAGCTAGACACCAGAGAATCAAACAACCCTATTAAAAATGGGGTACAGAGCTAAACAAAATGTTCTCAACTGAGGAATATCAAATGGGTCAGAAACATCTAAGGAAGTGCTTGACATCCCTAGCAATCAGGGAAATGCAAATCAAAACAACCCTGAGATTCCACCTCACACCAGTCAGATTGGCCAAGATCCAAATCTCAGATGACAGCAGATACTGGCGAGGTTGTGGAGAAAGAGGGACACTGTGGTTAGGTTGTAAACTGATACAACCACTCTGGAAATCAGTCTGGCGATTCCTCAAAAAATTGGACATAGTACTACCTGAAGATCCCCTTCTGGGCATGTACCCCAGAGACACTCCAATATACAACAAAGACACATGCACCACAATGTTCATTGCATCTCTATTTATAATAGCCAGAAACTGGATAGAACCCAGCTGTCCTTCAGTAGATGAATGGATACAAAAATTGTGGTACATTTACACAATGGAGTACTACTCAGCTATCAGAAACAATGACTTAACCAAATTCTTAAAAAAAAAAAAAAAATGGTTGCAACTAGAGAATATCATGCTGAGTGAGATAACCCAGTAACAAAAGAACAGACATAATATGCAGTCACTGATAGTGGGATGCTAACCCCAGAGGCTCAGACTGCCCCAGAAACAACTCACAGACTGTGTGAAGTTCAAGAAAAAAACTAAGCAAAACAAAACAAATCTAGTCAGCATTAACTTATTGTATATTCACTCAATTTTGATAACTTAACTCTTCATATGATAAATGCTAAATAAAGATAATTCCATGTAACACAGAAAAAAATAAACATCAAATACATACCAAAAAAAACATATTTTAATTAAAATAGAACTGTATCACATCCCCATTTTCTCCCTGCAGCCTTTCCTAGTCTCTCTACTATTTCCTCAAATTAATAGCCTCTTATATTTTTGTTACACACACATATATGTGTGTGTGTGTATGTATATGTACCCACAAATACTTAATTACAACCTTAAAAATGTATCCGAAATAAATAAAAAAAGAAAGAAAGGAAGGAAGGAAGGAAGAAAGAAAGAAAACATTTTCCATAGAAGTGTATGCATAACAATAGCTGAAGTAAATGCTCTCCTATCAAGGACACCTAAGAGGAGCAGAAATACACATTCCATGCACAATTCTTTGTTATGGAAGAACAGAGAACACCAGAATCTTGTCTTCTTTAATTGTACTTTTGTGACACATTCTCAGAATCACACAGGTTAATTCATGGACCATGTTCCAATAAGTGTGAACTGTCCTGTCTCAATCTAATCTCTCAGATGTGCCTTTGGACTAATCTAATACTCTTTCCTAAGCATGCCCAGAAGTTTGTCTTTGATGTGACTCTAGATGCTGTCAGGTTGATAATCAATGTAAAACATCTCAATGTCACCTACCTGCTGAATCTAAAACTTGCAAACTCATGAACATACAGAGGAAAATATCACCTCGCTGTAGCTGGATATGTGTTGTGGAAGGTAGGTAAATAAGATTGAAGTCAAAAGATGCTGAGTAAAATTTAGGTAGATAAAATAAATCCTGGGAATTTACTATACAGCTTAATAGCAAAAGCTAATAGTGATAAGTATTTTATTATAGTCAAAAAATATTCTAAGTATTACTAGCATAAATTTATCTTTAATTTTATATAATTATAAAATTTATACTTATATATTGGAAATAACTAACATACTAATGAGTCTGATGAAATAATTTTACAATATGTAACCAGTATTGGAACATATTGTACTCCTATTACTATACACAATTTTTATTGGTTTCTAAAAATGGTCAGTACAGAGATTTATATATGTACCCAGGATTTGGTTCATTAATGAATTATGACCCTACATGTCCTAATATTCTACTATAATTTTATTCCAGCCTTTTATTAATATGTTTTATCCTTACTAAGGCCTCCTATTTAAGCTAAGAAAAAATGTTGTGTGAAAGATGCATTATCTTCAAATATACTTTATTATGCATCATGTACTCAAAAAATAAGACATACAAGTTTTGGTTACACAGGACGGCAATAAAAAGAATTTTACATTTTGATATATGAGATTATGAAGCTTTTTAATGGTTCTGAATGTGTATGTAAGTCTACTTTTATGTAAGTATGTGGGGCATTTTCTCAACTTCTTTTTTGTAATTTTACACACACACATACACAAATACACACACACAAACACACAGTGATCCTGGATCATTAGACTTTATGCTAAATTTGAATCATGGTTAGGAAAATGTATACATTCATCTTTTTTTTTTTTGGTGACTCTGAGTTTATTTATTTTTTTTTCAGATTTAGCATAAGTCAATTTATTTTTTTGTTTGTTTGTTTGCTTTGTTTATTTTTTTAAACGACTTTATTTTACAAAACAAAGATAAATGTACAGATTTTAAACATTTTTTTGCTTAAAATTATACTCTTTTGTCAGTACTGTTTTTTCTGACATTAAAATAATTTTTCACATAAAACCATGTGAATATATTTTTTTTAGTCAGTACTTGATTTTTTTCAAGGGCCCGACAGTACGCATTGAAAACCCAATAGTTACAATAAGCGTAAAGTACATGCAAAACAAAACGAAACATGGAAACAGTCAAAGTCTTCTTGTTTGTAAATATATGTATATTTTTCATCTTTGAAGGTACACTGACCACTCAACTCTTTGTACTGACAATGTGAAAGAAAATTAATACTACACAAGGGAGAAGATTCAAGAAGTTAAAGACACAATACTGCTAGACTAGTCACCAGCCTTTAAGTTTCACAGTTTTTATACAAAAATGTGGGGGTAACAAAGAGTTTTTATTAACCAAGTTTTCATAGTATCATGAATAATCAAATCTGCCAGGATCTATGTGAAAGATGAGAATTGTTGGCAAAGAATGCATTCGTTCAATTGGAATTGAACGAATTATATATTACCTATATTACCTATTTTCCTGTTACACTTCTGAAACAATACAAAACATGATTATTAATCCCAGCAGAAGGAAAGGCTTTTGATATAAATGGAAATAATACAAAATACCTTTGTATAAAAGCAGAGCCATATAAGTACTGAAACATCAAGACTTCTTGAGAATGAAGCTGGGGCTTCCTTTTAAAGGAGTACCAGATAGACAAGGGTCCTCAGTGGGATAATGTGTGTCATGCTTAGTTTAAACAGAGTAAAGGCATTAAAATGTGTAAATATCAAGGTTTGTATTGTGTTGTCACTATGAGTAATATGGATTTTATTGAGCATAAAATTTAAATCAAATGCTTACACACTACTGACTGAGAAGCTAATACCCCATAGGAAGTGACAATTCAGTGACTAAAGAAGTAAATGTTTACAAATTGCTTAAAACATAATTTGTAGTCAAGTGGGTGAATTTGTTTCTAATCTGTGCTGGGTGCTTTCTGAGACTTCTAGAAGGCTAAATGGGGAATGTGTAATATTATATTTAAAGTATTTTATCTTTATTGTTTATCTTTAGGCACAATAAATATAAATTCACTTTTGTGAAACTTAGAACTTTCCTAATCTAACAAGGAAGTCATTTAAAATTTTAATAAACTGTCTCAGTCGGCATAGACTGTCATAACAACATTCCAAACCAGGAAGATCAGACGATAGAGGTTTCTCTTTTTTTTCAGTTAGAAGCTGAGAACTCTCATATGAGAGTCTGTTGGAGTAGGTTTCTTATAAGGACTATCTTCTTGACTTGTCGATAGCTCCCATTATTTTCTTCTCGTGTTCTTAAGAGAAGGAAAACAATACAGAGATAGAAATACACACATACACACACACACACACACACACACACATACAGAGAGAGAGAGAGAGAGAGAGAGAGAGAGGGAGAGAGAGAGTGCTCAAGAGAGGGGGGTCAACTGAAAAAAGATACACACATTAAAAGAACAAGGGAGATAAAGAGAGATGGAAAAGAGAGAGAATTTGAGAACTGACCTATCTATTCTTTATTATGTATCATGTACTCAAAAAATAAGACATACAACTTTTGGTTACACAGAAAGGCCATGAAAGGAATTTTATATTTTGATATAGGAGATTATGAAGCTTTAATGGTTCTTTATGTGCATGGAAGACTACTTTTATATAAGTATATGGGACATTTTCTCAACTTCTTTTATATAATTTCACAAACACACACATACACACACACTAGTAGAACACCACTCCTAGAAGATAAGTATCTTTCTCTTAAATGATCTTATTTCTAAGAATAATTAGGAGTTAGAGATTCAATAAATCAATTTTATAGGAGTCAAAATTTCATTCATAGATCATTTGACAAGCTGTTTTACTTTCTTCTGTTTATTATTCCTAGAGTTAATATGAGAATTATTTATATTTCTTTTATTTTATAAATTGAGCTGAAGGTTTTAAGTATAAATTTGAAACATGTGGATTAACTTAATTAATCAAATATATTTGTTTTCTAATTTGCAAAGATAAGTACACAAGAGATCACTGAGTTTAGTATATGCATATACTTTTATTTGATCAATATGCTGCATATTTTGATTTGTGGGAATATTATTTTACTCAATATCAGCTTATATAACCAATCTTCATATGACAGATTGTTGGTTAGTTTTAGCATCGAAAGCAACAATGTCAGAAGAGTCCACAAACTTGTATCTTGATAAAAACAAAAGTGGTGAAATTGATACAAGTTCTAGATCAACTACTTGGAAAATATTAGCTAGTTCTTTTTTAATCTTTTAAAATCAATAATTTTATTTATTTATGTTCTGAATATTGCTTTCCCCAGGTCTCCCAAGGGGTTTTCACTCCATTCCTTCCCCCTCTCCTTTGAGAAGGTGTTCCCTTCTTTTCCTTTTCATTAATTTATTCATTTATTCACTTACATCCCAATATTTTCTTTTCTCCTCCCAGTTTCCACATAGTTGCCTATCACCTCCTCTTATTCTTTGAGAAGGGGGAGGACTCTCCTGCTATCACTCCACCATTATACGTCAAGACTCTATAGGACTAAGCACATCCTCTCCCACTGAGTCCAGAAAAGAAACCCAATTAGAATAATGGAATCCACAGACTCGGAACTTATTCAGGGACAGCTCTGCTCCAGTTTCTTGAGATACCTGCATTACTACTAAGCTGCTCATCTGCTATACATGTGCCAGGTGCCTAGGTCCAGTCTGTGTTCACTGATTAGTGGTTCAGGCTCTGGGAGCCGTCAAGAGTCCAGGTTAGTTGACTCTGTCTTCCTGTGGAGTATCTATGTTCTTTGGGTCTCTTGTTTCTTCCCCCAGCTTTTCCACAAGACTCCTGGAGATCTGTTTAATGTTTGCCTGCGGGTCTCTTCATCAGTTTTAACTGGCTGCTGGATGGAACCTCTCAGAGGACAGCTATGCTATGCTTCTGTCTTCAGCTAAAACAGAGTTTCATTAACAGTGTCAGGAATTGGTTCTTGCCCATGGAATGGGTCTCAATTTGGGCCAGTTATGGCTGGACATTCCCTCCATCTCTGCTCCATCTCTGTCCCTGAACATCTGTAGGTAGGACATATTTTGGGTCAATGGTCTTGTGGGTGGATTGTTGTCCTTATTCTTCTACTGGGAGTTCTGCCTTGCTACTGAAAGTATCCACTAAAGGCTTCATATCCCCCACTGCCAGGAGTCTCAGCTCCTTGGAGCCATGCCTATTAGGTTTTCAATGCATACTGTCAAGCCCTTGAAAAAATCAAGTACTGACTAAAAAATATATTCACATAGTTTTATGTAAAAATTATTTTAATATCTGAAAAAACAGTACTGACAAAATGTATAATTTTAAGCAAAAAAATGTTTAAAATCTGTACATTTATCTTTGTTTTGTAAAATTAAGTCGTTTTTTTAAAAAAAATAGTTAAGTTGAACTAGTAAAATGGTTCTGTGGACAAAGATACTTGGCAGCCAAGTCTGGCGACCTGAGTTCAATCCCGAGAAGCTATATATTTTCTTTTTTTAATATATTGGATGTTTTATGTATATACATTTCAAATGTTACCCTCCCTCTTCCATTTTCCTCCCCTCTCCCCCTGCTTCGATGAAGATGTTCCCACTCCATCAAGCTGGAAGGGAGAACTGATTCCATAAAACTGTCCTCTGATCTCTACATTCTCAGTGTAATATGTACTCCACCCTGCATCATGGGCACATACACAATGATTAAAAACAATTAAAATTAGTTAGGATGCTAAAAAAAAGATTTTGTATTAACTAGCATCTTCACAAAAATATAATTATGTATTTGTTATCAAGGTAGGAAAGAAATATAGTTGGAATAACAAAATCAATTTTTATATCTATACTTTTTGTGCGATAAAGTATTTTCACTTTGAAAATTACTAGCATTAACTGCCCCTATTTATTTCTTAGTGTGAAAATATTTGTGACATACCAATATATGTACCCCTGTATCCCATAACTACACACCAATCATTTAAGGCTCATTTTGGAAATGCTACTAGATATAGTAAATAAATTGAAAATAATCAAACCAAGGATATTGTACCTTTCACAAGAAAATTTTACTAAGAGAATTTTAAGTAAAACTAAGTTTTGTTGAATTATAAAAAAATGCATCATAAAGAACCTATAGAATGCCACTATGCTTTTGAGAATGGGTACACAACTCATCAAGGGCACAGAAGAAATTTCAAATATTATTTTGCAGGAAGAAGTGGATTTATCTAACATATTAAGAAGCACATATTGTTTTGTTGTATATGCTGCTTAGCAGTGTAATCCGTGAAAGCATAGGTCAACGAGGCCCAATCATCCTAGGTCCCAAATGAAAGACAGTACATTGTGTTAATGGACATAGTTTCTCCAAAAGGATACATGACTGTATAGATAACTACATCAAAACTTTAGGCAGGATTCAATCAGTGCAGTAAGTTCAAGACCACTGTTGTGAGAGAAGCAATAAGTAGTCCAAGTGGCAAATGGCTGAATGAGTTTTTTTTTTTTTTTTTTTTTTTTTTTTTTAAATTTAGAGTTTATAATATTTCTCATCTGTCAAAAGCCAAAGACAAAAATAAGAGAAAACTTACAGGGTTACACAAATTGACTGAAATAAAGCATAAAATATGTAATAAATATGTTATATCAGCTTCTCAGCATATTTTAGACTAGGAAAACCAAAGAATACATCTCAATGACAGCCATAGTTATTCTTCAATGGTTACAGACAGGACACTTATAAATATCTAACAATCATGAGGAAGATGGTGTATAATAAAAAAAAAACAAAATGAGTGTACACAACTATGAATAATGTGCTGACCATGGCAAGGATGTTCACGTAACTCTGTGTAACTAAAAGTCACATTCCATGCTTTTGGTAAGTCCCCACTATATAATGAATATAGAAAGTTGTAAAATAATAATGAAAAAGGATAGACTCAGTACTCAATAATCCCAGGATGCAAATCTACAATAAGGCCATAGACTAGTAACTCAGTATGAAGAGAGTTATATAGCTTTGATAATCAAAGGTAATATTTGAACCTTTCTAGTGCATAAACACATGTTTGCAGAGATAAGGAGCTGGCTGGGGTTTATATCATCTGATCTGGGTTAATGTCTTCGGAGAGGAGAGAAACACAGTTGTGAAAATGTCTCCTTTTATCTGGCTGATGGCAAGCCTGTTGTGCAATTTCTTAATTAGTGGAAGAGCCAAGCCCATTGTGGGTGGAGCCCACTCTAGTGCTGGTGGTCCTGGGTTCTATAAGAAAGTAGGATGAGAAAGCCTTGAAAAGCAAACTATGCATCTGCACTGTCCCGTGGCTTCTGCATGTTCCTATGCCTCCAGGTTCCTGCTTTGTGTGAGCTCATATCTTAACTTCCTTTCTTATGTCACGGTGTTTCGTCACAGCAATAGTAAGTCTAACAAGCATAGATATCTATCTTTACACTTATTTAAGTTTGTAAGTTAACTGTCTCCAGAGAACATCCACATGGGTGCTGGCCACTACCATAGATGTCTTCCCCATATTAACCATAATCTCTCATTTCAGGACTGCCTGAAAATCTGAGGGAAGTTTATCATTTCATTCTGCTGGTCCATAGTACCATTTAAACCTTAATTACTCAAATACCTACTGTTTAAATGTTAAAAATCAATGTTTTCTGTAGCTTTAAGATTAAGTTGGGAATCTCAGAGATCATGGACTCGAATGTGAATGCATATAGGTAGTAGTAAGATATAACAGGATGGGAGTCTGGGGATCCAGACATATCTAGATAGTTGGCAGGAAAACTGTCAGTTCTTGTTGGTAGCTGGCTGAAGTACTCAGTTCCTTGTCAAATGGGACTTTTCCAAATGGGACAGCAAGCGGCTTAACCCACAAGAAGAAGTCAATTTTTCTAGTATCTTTATCTCTAGCCTTACAATTGAAATGATCAATTGTGGTTTGTGAGTTACATACAATGACCTCCAAGCAAGGTGAGGAAGGAATTTCTCAAGGTATGGGCATCACTGGGAAGAATCACCAGGGACCATCTTGTAGGCTGGATTCTACAAGTGGCCCTTAAAAAAGTCTAACTCCTGATCTGTTATCAACATAGTATTAACTGCTTCAATTTCCTTCACAAATAAAATGAGAGAATTTTATAAGGTAAATAAATATCTTCCAGTTCATACACAGGGGAATTAGATGGTCATATTCTCTTAATCTTAATAAATAATAGTCATGTAACTATTAGAAGGCAATCCCAGAGTCAATCAAAGCTGGTGAAAAGTCAATCTTTCCCACTGGGAGACATGATACTTTCACCTTGCTATGAATTATAATAGCTACTTGTGAAAATACTGCTAGTCCTATAAATAATGTATTTTGTAAATATTTTATGTATCTGGATAATATTAGTAACTTAACCTTCCTTATATTGTGTTTTAAGATTTTGGCATAAAACCTAACATGTTTGAAGAAGAACCTGATTTTTAACTACCCTTCTACATAGGCCAGCATAGTTTTCCGAATTACTTTTTAGACCATATTTGGGTATGTTGTCATTGGGAAGCAGTAGTTCATGAACGATTGCCTTAAGGACTTTTAGGAGGATTGCAAATTATTCAAGTGGAAAATCTTCATAGGAGATCAAAATACATCCTAATACCAACCCTGCGGTCTTGTGGCAAATAGTCAAGCATGGCTGCATAAAATAGATTGAATAAAACCAGCAGCATTAGAGATCCTTGCTTCCCAGGATTGGTGATGGATGATGTCAGCCAGATGCCATCAACACCATCTTAACCAGTCATTTCATCATGAAAGTTTCAAGCTTTGGTAAACCCCGTTTTGCTGTAGTCAGAGCAGGGATCTCTGCTGTCAGCAGAAGTCATCACAGATTAAAAATATTATGGCTGACACCTGAAGAATGGGACACTCCTGTTCGCTTTGAGACAGTGTCACTTTACTAAGTGACATAGATCTAAATGTTAAGTGAGGTACTCTCTTTTATGCAAATGAGTTTAAAATCAGCCATTGCATACTTATTAGGAATGTGATTCAATTAAAATATATAGATAATTCACCATCTAAGATCTAACATATATAGACAAACAATCTGAGAGACTTTAAAGTTACACGATAATTATAAAAAACAGTTTTCACAATTCTAATAATTTATTTTAGATTTTATAATTAAAATTCTGATTAGAAAGTACACTATCAGAGTGAAGGCCGGGTCTCTGCCATCAGGACTGAGGATCCACCAGTAAAAAGCAGAGTTCTCAGAACAGCCTCAGAAGCACTTTTCCACCTGAGGCAAAGGTGAACCTGACACACCAGCCTACCTGCTCTCTGGGGAGGGAACACCTGGAATTTTCAGAATGCAGGGAGCATGGTGTTGTCTGGAAAAGGTTTCTTTCCAGCCCTGAGAAAGGGCCATGTCTACACAATCAGGACTCAGGAGCTGCAGGCAGAAGGCTGAGCTTCCAGAACAGCCTCACAAGAGCTTTCACACCTGAGTCCACATAGGCAGAACCGAGTCACTGCCATCAGAACTCACTGCCTACATGCAAAGAGCTGACCACCCAGGAGGAATCTTCCTCCTCAGCCCATCAGCCCTGAGACCCACAGGAGGGACAAGCACCAGTCAGAGACAAAAAGATCACCTGTAATCACAGACAACAAGATGGCGAGAAGAAAGCACAAGGATCCAAGCAAAGGAAACCAAGACAACCTGGAAATATCAGACCCCAGTTCTCCTCCCACAGCAAGTAGTGAATTTCCCAACACACAAGAAAGACAAGGTTTAGACTTAAAATTATACTTCATGATGATTATGGAGATCTTCGAGAAGGACATGAATAATTACCTTGAACAATTACAGAAGAACCAGGAGAAATCACTCAAAGAACTACAGAAAAACACAACTAAACAGCTTAAGGAATTGAAATTGAAATTAGAAACAATAAAGAAATCAGAAAAAGAGAAAACCCTGGAGATTAAAAAAAAAAAAAACCTAAGAAAATCAGGAGTCATAGACACAAGCATCACCAATAGACTACAATGGAAGAGAAGATAACATAAAATACATAAACAAAACAGTCAGAAAACATGTAAAAATCAAAAAGCTCCTAACTCAAAATGTCCAGGATATCTAGGATGCAATGAGAAGACCAAACCTATGGATAAGAGGTGTAGAAGAGGGCAAAGATACCAACTAAATGACCCAGTAAATATCCTCAACAAAATTATAGAAGAAAACTTTTCTATGCTGACACACAAGATGACAATGAACATGCATAAGAGAAGCCTACAGAACTCCAAATAGATTGGACCAGAAAAGAATTTTTTCTGGAAACATAAAAGTTAAAATATCAAATTTTGAAAACAAAGAAAATATCCTAAAAGCAGTAAGAAAAAAGAGACAAGTAAATTATGAAGACAGACCAATCAGAATTATTCCAGACTTCTCAACAGAGACTATGAAAGCTAGAAGATCCTGAATAGACATCATACAGACTCTAAGAGAACACAAATGCCAGTCCAAATTCTATATCCAGAAAAACACTCAATTATGATAGAAGAGACCATTTTACTCCAGGACAAACCAAAATTTACACAATAACTAAGCACAAATCCAGCCCTACAAAAGATAATAGATAGAAAACCCAAAACAAGGAGAGAAACTATACCCTTGGAAATGGAAGAAAATAATAATGGAAAAAAAAAAAAACAAAAGAAAAGCACACAAACAAAAGTCCACCTCTAACAAAAAAATAGCAGGAAACAACAATAATTATTCCTTAATATCTCATAAATTCAATGGACTCAATACCCCAATAAAGAGACATAGACTATCAGACTAGATATGTAAACAGGATCCAGCACATTTCTTCATACAACAAAACTCATGTCAGAAACAAAGACAGACATTACCTCAGAGTAAAAGGCTGGAAAAAAGCTTTCAAGCAAGTGGTCCCAAGAAACAAAATGGAATCGCCATTCTAATATCAAATAAAATTGATCTTCAACCAAAACTTTAAAAAATGATAAGAAAGGACGCTTTTTACTCATCACAGAAATAAAAATCTACCAAGATAAACTTTCATTACTGAACATCTATACTACAAATACAAGGGCACCTACATTCATAAAGAAACTCTACTAAAGCTCAAAGCATATATTACACCACACACAATAAAAGGGGGAGACTTCAACACCACACTCTCATCAATGGACAGATCATTGAAGCAGAAACTGAACAGAGACACAGCAAAACTAGACAAGGTTATAAACCAGTTGGAATTAGCAGACATCTACAGAATATTTCATCCCCAACCAAAAGAATTTACCTTCTTTTCAGAAGCACATGGTACCTTCTCCAAAACTGATCATATACTTGGTCAAAAAACAAGCCCTCAACAGATATACAAAGATAGAAATACTCCCATGCATCCTATCACACTACAATGGACAAAGGTGGGCCTTTAATAAGAAGAAATACAAAAATGCCCACATACACATGGAGGCTGAACAATGTGCTACTCAATGATAACATGGTCAAGGAAAAAAAATAAAGAAAAATATTAAGAATTTTTTAGAAATTAATGAAAATAAAGGCACAACATACCTAAATCTATGGGATGCAGTGAAAGCAGTACTAAGAGGAAAATTAATAGCTCTGAGTACCTCCAAAAATAAACTGGTGAGAGCAAACATTTGCTGCTTGACAGCACAACTGAAAGCTCTAGAACAAAAAGAAGCAGATACACAAAAAAAGAAGTAGACAGAATGAAATAATCAAACTGGAAACAGAAATCAACTAAGTAGAAAGAAAAGGAACTATACAAGAATTAACAAAAAGGAGCTGTTTCTTTGAGAAATTCAACAAGATAGAAAAACTATTAGCCAGACTAACTAGAGGGCACAGAGAGAGTAACCAAATTAACAAAATCAGAAATAAAAGGAGAGACATAAAAACAGAAACTGAGGAAATTCAAGAAATCACCAGATCCTACTACAGAAACCTATACTCAACAAAACTGGAAAATCTAGAGGAAATGGGCAAAATTTTAGACAGATATCAGGTACCAAAGTTAAATCAAGATCAGATAAAACATCTAAACAGTCCCATAACACCTAATGAAATGGAAGCAGTTACAAAGGCCTTCCCAGAAAAGAAGAAGAAGAAGAAGAAGAAGAAGAAGAAGAAGAAGAAGAAGAAGAAGAAGAAGAAGAAGAAGAAGAAGAAGAAGAAGAAGAAGAAGAAGAAGAAGAAGAAGAAGAAGAAGAAGAAGAAGAAGAAGAAGAAGAAGGGAAGGAAGGAAGGAAGGAAGGAAGGAAGGAAGGAAGGAAGGAAGAAAGAAAGAAAGAAAGAAAGAAAGAAAGAAAGAAAGAAAGAGAGAGAGAAAAAAGCCAGATCAGATGAATTCGGTGGAGAAATCATGAGACTTTCTTAGAAGACCTAATACCAATACTTTCTAAACTATCCCATAAAAAAGAAACAGAAAGAACACTACCCAACTTGTATTTCAAAGCCGTAATTACACTCATACTATACCAAACAAATACCCTACAAAGAAAGAGAACTTAGACCAATTTTCCTAATGAACACTGATGCAAAAATACTCCATAAAATTCTTGCAAACTGAATCCAAGAAGACATCAAAGTATCATTCATCATAATCAACTAGGCTTCATCCCAGTAATGAGGGATGGTTCAATATATGGTAATCCATCAAAGTAATCCACCATATAAACAAATTCACAGGGGAAAAAAAAAAACAAAAATTATCTCACTAGATGCTGAGAAAGCATTTGACAAAATTGGACAGACAGCCCTTCATGTTAGAAGTCTCAGAAAGATCAGGAATTCTAGGTTCATACATAAACATAGTAAAAGCAAGATACAGCAAACTGATACCCAACATTAAGCTTAATGGTGAGAAACTTGAAGCAATTTCTCTAAAATCAGGGACTAGACAAGGCTGCCCACTCTCTCCCTACCTATTGAATACTGTGCTGGAAATCTTGGCCAGAGCACTTGGACAACAAAACAAAGTCAAAAGAATAGAAATCTGAAATGAAGAAGTCAAAATGTCACAATTTGTTGATGATATAATAGTATACTAAGTGACCCTTCCAAAATATACTACTTGAGAATTTCTATAGCTGATAAACAAGTTCAGGAAAGAGGCTAGTTATAAAATGACCTCAAACAAATCAGTAGCCTTCCTCTCCTCAAAGGATAAACCTGCTGAGAAAGAATTTTGAGAAAATACACCCTTTACAATAGTCACAAACTATATGAAATACCTTGGTGTGACCCTAACTAAGTAAGTGAAAAATCTGTATGACAAGAAATTCATATACTTCTTCAAAACAAAGAAAAAAACTGAAGAAGATCTCAGAAGATGGAAAGATCTCCTATACTCATGGATTGGAAAGATCAACATTGTACAAATGGCCATCTTACCAAAAGCAATGTACAAATTTAATGCAATCCCTATCAAAATTCCAACTCAATTCTTCATAGAGTTGGAAAGAGCAATTTGCAAATTCATCTGGAATAACAAAAAAAAAAAAAACCTAGGATAGTAAAATCTCTTAACAACAACAACAACAACAAACTTCTGTGGGAATCACCATCCCTGACCTCAAGCTACACTGCAAAGCAATTGTGAGGATAAAAAACAAAACAAAACAAACAAAACACATTGTACTGGTACAGAGATAGACAGGTACAACAATGAAATTGAAGACCTAGAAATGAACCCTCATACCTATGGTCACTTAATCTTTGACAAGGAGCTAAAAACATTCCATGAAAAAAAAAAAAAAAACAGCCTTTTTAACCAGTGGTGTAGGTTCAACTGGCAGTCAGCATGCAGAAGATTGCAAATTGATCCTTTCTTATTACCTTGTACAAAGCTCAAATCCAAGTGGATCAAAGACCTCCACATAAAATCAGGTACACTGAAACTAATAGAAGAGAAAGTAAGGAAGATTTAAAACACATAGGCACAGGAGAAATTTTTCTGAACGGAAGACCAAAATGGTCTATGCTCTAAGATCAAGAATTGAAAAATGGCATCTAATGAGATAGCAAAGTAAGGCTAAGGGCACTGTCAAGGAAACAAAATGGCATCCAACAGACTATGAAAGGATCTTTACTAATCCCACATCTGATAGAGGACTAATATCCAATATATACAAAGAACTCAAGAAATTAGACTCCAGAGACTCAAACAATACTATTAAAAATAGGGTACAGACCTAAACATAGAAGTCTTAACTGATCAGTACCTAATGACTGGGAAACACCTAAAAATGCTTAACATCACTAGTCATCAGGAAAATTCCATTTAAAACCACCCTGAGATTTCACCTCACACAAGTCAGAATAGCTAAGATCAAAAACTCAGATGACACTAGATGCTGGCGAGGTTGCTCCAACATATAATAAGGACACATGCTCCACCATGTTCATAGCAGCCTTATTTATAACAGCCAGAAGCTAGAAAGAACCCAGATGTCCTTCAACAGAGGAATGGATACAGAATGTGTGGTACATTTATACACTGGAGTACTACTCAGCTATTAGAAACAATGACTTACAAAATTCGTAGGGAAATGGATGGAACTAGAGAATATCATCTTCAGTGAGGTAACCCAGTCAAAAAAGAAAACAAATGGTATGCAGTCACTAATAATTGGATACTAGGCCCAGAAGCAACTCACACACCTTATGAAGCTCAAAAAGAAGGAAAGCCAAAATGTGGAAGCTTCAGTTCTTCTTAGAAGAGAAAACAAAACACTCACTGGAGGAAGTACAGGATCAAGTGGAAGCACAAGGTTTGAAGTGGGGATCATTCACGGGCTGCCCACCTGGGGATCCACTGCATGTGTAGCCACTGGGCCCAAGCACTATCACTGAAGCTCAGAGGTGCTTGGTGGCAGGGACCTGATAGGGTTACCTCCTCAGAGGCTCTGCCAGAGCATGCTTGCAGCTAACCATCAAACTGAGCACAGGGATTTCTGTGAGGTTTCTTGGTGCTGGGACCTGGGGAATGAAGGAGCTGAAGGGGGTTGCTGCATCATGGGAAGAACAACATTGTCGAACGTTCAAATACTCCACAGCTTCCATGGACTAGAACATCAACTACTGAGCACACATTGAGAGTCCCATGGTTCCAGTTGCATACGTAGAGGAAAATAGCAGTGTCTGGCATCAATGTGAGAAGAGGCCTTTGGTCCAGTGAAGGCACAGTTTCCCAATGTAGGGGAAATCAAGGCAGTGTGTTGGAGAGGGTGATTGAAAGCTAGTGCACCTCCCTGAAGACATAATATAAACTAAAAGATTCTTAAGGTCTGAAAATTGATTGATAATAATTGTGCAAACCAGTATGCTATAACAAAATGTCTACTATTTCTTTGTAGTTTTGTTTTTATTCTTATTTAAGTAGTTATTATTATTTTTAGGTTTTTCTATACAAACTAATGGGTTAGAATCAATATGGTCATAATTTGTTACTGCTTTCTTGCCAGAAAAGTGAGGCTATCTCTCCTTGTTCTTTGAATATGTACCAGTGTTGGCCAATGCAAGGCAGCAGAAGTGACATTAGGTATTCCTTAAGTCTTGGTTTTGAGGAGGCTTATAGTTTCTTTCTCCTAATGTTCATTTGTGACAAGGGTCAGAGATACAGACAGTGAAGCTGAGGCATCTCAGCCATTCCAGGATAAGGTTCAAATATGGAAAGTCATTTGGAACTAGGTGATTCCCACCTAGCCCGAGAAGCTGCTGTGGAGACAGCAATGAGCAAAAATCATGTCCAAGATGTGAACAAGCCATCCTCAGTGAACCTCACTCAGTCTGTCAACCGTGATCTTATAAGCAAGGAAATCTTTGTGTGAAGTAGTCAAGTTTCAGTAGATGGTGTTCTATAGTATCAGACACCTAATAGATAAAGGAAACCATTAAACAGTGGGCAGAAATACCACTACCTAAATCATTTCAACTATATTCCCCAGCATTTGTCACATACTGACACAATTAAAAGGTCTCATAAGTTTTATTTTAATCCATTCAGATATATTTAATATGGATTGGTGCATAAAAAATAGAAAGATGAATAAATAAATAACTAGACAAGGAATATAAAGATAAAAAAGGAATGGAAGGAGGAGATCGAAGGAGGTACCAAGGAGAAGAGGAAGAAACTTTACAGTTAACATATAATATTTTATTGTTTTTGCTTAGGAAAATTTCCATACCAGTACGTAACTTCCTTCTTCATTCTTTTCAGTTACTGTGAGATTAATGTAATTGACTATTTTATTTAGCAAATGTATATCTATGTGCTGTTTAGTAGTTGACATATTTTCCTGAAAGAGTATGAGTCACAGCAATTAATTTTATACTTTTTGCCATAAACATATATATGCATATGTCAAGGGAAAAGGACTTTCTTAGAAAACTAATGTCTTAGTTAGGGTTTTTCTGCTGTGAAAAGGCACCATGACAAAGGCAAGTCTTATAAAGGACAATGTTTTATTGGGGCTGGTTTATAGGCTCAGAGCTTCATCATCATCAAGCCAAAAAAAGAACTGAGGCACACATGGCGCAGGAGGAGCTGGGAGTTCTACATCTTTATCTGAAGGCTGCTAGCAGAATACTGACTTCTAGGCAGCTAGGTCGAGGATCTTAAGCCAATACACACAGTGACACACCTACTTCCACAAGGCCACACATCCTAACAGTGCTACTCCCTGGGCCAAGCATATACAAACCATCACAATTATGTACATGTTTATCTTTTGATGTCAACTTCCCAATTGTGATCTTTGAACTTTTTATCCACTTACTGTGTTTACTTCTTAAACTCAGAGGTTATTTTTGTTAGTTGATATCTAAGTTGCATAAAGATACATGAGTTTATTTCACCATATTTAAGCTTCAAACGGTCCTAAAGGTCATGGATAATCATCCTTCCTTGACTTTTTGAGAACTGCTTCAAAGTTCAGTGATTTATGTATTCAGGTTTCCCGTACTTGGAGCAACTAGTTAGCCAATGCAAAGAATATCTTTTAAGATGCATTCAGAGAGAATATAATTCACCTTGAGACCCTGCAAGCAGTTGATGGTCAGGAAAAATTAAGAGCATCGCCAAATTCACTCGGCCTTAACTAAGTTGACTGGCAGTCATTCTTAGTGGGTTCTAACAAGATGCAGAAATTTAGAGAAACATTTGAGCAAACATTGGGTGTAGCTCAGAATCACAGAATTGAATACCAACAAAACTTCAATGCATCCAAAGGTAAAATTATTCTATTCACATACAATCTAAAATTATAGAACACAGCAGAAAATACAGCAAACAAGATATATACCCTGCATAGTGTTTGATCCTTGCTACTTCCTTTCCAGAGGTGTTACATGTCAAAGAATGATCTTTGACACCCTGGAAGATAATGGTGGCTATATGTAACACTGACCAATTATTTCTCTGCTTATCCCAGGATGCTTGTTACTTCCTGTAGAGAATGTTGCATCGAAGTAGGGAGCAAACTCAATCTCTTCTCACCAGTAAACTTTAAATTCTGAAAACTGAAACTGTAGATTCAAAACCTGGAGGAACTTAGCAGCAGATACTTTGTCCCTACTCTATACTTTCCTAAGGGAAAAACATCACTTATATGTGGGTTGTAGGCTACCAGAACCTAGCAATAAAAATGACCATTAAATGAAGTTTATATTGTCAGCCACTGAGCCCAGACCTAGCAATCCATCTTTTACTTGTCTTTTAGATTATCTGTGACATATTAGTCTTTGTGTTTTTTTACTTATTAGATACTCTGTATTTATATTTGAATTGTTATTTCCTTCCCACACCCTGCTTTAATCCCCATACCCCTCCACTTGTCTTTACAAAGGTGCACTTGCTCCTGATCATCCTCTCTACCCCAGTGCCTTCATATTCCCCTACATTGGGAAAATGTGTCATCACTGGACCAAAGGCTTCTTCTTACATTGATGCCAGACATAAATATCTTCAGCTACATGCTCAACTAGAACCATAGATTTCTCAATGTGTGCTCATTGCTTCTTAGTGTTTGGGTCTTTGAGGGTGGCAGTGAGTTCTGATGGCAGTGACTCAGTTCTGTCACCATACATAGTCTCAGTTTTGAGAGCTCTTGTGAGGCTATTCTGGGAGCTTAGCCTTCTGCCTGCAGTTCCCGAGTCCTATGGGTGGAGACCTGACTCTCTCTCTGGGTCTCAACAAACACTTTACAGCAGAGCACTAAGCTTCCTGTGCTCTTAGAACTCCTGGTGTTGCCTCCCAGGACAGCCAGTGGACTTGTGTGTCAGGCTCACCTGTGGCTCAGGTGGAAGAGCACTTGTGAGTCTTTTCAGGTGCTCAGCCTTCTGCAGGTAGATCCTGACTGCTTATGATGGAGACCCGGTCCACTCTTTAGATGGAAAAACACCCCTCCAAAAAAAGAATTTGACAAATTTTTAGGAATTGAAAATAATAAAGAGAACATCAGACCAATCTCACTTATGAATATTGATGCAAAAATACTCAAGAAAATCCTTGCAAACAAAATCCAAGAACACATCAATACGATCATTCATCATGATCAAGTAGGCTTCATCCCTGGGATGCAGGGATGGTTTAATACTAAAATCCATCAATGTAATCCACCATATAAACAAACTCAAAGAACAAAACCACATGGTCATCTCATTAGATGCTGAGAAAGCATTTGACAAAATCCAACACCCTTTCATGTTAAAAGTCTTGGAAAGAACAGGAATCCAAGGCCCATACCTAAACATAATGAAAACAATATACAGCAAACCAATAGCCAACATCAAACTTGATGGGAAACTTTAGTGGGAAACTTGAAGCAATCCCACTAAAATCAGGGACTCGACAAGGCTGCCCACTCTCTCCCTACCTATTCAACATAGTACTGGAAGTCCTGGCTGGAGCAATTAGAGAGCTAAAGGAGATTAAGGGGATACAAATTGGAATGAAAGAAGTAAAAACATCCCTATTTGCAGATGACATGATAGTGTACTTAAGCCACCCCACAAATTCCACCAGAGAACTCCTATAGCTGATAAACAAGTTCATCAAAGAGGCTGGATATAAAATTAACGCAAACAAATCAGTAGCCTTCCTATATTCAAAGGACAAACTTGTGAAGAAAGAAATTAGTGAAAAGATACCCTTCACAATAGTCACAAAAACTGTGAAATACCTTGGTGTGACTCTAACTAAGCAAGTGAAGGACCTGTATGACAAGAACTTCAAACCTATAAGAAAGGAAATTAAGGAAGATCTCAGAAAATGGTAAGATTTCCAATGCTCATGGATTGGAAGGATCAATTTTTTAAAAATTGCCATCTTACTAAAAGCAATCTACAGATTCAATGCAATCCCCATCATAATTCCAATCCAATTCTTCATTGAATTGGAAAGATCAATGAGCAATTTCATCTGGAATAACAAAAGACCTAGAATAGTGAAATCTATCCTCAACAACAAGAAAACATCTGGGGAAATCACCATCGCTGACCTCAAGCTATATTACAAGGCAATTGTGCTAAAATCTACATGGTACTGGTACAGAAATAGGCATGTGGATCAATGGAATAGAATATAAGATCCAGAAATGAGCCCTCATATATATGGTCACCTGATTTTTGACAAAGGAGCTTTAAACATTCAATGAAAAAAGGACATTCTATTCAACAAATGGTGTTGGTCCAACTGGCACTCAGCATGCAGAAGAATGAAAATAGACTCTTTCTTATCTCTTTGTACAAAGCTCAAGTGTAAGTGTATCAAAGATCCCCACATTAAACTAGGTACACTGAAATTATTAGAAGAGAAAGTAAGGAAAACCTTAGAACACATAGGCACAGGAGAAAATTTCCTGAACAAAACACCAATGGCTCATGCTCTATGGAAAAGATTGACAAATGGGACTTAATGAGATTGCAAAGTATCTGTAAGGCTAAGGACACTGTCAAGAAAACAAAAAGGCAGCCAACAGAGTGGGAAAAAATCTTTACCAACACAAAATCAGATAGAGGCCTAATATCCAAGGTATACAAAGAACTCATTAAGCTAGACACCAGAGAATCAAACAACCCTATTAAAAATGGGGTACAGAGCTAAGCAAAACGTTCTCAATTGAGGAATATCGAATGGCTGATAAACATCATATAAGGAAGTGCTTGACATCCTTTGCCATCAGGGGAATGCAAATCAAAACAACCCTGAGATTCTACCTCACACCAATCAGATTGGCCAAGATCCAAAACTCAGATGACAGCAGATGCTGGTGAGGTTGTGGAGAAAGAGGAACACTTCTCTACTGTTGGTGAGGTTGTAAACTGATACAACCACTCTGGAAATCATTCTGGCGGTTCCTCAGAAAATTGGACATAGCACTACCTGAAGATCCAGCTATTCCACTTCTGGGCATTTACCTCAGAGACACTCCAACTTACAACAAAGATACATGCACTACAATATTCATTGTAGCTCTATTTATAATAACCTGAAGCTGGAAAGAACCCAGATGTCCTTCAGTAGATGAATAGATACTAAATTGTGGTACATTTACACAATGGAGTACTACTCAGCTATTAGAAACAATGACTTAACTAAATTCTTAAGAAAATAGATGCATCTAGAGAATATCATCCTGTGTGAGGTAACCTAGTCACAAAAGAACAGACATAATATGCAGTCACTAATAATTGGATACTAACCCCAGAAAGCTCTGAACACCCCAGAAACAACCCACAGACTGTGTGAAGTTCAACAAAAAAAAAAAAAAAAATTATGCTCAATCCTTACACACCAAGAAAACTTTGACTAATTCCGCGTTACATTTTGTTTTTCATGTACTTTTTGCTCATTGTAACTAGTAAGACCTTAATGCACACTATCAAACCTTTGGAAAAACAAAGGTAAGCACAGACAAAAATGTATTCGTATGCATTTATGCAAAAATGCTTAAAATTTTTTTATCTTTGTTTTTAAAATAAAGTTGTTCAAAAAAATTGCACCATAAGTTTCTTAGGAATTGAAAATAACTGCCAAAAAATTAACATAAAATAGTTTATGTTTGGAGGATGACGTTTATGATTGGAATTGCTTGATGTTTAAGGAAGTGTTATTGTAGTGGTTCTTAACCTGTCCGTTGCATCCCCTCTGGGGCCTAAATAACCCTTTTATAGGGGATGTCTAAAACCATTAGAAAACAAGATATTTACATTATGATTCACAGCAATAGGGAAATTACAGTTAGGAAGTAGCAATGAAAATAAGTCTATGGTTGGGAATCACCACAACTCGTGATACTGTAAAGGATCACAGTATTGCACAGCTTGAGAACCAGAGGTTTTGAGTTTTACTCAATGCCAGTTGTTCCAGTAGAAATGGGCATTCTGCCATCTATACCACTCAACATGATTCCTGTAACAACTTAGGGGTCATGGGAGGAAAGTCAGGTTCAAATATTATACTGGTTCAAAGCCAGCAGCCAAACCATCCCTTTTAACATGTCCCGTGCAAACTATCGAGTTTAGATATTTCCCAATTACATGAAGCCCATTGCAAGAACCAGATTTACTAAATATAACAATAGAATGTGGCAAGAAGAAACCGTCAGTTACAAATACGGCCAGGTGAGCTTTACCGTTTAAACAATTCTCAGTGGCTTCTGCCGCTTTCTCTTATTACTTATTTTTTTAATATTACTACCGTATAATTTTTATACTTAATCTTTGTTTATTAAAATTTAGTGACACAATGCCAAATCAATTAAAACATTTGAAATGCATGTATGTATACATACATATAAAATATTGTATACATATACATACATTGATATGGCCTGATAATTCAAAATTGCATTTTTCTTAAAAGAAATTTTTATAGCTGTCCTTTTTTTTCTTTTTTATTGGTACTTAAAATTGTTTCTGCTGAGCCATTGGAATGTAGTGGCTGTCACAGAGTTAACATAGGTAAAATCTATGTTTATTTCCTGAAACTCATACAAGATTAAAATATTTCAGTTCACTTTACTCAATCTTCCACGTTTTACAAGTGTGTCCTACCTACTGTTGTAAGTTTATTCTTTTGTAAGATTTCTATTGCATTTTAATTATCCATATTACTTTTTCATTTTTCTTATTAAAACAATTTATCGTCAGAGTCACTGGAGGTTATCACTGAATTAACTCCAAAACTCTTCTAATTTATTACTGTGCCCATTTTCTATCTCTTTTTCTTCTGATATGATTATAAAACCTCATCTTTTCTCCTAGGTGTCTTTTGCTTTTCTTATCTCAGGTTCCTCCCCACATCTTATTAACTTTCCTGAAAGTCTTATTCAATAAAAGATAGTCTTTCCTGGTTCACACCTTATTTCTCTGACATTAAAGAATTAAGCTGTGCATGTATGTGTGTGGAGGTACGGATATATTTGTCCTTGTAAAAGGAGATTTAAAATTAATGCAATGTATATGGAATAATTAAGAAATCTCAGCATAATTTAGCATTTAATTATAGGTCATTATTATCTATCTACCTCTATATGTCTCTTCTCATTCTTTGTCTCTGTGTCTCTCTGTCTCTCTGTTTCTCTCTCTCTCTGTATGTAAAAAATATATACCTTCTTTGTATTCTATTTTAATCTCGATTTTGTTTACGTATATCTTTATCATTATAATCTTTTAAATGGCTAAATGTAGTAGTGAGCATTTTGGAAAAATAGGAGCAACATTTTAAAAATAATAAATACTATTTATTATAAAAAGTTAACATAGATTTTATTCACATAAATCTTTTAGAGGCAAGGTTGCATACTGAGGAGCTGCAAAACATGGTAGTATCTAAGGGATTTTTTTTTTACCCAGAAATCAGTTTCAGTGTTAGGGTGGCAATGTTAATACTGTTGAGACTGAACAAGTTATAGCTTTGAAACATAATTTTATAATAGACTAAAACTATACTTCTCAATGGCCAAATCATCAGTCCAAGGATACTCCACCACACTGCAGAGCAGAGATTCCACCCAGCAATTTAAACTAGATCACACTCCAGAGATATGAGAGATGATCTGTGAATGGCAGTTCAAATGCTTTTGGAGGGAGCAGACGATAAAAAGGAGAAAAGGGGTCACTAAAGCAAAAGTATTATATAACGTTACAGATAAACTAAATTGTAAAAATTAAAACTAAGAAATAGAGGAAACAGAATTTAGAATTATACCCTTTTTCTGAAAATTTACCATAGTAATAAAACATCAGACCTTAATTAGAAACATTGACCATTTGAAATGGGATATATCATAACAAATCACCCAATATAATAGTGCATTTAATTCTACAAGATGAGGTTAAGATGAAGCAAAATAGTTGAGCATGCGTAAAGTAATTTAAAGATTGAGAAGTCAAAAATCTAAGCATTGATTTACAAATACAATAAATAGAACTGGGTTATTATCTCCAAAATAAAGAAAAATAAAGAGGCACTGGAGAAGAAGACGGAGGGAGAGTGGAGGAGAGGGAAACTGAAATAGAAGAGACAGATCACGTAAAGATGGACACAGATGAATAATTGAAGCAACATACCATATGGATCAAGAGCTTAGGAGATGTGTGTTCATTTATTAAGTTTTAATCTTATAGCATTTCTGTTTCAGTATTCTTCCTGTAGATGTGCATACTTTAATTATTATATCTTTGGTAAAAAAAATTTACTAGCTATAAAGCTCCAGTTTAATAATGTTTTGTTTTCTTTGTATGGTTTAGAAATAACTTTTAGATCACTTTGGGTTTAAGAATATTTCCGTGCCTTTCTGTGAACATCTGAAATAAATGTACATTTCCCTTAATCATTTTGATACAAGTATTCTCTATTTAAAAGTGTATACTACCAATGTCAGGTTTGTAAAATACCTGTCTGTGTTTTATAAGGTAAACAATAATGAACATGTTTTGAACTATAAAACAATAGCAACAAAACGAATCATACAGCTAGAAAAGCAACACAATAATTTGATTTTCTACCCACATTCAATAGTGAAAAAAATTAGTATACTAGCTACAAAATAAATTATGTGATTTTATTTTCAAGAATATATAATTGTGACCAATATTTCAATGCAATCAATGCAGCCATGTCTAAGTTTTATTCATAAGAAACCTTATTTTATACTTATATCCTCATTGTACAAAATCATATCCCTTGAAAACTCAGCTGCTGAAGAACAGAACAAATCAAAACAAACCACAACAACAAAACACAATAGGAGAAATGGTCTCTTTCTGAGATAATAGTTTTCCAGAGATCTGGCATCATCTAGTGAGGATGCAGGAGGAAATACTGAGATCACAGTAGGTGTGAGCAGCTAAGAGGACTTCTGATTGTACTGACAGGACAAGGAGATGTGGGTTAGGAGAGAAGCAAATGGGAGCTCAAATGAAAATATTAAAAGAACATTTCAACTTTAAAATTATGCTTCTTGACAAAAAGCATGAATCCATTTTCCAGAAATTACTGAAGGTAATAAGAAGTACAATACATGGTTCTCAGAAACAGGGAGAAGGATTCAGACTTTCGATTCAAATTAAATTTTGGTGTGTGTGTGTGTGTGTGTGTGTGTGTGTGTGTGTGTTATAACATATATATATGTTATAAAAATCATTCGTGTTTGAAGCTAATAATATCACATTGTAATAGAAAATTAAATATGTACATAGATACCCATTCACGGCTTTTCAAAATTGCCTACAATTATTTTTTGAAAATAGACTACTTGCTTTAAATGCTTCTTATTCCATCCATCGAATATTCATTGAAGGCTGGCTATACATTATGGCTTCAGAAGATCACTGTAAAGATACACATGTGATATGAACTATATTATGAAAAAGACTGTCAATGACATTTGAGGCATTGAGATACTCTGCCATTTACTTCCTATTTGGCAGCAGAAATCAGTTTTATTGGAATGGTTTGCTTTCTTGTTGTCTTTAAATTACAGCAACCGAACAAAGAGAACTGTATATGGTAATGGAGGAAAAAGCTCTATTGTATAGAAGCTCGAGCTGTTTCACAATAAGGACCCCCTACAAGCAAAAGAAATTGAGTCTAAGTTGCAATATTGATTATACTCCTCTACTTTTGTACAATAAACACTTCTCTGACTCTGGAGTCATGCTAGTGAAATGACTAATTAAGATATTATTAAACTGAGTCAATAATAGAATGGAACATAGATCTAAATTAGCTTTTAATAATCCTAGAATTTTATTTTCTTAAGTAGTAAACATGAAAAATGTGAATTAAATTAAGTATACCCAAACACTGTGCTTTGCAGAGAATTGGGAATAGATAGTTTATGGTTGCAATATAACTTTATATAAATAAAAACAATGGTGATGATGAGTTCTTTCCAAAGAATGAGTAGGGTAGATAATCACAATTTAGTAATCAGGGATAGAATCAAGTAGATAAAACAGTCTCCCTACAGCATCATATTTTGTATTATCTTGTAGAAGAGAAGAAATATACAGGGGAAACATTTTACCTCTAATGAACTCTAATTTTGATAATCGAGTTGCCAATTAACAGAGTAATTGCAAGTTACTTTAATGTCACAGTTCTCATTCAGCTATTTTCCAGCAACTCTCTATGTATGGGCTAAATACTTGAAGTAATAAGTTTTAAGCATTTCTCAACCCAGAGCTTACCTTAGTATAAATGATAAATTTAGAGGTCGCATTTTCTTGGAAGAGCCAGAGAACCTGATCCCATCATAAACTACTCCAGGCAGAAGATTCCAAAAGTAAATTTGAACTGACCTCTTTTGAAATAACTCCTATTATCTTGCATTTGTAGCCACAAGAGATTTGTCTGGCTATATATGGATTTCCACATCTGTCAGCTATAAGTGCACTTCATTGGCCTGTTAAATCCGAGAAGCCGAAATAGATGACAATGATTTGACAGTGATCAAGCCTTTGAGCTTTGCTTAATTTTACCACATCATGGGGTAAAGTTGGTTCCTCCACTGGGTTCATTCTGTAGGTTTATTCAAAGAACTTAGAGGAAAGAGTTCATCGGAAAGGCAAATGGAGTCTTGCGTCTGCCATCTTGCCCTTCTTAGAGTGAGTGCTGACCACACAGCCTGTCTAGCAGTGGGTCCTGCAGGGAGAAGGGAATAGAAATTGTTCATGCTTGCACCTATGCTCTCTGCCACCAAACCCCAACATCAGCAAAAGAACCTTAATAAGATTCCCCTGTGCCCAGTTTCTCAACAGATCCTTTCCCCTGCTCCTTCCTTCCTTTCCAACTGATTAAAACAAAATGGAGGCAGGAACCCCTTGGCCATGAGTCCAGGGTGATACACACCAACCCCCCGTGTGGAAAACATATCGCTTTATTTTTTGTGCTCCTATCCCCTTTCCATCTCCAGCAAATGAATGGCCAGCGTAATAAGGAGCGCCCATTTCTGCCTCACACTGGGCTTCATCATTTTATCATTAGACTTTAGAAAGTATTTTCCAAACTGAAGTTAATGAAAAAGCCAAGTGGTTCTGTCATTCTTTGTATGGTCTCTGTATTATTTTCCTCAGTGTGGTGAGGTGGAACGAGCAATCGGGAAATACCAGTGCAGAGAGAACCTTGTCTGTAGGAAGCTACTAGAGCTCTCCCCTCCAGGACAGTAATATAGGTTGTGACATTATTTAGCACAGATGAGAATGAAATACATTTACAGCCCACCTACTCCGTGTACCAAAGCTCCTTCCATATCACATTGTTCACTGCTGCTGAGGCAAAAAAAATTGAAGTCTAATGCCAGACTATGTCTGCTGACATCTGACCAAACACTGAATATTAACATTACCTGTCCAATTATTACCATAGTCCCACAGTTTCCAGCTTTGATGGAAGCTAACAATTGCAGTAGAAGAAGAATGTGGACCCTCTTCCAAAGATGTTCCTCTTGTTCCTAATGGCCTTACTTTATGGCAGGTTTGGGGAGTTTCAAGAAAAAAAAATATGAGCACGTAGCACATAACCAGCTCATTATAATTCATTATATGGATTTTAACATTGCACTTCTTGGCAAGCCAAGGAAATCGTGTTGCATGCCAATGTCATTTTCGGGCCAGAAACTCTTAAGGTAATATCATCAGTTTTCTCTGCTTTCAGACTAATAATTAAGTCAAGCTTCCAAGCTCCTGGTAATGTATTTAATATTATTACGCAGAACACTTGAATATGAAGTAAAGCTCAGCACCTCTTGGCCTCACAATGTTAATATCACCATTAATGAACTCACTATCATTTTTCTAACTATGAAATAAAAAGAGTGCTATTATTTTCTGCTCTTAATAAGAACCTTCATATGTCCACACTTTAAGCCAGCTGGAATTCAACACAAGGAACAAAGGAAGAGGCAAAAGAAAAGTGGTAGATAAACTGTCATCTCTTTTTAACCAACACCTTTGAGAAATGCTTTTAACTTCCCAAAATATGGACTTTCCAATACATCTTAAATTCAATGCTGTATTCTTGGAGAATACCAGTATAGAGAGAGCTCTGTCTATAGGAAGCTGTTGGAGCTCTCCTTTCCAGGACAGTAATATAGGTGGTGACTTCATTTAGCACAGATGAGAACAAAATACATTTACAGTCGGTATGCAGGTACCAAAACTCCTTCCACATCACACCATTTTGATTTTAACGAGGAAGTGTAGACTCTCTTAGGAAACACATCTTAATGTCTGCTCAATGGCTGATTAGTGGTTCCAAAATATTCAGAAAGGACTTGAAAATCATACTGATTTTAGGTCCATAGGTCAGAAAAATGGGAAAATCCCACCAAACACTTGCCACATTCACATTAAAGTAATATACATGCTTTGTGTCTTTGTTACTTGTTTAATTTGCAGTGTTTTAAACATTAAAGGAATGGTCCCATGAAGACAGAAGTCCAATAATGAAAGAGGAGTCAGTTGCTGAAAACAACAAAGGTGGAAGACAGTGGTCACACAAATGCTGTAAGACACCCCACACTTGGAAGATGCAAAAATTATTATTTATACAGGGTATTAATATGAACATAGTGTTCATGGGCATGTGCGATATATTATCAGTTCATATGGAGCCTTTTATCTTTCTGGGTAAAGCTATCTCAAAACAAAGCAAAACCTACAAGTACATTTTTTAGAGATTAATCTCATTTGTTCTACATTCTACATAACTATTTACTAAAATGAAAATTGTAAGTATGGTCCTGTTGTTTCTAGTTTGAGTTTTGTTTCTTTGTTTAGTCCTCATTCTCTATAATAAATTTGAAATAGCAATGGAACACTCATATTGGCAAATAAGAACTTCCAACCTTCCTTTCCCCCATCCCAAGACACTTGTGCTCTGAAGTTTGTTTTTAATTTTTTCTATAATTAAATCTGAATTTCCATTTTAAAAGTAGTGGCATAGTGATTTGAATAGTGTCTGCATGGGAAGGTATTAGACGCCATCATCCAACAAGAAAAGAAATACTACTTCTAAAGGAGGCACACAATCAAAAACAAAATATAAACAATATAAACAATCCAAAAGAGAGAGAGAATGGGGAAAGAAATTTACAAGCAATATATTTTATGCTTTGCTATTTTTTAATGCTATGGGGAGATGGATGAAAAAATTGATGCCAGCAACTAGGACAATTGTCATGGTACAGAAATACAACTCTTTTCACCATCTAAGAGTTAAAACACACACCTCTGTGGACTTCTTATGACTTACTTATTCTCCCCCAGGCTGCCCTATTATATAACCCAAGTGACAGCAAACCTAAGCCCCTTACAGGACACTGTACCTTATTTACACCAGTAATTCAACTGGAATATCAAATTCTTTCTATTCTTTCCACAACAGCACCTTACATTTTTCCAAATACATGAAATTATTTTAACAAACTGAACCTAATCTGACATATTAATCCCACCTCCACAGATCAATCCTCCCTTTTTCCCATTCATCATGTTATAAAGGCCTGAAACTTTATGAGTCTACGGAAATGTCTTAAGCTGTGGAAACACAAATTATGAAGGTATGAGGGTATAAAAGCATAATTACATAATTCTGTATGTGCAAGTGGTCATCTTCTAAATATAGACAAATTTCTTCTTATTGTGCTATAAATATCTCTGTCAAAATCTATATATCTAACCCTATGGGAAAAATGTTAATGCTTGTAATCTAGAACCTATTAGGGTTTTATTATAATTTTATTATAACTTATAGAAATGAGTCTACTGTCCTTCATACAATGTAGATTTCAGTACAGAGAGCATATAAAGGTAATGCTAACATGTTTAAAACTTTTATCTCTTTTATAAACTTAAAACATTCATTTAAGTATCAAGAAATCAACTTAAATCCACCTCTCACAAGTCAAAGAAACTCTAGATAAATACTACTGTCTACTAAAAAGCATATATTCTTCACCTGTCTATTCCTTAGTATGGAATTGCTCCCCCTTTGCCTGGTCTTGGGACTCCCCTTACCCTGTTAGCCAGACCATGAGCCTAGAAATTTTAAATGTAGACCCAAGCTACATATTTTTCCCCTAAACTTTTTTGTCCCTAGTCTATCTCTCCCAGCAGAATTTAAATCCACTACAGATGGCTCTCTAGCATTTCACTAGTTCCAGATGTTTCCCTCAGCATCTGAATGCTAGACAGTTCCACAGTGGCTAGCCACAGATGGGTCAACCTCACAAAAAGTTTCAGTGCTTTCCCCTACCCCCAGGCCATCCCACTGAGACACGGCCTGCTCTTCCAGACCTTGACCAAGATTCCAGATTCCTTGAGTCCTTAACAATGACACCTTAATATCAACAGAAAGTAGCCAGTGAGGATGATGGCCACCTATCCAAGACCCGACAAAACAGTAATTAAACATTATTTAATGATTGGTGGGAATGAAGGGCTCTGGCAGGCCCAAGCATGGCAAACTCGGGCCTGAGCTAGCCTGGCAACTACATGTTTTGTCCTTTATTTTTTCTTCCCTCTTGCTCAAAATGTTTAGATACATTCCTACAGCTATCCCCCTAGGTCCATTCCATTATTTGTCCACTGACTCATTCCTGAGACAAAATAACAAGGTGCAACAGTGATTTTGGTTTTTTGTTTTGTTTTGTTTTGTTTTGTTTTTTTTTTTAATTTGGCTAACGTCCAGATCAGGACTTACTAACTCACTCTAGCACAGACTCTATTCTTTTCCCATTAAAAATCCCAGTCCTAGGGGAAAAATAAACAAACAAAGAAAGAAAATCCAAAGAAACAAGCAAACAAAAACCCTGCTGCTGCTGCTGCTGCTGCTGCTGCTGCTGCTGCTGCTGCTGCTGCTGTTTCCTGTCCAGCCTTCTTTGATCCAGAAGAAGCGACCCCCTCCTCTTCACCTCCTGTCCCTCTGCAGCAATAACTCTCCTTTGTGCTGAGAATTTGATATCTGGGTGTGTCCTCCACTGACTCTGCTGTGACAGCCAATTCGGCCAAAGAGCATATGTTACTCTTACAGAGACCAGAGATGAATTCCCAGCATCCAACTCAGATGATTCAAACCACTTATGATTTCATTTCCAGGGACTGTGATGTCTTGTTTTGCACTCCATGTAATGCTGAACTTCTGTGCATTTACTCACACGTAGGCACACATACATAAAACAATTAAAAATAAAAACAAAATCTTAAAAACTAATATGAAATAAAAGGAAATGGATCAGACCAGAATCATTGGATAAAGTGAGTACCTTTTTAAGACTTGAAAACACATAGGCTTCTTCTGATTCCTCTTAAAATGTGTGCTAATGAAATAATACATTTCTACAAAAACTTTATGACTTCCTATATTCAATGCTGTATATTGAATATTCTATCTTCCCACTTTCCGAGCAATAACTCATTACATTGTGCCTATATCAAACATAATAAAGCAAATTAAGTACATTTTGCTGTAAAAAGATGTGGACATTACATCATCTGGCTACTATATCAAAGGTCCATTTTCTATTTCTATATGTTATGCGTCTTTAAATGCAACTGTTGATCAACAGTGTTTAGTTCAAAGTAACAGTCTAGTTGAAGTGTTCCCCTTTCTCTTTTAGTTTTGATATTATACTACAATTATGTCATACTCCCTTTCTTTCATTCTTCCAAGTTTACCTGGAATTCTATTTTAAAGTACAGTAGAACCCACTGATTGGTGGACTGTCAGTTTTAGTCATAATAGACTTTCAATTTGAGCCATTCAATTGAGTGAATAATAATGTTTCATTTAACTTCCAACTGGTAGTTTTTTTGACAATGAAGGAAGTGAAATATCTTTGTATTCCATCTTGTTTTCTTAAGTAGATGCTTATGACTTGAGTTAATTTTCTCACAGAAAGTATTCTCTCATTACACTTTAGAGGTCTTTTTATGATGTATATGCATGCTGTTTTTGTCAAATTGCAACCCCCTTTTTTCATCGCTAGTTCAATTATGCTCTTAGCTTTTCATAAATTGTATCCTTTATTTTAATGTAGTCCAGTATTGCTATCATTAAGGTTAATGCCTTAAATTTAATAGTTTAATTTTCATATTTACATATTAATATATGTTATATTTTGAGAACCTCACTAATTGGTCTTGAATTGGCCCCATGTAAGCGCTCTACTGTAGCCCTGTGTAACTGAAACTATAGGCATGGCTTATAGGCCTCTGATTAGTTTATTCTCCTTTGCACATTAAAATCAGGACTATGTGGTATCTTGATATGTGAATATTATACAATGTCCTGATGAAATTCAACACAGCAGTATATTAGAGTATTCTTTTTATAATAGTGTGATATGTGATTGTAGATGACTATAACATATTGTACGAGTCAAATAATCTTGATGGGATTGTGAATGTTTCTGCCACAAAGATTAATGTTCATTTCACACTACTTGAGCAATCTAGGCCCGGCCTAAACTTTTAAAATTACTGCCTTGTGTTTTTCCAGCTCTTTTCTTTTAGATTCACATATATAATACACTAAGAATTGATTTTTCTATATGATGTAAAAGAGTGACCAAGCTTCATTTTTTATATAATGGATAATGTACACAACCTGTATCATTTATTGAAAGTATGTTTCTGCTTTGCTGCACTATGCAGTATACATATATCATACCTGAGAATCTAGATTTCTGAACTATCCATTTTTTCCCATTGGTGAGTTTCTCTTTCTTCTACCAATATTATATTTTAACTCTTCCATCTTCTTAAGTACTTACATCTGGTTAGGTAAACCCTTCCTTGACTATTGCCCTTTGTTTATAAGGGTCCTTAAATTTCTTGGTTTCTTTGTCTTTTTATTTTAATTTTACATTTTTAGTGCCAAGTAGCTCATACATACATAAGCAGAAAAACAACTGTTGGCCTTTGGAAGAGATTTTCGTTCATTGATAGACTTCCTTAGAGAGAACTGGATATTTCATTAACAAATCTTCAATACTATTTATGAAATACAAATTTCCATTAATTTTATCTTTTACATATTCTTTTTATAACATATGATCATGCTCAGAGGACAGATATCAAACATCTTCAATTTGGTCTTATATATTTCACATTAAAACATCAACACTAACTTTTTACTTTATTGCTTATTCATATGGACTGAAATGCATTTTGTTCTTTGACTGGTACTTTTTTAAAGCAAGAGCATCTGAACTTGATGCAAAAAACCTAAGTTAAGGAAAGCTAAGCATGTTGGTATGCATCTGTCAAGTCAGTAGTGACAAGGTAGAAATAGAAGTAGGCAGAATTCTGCAGCTCACTGGCTAGACAGCTGAGCCTATTTGACAAGTTCTACACCAGATCAAAAACCTATCTTTAAGAACGTATATGATATTCACTCACTGACAAGCAGATACTATCCCAAAAAGTTCTGAATAACCAAGAAACAACTCACAGACCTTATGAAGCACAAAAGGAAAGAAGGCCAGAATGTGGATGCCTCAGTTCTTCTTAGCAGGGAGAATAAAGCACTCACAGGAGGAAATTCAGAGACAAATAGAGTAGCAGGAATTGAAGAAAAGATCATCCAGAGACTGCCTCACCTTGGGATCCATCCCATATGCAGCCACCAACCCAGTTACTATTGCTAATACCAAGAAGTGCTTACTGGCAGGAGCCTGATAAGGATGCCTCCTCAGAGGCTCTGCCACAGTCATACAGATACAGTTGAGAATGCGTGCATCAGTCTGAACACAGAGACCCCAATGGAAGAGCTATAGAAAGAAAAGAAGGAGCTAAAAATGTTTGCAACCCCATGGGAAGAAGAACATTATCAATTAAACAAACCCCCCACAGCTCACAGGGACTAAAACACCAACCAATGAGCACACACGGAGAGACCCATGTCTACAGTTGCATATGTAGCAGAGAATAACATTGTCTGGCATCAATTGGAGAAGAGTTATGGTGTGTTTTCCCAGTGTAGGGGAATGCCATAGTGCTAAGGTGGAGAGAGTGTTTCAGAGACAGAGCACCTTCATGGAAGGAAGTGGAGGTGGAGGGGGGATGGGAGTGGGAAAAAAGTGGATAACATATGAAATGTAAATAGTGAGACCATTCAATAGAATTTTTTAAAAAATAAATAAAAGTAATATTTTTTTTTAAATGTAGAGTGCACCTAAAGGAAAAACAGATAACTGTGTTTGTGGTGGGTAGATAACTTTGTCCCAATAAAATCATTGGTTTCAATGCATGACCATGGGGAATATTAGTAGAGCTGCCTCATATTCACACCAGTTTGTTAATAAAGGTTTCTTGATGTGCCTTTTAAAACCAATGAAAAAAATTTAATGAAAATAAGGAGTGGAGGGGACCTTTTCAAACTTCCATATGACATGTGCATAAACTGAACGTAAATAATCTACTTAATGCCCAAATCTTAAAATACTTTTCTTCTGATATTGTGAATGAAACAAGTAAATCGTTTTGAGAGATTTCCATCTCATCAGGCTCCATAGATAGAGTTAGGCCTCCTCCATGCTATTAGAAGTGTATGCGGACTGGGGTTTTAGATCAACCTGCCACTCCACAGCACCTCTCAGTAAAAGGAAACCTCACTTGAGAAAGTGGCTCTTTCAGATTGGCTTCTAGGAATGTCTCTGAGGGATTTTCAGTGGAATTACTGTGGGAGGCCTGAGCACACTGGGCAGGGCCATTACCTTGGCAGGTGATCCTCAGGGGTGGAAGAAAGGTAGCTGGAACCTGGAGAGCCAGCCAGGAAGCAGCGCTCCTCCTGGTCCTTTCATCTGAGTCCCTGCCCAGTGAACCTGACCTAGTTTCCCTCAGAGATGGATTCTGATATAAGTCCCTACATTCTCTATTGGTGGGGGGGGGGGGTTCAGTGTCTTATCTTAACAACAAGCAAACTATGTATAATACTCATTTTTGATAACCTGCATTTTTAATGCTTTGACATTAAGGTTTTTTGTAGTAACACTGTATATTCTCTCCAATATAAATATGTCATATGACCTTTTAGATAATGAACTTCTTATTGTTTTAATCATACTATTAAGTGTATCAAGGTTGTGCAATTATTTCAATTTCTAAATTAAAGCAAAATACATCATATTATCTAACTATAATGAAATAAAATTATAGGTAAGATTATTTCACCTTAGAAAAATTAAAATCAGTTTAGAAAAAACAATGGCACAATGTATCAAAGTATAGTGGATGTCATCAGGGTTCTGTGATAAAAAAATTAAAATTCTAAAATGAGTTCTGAGGGCAATGAAATTAAAGACTCTATTTTTACTTTACTTTATTATATGTGTGTTTTAACTGTATGCAGGTATGCATACCACATGTATGACTGATGATGATGGAGGTCAGAGGAGGGTATTAGATTCCCTGGAAATGTATGTTTTGAGATGGTTGCAAAACACCCTGTGGGTGTTCTCTATGAGCACCAAATGCTGTTAACCACTGAGCCATTCTCCAGTGTAAAGAGCATCTTATAAATAAATACAATAAATTCAAAGATGTTTGTCATAGGAAAGGGGAGTAACATGTTATATATAATGAAATAACAAAAAAATAATAATAAGACCAAAGAAATTAATTAAAAAAGAAAACTCAGACAAATTATTTTTTTAATTTTTATGCTATATTTATTCATCTGTATATATAACATGGGTTTTATTCAATAAAATAAAATGAGAAGTAATGTATTGCTTATAAATGAAATTTCCCTAACTAAAACTTAAATAATAGTTTTTTCCCACTTCCCTATTTACTTTTTTTTTTTTAGAAGAATCCACATGTGTCCCTCCCACTTTATTTAAAATCTGGAATATTCTTCCTTTTGATATTCTGTTATAGTCTATGTTTCAGTTCCTGTTTTCTTTTAAACGACTTTATTTTGCAAAACAAAGATAAATGTAAAGATTTTAAACATTTTTTGCTTAAAATTATACATTTTTGTCAGTACTGTTTTTTCAGACATTAAAATAAATTTTACATAAAACCATGTGAACATGTTTTTTAGTCAGTACTTGATTTTTTTCAAGGGCTTGACAGTATGCATTGAAAACGTACTAGTTGCAATAAGCGTAAAGTACATGCGAAACAAAACGCAACATGGAAATAGTCAAAGTCTTCTTGTTTTGTGAATATATGTATATTTTTTTGTTTTCTTTATTTCTTGGACTTCATACAGTCTGTGAGTTGTTTCTGGGAGAGTGCAAGCCTCTGGGGTTAGCATCCCACTATCAGTGACTGCATATTATGTCTGTTCTTTTGTGACTGGGTTATCTCACTCAGAATGATCTTCTCTAGATGCAGCCATTTTCTTAAGAATATGGTTAAGTCATTGTTTCTGGTGGCTGAGTAGTATTCCATTGTGTATATGTACCACAATTTTTGTATCCATTCGTCTACTGAAGAACATGTGGGTTCCTTCCAGCTTCTGGCTATTATAAATAGAGCCGCTATGAACATTGTGGTGCATATATCTTTGTTGTGTATTAAAGTGTCTCTGGGGTATATGCCCAGAAGTGGAATAGCTGGGTCTTCAGGTAGTACTATATCCAATTTTCTGAGGTATCGCCAGACAGACTTCCAGAGTGGTTGTATTAGCTTGCAACCCCACCAACAGTGGAGAAGTGTTCCTATTTCTCCGCAGCCTCGCCAGCATCTGCTGTCATCTGAGTTTTGGATCTTGGCCAATCTGACTGGTGTGAGGTGGAATCTTAGGGTTGTTTTGATTTGCATTTCCCTGATGGCTAAGGATGTCGAGCACTTCCTCAGATGTTTCTCTGCCATTCGGTGTTCCTCAACTGAAAATGATTTGTTTAGCTCTGTACCCCATTTTCTAATAGGGTTATTTATTTCTCTGGTGTCTAGCTTTTTGAGTTCCTTGTACACCTTGGATATTAGGCCTCTATCTGATGTGGTGTTGGTAAAGATCTTTTCCCATTCTGTTGGTTGCCGTTTTCTTTTCTTGACGATGTCCTTAGCCTTACAGAAACTTTGCAGTCTCATTAAGTCCCATTTGTTAATCTTTGACCTTAGAGCTTGAGCCATTGGTGTTTTGTTCAGGAAATATTCTCCTGTGCCTATGTGTTCTAAGGTTTTCCCTACTTTCTCATCTAATAGTTCCAGTGTATCTGGTTTAATGTGGAGATCTTTAATACATTTACACTTGAGCTTTGTACAAGGAGATAAGAACGGGTCTATTTTCATTCTTTTGCATGTTGAGTGCCAGTTGGACCAGCACCATTTGTTGAATAGGCTGTCCTTTTTCCATTGAATGTTTACTGCTCCTTTGTCAAAAATCAGGTGATCATATACATGAGGGCTCATTTCTGGATCTTCTATTCTATTCCATTGATCCACTTGCCTATTTCTGTACCAGTACCATGCAGTTTTCAGCACAATTGCCTTGTAATATAGCTTGAGGTCAGGGATAGTGATTCCCGCAGATGTTTTTTTGTTGTTGAGGATGGATTTCGCTATTCTAGGTTTTTGTTATTCCATATGAAATTGCACATTGATCTTTCCAATTCCATGAAGAGCTGGGTTGGAATTTTGATGGGGATTGCATTGAATCTGTAGATTGCTTTTGGTAGGATGGCCATTTTTAAGATGTTGGTCTTTCCAATCCATGAGTATGGGAGAGCTTTCCATTTTCTGAGATCCTCCTCAATTTCTTTCTTTAGAGGTTTGAAGTTCTTGTCATACTAGTCCTTCACTTCCTTAGGTAGAGTCACACCAAGGTATTTCATAGTTTTTGTAACGATTGTGTAGGGTACCTTTTCCCTAATTTCTTTCTACACATGTTTGTCCTTTGAGGATAGGAAGGCTACTTATTTGCTTGAGTTGATTTTGTATCCGGCCACTTTGCTGAACTTGTTTATCAGCTGTAGGAGTTCTCTGGTGGAATTTTTGGGGTCCCTCAACTACACTATCATGTCATTGGCAAAGAGTGATGTTTTTATCTCTTCCTTTCCTATTTGTATCTTCTTGATCTCCTTTTGCTCTCTAATTGCTCCAGCCAGGACTTCCAGTACTATGTTGAATAGGTAGGGAGAGAGTGGGCAGCCTTGTCGAGTCCCTGATTTTAGTGGGATTGCTTCAAGTTTCTCGCCATTAAGTTTGATGTTGGCTGTTGGTTTGCTGTATATTGCTTTTATTTTGTTTAAGTATGGGCCTTGGATTCCTGTTCTTTCCAGGACTTTTAACATGAAGGGGTGTTGGATTTTGTCGAATGCTTTCTCAGCGTCTAGTGAGATGACCATGTGATTTTGGTCTTTCAGTTTGTTTATATGGTGGATTACATTGATGGATTTCCTTATGTTAAACCATCCCTGCATCCCAGGGATGAAGCCTACTTGGTCATGATGAATGATGGTTTTGATGTGTTCTTGGATTCGGTTTGCAAGGATTTTGTTGAGTATTTTTTCATCAATGTTCATAAGTGAGATTGGTCTGAAGTTCTCTTTCCTTGTAGGGTCTTTGTGTGGCTTAGGTACGAGAGTTATTGTAGCCTCAAAAAATGAGTTGTGAAATATTCCATCTGATTCTATCTTTTGGAATAGTTTGGCGAATATTGGTATTATATCCCCAATAAATGTCTGATAAAATTCTGCACTGAACCCGTCTGAACCTGGACTTTTTTTGGTTGGGAGGCTTTTGATGACTTCTTCTATTTCTTTAGGTGTTATAGGGTTTTTTAGATGGTTTACTTGGTCCTGGTTAAACTTTGGGACCTTGTATCTGTCTAGGAATTCATCCATTTCCTCCAGATTTTCCAATTTTGTGGAGTATAAGTTTTTGTTATAGGATCTGATGATTTCTTGAATTTCCTTAGTTTCAGTTGTTATGTCACCACTTTCCTTTCTGATTTTGTTAATTTGGATACTCTCTCTTTGCCCTTTAGTTAGTCTGGCTAGGGGTTTATCAATCTTGTTGATTTTCTCAAAGAACCAACTCTTTGTTTTGTTGATTTTTTCAATGGTTTTTTTGTTTCTATTTGGTCTATTTCTGCCCTAATTTTGATTATTTCTTGCCGTCTACTCTTTTTGGGTATATCTGCTTCCTTTTGTTCTAGGGCTTTTAGCTGTGCTGTCAGGTTGCTGATGTGAGCTCTCTCCAGTTTCTTCTTGGAAGCACTTAGGGCAATGAGTTTTCCTCTCAATACTGCTTTCATTGCATCCCATAGGTTTGGGTATGTTGTGTTATCATTTTCGTTGAATTCTAGAAAGTCCTTAATTTCTTCTTTGACCCTGCTATCCTTTAACAGAGCGTTGTTTGGTTTCCATGTGTATGTGGGCATTTTGTTGTCTTTGTTGTTGTTAAAGACCAGCATTAGACCATGGTGATCTAGAGGATACATGGGAGTATTTCAATCTTCTTATATCGATGAAAGCTCATTCTGTGTCCAATTATTTGGTCAATTTTCAAGAAGGTGCCATGGGGTGGTGAGAAGAAGGTGTATTCTTTTACTTTAGGATAGTATGTTCTGTATATATCTATTAATTCTAGTTGTTTCAAAGTCTCTGCTAGTTTTGCAGTGTCCTTGTTCAGTTTCTGTTTCCCTGATCTGTCCATTGGTGAGAGTGAGGTGTTAAAGTCTCCCACTATTATTGTGTGTGGTGAAATGTATTTTTTGAGCTTTAGTAGAGTTTCTTTTATGAATGTGGGTGATTTTTTATTTGGAGCATATATGTTAAGGATTGAGAGTTCCTCCTGACAGATTTCCCCGGTAATGAGTAAAAAGTGTCCTTATTTATCTTTTTTGATAACTTTTGGTTGGAAATTTACTTTATTCGATATTAGAATAGCCACTCCAGCTTGCTTCTTGGAGCTTTGGGCTTGGAAGTTTTTTCCCACCCTTTTACTCTGAGATAGTGTCTGTCTCTGTCTCTGAGATGAGTTTCCTGTATGCAGCAAAAGGCTGGATTTTGTTTATGTATCCAGTCTGATAGTCTATGTCTCTTTATTGGGGAGTTGAGACCATTTATGTTAATAGATATCAAGGAATAAATGTTTCTGTTTCCTGACATTTTTGCTTTTTTGGGTTTAGTTGTGTCTGTGTTTTTTTCTTCTTTTACTTTTCTTGTTTAGGAGTTTTCTTGTTCTTACTAGGCTGTATTTTCCCTCCTTGTATTGGGTTTTCCACCTATAATTCGTTGTAGTGCTGGGTTTGTGGTCAGATATTGTGTGAATTTTGATTTGTCTTAAAATATCTTTGTCTCTCCATCGATGGTGATTGATAGTTTTGCTGGGTATAGCAGCTTGGGCTGGCACTTGGGCTCTCTTAAGGAGTGCATGATGTCTGTCCAGGCTCTTCTAGCTTTCATAGTCTCTGTTGAGAAATCGGGTGTGAGTCTGATTGGTCTGCCTTTATATGTAACCTGACCTTTTTCCCTTACTGCTTTTAGTATTCTTTCTTTACTTTGGGCACTTGATGTTTTTACTATTATGTGTCGGGAGGTATTTCTTTTCTGGTCCAACCTATTTGGAGTTCTGAAGGCTTCTTTTATGCTCGTGGTCATCTCATTCTTGAGGGTAGGGAAGTTTTCTTCTATGATTTTGTTGAAGATATTTACTGTGCCTCTTAGTTGATACTCTTCTCCCTCTTCTATTCCTATTATCCTTAGGTTCGGTCTTCTCATTGTGTCTTGTATTTCCTGGACATTTTGGGTTAGGAGCTTTTTGGTTTTAGCATCTTCTCTTGCTGTTTTGTCTATGTTTGCAATGTTGTCTTCTGCTCCCAAGATTCTCTCCTCGATCTCTTGTAATCTGTTGGAAATGCTTGCTTCTGTGACTCCTGATTTCTTTTTTTGGTGTTCTGACTCTAGGGTTATCTCTTTTAGCGCTTTCTTTATTGTGTCAATTTCTGTTATAATTTCCCTCTTCCATTCCTTTATTTCTTTGGTTCTGTTTTCATCTCGTTCTTTGAGTTCTTTGAGTGTTTTTCTTGTTTCTTCTTTAAAAGCTTCTGAATCTTTTTGCTTTTCCTCCCTTTCTTGTTTAAGTAACTCTATCAGCGTCTTAAGGCATGATTTCAGGTCTGTGTCTTCTTTCTCTGGAGTGTTTGGAATTCTGATGTTTGCTACTATCGGAGAGCTGGGTTCTGGTGTTGCTAGATTGTCTTGGTTTCCTTGGGATATACTCTTTCTCTTTCCTCTTGCCATTTAGTTGTCAGTGATATGTTCTTGCCTTTTTCTTGTATCTGGTCTGTGTCCCTGGCACACTTTCCGTGTGCACTCCGCAGAGATCTCTCTACTCCCCGGCTGCCCAGGTTCCGGGTGGCAGCTGGGCCAGGCTCCGCTCTGCGTACTGAAGTCGCCTCCGGGTGGGAACAGACGTTTCTAAGATCTGTTCCTGGTCACAGATGCTCAGCCTCTCCGAGCCACCTTTCTGGCTGGCAGTTGGGCCAGGCTCCGCTCTGCGTCCTGAAGTCGTCTCCGGGTAGGAACAGAAGTTCCTAAGATCTGTTCCCGGTCACTGGATAGGGGAGGACAGGGCAGGTCAGGGCAGGGTGTGCCCTTTCCGTGTGCACTCCGCAGAGATCCCTCTGCTCCCTCGCAGCCTAGGTCTCCCACTCACCAGTTGCTCAGCCTGTACGAGCTGCCTTTCCGGCTGGCAGTTGTGCCAGGCTCTGCTCTTTGTCCTGAAGTCGTCTCCGGGTAGGAACAGAAGTTCCTAATATCTGTTCCCGGTCACTGTTGCTCAGCCTGTACGAGCTGCCTTTCCAGCTGGCTGTTGGGCCACGCTCTGCTCTGTGTCCTGAAGTCGTCTCCGGGTGGGAACAGAAGTTCCTAAGATCTGTTCCAGGTCATAGTTGCTCAGCCTGTACCAGCCGCCTTTTTGTCTGGCAGTTGGGCCAGGCTCTGCTCTGTGTCCTGAAGTTTTCTCCGGGTGGGAACAGAAGTTCCTAAGATCTGTTCCCGGTCACAGTTGCTCAGCCTGTACGAGCCGCCTTTCTGGCTGGCTGTTGGGCCAGGCTCTGCTCTGTGTCCTGAAGTCGTCTCCGGTGGGAACAGAAGTTCCTAAGATCTGTTCCTGGTCACAGTTGCTCAGCCTGTACGAGCCGCCTTTCCGGCTGGCAGTTGGGCCAGGCTCCGCTCTGCGTCCTGAAGTTGTCTCAGGGTGGGAACAGAAGTTCCTAAGATCTGTTCCTGGTCACTGGATCGGGGAGGACAGGGCAGGTCAGGGCAGGGGGTGCCCTTTCCGTGTGCACTCCGCAGAGATCCCTCTGCTCCCCCGCAGCCTAGGTCTCCCACTCACCCCCCTATTTACTTTTTATCTCCTCCTTTTTTTCTTCTTTTTTTCCTACTCTTTTTGGAACTACATCTGCAATTAGACCCTTTTTTTTCAACTTTATTTTAAAAAACAAAGATAAAAGAAAAAAATTTTGAACATTTTTGCATAAATATATACAAATACAATTGTGTCAGTGCTTGGCTTTGTTTTTCTTTTTTTTTTAAGGTTTGATACTCTGCATTAAGGTCTTACTAGTTACAATGAGCAAAAAGTACATGTAAAACAGGATGTAACCCGGAATTAGTCAATGTTCTCTTGGTGTGTATGGATTGAGCATGACTTTTTCTTTTTTTGATGTTGTTTTGTTTTGTTTTCTTTTATTCTTGAACTTCACAAAGTCTGTGAGTTGTTTCTGGAGCACTTCAAGCCTCTGGGGTTAGCATCCCTATATCAGTGACTGAAAATTATGTCTGTTCTTTTGTGACTGGGTTATCTCACTCAGGATGATATTCTCTAGATGCAACCATTTTCTTAAGAATTTGGTTAAGTCATTGTTTCTCATGGCTGAGTAGTACTCCATTGTGTAAATGTACCACAATTTTTGTATCCATTCTTCTACTGAAGGACATTTGGGTTCTTTCCAGCTTCTGGCTATTATAAATAGAGCTGCTAAGAACATTGTGGTGCATGACAAAATATTAAACATAAAAATTTAGAAAAATAAATTTTATGCTGAAATTGAAGACAGAAAGTAGAATATTGAATATTCCCTGATAAATGTGATATAGTTTTAATTCAAGTCATGAAATCATATCTCCGTGCAAAGAAAGCAAAATACAAGATAGAACCTTATTTCATATTCATAAATTAATGAGAATAAGGAAACAAATTCCATCTGTTAGGATGCACTGAGTGCAGCAGATATTTGTGGATAAGAGACGTGGTGCTGATGAGGCAAAGAACATTCTCCTCCCGTCTCCTCCCTCATCCTGATGGTCACGCCACTGAAGAACAGAGTTTAGAGAACACCTGGCTTCTGCACACAGGCGATTTATATATTTCTTACCTTAGAGTAGTGGTGAATGTCAACGAGAATCACACTTTTTTGTGGAAGATAACTAAATGATCATATCTGCCCATTAAGCAAAAAGAATAAACTGGAAAGTGAAACCCAAACTATCTATGCACAGATTATATAATGTAGGTAATGAAAAAATGACATAGCTAATATAATAAAAATAACAAGAGTAAACCAGCACAGTTTTCTTGCTATGAGGACCTTGAGGGGGAAAATGTATTAAATAAAACAGATTAAAACAAATGATTTTAAAAAACTAGAATACGAACAGAGTAAAAAGGTAGGATGCTATGCAGTTTTGTCTTCTGGCTATGGCTGGGCTTTCTTATTCATAAACGAACAGCCACTGTGGTTGCCTGTATTTCTTAAGAATAAAAAAAAAATCACATTTAAAATTTGAATTTCTACTAATTCTACACACTTCTAATATGGCTATTGGGAAATATTTCTGCCAAAAGTGAAATCATATTATGTATAAGCACATATATTATAGGTTTTATGACTTACTTTAAGGATCTTAAATTATTTAGAATTTATTGCCTAGGTTTTGCCTACTGATGTATGTTCAGGTAATATATTGAACTAGAAAGTGGATCACTAGATTTAATTATGTTCACAGGTCTGTTTTAGCACCTTGAATATCAAGGAACAAAAATGGACTATTAAATGGGGCAAAATATACTGTAATTCTAAAATGTCTTATTAGTTAGGGAAAAAAATAAAACTATATTGCCTTTACATGTTTTATCTCATTTACTACAAAAGGCCTTCTTACTGCACTATAGGCATTATATAGATATTCCATATTCATTTATGACGAAACCTTGTTTTCTTGTAGGTAACAGGGTTTATTAGCTTAAAAATAATTTTTGTAAATTTCATACATACATATTTCTGGACAGCCAAAACTACTAGTAACACCTTGTCTCAAAAATAAATCAAACTGAAATATAGGTTAAAAGGTTTGAGGTAACAATAATAAACATAAAAGAGCTACACTGGTGTTAATACAGTTACAATAATTTTTAAGCATTCATATTAAGCTGTATGTAATTCTCATGAGCATGCATGTTAACATTTACATATATATACACATAAAGAGAGAGAATCAAACACATCATATACATATATACAGATATACATACACACATATATGCATATGTATGTGTGAAGATGCAGAAAAAAACAATATAATTATGTTTTTAATAAAACAATAGAAAAATATCACTCAGAATATATAATACGTTTGAGTGAACAGTGGGAAGAAATTTCCTACTAAATTAGAAATACCATTAATTATACCAGATTTAGGCATTAAAAATGTATTTAAATTTTAAAAAAACTCATGTTTTGGTACAGAGATAGTCCAGTTATTTAAACTAAAGAATAAGGGGAACTATTTAGCTCTCTTGATGAAAGAAAATGCATTATGTACACAAAAGGAAACAAAGGTTGGCTTTGTACTTTTGGTACAAAGGATGTGTGTGTCAAAGCAAGTTGAACAACCTCTCCATATTTTGAGAAAACAGTTTGATCGATGAGTCCTACAGTTAGTCAAATTGTCACTTGAGGTGTAAATCAATGGACAGATGGTCCAAAGGTGAAACAACTCAAGAAAATTCTATCCTTGTGGTCTGTTGAAAAGCCCTTTGGCAAGGAAGTCATCAATAGACAAAGAAAAACATGTAGCACGTGGAAAACATAGCACATAGGCTGAATGTCAGACAAGTATACCTTTAGATACAGCGCTTAAATCAAACAAATGAAGGTGAACTTGCAGAGTCAATGTGAAGGTAGTGTGGAAAAGAGCCATGGACAAGATCAAGTAAAGTTAGTTAGAAACCATGACCCTAAGTAAAGAAGGTCACAAAAGAAAGACAGAGAATGTATTCAGATGAGTGATACCCTTAATGTGAGGGTGGTTTTCAGTTAGTTTTGTTTTTATTTAACTTGGAACAAATAGTTTAGGCACTAACACATTTTTCTGTTTACATGTTGTCTAGACTTTTTCACATCTGTGTCTTTCAACCTTATTAAATACAAGTGAAGCTTAAAAATAAGTTGTGTTCTTGTGAAAGCACATGCAGACTCTGGATCCATTTTATTCTATTATTTGCACTTTTAGAAATATTTATCAATGGTTTACAAGTTTGTAGAGACAGCAACATAAATAATGCTCTAAAAAGGTGGGATATGATTAGTATTTATCTTAAGATAGCAGTTATACATTGTCTACTTTTCAAATTTTGTTTACATTTTATAATAAGCACCTTTTAATTCATAAAAACAATAACCTTACAATAGTATCACCAATGACATTTAGTCACAAAATATTAATATAAAATGTGCTACAATACAAAAAGGTAAACATACATATGTATGCATTTTAGAATTTTATTGTAGAACAAAACAAGTATTCTATTTTAGTGTATAAAAGTGACAAAATCATGAAAACCTGAGTTTTCTCAATAACTTAGATTTAACTTTAATTGAATATGCTGACATTCAGAAGCATATGTAAGAAATTACAATGAACATATGAAGAGAAACTGTGAAGTTAAAAAAAATTATTTTCACCTAAGCATTTTCAAATATTTGGACTAAGATACATCAAAAGTTTTGTCATGTATAGGTAGCTAATTCAATATGTTACCTGAACATACATCAGTAAGAAAAATATAGACAATAACTACTAAATAATAAAGATCCTCAAAGTAAGTCGTAAAAGCTATAATAAATGTGTTTACAAAGCATATGATTTCACTTTTGGCAAGAACATTCCCCAAAAGCAGTAGAAATTTAAGTTTTAAATGCAACTTTTTATTCTTAAGAAATACTGGAATCTTAATGTCAGAATGAATTTAAATTTGTCTCTAGTGTTAACTGTAATTATGACAAATATTAAAGTATTAAGAGTATCATAATTTGAAGAGTAAAAATCAAGGTTTCTAGAATAGAAAAGAAAGAGTAGTGTATGGAGATACAAACAACGAACACAGAATAGTATTTGGAAGGTAAATACAATTCTAGCCATACTGAAGCAGTATTAAGGAAAAGACACACATTGCTTTTCTTCGTACATGAGAGAAGAATCTGCGAGTTCTCTCCTGTAGCCCACCATGCCACTGATGTGTGTCTACTCCAAAGGAAGAATCACCTTCAAATTGTTCCTTTCGTGGATATAAAAGAATAAAAATTACAATCTTCATGGAAGGCAAAGTGTCTAACCCATAAAAAATTATGTCAAACATTACCTGTAATCAGGAAAATAAAAATTAACCCACTAACAAAAAACTATTTTATATCCAAGTATTGCATTGAGACCTCAAAGAGGACACTCTTTGAAATGAATTTGCAAATTGCTCTTTTTAACTCTAAGAAGAATTGAGTTGAAATTTTGATGGGCATTGTATTGAATTTGTAGATTGCCTTAGGCAAGATGGTCATTTTTACAATGTTAATCCTTCCAATCCATGAGCATGGAAGATCTTTCCATCTTCTAAGGTCATCTTCAATCTTATTCTTTAGACACTTGAAGTTCCTGTCATTCTTCACTTTTCTGGTTAGGGTCACACAAACATATTTTTATTCTTTGTGACTATTGTGAAGAGTATTGATTCTCTTATTTCTTTCTCAGCCTGTTTGTCCTTTGAGTAGAGGAAGGCTACTGATATGTTTGAGTTAATGTTACCTCCAGCCACTTGACTGACATTGTTTACCAGGTTTAGGAGTTCTCTGATCTAACTTATGGGGTCGCTTAATAATAGGATCCTATCATCTGAAAATAGTTATATTTTTACTTTTTCCTTTCCAATTTGTATTCCTTGGAGCTCTTTTTGTTGTCTGATGGCCCTGGTTAGTACATCCAGTACTATATTTAATAGTTAAGGTGAGAGGGGGCAACCTTGTCTAGTACCTGAGTTTAGTGGGATTGCTTCAAGATTTTCACCATTTACTTTGATGCTGGCTCCAGGTTTGTTGTATATTGCTTTATACTATGTTTAAGTATGAGTCTTAAATTCCTGACCTTACCAAGACTTTTAACATGAACGAGTGTTAAATTTTGTCAAATGCTTTCTCATCATCTAGAGAGATGATGATTTGTTTTTGTTTGTTTGTTTTTGTTTTTTGAGTTGTTTTGTGTAGTGGATGACATTGATGCATTTCCATATATCGAATCATCCTTTCATCCCTGAAATGAAGCCTACTTGATCACAGTGAATGGTCATTTTGAAGTGATCTTAGATTCAGTTTGCAAGAATGTTATTGACAATTTTTGCATCAAAGTTCATGAGATATATTTATCTAAAGATCTCTTTCTTTGTAGGGTCTTTATGTGGTTTAGGAATGAGCATGATTGTGGCTTCAAAGAATGAGTGAGGTAGTATTTCCTCGGTTTCTGTTTTGTGGAATAGTTCTTTGTAAGGCTGGATTTGTGGGCAGATATTGTAGAAATTTCTTTTTGTCCTGGAATATCTTGGTTTCTCCATATATGTAATTGAGATTTTTGCTGGATATAGTAACCTGAGATTGCATTTGTGTTCTCTTAGGATCTGTTGAAGTCTGTCCAAAATCTTCTAGCCTTCATAGTCTCTGTTGAAAAGTCTGGTGTATTTCTAATTGGTCTGCCTTCATATGTTACCAGTCTGTTTTCACTTACTGCTTTTAATATTCTTTGTTTTGGAAATTTGTTGTTTTGACTATTATGTGTCAGGAAGAATTTCTTTTCTGATCTAATCTACTGGGGTTCTGTAGGCTTCTTATAAGTTTGTGGTTATCTCTTTCTTTAGGTTAGAAATGTTTTCTTCTATAATTTTGTTGAAGATATATACTGAGCCTTCTAGTTGGGAGTCTTCACGCTCTTCTACACCTATTATCCTCAGATTTGGTCTTCTCATTGTCTCCTAGATTTCCTAAATGTTTTGGCTCAGAATCTTTTTGATTTTTGCATTTTCTCTGACTGTTGTGTCAATGATTTCTGTGGTATCTTGTGCTCCTGAGATTCTCTCCTCCATCTCTTATATTCTGTTGGTAATGCTTGCATCTATGACTCCTGATGTTTTTCCTAAGTTTTCCAATTTCAGGGTATGTCTACTTTTGTGATTTTTTTTCATGGTTTCTATTTCTGTTTTAAGTTCCTTCATCTGTTTGTCTGTGCTTTCCTTTAGCTCTTTAAGTGATTTTTGTGTTTCCCCTTTAAGGGCTTAAACTTGTTTGTATGTGTTCTTCTGGGTTTCCTGTACCTTTTTAAGTGTATTATTTTTGTGCTTCTCAGGTATCTTTATCATCATCATGAGGTATGATTTTAAGTATGAATCTTATTTTTCTGGTGAGTTGGGATTTCCACTGTTTGTCATGTTGGGAGAACTGGGTTCTGATGTTGCCAGATTGTCTTGAATTCTGTTTCTTAGATTCTTTTGCTTGCCTCTTGCCATCTTGTTATTGGTGATGCTAGGTTGTCTATTGTCTCTTACTTGTACTTGCCTCTCCTGTGGGTCTCCAGAGGGAGATTGTTCCTGGGTGTTCAGCTTTCTGGATAGGCTGTGAGTTTCAAAGGCAGTGCCCAGTCCTAATGCAACTGGGTTGGTTCTGCCCTTGAGTAAAGTGTCTGTTTTCAGGTAGTACCACCCCCTGAACCCTGAGATTTCTAGATGGCTTCTCCCTGGATAGTGAGTTAGGAGGGACTGTGGACTAGCCCCTGTGCTCAGGAGTAAAGGCCCTCTTGCTGCTGGACCAGGTGCCCAGCAAACTGTTGGCAGGCAGCCTTCCTGATGAAACTGGGTTGGGTCTGGCCTTGGGCTAGAAGTTTGTGCTCCCAGGCAGCACCTCCACCTGCACTCTGTGAGTTATGGGCAGCCTCTCCCTGGATAGACTGTGGGTAGGAAAAGTTGACTTACTCCCCCTGTGTCTCCCCTGAGTGCTCAGTTCTTTGCGGCCAAGTCGCCAGTCCTAATTTCAGTGTGCCTGATCTGTCTGTGGCTCTGGGCCGAGATCAGCTTTGTTTTTAATATCCAGAAACTGGAATAAACAAAACCTAAATGTCCCTCAACCAAAGAATGGATAAAAAACAAATGTGATAGAGTTACACAATTACATATTACTCAGCTGTTAAAAAAAAAAAAAAAAAAGAAACAATGACCTTGTGAAATTTGCAGTCAAATGGATGGAAGTAGAACAGAATCATTCTGAGTGAAGTAATTCAGACCCAGAATGACAAACATAACCAATGATAAAATGGATATTAACTGTAAAGCAATAGATAGTAATACTGCAATCCACAGCCCTGGAGAGGCCGAGTACCAAGGAGGTCTCAAGGGAGGAGGGCAAATGGAAGGGTGAAGATAGAGTAGGTGGTTAGATGGAGAGGGGACTGAAAGAGACAACTGGAATTGAAGAACAATTCAGTTGCAAGGTAGAACCCTAGTGAATAGAAAATCTCAGGAATCTATGAAGATGATTCCTTAGCTAAGACTCTACATAATGAAGAATTTGGAGCCTGAAAGAGCCATCTTTTTAATGACACAGGACTTCTTGGGGGAGGGATTGGAATCCCAGCCACAAAACTTCTGAGCTATACTTTGCCATGCCACCGCCACATGCTGGGATAAATGTGCCACAGAAATTGTGAGAGTGGCCAACCAATGAGTCCAGCTTGAGACACACGTCATAACTGGGAACTCACCCCTGTCACTGCCAGAAAGACCAGAACCAGAAGCCTGAGAACCCAGATATATAGGAGAGAAACAAAGCTCTGCGTGAGGGGATGATCCCAAAAGATTGTCCGCTGTACTTGTAAACAGGAGCCAGTCTTTAGGAATTTTGAAGAGTACTTTCACCAGTACTTTGGCAAAGAAGTGTTAGAGCTAAAAGCTTGGGGAGTGATTGAGGAAGAAACACTGAAGACCACTGACTTCGGATATCTGACCAGAAATTCTGTTTTATTTTCCTATGAATTATCTGTTCCTATTTACTGGCACAGTAAATTTCCAATTCATTTTATGAATAGGTCAATTAGAGAAATAAAAAAAAAAAGAACCTGATAGGGTGCAGAATGTGTGCTTTCAGTCAGTTCAGTCCTCAGCTCTTTCTGTTCCACCTTCCATCTGGGTAACGATTGCTCAGGCCTCCGTCAACAGTCAGATCACTAATGTAATAAACTGATTCATCCTCACCTTGATCTCATGGCCACAGCAGCTTACAAACTTTCCTTCTCCCACTCCTAAACCAACCTGTTTGCTTGGCCTTCAAAGCACAACCCTCTCTTCTTCTGATAATTTTTCTTTCTCCTGCACAAACTCAGCCTCTTATTATTGGCAATAAAAATTGAATTTATTCGAGAACTTAGCTTTTAACTATCCACACCTGAGACAGAAATCTCTTTCACTGGTGCAACAAATTACTCTGAGCTCCAATTCTATATATCAGCTCCTTGCTGTGTCTTTTTTTTTTTTTTGTATTTTTATAAAACAACTTCAAACTTGGTATCAGTGCACTTTGACGTTTATTACAGCCCCAAGTATGTCCATTTGGTAGTCCTGATCTCAATAAATGGCCTAGTAGTTTCCACCCAGTTCTTCAAGATAGAGATTTAAATGTATCCTTGACAGCATGCTCACCACCACATAGAATGTATCATCAGGCTTTTTGTTTTTATCTCATACATACCTCTTACCTTTCTCTATCGCCAGCCTCACTAACGCCGTGTCTAAGTGAGTGTCATCTTTCAATATAAAGTGTTACAGAGACCTTAATTGTTCTGCCTTTCCCTTGTGTGTCCAGTTCATTCCTTCACTTTCAATTTGCAGCTCTTGTTCTGAGCGTATCAATGTCACCACGTCGTCCATGAAAAATGCAGTGGAGAAGGAAAGAGTGTGAACCCTAGGAAGAAAACACAGTGTCTGGTACAATAGAATTTAATGCCAACACATAACTGAATAAATTAGAAATTGGAGACTAAGCAAAGTTTACTTTCATTTGGAGTTGAACAAAAGCAACTGTTAAGAAAATTTCCAAACTGAAGCTATCATTTTATATGATTATCTTATTTAACATTTTATTGATTTGGGGGGATATCACGCCATGTACCTCAAGTCTCACTCATCTCCCTGTCCCTTTGTATCTGCCCCGTGCTCTTCTAAGATCTCCCCTAAGAAAGGAAGAGTACCCTTGTGAAAGCTGTAGAATGTCAGAGTGTGTCCCACAGTATACCCTTTTGTCCACACTTTTTTACTTGCAAATGTTCATTGCAATGGGTCACTGGTCTGGCTTCTGCTATACCATCAATATTGGATGATTGCTGGAACTGCTCTCGGGTATCCTGTTGTGACCCTGGGTCATAAAGAGTCTTCAGCTTTTGATCTGTAAAACTGGCCTTTCACATGATCCAGCAGTTCATAAATGGGGTAGATGTTGGGGTGGCACAGCTCAAAGTCCTGGATCTAGGCTGGGGTGGGACCTGAGCTGATCAAGCCCACCTGCCTATACCATCAGGGGAAACTCATAAGCATTGCCCTGGTTAGTTCATCCAATGCCTCAGACCCCAAGCAGAGGAGCCAGCTTCCTGTTTGTCCGACACTCCCTTAGGCTGGCTAGAACCCATGCCTGCAGGGTCAACTCTATTGTGCTGCTCAGAGGAGGTACAAGGCCTGGTCTATGGAACCTTGTAGATTGTGAAGAACAAGGATGGCTCTTCCACTGTCCCACTCTCCTGACCTCACATCCAGCTCTCCCACTGCCTTACATGGCAAGGGACCTCTCTGTCACCTACTCTACTACATGGTCAACAAGTTGCTGGACCAGCTCCTCCAGACTCATGCCCTCTGGCTAGGACTTTCTCACCCTCTCCCTTTCCACCAGGGTCATCTCTGCTGTGCTGTCCAGATGAGCAGGGCCTACTCTCCTAAGTGCTGCAGCCAGTGAGCTGCAGGGAAAGCTTATATAATTTATTTGTCCTCTAGATATAATAATTTACTTGTTACCTAAATCAAGGGACTTTCCTTCATATCAAAAATATCCTTCATATTGCCTGTAGTGTTAATACTAGCATCTCATCAAACTCACAAATCCACTTTCTTGTTCTAGGCTCTAAGCAGCAGAATCCTTTTATGATACACGTTTTTTCATATGTCCCTCGCGTACTCTATCATTCTTCCCTTGAATTCTATCATATTAAACCAATCGGCACAACTCTGACTTTCCAAATTAAACACCAAAGGCAACTATCCTCTCATTTGTAATGTTAAGCACCCACTGTTTCAGCCCATTACAGTTCTAAGCTGTTTTTCCTTAAGCTGTTTTCCCTCTCAAGAAAATGCAGAAAGTATTCTGTACCTTAATGATAGTACCAGATATTTTGGCTCATCCTAAGTGGACATGTTCCTTAATCTAAAATGACTGTGTGGGGAAAATCATGTTCTTCAAGGTCACAGTCACTTGGTTGGCCTCAAGCAAATTAATCAAACTAGGTTAGGACATTCTCTGTACCCTATTGCTACCAAGTGCCTTCTATGAAGAGCTCATGCCCTCTGGTTATTTCCTGCCTAGCATTCCTTAGAGGCAAGTCACATTTAAAAACTTAATATATCCCTGTTGACACAAATTGAAAAAGAGAGGGTGGGAGGAAGGAAGGAAAGGAGAGAGAGACAAGGAGAGAGAGAGACAGAGAGAGAGAGAAAGGAGGCAGAATGAGATGAGGAAGAGTAATTAAAAAGCCCTTCACCTTTATGTTAATCCTACTTCCTGTATTTTCTTTATTGAAGTTTTATAACATAGAGTTATTTAGAAAAAAATATATTGAAATAGAAAATAGCCACACAATTTTAGAACTCTTTCCCAAGAAATTTGATGAGCATAAAAATGTCTCTTCCCATCATGAATGAAAGACCCTGACATAAGGAAAAGCTAAAATCCTTTGGGCTGAGTAGAGGAACACATTCTCCCAAACACCTCTCCTGATGTGCTCCCCAGGAATTCAGAGTTGAGGTTTTGTCTCTTTATCATATCTCAGCAATTTTCTACTTTCTACTATCACAGGATTTTTATTTTCTCTAAAACAATCATTTTATAATAAGGACATTGAAAATATTTTATTCTGTGCAAAGAGTTTTGTCTGAGTGGTTTCTCAAGAAACCACTGGAGGTTTTTGTGAGACCATTCTCTGTGTCTTCTCTACTTTCACAAGGTTATATGGAAAGTGTGGAGACCCAATTACAAGACTTTGATGACTAGCATTAAGTGTGCCAAAGTAACTTTCATGAGTAGTGTTCCATGAACCAAGTCTCTCAAAGTGTAATATTCACTTACTTGTGAGTAAACACTGCTTTTATCTATTCAAAGAACACCCTTTCCAAAAGGAAAAGAGAAAAAGAAATTTCTGACTAGAGGTCCTGGTTGTGAATATTTAGAATCCGTGATTAGATTCCTTTGAAAATGTCACATTCGTTATTACCACCGCACTGTGCAAATTGCATTCATCTCCCTCGTGGTCAGCAGACAAGAGGAACAATAGTTTATCATTCACTTCACAAATAGATGGAGTTCTGAGATAACAATTTCCTCAGGGATCTTCTGGCATACTTGGTGTAGGAAGATTTGACTCTGTCAAACCCTGTCACCTCTCATGTTTGAGGACAAAATGTGGCAAACTAAATCTTTAGTTTTTCCAGGGACAAATAAATATTATACTGTTCGATTAATATAAGGTCTGTTTCAAGATTCCAACACAAACATATATCTATAGCACATTCTGCCACAATGGTATTCAAACCATATGTTAATAGCTTGAAACATCTGCAGTACTGTAACTCATTCTAAAACCCTGCTGGCTTTAAGCACTGATAGAAACAGCATGCAAGCTCCAGGGAAAACTGCTGTTGACAAATACCACCTTCCTTCTGCTTCTCCCCCTCATTTTACCCTCATCTCAGTGCAGGGTCCTGGTATTAATCACAAAGTGCTATTAGGTAGGAAATTCTAACTCCTCTCAGCATTTGCCAATCTTGGAGAAAGTAAACTTGCACAATACCTATTGAAGATAGGAGAAAACTCTTAACACAACGAAGAAAAGCTTGATCTAACAGAGCAGTTACAACACCTAGGCCATTCTTTCATACAGTCATGATTTCAAACAAGATACTTTCTACTATATAGGAAGTTTGTTATACCTAATAGGATGGCCATAGAGAATTACAAAGTATGTGAGTAGCGTATTTACGATGTTACTTATTTTATATAAATTGAAATAATGGTATATCTATGAAACTAACTAGAAGCTTCTAAGCAGATTGCCTACATATGAGACAGAAAATAGTAGGTGGTCTAAACATATGTATTTAAAAGACAAAAACAGTGCAGAAGGAATAACAAAAAAGGGCAAGATGTACAGAAAGAACATAAAAGGGATTTTTGAGTGATTTAAATAATTTCATGGTGCAAAATTACCCAAATCATTTTCCAGAGACGTTGACTAATCTATGACTATAACCCCTGTGAGATGTAGACATGCCAGAGGACAGGAAACATTCCCATGTGCTCTGATTTTTCAATGACAGCAAAGAATCAATTCTGGAAACTGCTAGAAACAGCTTGATTAAAGCTCCTGCCAAAACTCTACCTTCAACTATTCCACAAGGACAAGATTAGAACAATAAGGATAAAAGTCAAAAATGGCCTGGAGTCCTCTCTCCTGTGACATCAGAACTTGCTTTAACTACAGAAGTAAAGATTGGGCTGTGGTGTGACTTTGTGGGGGTTCACAGCTATCCCTTTCATAGAGGGCTAAAACTCTGCTTCTCTTCCCTTCTTGCAATAAAGATGCTTTAGGAATATACAGTATGGAAGAGATGTAATGTGCCAAGCTCAGAGCGATTTCATCTTCTCTATATGCTTTTCTAAATTGGCTTCCTCAATGGTACATCTCCCACTAAGGAAGTGAAAGGCACTGTTCTCATCACTAAATCAAAATCAATAGCAACATGTTTGGTAGAGAAATGTTGTTGTTGTCGTTTGAATTGCCAGCAGGATGCTATCAGCAATTTAAATATTGGTTGTTGAGGTGATTTTTTTTCTTCCTTGGCATTCTCCTTTGGCAGAAGAAGCTTAGAAGCACTGCAGATGCTGTGGAATTTCTGTTTTCCTTGGGTTACTCGTGCTGGAATTCCCAAAAAGGTCATCAAAACCAGGTAATTCTGTGTTGCCCAGTTGTAATGTTCCCATTTATTCTGAAGTGAGAAAAGGTCAAAAGAAGATTCTAGTTTCTTTTTAAAACTCTGGCACCATCATCAGCCCATGAAGAAAGCAACTTTTTCCCCCAACAAGGACCATTATTCAACAAACAAGTGTAGTCTAGAAATAGTGTGATAAACATTGCCCTTTTACCTCGTAGTTATGTTAGAAGTATACAAACTATGGTATGGGTCTTACCAGGATGGAAGATTTAAGAGAAAAAAAAAGGAAGAAATAAGGATGCTTTCCAGAAAGAACATGTGGAATTTTCTCCTGATTACATTTTACAGTTGAAAGCAAAGCAGAATGTCTGTGAGATAAATGACCTCATACTTCTACAGCCTATGGCAAAGGTCAAGGAGCACAAGATTAAGATTATTTTCTACCCATCTCTGAATATTTGCTGCTTCTTTAATTTTCCTGAATATGTATCCTCAAACTTAAGGCTTTACCTTAACTGGACCTTCCAAGGACTCATTAGCAATCATAATGGGCTACCCATGTGCTTGCTCCCTAGACTTGTGGCTTATCCTACATTTACAATGAAAAGTCAGTATTGTCAGTACTATTTTTATGTTGCAAAGTGAAGGTCAGTTTTGACTAAAACTACTGCTGCTATTGGAAAAGCTTGTCGGAAATTAATTTCCTTTCTCCGTTCTTTAATGAGAAACTGTAACTCGACTTACACTTCTTACTCTTTCCCTTAACCTTGATAAAAGAGTTCTCATAAAAGAGACAGTGATAAGACCTTTCCAACCTTACTTCCAGCCTTATATTATACTCTTTTATGGAAAATGAAATTTCTTTTTTCTGAAGTGAATTGATTTCTTATGTGGCAAAGTGATTTTTCTCCTCAAGGTGGGTTCCTGGAATGTGGCCAAAATAAACATTTTTGGGGTGGGGGCGGGGGTAAGGATGGGAATGGAATTCTCTGAAAGGTGATACTGAATAAATTGTTTACTCAGCATTAACTGTGTCACCTTTTTGCCCCCAGGTAGTTTAAAGGCATGTGGGTCTTCCATAACAAATCAGTGAGCTGTTGGAAGTCAGTATGGATGCCTTCAAAACCACTAGCCTGCATCTAGTGTGGCATACACCAACTTGAGAAGTTCAACATGGTATTAGAATTACTTCATTGCTGACTGCATTTAAGTTCCTTAAAAGCCCTGTTTGAAACCCTCTTCAGACCGAGTATATGGGAGTCATATATGGATATATGATGGTTGACAGAAGAACTATCTCAGGGATAAGGGCACTTGCTATGTAAGCATGCCAGACTGGCTTCATATCACCAGCTCCCAAGAAAGAGCCGAGTATGACCACATGCACTGTGTCAGGCAAAGAAAGATCATTGGGATTGTTGGCCATTCACTAGCTCCAGTTTCTGTGAGAGACCTTGCCTCTCTCAGGGGACTTAGAGAAAGAGTAGTAGAGCAAGATACCTAAAGTCCCCCTTTGACCTTTGCACATGCTCATGGTAATGTATACCTGCAAACATACAGACCACACACACACACACACACACACACACACACACACACACACACACACACAGGGAGAGAGAGATTATATAGTAATCTGAAATTGTAATTAGGAAGTTGGGACCAATTTAAGATGATTCCCATCCCTACCAACACCCTCTTTGCATAGGTGGTTCACAGAAGTTTCACATTTAAATATCCAGAGGTACATATAGTTAAGAAATACTAAAGTTAGAAATCATTAGTAGATCCTGATGGTTCCAAATGCAAATATTTGCCTTATATGATGTCATCTCTCAGCAATTAAAAGTAATGGAAAATAGTTTGATACAGGTATAATTTCAAATTTTTTTGCATTGGTTTGATCAAATATGTAACTGGTTTGGACTTTATTTTAGTTACATTTTTCTGTATTATATTTATATTTCATTTATGAAAATAATTTACATATTCACTGAAAATATGTTCTCATAATATTTTATATACTTAAACTTAAATTAAATTGAACTTAATCTTATTTATTTTTCTAGTTCTGAACCTTCTGGTGACAAGTTGGATTTCTGCTAAACAAGAATGGGATTTTAAGACAAGATACTTTCAATCATTTACTATGTGCACACTTCTTAACTTATTTTAATAAACAAAGAAAATAGTGTGCTCTGGCCTTCAGAGATTGAACATTAGTGAAATGAACAAGAGAGGACCAAAATTTCTGCACTCATTTTTCCCAACTACTTGAATCAATTTCTTTTGGTGGCTCCTCTATAGTGAAGGAATATTCATTCTACATTCCTAATCTAGCCAATGAAACGTGGGATGTTGGAATGTTCTGCCTTTCTGCGGGAGCCTTGTTAATTGATTGTCCACTTATCTGCCTCCTGTGCAACTGATGGCCATGAAGTAGAAGTCTCTGGTTATGTCATGTGATGCGGACTCACATGACGTTTTGTTGAGGTATGCTCTGTGGGACTCAGTGGACAGGGATGACCAAGTGGCATAGCTAGCTGTTCAATTCGTCTTTGGTTGAGAGAGGCAAGGCAGAGAACTCCTGGCATTCCAGCTAGTCCCGGTCACTCCCAATGATTTGTGCTGAGTTGGTGAAGGCCTGGCAGTTTCTACAGCTGCTGCTGATTTTTGGTGATACTTTTGAATTGGATTTTTTCTGTCCTGACAATGGAAACTGGAATCACCCACCAAAAGAAAGACTCCTAAGCAAGTCCACATCTGTCCAATTTACCCTCATTTCTTCCGTACCTTTAGACTGTGAACAAGAAGGGAGGTCAAATCATTTGAGAACCCTTATTAAAGTAGGTTTGGAGAAAAAAATCTATGCCTACACATTCCTGTTTTCTATGCTCTGATTTAAAGAGCTCAAGTGATCCAACATCAACAATTATGAGAAAAGAGTGATGGTTGTTATCAAGCCACTAGCATTAATATACTCATTTGATATCAAAAATGTACTCTACTCAGCTGATTACACACACACACACACACACACACACATATATATATATATATATATAATTTTATATATATATATCAAAAAATGTTACAATGTTCTAGCACCTTTGAAGTGTGGTTTTAAGTATGATATATAATTAGTAGAAAGGAAACTATTAATGAATGATAGAAAGATACTGTAATACGTTTGTAGTTGCAAAATATTTGATGAAATTATCATCAGAAGCATTTTAAGGAACATATAATTTGGGAATGAGAAAATGGAACAGCAGTTAAGAGTGGTTGTTACTCTTGCACAAAAACTTCAGACAGGATCCTAGAACCTACAATGAACCAGCATTTCACAACTCTAACTACAGCTCAAGGATTGGACACACTCTTCTTGTCTGTTCAGACACCCACATTAATATGATATTCACATATATACAAATAAACATTTTTATTTTATTTCATAAGTGTATGTGTGTATGGGTGAATGTGGCCAAATGTAAATGTCAGAGGGCAACTGGTGGGAGTTGGTTTCTTCCTTCCATTTATTCCCTGTTTGGTATTGGTTTCAAATATGGAAAATGGAGTATTAATAGCATGATTTAATTGCATTTGCAAAATACAACAACATGAAATGGACTCAGCAGCAATGTTTACAGATTATGAAGACTTTCCTTTCAGGGTGTAATTAGGATAGTCCTGACATTCCAGGATGTGTAGGGTTAAAAAATTCAGTGGTCACCATTGTTTTTAGTAGACAAATTTGTTTTGAGTAGCAAAGGGGCTCTTGATAAACATAATCTGATTCAAACTTATCCTTGTAAAGAATACAAAACAAATCATAGTGTATTCATAAGCTCTCAGAGAATAAAGGGTGAAACACAAAAGAGAAAACTGCTGAGTCTAAATCTTGGAAATTGCTTAAAGGGGGAAAAATAAAAATGTAGGCTTGGTAGGAAGATATATAAACTTATATTTGCGCTATTGGACAGGAATGGAAGGAAGGGAAAGAAGAAAGGACACGGAGAAAAAGGGGAGAAAGAAAGAAGAGAAAGAGGAGAAGGAAGAGGTGAAGAAGGATGGGAGGAGGAAAAGTGTGATGTACTTAGAACTTGGAACAACCTACATACAGAGCTGATTTTTACCAGAGGTTAACAGAAGAAGTTCTCAGCAAAACCACAGATCCATATGGAGTGAGAAGCTCAGCTAGAACTAAAGAAGGCCACCATGGATTAACTCACAAACAAATATTGCATTCCCAAGTTTGTCCTAGCAGAAAGCTCTTAGAGAAACTTCCTCAGCTCCCAAGAAAAACATTTTCTAAATCCCCCTTCAAACCCAACTGAGAAGAAAAGGAATGGAAAATGAAAACCATCTGGGAATGTTCTTACTTTTAGGAGAGCTAGTCTCATGAGTAGAAGCAAAGCCTGGTGAGGAGAGAGGCTGATCATGCTGTGCACAGAACCATTGCCTTAAACTCCTCCTGCCAACCTTTCTACACTACTGGATTTTACCTGCACCGCCACTCTGTCCTCCCGTAACTGTGCGCTAACATGAATCTTTTCTTTAATCTTCTAATGAAAAATTTATCTTTTGATTATTTGATAGCAAATCTCATAAAACTGCCGCTTTCCTTTCTGTGCTTGCTGTTACATAAGCAGATTGTGATATTATACCTAACAAATGAGAGCTGACTGGCAACTGTTTCTGAAATACATCTTCTTTCGCAGAAAATCGGCATTTAAAGACATCGCAAAACATTTGCTTAGACTGGCAGCATTTGAAGACAAATGTCCACCTGTTCCTCTGCCATGACAGTCCGATTTCCAGGTGAGCAAGGTGAACAAGGTGATACCATTGATTTGTTTGTGGCCCCTTTTCCTTGTATCCACTTTAATCCCCAAGACTCCATGTTCCCGCTGTACATTTTCACTGTTTTGGGAGGATGAGAATGTGTGTATGCACCTGTGCAAGTGTCCTGCGTATTTGTTAAGATGATCTCATTGGGTAGCTCAGACTAGTCGCAAACTCATAATCCTCCTGCCTCATTTTTCCAAATATAGTAGTTACAAAAATGTAGGCCACCAAATTTGTCTTCCAGGGTCTCTTAAGTATGACTGTAAATCCTGATTTCCCTGATTTGAGTTGCCTGATAGAAAATGTGTTTTCTTCTCATCCAAATGTAGTTACCCTTTATGTCCCTGCTCTATGATGCCTTCCTGTGTTATACAATGTCCTCCTGTGCTAAGTGATTAATCATTTCCTGCCTCCATTTTATAAACTTCCCCAAATGCAGATTAACTGCCGTTGTTCCACTAACTGAAAATAAAGAGTGTCAATTTACCTCTAGGATGCAGCTAGAGCATTGTACAGATAAAAGTCCATTTCCAGGTAGTTCTAAGAGTTCCTTTTATTATTTAATGGGGTTTATTAAATGGTGCAGCCCATCCAACAGAACCTCCTTAACTGAGGAACAAGAAATGGAGAATAAGATTACTCTCAAGAGTAAATTGCAATGAGCACCAGATTGCTCTCCTTTTTCACCACTAAGTGTTTTTAAAAACTTCCATAGGAGACAGAAAGATCTATGGGAACTGTCCACATTGGAGAGACTCCCACACAGAGCTGAACTGTGATGTGTCTGTATTACAGGTCTTTATTACCCAGGCAAATGAAAATGCAATCGAAAGGGAGTTAAAAAAAAAAAAAAAACTTGGAAAATCCCACACTGTTAGTAAATTAGGTCTTTTAAAAAAGGAACATCCTGGCAAGCTCAAATAAATCAATGCGACTCTAAGAAACAAGACTGCAAGGTAAGTGCACTTTCAGAGTGAGATCTTTGTTCCCTTTCCTTCTTAGCACTTTGACTCATGCGGTGAAGAAAATGTCTTTGGATTATTTTTTTTTTTCTTGATATACAAGTTACTGATCCTGGCTGACTTAACACAGCAGCAGCATTTTAATTACAAAGCAACATAGTTGCTGTGTGCAGTGACAGCTCACTCTTACTAAATTGACTGGGGCCAAGAAAAGTGTCTGGACTCCTGTATCTCTCTACTTTTAAAGATGAGAGAGTGCCCAGATGCCCAGATGCCCTAACAGCAGGCCTGCCTTCTGATACAAGGTAATTAAAAATTACGTACTGACTCTAGTTCTTAGAAAATGAATTCAGTTATGAGCCAAGAAAGACAGGAAGGAAGGAAGGAAGGAAGGAAGGAAGGAAGGAAGGAAGGAAGGAAGGAAGCAAAGAAAAGAAAAGAAAAACAACTCTGCCAGCACAAAAGTTCACACCCAAAAATGGTGAATGTCGCTCTGATGGTATTTCAGATACTTTTTTTTTCTTTTTTCCATTATCTCATTAAAGTGTGTAATTGGTTTCTCTATTCTTTTACTACAAAAGAAATAATTAAAAATATAGTGTATCCATTTCTTTGTGTACCTATATGAGGACAGCAAGTTCTACCAAGGTGCAATGTCCACAGTAGGTTAAGGTGAATGGGCTCCTCTCCTTGGTTCATACCAGTTTCATAGAAAAAGATCTTGGTCCCAAGAATCTCGTCTCGGTTCTGAATAATTGGAAGCAATGCTTATTACTTTCTCAACTTCATTGAAAGAAGATAAATGATTGATCTAATTTTCTCAACTTAATAGGCCCAAAGCCACCAACATAATTAGAGATTAAGTATTTAATATTTTTTGTTCATTTACACTTGGGACTGTATTCATAGTTTTTACTAGTGTATAATTTTTCCTCTCTAACCATAAGATAAAATATTTTGAGGGGATCATGAGATATATTCATCATGGCAGAGTAGTAGATTATTATTCCAAGTCAGCATTCTGTCCATTCTACTACATATGTGTTCTAATTTGTTTTAGTTGATTTTTATTGCTATAATAAAACATGCTGACCAACAAAAAAAAATCTGAGGAGTGAAGGGTTTGTCTGTTTTATAGTTCAAGGTCTCCTGGTATCAATAAGGAAATTCAAAGAGAAACTGAAGGCAGGATCCCTGAGAAAGGAACTACAGAGAAACGCTGTTCACTGGATAGCTCTCTGGTGAGCTTGCACATGCGTGCTTAGCTAGCTTTCTTACACTGCCTCGCACAACATGCCTAATAGGACCACTCTCAATTGGAAGAGCCCTCCAGCCACAACTGATAATCAAGAAATTTCCCCCACTGACATGTCCATAGGTTAATTTGACCCAACTGAAACCTCAACTGAGACTTTCCTCTCAAATGGCTGTAGGCTGTGACAAGTTGACAACTAAATCTAGTTATAACACACCTCAACAATAATTACCCAAACTGGCATCATTGTAGGAAGGTCATGAGTTAAGCCACAGCATTTATTTCCAATGACAGAAGATTTCTTGAAGCAAAGAGGAAAAGACAAAATGGGTAGTCTATAGCATTTGCATAAAGCTGTAGAAATTTTGAAATACTTCCTGGAAGCGTACACTTGGTCAGTCCCTGGGCAGCTCACATCATTAAAATGTCTACTAGAAGCTAGAGAATATACCGTAGGGTTATAATTTAAAGATGTTTTTTCTTTAGGCATGTGATCAGAAGCCAGTAACTGTCAGGGAATAATTTCTCAGATTCAGAAGCAGTCTCTAGAATCAGTTTAGGGATGCACAGACAATAGAAACAAATTTAACAATTCTTAGCAAAGCTGTGAATGTCATTCTTTAAAGTAGCATATGAAAGCAAGTATGGTAACTTGGCCTGCTGATACAAAACTCTGAACTCAATTCTTTAAGCATAAAAACTCACAATAGTGGGTAAATTTTGAATGTATGTATTTTATTACATATAAGAAATATTACATGAAGAAAACCTTAATTCAGAAATTTATGAGTAAATAAGGAATCTTATTTGAGCAACCAAGAACACCAAATGAAATTAGTAATATCTCTGTGTGTGTGTGTATATATATATATATATATATGTGTGTGTGTGTGTGTGTGTGTGTGTGTGTGTGTGTGTGTATGTGTGTGTGTGTGATGTGTTATATACATGGAAAATATTATATGTAGATATGTGCATGAGTTGTCACTGTGAGAATATACCTGATATAAACAACTTACTTAAGGTGAACATATCAGCTCAAGAGCTCATAGTGATGGGTTATATTAACTGTGGGCTCAGGGTCAGGGAGACAACAGATGCATTTGTCAACTGAACACAGAGCCAGGGAAATAGGCAGCAGGAACATTTGTCAACTGTGTGCCCATGGTCAAGAGCACAGCAGAAGTATTCATCAGATGCAACTTACCTGGTGGTAGGTAGAACACAGAGTAAAAGGAATGTGGCAGGACCAGGGTGACCTCATCATCAATGACCTGTTCAACAAGATTCCCCATCTTATCATTTCTACCATCTCCTAAAAGAATCAAAGCCAGGCAAAGTATCCTATACACGTGTCTATGAGTATGTGTCATAACTAAACCATGATATTACTACAAAATTAATTTAAACAAACATATATGTATCAAAGTGTGAGTATTAAAGTCCTAATATTGATATCTATTTCCCACTCACCTTTTTCTTATGCATATTTGGAAGGTCATATTAAATATAAGCAAATTCCCTTTAATCAAGCCAATGAGCATAGGAACTATATTGAACATGCGCTGTCCCCACCTCACCCCCACCCTCAGAACACACATTTCTTTCTCTGCAGCACTGTTCTGTGTTCAAGCCACACATAGACTAAGGACAAGGCTGATGATTCATTGAGAAGGATATGCACTAGCTCACTTTGGACAAAAAGTAGACAGAATTTTATTTTCATCAGTACTTTGGTTATGCCTATTTGGAGACTTTAAATACTGGCCAATAGGAAAAAGAGATATGATCTTCAAAATGACAAAGGTCAACTGAGTGATAACAGGACACATAAAACATTCATGTCTTGCTAAATCTAAGGAGAAAACAACCTGTAGGGCTCTGATTGTAACCATCATCACAACAGAAGTACAAATACACCCAGCCAACCAACTGTGTTTTAGACCCGAAAACTTGGTATCACCTTACAGGTGGTAATGACAAATGACCCTAATAAACAAGTTTCAGAAAGCTACTCCAAAGTACCTTGAGAGTTTTTATCACAAGAAGGTGATAAATATTTTTAGCAATAAATATCTTTAACTTAAACATTTGCACAGTGTGAATATGTATCCCCATACATTGTTTGGTAGAAAGTTATCATCTACCTCTTTCTCATTCTATCAACCAACTAAAATTAATTTATGTAAAAAGGATCATTCCTGTCAGGAAAGGAGGTAGGCCTACTGCAGATCTTCATCTCTCTTTCTGCTCCTCCTGACTCCATCCTCCTGTGTCATTCCCATCTCTGTAGAATATCTGCTGCAGTCTCCCTTTAACCTCCAAACCAGTCCCCAATAGGTTAAAAGATTTCCTCCAAACTTTTTTTCCACAACTCACCTAATTATTCCAGCCTCCAATTGCAGCAGACATTTCCTGGGAACAGACAAGCATAGGGGGCGAGGAAAACAGGTCCAAGAAAATTTCCTAAAAGGAAACACATAGTTACAGCACTATACTAAAGTCTGCAGTAAAAACAGGCCCAAGTAACAAAGTGGGACCGGAACACAGACAAAACCAGGTAGCAGCCCCTACACCTATAATCATCCCAGTCACGGATGCCTAGGCTCTTGTGCAAAAACACAATGACAGCCAGGACAATCCATCTCTACTAGAGCTTAACAACTCTACCACATCTGGCCATGAATAATATAATACAGAAGAAGCCCTAGTAAAAGTGTTAAAATGGACTGGATGAAGAAGAGGTCCTTAAAGAGGAAATGATTTATCTGATCCTGATTTAACTTTGGTTCCAGGTATCTGTCTAGAAATAGGTCCAGGTCATCCAGATTTTCCAGTTTTGTTGAATGTAAGCTTTCGTAGTAGGATATGACGATTTTTTTAAATTTCCACTGTTTCTGTTGTTGTGTCTCCCTTTACATTTCTGATTTTGTTAATTTGAATACTGTCTCTGTGTATTCTAATTAGTTGGCTAAGGGTTTATCTATCATGTTGATTTTCTCAAAAAACCAGCTCTTGATTTTATTGATCCTTTATATAGTTGTTTTTATTTCTGCTTGGTTGATTTAAGTTCTGAGTTTGATTATCTCCTACCTTCTACTCCTCTTGTGTATATTAGCTTCATTTTGTTCTAAAGCTTTCAGGTGACCTGTCAAGGTGTTAATGTATGCTCTCTCCAGTTTCTGTTTGGAGGAGGCACTCAGAGCTATGAGTTTTCCTAGTAGCACTGCTTTCATTGTAACTACTCCTGGGCATATACACAAAAAAAGCTCCAACATCTAAACAGCTAAATAGTACACAAAACCCACCATGTTTATAGCATCCTTATTTATAATAGCAAGAAGTTGGAAAGAACACTGATGTCCTTCAGCTGAGGAATGGATACAGAAATTGTGGTACCTTTATACAATAAAGTATGACTTAGCTATTTTTTCTATAATATTTATTAGATATCCTCTGCATTTGCATTTTATATGCTGTCCCTTTCCCACAATCCTATCACCCATCCCCCTCCCATTGCCTCCATAAAGATGCTCCCTCTCCCAACAATGCTTTGCCACCTCAGCACTTTGGCATTCCCCTACACTGGAAAAGTGAGTCTTCACTGGACCAAAGGCCTCTCCTACCATTGATGTCAGAAAATGCTATCCTCTGCTGCATATATACCTTGGGTCATGGGTCTCTCCATGTAAAATTATTGGTAGGTGATTTAGTCCTTGGGAGCTGTGGTGGGTTTGGTTAGTTCATAATTTTGTTCTTCCCACGGGGTTTCAGACCCTTTAAGCTCTTCAGTCCTTTCTCTACCTTTTTCATATGAGTCCTCATGTTCAGTCTGATGGTTAGCTGTAAGAATCCTCCTCTGTATCAGAATGGCTCTGGAAGAACCTCTGAGGAGGCATCCATATCAGGCTCTTGCCAGTAAGCACTACTTGGTATCAGCAATAGTGCTTGGGTTTATTGGGTGCATATGGGGTGTATACTCAGTTGAGGCAGTCTCTGGATGATCTTTTCTCCAATTTCTGCTTCTCTATTTGTCTCATTATTTTCTCCCATGAACATTTTGTTCTTCCTTCTAAGAAATACTGAGGCATCCATTTTCTGGCCTTTCTTTTCTTTGAGCTTCATAAGTTCTATAGATTTTTGCGGGGGTGGTATTCTTTGCTTTTTGGGCTAGTATCCACTTATAAAAACAGTACATACATGAGTGTTCTTTTGTGACTGGGTTACCTCACTCAGGATGATAGCTTCAAGTTCCATTCATTTACCTAGGATTTTTGTGAAGTCATTGTTTTTGATAGCCAGGTAATACTCCATTGTGTATATGTACCACAATATCTGTATCCATTCCTCTTTTGAAGGACATATTGGTTCATTCCAGCTTCTGGCTATTATAAATAAGGTTGCTCTAAACACAGTTGTGTATGTTAATCAAGGGAATTAAAGTGAAGACAGGGACATAAATCTACACACCTACGGACACTTGACTTTTGACAATGAATAAAGAAATATAAACTGGATAACTGATTCTAATCACACAAGGTGTCTGCATATAGAAGAGCGCAAATAGCCCAATATTTCACACTACACAAAACAGAAGTCCGAGTAGATCAAAGACACCATAAAAACAAGATATTTTTAACCAGATCTACATTTGATAGAACTCTAATTTCCAAAATATATAAAGAAGTCAAGAAACAAGACATCAAAAAGCCAAAGCAATATAATTAAAAATGTGGTAGAGATCTAAGGAGGGGATTCTCAATAGATGACACTTCAATGGATAAGAAACAAGTAGATAGATGTTCAACATATTTAACCAACAAAAAATGCAAATTAATATTACTTTGGGGTTCTATCTTATACCTGTCAGTATGGCTAAAATCCATAATACATGTGACAGCTCATGCTAAGGAAGATGTGGAAAGGGAATACCCCTCCATTGCTGCTGAGAGGAAAAAATTGTACTCAAAAGAATGGATAAAGAAAATGTGGCACCTTTACACAATGGAGTAATGGGAATGCAGGAGTGGACATCAACAGATGGTCTATAAATTTAGTATAGTATAACCTTCCTAAAGTGTCTGAAGGTGATTACAGGGAAGTGTCCAAATAATGAGGGAAAGGAATTACAAGTCTTGTCACTAAATGAAGCTTCCACTAGAGGCACTGGATTCTGGATTTCTTCTAATTGAGTTGTTGGTCAAGGGGGCTCCATGGAAATACCCAAACACCCCAGACTAGTTGCTCTCTCCAAACTAAGCAAGGCCCCATTGCTATAGATCACACACAGAGACACATACACACATACACTCATCACTTAATATGGAGAGGTCAAGCTGGTCCCTACACAAAGCTTTCACCCTCACATCCCTTTGGTAAAAGAGGGTACTCTGTAGGATGCTGAAAGAGAAATGTAGACACTAAGCTAGCCACAAAATCTTTGATTTACAATATGTTCTACATAAAAAAATATGATAAAGCAGTAGTGATACAAATTTTGAAGGAGTAACCAACTAATGACTGATTTGGCTTAAGGCCCACTCCACTCTTTAAAGTAAAAGAATATATCCAACTTAACTTGTGTGACCAAGAACCAGAGACTAGATACCCAGAACCTAGGGTAAACCCAGATACTACTGGTTTTTAAAAAAGTGATAATACAATTACTCTTAATGATATTCTTCTGCACACATAGATCTGTACACATTTAGCCATCCTCAGAGCAAATGAAAAGATCCACAACTACACGTCAGAGAGAGGAAGAGACAGAGTCAGAGACAGATACAGAGAGACAAAGAGACAGAGAGAAACAGAGAGAGACAGAGACAGAGATACAAGGAGATAGAGAGACAAAGAGACAGAGAGAAACAGAGAGAGACAGAGACAGAATGAAAGACAGAGACACAGAGACAGAGAAAAAGAGACAGGGAGACAGATACGGGAAAGACATAGACAGAGAAAGAGAAAGAGAGTTCTTGAAAGCACACAGCTCTAAATGTGGGGTTTACACCAAATTCTTCCCCTCAGGTATCAGGAAACTCTTCAGAAGAGGAGGTAGGAGTGTGTGAGCCAGAGGGGATGGAAGACACCAGGAGAATGGCCTTTTTCATCGACTAAGCAAAGCTCATTTGAACTCCCAGAGTGACGCCCCAAGCACAGGGCTTATGCGGTTCTATACCAGGTCCTCTGCATTTAGACTATAGCATTCAGTGTAGCATTTATGTTGGACCTCTGGGTGTGAGAACAAGTGCTTCTCTGATTCTTGTACCTTCCCTTGGGATTATTTTTTTTTCTATAGAAACCTCAATATAATGGGTTTTGTTTTATCATGCTACATTTAGTTGTGTTAAAAATAAATCAAATAAATTTTAAAAGATTAAAAAACAGTACAATAAATTAAGAAAGGGAAAGGGGAAAAGAAAAGCTCCCTGACTCCCACTGCATATCTGATGAATGAGGAATTCCAAGGCAAAGGTAACTAAGAACCGTGTGAAGCATTCGCTTTGTGCTAGGTTCCAAGACCCAAAAACCCATGTTTGAATTCTTTGCTGTGGAAAAACTGCCAGGAATTTTTGAAATAATGCACTTTATACTTAAATTTATGTTGTTTATACTTAAAATGAGCAGTTTGAGCCTTCTACTTTTCTTCATGTTTGTCTCTAAAATAGAAACAGAAAATAATAATAATAATAATAATAATAATAATAATAATAATAATAATAATAATAATAATAATAAAAGACCCTCCAAGATCTCTAAAACACTAAGCCACCAACCAGGCAGCATACACCAACTGATACGAGGCTCCAACACATACACAGCAGAGGTCTGCCTGTTCTGACCTCAGTTAATGAAGATGCACCTAACATTGTGGTTAGGTCTGGTGAGGTGGGGGTGGAGGGTGGGGACATGCTCTTGGAGCTGGGAGTGGGGGAGGTATACAGTAGGTAGTGATCCAGGGTGAAACGGCAGGAGGATGAAGACCGGACTGTAAAAAAGGTTTAAAGATTTAATGAAAGGGGGGAGGGATGATCATATTGATCTGAAAGAGTTCTCCAATTATTACCCCCTTAAAGCTTGAATATTTGCGGAAATAATTTCATTTCTGCACTTTTCCTGAGGACTCTGAGGCTGTTTCAAAGTCATAAGCATTCTTCAGTGTTGCTGGGATGCCTTATTTTCAGTGTATCTCCTGCTTTTGCTCTACTGTGTACATTATGTCCTAAGATGCTATGAAATCCGGCAACTCACTCCTAAAAGCATCATTCACAACAAGTAACTGTTTTGTTACGGTTTGAGAAAATGCTGTAATTGTGTTCTTTTATTCCCCTAAAGAACGCCACAGAAAGCGCGCTCCCGAAAGGCTTTTTCTTTGGAATCCCTTGTACACGGAGTCAGCGCGTGTTCTGGCAGAGAGAACCAGTTAGAATGTGACTGTCACTGGGCTGCCCTCTGAAGTGAGCAAATGGAAAGCCGTGACGTGGCAGTCTCCTGTTAACTTGGTGCCGAGCTCATCTGGCTTTTCCAGTTCCCTGACAGTGTTTGATACAGCTGGGCACTAAAGCTGAGGAAAACCGCTGTGTGCAGTAGTCTACCCCACCGCGCATTATTTCAATCTCATCTAAGCGAACCGAGGCTTCTGTCTAATATTTAATCTCCTCCATGATTTTAACATCAATGTGGGCTATTTCTGACAACATGTGTTTGTATGCTCGCCTCTGAAGCCACAATTATGCTTTATGATTAGATGTGTTAATCTCATCAGAACGTAAGTTTTTCTATAATTACTACTTACGAAATGATTCCTCTGATTTTAGCTTTTTAACGTGTAAATTGAGTGTCTGAGTTTGTCACTGGGCCTGTTCAGTCTCTGTTTAATCAGGGAAGGGGAGCCAGGCATGCTGGGGGGGTTCTGAAGACTGACATAGTTAGAGAGAATCCAGGTCATGGGTTAGCCATCTGATTTTGTGAGAATGTGGTCAAGTATAGTCCTATATTTTCTCATTGCCGGGTAATAGCAAGCCCAGGTCCAAGTCACTTTTCTAATCCTCCTAGGCAGCTACATCTCTAGAAGCTTTGGAAGACAGCTGAATGAGCCACGGACTTCTAGGAATAAGAAAACCAGAAGCTGACAATAATTGCACCTCTCTAGAACAAGTCTGCTACGCAGTTAAAGTGATAAGAAATAATGTAAGTATTCAGGTGATTGTGACGATTCAACAACTAAACATTCGGTTGCAAAGTTAAAGACTCACTTTGCATTCTTGACTCAAAAGCCACTAGAATTTTACCAATATTCACCATTTAAACTACTAGGGTTTAGACATTTTACTTCCCTGTCTAAATTGCCACCATGTTCCCACTGCTAGTAAAAACGACATTGGTCCATAGCATATGGTGAAGAACATGTTCCCTCATTAGAGCAGGACCTCTGCCCAAGTCCAGGAGCAGATCCCATGGCTGTTAGTACCATATCTGAACTTTGATCCCTGTAGCATGTGTATATTTCTGTGGTATGTGCATGTTAAGGGCACTATAAAACATCTGATATCCATAGTGACGGGTCCTTGTACTCATAAGAAAAGAATTAAACTTTGCGGAAAGTGAAAGATAAAGTTGCCTAAAAAAAAAAAAATAAAATAAAACATCACAGTATAGGTGAGACCTGTAGGGATTCAACAGAACTTGAAAGATGACTTTTAAGTGTTCTTGATCTAGATGATCTAAAGGGATTGTGAGAATTAATGAATAGTGGGTGGCAGACTAGGTCAAAACAGAATTTCTCTACCCTATCACCCCAAAAGTTTTCAGTGTAGCAGCACCCTTTTAACTCAATACACGGGGCTTATTCAATCTGATATTTGCATTTCAAATAGTCATCCCAATGCCATATTATTTATGGAAATCTATTAAAATTACGGAATTAAAATCACTCGCTTTTCTAAACATGTCAAAATTCCATCCATTAAGTTTATCACTGGGAATAATTTCAGAACAAGTTAATTCAGTCCCTGTTCAGTGATGTAGACTGGAACAAGTGACAAATCTCAGGGTTGAGACTCTCCACTTGTCATCTTATAAGGGACAAAGGAAACCTTCACCAGCTACAATTAAATCATTTAATCGCATATGCTAGACTGATAGATTGCCCTTACTTAGTTGTGATATAAAAGAAAGTTGCAATATCAGAAGAACATATATATACATATACACACACATCATAAACACACACACACACAAATAGGTACAATGTTGAGATAGGTGTGCATCTGTACCTATATGATTTTAGCAGCTAATAAATGTTCTCCATGGAATACCATTCAGCAAATATATTTGACTATGTTTGATATTATTTTAGTCTAAGTTCCACACATCTGCAAACAGGCTGCAGAGTGCCCATAGACAATACTGAAACAACTGAGTGTGGCCGTGTTCCAATAAAACTTTATTTAGAAATGTAAGGAACATGACTAGACTTAAGCTTGATAACACTACTGACCAACTAACAGTGTATATAAAGACAAAAGTACAGCTTGTAAACAGTTTATGTATGAGAATATCTACTGTCTGTAGTGTGTGCATATATGATAAACCAAGCATTTTAAACATTTACTCTAAAACTAGAAACCTGTCGTGCAAGTATTTCATGCTGAGTTTCACATTACAATTCCATGGACTATATTGAACAAGGGCCATTTAGCGGTCTAATATAGAGAAAGTAAAACTCTGCTGGATGTATTTCACGGGGCAATTTTATTATAGCCCCAGGGGATAGAGTAAAGTAGTTGTGCGGATTTTCCCATTTCCATTTCCTGTATTTTTACGATGTATTCAAAATGAATTAAGGCTATAGTTTATTACTTAATATTCCATATATTCTGGTTTAATGAACTACTCCTAGTCAGAGTATTCTATTCCCTTCAAATTGCAAGAACAAAAAATACATATTTAATTTTCTTGCAGGAGAAATATTGCAAACACACAGACATAAAATCATCAAATTAAAGGTACCATAGCTCATTTTTAAAATTGGCATATTCCTTAAATGAGAAAATGTATTTGGCATTACTAACATAACTCAATTTTCCACCTTTGCTATTTTTTATTCCTTATAAATGTTAAGAATAAATTATTGTAGCTTTTATTTAGAAAAGAATAGTCATGAATGGTGAAAGAAAACCTGAAATACTTGCAATAAATAGCAAGTTTCTACTTCGAGTCTATACTTTAGATGACTATGTAACAATATAACAAATATAGCAAATATAGTCTGTAAGCTGTAGAGATGCTTTTTTGTGTCTATATCCAAACGTTGTGAAAGTTTCCTAATGTCATTCTGTAACCAATGCACAAAGGAATGAAATGATTTGAATCCTTTGGTTGACCACAAGAAATTGGGAGAAAATTAACTTAAAGAAGTTGAACAATAAACAAAATAGTCTTCAAAAAATCAAATAATTCTATCTGCAAAAAATTTACAAATGACTAAGACATTTTATTTCTATATAAAAGTCTTTCCTGAAGATTGTTCAAATCTAAATATTATAAGAGGAAGATTCTGGGTTAGTATATAATGTTTACCATGCTCTGAGTAGCTTCCATATGAATAATAAGGTGTGTGTATGTGTGCCTGCATGCGCAAATGTGCGCATGTGCACACATGCATGTGCATGTGTACACATGCGTGTGCATGTGTAATAACACACATATTCATTATTCATGGCTATTTAATATACATTTTTCATTTATGTTCACTCATAAAATATTTTCATATAAATGGGTTTAGCTAAATAATATAAGAAGAATTAATACCATAATTTAAGATTTATGTGCCCATTGTTTTGAGCAAGTATTCCTGGTTGTTTCTATTCAGAGTTTAGCTGCATTGTTTCATTCTTTCTAACTGAATTTCTCAAGTAGTTGCCAATACTTATAGGAAATTCATCACTTAATAGTGTATACCCCTTATTGTTCTTACTTTTTAACATCTGTAAAAAGAACTGTTTCTCTGGTTCAAAGACCCAAACTAGATTTGTATCTAAACCAGGGTTAAATGTACAGTTAAAATAATCATGTTAGTGTTGACAGTACTTTTAAGTAAAAAAGTACTTTTAATATTTCTCTCTTTCAGGTAGAGTATTTATACCTAAATGTCACCACATAGAAGACCACTCCGTTTTCAAACCACTCTTTAATTTATATATAATCAATATATTTCTAAAATTGTGTGCAAAGTGTCTCTACTCTTAAGAAAAGGTACTTTTCAAAGCATATTTCACAACGTTGAAATGGAGATGTAGTCTCTGATGAATATTTACTTTGTGACCTCTGAATACATCTAGAATTATCAATTACATGTGAAAAGAGCATGATGGGATGCAGTTTTTCAATCACAGACAACGTGTCATGAGTTCGAATCCAAATACTGTGCTCACCTCATTAATCTCACACAACAGTCCACTTTTCCACTGATGCACAAATGAATTGAGTGAACTGGGAAAAATCAGTTTACCTTAAGAAAAATCAATTACTCAGTGGCTGACTATTGTTTTTGTTTTTCTCTCTCATGATCCAAAGGCAACTGCTTTATTTAAGTGTTGTCTTTGTGTTAAGTGTATGGCCTGAGCCCGACTCCATATAAATAACGACACTTTAGAGTCTAATACAAGAAAACGTTACTTAGGAATCCAGCTATTTTCTATCATACAGGAACATATCTAAGGCAATCACTTAATTATGGCTGCCTGGAAAATGAGCAAACAACATACTTCCAGCATTCCATAGCACAGAGTGTACATTAACATTCTAAATGCAAACAATGAAACAATAGTAAGAAAATCCTAGACCAAAGCAAGACCAGAATCCAGCAGGACAAACTCCAAATGCTGTAGCTTTATATCTGATGTCAAAGGGCCAGAACAGCTATTGTCTTCAAGTATGCTGACTGAAACAGCTAGAGACAATATGCTACAGTACTGTCTGCAGCATTGAATGATAACTATGAAAAGACTGGGTGTGGCGATAAAACAAGCTACTGTTCTTCTAATAAGCTTTAGCTACTTAGGAGTTCTTGGAAAGATACTACATTCATGTATTTACTTATGATACTGGAATTCCTTAGTAAGGGACTATAACACCCTTCGATATTTTTAAGACCAGGAACTTTACATTTTCCTTTTTGAGTTTAGAAGCACACTTTTATATTAGATGATTTGACAACACCATTGTTGAAACTCTAGAAATGAATTATTTGGAGAAGATATTTGACATTTATATGGAAAAGGTCACAGTATGACAATGAAAATAAAAGATATTTAGGATGAAAAATATTACAAAAATAGAGAAAATACAGATGACTAATATGCACATTTTATTTCAAATGGTTATTAAACCCGGTACATATATACAACATGACAATGAACACTTTTCCAATAAAAAAAACACAGGTCTGACTATATTGTAAGATTGTAAGTTATGAATAAGTTATTATTGTTATAATAATAATAATAATAATAATAATAATAATAATAATTATTATTATTATTATTATTATTATTATTATTATTGGTAAGTTGGTAGGGATAGTAATGAGTACAATTGTGAAGATTCCCAAACTTACATGCTACTCAAGAGCAGAATGAAAGTGAACTGTGAAGCTTTTATAATAAAACTGGGAATTATAAAATCCATTTCTGAAGGAAGGATTAAAGGAAGGTTAATTCTAACAGTCCTATATTCAAATTCACTTTGCTATCAAGGCACCCTACTTTCTGCCTGTGAAGATGCTTGTCAACCACTGACAGTGTTGCCCCAAGCAAACTGGCAAGCATTTGTTTCTTCCTGGAGGGTCCAGAGGCAGCTGGGAAAGACTGAGAACAGAAGTTGTGCTCTTGGTGTGGGAAAGGCTTGAATTCCAAGTTAGTTAACATTGAAATGATTTAAATAGACAGAACACATCCTTTTGGGATTATCCCACTTCCTCTTGATGATGACACTCTCTGGGTATGTAAATTGAGATGACAAAGCCACCATTGTTCCAGTGTGGAGTCTACAATATGTTTGCCATTTACTACATGTAGCAAAGCTGCTAGAATCTATTGGTGGTAAAGTGACACTCCCCGCTTCAATAAGGCGTAGGTTACATAGTGACACTCTCCATTTCTTTAAAGAACAGGACACATAAGTGACACTCTCCACTTCACTAAGGCATAGGATACAGAGAGGTGATGGGTTCTTTATCATGAGCAGCAGTGGTGTTATATGCCATGATTTCCAATAAGACCGCAAGGACAATGTTCTCAAAAATCCCTCTTTTGTTTCCTGATCAGCATAGAGTTAAAGCAAAAGCCAACTCTCAGGGTTATGCTATATGAGCCAACTTAATGTTAAAAATTACCAGTTTTATGAAGTTCAGTTATAAGACACCACATTAAATTCTAAATAAGACCCTCATTTTATGAGTGGACAACTCAGACATTATAGGTTTAAAATGACTGCCTGCAGGAAATACATATTCTGTGATCTGTGGGTGACCAGTCATACTGAGAAGTATCAGTCCACTCCCTGTGAAGTCAATCACAATATCCACAGTACAGGACATTCTTGGCTTACACCAGAACACCTGAAAGAATGAACTCAAGTATGGGCCTCACAAGAGAATTTAAATAATCATGAAATATGTTAGTAACTTTAGCAAGTTTTTGACACCTTTGAGTTTTGAATAGCTGTTGCCAAGTTGTGGAACATAGCATCATTCTGATGCTGCCAGATCTGGGGACCTAGAGAAGACTAGAAAATGTTAAGCAAAGAAGTAAAGAAATGTGCATGGCCACACATTCTGTGTTTCAGTTTTTAAGAATAAATGATATAGAATCTCCTGGTAGTGTCTTATTTCAGGACATGGGAAGGTCAGTAAAAGTGTCTTACCTGCGATGTCAGCACAATAATACTACCAGGAATGGTACCTTCAGAAGAGTTCAACTGGATTAATGGAGCCACAGCCCCATCATGTATGAAAGAAGTAAGTTCCACCACATGAAAAGAAGTGTTCTTAGTATGTGTGCATGTGTGTGTGTGTGTGTGTGTGTGTGTGTGTGTGTGTGTGTAGGAAGAGAGAGTGAGAGAGAAAGAAAGAGAGAGAGAGAGAGAGAGAGAGAGAGAGAGAAGAGAGAGAGAGAGAGAGAGAGAGAGAGAGAGAGAGAGAGAGAGAGAGAGAGAGATCATCAGGAAATGACTTGAAATGTTAGTCCACCAGGTTAAGAATCAGTCTAATAGAAGGGAACCTTCACCACACATGACGTGTAAACTGTATAGTAGGTTGATAACACTAAGGCAACAGGTACAGTTTTAAATGGAATTACATTTTTGTAATTAGCAAATAAACAAAAAGTAAGTTAAGGAGCCATGCACATTTATTTCTTATTAATAAAACAAATGACCCAGAGTAAAAGAAACTGGCTACAAGTCACTGTTGGTAGCTGAGAGAAAAGAACTGTTTGTTCATACCTCTTTTCTAAAGCATATGTATTTGTTCCTGTGTAGTTTCATTCTGACTCAATGAATATGCCATTTTTATCTCTAGAGGTCTGGACAACCATGAAAACGTTTCACAGGAGATTCCCTCTGAATAAAAGTTGTGAACTTTTGCATGAAAATTTGGAATTTAGTCTGTTCCTGGGACTGCCAAGCATGAACTGTGTACTTCTTGTAAAATTAAGTTTTAAAGAATAGGTGACCAAGAGCCCCTGAAATTAATAACCTCAAAGTCTGGCATGAAAGACCAGTAGTCATTTAAACAATGAACTATTTAAGATTCATAATGTAATTTTCATTTATTCACCGGCTAAGCTTTAGTTGTCATTCAGTTAAAATTCTGCCCCAGAATGCACCAGTGTTGTGTTTGTTAAACTGAGATTATCTTGAATGGAAGCTATATCCAGTTAATTATTCCCCCAAAACCAATGTTTTGCATATGCAAAACAAATTTTACTTAATGTCTTCCTGCAAGTAGTTTGAAAATGAAATTACAGGAGTCATTAAGTGCCCAACTCCATGATCAAGTTCTTCCTGATTATTTACTCTCGCCTCTAGATACTCCCTTTTCCTCCATTTCATGTCAGATACTTGATCGTTGATGGATAATTATGTGAGAACTCTTGAGTGACAATTTGTGACTTTTAGTTAGAGGATTCATGCACTCCATCAGTTGGTCCTTACATTAGGTCTGTTAATGGTCCTGAACAAATTCAGCTGTGCCTGTAAGACAGTCATGTAGTATCCTGCACTTCCCAAAATGCCTACAAGTCCACAGAAAGCTATCCCCCACATAAGTCATAGATGACAAACATTTGGTAAATAATTTTATCCTATTGCTTAACTCTAATAACTTTATAAACGTCTTTGCCATCAACAAAACAGGATCTGGCAGTTTTGTCTGATTGTTTCATTTCATTTGAGGTTTTTGGGGTTTTGTTTTCTTTTGATTTTTCTGTGCTTCAGCTTTATGACATCTTATAAGTTAACTAGCAAAAATCTTTATGTGTACCTTGAAGTCTCTAAATAGCTGTTCCGTTTCTATCCATCTCCCTGTTTCTGTTTATTTTAATTCTTATCTATTTCAGGAGCTTCCTCATAATTCATATGCTTTACATCATTATTCAGAACTCCACTGTGTCACCAAGCATGGTGACTCAAGCTTGAAATTTCTGCACTGAAGCAGAATATCAGTATTCAGGCAACTTCCCTACATAGCAGGTCGGTGAGTCACAAACGTATGAAGTCAATGTGATACTTCTTAATATAAGTTGTTGTAAGAAAGCAGCCTATTGTATGTATGTCAGTCTCAGGACATTTTATGTGCCTTCATTTATGTTCTGTTGTGATGAAATGCTGACCAAAAGCATTTTGGGGAGGAAGCAATTCATTTGGATTATAGGTTTCATTTCATCATGAAAGGAAGTCAAGATAGAATGCAGTGCAATAGCTTACAGGGGAAGGCTGAAGCAGAGACCATAGAAGAATGCTGCTTACAACTCCTTGGTAGGCTCAGGGTCAGATGTTTTCCTATCCTTCCCAGGGCCACCTGCTTAAAGACAGCACCCCCCACAGAGGAATGGATCCTCTGCATTTATTAGCAACTCAAAAACTGTCTCAATAAAATGTCTCACAACTGTGTACATAGGTCAATATGATCTGGGAAATTGATCACTGGAATTTCTTCCTCCCAGGTGACTCTGGGATACGTTGGCATCCAAAGATAACTATAGTAATGGGTGGCGACAACTTTCCAGCATTTTTACTAATCTCTGCTCCTTGTATTCTGAAAACCCTTACTTATTATTAGGTCATGAGTGTAACTGTGTCTACCAGAATGGTTGGGACATGACATGGTCACACTTAGCCTCTTAAAATCAGTGACTTAAACACTTGAAAAGAAGGAGAAGTTGGCTGAGTGTTGCCTTCCTCTATCATCATACTTGGACATCACTGCTGGTTCTCTCTGGGGAATGTGTGGGGAGGAACTTAGAGCAGTTGCTATTATGTGTGATGTCCCATGATGCTCACAGTAATACCTATCAAACTGAGTCATGGTGTCACGCATAGGTAAGAAAAGCTAAATCTGATGGATCATATAGAACTGAACAAAATGTGGACAGAGGAGCAAGAAGAACTACGTAGAAAACAATTGTGGGCAGGTCTCTCATGGTACCCATGGGTGAAGCAAAAAGCCAGCAAATTACCATACAAGCAACGTTGCTGATTCACTGAATCATTTTAATAGTCCCAGAAACAACCCTAACTCAATGCAGATGCTGCAATAGCCACTGAGGGCTAGTGTGTGCTCCAATGCATAACACACTTCTGTCCCAGGATGCAGGGTGGTTGCAATATTTCAACTGTACAAAGTTTCTTTGAATTTTCCTGCCCATTTACATGTTATGGACTCTGACTACATTTAATTACACCTGCCACTTTCTATAAATAAAGATTAGTACCAAATGAAACTAGTGTTCAATATTGTTATATATTTCTCAAGGTACTCCTTGTCAGAAAACAGGTTACAGTCTTTATGGGCAGTTTTCATTGAACTTGGTTAGTGTCGGTGTAACCAACATGACGTGATCAAATTGATTATAATCAAAAAGCACCATAGCTCCCATACTCTGGCATTACAGGGTAACCATTTGTTTCATTTGTGGATTAGACATGTCCAAGTCATCTTTAAAGTCATTTCCATATTCAGAGATGCTTTAGACTCACCCAATTAGAATGGTTCCCAGGGAAAACTTTTGATGGAAAAAGATGCTTAAATGAAAATGTCTCTTCATGTATTTCCTATTCGTTAATTTAGAAAGACAGTTCCGTGCTATGTTACAGCCTTAGTGACTGAGCCCAGATTGACACTGGCTGTCTTCTAGCATTATTTGGTGGATACGCTACCAATGCTATCCTTGATTGTTTCAATGTGTTTGAAATTAGTTTTACCAATTTATAACCTGAATATCAAATATAAATAAGAGTGCATTGTCAAATTCTGGTCCTAGTTGATGGTGACATTTGGGAGACATGGGAAACTATAATTTGCTTTTGCCATTATTCAGTCTGCCATCTTTGCTTCCTTGCCACCCTGAGCTGAATGGTCTTCTCTGTCACATAAGCCATACATCTTTGATCCTTTGCCCTGTCTTAGGCTCAAAACAATTATTTAAATGAACATAGACAAAACATCCTAAACTGTGAATCAAATACATTTTCCCCCTGAGGCATTTGTCACAATAGACAAATACAAGCACCTGCCAACTAAATCATTAAATGCATTAGTAGAAATTATGTTAAAGTATTAGTCAGGATCTGTGTCAAAATGGACACAGCACAGTGACTTGTAAAATGTAAATACGGCAGAGAACATTTGGTATACACCTAGCAAAACAGTATTCAATTTCTTAGTGCAGTTTTCAGACTGTATTTTGATAAAATATGCAATGATGAATTAGGGAATGAGATTAGAGGGTACATGAAATCTCTTTACATGTATGGTGGTATGATTCACACCAACCTGTGTGCACAAACATTTTCATACATCACACAATGATTGAGAATGAGAAAGCAAAATTGCTATTAAAATGTAAATGATTTATTAAAGAATACACCTACTTCTTAGGCTTGCTTTACCACCTCTGTCTTATCACTAAAATTTAGTGATTTTCCAGATACTGAAACATTACTTAATAGTTCTCAATAGAGTTCTAATCCTTCTAGACATGTGGGACACATCTAAACTCAATAGACTCTTATAAGGAACATGAAAAATAGTATTTTCCTAAATCGTGAAAAAATATCATAATCCAAAGAGAAACTGTACCCCTCCTCATGTTGAATTTTTCTGCTTGGGACATAAACCTAAAGAATATACCTTAGCCTCTGTTCCAACACAAAGCTCTAAACAACGCACACAGAAACCAGGCACTGCAGAATTCAGAGTGCATACACAAGGCACACAGAGGACAATTTTAATGCTCTCATATATGAGTTCAAGATTTTGCATTTCTTTCTCTAGAACATCCCATTCTGTTCCCCCTGCTGGAAGATAACTGTGCTCACAGATAATCATTAGGAGAAACAAGAATATTGCACACACAAGGCTGTCATTTGGGGATGTTCGTATATCCCATTTTCCATTCAGCAGGCTGAGAATAAATGTGATTAAGAGCCTGGTGAACTTTTTGTTATTGGTGTGGCCAAGACTACATCAGATCATCCCCAGACTTAATCATGAGCCTATAGAAACTATCTTTGTTGAAGGTGTTGCACATAGCCAATCTATAGTACCCCTTCGTTATGGAAGATGTTACTTGTAGATTACAAAGAGTTTCCATGTAATCATGCCTTAAAATTTTGTGCATATAGTGTTGAGTTAGTCATTGTTAGAAACTTTCTCACCAAATTATGTGTTTAAATATAACTAAACTAAACTACTCAGAGTCAGACTCCTGAAGACTGAAGTAGCACCAGGTATTTAGTCATCTTGAACCAAATAACCTTCTTGCCACATATGGATTGTAACCCTGCAGGTTATGTATATGCAGGGACACGCCCACACACACCGAGTCCATTCTCTATGTTATTTTCATCATGCTTTCTCCATGATGCATTTGTTTTAATAGAACATCTCAGCAAAGGAAAACTGCATTTTACTCTTGAACACATTTTCACATGTACTTCATAATCCCACTCTAAAAATAATAATCACTTCATAGATATTTTTAAAAAGTGGAGAACAATAACGTTTTTTATCGTTTTAAAAATCATCTCATAAAAAAAATCACCTACTTTTGTAGTACATCTAGCTACCATAAAAATGTTTGTCTCAGCTATTACCACTATTTAAAATATTTGGTGGCTTACTATATGTTCAGGACTTCAGTAGCACTTTTATTTTTCCCCTTTGGTCAGGCTCCTGTTACAGTTATACTAGGTATGTTTTTTTTTATTTTTTTATTTTTTTTAAATGCAACAGAAGTTATTTTATCTGAAAGTAACTTATTTCAGAGGTTTTTTTTTTTTTTAAGATTTATTTATTATATATAAGCACACTGTAGCTGTAGACACACCAGAAGAGGGTATCAGATCCCATTACAGATGGTTGTGTGCCACCATGTGGTTACTGGGAATTGAACTCAGGGCCTCAGGAAGAGCAGTCAGAGCTCTTAACCACTGAGCCATCTCTCCAGACCCTTAAAATTTTTCTCTATGGGTATTATTCTTAATTTTCAATAGTCCTCTAAATGTATCATAATCTTCTTATATGTAAAAATGAAATAATATATATATATATATTAGAGATAGATATTTGATATCATTACATCAACATTTATAAAGACCACTATAATATTTCTTCCTCTCAGTAAATTCTTATCATGGTTTTACATTCCTTACTTTCTTCTTTCATAATTTCTAAGCCACTAAGATATCACTTTGAAGCCCTTCTTCATCCCTCTTCAATATTTCCACTAGCAAATGCATTCTCGTATGCCATCTTTGTTTCTTCCTTGAAGCAAAAACGTTGTGTTTATAACTTGTTTCATGGACAAGACTAGCTTTGTTTCGGGCAACCCTACTCATCATGTGACATAATGATGTCCAGCGAAGTTACGACGAACCTGTATGATTAACCAGAAAGAATTGTTGTTGACATCTTTTAGGTGCTCAACTGAAAATAGGTTGAATTTCCTTTTCTCTTTTTGTTCTTTCTTTTTCTCTTTCATTCTTGCTTTCTTGGCCACTGTCAGTTTTTCTTTTATTTATGTTTGTTTATTTTATTCTTTCTTTTCCTGGTTTATTCCTTTTTTTTTGAAAGCCCTCTCATCCAGTTGTTGGAACAAAGTAATGATTTCATTTCCTTCCATGACTGAGATTTTATTGTTTAGAAATAAAATGATTCATAGGAGAGAGTAAAATTAATTCAACACATTAGTTGAATGTTCCCATAAGGTGACTAAGGTAGGAAACTTTCTGAGGTGGGTTTCATACCTTTCCCAAGCATGTGTGTATGTTTAATGTGCACAGGTGAACCTAAATACTTGTGCATGACTTCTAAGGACTGATCTGGAATATTTAACAAAGGAGGTTGATGGGACAAGCTTTAAAGAAGTACAGATAATAAACAATTTTAGTTACAAAACATTAGTGTAAAAGTTTGTAATGCATGGTAACTTAGAAAGATGTCAGTGTTATAAGATTAATAAGATTTGGGATATACATATTTCTGAGATAGAATATGCTCATACTACATTCTAAATCCAAGACTCTTTAAGGTAACTGGGTAAAGTCAATCTTTGTTACTAAAAAACAGAGCTCTGCATGAGGATGTGAGGTGACTCTTCTCTGTCTGCATTGAGATTTCCCATGATAGTTGGTAGGGAGAGTCTCTTTAGCTCAATATCACTAGGTGTAAGACTTAGCCAAGTTCTGGCTAGCACATTCATTGTGTAATTAGGTACATAACTAAGGAAGAGACCACCAAGGAGGGATCATTGTGTTCTATTTGCAAAGAAATCTTTAGAAAAGAAACAAAGAACCAATGGAGTCTTTTGAAAATCAAAGGCAAAACTAAATAATGTAAAATATTCAATAGCTAGAAAAAGTATGAAAAAGGTACTCGTTTGCCTTTCTCCTTAAGATAAGTGCTCTTTTGTGGTTGAAATGCAGAAAAACCTATTATTCTACTTTGGAGGAAGGAAAAAGTTTGTAAAAATTACTAGAAATAAGAAAGTAATGTCTCAGTTAAAAATAAAATTTCAAATCCCCTTTTTTTCTAAACTGGGGAACATGTTTGAATTGAATCTTTCTTTTTTAATTTTGCTGTATTTCTGACATGTTATGAGCCATGAAAATAATCATTATTTAAAAGGATTTGATGTATAACATGCTATTTCTGCACATTTTTTCATTTAATATTTATAGTATATTTATATTTATTTATATGTTTATAGTATATTGTGCCTATTAACAAATAAGTCTATGAACTTAGCTGTGCTTGACTTCTCATAGTACCCTGAAATATAACTAATATTCTCTTAGAGATGTTTACTGTCCCAATTAAGTTCTTAGTCATTCTGCAATGAGCCACAGTAGACTTTATAGTTTGTTGATGAGAAATAAGGTAGAAAAAAATATCTGTAGATTAGAACTGACAAAAACCTAGACATTTAAACATACTGTGAAAATTTTGGCCAATCTTCAGACTGAGACCAGACAAGCTGCATATTGTTATTAAATGAACACATGTACAATTTAATTATTAACCATACCTATACCTCTAAAACTGGTAGTCTCCTAATATATCCTAGTGTTTTTGCAAAGGTCAAGATATTATTTTTAAATTTTTTCTTGTATAGTTTCCTATGGAAATTAGTAATAAGAAAGTCTAGAAGACAGATCATTATTAATACATTGAAATTTTATACAGCTAAAAGTAAGTACACAGTGAATACACTAATAACATTACAATGAGAGTTTTAGGATTATGTATTTCTCCTGTTTTGGTTGCAAATTGAGTCACGGGTACTTAATTTCATAATTTATGGACTTATATGTCTTAAGTTATGATTAGAATCAAATTCATGGGCTAGCTGAAGGTTTAGGAGTTTTTACTTAATAATATTCCAAGATAAATGCAACTCCCTCAGAGTATGTGCAAGTAGTTGTCACATGGAATCACTGTACCATATGTAATCATTTGTATGCTGATACCCAAGGCCTTTCATAGAAATATCTACAAAGTGATGCTCTGAAGATGGCCTTGGTACATATACTTTTCAATTACATTATATGATGTTTTTTTTTAATGTTGCATCTAATCCAGAAACAAAACATTTGCTAAGCAATGTCACCTTAATAGCTTTCTAGGCAAGTAAAAAGTTGAGTAGATGCATGCTTTTTCTCAACAGGGAATTTCAAGCATATTTTTCTGCTACCAAGAAGAGATTTTTAAAAAGGAACTCTGATTTAATATATCAACTCTCCAGTACTAATCTGTAGTGAAAATGGATTTCTGAAAGAAGATAGCACTGTCTTCAGGAATATTCAATTGCAGCATTAAAGTATTCTTTCATTTTAAAACAAAGTTATATACTCAATTATTTATCAACCAGCTGCATTTTGACTCAGGAACAATAGGAAAAAAAGGAAGATGATTTCGCTTTTTAGAAGTATCATTGCTTAAGTACTTGTTACAGTTTAAGACACAAATAAAAAGCAATAGTTATCTCATAGTGTAATTATGGAGACTTCTTGATAGACTTTCACAGAAGACAAAATCCGGAGTCAGAATTCCGAGAGCGCACCGATGTCCAGACTGTACTCCCATACTGAGCTCAAGTCTGTTTTATTCGCCATTAGAGCCAAATAAGAATTTTCAATACCTCATTCTACTTCTTCAGGACATAAGTATTTATTATTCACCCTGGCCTATTATTTTTTAAAGGCTAGATTAAAATTCTGTAAGACTATATTTCAAATTGTTTTCTTCTATGATTTCCAATGAAGTTGTAAGAGGCAAAATATTTTGGAAATGGCTTTTCATGTCTTATTCCTGACTTGCTGGTGAGAGTGAAAATGTGCACAGTCACTGTGGAAACTAGCATGGAGATTCCGCAGGAAGCAGGAATAGGTAAGTCTTAAGATCTAGCTACATCACCTAATGGAATTTTTGTTCTGCTACAGAGATACTTACTCATCCATGTTCATTGGAGTTCTGTCCATAATAGCCAGAAATCAGTAAGAAAATAGATGTCTATCAATACATGAACTGGTAATGAATGTGTGGTACACTTACACAGTGAAATATTACTTGTTTGTTAAAAAAAACTGAAACTATAAAATCCATAGGCAAATAGATACAGCGAGAAAAACTTAACTGTGGCAACGCAAATCCCCAAAGAGTAATATTCTATATTTTTTTCTTAGATGTAGATATTAGGGTATAAGTCTTCAATACCTGGCCTCCAATCTATGTAAGTATATAAACTAGGTAAATTTATCCAAGTGTAAATTCTATATCATAAGGAAGTGGAGTCTATAGCAGTTCAAACATCAGTTCTGGGTATAAACTGTCAGAATTTGCTCATTAATAAAAGGAAGGTGCCTAAAGCTGAGTTGCTGTAGACCAGTGAGGTAATGCAGTCTTCCTGCCATTAACATGGACCGAATAATGTGTTGAAATCTTAAGGTTTTTATGCAGTCTACATCCTTTGATCTGGATGGGGAAATGGGTTAGAAAACAAGACTATGAAAAGCAAGATCTCCTTCCCTGGTCCTGCACAGTGAGATTGCTCCAAGCAAGCATCAACCCAGAATTTCTTCTCCTGTTGGTAGGAAAACAGCCACTATAGAGACAGCTAGAAACAATGGTAGTGTCAGTATGGCCGCCAGTTGGTTGAAGCACATTCCTTGACTAGCTTTGGCTTTGGGACCAGATAAATCAGGACACCATAAATTTCTGAACTGCATGTACAAAAAAATAATAATTCCACTTAGAAATAATAAATGTCTTAACATTTTTGTGGGGTAAATGCCCTAAAATAAAATAAACTTTTGAAACACTCATGGTATGTACTCACTGATAAGCACATACTAGCCCCACTTCCCCCTCCCAAAAAATGAACTCAGAATACCCAAGAAACAATTCACAGAACTTATGAACTGCAAAGAGAAATAAAGCCAGAAGGTGGGTGCCTTATTTCGTTTTAGAAGGGAGAACAAAACACTCATGGCAGGAAATAATGGGACAAATAGAGGAGCAGGAATTGGAGAAAAGATCATCCAAAGACAGCCTCACCTGGGGATCCATCCCATATGCAACCACAAAACCCAAGCACTATTGCTGATGCCAAGTAGTGTTTACTGGCAGGAATCTGATATGGATGCCTCCTCAGAGTCTCTGCCAGAGCCATACTGATACAGAGGAGGATGCATGCAGCTAACCATCGGACTGAACATGAGGACCCCAATGAGGGAGCTAGAGAAAGGACTGAAGGAGTTGAAAAGAGCCTGCAATCCCATAGGAAGAACAAAATGATCAACTAACCAAACCCACCACAGCATCAAGGGACTAACATACCAACCAATGAGTTGTTATGGAGAGACCATGGCTCCAGGTGCATATGCAGTAGAGGATAGCATTCTCTGGAATTAATGAGAGGACCTTTCGTCCAGGAAGGGGTCATTATCACAGTGTAGGAGAACGCTGAGGTATGAGAGGGAATTTGGGAGAAAGAGCACCTACATGGAGGCAATGGCTGGGGGAGGGGAGATGGAATTGGTTGAAAGGGGATAACACCTGAATTGTAAATACAAAGAATATACAATAAAAAATATTTAATAAATAAATAAAATTTCTGAAGTCAACAGATAGATCCAGAAAGGGGCATATAATAGCATACATGATTCAGTAGTCAAAACTACATTACCTTAAGCAATCTGTATCTTTTTTTTTTTTAAGCAACAGGAACCATCCTGGGTTTTATTGTGATTGCTACTCCTTCACTAAGATGCAGAAAGGGCTTCCTAGGGATAAAGGTGACAAGTTTACCTAAATAGTAAAACAGATGAAACCCTGATGTAGCACAATTTACAGTAAGAAGATGTGCTTGCCCTCAACAGTCAGATAAATGTATTTAGATCAGACAGTCAAAGCCCTGGTACACAGGGGGGAGAGTTGCCAAGAGGCATAAATGCGCCCTGCAGAGGCTGTAGATGGTTCTGTGCCAGAACAGCTAAGCTCTGGTGGTGCTCTGTCTCCATGTGGCCTTGAAGGTCAGGCTGCAGTCGGTTGTGGCTGTTATTATCAAATTTCATAGACAAGTATCTTGTAAATACCAGATCACCCCCCCCACACACACACACACATCTTTTAATAATTTAAGGTCAAAGCAACAGCACATTGTCTATTGAGGGCCTATTTCCCAGTTCATCGATAACATGCTCACACGGGTACTTCAGTGAGAGCACTGATCCCATCTAGGAGGGCTCCATCCTTATAGTCTAATTATTCTTGATCAGTACTCTATGTAAGACTATTATCACCTTGAAAGTTATGATTCAATATATAAATTTTGGAGTAGAGCATGTAAACATCCAGACACTGGAAGAGGGTTTCAGTTAATTTCCTGTCACAATATCCATGGGATTAACTGTTCCTTTTTAGTTTAAACGCATAAAATATTTAGAATTTCCTAATGAAAATTGTATTGGGGTAAAATTTTTTTATTTATTTATTTAAAAGACTTTATTTTACAAAACAAAGATAAATGTACAGATTTTAAACATTTTTTGCTTAAAATTATACTTTTTTGTCAGTACTGTTTTTTCAGACATTAAAATAATTTTTCACATAAAACCATGTGAATATATTTTTTTAGTCAGTACTTGATTTTTTTCAAGGGCCCGACAGTATACATTGAAAACCCAATAGTTACAATAAGCGTAAAGTACATGCAAAACAAAACGAAACATGGAAACAGTCAAAGTCTTCTTGTTTGTAGATATATGTAAATTTTTTTGTTTTCTTTATTTCTTGGACTTCATACAGTCTGTGAGTTGTTTCTGGGGGAGTGCAAGCCTCTGGGGTTAGCATCCCACTATCAGTGACTGCATATTATGTCTGTTCTTTTGTGACTGGGTTATCTCACTCAGGATGATATTCTCTAGATGCAGCCATTTTCTTAAGAATTTGGTTAAGTCATTGTTTCTGGTGGCTGAGTAGTATTCCATTGTGTATATGTACCACAATTTTTGTATCCATTCATCTTCTGAAAGACATCTGGGTTCCTTCCAGCTTCTGGCTATTATAAATAGAGCCGCTATGAACATTGTGGTGCATATATCTTTGTTGTGTATTAAAGTGTCTCTGGGGTATATGCCCAGAAGTGGAATAGCTGGGTCTTCAGGTAGTACTATATCCAATTTTCTGAGGTATTGCCAGACATATTTCCAGAGTGGTTGTATTAGCTTGCATCCCCACCAACAGTGGAGAAGTGTTCCTCTTTCTCCCAAGCCTCGCCAGCATCTGCTGTCATCTGAGTTTTGGATCTTGGCCAATCTGACTGGTGTGAGGTGAAATCTCAGGGTTGTTTTGATTTGCATTTCCCTGATGGCTAAGGATATAGAGCACTTCCTCAGATGTTTCTAGGCCATTCGGTGTTCCTCAACTGAAAACGTTTTGTTTAGCTCTGTACCCCATTTTTTAATAGGGTTATTTGATTCTCTGGTGTCTAGCTTTTTGAGTTCCTTGTACACCTTGGATATTAGGCCTCTATCTGATGTGGTGTTGGTAAAGATCTTTTCCCATTCTGTTGGTTGCCGTTTTGTTTTCTTGACGATGTCTTTAGCCTTACAGAAACTTTGCAATCTCATTAAGTCCCATTTGTTAATCTTTGACCTTAGAGCTTGAGCCATACAAACAAACTCAAAGACCAAAATCACATGGTCATATCACTAGACGCAAAGAAAGCATTCGATAAAATCCAACACCCCTTCATGTTAAAAGTCCTGGAAAGAACAGGAATTCAAGGCCCATACTTAAACATAATAAAAGCAATATACAGCAAACCAACAGCCAACATCAAACTTAATGGTGAGAAACTTGAAGCAATCCCACTAAAATCAGGGACTCGACAAGGCTGCCCACTCTCCCCCTACCTATTCAACATAGTACTGGAAGTCCTGGCTGGAGCAATTAGACAGCAAAAGGAGATCAAGGATATACAAATCGGAAAGGAAGAGATAAAAACATCACTCTTTGCCGATGACATGATAGTGTACTTGAGTGACCCCAAAAATTCCACCAGAGAACTCCTACAGCTGAGAAACAAGTTCAGCAAAGTGGCTGGATACAAAATTAACTCAAACAAATCAGTAGCCTTCCTATACTCAAAGGACAAACATGTGGAGAAAGAAATTAGGGAAAACGTACCCTTCACAATCGTTACAAAAACTATGAAATACCTTGGTGTGACTCTAACTAAGCAAGTGAAGGACCTGTATGACAAGAACTTCAAACCTCTAAAGAAAGAAATTGAGGAGGATCTCAGAAAATGGAAAGATCTCCCATGCTCATGGATTGGAAAAATCAACATCTTAAAAATGGCCATCCTACCCAAAGCAATCTACAGATTCAATGCAATCCCCATCAAAATTCCAACCCAGTTCTTCATGGAATTGGAAAGATCAATGTGCAATTTCATATGGAATAACAAAAGACCTAGAATAGCGAAATCCATCCTCAACAACAAAAAACCATCTGCGGGAATCACTATCCCTGACCTCAAGCTATATTACAAGGCAATTGTGCTGAAAACTGCATGGTACTGGTACAGAAATAGGCATGTGGATCAATGGAATAGAATAGAAGATCCAGAAATGAGCCCTCATGTATATGGTCACCTGATTTTTGACAAAAGAGCAGTAAACATTCAATGGAAAAAGGACAACAAATGGTGCTGGTCCAACTGGCACTCAGCATGCAAAAGAATGAAAATAGACCCGTTCTTATCTCCTTGTACAAAGCTCAAGTGTAAGTGGATCAAAGATCTCCACATTAAGCCAGATACACTAAAACTATTAGAAGAGAAAGTAGGGAAAACCTTAGAACACATAGGTACAGGAGAAAATTTCCTAAGCAATCTGTATCTTAATCTGCAATCTCTAGGAATATGTTATCATGCACACCAGAAGAATTTACATGTTCATTTAAGTTGAGAATTAGATTTCTGAGTTATTCAAAGGGTGACACCATAGTTAAAAAAAAAAAAAAAAATGGCGTTGTAGGGGAGACAGAAAAGTAAAAGTCAAGCAAGGAAACATGGTAATTAATAGAAGCAGAGCGAGAAAGGGGTGTAAAAACTACTCAACAAGTATTTCAGAAATGAAGTAAATGTGACATATGGCATATACTCAGCCTTGGGAAGTTAAAAACCTCAGGGAATATTTTTTCCCAAAAGCTTTCAGAATGAGTTCTGTTAACATTGTTCTAAATATGTTAAACATCTAGTACTGTAAAATAATATTGGTTTAATTTACATAGTGTGTTAATTGATAATACCAGTGATACAAACAAATACAATGATGTTTATCTTGAGCACATGTTGCACACATTCATGTATACCAATAGTATGCAGACATAGGTTCCAAGACTGAACCAATTCCATCACGGTCTAAGCCTGGCCACCAATTCTTTGTACAGAGAACTGAGACAGAAGGCTTTGTAAAGTCTTTATGCATCCTCTTTATGTTGCTGCTAAGTACAAAGGATAAAGGGGAAAGGCAGCCTTTCATTTTCTTTGAAGCACATGCTCTGCTTCCCTCAACTGCTCAATAGCTTGTAAAACTAACAAACGAAAACTTGTGAAGTGTGCAATTTTTGAGCAATAAATAACATAGTCCTCTAAGCCTCTATTAGTCTATAGGCTCAAAAGTTAGAAGGTATGCTTTATCTTTGCCAGCCTTAGAATGGAGCAGGGATTATAACATCTGGTAAGGTTTCACTGAACATGTATTAAAGTTAGCAAATACTAAAACCTGGGAAAACAGTGTCTCCTGTGTAGGTTTTCTATTATTGGGTGTATGATCTTTGGGTGTTTTTTCATGCATATGTGGAATCTTGCTTTGTTATACCTTGAATAAAGTGCTAACATCAAAGTGCTTGTGATAAATTAAATGACAATGATATTAACATAATAATGCATACTCTCCGTTTCTTTTTATTAATATGTCCATAAATAGAGTCAAAATTTCATCTGTGGCTGGATAGTCATAGTACCTAGTGGATAACCTATTACTCTTATTCTCCTAAATAGAAAGTATTAAAATGTCCTTAATGATTTACTGATATATTCATAGATCAGTGGATTTCTAAGACTTTGTCAAAGAAGATTGTTTCCTTTCAGGGATCTTTGAGAAAAAGAAGGAAAAATTCTTGTAAGAGCCAACATCAGATGACTTCACAAAAACACCATTTTCTGGACACCCTGCACCCAGAAAAAATTTCAGCCTTGGGGTGTCAGGGATGGGCCCGAAGTTCCACCGCAAACATGGAAGTTACTGGCATTTGATAACTTTTATGAAAGATAGAGTACACCTTGTGATGATGTTCTAGGATAGACCTCACAGCCAAGAATAGATGGGCAATACAAACTAGACTTGATGTAATTAAAGAAGCAGAGCAGAAAAAAAAAGAGAGAAAGGAAAAGAAGGAGAAGGAGAAGAAGAAAGGAGAACGAGAAGGAAGAAAAAGAGGAGAAAAGGGCAAGAGACAGGGAGGAGGATGGAATTAGAGGCTGGTGGGTAGTGAGGTCGAGTTAATGTGGGAGGAATTAGGGATCGAGAAAGGAGTATATCAAAATACACTGGAATTCTTAAATATTTCAGAAAAATATTAGCAAAATCTAAACATACATTTATAAGGAAAATGCAAAGATTGAAGTTGTCATCTCATTAATATTCAGGGACTCTATTTTCGAACCCATACCAAAGTCATAAGCACAAGTACCTGGGTCATCACTGACAGGACACGTGGACGTACACTCTGTTCATCATCTTTTAACTGAGCTACCTAAGTTCTTAAAAAATGAAATTCAACAAGTGCTAAGTTTCTCATCAAAACCTCGTGCAGCCTGATAAGCAGATACTAGCCCCAGAAAGCTCTGAGTACCCAATACCCAAGAAACAATTCACAGACTTTATGAAGCTCAAAAAGAAGGAAGGCCAAAATGGGGATGCCTCAGTCCTTCTTAGAAAAGAGAACAAAACTCTCACAGGAGGAAATGCAAGGTCAAATAGAGGAACAGGGATTGATGAAAAGATCAATCAGAAGCTGCCTCACTTTGGGATCCATCTCATATGCAGTCACCAAATCCAAGTCCTATAGCTGATCCCAAAAATTACTTACTGGTGGGAACCAGACTGAGATGACCCCTCAGGGACTATGATAGAGTCATATAGATACCACTGAGCATGCTTACAACTAACCATCTGTCTGAACTCAGGGACCCTAATGCGGTTGCTAAAGAAAGAACCTAAGGAGCTGAAATGGGTTGCAACCTCATGGGAAGAGCAACATTATCAACTAACCAAACCCTTCAAAACTCCCGTGGACTAAAACACCAACTTTTGTGCACACTTTGAGAGACCCATTGATCCAGTTGCATATGTAGCTGAAGATAGCAGTGTCTGGAATCTATATGATAGAGGCTTTGGTCCAGGAAAGGCATATTTTCTCAATGTAGGGTAATGCCAAGGCAATGAAGTGGAAAGTGTTATCAGGAGCAAGTGCACCTTTGTGAAGGCAAATGGAGGGGGAAGGGGACAGGTGTGGGGCAGGGTAAAGGGACAATGTCTCAAATATAAATACAGAGTATCTAATAAAACATTACCAAGACAATAACAACAAAAAACCTTGTGCAGCCAAGACACTTCCAGATTTTTCCTACTATGGATGAGCACAGGGAGAGACTAAACTGGAAATATTTACATTTTTAGCACACCTCTTTTCCCTTATAAAGGGAAAGTACTAACTGTTACTTTTTTTTTTTTTCATTAAATTCACAGTTTGGTGCTTTCTTCTTTCTTCAGCTATAATAAAGTAATTGATCGACCTCAAAGAAAAGGCCGGGGAGGGGGCTTTTATGAGTCTAGAACTGTGGTGGTCTAGAAGTCTTCTCTACTCTGTCTTGTTTCGCAGTCACTCTGCTCTCCCGTTCACATGAGAATAACAGGGGCCTCATGAAGGGGCTTGATAATGTTTCTAAATTAATTCTGCATTTCATGTCCTCCTGTGCCCGCTGAACTGTATTTCTTGCCTCAATTTCTTCCTTTTTTGTCATAGTGCAGTAAAGATGTCTTCAGATAATTCCTTTTGAGCACAATTTTCGGGGTAAAACATGGAAGGCAAAAATAAAAATAAAAATAAAAATAAAATAAGGCTGACAATGTGGTTTTTCTTTTTACTTTAATTTGTTTTATTATAAAGTATTACCCAAATTGCTTAAATACAAATCTATATAAGTCACTAAAAAATGAAGAGAAAATAAAAAGTTTGGTTTCAAAAGGATCAAAATAGAGCATAACAAATAACAGGACAGGAAGTGGGAACCGACTGAAAGATGAATTACATGTTGCTTTGCAGACTTGACTCACTGCAGACTTTTAGCTCACACCTATATAGGCGTATGGGGGATATAGAATGATGAAGAACCACGAACCACCATTTATCCCATCTAAAGCCTGAAGGGTGGTTTGGTTGATGAATGTTTACTGCTCTAAAAGGCCATAGGAATGAACTGAACATGCAGGAAACACGTAACTGGCTCTGGTCCTCTTGGTCTCTGTGCCTACCTACCCCAGATCACACCTTAATGTGGCAGTTTAAACTTTATTTCTTCCCTTAAAGAGCCTCCCTAAAGTAGAGAACAAAGGAAATAGCATTCATTTGTCAAAGCTTTTATTTACAAAACTGTTGTATGCAATACTCCATGGGGAGCCAAATTAATAAACTTTGGTTACTAGTTACTGTTTCCATGTAAAATGACCAAAAAGTACATTTAGAAATAAATGTTCTTGAACTGTTAATTAAGTTTTCCTTCTTTAAAAGTAGTGATTATTTCTCAATACAGTCACATGTTACGTGTGCGGATGTGTGTGTGTGCATGTGCGAATATGTGTGTATGTGTGTGTGTGCATGTATAAAATACACAATTCACTTATACCAATAAATTTTCAGACTCTATATGAACTTGAATAACTAGTCTGTTCTTGGGTTGAGCCTTTCTCCATCTAGCTTCAAGAGGAAATATTCACTCCTATGCACTGGGCAAACATACACTTTGTTGGTTGTATTGTTCTTATATCACTGAGGGGCAGAGCAGACATCTAGCTTAACACCTTGCTCTGTCACCAAGAACAACTAACAATCAAATTAAACCAAATCAAAGCAGGTAGTGAACATGAGAGAAGGAAGATGGACAGAGATCTGTGATGTGCCATGCCTTCAGGTGAAGGTGAAAAAGATGCTCAGAGACCTACTCTAAACTTCATGGCACAGGTGGGCTATAAACACACGTAGCCCTACCTACCATCACCAAGAACATAACTAGAGGAACAAGTCAGAGATGCATGGACTGACATCACACACACAGACCTGCCCTCCAGTGCATAGCAACCGGCAGATCTTAGACACCCTGTTGCCGAAAGATGTCACCCAGGGACCCAACATATCCTTCAGCAGAAACCAACACAATGTGCAAGTATGTGTTAGACAGATGCAAAAGAAAAAGTGGAGCAACTTGAGAATTATAAAGAGAGATAGAACGAGAGACTCAAGGCTAGGGAGGATTAGCCTGTTTTGAGTGGCCAGCCATACCACCAGAAGCCATGGTGAACTCCTAGCCCCATCTGCTACCAAGGACTTTGGCTAGGTCTGTGGCTATGTATGGCCAGGACCAGATTATGCATGGAGAGCAGTTCTGAGAGAAGGGCTGTCTAGGAGCAGTGAAAAGAACAACTGAAAGTCAAATCATGGATCCTAGCTGGCAAACTGTGTTCTGCTTGATCCAGCTCTTCCAGTCTACGTCTCTCTGTTTTTCAGTCTGGAGATCTCTCTGTCTATATTCTTCTTGTTTGCTATTCTAGGAGATCTCTTTATCCATTTTCTGCTTGTTTGTGTGTGTGTGTGTGTGTGTGTGTGTGTGTGTGTGTGTGTGTTTTCAAAGCAGTTCTCTCTTCTTATCCTAAAAATTTCTCTGGATATCTCCTCTTCTGCAGAACACTGGTCAGGTCTTTTATTTTACATATCAATCCAGCCATTTACTCCAGGTTTCCTTTTGATTATCATAGCATCTTGTGACCCCAGCTCTTTGATTCTTAAGAGACAGCTAGCATATATTTTTTTTAACATTGCAAAAGAATTCACAGATTTGTCTGCCTTTGTTAAGCACAGGTGGATCAGCTGGTTGGGTGGGACCCTACTCTGGAATTACCATTTCCACCTTGCCTACTCCTAACCTTGCTCTGTTCTAGGCTGATCCTGAACTCAGGAATCTATCTATCTGCTATTTTATCTTTCTGACAGGCTGGCTCATTAGTGAAGCTGCCTTTGTTCCTTTAGATCTGTGAATCCTTATAACTCATATTACATATGTAGTTTTGCATACTTGAAAAATTATATATTTTTAAATTCATGTATTTAAAGCTCTTTCCTATAGCCCTAAGGGCTGTCCTAAAGGTCTCAGTGTTTACCATTTTGGTAAGACATAGCCACACCCTCAACTGCTGTTTCTAATTTTCATGGAGTTATTAACGTTAACAGGGAGGACATTCCTTGGAAGCAAAAAGTCTTCTACTTTGATCCAGAATATATGTACATTATTTCGCAAACAATCCTTAAGCCCACAGCAGCCATTTATACACATAAAGCTTAATACCAGAGCCTGTCCCAGGGCCAGGAACCCTGTCACTTTGTCACCACCAGGGCCACACGGGGCTAAGCATATGCAGCAGGAATTAGTGTTGATATCCTTGTCACATATTACCACTAGAGAACATGAGGTTATCCCTGGTCAGGGTAGCCTTCATGGACCATGTGGATCCAAGGAATTACAGTATAGCTGGTCCTAGGAGCAGTGGTGTAGGTGAGCCACCTCAAAGGCATGTGTAAAAGCAACCTTTATTTACCAGATAAAATTGTCATCTTGGAGGCCTAGTCCTGAATAAAACTCACACATTCTAGCTCTTTCTTAACTCTAGCTGGTTTGTTTAACTTCTCTCCAAAACCAGTGGAAGCTCAAACATTGGTTCTCTCTGTCCCACCTCACTAGTCCTTGCTGATAACACCCATGTCTTGGTCCACCTTTGCATTGTGTTGCTTAGCTTTGCTTGTGGAGGCTTCAAAGAGAGAAGCTCACAAAAGAACTTCTGAGATTCCTGTGACTTCTTGCTGCCTCCACAGACTCAGGTGATTCCTGAGCTTAACTGTTTCCTTGGGATTGACCTGCCCTTGCTGCTTCATGTGTGGTGTCTGCCGAGGGAACTGGACTGCAGCTGCCGGTTTGTGTTTCCTGTTCACTAGTAGACCTGACCAGGAACAAGTGCTGCTCATTCCTGTGGATCCAAATGCTGTCTTCCTCACAACAGAAATTGCAACTGCCCCAGGGAATTATTTATAAACAGGTCCACTTCCCCTGTATCCTAATGACATTTCTTTTCTACAACTTCTGGTGGGTGAAGTGCTAGAGGGGAGGTTGATCCCCTATTAAAGAGGCCGTGAAAACATATGCTTACAGTACATGACATGGAAATTGCAAGGAATCAATACAATGTTTTTAAAAAGAGTAGATATTCATTTCAGGTACAAACATCTTGCCATTTTTAAAGATAAATTATCATTTGAATGCATTATTTTCATAAAGTGTTGCTTCTATATATTTTAGTACATTATTTTGGTTCTCGGCTAGTCATTCTGTGATTAATTTTCTAACAGAATTTTCAAAGTAATCTTCAAGATACAGAAATAAGAAAGATTCTAACATATATCAAGAGTTTGAGTCCTGGGTTGACAAGTTTGTTTATACAAGCACTACACTAAGAGTTGCTAAAAAGCCCAACATACTCCCATGTAGATACATAAGATGGTGTCTCACAATGTAAGAAATCATAGTATGAAGCTAATAGTACAACACCCATTATGTCCTTGTTACAAAATAAATTCAGATAACGTAGTTAGAATTATAATATACCTCTGATGGAGTTTCAGAAAGCAATCATTACACTGTTCAGATCACTTCCCACAAGACACAGAAGAGGTTTGGTGAGTGTATCTTGTAGCTCTTACGGCTTTGTAATCTTTATTAATTTGCAAGTGCAAGTTTTCAGTGGGTGTTACAGCATGTATTAGGTTTCACTATAGAATTATTTCTCAAAAGTTTTCCTGTAGGACAGAAATGAACAGACAAAAACTTCATGGGTTATTTTTTTGAACAACTTTATTTTAAAAAACAGAGGTAAATGTAGAGATTTTAAAGGCATTTTTGCATAACAGTTTAAGAATACATTTTTGTCAGTACTTGATTTTTTTTAAAGGTTTGATAGTGTGCCTTAAAATTTTACTACTAACAATGAGCATAAAGTACATGTAAAACAAGATATAACCTGGAAATAGTCAAAGTTTTCTTGGTGTGTAAAGATTAAGCATAATTGTTTTTCATTTTCTTTTTGGCCTTTGTTTTTCTTGAACTTCATATATCTGTAAGTTGTTTCTGGGGTGTTCAGAGCTTTCTCGAGTTACTGTACAATTATCAGTGACTAAATTTATGTCTGTACTTTTGTGTCTGGTTTACCTCACTCAGGATGATATTCTCTAGATTCATCCTTTTTTTAAGAATTTCATAAAATCATTGTTTCTGATAGCTGAGTAGTAATCCATTATGTAAATACACCACAATTATTGTATCCATTCATCTACAGAAGGACATCTGGGTTCTTTCCAGCTTCGGGCTATCATAAATAGGGCTGCTATGAACATTATGGTGCATGTATCTTTGTTGGAGCTACTCTAGGGAATATGCCCAGAAGTGGAATAACTGTCTTCAGGTAGTACTATGTCCAATTTTCTGAGGATCCACCAGACTGATTTCCAGAGTGGTTGTACCAGTTTACAATCCCACCAACAGAGGAGAAATGTTCCTCTTTCTCTGCATCCTCGCCAGCATCTGCTGTCATCTGAATTTTTGATCTTAGTCATTCTGACTGGGGTGAGGTGGAATCTCAGGGTTGTTTCGATATGCATTTACCTGATGGCCAAGGATGTTCAGCAATTCTGTAGATGATTCTCAGCCATCAATATTCCTCAATTGAGAAAATTTTGTTTAGCTCTGTACCCCATTTTTTAATAGGATTGTTTCATTCTCTGGTGTCTAACTTCTTCAGTTCTTTGTATACCTTGGATATTAGGCCTCTATCTGAAATAGACTTGGTAAAGATCTTTTTCCATTCTCTTGGCTGCCATTTTGTTTTCTTGACACTGTCTTTAGCCTTACAGAAACTTTGCAATTTCATTAAGTCCCATTTGTCTATATTTGACGTTAGAGCTTGAGCCATTGGTGTTTTGTTCAGGAAATTTTCTCCTGTGCCTATGTGTTCTAAGGTTTTCCCTAATTTCATTTCTAATAGTTTCATTATACCTGGTTTACTGTGAAGAGCTTTGATCTACTTGCACTTGAGCTTTGTGCAAGGAGATAAGATAGGGTCTATTTTTATTCTTCTGCATGCTGAGTGCTAATTGGACCAACACCAGTTGCTGAAGAGATTGCCCCTTTTCAATTGAATGTTTACAGCTCCTTTATGAAAATCAAGTGACCATATATGTGAGGGTTCATTTCTGGATATTCTATTCTGTTCCATTGATCCACGTGCCTATCTCTATAAACAGTACCATACAGTTTTTAACACATTGCCTTGTAATAGAGCTTGAGGTCAGGTATAGTAATTCCCGCAGATATTTTATTTTGTTGAGAATTGATTTCACTATTCTAGGTCTTTTCTTATTCCAGATGAAATTGCATATTGCTCTTTCCAACTCTATGAAGAATTGATTTGGAATTTTGATGGGGATTGCATTGAATCTGTAGGTTGCTTTTGGTAAGATGGCCATTTTTACAACGTTGATCCTTTCAATCCATGAGGATGGGATGTCTTTCCATTTTCTGAGATCTTCCTTCATTTCTTTCTATAGAGATTTGAAGTTCTTGTTATACAGGTTCTTCACTTACTTACTTAGAATCACACCAAGGTATTTCATATTGTTTGTGACTATTGTGAAGTTTAACTTTTCCCTAATTTTTTTTCTCGGCATGTTTGTCCTTTGAGTAGAGGAAGGCTACTGATTTGTTTGAGTTAATTTTATATCCAACCACTTTGCTGAACTTGTTTGCCAGGTGAAGAAATTCTCTGGTGGAATTTATGGGGTCACTTACATACACTATCATGTAATCTGCAAACAGTGATGTTTTTACTTCTTCCTTTCCAATTTGTATCCCTTTGATTTCCTTTTGCTTTCTAATTGCTCTGGCCAGGATTTCTAGTACTGTGTTGAATAGGTAGGGGGAGAATAGGCAGCCTTGTCTAGTCCCTGATTTAAGTGGGATTGCTTCAAGTTTCTTACCATTAAGTTTGATGTTGGCTGTTGGTTTTCTGTATATTGCTTTTATTAAGTTTATGTATGGGCATTGGATTCCTGTTCTTTCCAAGACTTTTAACATGAAGGGGTGTTGAATTTTGTCAAATGCTTTCTCAGCATCTAGTGAGATGACCATGTGGTTTCTTTCTTTGAATTTGTTTATATGGTGCATTATGTTGGTGGAATTCTGCATATTACACCATCCCTGCATCCCAGGGATGAAGCCTACTTGATCATGGTGAATGATCGTTTTAATGTGTTCTTGGATTCGGTTTGCAAGGATTTTGTTGAGTATTTTTGCATCAATGTTCATAAGTGAGATTGTACTGAAGTTCTCTTTTCTTGTAGGGTCTTTGTGTGGTTTATAAACTAGAGTTATAGTAGCCTCGAAAATGAGTTAGACAGTGTTCCATCTGACTCTATTTTGTGTAATAGTTTGAAGAGTATTGGTATTACATCGTCATAAAAGTCTGATAAAATTCTGCACTGAACCAGTCTGGACCTGGGCTTTTCTTGGTTGGGAGGCTTTTGATGACTGCTTCTATTTCTTTAGGTGTCATGGGATTATTTAGATGTTTACCTGGTCCTGGTCTAATTTTAGTATCTGGTATCTGTCTAGAAATTCATCCATTTCCTCCATATTTTCCAGCCTTGTTGAGTATAGGCTTTTATATTAGGATCTGATGATTTCTTGAATTTTCTCAGTTTCAGTTATTATTTCTCCACTTTCCTTTCTGATTTTTTTAAGTTGGATATTATCTCTTTGCCCCCTACTTAGTCTTACTAAGGGTTTATCAGTCCTGTTAATTTTCTCAAAGAACCAGCTATTTGTTTTGTTGATTCTTTGAATGATTTTTTTTGTTTCTATTTGGTCAATTTCTGCTCTGAGTTTGATTATTTCTTGCCATCTACTCCTCTTGAGTATATCTGCTTCCTTTTGTTATAGAGCTTTCAAATGTGCTGTCAAGTTGCTAGTGTATGCTCTCTCTAGTTTCTTTTTGGAAGCACTCAGAGCTATGAGTTTTCTTCTCAGTGCTGCTTTCATTGTATCCCATAGGTTTGGGTATGTTGTGTTTTAATTTTCATTAAATTCTATAAAATCCTTTCTTTCTTTCTTTCTTTCTTTCTTCTTTTACCATGCTATTGTTTAATAGACCATTGCTTAGTTTCCATGTATATATGGGCTTTTTGTCGTCATTGTTGTTATTAAAGACCAGCCTTAGACCATGTTTATCTGATAGGATGCATGGGAGTATATCAATCTTCTTATATCTATTGATGCTATTTTGTGACTGATTATATGGTCAATTTCAGAGAATGTGCTGAGAAGAAGATGTATGCATTATTTTTTTTAGAATGATATGTTCTGCAGATGTCTAATAATTCCAATTGGTTCATAACCTCTGCTACTTTCACCTTGTCCTTGTTCAGTTTCTGTTTCAATGATCTGTCCATTAATGAGAGTGGGGTGTTGAGGTCTCCCACAATTATTGTCTGGTGTGCAATGTGTTTTTTTGAACTTTAGTAGGGTTTCTTTTATCAATATGGGTGCTCTTGTATTTGAAGCATATCTGTTAAGCATTGAGAATTCCTTCTAGCAAATTTTCCCTGTAATGAGTAAAAAGTGTCCTTCCTTATCTTTTTGATAACTTTTGGTAGAAAATCTACTTTATTCCATATTAGAATGGCTACTTCAGCTTGCTTCTTGGGGCTGTATTTTTGGAAGGTTTTTTTCCCAACCTTTTACTCTGAGATAGTGTCTGTCTTTGTTTCTGAGATGGGTTTCCTGTTTGCAGCACAATGCTGGATTCTATTTATGTATTTAGTCTGATAGACTATATCTTTTTATTGGGGAATTAAGTCCATTTATGTTAATAGATATTAAGAAATAGTGGTTGCTGTTTCTTGCTATTTTTGCTTTTAGAGGTAGAATTTTGCCTGTGTGTCTTTCTTTTTTTGGATTTCTTGCTTAGTTATTTTCTTGTTTTTACTAGGATATAGTTTCCCTCTTTGTATTGGGTTTTCCACCTATAATTCATTGTAGAGCTGGGTTTGTGGTCAGATACGATGTAAGTTTGGTTTTGTCTTGGAATATCTTGGTCTCTCCATCTATGGTGATTGAGAGTTTTGCTGGGTATAGCAGCTTGGGCTGACACTTGTGTTCTCTTAGGGTGTGCATGATGTCTGTCCAGGATCTTCTAGCTGTCATAGTCACTGTTGAGAAGTTGGGTTTGATTCTGATTGGTCTGCCTTTATATGTTACATAACATTTTTCCTTTACTGCTTTTAGTATTATTTCTTTGCATTGGGCCCTTGGCATTTTCACTATTATCTGTTGGGAGGAATTTCTTTTCTAGTCCACTCTATTTGGAGTTCTGTAGGCTTCTTTTATGCTCATGGTCATCTCATTCTTAAGGGTAGGAAAGTTTTTTTCTATGATTTTGTTGAAGATATTTACTGTGCCTCTTAGTTGATATTCTAAGTCCCCTTCTATTCCTATTATTCTTAGGTTTGGTCTTCTCATTGTATCCTGGATCTCCTGGACATTTTACGCTAGGAGCTTATTGGGTTTTGCATCTTCTCTGACTGTTTTCAATGTTGTTTTCGGTCCCCGATATTCTCTCTTCCATCTCTTGTAGTCTGTTGGAGATGCTTGCATCTGTAACTCCTGATTTCTTTTTTAGGTTTTCTGCCTCCAGGGTTGTCTCTTTTATTGTTTTCTTTATTGTTTCTATTTCCATTTTAAATTCCTTCATCAATTCCTTCATCTTTTTGGTTCTGTTTTTCTCTAGTTCTTTGATTTCATTGAGTGTTTTTCTTGTTTTCTCTTTAGAAGCTTCTATTTCTCTATGCTTTTCTTCCCGTTCTTGTTTAAGGATCTCTTTCATCATCTTGAGGTAGGATTTCGGGTCTGAGTCTTCTTTTTCTGGAGTGTTTGGCATTCTGCTGTTTGCTGTGTTGGGAGAGCTGGGTTTTGGTGTTGCCAGGTTGTCTTGGTTTCCATTGGGTAAGTTCTTTTGCTTTTCTCTTGCCATCTTGTTGTCTGTGATTATATGTGGTCTTGTTGTCAGTGATTGATTCCCATCTCTCCCATGTATCTGGCCTGTGTTCCTGGATCTCCACTGTTCCCTGTGGCTGATGTCCTGAGCGTTTTGTCAGCTCACACGAGCCCTCCAGGTGGAAACTGAGTCTCTACAACAGAGTTCCTGTTCCCCTTAACCAATGGGGGGTGCTTTCTGTGTGCTCAGCCCAGACCTCTCTGTGTCCCAGCTACATTCAGTGTAGTCTCACCAGGCCTATGTCCCTGGATCTCTGCTGTTCCCTGTGGCAGATAGCCTGAGCATTTGGTCTACTTGCATGGGCCTTTCGGGTGAAAACGTAGTCCCTACTGCATAGTTACTGCTATCCTGAACTAATCTGGGCGTGGGGGTGCTTTCCATGCTCTCAGCCCAGACCTCTCTGCTCCCTAGCTACTTGCAGAGCAGTTTCATCAGGCCTGCATCTCTGGATCTTTCAGCTTCATGGGTCTTATTGTTTACTATATACAGCCATTTTTCATTTAGTGACAAAGTAAACATCTCTGGACTGATTATTTCTGAAGAGAAGTTATGAGAACCAGAAGAAACCTACCAGGACCGCTTTACCTTTGAGAATACATAATAGATGCAGATAGTCACTGGCAAATTCCTTCATTGCTTGTGTAGGGTATATAATCCATCAGGATTGCATGAAGTATGAATTCCAAATTTATTTGGCAGGCAGATAACAACACCACAAAATGTGAGACCTACAAATACATGTGGTCAAGGCAGGTAGCAAAGGCCTTCATAAACTATACTGGCTGCTTGGTATAGAAGGGAAATAGGTGACCCAGAGATGCTGATAGAGTCTTGTCCTGCTAGTTAAGGTCTAAGTCTACCATTTTCTGGATAGCCTTCTGAGTTCAGTGCAATATAGTAGATTCCCTTCACTGGCAGGGCTTCTCTGACCTTATCTGGGACTTTAAGCCCCACACTACTGGAATGTCATGTAGCTTTGATTAAGATTACAGGTTCCCCTTCCTTTCTACCGTAAAAACTCATTCATCTAACAACTGAGACTCCCAATATGCTTCCCCATGCATTTCAGTACCAGAAGTCTTTGGCCAATAACATTTTCCCATCCGGGATACTCTGATCCTTGTCCCCAAAATTATATAGTCCAATATCATCAGTGATCCTTGAGGGCAGCAAGGGTCAAGGGATAATGAATGCAAGCTCTCTAAGAGAACTTCTGTCTCAGTTCTTATCCTCAAGACAGAGTAGAGTTCAGGTTCACTTCCAGAAAAGGGGAAAGTAGCATGAACTCCCGATCTCTGGTGTGTGGTGTCTCATAATTACAGAAGGAGATATCTGAATGATTTATTTCCAATAGATCTGAACAGAATAAAGTAGAAGAGATTTAAAAGAAATTTAAAAGAAGGAACAAACCAGATTTGACAGAGGTATTGCAATGCATATACTGATTGTTGGCAGGCTAATTTTTTTCATTAATTTGCTGGAATAATATGGTTATTGTGTGGTGTTTAGGCTTCTGGGAAAACCCCAGTGGAATAGCTTCTCAAACTCTGTGCAGAAAAAGTAAACCATGAATTCCAACTTGAATATGTATGAAGATTTTTATTCTGCTTTTTTGCCCTCTTGAGAAAGGATGATGTTTCACCCAGAAGAATCAGTATGTGATCAGCAGACCATTAGCAAGAGATGACTCTAACACAGCATTGCCTTCAGCAATCTTCCTTCTGAATGTATGTTTATATTAGCATCAGCTAAGAACCAGTATTATACATTTGCCCCTTTCTTTCAGTTTATGTTTAAACATGTGCTTAATCCACATTGTGTTTATATCGTCTTGGTAGAATAAACAAATCCATCTTGGTCTCATCAGATGAAGCAATAGGCTTTTTCTACCAAAGTCTATCACTCAAATTCTCATTATTTCTATACAAAAAAAGTTTCTAAATCTATGTAATTTTATTTTCTGTCCTATAGCTTTTTCTGTAACTAAATATCTTCTTATTAAATTGGTTTTTTAATTGGATATATTTTATTTATATTTCAAATGTTATCACCTTTCCTGGTTTCCCTTCCATGCCCCCTATCTCCCTGCTTCTATGAGGGTGTTCATCCACCCATTTTGCATTTCAAATAATACAAGAACATATTCCAGTAACACAACACAAGTAAAATGCAATATATATATATATATATATATATATTGCATTTTACATAAACATTATTTATATAAACATCTATATAAAATACAGATGTTTAGTCCATTATGGTGGGAAGTAGAGAAGGACACAGGCTGACATGGCACTGGACAAGTAACTGAGAGATTTATGTGTGGATTGTTAGGCATCAGGAAGAAAGAATGACAATGGGACTGGTTTGAACATCTGAGACCTCAAAACCTACCTGCAGTGACACACTTCTTCCAACAAAAGCAGACCTACTCCAACAGGGCCACACCTCCTAATCCTGTAACTCTCTAGGAGCTGATGGGGGCCGTATTTGTTGAGAGCACCAAACATGGATATTCAAAGAATATGTGCACTAAACAAGTAGATTCCACCAGCACTGTTGTCCCAGTTTTAGCAAGCAAACAATGTCATTAGATATGTCCAACATGGAAGATGAATATTCTTCATAAAAAATACCAGGTAGGCAGGAATGCATTTCTATCATTATTCATCTATTTAAATACTGCTCTCAAACTCAGGATGGGAAATAATAAGATGAGGTTAATTTCAATGTAAGCATTAGGTTTGTGATGAAATCTTGGAGAATAATAGCACCAAATTATTCCAATTGATGACTGAAGAACTCATTTTGGACTGCTAAGAACCAAGTCACTCCTGCCCCTGTCAAACACACATACAAACCAGTGGATCTACATTAATATCTTCAGTTCCATTTCTCTCCTTCAGGATTGTGTGTGTGTGTGTCTGTGTGTGTGTTTTCTTTGTCTGCCGTTTGAGTACTTGTTTTACATATGCTTTGATTCTCAATTATATTTACTTATATACTTATTTGTTTAATCACATACTACATCTGTGTTTCAGACCTGATTTGCTCTCACCATTAAATAAATAAATAAACAAACAAAAAACAAAATACCTATTGAATGTGTCATGGTTTTGTTAGAAGTTTTTCCTATTGACACACAGAGGGTTGACATGTGGGGGTGAACAGAGGCTGGCATCAGGAACAACCTGGATGTGATTTCCACCACCACACAAAGAGTATAAGATTGGATAGTTCTCTTTAACTGATAGCTTTAGAGTTTTTCATTTTCTTTTTCTTTTTTTATTTATTTGGAAATTTCTTCAAATACTTTTAGTTTTGATTTTTGTCTTATGACAATAAAAAATAAATGTGAACATAGCCCAGTAATCACTATTGGTATAATATTGTGCAACAAAAACATTATGTTTAGGAATCCATTTGGTCCTTTTAATTTATTGTGGCGAAACTAAAACAACCTCATCTATTAAAAGTACACTTTGAATTTTAGAAATAAGCATGTTTATTTTCTTCTGTTATAGAGAATATTGGCTGAATGAATCAGGACACTTAATTGATTAAAACAAATTTAAGTTCTTCATTTAAATAAAGACTTCTGAAGTTCGGTTTCCCTAAATGTAAGTATTTTACATAACACGTGCTTTTTTCTACCAGGAAAACAGGGAGTCTTACTTGGAGTATTTTTGGACAGGCTCAGGGCCTTACAGGCCACACTGAATCCACTACCTCAAAATCTAATTATCATGCAGAGTTAATTAAACTTCTTGTATATTATGAACACAGCTGTTAACATTTTGAATCTGCTTGGGAAGTCGACGTGGTAAATTACAAAAAGTCTCATGTTTGACATATGACAACATTGCTTACAGTTTTTATATCCAGATTTTTAGAAAATGCTCGCACTCTGAGTTGTATACTTAGTGCTGCTATAGGTAGGAAAATAATGTGCACAATGTTCCTAACCACTTGCACTGATCTGTCAGGTGTCCACTGGTGCTCTTTTCATCTTTCCAATCATCTTGGTTAACTTTTGAGACCAAAAATAAATAACTTTGAAACTTGTGCATTTATCAAATATTCATTTGTATAAACAGCACAGATTAATTCAGCAGTTATGTAACGTAGCCAGATTTCAGTATGATCCAAGTTAGTAATGAAATAGATGCTCATGACTGAAGACACCCTTCTGAGGACTTGGATCCTCGGATAAAGTGGATCCCTGGCAACATATAAGAACACTGCTTCCTTAGGATGAATTTCAGAGCATTGTTCTGAACTTAAATGTCTTTTGGATGTAATTTCTATACATTGTGATGTAATTAGGAGTTTTGCCTGAATATAAAATTAATGCATATTTGCAAACAATGGATGAGTGAACTGCTACTTGATTTGTAAAACATAAATAAAAAATGTTATAAACTCATAGTGGGCATTGATATAGATGCATATACATTATATAACAATCTACTTTTAAGAGATATTTACTGGTGTTGTATCTAGATATAGTATGAATACCACTGCTCACAATATGGATCTAGGATTATGCAATAGCAACATATGACATGACCTGGAATTCAAACCAGAAGTCCTTAGATTACCCTAAGTTTTGCTTTAGCTACTAACTCCCAGAAACACATACTTTGCTGTTTGTATTAAGATTTTCACAGTGTTTATATTTTAAGTCCATTAGTTTACACAGTTTATTAATTTTATCAGATAGAAGAACCACCAGAACTTGATGTGTACTATGCAGCCCGGCAGACATCATTTCTCTTGGAATTACAAATATCACTAAATATTCACAAATATTTTTGAGAACATATGGAAATTAAATACAGATTGTTTTCCTGTGTAAACATTACAGCTTCTGAGGCACAAGTCAAATTTAGTCCTTGTAAAACACTCCTCATCTCAAACATCATCAATAAAATATTCAAAGAATACATGACCTTTAAGAAAATAAGAATAAGTGAAAAGTTATTGCATTTGGGAAAATATAAATCATGATCAAATTAGCGTGAATATGTATAAAATGTGTGAATGCTGTAAGGAATAAAATTAATTGAATACACTTTAGTTGAATTTCTGCAAAGAACAGAACAGGTATTGCAGTAGAAAATTAAAATATGTTTATGAATAAAGTTAATTGGTAGAAAAAGGATGACTACTACTTCTAAGAAAATTCTAATCCAGTAAATAAACAACATCTAACAACATTCTTTCCTTTACCTTTTGCTTCTCAAGCCCTTTGCACATGAGTCTTACAGCTAGCATCATCACTGACCCTCTGACCAGTGGTAGTTCAGTCATTGGCCTCCAAGCCTTTGGGGGGCAGCACTGAGAGCATCCTCTGTCTATGGACAAGCAACTGCAAAGGCGTTCACTATAGCCTGATGCTGCATAAGATTCTCTCCTGGACGTGAATATGTAACTCCTTCATAATTGTGCATGAACACTCAAACATTAGAATTTTTAAAAGTGGATGCATAATTGCTCCTAGCATAATGAGAACTCAATGAAGTTATTTTTTAAAGTACAAAATTTGTAATGCTTAAAAGGCACAATTCTATAAAACCAGGAAAATTGCCTTAAAGTGTTTCTTTTAATTGTGATCCCAGTAACCAAAGCTTATGCCTACCATGCTGGTTGTTTCTCTTCATGTTTGTCTTGTTATATTTGAGACCTATTTAGCATCAGTAGGAGAGGAAAAGGCAGAATAATGAAGGAAACAAAATGTATTCTCTTACATTGAGAGTATCTGAACTTACGTTGATAAGATGAAACTTACAGATTTGCTGTAATAGCCCTTTCTTTATAATCCCAAAAATGTTCTGTGGAAGCTGCTAGTATTTATGTGTACCCTCAAGTAACTACACTATTTTGGTGATTGTGGAAAATGTGAGAAGTTGGGCCTGGATGAAGCAAGTAATTCAATAGATTATGACTTCAACATTTATATCAAGATCCTAATTTTGTTAATTTGAATACTGTGTCTGTGCCTTCTAGTTAGTCTGACTAAAGGTTTATCAATCTTTTTGATTTCCTCAAAAAACCAGCTCCTGGTTTTGTTGATTCTTTGTATAGTACATTTTGTTTCTACTCAGGTGATTTCAGCTCTAAGTTTGATTATTCCCTGTCTTCTATTCCTCTTGGGTGCATTTTCTTCTTTTTGTTCTAGAGCTTTTAGGTGTGCTGTCGAGCTGTTAGTGTATGTGTTCTCTCTCTCTCTCTCTCTCTCTCTCTCTCTCTCTCTCTCTCTCTCTCTCTGTCTCTCTCTGTCTCTGTCTCTGTCTCTGTCTCTCTATCTCTCTCTCTCTCTCTCTCTCTCTCTCACACACACACACACACACAGCACTGCCTTCATTGTATCCCATTAGTTTGGGCATGTTTTGCCTTCATTTTCATTAAATTCTAAAAAGTCTTTGATTTCTTTCTTTATTTCTTTCTTGACCAAGTTATTGTTGAGTAGTACATTGTTCAGCTTCCATGTGTATGTGGGCTTTTTGTTGTAATTGAAGACCAACCTTAGTACATGGTGATCTGATAGAATGCATAGGCTTATTTCAGATTTCTTGTATTTGAGGAGGCTTGTTTTGTGGCTGATTGGTCAATTTGGAGAAGGTACAGTGAGGTGTTGAGAAAAAGATATATTCTTTTGTTTTAGGACAAAATGTTCTATAAATGTATGTTGAATTCATTTTGTTCATAAGTTCTGTTAATTTGGCAAATGGATGGAACTAGAAAATATCATCCTGAGTTAAGTAACCCAGTCACAAAAGAGCACACATGGTATGCACTCACTGAGAAGTGGATACTAGGCCCAAAAGCTCTGAATACCCAAAAAACAATCCACAGATGTTATGAAGCTAAAAGGGGTGGGGAAGAGCAGAATGTGGATGTCTCAGTCCTCCTTAGAGTGAAGAACAAAATACTCATGGAAGGAAATACAGGGATAAGTAGAAAAGTAGGGACTGAAGAAAAGATCATCCAGAGATGACCTCATCTGGGGAATCCACCCCATAACAACCATAAAACCCAGTGACTATTGATGATGCCAAGAAGTGCTTATTGGCTGGAGCTTGATACGGATGCCTCCTAAGGGGCTCTGCCAGAGCCATACTGATATAGATGAGGGTGCTTGCAGCTAACCATCAGACTGAATATGGGGAACTCAATGAAGGAGCTAAAGGAAGTATTGAAGAAGGTTAAAGGGTTGGCAACTCCATGGAAAGAGAAACAATATCAACCAACCAAACCCCTCAGAGCTGCCGGGGACTAAAACACCAACCAATGAGCACACATGGAGAGACTCATGGCTCCAGTTGCATATGTAGCAAAGGACAGCATTATCTGGCATAAGTGGGAGGAGAGGCCTTTGGTCCAATGAAGGTGTGTTTTCCCAGTGCAGGGGAATGCCAAGGCACTGAGGTGGGAGTGGGTAGTTGGAAGTAAAAACATCTTCATGGAGATAACAGGAGGGGACAGGCAATGGGAGTGGAGAGGAATGGGATAACACTTAAAATTTTTAAAATTAAAATACATAGAGTATTCAATAAAAACTGATAATAATGATTTTTAAAAACCCTAAGATTTCTCTTCTCTTTTCTTTTCATATTATTCCTGCTCTTCTCCACAACAGTCCGACAGCTATGATGTTCTACCTAAGCATATGGTACCAAACAATTCTAGACTAATAATATTGAAAACTGAACCAAGATATTTTCTTTATCGTTTTAGTTGCTTCTGTCAGATATTAGGTCACAAGATTGTAAAAGTAAAAAATATCGGTACTTGACTATATTGTTATTAAGCCTTTGACTGTGCAAGAACTTGAAAACCCATGTAGAGATGCATATTAGAGATGCCCAAGAATGCTCTAGGAAGTGACTGTGTAAGTTTTATGGGAGGTTGATAGACCAGAATGTTAATAGGAAAGTAGTTAAACCAAACTCTGAAGTTTGGATAGAGAACAAGGCATTACTAAAAAAAATTCTTTAAAAAGTGTTCGTGTTATACTCTAGTAAAAGATTCATCTAAACTGTACTGATGGTCTATGAAACTCAGGATTCAAAGTGATAAACAGTTGTTTTCATATAAGGAATTTCCTTAAAACACAGCTTTCAGGTTTATAGTGTTAGCCAAATTTAGAAGAAAAAAAAAGAGTGGGTAAAAAGATCAATTTAGCATGATTTGAAAACATGTACAGCCTGTCCAGAAAACATTCAATAATTAATAAAATATCTTTCATATTTGTGAACATGAAAAACAATGGCACATCTTGTATAGGTGTGAAAAGAAACCTTCTAGCACCTCAGGAATTAGACAGAAACCATGCACCTCAGGCTCGGAGATACAAAACTGTAAACTAATTAAAGACTTACTCTTGAGAAGGGTAACTTACCACTTTATTAGGGATATTTGGGAAAATTATTTCTCAGGTTTCATCTGCAGAAACACTCAGAGGATGCTTTTGCGATGGTCCAAGTAGTCAACAAATTTAATAAGTCTGCCGCTACGTGTGGCATAGTCTAGGTGATGCTTATGTTACAAGATAGAATGTAATCATTGGTGATGGAGGATTCAAACTGGACTTAAAAGACAAGTCTGAGTGTCCAGCCAATATGTGGCAGGTAAAGGACCCCCAGCAAAGAAAGTTGCGTGTAAGGCAAAGAAAGAAATCTAAGCTGCAATGAAGACCCGAGGGTGGTAGAGATGCTAGGATGATGCACCTGGAAGGAAAAGCCACAGAATAACGAACAGACAAACATAAGCAGAACAGGCATTTTAAGAGACACCGTGTGAATGCACACAGCAAAGCTACGCCCATCAGAGCTGTAGATGCCCTGGAGCAACATATTTCATTTTCCCCTGCTTTATGTTGGTCTCGATATGTATGTATCATGTTGGCCATAATTCCTGCACTAGGAAAGCAGAGGGAGGCAGACTTCAATATTTGAGACCAGGGGTCTACATAGCAAGTTCCAGGGAAGCCAGGACTCCATTGAAGACCTGCATCAAAAAACAAACAAACAAGCAAACAAGCTGATTGACTAAGTATGTCTGATCCCATCTTCTCTTTTGGATATTAAATGAGGAAAAATTATAGAAATAAGTTTTGACTTGGTTCTAATGAGAAATGTATCACACTTTATTAACCAATAAAATGACATTCTTAGTTCTAGGACCCATCTAAATTTTTTTCCTCATTTTAAGAAATTATAAATTGGTGCCTCTTGTGACTTATTCAAGAAAATGTAAATGGAGTACTTGTTATAATGACCACAGCATTCCGAAAGCCTGAATTCCTCTTTCTGAGGAGGAAACACATCTATATTACATATTTGATTTCTTGACCTCTTCAAAAGTCACAGCATGGGATGATTAGGAGTTAATAATGACTTTAATTATTAATCCAGCCTCAATTTTGAAGGAAACACAAGTTCAAGGGCAATTTGGAAAGTTGACGTTTTTAATAGACATTTTTTTGTGTTCCTCTGCCTTCTGCACTTATGAAAGGATAATTGCATGCTGATGATTTAATATGAAAAAATAGATTTACACATGTTGACTTAATTTCACATTCTTATTACTGAGGAGCCACATCAATCTTCCTTCAGTAAAAGGGAATTATATTCTAGGAAATCAAATTTGTTGTGAGACACAGTAAATAGAATTAAGTATATTGTTAAGTACTTGTTCTTTGATGCTTATAGGGCGATGCCACCCTGCAGATCACTCTAGCTAGAGGAAGCACGTACTGAAGGATGGCTTTCTAACAATTAAGAAATTAGCACTAACAATTATGTGTCATCTCTTCTCTGCAGCTAACAGCATGATTAGTTTATGCCTAATTAAGGACTTAAATCTGCAAAGAATGTCTGGCTTCTGCTTTGCAGTGATTTCCTGTAGGCTATGTTCTAAGCCATCTCTGGTAAACTAGAAGGTAACTAATGTTAATATGGGTGAGTCTGAAAAGGGAGTTTGATAGTTTCCATTTCAAGCAAATTTTTAATTTTTCTCTCTTTTAAAAAAAAATGTCATTTTTAACTCATGCAAAGGAAAAAGGACCGCACAGTAGGTTGGAGGTCTTCCGGGACCTATGGATGGGCCTCTCTTTGTTTTTCCATATGACCACTACTCCTTCAGTGGCGATACTGCAACTTGGACATAATTAAAGTATGTTAATGATTCTTCAAGTCATGAAAAAACGTGACTACAGAGAAGGTCACCACAGAGGGAAAAAAATGAAATCTATGAGTGAATAACAAATACATTTTATATAAAATATAAATATATATTTATGTGCACACAATGCATATAAATTGGTCATAATGTGTGTTTAGATGCACTGTATCAAAATAGCATCTTAATTTTACAACTGAAGAAATTGTAAACTGGACGTTTCTGTATGTATTAATTTTCTGTCATTCGGCTAGTAAAAAGGCTGATGCACAAAGTAAAAAGAAACCAGGAGAAACTAATACAAAGTAGAGGTCAAAAGAGTCCAAATGCAACCCCTAATTTGGAGTTGTCTTTGTGATTAGTTATGCTCTTTCAAAGCTAAATTAACCCGAAAAGAATGTCTTCTTCTGAAATAGAAAACAAATGGTTCTAAACGTTTATCAAAACTATGACAGAGTCTGAATGCAACTTTAGGTTTTCTTTTGACATTTTTTTGAATGACAAACATAAAGTACAGCTGAAGGGTAATCCGTTTGCTGTGAAGGAGCAAAATGTGGAACATTTACAGTATTTATATGGCAAAGGAAAGAAACAAGGAACCTCTTACAACCCAACAAGCTGTAAAGTCTGTATGTCAGAAACTACAAGGCATTTTTCATATTGTGTTAACACTAGTTTTATCCAGTTTGCAAGTGGAAATGAACAATTTTAAAAACATAAAAAGACAAGAAATTAGAAGAATAGACAAGAAACAAACAATTATGTTTCTTTAACTAGAAAGACCATGCATTGACCTCAGACATCCCCCACTCTGCCTTCACTAAGAATCCCATAATTTGTTCCAGTGAGCTTGCGTCAGATTCCTCCCCAGGCTCCCCACTAGCTCTTTAAGAGAGAAAGCATTCTGTTCCTTTTTAATCTTTGAAAATGGCAAACTAAAGGGAACTAGGACAAAATCTGAAGACATACTTATGACTTCCAGTTACACAAATAACTTCAAACACTTGTCAAAATTTTTTGAAACCTTGTCACCATTACCGATGACAACTGATGAGAAGCTTCAATATGCCTCAGAATTCTAGTACATTTATTAGGTTGGAGGAATAGTATTAGAATCATTTTGATATTAGTGAAGAATAATGCTCTAAAGCAAATTGGTACATACGTCTGTGTGTATGTATATGTTTATGTTATATGGTGACTCAGAGTCCTATAGAAACAAATTCTTATCAAGTGTTATCTGTGGCTAAGATTTGACCCTGAGGAAGCTGAAGATAAAGATGGGAAACAGAACAATCCATACTAAATGTCCCACACAATATAGATATCACCTAATCACTGAAGTACACCTCCTTCCACTTACACACCCACATGAAAGTTAATTTGTTCTATTATGTATGTTTTTAAAAGAAATGCCTATATGATTGTTATATCATGGCAACCAGAGTACAGATCACAGTATCTACACTGGGAGGTTCACAAAAATCAGTCTCTTCAGCTTCAAGGAATCCAATACCCTCTCTTAGTCTCTTTGATGACCCCCAACATATGCTCCTGCATACATACACACACACATAAAGAGATGATATAGATGGTACATACATACATACATACATGATTGATGATAAATTGATCGAGACAGATGATAGATATGTACATAATAGACAGACTCATTGATAGATGATAGAAGGATAAATGGATAAATAGATTGAACAATCTAGCAATCAATAAATAGATAGAGTCAAATAATTAAACAGAAATAGTTACTACCCAAATAAGAATGGATCTGAAGGCATGGAGTTTAGCCTGAAACTATCTGCATACTTTCAGACCTTAGCTATGTCACTTTGAAGTGGAATTTAACCTAAAATCTGGATTTATTTTATAAAAATCACTGTTATATATGCTGAAACAAATTTCAGCAACATTGTGATTTCAAAATGATGTCCTGCCAAAGAAAAGAAGGGTTTTTTTTTGTTCCAAATTCATGCATGTAATAAATAAAATAAAATGTTTATTCTATCACTATTTAAAATTACTTGTTAAACAGTGACACTCCAGTGGAAAAAAAAATATTTCCTAGTGTTCATTTTAAAGTATTCACGGGTCAATTTCTGCTTTATACTGGTGACCATAGATAAATGAAATCTCCTATCTAGGAAGCAGATGAAAAGTGTCATATATCAACTATTCCTACTTACCAGTTATATGGCTGGAAAATATTTCTACAATGTCTTGTCATTTTTACAACTTTTTCAGAAAACATCTTGTGTTTTAATATCAGTATTAGAAAGCTTATCTTTGTGCCTCACAAGGTCTGTAATTCTAACTTGCCTTTCCCCCTACACAATACCTATAATTCCTTCAAGTCTTAGAGGAGAGGTCAGGGAAACAATGGCTTATTTATCTTACTGAGGGCCCTTTTCCTGCTAAACCATCCATAGAATTGAATCTGTGCCTTAGGTTAAAGCAGAACTCTATGAAGAAAATTTTAAGGTAATGTTTTGAAATGCAAATGGTCACTGGAATTCTTACTTGTATTTTAATTCAATTAGACTGTTTTATGCCATGATCCTGATGAAAGAGAGGTTGGAATGACTAAAGAAAGAAAGGATACTGATTCTGGGAATACTGGATTAAAAGGCACTATAAATAACTATCTTTGTTAGCAGTTTTAATGTTACCCTTTGATCTGCTCTTTTTCAGGCTGAATCAGAAAGTCTACTGCAGGCATCCACGTAGAAGGGCATTTAATGACAAACATCTATTCTATGGCAGTATTCAATATTTATTTGATTTAAGAGCATTATCTAGTGAACACAACTACTTTATAATGGGTAAATCAATGATTTATGTTGAGCCAAGATATTCATCCATTAATAATAAAGAATACTGTCTGCTTTTGCAAAAACAAAGTGAACAACAAATAAACACATGCACACAAGCCATCAAAATATCATCTACTCATTTGTCTCTGACACTAGACAAATTATACGGAGACACTAAGTAGAGATATTAAAGCTTAATGAGAATTACATAGCTGGAAAATATGAAACCAGTTCTTCCCTGAACTACTGATCTTTTCATGCAATTTGAAACTAGAGTTACTTCTTCAAATTTTTATTCTAAGTAAAATTAGAATGAACAAAAATACAACAAATAATTTTCTCTAATAGCTAATGTATAAAACAATAAATACTAACTTAAGTAGAATAAAAAGTTGGTTACACTAACACAATTCACAAAAAAAATAAACAATATCTGTTGTATGGTTAGTAAAAATGACTGGGAAAATAATCTCACTAATTATACAATTTTCAATTTCCACTAATTAATGTTTTTAATAGAACAAACAATGGTTATTAAAGGTTATATCCTAGGACTTGGCTGTATCACAGGGTCACATAATAGTAATGTATAACTTCAACATTTGACTATCTTATTTAGTTCTATGAACAGATACTGGGTTTAGAGTTGAAATAAATTTGCATTGGATCGTGAACTGAAGCTCTAAAAGTGGAGACACTCCCCAATTCTGCAGTATCTAGAAAAGTGTCTAAGATAAGCAAATGGGGTCAATTACAACACATCTCAGAGTCTACTAACTACTTCCCTGCTCTGTAACGTACAACTGATATCCAAGTGCGAGGTTTGCTGTTAGATTGGGCTGCATATAGATTCAGGTAAACCACTGCATATTGTCTTCTCAACCATGATTGAGATCAGACATGAATTTCCAACAAATCACCGTACTCCTTTACAGATAATTTGAGAGGAAACGACATTCTAGGTATTGATATTTGGTAACGGGACATTCACCTTTTTATCTTTAATTGAAAATATTCCCTTCACATATCATATGTTTATTATAGTCTCCCCTCCCTCCCATTTCTACCCCACCTTCCCTTCCATCTGGATTCACTTCCCATCTGTCTCTCATTAGAAAACAACCAAGTGACATAGAATAAATATAAAGTAAAATAATTAAACTAAAACCAAGATAAATACATCATAGTAGAACTAAGCTAACAAATAGAAAAAAAAGAGGCAAAGGAAAGCCACAGAAAACAGATATGGAGATCCACTCCTTCCTACATTCAAAAATTCAATAAAAGCACAAAACCAAAAGATGTATACATATTGTACCAAGATGGGGAAAAAAGGAGAAAATAAGAACCATAATAAATAGAATAAAAATATTAGGTTAAAACAAAAACCATGACACAACATTATATGTCATAAATCCTGCAAAAATGCCATTGAGTTTATTCTTGATTAGCCTTGACTTGTGGCCTCTCTGGAGAGTAGTCTTTCCACCGTGAGACAATGTTAGGGAAAACAAAATTTCCATTTGCAAGTGATTATCAATGGGAGAAAACTTCTGGGTTAAGGACGAGGCGTGTGTCTAATTCTCCTTTAACCTCTAGGACCCCATCTGGTCCACATCTACATACATCATGTACAGCTGCCTCAGTCTCTGTGAGCTCATATATGCTTTTTTCCCTATTGTGTGGAGAAGATCTCATTTCCTTGATGTTCTCTATCCCTTGTGAATCTTATATTCTTTCTAAATTCTCCTCCATGGGGTACCAAAAATCTTGAGGGGAAGAATTTACTTACATTTATCAAGATATCCCATTTAGGGCAAATGTTCTGCTCTAAGCTCTCTCACTCTCTGCACAGTGTTTGGCACTGGGTATCTGTATTTGTTCCATCATCCACAGAAGGATGATGTAAGGCACTGAATATGAGCATAGTAAAATGTCATTTGGAGTCACTTCATTGCCACATTCCTTTAGTTATACAGTAGTATTTGACTTTACCCTAAACCTTTTAACTGCTGAGTTATTTCTCCACTTTTAATTATATTTTCCAAAGCATACTCTTGCTTTTATTTAATATTGTTTAATTTGATAATTGATCAAATGGTCACTGATAATGTTTTAATTTAGATATATTCTGAAATATTTTTTATTTTATTTTAGATGCGTTTTAAACGATGTTCTTTTTATTAGACTATTAGATATCTTTCCATAGTATGAACATGATAATTGCACTATCATGAGTAACTCAACACAGGAATCATTTTTGTTGAGTATAAGTTTTTATCACATCTGATAGAGGCCTAATATCTAAGGTATACAAAGAACTCAAAAAGCTAGACACCAGAGAATCAAACAACCCTATTAAAAATGGGGTACAGAGCTGAACAAAACGTTCTCAATTGAGGAATATCGAATGGCTGAGAAACACCTGAGGAAGTGCTCAACATCCTTAGCCATCAGGGAAATGCAAATCAAAACAACCCTCAGATTCCACCTCATACAAGTCAGATTGGCCAAGATCCAAAACACAGATGACAACAGATGCTGGTGAGGTTGCGGAGAAAGAGGAACACTTCTCCACTGTTGGTGTGGTTGTAAACTGATGCAACCACTCTGGAAATCAGTCTGGCGATACCTCAGAAAATTGGACATAGTACTACCTGAAGACCCAGCTATTCCACTTCTGGGCATATAACCCAGAGACACCTTAGTACACAACAAAGATATATGCACCACAATGTTCATAGAAGCTCTATTTATAATAGCCAGAAGCTGGAAAGAACCCAGATGTCCTTCAGTAAACGAATGGATACAAAAATTGTGGTATATTTATACAATGGAGTACTACTCAGCCACCAGAAACAATGACTTAACCAAATTCTTAGAAAATGGCTGCATCTAGAGAATATCATCCTGAGTGAGATAACCCAGTCACAAAAGAACAGACATAATATGCAAAAACTGATAGTGGGATGCTTACCCCAGAGGCTCGCAGTGCCCCAGAAATAACTCACAGACTGTGTGAATTCCAAGAACAAAAAGAAAACAAAACAAAACAACAAAAAAAAAGTTTTGCTCAATCCTTAGCCACCAAGAACACGTTGACAAATTCCGGGTTACACCCTGTATTACATGTACTGTTTTCTCATTGTAAAAAAAAAAAAAAAAAAAATCTTTACACACCAAGAAAATGTTGACTATTTCCAGGTTACATCTTGTTTTACATGTACTTTATGCTCATAGTAACTAGTAAGATCTTAATCACACTATCAAACCTTTAAAAAAAAAAAACCAAGTACTGAAAAAAATGTATTGTATACTTTTATGCAAAAAAATGCTTAAAATCTATACATTTATCTTTGTTTTTTCAAATAAAATTAAAAAAAACAATGACTATGATCATAAAAAAAGTTTTTATCAAATCATATGTTAACATTTTAGCAAATTTATCAATTAGCATCATGTACAACGGCTTTAATTCATTTAGTTCACATAAAGATAAAATAAATGCTATCCATGAGGGGAATTAACAAAACTAACTAATGAATTCAATGTAAAATAAAGCAAAGGAAGGAAGGATGACCTTGAAAATGGCAAAGTTTAGCATGGAAACTTAGTGAGAGAATGATACGTAGTACTGCCTTTAATAGAATCTCCAGACAGCAAGGAAGCACTATCGCATTTTAGTTTCTGATGGTTTTATCATATTCCATTTTACAGGAATAAGGAAGAAAAATGGACTCATCTCTAGATGTTGACGGCTACTCCCATATCAACACAGTTCACAATGAGGTCTGTGTTTGGAGACCCAGAGATCTTGGAATGTGAAGGAAGGACAAGAAGAGCTGTGACAGGTGGCCAAACACAAGAAGAGTTATAAAGAGGGCAGGAAAGATGAGAGAGGAAATCTGAAGTGGCTCACACCTGCTGAGAAGAGCAGAAGTAAACCTGCTGAGAGTCTCGCTCTCCTGGATACTTAGACACATCCTCAAAGGCAGTGTACATTGCTTCTCCCAAATACACTGATCCTTTTGGGTTGAAAAAAAACATATTTACCTTTTAGAGAAGTTCTCTTAATGAATAGCTAATCTCTTGGTGATATAAGGCCCATGGATCCAAGTTAAAAAAAAAAAAAAAAAAAAAGTGTTTCTTGGTCAGCTGGAATATATTGAAAACTGGGCAAAGTTTTATTTTAAATAAAATTTACACATGTTAATGGTGTTTACATAGAGTTTAATGTCATTCTCTATGCAAATATAAAATAGAACAGGTTTTGTATTTATTACATGTATATGAAAATTTCAGACAATAGATGTTGGTTAGATCTTTTTTAGATATCATCGAACATAAATAGATCAAGGTGGAGTGCAGACCATCACCCATAAGAACCTGACCAGAACTGATAAAATCCTGGCCAAAGACATTGTAGAAGCATTGTAGAAGAATGAAAGCCCCAATGAAAGCTAGCGCCAATGATACACATGCCAAGTTCACATAGAATGGAGTGGGAATGAAGCATAAGGGCTACACAGATGATTTATATACACATGTAATAAAAACTTGCACCAATAATTGCATACATGTGTATAAAATATATTTGTGTTCATACATGCACACATATATGAGAATAGGATATGATAGGCAATAACCTATTTTCAGTAATTAAGTATCATGAAGAAATAGTTAAAACTATCCTGCACAATTCATATGGAAACAGTTTTTCATGGTGCAGTTTAGCACTCTCAGAGCATTCACAGTCTCACAAGTTTTTTACACTATCTCTAAAATTAAGAGAACAACACAATAGATTTTATTTATTCCTATTAAAAACAACTATAATTAGATATTAACAGTGTTTGTTTAAAGATAAGATAGAAATGTGGACTTTTATTTTAAACATAAACATTTACATAAATTTTGCATGTTATGAGCCTCTGATATATAGACATGTGTGCATGTGTATGTGTGTGTGTGTGCGTGTGTGTGTGTGTAAAATATATTCTGTGGCTAATGTCTTTTAAATTTAAGTTCCAAAAACCAAAAATGAAGGATGTGAGGACTTAGAAAGACATCTACAGTGAATATAAAAGTCTTAATATAACACAGGGCTACCAGAGCAGCCTACAAGGCCCTCAGCTAGTGATGCGCAGTGATTAGACAGGTTTTCATGCAGACGTCTTCTTCAGAAGTCCACAATTTCTCATCGTGAACATGTCCCCGTTGGGTCTGAACTTTGAAAACAGGGTGAAAATGTTGCATTTGCATCATGATTGGGAGGAGAATGAAATGTCAGTCTTGGGGTTAATGGAGGTTAAATGATGCAGGTAATCATGGATGTGTGACCTCGGGGCAGGGGGAATGACAGAAGGTGAGTGCATTTAGTTACTAGACTGACATGTCAAGGTAGCATGGGTGCAGCTATTTTATGTTCTCCAGAACAATTTCCAAATATCACACATTGTGAAGACATTTTGTTATCATAGAATGAACAAAAGCTCCAAAAATAAATTGATAGAAATATTTCTTTTAAATGTCTAAGAAAATTCTAAAAATCTTCATAGTCATCGAACATTGCCAAACAGTTGGAAAGAGACATTCCTAATTCCTTTTAATTCAAGAGTCTTCTCATTAATAATGTTAAAAAGCATCCTCTAATTTTCTATCTTGTTCGGCCCTCTTTCTTTTTTAATATTTGCTTATTGAATATTTAGCACAGCCAGACTCTTTTTACCAGATTTTTTTCCTACTTCTTACTTGAATCAAATTTGAACACCTTTGTTTATATTTCTACTAGTCCATGTAGTAGAAAAAAAAGTGTTATGATGCACCTCTTTAAATTGTTTTAATGGTATACACAATAACATAAACGAATCAAACCTTTGTCTACCTATGATGGTCTCTGTGAAAACACTACTTTCTTTCATGGTCATATTGATGAAATTTTAAAAATCTTCAATAAATTATCAGCTTCAATGGTTCCACGAACGCTTGGGACTTACATTCTTCCAAGTTTCTACATTGACTTGCAGTGAAGTCTATGCCTTCACCAGACTTTGGGTTATTTTTTATTCAATTGTTTTATTTGTTTACATTCCAAAAGTTGCACCCCTTCTGAGTCCCCCTCCCTGAGCTCTTCACCTCATCGTTCTTCCTGTACCAACTCTGAGAGAATGCTCACCAGCATCCTTTTTCCTTGGGACATTGTTTCTATTTGATTTAGTACATCCTCTCCCACTGAGGCCATACAAGACAGTCCTCTGCTACACATGCACCCAGGGCCATGAACCAGCCCAACCCATCTATATTCCTTGATTTTTGGCTTAGTCTCTGGGTGTTCTCAGGGGTCCATATATGTTGACATTGTTGTTCTTCATATAGGGTTACAATCCCCTTCAGCTCCTTCAGTCCATCCTCTAACTCTTCCAATATGGGTCTTTGACCTCAATCCAATGGTTGGCTGTAGGTATCCACTTTTGTCTCAGTCAACTGCTGGTAGAACTTCTCAGAGAACAGCCATTCCAGGCTCTTATCTACACACACAATATGGTCTCAGTAAGTGTCAGAATTTGGTATGCATGCATGGGATGAATCTTAAGTTTAGCCAGTCTTTTAAACTTTCTTTTAACCCCTGCTCCATTTTTGTTCCTGCATTTTCTATAGACAGGAACAATTCTGGGTTAAATATATTTAAGACAGGTGGATGGCTCCATTTCTCCACTGGGGGCACTGTCTATCTACTGAAGATGGTTTCTTCCAGGTCCATGTCCTCACTGTTGGGCATTTTGGCTAAGATCATCTCTATTGTATACTGGTAGTCTTCTCACATCCCAGGTTTCTGGAACTTTCTAAAGGTTCCCCTACCCCATATCCCCCACTGCTGCATATTTCGATTCATTCTCCTAGTCCTCTGGGCATCCCTCCTGTCTCTCTCTATACCTGATCCTGCCTCTCTTTTTACCCTCCACTATTCCCTCTCCCACCCAAGTTCCTCCCTCCCTCTCCTTCCATAATTATTTTGTTTCCTTTATAAGTGGGTTTCAGGTATCCTCACTTGGGTCTTTCTTCTTGTTAAGCTTCATATGGTCTATGAGTTGTACCATGGGTATTCTGAACTTTTTGACTAATATCTGCTTATAATTTAGTATATGCCATGCATGTCCTTTTGGGTCTAGGTTATCTCACTCAGGATATTTTCTTGCCTGCAAAATTTATGGTGTCCTCCCTTGTAATTGCTGCATAGTATTCCATTATGCAAATGAACCACATTTTCTGTATACATTCTTCAGTTGAAGAAAATCTGGGTTGTTTCCAAGTTCTAGTTATTACAAACAAAGCATGTGTTCTTGTGATATGATAGAGTATCTTTTGGATATATTCTCAGAAGTAGTACAGCTGGGTTGTTAGGTATATTTATTTCCAAATTTCTGAGGAATCAAAAGATTGATTTCCAGAGTGGTTGTAACAGTTTGCAATCCCACCAGCAGTGGAGGAGAGTTCCTCTTTCTCCATACTCTTGACAGCATCTGCTGTTGCCAAAGTTGTTGATCTTAGCAATGTTGAATGGTGAAAGAGGGACTATCAGGATTGTTTTTATTTGCAATTCCCTGATAATTAAGAACATTGAAAATTTTTTGAAATGTTTGCCAGTCATTTGAAATTTTGAGATTCCTCTGTTGAGGATTCTGTTTCCCTGTGTACCCCATTTTGGAGCCTAACTTTTTGATGTGTTTGTATATTTTGGATATTAGTCTTGTACTGAACAAATAATTAGTAAAGGTCATTTTCCAATCTGTAGGTTACCAATTTGTCTTACTGGTTATGTCCTTTGTCTTACAGAAACTTTCAAGTTTTATGAGGTCCCATTTTCAATTGTTGATCTTAGAGCCTGAGCCATTGGTATTCTGTTCAGGAAATTTTCCATGTGCCAATGTGTTCAAGCCTATTTTGCACTTTTTCTTCTATTAGTTTCAGTGTATCTAGTTTAATGTGGAGGTCTTTGATCACTTGGACTTGAGCTTTGTACAAAGCGATAAATATGGATCAATTTACATTCTTCTACGTGCAGAACATAGGTGAGACGAGCACCATATGTTGAAGATGCTTTTTTTCCCCACAGTATGGTTTTGGCTTCTTTGTCAAAGTTCAAGTGTCCATACGTGTGCAGGTATATTTCTGGGTCTTGATTCTATTTCGTTTATTGACCTGTCTGTCTCTGTACTAACACAATTCAATATTATCATTATTGCTCTGTAGAACAGCTTGAGGTCAGGAATGGTGATTTCTCCAGAAGTTCTTTTATTGGTTGAAAATTGTTTGAGCTATCTTGTGTTATTTATTTTTCCATATGAAACTGAGAATCACTCTTTCCATATCAGTGAAGAATTGTGTTGGAATTTTAATGGGGATTCAATTGAATCTGTAGATTGCTTATGACTGCTGCTAGCATATTCATCTCTCAGTGTCAGAGAATGCCATATGGAAGATGTTCAGTGAATCCTAAAAGTGTTAATATAAAACAAATAAGGAGGCTAATGAGCTCAATATACCCCACAAATAAACACATTTATTTACTTGTTTTAGAAATTATTTGGAAATTTCTTTGGAAAGGCATATTATAAAGAAACATTTCTTAGGAAATGTCTGTTTTCTTTAAAATATCTGTGGTCTGATAGCCAGGATGTGCTCCATTTACTTATCTATCACTTGTCAAATGTTTAATGAGTACCTACATTGTATCTGAACAGAACTAGAAGCCAGACAGTCAGAAGAAAATAACAGATATGACCTAAGTCTTCATGCAGTTTCATGGGGGCACAGAGAACTGATATTAAACAATACTCTTCCAACTTGTATTATTCTCTGTAAAATATTACTAGGAAAAAATTCAGAATGCTTTATAAATTTATAAACATGGGTTATAGATGTTATCCTTTAAGGAATAAATGGAGGATTCATTTGCTTGGAAGGTCTGAATGTTGACAAGTATTAGCTTCATGATCTACAGTATGTCACTATGCTTATAGACATCCAATGCTGGTCAGGAGACAAACCATGTGACTGAGAAAACAGATAAACATAATACTTGAATAGTAGAGACCAATTGCTTTTTCAGTAGGAATTTTTAATTATTGGATATGAGTGAAAGAAATTATTTTTTCTAGAGTTGTGTAATTAAAACTAAACTATTTTCCACATAGCACACAAACGGGTATTTCTAAATTGCTTAATGTATTCTTAATAGGAAACTATTTTTTAAAGTAATAAATATTTCATTCATTTTTTTGAAGAAAGTAAAAAGTTTCAATGTTAAAAAAAAACTGTAATACAACATTGTGATGAGCCCTAGAAAGGTAGAGTTAAACAAAAATTGTACAGAAATTCAGTAATACACTTAATAAAAGAAAAAAACTATGTAAATGTTATAATAAAATTTTATTATATATTGTCCTAATTTAAAATTTCTTAAGTTTGTATGATATTGGCAGTTTAAAATTCTATAGCATGCATTATCTTGTCAATGGTTAAAATACTCCCAAAATATTTCCTATTCCTTTTGCTAAAGAACTTGTATAATTTGGCTTACCACCACTCACTACAAAGAACATCTGATCTTTATTCTTTCTGTTTCTGTACTTTCTCCCCCCTTTTTGGTTTTGTTTAGTGAGTGAACAACCTGGTATATGCCAGGAAACAGAAAATGTGCAGGGGTGTGGAACCCAATCTCAAAAGTTACATCCACAAAACAACTCCCACAGTCCTACACCTAAGGCTCAGGAATTATTATGTATATATAAACTTTAACAGCCAACATATTGGGAGGTTGGTGATGAGCTTGTGTCTCCTAGAAACATCAGAAACTACAGCCATAAAATCTTATCAACATGACTGCTGAAACATAAGCGGAATAAAGACAATAGGAATAGACATCCTGATGGGAATAGACCCAACAGGCCTCAACACTAAACAATGAACTGTAGGCAAATTAGACACCCTGAGCAGGAGAAACAGCATTCCCCTGGGAAGAGCATAACAGTTAGCTATCAAATACCAAATGACTATTCAATACCTATTAGTCAGCTAGGAAATTGTACATTGTACATTGTACAGACTGAGTTGTACTGGTTGTATTTATGTATCTAGCAAATATATACATATACATAATATACATATACATCACATATGTATACATCTTATATGTATATGTATACATATACATCATATATGTATACATATACATACATATATATCATATACATATACAGATTCACATACACATGTACATGTACATATACATCATATACATATACACATACACAAACACATGCACATACACATACATATATATATGCAGTTCATTTATTCATTCACTTCTAGAAATTAAACACTCTATTGCACAGTAATTGAAAGTTTCCATCTTTCTCACTGTTAGATTTTTCTCCCTGTAAGATTTCAAGTAATTCTTTGAGAGTTTCATGTCACAAGCTTAGAATGTATTCACTTCCATTTCTCAACTCCTCCCAGGATAACCCTTAGCTCCTTAATTACCAAAGTTTGATTTCTCTTATTTTGTTTTTCCACCAAGTCCTGTTTGTGTTGCCCAACTACTCTTAGGAGTATGACCTGTCCTGGAGTTCTTATCAAGTTTGGAGTGAGGCACACATCAAGTCTCCCTCTTCCAGCAACTATCAATGCTCAATGCCTTCACAGTAAGTCTGATATTATATCTTCCTCTTCTTTTCTACTCTGGAATTCTGTCTAGCTTGAGTTTACACACCTTGGTCACAGTGTCACAACCACTGTAAGTTCATATGTGAAACTGATCTGCTGTGTCGAGAAAACTCAATTATCTTAAAGTAATCAGCCATCTCTGACTTTTTCTCTTCTCTATTCTGCTGTGGTCCAGGTGCCTTAGTGGGAGGGTTGTGATAAGGATGTTTTGTGTACTTGTAAGCAACCCACACCTTGTATTCTCTACTCTCCATTGTTGAGTGTCTAAGTGTAAATTATCATGTACTGCCAAAAGCTGCCATCTTGAACTTAGGCAACTTAATTACCGCATTTCAGATTTTAAATTCACTCCATCTGCATGAGCTGGGTTTTCTTCTCACAGCTTTCCAGAAAACTGTATAACTCATCAACAGGGTCAACCTTAACAAAACAAACTGAAGCACACAGAGTAACTAGGATTAAAGAATGCTGCTAGCTCTCAAGTTCATGTCATCTTGTAGTGTGCCTATTTTTAGCTACATTAATTACCCACCAAACCATAGCAACCTCAAAGTCGGTGCAGCCTATCATCTAAATATACATGATTACACAATAACTAATTTTGACAACAGATTATTTACTCATTAGCTTGAGAAGGCTCAACTACAGCTCTGCTCTCTGTGAAGCTCTGAAGGTTGGCAGTTTTTATTAAGAAGGCTTTTGACCCATAGCACTGCTTTTTGTTTTGTTGGTTTTTTGTAGTTCGTGTTATTGTTTGGTTGGTTTTTGTCATTTATATAAAGAAATATCTGCATAATCTTTCTAAAGATAGTAAAATGTTTACAATTTTAACTAATACAATCAATGGGTAATCTTCTTTCTCTTTCAGGGAAATATAATTCTCCAAAGAGAGAAGGTTTGTGGAACAGTAAAAAAACCAGATTTCCAGGATATGCTGGCACAGTCCTATCATTTTCTACATTTAAACTACAGGGGCAGGAGCATCACTGCAAGTTCAAAGCCTGCCAATTACACACATTGAATTCCAGGACTTCCTAGAACTCTACATAATACATTGTAAGATTTTTTTCTTCTCTCTCTCTCACACACACACAAGCACACACACACACACACACACACACACACACACACACACACACACACAAACTGGACTGCAAAAAAGAAAACTGTCAATTGGGTTTTATGTACACATATATACACAATTTTTATTTAGTAACTTAAGATGGACAACTGAAGCTAAATTTGGGGAATACAATCTTTAAAGGGTCTTTAATATTCTGGAATATTGTATTTGCAGTAGCAGTCAATCTATTTATTCTAAAAATTGTGTTGGAATAATTAGCACTGATTAAATATTCTGCCTCCCACAAAGGAATTTGTGAACTAATGCTTTCTTGTACATGGAAATGTTTTAGTACATTGTTCAAGTTATGTTAATATTTATTTCCCATAATAAAATTAATAATCTCTGTGTGATGGGGGAAGAATAACATATAACCAACCAGATCCTTGATGTATTATGCCTTAGCATCATATGAGATTCATTCATTAGAGTTAATATTTAAAGTATCATGTCCATGTTTCTATTGTCATTCACATAACGACTCTTGTACACTTCTACCTACTGACATGTTTTTCTGGGTGATTGTCTCAAGATGGAATCACTGTTAGATCATGTTTCCCTTATAAAAATCATTTTAAATGTTCTGAGAGGAAAATTTTGTCTCCTGACTATTTAACACTTTGCTTAAAACATCTTTTTCTCAGCCACTAAAGAGAACTCTTAAAAATTGTGATTAAGGATGCTGAAGTACAGCTTTCCTCAGTGGTTGGTTTCTGGAATCAGTACTGGCGGGGAAAGACTTAGTTTTCTCTAAGGGACTGGTCATTGCGACTCTAACCATGTTCCAGTGAGTATATGGGCAACATAAGTTGGTCTTCTTTTTATTTCTCCTCTTCCTTCTCTTCTTCCTCCTTCTCTCTCTTCCCTGTTTTTCTTTTTTCAGGAGGTCACAAGCGTTGGGGGCACATGTAGAAAGACTAGAAATTGAGTATTTATGAGGTCCATTATGAGAAATCCTCAAATAATCAATATAAATATTAAGAAAAAGTATCTCCTTATCTCCTTCTTCTATAATGAACATGTTTGTGCAAGCATCTCATCCTCTGAAAACTACTCTGCCTCTTTCTTATATAGTGCATATCCTCTTACAGAAGAGGTGACTGAACACATTTTCTTTGTTATGCTAGCCACACTTGGCTTCTGTTTTTCTCCTCCTCCTCCTCCTCCTCCTCCTCCTCCTCCTCCTCCTCCTCCTCCTCCTCCTCCTCCTCCTCCTTCTTCTTCTTCTTCTCTCTCTCTCTCTCTCTCTCTCTCTCTCTCTCTCTCTCTCTCTCTCTCTCTCTCTCTCCTTTCTCCCCCTACTGTGGCGGAGGTTCTGGAGTGGCCCAGAGCTTTACATATTCTATGCAAGGTCTCAAACAGTGGAGATATATCTCCAGTCTGCCTTTATCTTGCTTATTTTAGTTTTATACTTTATGTCCCTTAATAGGTTCTTGGGGATCAGAAGAGTTTCTGGCTTTCTTTAAGATGGTAGCCTTCCAAAGAAGGCATAATTTCTGTTGAATAATTACAACCCATTCACCAGCCCTGCTTTTGAATGAGAATTGATCCTGGATCAGAAATGTCACTATTTCTGTTGCTGTTCACTAGTATTTTCTACTTGAATGCTGTGTGTGTTAAGTACCATAGCAGAAACACATCTGTGCTTATTGGCTGGTTCAGGGGTCATGTTTCCTTAGCCTAATTTGAATAAGAACCATTGAAATGGTGTGTGATCCTTGTTGTAGAGTCCAGAAGAGCCTACTTTTCAACTATAACCTACAAATATCTCCGGAACCATCAGTTCTTGACAGTATCAAAAGAAGGTAGAGAACGCCTGGTATAATATCTCATGCCTTTAATCTCACCACTTAAGAAGCAGAAGCTGAAAAAGCAGGTCCTGTCTAAACAAATAAATAAATAAATAGTGAAAAGATTAAAAATTAAGGGAATAAATATAAAATATGATAAATAGATACAAAAAGCAAAATTCCAGGCTACGGGCAAAGGGGCAGAGTCCCCTGGGGTTTGTCCCTCTACGCATTTATTTCTTGACCTCTATCTGCATACCTAGAAAATGATTATGCTTCCCTAAACTAGATGATGTTTACACTCATTGAAACAGACACTACTGTGTAGGTTGTTGTCTTTATGCAGGTGAAGACAGGATCAAGATAAAGCAAGGCCTGTCATTGGACAAGAAAAGGGGTAGGCAGAAATAAAGTTCTAGAAAGGAAAAGGGAAGGAGAAGAGGAGAAAGAGGCAAGATGGAGGAAGATGAGGATGAACCATCTCTTCATGTCTCTGCATAGCTACAAGTTGTTATGAATATTTTATAAGGAATGGATTTGTATGGGATGACTTGTCTTGTCTAGGTGGGCAAATTATATCATATCATTTGACTCAGGGTTTATGGTGTGGACATTTTGTGGAGTGTAAAATTTACTGAAAAAATCTGAGATAAAAAATTGCTAAATTATAAGTTTCTGAAGTTTTGAATTTGTCAGGGTGGTTGAAGTGTGGGCAGAGTTCATGGTTGACCATCTGCTGGGGGAGAGACTAACCAGAGGGCAGCCACAAATGAGATGAATATAATGTTAGTTCAATATGGCCCTCCAGTACTAGAACTAATGTGAGAGAGATCACTGGGGTCAGAGAGTAACCAAATGATGCTAAATGGCTCTAACGAAGCCAGCCATAGTAAGAGTTGGCAGTTATTTTTTTTTAATATTTACTACAATACTACTGAAGACACAAAGTTTCATACACAGTAGGATTTTTACCATCGTGTTATTTACTAAGTGAGTTTAATAACAGACCTGCTGTATACTCCTAATGCTGCCATTATATTATAATGAAATATCAATGTAGAAGTATAATCACTTATAAAATTTAACTGACTCCTTCAAACAATAATTTAATAAACATTAATTGCGTGATTACTATGAGACAAGTGTTTGGTTCATTCAGATTCAAAATTGAATAAATTATAATGTTTCTGAGAAACTCACTGATGAAATCTTTAGAATAATAGCCATTCCTTATGAAGTACTGAAGTAATCAGTCATCTTTCACTTTCTACCTTTTTGTAGTAAACTGTCAAAACCTTCAGTGTCATTTATTATCTAACAGTAAAGGACAAAAGTCATTAACATGCATTTTGTCAAAATTCTGAAATGTATTGTCATGACAATATGGAATATTGTACATCAATAAATGAAGCAAAATGATCTGGCTAATCATTAATAGAATCAGGTGCTGGGATTTTTTTTTTCAATATAAACACACGTGGCAAATATTGCCTTAATTCAGAGACAATAAAGACATGATTCCCCAGCGAGCATTATGATGCCATTGACATGCTATTTTAATAGAGCACATCCTCAGCAAAGCAATCAGTGTGGCTCACAGTTTCCTGGGGCTTAGCATCCAAGGAGTGTTCCACAGAGAGTTTCCACAACACAGAAGCTGTTCTGCATTAAACAAGAAGACTTCATTCTGTTGTCCTTTTTCTTCTTTCTGATATGTTTATCTTAGAATAGGATTTTCCTGGACCAGATTTTGGAAACTGTTAGGTCAGAGGTTATCTTGTGTTTTGTTTTGTTTTTGTTTCTCATTTATTCTTTTCATAGAAAGGTGTCAGCAGACAACAAAACTGAGAAGATCAACCTGGCAATCACACAGGCTCCCTGCAAGGCATCGGGGACAGATAAATTGGCAAACAAAACAAACATTGTTCTGGCTTATTTCTCCAAAGAGAGAGACAGGTGGTAAGTAGACTCATGAGGCCACAGGGATTGATGGAATTCAGAAAAAAAAAATAAAGTCATAAAATTGTCAGAACTAGAAACCAAAAGGACAGTCTGTGAAAACATTCTACAGGTAGGGGCCAGTCTTTCTTAGGATGGACAAACAGAAGGTACGTACTAGTAGACTTTGAGCTTGGTGCTAAAGAAAGGAATCAAGCCAGTGCCACAGATTGCTTTCTCTGAGAAGCCTGGGGAACCTCTATAAAGGTAGCAACTACAAGGAAAACCAAGCATCCAGATAGGCATAGGGGAAAGATTGGAAAGTCTTCTTCCTGAAAGCCTCTGCTACATCTACAATGGTTGCTCAACTTGGAGTGGTCCTATGGAGTTGTCTACTATTGGAAGAAAAAATTGTAACAAAAATAATCGATTAGAGTTTTAGTCATATGGTCATATATAAGTTCAGAAGACAAGTAGGGGCAGGCTCCTGAGTAATACTGAGGATCATTTCTGGTTATGTGTGATGAAATGATGTTCATAGTAACAGTTGTGAATGCCTAAGTGTATTAGCTGTACTCACAGGAGACAGATAATAAAGCAGTGTCTGGGATCCTACCTACACTAAGTATAAAAAGTTTAAGTGATTATAAGTGTACTTACAGACACAATTTGATCACAAACCAAGGTCACTAAGACTGGTGAAAAGCAGTATGGAAAAGCATCAATGAATAAATACTTAGGCTACCATCATGAGGCCCAGATTATAGCCCAATGAAGCAACTTAAAAGCTCAGTGAGCTGGATGGAGGTATAAATAAGGTCTCCTCAGAGCAACATGGCAAGTGAGAGTAGCTCAAATGGCAAGCTTCAATTCAGATAGACACCAGGTCTCAGTGTACAGCAAAGAAGAGTTACACCTGTTATCAACGTGCCTTACACACATAGACACACTCACACACACACACACACACACACACACAAACACACACACTCACTCACTCATTCACACACACTCACACACACACACACTCATTCACACACACTCACACTCATTCACACATACACATATGCACACACATACTTACACACACTCACTCATTCACACACACTCACACACATACTCAATCATTCACACACACACTCACACACACACACACACTCATTCACACACACACTCATGCACATACACACACTCACTCATTCACACACACACACTCTCTCTCACACACACACACACACACACATACTCATTCACATATGTACACAGAACACACACATACACATATGATAAACTTTGTGGTGAATGTGAGTGGGTGTAAAGGTATGTGGCAGCTAGAGAACAGAGAGAAGTGGTGGTTTGAATTGAATAGAAGACACAGTAGTGAGACCTAAGAACAAAACAGTCAGTGTGTACTTGAACGGCAGAGACAGGAAGACATACCTGGAGAGCTGAGTATGTAGGAGAATGAATTCCCACTTGTGGCAGATCCTGATTTGTACCTGCTAAATTATGGAAATACTGAGAAATATTTAAAATGGTAGATTTCAAAGTTGTTCTATGTTAGTGTTGTTAATACACTGAATGACACCATAAAAATAATGAATTAAGTAGGTTGGAACTGAATCATTGAACTGAAAGAGGTGATCTCATACATTAAATATTAAATCAAAATGCCAAAAAAGATGGGTCTGAAGAAAATGGCTTAGGCTAATGAATGAATCATTAGAGAACAATAGAAGCTTAGAAATTGATCATAACGGGGCTATGAATTTAGATTCTAGACTTTGAAATATATTTCCAAATGTCTTTTGTGGTTTCAGGTCATCTCTGTTACCTGAAGTGATTTATTATGTTTAGGCATTAAAATCGCATGGAAAAAAAGATTTTTTTCTTTCATTTTTCTAAATTACACCACGACAAATTATTTTTGGTCATCGTTGCCTTCTTTAGACAGAATAAAGAAATCTAGTATTTATTATCTTCTCTTGAGTAGGTAACAAAGCATATGAAGTAGCAATGACTTTACAACAGGGCTAGTGGACAGGGCAAAGAAAAGGGGTACCACGCCCATCGGGTAAGATCTCATCTGTGACTCAACAGATCTATGTGCTGTCGAGGGTGGTCCATGACTTTTAGTTAGGTAGAGATAGGTCATCTATTTTCAGAATCAGTGAGCCTGTATGAGCTCACATATTAAAGTGTGACGTGTACGCTCATTCTGTATGGTTTTCTGGGTCACCCTTGATATCTTGGAGTCAAGAGAAGAAGCTGGTCCATGAGTAACCACCCGAAGCTACCCAATCAGGGTACTGCTAATTGCAGGACAGATCTCCCAAGTTCCTCTTATATTTAAAATAAGGGGTGAGGGGAGAGAGAGAGAGAGAGAGAGAGAGAGAGAGAGAGAGAGAGGGAGGGAGGGAGGGAGGGAGGGAGGGAGGGAGGGAGGGAGGGAGGGAGGGAGGGAGAGAGAGAGAGAGAGAGAGAGAGAGAGAGAGAGAGAGAGAGAGAGAGAGAGAGAGAGAGAGAGAGGGAGGGAGGGAGGGAGAGGCCCTCACTCTTGCTCTGAAAACTTGCAGTCCTGCGAAGTTCCTCTTCTAAAGGCTTATCAAAACAGTGTTTTCTTCCAAAGACTCCTCGTAGTATTTCTTCCTGCCCTTTCTCAAGTAAGTTCATCTTTGTAAAGCTAGCACTGCCCTGGCTTCAGTGTGGCGATTGTGGAATAGCGATTCATTGTTTTCTTCGACCTTATGTACTTTGGACCAAATTGTGCAGTCTCAGCCTGAAGCACCTCCTCACTTCCTCAAGCCTTTGTGAAATACTGTTGCTTGAGTAAACTGGAGCGGATCACAGCCTCCTTCTGTTTCTAAAGTCCGGAAAATATAAGGTTTCCCTCCGGTTCGCACACAACTGCTCTGAAGAACAGTTTCCGCGGTGCGTATATGGAGAAGCAAGTAGCAATGGAGGGGAAAAGAGAAGAGACCACGAGGCCAACAAAATTGTTGTTTTCCAAGTAGACTAGTGATTAAAAATTAGATTTTCAACAACCTCGTGGCTGAGCTCTCTGACTGAGAGTGGTTGGTGACAAGCTGGGACAACACTGGCAGACACGCCTATGGCTGAGCCTTCCAGGAACCATGTGACCAATTGAGCAGCGTCAGAAAGTGCTTTGCCTGCATTTAACCACGTAATTTCTCTCTCCTACATAGTACCCTCTCTAATAAATTTAATAATTCTCTTAATTAGGAAGTCCTGTTGCTTTGGAAACCTGTCCAGCATGATATAGACCCCGTTCTTTGAACGAGAATAAACGCCTGGGAACTCCAGTTCTCCAGGAGAGAGAGAACAGTAACCCAGAATAAGCAAGGAAGCTGTGTTTGGAACAAAGGCTTAGAATGCACTCGGCGGAGTGTTTGTGAGAGTGTTGGGAATGAGAAAGGCTCTGATCAGTACTGTGCATGTCATTGTGGCTCATTATATGCCGTGTTTGGCTCATCATATATCACCAACATATAGTGTCCTACCGCGCCACCAGCGCCACTGTAGTTCCACACGGTTCCATTGCTTATTTTCCCCATGGCTTTCACTTCATTCTTCTTCAAAAAGACAGTAACTGCGAGTTCCTTCCTGACACACAGAATGATGATCAAATGGCAAATCAGTATGTACGAACTTGTGGCGAGTTAAAGACTCAGAATTTCAGAAAGTGTTTATGTTTTCTAAAGAATATTGAAAGTATACAGTGAAGAAGCAATATATATATATATATGTATATATATATACATACATATATATACATATATATACATATATATATATATATAATGAATGTTTTAGGAATAGGACTTTTCCAATGCCCCTCATATTGGATTTCTGAACATACATTGATAATAATAAAAATGGCATACATAGAAATGGAATCCACTCTGAATCATGCCTTAATCAGCATCACTGGGAATAAGTGCTTAATATAACTACACTCTTACAGAACCAAAAACCTAGAACAGTCCCTGAAAAACAAGTGTTTCTTAGTAAAAATTATTTAGATGCTAACATTTTTCTAGTGGCACTGTTTTCCTAAATTATTAGGTTTTGTGTGTGCATGTCCATGATGTTAGTTTTAAGTCATTATGTAGCAGAATGCAGATATCCTCTGTTCTTTCTAGCATTGAGTATTAAAGAACCAAAGTATTGAGAACTTTGCTCTATATAGCAACAAACAAATCAAATACCCACCCCCCAAAAGTAATCTGTTAACATTGCTATAAAAACAGAGAAAGAATTGCCTTAGGACACTGGCTTTCTTCCTTCAGTCTAAAGATGGGCTGTCCCCCCTGTTGGTCACTTCATATATTGCTCTTTAACAAGTGGGTTAAATTATATTTATATTCTATATCCAGTATACTATCTCCAGTTGACTTGTAGACTAAATATATTTGAACAAGACAGATATTATTAGACATAGCATAGAATTTTTAATAAATATGGCTCAAAAATAAGAAAATAGAGTGTTCCGCATATTACTCTGTCACTGTTAAAATGTCTATATTTGTTCCCAGAAGTAAACTGTGTGTACTGCTAACCTCTATTAAAATACTAGCATTGTTTTGTTTTCAGACAATATCAGCTGATAATCAAATCCCATTTCAAAAATTCTCATAAAAAATGTATTAAACTTAAAAATGGTTTAAAAAATAAGTTTGAAATAGAAATAAATTACTAACAAAAACAAGTAGTAAAAGAACAAACAATGGGACTCACTTGCTTAGTGAAGTCTGCAAGAAAAAAGATGAGTTCACAAAAAGGAAGAGGTGCAGGGGAAATACCATGGGATAGTTGAATAATAGTCCTCAAGACTCAATTAGGCAAAAATAATATGGTGAAAAATGTAAGAGAATATGTGAGCATATTTAAGGTTCATTTTTATTACAGTAGTTTCAGAAGTGCCACAAAAAAGAACAAGCAAACTGTTCAGAAATCTGACAGTATTATCTAAAACACTCAGCAGTTGAAAAGATATCAAAATCTGAAGGGCCCACATATCTTTATGTAAAAATAATGACTACTAATGAAATCTGCAAAAGAGATGTTAAACCACAAACAAAAATATTGATGTATTAATTGCTTATAAAGAGATAAAAATTGACATTTCATCATAGTAAATTATTAATATGATTAGTAGTATGGTTCTAATATGTAATCTAAAAATATAAACTATTGCTAATGGTAAACATTGTTTTGCATCATTTTTCCCTTTAAATTAATTTTCACACAATAAGCATTGATCATGCTTCTCTATCCCCCACAGCTTCTCACACCCCTCCCTCAGCACCTACACAATGTTACTGATCTTATATCTTAATTAAATTCCACGTAGAAGGAAATTAATCATCATGTATTATGATCATTGCAGATGTTTTTGATACAAACTAATTTAAGAAGCACACATCTGTAATTCTAAAAATGGAGGTGCTAAGAGTATGAGTTCCAAATCCAACTCAGGCCACAGATCAAGACCCTGTCTCAGACTACAAATGCAATATGCTCCCAGACAGAAACGCACGCGCTCACAGACAAGTTATATTTTGAGAACTGGGGACTTCAATATTAATAAAGTGCTTGCCCAACTATGAAGTCCTGGCTTTGGATACCCAGTGCCCATGAAAATTCTAAGCCTATGCTGTAAGTGTATAATTCCAGGGCTTGGGACAGTGGGCTGGGGCAAAGGAGAAATCTTGGGACATCCTGATCAGCAAGAATAGCCAAATTGGTCAAGTTTAGGTTCACTGAGAAACCTTATATCACCAAATAAAACAGAGAGTAATACTAACAGAGAACATTTAATATCACCTGTGGCCTCCAGACACACAGGCATATACTGCCATATAAACATGAATAAACACATTTCTTTCAAATAAACACCTCTAAAAGAATAACAGGACCAGTCGAACTAAAACCTAAGAGTCAATGGAAAGAAAAGGACAAAAGAAATTATAAGGAACAATGCTGATACTAAGATAGAATAAAATTTTATTAATGCAGGTAAGTATAAAGTACATGCATTGATCCTATAAAATATGTTAAACACACACATATATCTATATGCATATCTATATCTATAATTATATAGTTAAATATTTAAAATTTCATATGTTGCAATGTAGATTTTAGTCAATAGCCAATTGGGAGAACATTGAGGATATGCCATATTATACTCATTTTAGAACTCCAATTTAAATTTCTTAAAAGGGAATAAACCAAGTGTGTGTGTGTGTGTGTGTGTGTGTGTGTGTGTGTGTGTGTATGTGTGTGTGTGTATGTGTGTGTGTGTGTGTGTATGTGTGTGTGTGTGTGTGTGTGTGTGTGTGTGTATGGAAAGAACCTCGAGTTAACTAGATTAAATTAATTAAAAATAATAGCTTAATAAAATGCAGAGGCCATTAAAAGCTATGGTATATTTTAATTTTTTTGTTTCTACACATTTGCATTGGAAATAAAATTCTCAGTAGGTAATAGTAATATTAACATTTTCTTTAAATTACGTATGTAGCATAGATACTTTTACTCAACATATTTAAAATTCAAATTAACTGAAGGATATTTTAATGAATAAAGTTACAAATAGAAAACAATAGAAAAATATAAGGGGACCAATAGCCACAAAAGAACTTCAAGACAGCCATCGATCTATAAAAGGAATCAGGACAAAAGAGATTAAAAGTGAGAAGTATCAGTGACTCATGAAAATAATGTGTACACCCAGTCACAAAAGAACAGACATAATATGCAGTCACTGATAATTGGATACTAACCCCAGAAAGCTCTGAATACCCCAGAAACAATTAACAGACTGTGTGAAGAAATCTTTGACAAATTCCAGGTTACATCCTGTTTTACATGTACTTTATGCTCATTGTAACTAGTAAGAGCTTAATGCACACTATCAAACCTTATTTTTAAAAAAGCCAAGCAATGACAAAAATGTATTCATATACTTTTATGCAAAAATGATTAAAATTTGTACATTTATCTTTGTTTTCTTTAAAATAAAGTTCTTCAATAAAAAAAGAAAAGAATGTGTTATTTTCATCTCAGTTATTTTCAGCATAAATAGGAATGGGATTAGTAATCTCATCCTACATGGTTACAATAAAATTTTGGAAATGTTTAGGAGACACACACTCACACATTCCTACTCACATGCATTCATCCAAGTCAACCACACTTCAGTGTGATTTCACTGCTTAAAGGTGTTGCCAAAAATACTAAAAGTTTTACCATAGGAAAGTTAATGGATGGCAGTGACCAGGGCTACTTCACCCACGAGAGTAAACTTTCTTCATGGAAACCTGATCTATTATGGGAAACACAGTGAAAACTTGCTAAAGTCACTTGATAAATACAAGGTATTAAATAGTATTTGATATCTGCTTCTGATTTCGAGGAGAAGACAGATATGACAAACAAAAGACCCAAGTTAGAGGCCCTCAGCATTCCTCGTTGGTGCTGATCTGGGCCTCAACAAAGGTATAAGTACCAAGTAATAATGACAATGACATGACGGAAGTAACAAAAATACCATCATGTGCAAATGAAGGGGATCAGAAGATGAGCATCCAAATATGGCCTGCTAGGGTAAGCCCAAGGAAACTAACCACTGGCTACGGCAGGAATGGCTCTCCAATCTCCTTTGTTACCTGAAGGCACAGAAGAACCTCTGCCTTGTGGCAGGCGGAGACCCACAATCAGATGCTGAAAATACCAACACAGATTCACACAAAACAATCGAGAACGAAACCTACCAACACAACCTCTGTCTCCTATTATTGTTCTCAGTCCCGACCACTCTGTCTGTCCTCTGTCTCCACAGTTCTCTACGCTCTGTTAAAATGGCAATTATGTTCTCCATAAAGTAGCATAGGCTCTTCAAAACTTGTTCATTGGATCGTCAAATCTTTTTTTTTTTTTTTGTTTGTTTGCTTTATTTTTATTGTTTTTATTGGATATTCTCTGCATTTACATTTCAGATGTTATCCCCTTCTCCCAACCCCATCTCTCTCCCACCTCAGCACCTTGGAGTTTCCCTACATGGGAAAAGTGATCCTTCACTGGACCAAAGGCCTCTCCTCCCATTGATGCCAGACAATGCTGTCCTCTGCTGCATAAGCACCTGGAGCCATGGGTCTCTCCATGTGTGCTCATTGGTTGGTGTTTTAGTCCCTGGGAGCTGTGGTGGGTTTGGTTTCAATTCTTATATATTCAATTCTTATATATAAATCTTAGAATATGTGGCTAGACTAAGTGCCGATTGTAAAAGTTTGCAATCAATATATTTGTACCCAGAATTCTGATGCAGCTACCCCTGAATTTAAAACAGGCTGTTCCACTTGATGTCTTTGTAATCAAACGTGCAGCTTGCCTCTGAGATCAAACAATTAAAAAGAAACTAGGAGAAACTTGTTACCGAGCTCCAAGATATATTCTAGGTCCACATAGCTGCAGTCCTGAGGCACTGGGACAAAGGAAAAGCATTGCAATCTTTCTGTATCTTAAGGAAATTCTGTCGTCTGAACTTTAGATGTTTAGAAACTCACTGAGTTCTGAAAGATGAAATCACAGCCGAAGAAAATGATTTCACTGGCACTGAAGTCACATAGCATTCATTCGTTCTGGTCTACAGTTCTTGCCCGTGCCTCTGCATGCCCAGGTTTGTGCGTTTCTACTCTACTGATGAATCTCGTCTAACACCCATCCTGCTATTCTCTAGCATTTTAATCTTTATTTGCATTTCAATTTAAGTTCGTAATCCAGTTTAGAATTTAGATGATAGGCCTGAAAAAAATTAGACTGAAAAAGAAATTATACTCAAAGAAAGACGTCATGAAACCTATAATTCTCCAGTTCAAGTAAAACGAAGAGGGTGCTCATTTTACACAAATAAGAAAGGATGACTAAGATTGGATCTACAGTATATTAGGGAGTGAAATTCCCTTGTGAATTAAAACATAGATATGGTGTCAATTAGATACCTTTTAGCTTTTTTTTTTTTAATGTTAACTGTCTCTATGACGTTGTTCATTTCTAGAACCTTAATGAATTTTCCTATAAATTAGGATATGTACATAATGTCTCTAAAAAAACACACAAACAAACAAAAACCAAAAAACAAAACCCTTAGATACATTGTTCTTAATGCCTTTTTTTCCTTTTCCCTGAAGAACAGAAGTTCATTGCCTGCATGTCTGGTGGCTGCAGGTCTCCCATCAGGGGCCACAGGGCCATGCTGCCTCGAAGGCTCCAGGAAAGACAGCTTCCTGACTCTTCTTCTCACCTTCTGGTGCAGTCAGTCCACGGCTTTCCTTGGATCCAATACATACAATTCTAATCATTGTCCTCACCATCTCATGGCCTTATCTCTCCACATTTGGTTCTCATGTGTTCTGGAAATTTTCAGAGACACTTGTCTTCCGAGTTTTGAAAGATGAGATAGATCACTCCCACCTTACCCCACACACATAGAAATTCCCCAGGATATATATAATATATATGATATTATATATATATCATAATATAATACAATTTTATTTAAAATTTTAGATGTCAAGAATAAACAAAACAAATTAAACTTGCTAGATATCTAGAATAAGCAAAAATCAAAGGTATACCCTTAACATTAGTTTTAAATTATGTATGCTTGGCAATATTATTATAATTTTTAATTTAATTTAATTCTGTACTCATTCACTTTACATCCTGCCAGCTTCTCTAGCTCACAATCCTTCCTGCAACTCCCTCGCCTTCTCCTCTGAGTGAGTAGGGGCTCCCTGGAGTATCTCCTTACTCTACAACATCAAGTTTCTGGGAAACTAGGTACGTCCTCTCCCACTGAGGCTGGACAAGGCAGCCCAGCTAGTAGATAAGACATATCCCACACAAACAACAGCTTTTGGGATAACTCCATTCCAGTTGTTCAGAACCCACAGGAAGGTCAGGCTGTATGTACATCTGCTACATGTGAGTGGGGAGGCCTAGGTCCAGCCCTTTTATGTCTTTTGTTGGTGGTTCAGACACTGAGAGTTTAGCTCTGTGGGTTTTCCAGTGGATATCCTATCCCCTTCAGGACCTAACAGAAATATATTTAAGAGTGTAGAGCATTTAACAGTGCTCTATAATATATTATAAACTGCATTTTCATGTAGAATATTAGCTTGCACATGAGAAGCAAATATATTTTCAAAAGAGAAAGGTGAATTTAAATGTTTAATGCAACCTCCACCCTTCTAATAAATTTGATTATGCAACAAATGGTAGAGATCCCAAAGTGACCATGTCCTGCTAATTTTGATTAAATATATTCTAATTTCTTCATTGTAATCTTGAAAATTTTCCTTTGGATGATGATTTCGGGTTTTTTCGAAAAATATATTTATATAACCTTTTTACATAGTTATGACGTTGTGAACAAATTCTGTCTTCCTGCTCAGACATTAAGTTAAAAGTTTTTTCCATTAACAATATAGCCCAGAATACATCATTTTAAATCAATGCTAAGGGTATTTCTGCTATCTAGAGAAGAGATAGAGAGAAAGCCTAAAAACTCTGTTGCCCTCTGGTTTAAGTCATACCAATGACTTACCACGTTTGAATCAGGAGAGACCTGAAATTTTATGTGACAACAGGGAAATTCCTTTGAAGATGAACTTAGATTAAAAACAATGTGTCCTCAGAAAATGACAGCACAAGTGGCAACAGAAAACTGAGCAATGGTGTGATCTGTACTAATCTATTGTCGATGTAATCCAACAGGCAACGCAGATTAGGGCTTCAGTATTTGGACTTTGAGCCTAAAAAAAATTTCACTTGAATTCTAGTTATGCCTAGGGCAATCAATGTTTGTGACTACAAGTGACTTACCCAACCTTTGTAATCTTCTGGTTTCTTATCTGAAAACTGAATGGTTATATGCTAAGAATTATAGTAATTAATAAAATACTGTATCTGTAGAATGTCTACATAATATCCTATGAAGATTTTTTTGTTCCTTTTTTTTCAGGCTGATGTTGGTCTGAATTTAGAAAAATTCATTGCCTGTTTTTTCCCTTTTCAAACATCAGAAAGAAAACCATAAGAAGCACTATAACTAGAATGAGGCATTCAATGTCCCCAGATGCCAGTAATTCCGCATTTTATCACTAATTACTGAGTAGTTTTTTTCTAATCACGATCGATATATTACTAGACTTGGCATTGATTAATTTCATAGATTTGACTGATAATAAGTTCAAGAACTAGGCTTCCTAAGGTTGTCCTGCTATACCAAAATATCATATTACATTTATAATGTTAGCAATTTGTTGACTTTAACAGTAATGCTACTCCTGTTTTCTACTATTATATATTTTTAAATAAAGGTGTGTGTGTGTGTGTGTGTGTGTGTGTGTGTGTGTGTGTGTATTCATTACCTCACTCTTTTCATAAGGCATGGAGAAGTTTTCTTTTTTTCTCTTTTTCTTGAATAAGGACAATCCTTCAATATTTTGACTCTCTTGATCTTGCAAAAAACTTCCCCAGTTCCAAATACTATATTAAGCTCCAAAATATGAATCTTCAGGTACATATTCTGTCCAAATACATCCTTAAACTACTACTGTGTCATATATCGATGTGAAAAACTTCTCCTCTATGAAAGTCTTGCCTCTTTAGTTTTCTGGAATTTTAGAAACATGGCTGAATAGTTAAAGATCCTGGAAAAGCCTAAGCATGTGTCTTGATAAGATAGTACCTGAAAAATACTTAAAGATCAAGCCTTCAAAACATATACAGTAAAGTCTCCATCATGGACAGGGGCATTTTACTATGGCCTGTTTTCTCAATCCAGTTTGCTAAGTCTCATAACAGTAACTTAGGCTGTGGGGCACAACTATAATGAACTTCCTTTTTACAGGTATAACTATTATAGAGAAGAAAACTCTCTAACTTTTTTTTCAATAAGGTACATATTTTTTAAAGTAAACATGAAGGGCATATTACCAGGATATGATCAGAAATATTTTTGAATATGTTTAACTCAGTTCTAAAACTGGCTAAAAACTTTACCACCAAAACAAGTTACCTGTGCTGGTTAATTTTATGGCAACTTGGCCCAGGCTAGAGTCATCTAAGAAGAGACAACAAAAATTGAGAGAATACCTCCATCAAATTCAGCCCTAGGAAATCCTATAGAACATTTTCTTAACTAGCAATGGCGGTAGGAGGGCCCAGACCATTGTGGATAGTGCCATGGATGGTCTGCTGTTCTTGGCTTGTATAAGAAAGCAGGCTGAGAAGTCCATGGGGAGCAATCCAGTAAGCAGTACCCCTCCAGGCATCAGCTCCTGACTCCAAGTTACTGCCCTGTTTGAGTGTCTGTCTTGAGTTCCTTGATCATAAGATGCAATGGTGAAATGTAAGACTAATTAATTCTTTTCCTCCCCAACTTGTTTTCTCTCATGGTGTTTCACCACAGCAATACAAACACTACCTGTGACAGAATCTTGACTGAATTTCAATATTGGGTTGATCAGTTAATTTAAAATATTAGGTTGTGATTCATGTTTCTTGAGCCGAATGTCTAAAATGAAATAAAGACTGTTGAACTTATTTTATGTCAAGAGAATTTAAAAGGTTGGAGAGATGGCTATTTCTGCTTTGCCAGAAGTTCCATGGACCACCCCTTACAATCTGGTTGGAAGGTTCACATCTACCTGTAGTACGAGCCCTAGGGATCTGCTGTCTTCTGTGCTTTGTAGCACACAGGTGACATACTCACACAGATCTAACATGACTTTATAAAAAAATTAAAATACGTTTAAGAAGAGTGAATTTTATTAAGAATTTTTAACTTATCTATATGAGAGTATAAAAGTATGAGAATCTTCTTTGAAACATTAATAACTAAAAAAAAGACGTTTTTCTCCTTTATGACTATAAGTAATTTAAGACCAATTTGTATAAAGAAATCTGTATTTTGGCACTACAATATACATTTTTATGGGCAAAATGGCAAATGTTTTCTTCATCCGCTCCGACTTGGACTTTGCTGCAGTAGACAGGAGTTTTGTTGGCCCACTTATCTTTTGCCCACTGGCTAGCCACCTTATCTTAACCTTTCTAAAGCTGCACATTAATAATCTTTAAGACTTTGGCTCCTGCTCCTACTAATGACCTAAGTACATATCATTTTTCTTCTTCAGTCATTGTGCTACTTAAAAAGAAAAATCCAAACCTTTTCATCCTGCAGATCAAGAATGCCAAGGAGGAGGAGGAGGAGGTAGCAACCTTCATGATGAAGAGTTTGTTATTTTAGTTCCCATTGGTTATCTTCCTCACGATTAGCACTCACAAGAGCTTTTCATCTTCAAAGTGTTTTGCAGGCATGAATTTCCCCTTCTCACCCTGCCCATATTTCCATTGATTTTCAAGAACTGTGATGGATCTTTTACTCCACATGACCTTTGAACTTTGAGAGAGCAGTCACTGATGAGGAGTACCCTCCTGAGGTCAGTCTTATCTGCTGGTAAGATGCAACATGTGTCTTGAAACTCAACATTAACAAACAATGAACTGCTTTCCAAGTGGAACTCAAGGACTCAACTCTGCAATCACCTACTTCAGCTCTGTGTGGGAATGCAAGCATAACTCTTCCCACAACACACGGAGCACCGCAGAGGCAAGTAAAACACACGCCTCCTTTCAAAACCCATTGCTGGAACACCAAGAGAAGCTAATGCAAGGTTTGAAGATTAGGAAGAAAATACTGAGGCAAACAGTCAGCAGAGTGCAAGATACATTAACACCAGAAAAGACTGTGTGTGAAGACAGCATGTCCACAGATGGAAAATGAACTCAGTGGGTAGCGAGACTGGGTAGACGAACTGAAGAACAGTTCATATAGGAGACTTAAGGTCCAGACATGAGAGATCAGCCTAAAATATACATGCAAAAAAAAATACCAAGTAGAATAGTCTGAAACCATATTTGCATTTAAGAGAACACAGGACAGACATTCCTGAAATATAGGTCACAATTATTTTCCTGATAAAACTCACTATTCCAGGCCCACCAAGTAACAGAGAATGAGAATAGCATTCATTTTCTTAGATACAAAAGTTCTTGTTGTTTATGGGTATGACAGGTGGATTTTTTGCAATGGATATAATGGTTATGGGGGGCAAGAAAGAGGACTCACTTGAAGTCTCCTGGTTTTGTGTATCCTTCATGATGAGTGATTCACCCTGTAGCCATGTATGACAGAAGTCCTCTATTTTGAAAAAGAAAGCTGTGTTTATGCTTATTTCTGAGCTAACTTAATTTAAAATAGATTAGCTGGTAAAGTTAAAAAAATATTCAAATATTTAGAAAACTTTTCAGTAATGATCTAACTATTACTAAACATCAATTCTAACTGAGTTAATGGTGTAAAAAGCATTATATTTTTCTAAAACATAGATTTTTTTAACCTTTATTTTGCTTTCAATGTCTGTTTTGTTTAATTTTTTTCAGTTTTACATCCAAGGGATCAACCTCCAGTCTTTGCTAAAGTCTGTTGATACAAATCTATTTCACAGTAAGCCACTTCATATTTCGAATTATTTCTCAGAAACGCCAACGGTTATTAATTTGGTGAAAGTTGTAAATGTTTGGCACAGAACTTTCTAGGGGATATTTGGTAAGGATTGTTGAAACCAAGTGTTTTAGAGTCTTTTGTATCCTTTGCACTGATAACCAAGTCCAGTGTCATTAGGGGTAATTGCCCTGTAGGGATCAAAGGAGGATTGCCCACTCAACCTCCGGCATGTGTAAGGATCACAAAGATATGCAGCCTGATCCTCCAGAAAGCTGTTATGAGGCAAAATGGAGTGTGAGAACTCATCTCTGAGCCAGAAAAGAGAAGAAAGCATGAAATTCTACTCTGTTCCTTGCAGTGATGACTTAGGCAACAGATGATCCATGCGGGAGGATATGACAGCGGCACATAGTTAACTTGGCAGTCAGGAGCCCTGAGTATAGGATGGCGGGGCGAAACGCTTCACTGTTAAGTTGCATGTGTTAATGAATTCTCATACTGAAGCACAAAATGAAAAGGTCTTTGTCTGGATCACAGTCATACATGTGCTTGGACTCCTAAAGGTCATTAGTACACTCACAGGGGTGTGTGTATAAAAACGAAAATATGAAAAAGAAATATTAAAATCATAAAGAATTATTTTAGGATTTTTTTTAATATGTTGTGTTTAGATGTGCTTTCTCTGCAAGGTTGTGCACCAGTGCCTAGTACCTGAGGAGGCCAAAAGAGCAAAGCAAATGCCCTAGGACTGGCACTGCAGACTGTTGCAAGCTATTCACTAGGTGCTGAAAATCTAACCCAGGTTCTCTGGGAGACCTGCCAGTGCTCTTAACAACAGGGTCATCTCTCCAGGCCCCTGAAAAGTAATTTTTTTAGGAGTGACCAGAATGATACAATGCATGTTTTCAATAAGTGAGCTCATAGGATTTGTTTCATACTACCTAATCTGATAATGTATATTCTCTATCCTTGCCAATTTAAAGAAAACCTCACAGAAATTTCCACTGAGCTCTCGAAAATAACACTTTCCATTATTCTAATTTATGTCTAAGACGTTCCATAATTTCCAGTCCTAGAAAGTGAATTTTCTGTGGTGTATCATTCCAACAATATCTGCAGACTAATAGCTGACATTTACCAAACACCTAGTAAATGCCAAGGTTAACTACTTTATTTCTCTTTAAACAAGAAATGCTCATGGGTTGGTGCCATATTTGCTTAGGGGTTATGGGGCTCTTCTCTGTGTTATTCTGTTGTAATACACACATTGCTAAAATAAGCACACCCTTAACATATTTCACACAAAGTGCTTATCTGCTCTTGGATTCTGAGTTCCAGTTGAAGTCACATTATTGAGTGAAGGTTGGCAGAAGATGTTACAGAGACGTGACAAATGTCATCCAGTGCAACTTCAGAGTCTGTGCCCCTGACCTTGATCATGTCACTGCCTTCTATGAAGCTAGAGCCAATTTTACCTGTATCATTTATGAATTGCATACAGATACATACATAAAGTTTTAAGTGCAGACATTAGATTAGAAAGTGATAAGATATCCAGCTTCACCTAAACCATTTCCACTTCCATTACAGTTGCTCATCTTCTTGTCAGGATTTTTTCCTTAGCTCTGCCATGTGAAGTTTACATACTTCAATACATTGCTACTTGCCTAGACCAAAAAGTGCTCGACGGCTGACATCTGAACTGTTAGTGAAAACTGCACTGTGAACTGGCGAGTATCATAAGAACTCATCCATTAGGAAGAACCTGGCATTCTAGTAATGGAGACTGGTTTTCTGGTTTTCCAACATATGCCACTAACACAGTGAGGGTCTGTTCTATTTCTCACTCTTTACATGTTTTCTTTGTTCTTTTCTATCTCTTCCTGGAAGTTTCTCAGCTGCCTATGTGTTCTGAAATCACCATTTCTCAACATTCTGACCATTTGCAACTTGTATACGCTGACCCATAGACCGGTTAACTAAAGAAATCAAATTATGTAGAAAAAAATTGATAGCAGCCTTTCATTTTTAAGGTACTTTACTATTAAAAAAATGTCCAACATACAAGTTTAATAAATAATTATAGATGCATTAGGTATACATCTATATAGTACATACAAATATAATGCATATACAAGATACTGTAAGCATCTCAATGTTCACACTTTAATTGTGTATGTGTGTGTGTGTGTGTATGTGTGTGTGTGTAAATGAAAGTGCTTATTGTAAAATTTAAAACTAATCAACTTGACTCATATTCCAGTGAGCCATTCCTATATCTTGTGCAGCAAACTTTGTGTTTTAGTTTATATTTAAAATAAGCCATGTTATATGATTCAGCGTGTAAATTAATTCCAACAGGCAGAGTGACTTTATGAGCCGCCCGCCTTGGCTGCGCTTTCACTGTCCTGTGGGTAATTTGCTTCTGCAGCTCTCTCTGTCTCCGTTCTCTTAATATCTTTAGTGAACCAATTTAACATCTGTGAGATTGTAAATATTTGGAACAATATGTAATTGTGAGAATAGCATAGGGTTTGCCTGATCATAATGAAATGTGTTTGATGATTAGAAGGACAAATGCCAAGAAGAATGCAAGTCCAAGGATCTAATCTGTATTGCTTTATAAATTGGAAGGTAAGCTTAAAAGCAAATAGAACTTAAAAAAAAAAATATTAAACCAACGGCGGTAACAACAACAAAACCCAAAGCCCTCACCCTTGTCACTTTCAACTTCCCACAATCATATTTTGGAAATTTTTTACATATAGTCAGTTATTTGTAAACCATGTCTCTCCTATTCTGTTAAACTAGAATGGTTGTTTTCTTCCATGGCTTACAAACAGAGGCCACTTTGTAAGCCTACTTCAGATTGGAACCACTTGGGCTGGGAGGCCGGTGGAACTTGCCGCATTCATGTCTTAAGATTCCTAGAACAATATGTCCACAGCTTCCAATGGGCAGCATATATTTGGGGAGTATTAACAATGTAAAAGCCCATGGCCCTGAGATTTTTCTTAAGATCCTTAAGATTTTCTTTTCAAAGAGTTTCAATCTGGGGACCTGATAAAGAAGGATTAATGTAGTTTAACAAAGTGGAAAACTAATTGAATCATTAGCTCACCATTCAGATTCAAATGTCTTCCCTCCCAGCCTTCTCCTCTGTTTACTCTTCTGCTTTGCTCCTCCTCGGTTGGACCCCTTTCTTCTCTCTTATTGCAAAAGCTCCAGGGTCTCAGCCCCACCCCTGAAAGGTCATGTGAAAATGCACCTGCAACCTGTCTGCCAAGCCTGGGCTCAGGGCGCAGGCTCTGAAGGCCTGCTCTAGACCTTAGGAATCTCAACTTTCAGTGATTCCTCGGAGAGCTTAGAACCCCGTTGCTTCACGTGTATTAACGCAGCACTGTGCCTTGCCGTCGATACTTTTAAAATCTGGTACTTGCTAATTCTGAATTCCTTTCCCTTAATTGTCCCCCGGCTGGTAGTTTCCAACCACTAGTGAAGAACTGAACACTAACTTAAGCTGTGTGGAGTGTGAACAGGCAGCCACTTCAGGTGTGGTTAGAACCATAGGTACACTCTGGCAACACACAATGTGTTTTCAAAAGCACAGTGTAAGCAGCACATCACTGATGAGCCTTTCCTGGCTCTTAGTTTCTGCGTCTCAGTATTTCGCTTGTTATGACGCCAGCAGCAAAAGCTCTCCTTTAAACACGAAGCCAACGGCGATGGGTAAGCATTTAAAGTGCTACGCTCAATGGAATAGTTAAGTTAGTCTGATTTATTTAAGGTCCACAGAACCCAGTCACAAAAGAACAGACATAATATGCAGTCACTGATAATCAGATACTTACCCCAGAAAGCTCTGAACACCCCAGAAAAAACTCACAGACTATATGAAGTTCAAGAAAAAACAAAGACCAAAAACCAAAAAAAAGAAAGAAAGAAAGAATGAAAATGAAAAACCATTATGCTTAATCTTTACACACCAAGAAAACATTGACTATTTCCAGGTTACATCCTGTTTTACATGTTCTTTATGCTCATTGTAACTAGTAAGATTTTAATGCATACTATCAAACCTTTAAAAAAAAAATCAAGGACTGACAAAAATGTATCCGTATACTTTTATGCAAAGATGCTTAAAATCTATACATTCATCTTTGTTTTTTTTTTAAATAAAGTTGTTCAATTTATTTAAAAAAAACCTCATCACCAAGTGATATCCATGACAAAGGAGAGTTAGCTGCCTCAAAATACTTGATTAGCTAAGAACATAATTATTTGCGAAAAATCAGGTTTGCAAATCATCCTTAGATTTGAAACAGTGTAGTGGCTTTTTTATCTTCATAGTAATTATAAAAAATAAATGTTCTAAGAAATTCCTCAGTTGTGTTTTGAACCACTGGAAAGTAATAGTGGGCTCGAACTCACATTTATCATGAAGCTTACTTGTAGGAACGCTTAGTCACATAAAGAACAAGAGTTTTTTAAAATAATACTAGGGTAGATTAAAGAAAATGTACTTGTAATTTATTTGTGGAAGCCTATTACCATGCCTGACAGATACATGGTTCTAAACTGGTTATTAGTGGAACCTGACCCACCCAATGCCTCAAGATTCCCAGCCCCATTTCTAATATCCTCTTTTCTACCACCCTCAGGCTCCTTCTTGTTGGAGTCACAGTCAAGGTGACGTTTCCACGAGATGGAAGATGAGCTTGTGTGAAGAATAGTGATTACACTGTTACCCAACAACCACACACCCTCACACAAGCCCTGAGTATAAATTATTAGTTTATCAATTACAAACTCGCATTATTTAATTTTATTCCCTAATACCAGAGATGGAATTTATAGCTGACTATCAATGCAAAGGTTAATTTGTCAGGAGTGCTTTTATGCTGGAAGCAAGGCTTGGCATTGCTGTAGACTTGTGGGTGACCAGCATCAAAAACTTTAAGAGTTGCATTTTTATGCCATTGGAGCAAAGATGCTTCATAATCCAAAAAAAGGTGAATGAGGCCACTTTTTTCTCTATACAAAAATATAAAATTCAATGATATAATATAGATTTTTTTTCCATAGCATTAAAAAAAAGTTGGGTTTTTTCCTCCTCTCAATTCTGTTCCTTGTAGTGTCGGGCACTAAACAAAAACAAGCGTAGCTGGGGAACCTCAAAGGAGCGTTTTTTTATGGTTTCCCCACACGATGCCGGCAAGCTGCTCCAAGCTCCGCGCTGTTGCTGAAATCCAGGACAGCCGGCCAAGCCAAGAAGGGGCCTTGAGAAAGGGACAGGGGGAAAGAAGTAACAGGGGGCCTGAACGTTAGCTTCCACAATTTTCTTTGGCTGGTCCTTAAGTTTGCTCCATCTAAGGGTGTTAGGAGCATTCTTCATCCAATCTGTTCCCCTTTAGATTTGGTTTTCTGAATCCAGACAAAAGAGAGCGGATTGGAAGTACAGTTTGGCTGTATCGCCTCCCTTGCTGAGGCAGATGTCTTACACACTGCTCTTTAAGGATTCAAAGCCCATAATATTACTAATAACTCCACAGACTTGTGTGCATTTCCCATGCTACATATAAATGTCAGAAGCAATGACTTGCAGCCCCCTTTAATCTCGTGACAGCTTTATTATCATTGGTTGGCTGAACTTCGAGAAAAGTTATGACAGTGGCAAAGTTCTGCAAACTGCAGCACATATCTCTATAATTAGGTAAAGGCGGAACACTGCCTTTAGAACGCACAGCTAAAATTATTTGCTAAACACTTAAGATTCGTAGTTCTATCTGGTTCCTCCCAGGATAGCTTTTGAAGGATGATCTACTTCGTTTGCCAGGTTACGTTTCCCCTCCAGTTGAGCTGTTGGAGCAGAAGCTACAGTTTGACAGTGTATCTCCTGATAAAAGGAATATGGCATTTGCAGAACAAGAAGGCGGGACCAGGGAGTGGATGGGGGTGTGGCTCGAGGTCCAGTTTTCTGATTTGAACTCGATGCTCTCAAAGGATTATCTCTCCAGTGAAGACTTTAGCATCTAACAATAATTGTTGCTGTTGCTGTTCATAATTCTGGACTTAATATTTTCCTATATTGATAAAAACAACCACTTGAAATAGTTTTGATCCAACACATGGAGAAACATTTGTCTTCTCTCTCAGTTGTCAATAAGGTTAGACTAGTAATTATTAGTAAAATGTTTTTAATATCTTGGTAAAAGCAAATATCCTTCAGTAACCGTCAGAAGGATATTTTTTCTTCTACTATGGTAGAAAAAATAGAGCAGTTCCTTCATTTGCTTTAATCTGTTGCCCAAGTCATGAATACCACGAAAAGGTAAAAAAACTGTGGCTGAAAAACACCCCAGATTTTGCTTAAAGGCATAATTTTAGACGGCTACTTCATCTTACATCAGCTACCTACTGCTAGAGACTTAGGAGCTTAGTTTTGATTTGAAACATATATTTAAATAAGAGTTAATATGAATACCATTTCATAAATCAAAGAAAATGCTTACATTTCCATGGGAAAATATCTTTATTTTACACTAGAGAAACATCAATGCTATTTTATTTTTCCTCTCTTGTCAAGGTTCTATGCCTCATTTTATGAAGAAAACCAAAAAGAATATCTCATTCCTTTCCAATTTTTTTCACTTTTGATCTTCCTTCCTCCCTGTCCTATTCTCTTCTCCTCCTTCTCCACTGCCCCTGTCTCTCTGTCTCTGTCTGTCTCTGTCTATCTCTCTGTCTCTCTCCATCCCTTCATCCCTCCCCTCTTCTCCATCACTCCCCCCCCTCTTTCTCTCATACTATATAAATACCTTGGGTCATGATATAAAAGAGAACCTCATACATTATAAAAAACAGAACTAGGTAAAATATGATAAATACAAATCTCTAGAAACAGGGGTCTTGCGAAGTGCTTGTCACCGTCCAGTGTCATCCCTGAAGGCTGGCAGCAAACTGACTTTACATAGAACTCAAATCAGCAGTTTGGGTTCATCACCAAATTTTGAATCTTAAGGGATAAAGAAAAGCAATGCTTGGAAGCAGCTCTTTCTGATCATAGCAAGTGGCAGACTTCTTTCTAGTCTTCCCTAAGCACTTAGTTCCCTTTCCTCGTTCTGGCTGCAAGCAACACAAACCAGCTTCCCCTCCCCTGTCTTCTCTCTCAGCTGTGGATTCCTGACCCAGTTAAGTTAGGTCTGCCCACAAGTGCCCTGCTATGTTTTGGGTTTTGAGCTGACCGGCTGGATGCAAAACTCCATACTTTCCATCTGAAAGTGTATGTGCACTGTATATTCTTCAAATGGTCTTCTATCAGTATTGTTTCTTTTCACTGTGTAACAACTGAATGCAAGATTGCATTTCTAATTCTTAAGGGTTACTGGTTATAAAAGTATCTTTGCAAGGCTTGATCTTACCCATGCTTCCTTCAAAGTAGGTATGTTCTAGAAATTTTAAGTGTCCCTTGCATTCCTATTCAAGCTCACCATTTGCAAAATCGTTCACTGCTTTTCCACTTTCCTAATGTGGTGACCCTTTAATACAGTTTCTCATGTTGTCCTGACCCACAAACCGCAAAATTATTTTGTTGCTACTTCATAACAGTAATTTTTCTACAGTTATGAAACATAATTACCTGATACCCAGGATATCTGATATGTGACCCCTGTGAGGGCAGGCTGAGAATAGCTGCAAAAATAAAAAGTGACAGAGAAAGAAAGAAAACCTTGTACAGTGTACTTTATCTAGAAATTAAACCAGGAGGAGACTTGCATGTTAATTTTACTTCAAATGGCACATGAATACTGGGTATTTAAACATAATTTTTGGAATTTATGAATGTCTTAGATAAAATACACTGGTGACATTACAGTTTTATTTACATTCCATTTTTGAAATATGTTTAAAATGCCTCAAAACTTAGTAAAATATGCTTCTGTCTGCTGTTTTTATTTTTTGAATATTTGACTTTCAAAATAAATCCTGACACTTCTCAAATGCAATAAATATTGATTGTAAATTTATATCAAAAGCAAATAAGATACGACCACTGAACAGAGAAGTATTTGATTTCTCTGAAATTAATTTATCTAAAGCTTAATCCAGTATTTGTTTTCTTATTAAAACTCATTAGCTATCTGGTATGTTTTAAATGAACAGTCAGAATTAATATAAAAAAAAAAAACGTTCTTGAAAGCTAAGAGTCCTGAGAAATTATAAACACAAGTATGGTTAGTAATTTAAGTACCCAGGTGTAACCTTGAAAAAATATTAAAAAGCATGCATGCTAATGAACTTGTTTCCCTCTAACCCTTCAAAGGGGAAGAGAACTCAGAACCTAGATTCTAAGAACGTATAAGCCATGTATTTGGGGAAGAGTAAAGAACAAAACAAACTGGATTTATTTATTAAAGAAGTTATCAGTCCTCACTTGGAGAAAAAACTGTGGATAACAATACTTTAATTTTGATAAGGTGGTATTATTTATTATTATTATTATTATTTATTATTATTATTATTATTTTAATTCTATGTCTATAACTCAGAAGGCATTGATTGTTCGTGTTATCACTAATTCACAAGTTTGCTCTCATCACCACCTGTGTCTTTCCTTCCTCTTCCCACTCTGGGTCTAGCTTATCTACAAGCTTCAGTTCTGTGCAAACTTGTGCCTTGAGGCTTTGTCCAGTGCAGAATGTTGTTAGAACTAAGTTGGGTACTGACAATATTATTGTTGGATAAAACATGACACAAACCAGCCACTTAGATCACAGAAACAGATATTTTAAAAATTATCATGTCTAACTGAATACAAAATGAATATTTACCCTACCCTGAATATTCATATTTCTGTTTTTAATAACTGAACTTGATACAATTCTATGTCTTCAGATACTGTTTTAGGAATATCTCATGTCAAAAGCACCTATTATCATATGTGTGTGGCCATGTGCTTATGTGTGTGCTCTCATGTGTACACACACACACACACACACACACACACACACACACACATACACACACACACACACATGCACATGGGGTTGGGGAGGATATGACAAATATCTGGAAGAGAAATAGCTCACTGTGATATGACTTAGAAATAATTTTCTCTTATAGATTCACAAAAATAATAAAATTGTTACATTTGAAAACATGTATTCTCAAGGTATATAATCACTTATAAGCGGATACTAGCCCAACAAGTTCAGAATACCTAAGAAACCATCCACAGAACTTATGAAGTTCAAAAAGAAGGAAGACAAGAATGTGGATGACTTAGTCCTTCTTAGAAGGGAAAACAAAACACTCAAGGGAGGAAATACAAGGTCAAATAAAGGAGCAGGGATTGAAAAAAAGATCTACAAAGACCATCTCACCTGAAGAACCACCCCATATGCAGCCACCAAATCCAAGCACTATTGCTGATGCCAAGAAGTCTTTACTAGAAGGGACCAGGTATAGATGTCTCCTCAGAGGCTCTGCCAGAGTCATACAGATACAGATGAGTATTGCTTGCAGCTAACCATCAGATTGTACATGAGGATCCCAATGAAAGAGAAAAAGAAAAGATTGAAGGAGTTGAAAGGTTTGCAACCTCATGGAAAGACCAACATCATCAACCAGCCAAGGCACTGAGGTAGAGAGGGTGAATGATAGAAGGAGCACCTTCATGGAATCAAGTTGAGGGGGAGAAGGGAGGGGAGTTGGGGGGAGGGTATAACATTTGAAATGTAAATACAGAAAATAACCAATAGAATTGAAAAAAAAAGAAATGTGCAGACAATTGAAAGAATATCCAAGTGATTTGTTATTTGCACAGTTGATCACATCATGGACTTACATCTAAGGGTCCTTGTGCTTGCTTTAGTAACTTCCTTTGCTTCCTATGTTCACCCTCCTCTCCCTTCCTGTCACATCCACCCCTGTATAACCTTTTCCATACCTTAGCAGGCATTCCTCATGCTTTTTTCTTTGCATTTCCAGTGACAACGTGGATAAAACAGACCATAACTTTTCCCTTTCCAATATAAGATTATATATTTGGTGCTTTGGAGCTTGCTTTTCTAAATTAACACATATATGCATTTAAGTAATCATCTCCAAAAGCTTAAAAAACCCTTCATGAGTATTAACAATTTGCTTAGTAAGTGTCTTTTAGTTGAATATTGAAAATATACAGCTTTTATTTTCCTTCTTTTATAATGATGGTAGGGTCAGATCTTGATTTGCATACAATTGTATATACACAGAATTGCTAGGTAATTTCATGTGCATTTGTACTTGTCTATGCACAATCAACATGTTTTCATGGTCTCAATATATTCTGTTAGACAATGCCAGAGAGACTGTGGTGTTCTTGGGCCATAATTGAAAATTTCATTTTACTATTTCATTTGCAAAGTTAAATTTTGAAAGAAGAGAAGGAGGAAGAAGAAAAGAAAGGAAATACTTGTACCCAATAATGTATTTCTACTCGCTAGTGACTTTTGGTCATGACTACACCTTTCCACATTCTCCATTGCTGCTTTACCCAACGTCAAGCTGACTGCAAGTCTTATGGGCATTCAGTTGAAATCATTCTTCCATTATCCAACATGAGGTGCTCCCTGATTGTAGCATAGCTTCTTCTTTCTAAACTCAGCACTGACAAAGCTCTCTTAGAGCTGTCTGGTTCCCCAAAGACACAAGTGTGTAGTGTCTGCCTTCAGACTTGAGATAGAATTTGCAGTATGGCTAAGGCGTGTGGCCTTACAAATAGAGCGAAACCCAGTGAAGCTCTTTATCAATTCAGTCCTTCGCTGTTAGTCCAGGAGCTGGAGCTTAGCAGACTCATAATTACACTTGACACTCACCAAGACACAGCTGGGAAAGCAATGTGTGTGTGTGTGTGTGTGTGTGTGTGTGTGTGTGTGTCTGTCTGTCTGTCTGTCTGTCTGTGCATGTGTGCTTGTGTGGGGTAGAGGAAAGTGGGGTATTTTCTACTGTCTTTTCAAAGTGGCCAGGATGGCATTCAACCACCACGTGGTGCCTGTCTCAGCTCTCCGTGCAATATAAAGGAATACGTTTCACCTATTCATCTGCTGCCTCTTAAAAGCATAATGATTTCCTTGACATTCAGAGAATAGGTAGGATCTCCTTGGCAAGCGAATGCAGTGGTAACCTGGGCCATGAGACTGTTAGAAATGTCAATGGCACTGAGTGAAAACTGAGGTGCTGTGCATGCTTAGAGCACTCGGTGCTAATGGTGAATGGCTTCTGCCACTCTAAAGGAAAATGCATGACAAGTGTGAATGAACACTTAGGAAAATCAGGAGCATCTTGGTCCTAGAACTGGGTCAAATATTGTTATCTTCAGAGAAGATACATCTCAATGAAGATTAAAACTGTGTGCTATCAGAATATCTTGGAATATGAAAGTAGAATTATTCACTATGAATGCCCTACTGAGCATAATAAGAAAAGGAATATTTATTCTGACATCTTTTATATTACCTTAGCTGTCAGAGAGCCCTGAATTATAGGAGACACCATGCAGTTGACTGTTCAAAACTTTAGAAACTGACACTATTAGAAGGTTTTGTTCACCTAAGCCTAAGATTTCAACAGTGTTAAAAATTGTACATGTGTGAAATAATGAATCATTGAATTTCCACTTTATATTTCCCTGTAAGCCACATTCATTCTAATATCTTCATCAGTGAAATACATCGGCCATTAAAAAACATGCTTTTAAAGTTGTTTTATTCCCATTTGGCTTAGAGTGTAAGGGGTGTGTGTGTGTGTGTGTGTGTGTGTGTGTGTGTGTGTGTGTGTGTGTGTGTTTGTGTGTGTGTACATATGGAAATCAAAAGCAATCTTATATCGTCAGTGCTCACATTCCACCTATTCTGGGAATTGAATTTAGGTTGTTGGACTTGCATGGCAAATGCTTTCACCTCTTAATTCATATTACATCAACTTCAAGTCGAGCATTTTTAATATTTGGTTTTTGTTTATTGAGAATTTGATACATGAGTATAATGTGTTTTAACAAATCTAGTCCCACCCTCTTCTCTCCCATTCATGCCACACTCCCCTCCTCCTGCACTTTATTCTCTGACCTACACATCCTCTTTGTTAAGCCCAGTGGAGGGACATAAGGTACCCACAGGTATAAGACCATCCTAGGAACTTGCTGATCAGCCCCATGGGAAGAAACCTGACACTCCCTCCCCCATCAACTGTGTATAGTTCCTCAACTAAGGGTATTGATGAGGCGCTCCCCATACAAGCAGGAATGTTTTCTGGCTAAGCCATGTTTCTATTTCTTTGTAACATGTGTGAAGTGTGTCATCCAGGAGACAGTGAGTAGAGAGAACCAATTCATATTTCAGGCATGGCATGAACCTTGAACTGCTTAATTTACTTTCTGTGCAGTTACCTTTACTGAATTTGCATTTCCTTGTACATGTGACATAGTTGAGAACAACTGTAATGCCAGGATTATAAACTGTTTTGAGGCTGTCAGATGTAGTGACTGTTAGGCTCAGAACAAGACGTATTCTTTGTCATGAGTTTCACTCAGACTTTTCAATTCTCATTGCTTTAACACTTGATCATCCTGTGTCACACGTCACAGTTGGTCTGAAGACTGTTCTAGAATTTAAGTCGAAGTGACCTCTCTCTGTATCATTTAACTCTGTGTGTTTGTGTGTGCATCTGTGTGATTTGGCGTTCTCTGTCTCTCTGTCTCTGTCTCTGTCTCTGTCTCTGTCTCTCTCTCTCTCTCTCTCTCTCTCTCTCTCTCTCTCTCTCTCTGTGTGTGTGTGTGTGTGTGTGTGTGTGTGTGTTTGAGAGAGAGAGAGAGAGAGAGAGAGAGAGAGAGAGAGAGAGAGAGAGAGAGAGCACTTTAGCTTGTGAGGTATTTCTTTCCTTCTCTTTTAAAATTGTGCAATTAAGAGGGTTTTTTTTAATTTTCATATGTCACAGACATAGAAGCTATGTAAAAATGCCAAAGAAGATTCTATGACACACCAGAGAGCCCTACTGTGACAAACTAATCAGAGGTCACAGTATGTCTCACATAAAAACTTGCAAAAAGGTCAAGTGGACATAAGAACTTTAAAATTATATTCTTTCTGAAACACTTTTGACATTTGTGACAGTATATAACTTTTTTAATGCTCCACTGTATAAATCTTAAAAAAAAAAAAAAAACTGATGTTCATTCTGTGCAAGTAGAGTGTTCTCACAAGTTATTGAAGAGGTTCTGGTGGGGCGTGGGGCAGGCATACAAAAACATAGTTCACCAAAGTCTTACAAATGGGAAATGTCTTTCACAGTGTAACTAAACTCCTTTTATCATTTTAATCAAATGCATTCTGTTTTCTCTATCTCTGTGTGTCTAGATGTAGTAGCCAACTATGCAAAGGTAGTTCCCAAGGTTGGGACATACAGCTAGACAAAATTGAGATTTAGCTGTGTAAAAATGCCACGCAGACTTAATGATCTTAGTTTGAAAGAAATGATGTAAAATATTCATCTTCAAAATATCTTGAATGTTAAGACCTTAAAATAAATACAATTAATTTAATTTTTAGATGATAATATTGATGTTTGCTCTTTAAAATATAAGGCCATCACTTCTGCTTATTTCTATATAACATACAGAATTTAACATGTCAAGTTAAACAAAAAAAAAAGGTATTTAGAAACAAAACTAACTTCAGATTTCTATTTCTCAGTGAAATAAAATTCTCTTGCTGAGAATGAGAAAAATACAACTTATTAGAGAACATTGAAATTAAGAAATAATGAATCTGCTAAAACTGACTCACCCAAACCATCCTTGAAAAAAACCAAATTCTAATAGTAAGTTCAGTATACAGAGAATAGTTGAAATGAAAGAATCAGAAACCTCAGGGGCCCTTGAAAGGAGCAGAGGGTCCAAAGGAGTTGCTGGTGACTGACAGCAATGGACAGGAAGTAAGCAGAAAGGATGGCTTCCTGACAGCTACGCCTTAAGTTCAACATCCTGGAGTTGGAAATGTGACAAGGAAGTAAGAATGGCTATGGTGAATTTCTACTTGAAATGTCAAGTGAAATCATAAACTGTTCAATCACGAAAGGTAAGAAGTTAAGCAAAATCTCCAGCCCCACTGGGATCCTAGAAGGACGAAGACCGACTGGAGAGAAGCAGCAGGTATAGAGTTGTGACACTAGGCCCCACTCATCTATCTTCTTGAGGAAGGTCAGTTCTTTGAAAGGAACTGGTATCATATAGATTCAGTGTTTATAAAATTATAATTATAAATGAAATATTACTAAACCCTTCAAGAAACTGAAGTCAGTGGAAGACATTGCTAGTTCCCAAACAGCAAAATGATGGAAAATGTTCAAAGACATCCTAAATTTATAGACATAAAGGTCTTAATAAAATGTTTCATTAGGAAACACTTTAATTGAACTACAAAATGTACCTTTGTGTTTAATAGTACTTAGTGTTCTGCTCACATAGCAAGTGACCATCATCTATAATTCCAGTCCCAGAAGGTTCAGTGCTTTCGCTATCCTCTGTGGGCTCTTTTACATACATGATGCACATAAACTCATACAGATACACAATCATGAAATGTGTGTGTGTGTGTGTGTGTGTGAGAGAGAGAGAGAGAGAGAGAGAGAGAGAGAGAGAGAGAGAGAGAGAGAGAGAAAGAGAGAGAGAGAGACCATTAGAATGCTCCTCCAAGATGCAATACAAGGCTTGGTAATCTCAGTTCCTGATGATAGATATCTTAATACTAGATGTTTCTATGTGGGATACTGAGACATAAAGGAGCTTTAACTGTGAACCCAATAGACAATGATAATGGGCCATGTGCCAACATATATCCTTGGTCATAACACTAGAACAAAGTTATCAGGGAAAAGATCACTACTTTATGACTGCATTTAAAACTAACTCCAGAAAAAATACATACCTAGTACTACAAATCTGACAGAGAACCCATGGTTAAGGAGTTCACAGGTACAGGGGTAAGCTTGCTACTATTATCCTACCGGTGGGCTAGCCTTTTAAATCCATATCTCTATGCCTATAGATTAGTGTAGCTCTCAGACTCCATCTGAGAAGTTTTTCAATGCATCAGATGGTAGTTAACACAGAAACTCACAACTGGTCGCAATACAGAGAACAACTATGAGTGGAATTCTCACCTATAAAGGGGATATGTGCATCATTCCTCTCATCCTTACCCTCAAGGCCCATAGACCATAGCAGAAGAAGAGGGTAAACAAACTGTAAGAGCCATAGGTCAGGAACACTAAAGCTACACCATATCTTGGGAAAATGAAAGGACTGATATGAATCCATATCAGCTCTGGTTGCCTACAGCAGACCTACATGAGATTAAGCCAGTCAACAGTCTACCATGGAAAGAGAGAGAAAGGAGCTCATAAGGACCCCCATTCCTGACTGAGAAGCTATTGACAATTGATAGCTGGGGAGAGGATATGTTTTCAATAAGAATTTGGTCCCTGGTAGGTTAACCATGCTCCAAGAGGTGGCCCAACACCCATGTGTTCTTGAACAAGACAAATAATACTTGGCAAATTATTGAATATAAAAAGAGGATAAAAAGTTGAGAGGTTGTAACATGGGAGAAAGACAGGAAGAATTAAATGGTGAAATGGGGAACTATCATCTAAATACATTATATAAAATTTTCAAATAATTCATAAAAATTTACTTAAAGGATACAGCATTTGGAGTCCTAGAAGGAAGAAGAATGGTAACAAGGAATGATCATTTATGAGGAAACATTGGTAGATAATGTTCCCGCAGGGGAAAAGCTACCATACTTCACTGTCCAGAAGCCCTACACACATGACTAGAATAAATATGAAGAAAATAAACTATGTCTATTCTAAAAACTAGAAAGCAAACTAAGACCACAAAATAGTCTTTAAAGTATGGAAATTCCTGGAATAAGGGGTAGAAATAATAAAATTGCTCACTTTCTACAGGAAGAAATTCTACAATTGTTCAAATTGTAAGTCTGGATGAAGTTAGTCTTCAAAAGTGGTCAGCAAATCTCTTAACTCCCTGTCTTTGGAAAGGCTGTTGTATATCAACATATACCTCCCACAACCCACAGACTAATCCACAGAGGGAGATAGTGTGGTTGCTGTAACAAATTATACTCATTCAGGGGTGTACTGAGTGCTGTATGAGGTCAATAACTACAAAAAGGAGGGAGTGGTAATAAATGTGAGCATGGACAGATAGTGCAACCATGGATCCAATTTAGTCATCTTTAAGACTACCCATAATTTTGGCTTATGTTACTAATGGATAATGCTGGAAAATTCTTTTAAGAGTTGCAAGACGGAAGCAGGGGCAGCAATTAGAATGATGACTTTATTTCCTGTCTACCTAAGGATAAGGAACTAAGTAAATCAACCTTTACAAAAAAAAAAAATCTTATACCAGATTTCTTCCTTGCCTTCCATTTCTCAGGCCCCTGCTACTTCTCTTTTACCAGCAAAAAAAAAAAAAAAAGCGCAAGGGAAAAGAATGTCTCTTGCTGCAGTGTTTAAATATAAACAATAATAACAATAACAAAATAAAGCAAAAATTTCCCGTTAATAACTGTCATGCAGAAATGCCAATAACAGGAGGCAACCTGTAGATCCCTGTATATGAACACCAATTATTACACACTGAAAAAATGTTGGCTCCATCAGAGCCTATGCCCCAGGTGACCAGACGATGTGCAAATTCACTGTTCTAAAAGCTAATGGTTTTGGATTTAAATACTCTCTTACAACCCTTCTTTTACTGTCATTCATTTGTCCATTTCTTCTTCTAAAGCTATGTATTGAGACCCTACTGTGTGATGGGTCCCACTTCTAACATTAATACCTTCATTAAGGACATACATGGGGGAAGAGATAAGTAGTGGTAAGTAGAGAAACCAAGTAGAGAAGAGGTCAGAAATGCATGATTTACAGTTTTCCATAGTATGGAGATGAAACAGAACAGGCCGCAGTAAGCAAAGCCTGAAAAGCAAGAGAGGAGGGGAAAGGATTGGGTGAAGAGGCAGGAACACAATAAGATAGGTTAGGTCCACAAATGCCCATGCTCCTGAAGCAGAGTCATCTGCTGGACAACAATGAAAGATGCAACAAAGAGCAAGGACAGGAGAAAGTCCGGTAAGTGTCTTGTTAGAATACTAACTTTATTTTAAATGGGATGGAATGTCACTAAAGTATCCAGAAAACGTAGGGCTCTTTCTGAAGATGTATTCTAAAGGAATGCTTGATCCACAAAGGAGACCTGTGGGCAGTTAAGACACTAAGCTGGTGGTAAATTGTTTTGGAGTGCTTGTGAGATGGTGAGAAAGACAGGCATCCAAATGTTAACCACTGATGGTCTCCAGCACTCTACCTACAAGCTTCACCCTGGGAATTTGTAATCACTGGAGTCAATACGATTCATTTTGAGAAACTGACCCATTTTATCGTTAGATTCTTTTATCTGTTACCAAGACAAATCTCTTCGGAGAAGCAATGCTAGAAGCAACCAGGAAACAAGTCCTGGCATTTCACATGCAAAATCTAAGACACAGGAAGATAATTATAGTTACTTTGGCACTATTTTTTTAGGATTTCTTTGGGGACCAAACATCAAAGAGATGCAGAATGAAAGCAGGTTATATGTTATATTAAAATTTGTTAATGGATCAGAAGCATTGGTGGGCACCTGTAGCTCTAGCACTCTGCAGGTGGAGAGAGGAGGACTGAGCAGTCAAGGGCAGCCTGGGCTCCATGGTAAGACACTGTATAGTTGAGGATAATGGGACCATTGTTGTAAGAGGAAAACCAAACTGCTAGTGATGAAATGACAGTTTTGAGACTATTCCTAATATACCCACGAATCAGCTGCTTTCATTCCCTAGCCAGAATAATTTTATAAAAATCCCCTTAGGAGCTAGTTATCCTTTTGAAGTCAACAGATTTCATCTACCTTTCTTCTTCTGTGGGAAAGACCAAATCTAACATGGAAGCAACTTCCGGGAGAACATAGACTTATAAACTGTCATAGTTAATGTTATTATCGCTGTGATTAAACACCAGGACCAAACTAAGTTGGGAAGAAACTTCTTTAGCTTATACTAATTCAGCAGAGAATGAAGTCAGGACCTGTTTTTAATACATGGAAGGAATCCTGGAGGCAGGAGCTGATGCAGAGACCACGGAGGGATGTTACCTATTGACTTGCTCCTCATGACTTGATCAGCTGCTTTCTTATAAAACGCAGGACCACCAGCCCAGAGAGTTATGGTGGAGGACAGGAACCTCCCACAATGAGCTGGGCCTTCTCCCATCAATCACTAGTTTTAAAAAGTCTCTACAGGCTTCTCTGCTTACAGCCTAATTTCATAGAGGCATTTTCTTAATTGAGGTCCCTTCCTCTGAGATGATTCCAGCTGTGTCAAGTTGACCAAAAAAAAAAAAAAAAAAAAAAAAAAAAAAAAAAACTAGCCAGCACACAAACCCACACACCCACACACCCACAGATTCCTCAATACCCTTGAACAATTGTGACATTATTGTATTGATAGTCCAAAAAGACAAAGTTAAAGTTAGATGAGTAATAAATCCTCTAACATCTGCATTTCTATTCTCAGTCACTGCTGTATTTTAACCTGTATCAGGAAAGATTGTTTTCTCTTAGCCAGTGATCATTTATCTTAGAAATTCAACCAGTAAACACATACTGGAAATTTCTTGTCTATGTATTAGTTTATCAGTTAACAGTGGTTTAGGTTTTGACCCAAAATTCTGTGAATTTCATCTCATGTTCTTTCCAATATGTCAAATGGTTTTCATTTACTTCTATCAGTAAATTCAGTAGTCACTAAAAAAACAAAACAGAACAACAACAAAAAAAAAAAAAAAAAAAAAAAAAAAAAAACCTCTAAAATCAAATACAAAAGATGTCTTTGGAAATGTCATCTCATTTTTTGTTGGATAAAACTTTATAAAAATAAAACATAATTTTTTTTCTCCCCCAAAGAGAGCTTTTACCAGATGAAGATGAATTAACAGTAAAACCTTTCAGAAAGTGTCTGACAGAAGAAAGAGGGCTCCAGAGGAGGATGACAGCCTCTCAGGGCCCCTCCCAGGATTCCAAATGAAGATAAGTCAGGGAGTGAAAGAACAGTATCCTGTGGCTTGGAGACATCAACATTCTCTTCTTAGTTTAATTCTTGGGTAATGCTAAGGATTAAAATGCCAGAAAGAAAATGAGAGGAGCCTGGAGATAGAGAGGGCTCTGGTCTAAGCTGGGAGGCCACGCATTATCTTCTGTGAATAGCATCGAAGCCCAATGCTATAGGTCTAATGGGAAAGCGGCTTTGCACACACCGCCCATTGTTCAAGCTTTGTTGGACCAAAATGAGTAGAGACTTTCTTTTCAGGCCTTTCAGGGAGGAATGGAAAGAGGAACGCCATTGGTTCCCAGCAGAGCATCCCACATCTTCATCTTCCAGGATCCACAAGGGGAGGGGGAATCGGGAATACGGTTACTGCTCTCCTGATTCACAGGACAGCATTTCTATTGTGAAAATGTTATATTTGTCATGGTAGAGCTAACAGAGATCGGATGACATCCCACAGTCTAGATTGAAAATGCTAGAAGACAAGGAAGAGGAAAATTCCCTAGAAACCAGGGCATTCTCCAGAGACCTACAACTAATAGTTTTCAAAAGCCCAACAAATAGCTATGCGACCAACAGTGTCATTTTGTATTAAGGCAAGAATGAAGAAATTACTAAAACTTTCAAGCCCTCATTTCCAACTTCCATCCAACTGGCCCATCTCCCAGAAGGCTAGAAAAAGAGAAATAAACAAACGGACGAAAACTAAATCTTGTGTGTATTCTAGACTGGCTATCTGTTGCCGATTAGCACTTTTCTTGCATGCATGATTTTGGCATAGTCTGCCATTTATAGGGTTATTTACATATATTCTTTTTTTTTTTTTTTTTTTTTTTTTTGGTTTAGAAACAAAGTGAATTTTTAAAGAGAAGAAATATGATCGTACTGTAATTCAAACTGTATTCCAGGGATGCGCTCCTCAAAGCCTCAAGACTGTGTCAAGCAGCTATTTTACAGCTCTCTGGGTTTCCACTAATCAGCAAAAGTTACTGGCCTTAGAAAAAGCCAAGTTCATTGTCTTGTAAAATACTGTGGGTATTTATATCACAGCGTGGTAAATCTGAGCGAGAAAAGAAAGCGGGTAAGAGATTTTTTTTTTTAGATCTATTACACCATTTAACTCAAAGAATGTTTATATGACCCACTGCACAAAGTTTAAATGCACGAGGCGGTTTTGATTGTTAACTCCCTGAACTTGCTGGCGGAGCCAAGTGAGAGGAGACCTTTCTGAACACTGCAGCGGTGGTGTTATCTGCTCGGCTGTGCCCTGTGTGGTGTCAGCTGCTGCACACATCTGCTCAGCCCCAGAAAACCCGCACAAAAGCATAGCCCTTTTGTTTGTTTAGAGTTGGGGAGCATTAAGTATTATCTGGTTATTAGTTCAGTCGGTGAGATAAGAGAAGTTTACTGAGAAAGCCCGTTTCCAAGGGGGGTGGGGCAGGAGAGGGCTTGCTTAAGCCACTCAGTCTACTTCCTTACAGTTTTTCATTTAAAAACTTTGGGGACACACACACACACACACACACACACACACACACACACACACAACTGCTAACTAATTTTTTTAATTTTATTTTAAGTGCAGATCCGATAAAATGAATAAAAGATACCTACAGGTTTTTAAATACTGCCGTGGGTTGTAGCCTCTATGAGTTCCATACTGCTGCCAGAGGCATTCAGCAGTTTCTCAGAGGACTCCTTTCCAGTCAAGGGAACTGTCTGCTTGGTAAGGAGGAGGAAGAATGACAACCAGGTACCGCATCCCTGAAGCGGAAACTAATCATGCCATAATTCAAGGGAACATTTTCACACATAAAGATTCTAGAATACACAACTAGGTCTTAAAGACTCTAAGGACATGCTAGCCTTTATCACTTGCTCCAAGCCTCTCCCTCAGCGTTTTCCTTTTCCGTCCTCTCGCTGGCCACCCTCCATCTGTTGAGTCCTTGGCTCAGCTATTAACGTTCAGAGGGAAATCGAAGCTTGGCAGAGGTGAGTCCCGACTGAGCCAGGATCCCACCACTGCTAGGCCTGATTCCAACTCCCTCGCTCTTGAGGCGAGTCTAAATTTAGCTTGTTGTGGCTCTTGCTGTTGGTTCAGAAGTGTCTTTGGGCACAGAGCCAGTGTGAACTGAGGTGCTGTTCTCCAGGTGATCCGCAAAGGCACATGGTGATGTGTCCCAAATCCAACGATACAACCCACAAACCGCAACGGATCCTGTTAAGATAGCCTGGGGCCCACAGACTTTTAAACTGTGGCGCTGATGTAGCCAAGCTCAACAGAAATTAGTTAGATTGTTACAAATACATGTATTTTTTTAATCTTAAAAATGTAAAATACTCTGACATAAAAATAAATTAGTTGTAAGAGGACAGAGTGCCTCCTACAGTGGAGTAGTTGATACACTGTGGCCAAAGTTATTGCTGTGGTGTTGACACCTGATACCCTGTGAACAATGATGAACCTCAGTAAGACATGCCCTCCCCATTGTGAATAAAGGACAGAAAATAGCTTATAAATCGCTTCCAGGAAAAAGACAATTCTCCACACCCGTGACCAAATGTCTCTTCCAGTTACTAAAATGATGGGTTTTTTTTCTCTTCAACAAAATTTCTCACTGTAGTTGTTGCTCCTTTTTCTCTTCAAACTTCTATTTTATATATATATATAATATAAATATATAATTTCATAATATATATTACTTAGAATATGTATATACTATATTATTATAATTAGTATATATATATATATATATATATATATATATATATATATATATATATATATATATCACTCAGAATCTGCTTTTACTGGTTGTTGTTTTCTGTTATGCAAAGGAATAGCAGGAGGTGGGTGATATGTGAAGGAACTGTGTGCTTTTAGCTCAGTGTGTTATAGGGTAGAAATCAGAGAATCGGTGCTGTGTCTGGCAAGGTTCCCATGTTGCATAATGAGGTGGTAGACAGACTTACCTGGCAACAGTACATGTGAAAGTGACAGACAGTCAGCAGGTGTATGTAAAACAGACAAAACACACAGGCAGCTCCCTTTCCTAGCAACCCACTGTGCTGGAAAGGAACCGATTTCTGCCCTAGCAGAAATCTCTCCGCCTCAAAGCCTGACGCCTTTCTCCAAGCAGAATCGTCTCTCCACTTAATCACTTCATCACCTTTCAAAGCATCTACCTCCCAAACGAACAACGCCAACAGATGTTAACTGAATTTAACATGGACAAACTATTCCAGGATTTTATCCAGTTAGAATTTGTGCAGGGCTTGGACCTATTGTCTGGAAGATTCTGCATCCTTGGAGTCACCTACCAACTCTGTATCTTACAATCCTTCCTTTTCCTCCTCCATAGAGAGCACTGGGCTTTGAGAGGAAGGGTTTAAGAAAGACATCCCACATAGGGCTGAGTGCTCCAACATCTCCCTCTCTGCATTTTTCTCTCGGGATCCGTCTGAATATTTGACCAGCTTATACGGACTCTGTGTTTTCAGTGTGCTTTTGGTTTTCTTTTATTTTGGCTTGTCTTCTTGATTTTAGTTTATTCCTTTTGACTAGAATTTAGGGGATTGTGTGTGTGTGTGTGTGTGTGTGTGTGTGTGTGTGTGTGTGTGTGTAGAAACAGAGAAAGGACATAAGTTTGGATGAATAGGAAAGTAAGGAAGATCTGGGAAGAAATTGAAAGGAGAAGTAAGATTGTCAAACTATATTGTATAAAAAATTAAAGAGAAGCAAGTAAAAAAATATAGATGTATAAAAACATACATAACCTAGTTTGTAGCTGCAGCGTAGTAGCAGGGTCTACTCCCAGATTATCAGAACTCATGTGATGTTCTGGATGGTCCTGTAATGGTCCTGCAGCTGTGTGATAGGTAGTTATCCATTCTATTCCAGGATGGGCTTTGTCAGTGTGAAATGTGCTGTTTCCTCCTGTAACAGAATTGCTGGTTTCTTTCTCTCTCTCTCTCTCTCTCTCTCTCTCTCTCTCTCTCTCTCTCTCTCTCTCTCTCTCTCTCTCACACACACACACACACACAAGGCTCTGACCTTAGAGGAGCACAGCATCTCACTGGTCCCATAGTCCTCTCTGCTCACACCATATCCTCACCCAGTTAGTTTATAGGCTCAAAATGTCATCTCTCCAAAGACAGTTCCTGGCAGAATCTAGAGCTCAGTTGTATTGGCTCGTCATGCTCCACTCTTTCACTTGAGAGAAAAAATTAATATATCACAAACCAGACTCCAACCACTTTTTTCAAATTTTCCACTCTCCTTTCAGTCTTGTTTTAGCAAGTCAGATATTAGTTTTTGAAAATCCAGAGGAAAAAAAAAATTCCTCCAAATCACCCATGATACTTCAGTTTTGCTTGGTCTCTAATTTCCTATCTTCCTGGCAGCAATTCTGTTGTATCTTTAAAATGTATGCAGCAATATTATTCTCATAGACATTAGCACTGCCCCCTTCCCCCAGCCATCATTTCTCCACCTGAATTACTGCAGTAGTCCTCAGATATTTCATCAGGATTGGTCCAAACAAAACAATCTGGACCAGTAAGATGATATGAAAATGTACCCTTCCACTTTCTCATATTTTACACATTCTGCAGAGCTTGAAATTCCATTTCGCCAGAACTCTCCAAAATCAGTGTGACACCACACTGATTCTATAACCTGGAATGTTTTACAGTGTCCTTCTCCATTCATTCGGGTCTTGGTTCAGCTGTGCTGGTTGGTTTCTTCACCTTTACACATAGACATGTCTGGAAACAGGGAACCTAACCTTTCTCCATCAGACTGACTTACAGGCATGCTTATGTGGCATGTTCCTGACTAATCGTTGAGATGGAGTGTCCAGCCCATCCGGACAGGTGTTCCTGGGATGTATAAGAAACAGGCTGTGTTAGCCATGGGAAGAAAGCCAATGAACAGAGTCCTCCCTGACCTCCATTTCAGTTCCTGTCTCCCAGTTTCTGCTTTGGCTTCCCTTATTAATGGAGTGTGATCAGGATATGTAAGCCAAGTAAGCTCTTTCCTTCCTGATTTTCTCTTGGTAGTCCTCATTATCACAGTAATAGAAACCCCTTAAGACGTCTCTGAAATGCTATCACATATCTCTATTTAAAATGCACACATTGCACTTTTTGCTTTTTTTTTTTTTTTGTATTTTTTGCTGGGTTTTGCTGTACTTTTCTACTGTTTCATATAGCACATAGTTTACCAACATGCTTCCACATGACAGTCACTTTAAAGAGTTTTCCATGAGTGAACAAGCCCTCTTTTGTTTTATTTTCACTGGAATTTCATAGCAGAAAATGCTGCCAGGCACTTAGCAGGAACTGGTAAATATATATTGAAGGACTACTTAAATACATTACATATAAAGAATTTAAAATAGCTCAAAGTGAGAAATTACATGACCTGACCCAAAATAGTTACCATGGACAGTGTTGTAAAACTGAGTAGATAAAATATGTATTCAAAAGTACTACAATACTTACTGCTGTTCATTTTCTGATACAATTACATTATACAAATGAATATATCAACATGCAGGGATTAGAAATGTGAGCCCCACCTTCTGAGAATTTAATCTCTCTTCAATTTGAAAACCCAGTTACTCTAAACCCAAGGAACTGATAATCAGAACATGAATTAAAGATGAAAAAAGATAATCACAGAGCACACTGATAAATTTAAATTTCCAGTAAATAAGAAACACAATTCTCAAAAGACTATATATATATATATATATATATATATATATATATATATATACTAAATACTATATGAGACAAAATTCATGTGTCTAAATATATCAAGTATATATGTCTACATTTCCATATTTGGTATTAGTTTCAAATTCTACGTGGTTATATGGCTAAGTTTCATTATGTTTGGTATGTTTGACTAAAGGTGCAAACTCTAGACTGTTGAAGAGATAATGAATAGTTGTCCATTGTTTACAAGTCTCCACTGTGAAAAGGTATCCTCTCTCCACTGGTAATAAGCCAAAAGAGCCCTGTCCTGTTCTGTAAATTGGTCTTGCTTTATAGTACTAGGAGCTAAAAACACCACAACCACAGTTCATCAGTCTTCAGATTCATTCTTACTTCTTTCTATGCCAAAGAATACTTCTCAGTCAATAGCAGTATCAAAGGAGAAAAGTAACTATCTCTATAGGCAAAATAATTAACATTGTATTGCATCTAGTGGAGTGCAATTTATCTTACAAAGATTTTTCAGCTATGTGAAGTGTATGTATTTAAGAGGGTCCCCAATATTGACTGAACCTATATTGAAAATTTATGCCAACAATGGCCAGTCTTCAGCTCTGCCTTTCTCTTGACTTTGTTAAGTTAGTGTATGAGCATTGAATTCTATCACAATGTGAATTCTACCACAACTTTGAAGTGAGAGAGCAATCTTGGTAACTTCTCGGTACTACTGCATTTCTTTCGTTTCCCAACTGAGTTCATTTAAATGTACTCACTGACTCAGTTACAAAAATTCAATAGTAGACAACTTACTGTGTCCTTCCGGTAACCCTGTTGATGTGGTCCTTGCTGGTGTTGGCATCATTCACGTCCTATAGTGGGGGTAGCCATTTTCTTCATTCCTCCCGGTAAAGACAATTAGAGGAGTGTCAAGAATGGACTTGAGGTGTTTTACAATAGAGTGGATTACATGAATCAGGTCTCCACACAGGGGTAAGCATATTCAACGAAAGCGTGAGCTTCCCTTCTCATCCTTCAAGGCGTTCGGCTTCTCATGGATTCTTACCACTACCGTGTTTGTATCTAAGTTCCACTTCCCCCATGCAGCCTATATTACTACAATCTTCCGCATATTAAGTGAAGTCTTGCTGAGTTTAAAACAGGGACCCCTAAAGGTCTATGGACTCTTACCACTGCTCTCTCTGATCATAATTATCAGGTCTTTTTTACATTCTACAGCTAAATGGAAATTGCTAGCCTTTCTAGCCGATCAAATATCAGATTTTTAGACCTGCCTACAGCCCTGGCATTGTGCTTAGCTTTCATATAGATAGTATCCCTCTTCCCTTTCAAACCCACTTTTAGGCTATCTTTTCCCCAGGCACTTGATCTTTAGCTATGTGAAGCTTCTTTACTTTCTTCAAGAATGTCTGTGACAGTCAGGATGTTTTCCTTTTCTTGGCACATTCCATAGTTCCAGAAAAGAAGCCTCTCTGTTTTTCTAACTCCTCAATGGTAACACAAAGGAACAAGGGTTCAGTTAGAAGGGAACAACTAGTAAAAAATAGGAGAAGCAGACAAGTTTAGCTACAAGAATAAGCACAGAGGGGAAGGTTTCAGAGTAGAGTGTTTTAGGCAGACTTGACAGCACCTATATATACACTCAAGTGTGCTCTAAAGAAGAAAGGCCTTGTCCTGCTTATCACTCTTTCACACTCTATAGTGTTACAAATATAGACTTGAAGACCCATGTTTAGAAGGAGTAACTCAACAGATGGTGTCACCACTGCAGAGACAATCTTGATCCCGAAGCGTTTCCCTTTATCACGCAGTATGTCACCAAACAAACTCAGGCACTGAGTGAGAAGGATAACTGAATCAAGTAGAAGCTTAAAACAACCACAAATGCATCCAGGGACTGAACCAAGAGAAATGCCAAAGCTCTTCAATGGTTGCCTTTCAGAAGATGATTTCAGAATCCAAATGAATAAGAAAGTGTTCAGTGACGGAAATCTCAAAATTCTTCATATAATCACACTTAAGCAGTTGAATGAAACATGTACTTGGAGGCCAATGGATTTTAGAACATATTTCTTTCCTATTTATTTTGGATGCATTTTTTTTCTTCCAACCCTACCTGATTTTTCTTATTTAACCTATAATTTTGGAGATTTTTTAAACATGAATATCTTATTATTTTATCTCAAGAATCCCACTGAATCTTAAACATTTATCAAGGCCTATCTCTCAGAAAAATTTTATATACTGCCTGGTTCCCTGCGATTGCCCCAAATAAACTTCTAATTGATAAGTATATTAGGGAAATCACAATGCTACTATAAACTACCTGCTCTCTAGAAAAGTTATTGTCTCAGTTCCCTACGCATATGTGAACTTTTTTTCAACTTTTTTAAATTATAAAGTTGGCTCCATCTGAAATACATTCTCAATCCTTTCCTTCCTGCCCCAATCCTATCTTTCTTCAAATCCTTGCCCAAATTCCTTTGGTTCTGTAGAACTTTTAGTAGTGCTTTTAATGTGTGATGTTCAATCTCATTTATAAACTTTCATACCACCTTCTGAATTTAATTCTTAATTATAAATTCCCTCCTTTAATCTTTAAACTTTCAAGAAGAATAATGAAAGAAATCGAGACATCTAATTTAGTCACTTCCCTATATCTCAAACATTTTCTATCATCAAATATTGTTGGTTATTAATGCTATAACTACACATGGTAGAAGTATGGAACTGGGGTATTAGGAGTAGGAATTGATGTATTAGGAGCAAAGGAATGAATGGCTGGTAAATGCACTGCTAATCAACTCAGGGACTTAGTGTCAGTTTTTGGTCAGATGACCAAAACGCTAATATCCTGGTGCTATGCAAGTCACAGTGCCCAATAAATAGTTGTGGATTCATATATTAACCAATTAAAATCAAGCTTCTCTGTATGCTTACTAACAGCAGCAACATCTGCCTTGGAACTATTCAAACAATGAAGTTCTTGCTTCAGACTTGGAAACAAACAGTATCCAAAGAATTCCTTGAATCAAGCATGTTACGGTCATGATACCAAATGTCACAAAAAACTGTTTTTATTTCATAATTGGTATATTCTGATGAAGCTTAAAATGCATCAAAATACATGTAAAAGTATAAAATAAACAGGAGTGTCATGAGATATGAAAGAACTGTCTTAGCTCTTCTTTGGAGTGGAGATTCAATGATAGCTTGGCATGGCTTAGTCAGCAGAAAACAAAATGACTACTGTGTGGCAGAGAAGCAACCGCAGATGCAAATCAAGATAGAACACTTGGGATTAAGTGGGGCATCTAACCATACCACACACACACCATTAGTTCCTTCATATTTTAGGAAGTTTGGGGCATTCTGCATCTTGTTAAAAGAAAAATTTGTAAATGTTTCACAGCTGTCTTTTTCTGTTAAATCAATGTAACTAATTGTACAGCGTTAGTGAACCAGAAGCTGAAATAACTATTCACTGGGATCTTTCCCTAGAAAACCTTCATACTAGCCATTTTGTTGTGCCTCTTGCTCACTCATCTTGGTGGCTTCATTGGAAAATCTCTTCACTGTGCAATGATCTGTACACATTAAGGGCAGGGAGCTAGTCTTTGTCTACAATTTAGTCCTATGGCTTCAGTGAAACATTCACATGCTAAATAGCCAGTGTTTATCCTTTATGATGATGTCTGCACTTTTGCAAAACATGATAGGGATGTTTTATGAATTCATCGTGTTTATTTGTTAAATAATCTTCATCCAGTGATATGTAAAATCTATCCTTAATGATGTAGCAAAGTCTGAATGTTCTGTGAAGGCCTCACATGTCCTATACTTCACTGTCTAAATCATATTCAAACTACATGGTGCAGGAAGAAGTGAAACATTTCCCAACATTGCGCATGCCTTTGAAGACATAAAGCACTATTGCCTTATCTATTGTGAAGTAAAAAAAATCACAAGAGTCAACTACTTACAATCAAATACAAGCCAGTTCACTAAACAAATTGCTGCCTAGCTCCATTTGACTGTTTTAGTACAGTCTCTGTAAATGTGCCTAGTTGGGAAGACTGTCAGAATTATCTTAGAAGCAGAGACAAACAGAGACTCTTGGATTCTACTGCAGATTTTTAAAGTACAGATGAGAATAGGTTAGCTTCTTATAATACTATGTTTTTCTTTATTTGATTTACAATTGCCATTAGTTGATTGTATAGAAAGTGAGAAACATTCGCTACTTGTACAATGTTATGATAAGAAAACAAACCCTAATATACTTAAACATCCATCCAATAAATGGCATTTACTGTTAGCATGGGAACTAAGAAAAGAAAAATGTAGAGTAAAAGACAAAGTAGGGAAGAGCCTTGAACTTGTTGGCATAGGAAAAGACTTTCTAAACAGGACACTATTATTAGCCCTACATTCTAGCTCTAAAAGTACCTTGTATTCACCAGAGTTAGTTGTCATCTTTAAAGCTGACTACTGAATAAACTCACCCTTTTTAGCTCTCTCTGAACTCTGGGTGCCTGATTCAACTCAGGTGTTCTGTTCAAAGTCCTCTCCTCTCCAAGCTGACTGATTGAAACTGGCTTCTCCAGGCTATTGTTCTGCTTGGCCTCAAACTAACACTGGAAATCTGTTCTAATCTTCTGGCTCCTTCTCATTCTTTGGTTCATCCTGTCTTGGCATGCAACTTTTCTCAGTGTAAGACCTAGTGGCTGAGGGTTACAAAAGAAGGGTTGAAGGATCTTTAACCCCAGATATCTCAAACACAAGGAGGGCAGGGTGGAAGTTGGCTACCTTCTTGCTTCCAACCTGATTCCATTAAACCTGCTATCCCATCATCAATCCTGGTAAGACATTTTTGCACTGGCTGTTATAAGGCTTTACTCCTTGTTTGATCTTATGAGGTTCCAACTCACGCTTGGGACCCTATAGCACCTGAGCATGGATATGAAGTATCATCTAACACCCCTGCCCTGTCCAATGGTTCATAACTACATAAACCTTGCATGAGAGATTATGGACACCTCCCCAAGGGCATAAATGAGTGTCTCTCACCCCTCCTCCTCAATTAACCAACCAGTTCTATGATGCTGTTCCCAGGTGCATTCGTTGCTTTCACACGTACTGCTGAACAAGATCCTGTACTTCACCCATCAGCGTCCAGCTATTCTTTTCTGCCTCCAGTCCAGCTCAGTGCTCAACAGGCCTGATTACCACAAGATAGAAGTGGACACCCACCAGGCAGCATCTTTGTAAAACTGACCCTCTAAAACTGCCTACCCTGCCTACCCTCTCTCCTTCTTCTTCTTCTTCTTCTTCTTCTTCTTCTTCTTCTTCTTCTTCTTCTTCTTCTTCTTCTTCTTCTTCTTCTTCTTCTTCTTCTTCTTCTTCTTCTTCTTCTTCTTCTTCTTCTTCCTCTTCTCCTCCTCCTCCCTCCTCCTTCTTTGCCTCCTTCCTCCTCCTCTTCTGTCTTCTCCTCTGCCTCCTCCTCCTCCCTCCCTGCCTCCCTCTCTGTCTCTGCTGTTCTCCTAAGCTACCTCTCTTTCCTATGCTGTCCTCAATAGATTTTGATATACCATATCTCTGACTCATTCTGTCAAATAGTTTTCTGATTCATCTCTTTGTTTGTCCCTCAATTAGAGGTCACTTTCAAATATAGCTGCTTCCTTGCACAAATTAACTTTGCCTTCATTGTCAGTAATTAAAAGCGGGTAATACAGAGTGTGTCTAGATTCCTGCCAAATCATACCATAATCCAGGACATGTCTGCATTATGGACATATCATATACACCTAGAGGATGTTTTAGTGTGATCCTTTGGCAGAGCAGCTATGCTGCTAGGTTTAAATTTTTCTACATCTAGCATCTTTGATAAGGGAAGTTATTTTACATTCTACCAAAAGAAAAACATAATCTCTAAGTCATCCACAGAACCTTGAATTGATGATAGTGCCTGCAAGATCTGCTAGTGCAATGGTGATATAGAGTTTGTGGGAGAATGACCAACTAATACCTGATTTCACTTAAGGCCTACAGCACAGAATGAAACCCATACCTGAGAGTATTTAGGTGACTAAGTACCAGAAACCACAGGGAAAAAAAAATCAAAGACTTCTATTCTAACAAGCAAACAAACTACATTAACAAAACCAAAAAGTTAGCAACTAAATGACTCCTGATGATATTCTCCTACATTCACAGATCAGTACCTTCCTAGACATAATTAAAGAAGCTTCCTCTTGGAGCACATGGGACTAAATTCAGAGACTCACAGGTAGACATTTTACAGGGTGAGTGACCTTGGCATTCTCAGTCCTAAATGGGATATCTCCATAAAATGCTTCCCCTCAGCAAACTCCACTGAAGAAGAGGCAGAGAAAATGAAGGATCTAGAGGGGATGTAAAACATCAAGAAAAACCAGGCATCTAATCAACATGCTCAAAGTACATAAGAATTCACAGACTGAGGCAGCATGCCCAGGGCCTGCATGGGTTTGTACCAGGTCCTCTGTGTCTTAGTTGGACTGGTGAATTTTTAGGATGCCTGAGTGTGGAAGTAAGTGGGCCTGTTTCCTATGCTGTTTTTTGTGCAATTTTTTTATGTTTATGTCCAATTTTAATTTTTGGTTTTTGCTTTATTTTATTATATCATATTATTACTACTACTATTTATCATCATCATTATATTATTATTATTATTATCATTATTACCCTTCATCCTTTAAGAGCTTGTTTGTTTTCTGGTGAAAGATAGAAAGAGATTAGATCTGGATGGGAAGGGATGGAGGGAGAAACTTGGGAAAGTACAGAGCAGGGACATCACAATCAGGATATATTATGTGGGAAAAAAAAACTTATTTTCAGGGATAAAATCAATCAGTCAATCAATCAGTAAATAGGCAAAAAGTCTTCTCTGTGTAAATAAGTTCAAGGCTATTTCCCCACTTCTTTTCTGTCAGATTCAGGGTATCTGTGTGAATGTTGAGGTCATTTCATTTGGACTTGAGTTTGTGCAGGGTGGGAAGTGGGAATCAGCCCAGTTGTTGGTGGAGAACTCCTTCAAGGAATCCTGAACGAACCTGATGGGCTCGCCCTTTGACCTTGAGCTACGAAGTACACTGGCTGGCTTTATTTCACTGTGGCACAAGCTAGAGTGATCTGAGGGAACCGAACCTTCACTAAGGTCTTATGATCATAATATGAGACTGTAGACAAGCCTGAAGGGCGTTTTTTTTTTTTTTTTTTCTTTTCTAACATTGTATTTTTTATTAACATTTCAAATGTCATTCCTTTGCTCTTTACCCTCCGGAAACCCCCTATCCCACCCCCTTCCCCCCCTGCTTCTATGAGGGTATTCTGCTACCCACCCACCACATCCCTCCCACCTCCCCGCCCTGGCATTCCTTACACTGGGGTCTCAAGCGTTCACAGGACCAAAGGCCTCTCCTATTGAGGTCTGACAAGGACATCCTCTGCTACATGCACCTGGACTCATGGGTTGCTCCATGTGTGCTCTTTGGTTGCAAATCCCTTCAGCTCCTTCAGTTCTTTCTCTAACTCCCCCACTGGGAACCCTGCTCTTAGTCAAATGGTTTGCTGCCAGTACCCACCTGTGTATTTGTCAGGCTCTGGCAGAGACTCTCAGGAGACAGCTAGATCAGGCTCCTGTCAGTATGCTCTTGTTGGCATCCTCAATATTGTCTGGGTTTGGTAATTTTATATGGAATGGGTCCCCAGGTGGGGCAGTCTCTGGGTGGCCTTTCTTTCAGTCTCTGCTCCACATTTGGTCTCTGTATTTTCTCCTGTTAAGTATTTTGTTCTCCCTTTTAAGAAGTACTAAAGAATCCACATTTTAGTCTTCCTTCTTCTTGAGCTTCATTGGTCTATGAATTGTACCTTGGGTATTCTGAGATTCTGGGCTGATATCCACTTATCAGTGGATGCCTATGTATTTTTGTGATTGGATTACCTTATTCAGGATGACATTTTTCTAGTTCCATCCATTTGCCTAAGAATTTCATGTCATCAATGTTTTTAACAACTGAGTAGTACTCCATTGAGTAAATGCACCACGTTTTCTGTATCCATTTCTCTGTTGAGGGACATCTGGGTTGTTTCCAACCTCTGGCTATTATAAATAAGGCTGCTATGAATACACTGGATCATGTACCCTTGTGATATGTTAGAGCATCTTTTGGGTATATGCCCAGGAATGGCATAGTACAATTTTCAATTTTTTGAGGAACTGCCAGACTGATTTCCAGAGTGATTATCCCAGTTTGCAATACCACCAACAATAGAGGAGTGTTCCTCTTTGTCCGAATCCTGGCCAACCTCTGCTGTCACCTGGGTTTTTGAACTTAGCCATTCTGACTGGTGTGAGGTAGAATCTGAGGGTTGTTTTGATTTGCATTTCCCTGATGACTAAGGATATTGTACCTTTCTTCAGGTGCTTCTCAGTCATTTGATATTCCTGAGTTGAGAATTCTTTGTTTAGCTCAGTACCCCTGTATTTAATAGGGTGATTGCATCATGGCATCTTAACAGTTCTCTTTGTCTAGTGTGCCGGCTGCTGCCCAATTATTATCAAATAAAGAAGTACACGGAAGCTCCAGTAAGTCCATGCGGGTACTGCGTGTAGAAAACCAACCTATGGATACAATGATGTCCTTAGGGCTGCCCAATAACTCAGAGTGACCGAGAGTTACCTGAATTACATCCAGACTCTCACCCTCCATCCAAATAACTTTAACTGGATGAAAAACAATAAAAATAGAAAGCAAGTGATGCCACAACAGCCAGACTGAAAACAAACAAACAAAACGAAACAACCTTAAACACGGGCAAAGTCATGATACAACCCTGAGGCCACATGCGCAGACTGGCGGAAATAAAAGAGTAAACACACTGAAGGTTCAGCAGAGACCAAGTGAAAGACGAATGAGAAGATGAAGAACACACTTGTACTGAAAATAAAAGGCCAAGACAGATTATTCTATATAACAGAATACAACAAAAATCATGCAAAAAGGAAAAAGATTATAAGAATGTTTTTGTGTAGGACTTAATCTTAAGGAAGCAAATTTTATATTCAAATATGTAATCTTGATATAACTAAAACAACTAGTCATGAAATATTTTTAAAATTATTATTTTACGTCTCTGGTTCTGAAAAAAAATACTTGTGGAAAACTCTGTTGATAATGCTATAAAAGAGATTCTATAAATTTTATTTTGACCTGAGAGTAAAACTGGTTCCAGCCACTGTACAGGACAAAGTATCAATAACTGAACGCAATGGGCAGGGTTGAAATTCAAAGAAATGCAATTACCTCACTTATCTACACCACGCGACTCCAGTCTTATTTTCTTCATACTGTCCTAAACTTATCTGCACAGAAATGGCCATGTCCACAGAGTTGCCCTCAACAATCAACAGTCAAGAAAATGCCACATACACTTAGACCTATTTGATGGAGGCATTTCCTCAGTGAATCAAGTGGAAAACCAAATTAGCCATCAAAATGTCCATCAACAAACATGTGACAGTGAGAATGGGGTTTATACACAGAACTAAATTGTATTCACCTATAATGAGTAATGAATTGTAAAGTTGCAGGACAATGTATGGAACTGGAAATTATTATATTAAGTGAGGGAAAATGCTTAGAAATACAAACATCAATTTTCTCTTTCAAATGCAGATCTTAGTTTCTAATGTTGATGCTTGTGACATACATGAGAATACTATGTATAGAGGCCAAAAATACAAAAGGAACCAAGGAAAGGGCTCAAAGCAGTGTTAATAAAGTGAAGAGGGAACGTAAGAGAACATATGTGATATGAAAGTAGACAAAGAATTAATGAGGCAGAGGACTCTATGGAGAAAGGGGACAAAAGAAACAGAAGACAGACATCAGGGAGGATTAACCAAAACTAAGTATCAATGATAATGGCATAAGCATATCTGCTATGTTCCCAATTAAAGATGCTTTGTAAAAAGGCTTCTACTACACTAGAATATTCTAAATGTCGCATTTAGAAAATTAGGCTAAAACTAGTTTTAATACATTCCTAAAGATACTTGGGCTAAAAGACAATTTTGTGAAGTAGCGGCTTGAAAACAAAAAGATTAAGAACTATTTTCTACATCCAACAATGGAAGAATGATGAATTGCATCCTGAAAGGTCTTTATAACGTAATAATACAGCAATGGATTATTATGTGACAGAAAAATAGCAAGGCCTTAAAAAACACCTACTATGCTTCATGTGAGTGAATGGAACGTGCTAATACCTATACGGAAAGGTTGTACCTATGCTTAAAGTTTCTGTTAATGTGAATGATTTGGCTTCCTATCCAGGGATCTTAGTAGACGGAAGACAGGAATATAGTTTATGTCCTGTTTCAATTTTGTAAACCTACTTGCATTAATTCAAAATATAAATTCGTTTCTGATTGCTGGTACCATAATCTCATTTCATGAATATTTTGCTATTTTTCAAAGAATTATGTAATAAGGGCTTCATCATCATTTTAGGTCACTTAAAATAGTAGAATGGTTAAGGAGATAAACGTCTAATATAAAACAGATCTTTTTTTTATTAATTTCGGTGTAGGTCTAGGAAGGCATCTATGGGACCATTTCCTCTGGATCTTAGGAGCTTACAGGCAACACTGCTTTCTGATATGACTTTGTATATGGTTTCTATATCTTCCACAAAGTAATTAAAAGTCTTTGGCATACATATATATATATATAACGTTAGATAAAAGAAGTTACTATATTACTATTTGTTGAGTTTAGATACAAATGATATATTAGTAGGAACAGGGAACTGTACTTAGCTTTAATTTAAACTGATGTTAAGATTGGAAACTTGTGTTTGCTTGAGGACCAGGCATAAATAACTGACTTCTCTTAGGCACCCACAACAATAAACACCTGGCTACCAGGAGCCCAGCCACAGCAAGCGCTCATGGTAAGTCTGCTCAACTACGCTGACCCCTGTAAGGTAGCTAGGTCTTACAGGCAGGGGAAAGAGGGATGCTCACAGTGACCGAACTGATGCTCACTGTGGTACTCCTCCGAGACAATGGACCACTGGTTATGTGGGTTTTGCTTGTTTGTTGCTTTCCTTTTCTTTCTCGGTAAGAATGGATTCTGCTTTCTGAGAGAAATAAATACTGCCCCACCTAGGTGTCTATTTGGACCCTGATGTTTCACACACTCATGCCTTCTTTTTTTTTTTTTTTTTTTTTTTTTTTTTTTTTTTCAGGACTGTTTTTGGGAGCAAAAAACTCTGGCCTGAAATCCAGTTTCTCTCTTGTATTCTAGCTTTTAGACTCTGAAAGGTTGTCTCCTGTCAAAAGGGAAGAAAACAGCTAGATTTTTACATCTGAATGTAGGAAATTTGTTCCACTTGAGAAGGAAGTGTGTGTTGTTCCATTCACCCAATCAAAGCTGAGGATCATGGAAGATGCTGTGTGAAGAGATGAATTCAATGTCTGTTGAATTGTAATATGCCCGGCACTAAGCATCCTTACAGATCCTAAGCATCCTTACAGATCCTAAGCATCCTTACAGATCCCACCCTAGTAGAAAGCCAACACCATAGCATAGTATGCCTTCCCTCTACTTTAACATCATGCTTTTTTATAGGAACAAAATAATCTCTAATTAAAGTGTTTCATTTATGTAGACATAATCCAAAGACCCTTCCATTCTTCCCCACAAAAGATCAGCTCTGTGCATTGCAGGGACATCTAATCAGTTACAATTTGTGTGATTTGTTTTAAACTCAAAGTTAATTGAATTTACATCATCAACCTGATACATATAAATAGCCATTTTGATGTGAGCTACACATTTCATGGAGCTGATTCACCAGGTGGGACTTCTTGATTTTTTTTTCCCTCTTGCAAAGTTCAATAAACACTTTGGAATTTAGGAGCTAGTAACAAGCTTAATTAAAGTGGAATGGGGGTGGGTACTTAAAAGGAGTTATTTTAAGATGCCTACATTTCTGTAAGCCATTATACCAAGTAATTATGGAAGTTAAAAGAATCTTGCAACCTTAATGTTTACTCGGCTTCTTCATTGTTTCTCCCCCTCTGTCTTCCTCCAAGACTGAAGCTCTTTCAGAAATCTGAAAGGGTTTTGGTTTCACTTGCTTAGCCACTTGAGTATCTTGAACAAACTTTGTCCATTTAAGGATCAAAGGTAAAGCAGACACTCCTGTTGAAAATAAATTCCCAGCATTCATCCACCACCCCCATCATGTGAAGCCCTAGGCTATGCATACTGAAGTTTCGCTTCTCAGTTAACCTCGCTTCAGGGGTGGCTGTATGGGCCAAGGGGATAAGAAGCCTTCTTCTGCCCCTTGTTTCTGTTTGCGATATTGCTTCACCTCAGCTCCAAAAGGCAACAAGCCCAAGAAGACACAGACTGAAACCTCTGAAACCGTAGACCTGAATAAGTAGCCCTCCTCTAAGCTTATTTTAGGCATTTTGTTACCATGCTGTTGTTTATTTTCTTTTAAATGAAAGCTTGATATTTAAATAAAACTTTGAGGAAAGAGGAGATTTAATGATTTCTAGTTCAAAGCGACAATCACATTGAATGACACTTTCCGGGTGCGTAACCTCACACTTTCACTTCTGGATCATGAGGTAAAGGGTGCAGCACAAGCCACTCCCAAGTCCCTCCATACAGGTAGACTTTGATTTGCTAGGAAACTTCTTTGCACCTACAGCCATTTTCACTTTTGAAATAGACTTTCTGGGAAGTGCTACTGCATCCCTGTTTCTGTCTCCTACTTGGCGCATCTAAGGAGGTGCTTTTGCCTTTTCCACACACCTTTGTTCTCTCGCTCCAAAGCAGTGCCACAGGACCCCCAAGCCTTAGCTCTGCCAGAAACCATTTTCCTTTTCCTTTAAGTCTTTTAAGGTCTTTCCTGTCTTCTGGCTGTGCTAACAGCATTTTTTTGTTGTTGTTTGCTCTTCTGTTAGTCTTTTTAGATTTTGTGAGATGTATGAAGAGATCTGGGCTTAAACTACTTAAGTTCTTTCTCTACTCAAAACAAAAAGAGTTAATTGTCAGGTTAGATATGTCTAAATCACGGTCCTTAGGAGAGGATGTATGTTGCAAAATCTTCCTATAATTAAATAATTCAGCACAGCTTGAGTTAGGTCTCCAGGCAAGTTTAGAGTTTTCTTTTCATCAGTCTCTGATTCGTAACATACTGTTTCCTTTCTAGAAGGGAGGGATTCTGGTAACCCTTCTCATTTAATTTGAGTTTAAATGAGTTAACCTCAGGTTACCAGAGTAAATATTTCTCTTTATCCTCCAAGTCAGTGCTGTTAAGTATGTGTGTGTGTGTGTGTGTGTGTGTGTGTTTGTGTGTATGTGTGTGTGTGTGTGTTATGAAGGGCTATGTAGAGGACAGAAAAAGAATACATGGACAGACCACATAACACCTCATCAAACAAAGCAGCTGTTTTCAGTGAGTCTGTATTGAAAAGTAGTCATTAATTATCATAACAATACATGGTTCACCTGATAAAAATTAAAATGAAAGGCAAGAAAAACAGTTTTAAGTCAAGTTTGGGCTTTATTCTTTCTTTTGCACTTCTAACTGTCTATTAACTTATTACCTATGCATTGTCCTTGGAAACTACAGCTAATCTGAGAAACGTTTCACAGCAATCGATGTATGGATGAACGTTACATCCACTTGACATCTCATTATTCCTGCTCTACTGTCCCCAGAAAATTTTGTGTTTCAGCGATAGGTTGCCAGATGGATTCAAATCTAAGATTTGAGGACTGAAAACCACATAGTGAACCGTTCCATGTGACAGTTGGGGGAGTGAGGTCCTTAAGACTCTCCTTTGGGGCAGGATGGGTGACATTTGATCTGCCTGGAATTCTTAGATGACTGTGTCCATTTCTTACTCTCCTGATTTAGGCTCAAGGCCTCTGTCTTTAAGATAATTTTGCAGTGCGGTAAAAGTTCTCATTTGGAGCTCTGAGCTCCCAGCAGCAGATGATTGAAAGCCGACAGAAAAGAGAGCGGTACTTTCTCTGGGCGCTGTCAGTTTAACCGAGACACAGGCCAAGCTGACTGGAACAAGAGACAAGAACAGGCATTGAAACACAGTGGCCTGGCTTTGCCACAAACTGTCTGAGCTGTAGTCTTTCCCTCGGTAGTGCTCACAGGAAGCACCGCATAAGAAATCATTAACATCCCATACTTCTGGGATGGCAGGAAAAGCCAGTTTTAGTTGTTCCCGTCTGTTTTCCATGAGTCTGGACTAACGATGGACTTCGATGTCTGGCTTCTTCTTAGAGAAGGATTGTTCAGACAACACTGATGGCCAAATCTTAAAGATTTACAGAGCTGGTTTTTGCCCTCTACTATGTCTTTTTACATAACAATATATGATTTATATACACATATATGAATATGACATATAAATATATGTATATATAGTGCAATGCTTCTTTCCTTTCTTCGGTATAAGAAGAGCCAAAAGGCCTGATGCCCAAGAATTTATTAATTCCATAGCTCTTGCCTTATGTAGCATAGGAAATAACCTAGCTCCTTGTACTAATAACATGCACTTAATGGTGAAATCCTCACTTAGCTTCTGCTAAGTCTGGTGGGAAACTTTTCTAATATAGTTTGTCCCTAATACCATGGTTTCCCTCCCTGTGGAGCAAACTCAATTTTTCTCTTAGGAAGTTTACATCCCATGTCGGTTGATGGTTCAGACCTGGACTAAAATTTCCCCTTTCACAAGGTTGTCAACCGAGCCTAGGTCACAGCCTGAGAACGCCTTCATTGTCTTCCCTGTTATGGCAATTAGAACCGTACCAGTATAGAAAACACTAGAACTTCCAACACATCTGACTTCGGAGCTGATTTCACTAAATTTAATTTTCTAATGATTCGTTAATAAATGTAAAGCGTGTTCCAAAAGAATCAATTTAGATCTTAGCTGACAGATTTTTAAACATTATTTTTTTAATCAACCATGCTATTAAGTGGAGAATGATTTAAAAAATAATATTTATTCTTTGACAATTTCATGCAGAAATATGAATTTGGATCATATTCACTTCATTGCCCTGTCTTATCTTCCTCCAACTCTTACTGGACCCTTATTTCCCAACCCTTCCTTCCCCAGTTAATATTTATTCCCTCCCTTAGTAGTCAGTAACTACTAATAGCCCCTCCCTCATCCATAAGGAATACATCCTTTACAAGTTAGTTTTGCATTTCATTTTCAAACTCAAAATGCTTCTCAGATATTAAAATGGTGTATCTAGGTAAAGATTTCTTTTCCTCTGATGGCCAAGGCTGCTGTATTATCCTAAGGAACTGTGCTCTGAGGCTGATGTATCTGAACCAGTGGGGTGCTTAACAGAAACTGAACCAGTAAAATTACTGTTAAACTTATCTCTGTAGGACTTTTCTCTATTGAACATTTCAAAGCAGCCTTGTTCTGATCTGTGGGCATGTGTCTCTCACAGCAATTAGGGGCTTGTGATATGAAAGAATGCAAGTGTAATTTTAAAATAATACTAATTTCTATTGCTACCTAGAAATGAGTTTTCTTCCTAAGAACATTTTCATGTGAGTCTGAATAAAAGATGCCCATTGCCTTTTACTTAGGAGAGAAGACATTGCTCCAGTATTCTCAGTGGCAGTCCAAGGCAGCAGTTAGCTGACCTCAGGCCTGAAAAACATTCTTAATCCTGGTACAGGCTTTGAATGGAGCTAAAGCAAAAGTGAAAAAGTTCACACTGGGGTTTTGTTGTGTGTTTCCTGTTTTTAATTGGGTTTGGTTTTGTTTCTAGGTGTTTGTCCCACACTATTCAGTAACAATAAATAGGAAGATGAAGTTAGGTTGGTAGGAAGGTGAGGGTCTGGGAGGATTTGGGGGAGGGGCAAAAGCATGATCAAAATATATTCTATGAAATAAATTAAATGAAAGTATTTCACACTTGGAATTGGAAAATAGTGTCATTTTGCTACTTAGATAATTATGTTATTTAGAACATTAAAGATTTATCATACTGTATAACTAGTCAGAATAAAAATTTTAAGACACCAAGGCCTACATTTTTTAAGTACCAAGTTCCTACAATACAGACCCATGTGCACAGAAAAGAGTAGTGTCAAAAAAGTTTGAAAACAGCTAAGTCAGAAAAACTTAGTTCCGATAGATATACAACACACGCATATGCTCTTTGTAATTTACTATGAACCTTGCTCCAAGTGACCTTGATGTTTCTATTCTGAAAAATAAAATTATATATATATATATATATATATATATATATATATATATATATATATATATATGCTAATTCAATTTTCAGAGTGTCCCGAGGATTTTGTCTCGTCTGTGACAAGTAGACTCCTTGACCAACTAAATTGATCACAACAGAGAAATAAACTCCCTTTGAGTCAGCCAAATTGTTTCTCACCATTTCTCTAGCTAAAATGTACACCATTGATTCCCCTCTATTCCTTTAGCTGAATAATTGAAAAAGAAGAAAAGAAATTATAGAAGACTTTAAGTCGCAGCTGTTTAATATTTCTGGTACTTTTAGAATAAGCGAGGTTTTTTTCTCTGATTATTTTACTCTGTATATCTTATACTAATTCATACCATTTCAGGCTAGTAAACACAGTAGAAAGACATAAAAAAAACTATACTTGAAAGGTCAAGTGCCATCTCTTATAAAACAGCCAAACTGTATACATAATTTTCTATTTGCTGTGCAGTTTACTTCTATTTAGTCGCTTGATTCCTTAACTGTTTCCCTGAGGTGAGTTTGATTACTAGTCTACTGTACTAAGAGGAAAAAATCTTAAAGCTACTTGGCTGAGATTGTGTAAGAAGAACTGAGCTAAGCCTGTCCCAAAGTTTCCACAGTTGCTTTTAGCAGGGACTTACTATTCTTCATTGTATGCAAGATAACCAGTCATTGTTAAATGACACTAGTTACTGTCATTAGAACTTTATACACATCTGATTTATCCCCCAGAAGGACTCTACTGCAGATATACTTACTTTACGACCAAAAATATAGACTTTGAAGTTTGAGAAAATTTGATGAAATTCAAGAATTTTAAAGTTGCAAAAATAATGTGTAAGATTCAGTTATCAGTCAGGAGTTTCTTTTGATTGCACCTTGTAATGCTATCGGGTTTTGATGTGAGAAATGAAGTCTGTTTTAGTTTGCACTTTTCTCTTCTTTTCCAATAAAGTGGATGTGTGCTGGGTACAAGAACTCTACGATTGAATGATGTGTTGAGAACGCACTGAGGAGAATAAGTGACATTCAGTGTGTACTCTGTCTGCAGGGCACTGAGTTACTGAACAGCGTAGGAGCTCACAGCAGCTTTAAGAGATCAAAGGTCTTTGTGAGACTGGAGTAATGGCATGTGGTTAAGAACACAGGCTGAGCAGCATCTAAGGATGTGGTTCACATCCTTAGCCATCAGGGAAATGCAAATCAAAACAACCCTGAGATTCCACCTCACACCAGTCAGATTGGCCAAGATCCAAAACTCAGATGACAGCAGATGCTCGAGAGGATGTGGAGAAAGATGAACACTTCTACACTGTTGGTGGGGTTGTAAACTGGTACAACCCTTCTGGAAATCAGTCTAGCAGTTCCTCAGAAAATTGGACATAGTACTACCTGAAGACCCAGCTATTGCACTTCTGGGCATTTACCCCAGAAACACTCCAATATACAACAAAGACACATGCACCACAATGTTCATAGCAGCCCTATTTATAATAGCCAGAAGCTGGAAAGAACATAGATGTCCTTCAGTACATGAATGGATACAAAAACTGTGGTACATTTACACAATGGAGTACTACTCAGCTATCAGAAACAATGACTTTATGAAATTTTTAAATAAATGGTTGCATCTAGAGAATATCAACCTGAGTGAGGTAACTCAGTCACAAAAGAACAGACATAATATGCAGTCACTGATAATTGGATACTAACCCCAGAAAGCTCTGAACACCCCAGAAACAACTCACAGACTGTGTGAAGTTCAAGAGAGAGAAAAAGAAAAGAAAAGAAAAACCATTATGTTTACTTCTTACAGACCAAGAAAACTTTGACTAATTCCGGGTTACACCCTGTTTTACATGTACTTTATGCTCACTGTAACTAGTAAGATCTTAATGCACACTATCAAACCTTAAAAAAAAAAAAAGCCAAGCAATGACAAAAATGTATTTGTTTACTTTTATGCAAAAACGGCAAAAATGTTTAAAATTTGTACATTTATCTTTGTTTTTTAAAATAAAGTTCTTCAAAAAAAAAAAAAAAAAAAAGAACACAGGCTGCTCTTCCAGAGGATCCCTTTTCAATTCCCAACACCCCTAGGGCAGCTTACAACCATCGAGCTCCAGTCCTAAGGCATTATTGCCTCTTTTGGCCTCCATGAGTACCAGATATGAAAATGGTACACAGAAAAACAGGGAGGGAGAATCACTCATATACATAAAATAAAATAAAATAAAATAAAATAAAATAAAATAAAATAAAATAAAACGCATAGTTGGAAAGGGACATTTGGTATCAGCTCTACAGTAGACTGCTGGAAAAGATATTCTTTTGGGAAATGGTAATACACCATGTCTTCAGAACTTGAGGTTTATGTAGAAGTAGAGAATATGAGAAAACTCTTCATCTAGTCTGAGGCTTAATTTTCTGACTAATAAGATAGAAAATTGCTAGGGCCTCCACATAAAACCAGATACACTGAAACTAATAGAAGAGAAAGTGGGGAAAACCCTAGAGCAAATAGACAGAAGGGAAAATTTCCTCAACAGAACAACAAGGGCTTATGCTCTAAGATCAAGAATTGATAAATGAGACATCATAAAATTGCAAAACTTCTGTAAGGCAAAGGACACTATCAATAAAACAAAATGACCACCAAGAGATTAGGAAAACATTTTTACCAACCATACATTTGAATGAGGGCTAATATCTAATATATACAAAGAACTCAAGAAGATAGACTCTAGAGCATCAAATAATCCTGTTAAAAAATGAGATACAGAGGTAAACAAAGAATTCTCAACTGAGGAATATTGAATGGCCTAGAAGCACCTAAAGAAATGTTCAACATCCTTAGCCATCAGGAAAATGCAAACGAAAACAACCCTGAGATTCTAACTCATACCAGTCAGAATGACTAAGATAAAAAACTTAGGTGACAGCAGATGCTGATAAAGCTGCAAAGAAAGAGGGACACTCCTCCATTGTTAGTGGGATTGTAAGCTGGTGTGACCACTCTGGAAATAAGTCTGGTGTTTCCTCAGAAAATTGGACATAATACCACTTGAGGACCTAGTTATACCACTCCTGGGCATATACCCAAAAGATGCTCCAACATATAACAAAGATAGATGCTCCACTATGTTTATGGCAGCCTTATTTATCATAGCCAGAAACTGGAAAGAACCCAGATGTCCTTCAACAGAGGATACAGAAAATGTGGTACCTATACACAATGGAGTACTACTCAGCTATTAAAAACAATGACTACATAAAATTCTTAGGCAAATGGATGGAACTAAAATATATCGTCCTGAGTGAGGTAACACTGTCACAAAAGAACACTCATGGTATGCACCCATTGATAAGTGGATATTAGCCCGGAAGGTCACAATACCCAAGATAGAATTCACAGACCACATGAAGACCAAGCAGAAGGAAGACCAATATGTGGATTCTTCAGTACTTCTTAAAAGGGAGAACAAAATACTCAAAGGAGGAAATACAGAGAGCAGGGGCTCTGCTCTAGTAATATAGATACATCTGAGCATGCTCGTAGATAACCATCAGACTGAACATGAGACCCTAATGAAGGAGATAGAGAAAGAACTGAAGAAGCTGAAAGGGTCTGCAACCCCATGGTAAGAACAATATTATCAACCAACCAAACCCACCACAGCTCCCAGGGACTAAAACACCAACCAATGAGTTCTCATGGAGAGACATATGGTCTGAAGTACATACTCAGCAGAGGATACTATTTTCTGACATCAATGGGAGGAGAGGTCTTTGGTCCAGTAAAGGCTTGTTTTCCTAGTGTAGGAGAATGACAAGGCACTGAAGTGGGAAATGGTGGTTGGGAGAGGGAGCACCTTTATGGAGGCAATGGGAGGAAAAGGGGGATGAGATTGTGGGAAAGGGATAGCATCTGAAATGTAAATGCATATAGTATCCAATAAAATGTTTTTTCAGAGTAAATATAAAGATATGACTTTAGCTTACTTACCAAATGAAGACTATGGCTGTATATATCAATCTAGCTAATTCCTTCCTGTTAAATTATGACCATTTTTAAATTCTTCATAAAATACAAAACTTACAATACTTACCTTCACTCTCCCACCACACACACACACACACACACACACACACACAAGGTCCAGGAAATCTGGGTAATGACTCTTCACAGCTTCTTCCTTGCTAGTTCAGTCAGTATAGCATGAGACTCTTAATCTAAGGGCCATGGCTTTGGGCCTCCTACTGGGTGCCACCTGTTGCTGTAATTATTAAAATGTGGCTTAACCTTTTATCTCAGCCTAGATCCAGTACCTGAGGGGCCATATGGTACTACAGGGAACTCTAACTTGGTGCTCCAGGCTGCCTCTATGAATTTAGGTGCGGTTCACTCTATGGCCCCTGCTGCTCCTGTTCTGGGTGGTTATGACCACCCCAGCATGTCCCTTTCATGCACTGCCCAGTACAAACATGACACTACAGTCCAGTATCTTATCAAGCAGGCTTATATATTAAATTCTCAAGCCACAAACCCTCTGCACAATAAGCTTACAACCAATGGACAAAGATATAAACTGCCCTTCTATATGAGATAAATAGACCCATATAAATCCTTAGAAATAATAACAACCTTATCAAGCCAGAGATACGCTGAGAGAAACATGCACATCTCCCTCCATCTCCTCCAGAATCTCTTTGTCAATCTCTTACTATCACCTCCTCTTCCACTGTTCCAGCCTCTTTCACTGCCTACCTCTCCACTTTCCAATCATGTATTGCCTTAACATAAACCCAAAATATTAAAGCCTGTACCCACAATGCCACAATCACTCCAACAAGGCCACACCTACTCCAACAAGGCCACACCTACTCCAACAAGACTACAGCTACTCCAACAAGACTACACCTACTCCAACAAGGCCACACCTACTCCAACAAGTCCAGACCTCCAAACAGTGCCACTCCCTGGGCCAAGCATATACCAACCTTCAGATAAGTAGAGCAGCTTGAGCAACTTTCTGCCAATGGTGGCATTGGATGGTCTAGCTGGGGAAGAAGCCCAGGACTCTGAACTGACCCACCCCCAAATCTATACCATCTGTGAGTGAGATGTGTGAAAGGGCCAGTCCCACTGATCCAAATCTTTAGGATCTCCAGGACACAAGGCAAACAGGATAACTGGGAGGAGTTACGAATCCAACACTGATGATGTCACAGAAGCCACAAATTTTGAACCAGACTACTGACACATTGGCAAGTGAAGATGTGTGGACAGAAACTGTGAGATACTACAGCTTCCACAATAAGATGTTCTCTCTCTTCTTTCTCCTCCCTCCCTCTCTCTCCCCCTACCTCCATGTGTGTGTGTGTGTGTGTGTGTGTGTGTGTGTGTGTTATTTTTAGGGCAGGTTGCAAAGGTGAAATGACAAGTCCAGGAGATGAGTAGGACTAGAGTGAATGCTTTGAAACTCACAAAAAATAAAAAAATGTCTTAAATATCCTGTGAGTGTTCTTCATTAGACCCTTGCTCCTTGAGAAATGGGTATTTGAATTGCCTGTTCCTGCTCAGAGTTAGTACAGTTGCTGTGGGAGTAAGGAGAATTATATTTTCAGACTAGATTACAAATCTAAACTACTATAAACTTATTTTTATCAACAATTTTATGTTATTGCATGAGCTTGTGAGAGTTTTTAATCTATGTATTATCGATATATAACTGAATTCTACTTCATTGTGTTTTTATTTAATTAGCCAGATAACTTTAGGCAAATACGAAATGTCCATGACGTCGTCACTAACTCAGCATTGTTGTACTCTCATGACTGGTTATTAAACAGCCTTCCCAGTAAGTTCATGGTAACTCATGACAGTGCTGCACTTCATATGTGAAGACAGATCTTACAGGAATAGCCACTCCACATCTACTGACAAGGGTGGGATGATTGCTTCAGTTCTTCACAATCTGTTTTGTGTCAGGCTTGAAGTATCCTCATTCTCTTATTTCAAAATATCCTCAAGCATCTGATACTAAGTGCGTTGATATTACAGATGCCTTTGTGATGACTATCTGTGACAGTGAATATGCCAGACAAAAGACAAAATGCAATTTTATGGTAAGAAGAGTGGTATGAGAAACACCAAAGTTGATACCTTCACTAGAATAGAGACATAATGGTTTATTATTACATTATCCTACACATTAAATTATATCTTACCAGTGCAATTGACAATAAGGGACCATGGGTCTACTGGGTCACTGATAATGTACATCCCCAAACTGAATTTCATCCTTGTATTAGTGACAGACGTATTTGATTCACCATTGTCCATTTCTTTGTTGTCATCTGTAACGGATTTCATTATACTTTTCTTGCAAATAGAGAATTCTATTAGCATCAGTGACTTACACGGTAGAAGCACTGACTTTTCAAAACACACACTTAGAAAGACAGGGAACTCCACAAGAATGCATGGTATGTCACTTTTGGTCACCTTGAAGCAAGCTATGCGCTGCTGTCCTGACCTTCTTCCTAGCACCCATCACTTTCTCCCTTCTTCCTAGCACCCATCACATCCTCACGGAGCTTACCTGACCTCATTTCTCACACACCCACTCAAAGAAAACCAAAACATTCTCCAGTTACCTACTGGGGGATATTAAAAAGGAAAAGGAAGTTTTCTTTGGTGTCCCTGCTCTGACTCCTGTCTTCTCTATAACAGGCCTTTAATAAAAGCCTCTCTGAGTCTGTAATCAAATGGTCGAGTGACCCTTCAGAATCGCACAGACTTTCTTCTTTTGTTAGAACTCTCTGCCTAGAGTGGAAGCCGTTGCCAGTCAGCAGTCTGTGAGTTTCCTTGGACTGTTTTGGATTGGTTAGGAATTACTTTGTGCAGGCATTATAATATGCAGAGATGTGGTGGCCAGAGATTCACATGCCAGCGGAAATGCAATCCATGGTTAGAAGGAAGCACTTACGAGCTGGCAAAGAAGAAATGACCGCCATCAGGAATAAATGCTTATCATATCAAAGCTTTGGCACACATCCATGCTTAGAAGACTTAATCTAATGAGTTTCATCCACACCTACCAGATGTGATATCGAGAAATTTGCCAGCTGTTTACACAACTATGTACTACTGGAAAGTCTTAGCAATAAATGACATTTTAATTTTAAGTTGATTAAAATTTCATTTTAATGAACAAGAGTGGTTTTTTTTAAAAAAAAAAAAAAGTCTGAAAACTTATTTATCCATTTTGCATGTTTGCCAAGTTGTCGCGGGTGTTTTAAAACCTAACACAATTCATTTGTCACAGGTTTCTAGTATGTCTAATACACAGTGAATCAAATGTAAAATAGAGGTACAAACAGAGACTTGCAGAAGCTATTTGTTAACAAACTCTGTATTCAAAACCCCCAGAGGTGTAGTTTAACTTCTCTGTAGTCTCTGTGAACTTCCTGTTTCACAAAGGTCAGAAGGGAAGTCAGTTTGTTCTTCAGTTATTCGATTGACTTCCTGGGTGCAGCTTAACAAAGTATCTGCTAATTGCATCCTGAAAGGGAAAGGAGACAGTGTTTTTAGATGTTAATACCAGGGAAATTTCATCAGCCAATTGAGAGAAGAGAAAAGATTTAAGGTGAATTGCCTGTTGCCCACAGTTCAAAGAGACCGCAGTGGGTTTGCTTGGAATGACAAAACAAACGTTAAGTGTTGTTTTAAACGTCTGTGGGTGCAGTGCACGTACTCAAGGAAGATCAAAGAATACCTTCCCCCGTGGAAGTGCTGCATGCTTACCTAAAAGAACATGCTAGTCCTAAGAGGAGGCATTCACATTTCATTTTCTCTAATGAGACTCTTTATACTAGGGGATCAAGATTCTTCTCTAGAGTGTCACATCCAGGTGTTGAAATGTGTAATCTCATCATTACAGACTGCAGTGGGGAAGCATCCTTCAGAGGGTGCGTTCTGACTTGTTAGCATTTGAATAGACATTGGAGCAGAGCTATTTAAAGCTTAGGAGTAGAAACTTTGGAGGAGGGGTGGGGAAAGCAACCAGAGGCCAGCAGACACTGTTGGCCTTGCCTTTCCCTCTTTTTTCCATTGTTTGAGAAACCACTAGCTTTTTATGACATTGTTAAATAGCTTTATATTCATGGTGGAATTAGAATGTGCTACTTAACACTAAATATTTTACATTCTCAACTGTACGATTAAATAGTTGTAGAATATCTTATGCCTTAAGGTTTTGTCTAGTATAAACTGGTACTATTGCAATAGAGTTAATATTATTTTAGGCATCACCAGGTCTCTGCTGTGTATAGTGAATCACAAGCCACTCTAGTAGGGCATAGAATAGAACAGGGCCTGTGCATAAGAGATGCCGGCAGCTCCCAGGGAGATGAGTTTAACCTAAAGCATAGCAGGGATCTATGGAAGGTTTTCTGTCTCCAATGAAATAGTAAGCAATAAGGAATGCTTATGACATTTTATGAAGAGGGGAAGACTAATGAAACTTCAAGGAAAATAAAAAGTTGCCTGTAGGATACATTGTCTTTGAGATATTATAAGAAACGATAATGATGCTGTTAACTAGGCAGATCCACCTCCACCTTCATCCAGTCTTTACTTAGCCACTACCACTGCTACTCACTGTTGCTGCCTACAACAGATGCTCTCAGCATTTGCCCTTGCAGCGTCTCTGAAATCCAGCCTACTTTGACACAAACGACCCCCCTCTGTAGGTCACCCCACAACTTCCAACTCCCCACCAGACGTGCTCAGGCCTCAGGCCCAACTGCATCATTCTGAACTGTACTTTTCCCACAGGCCTTTGTGTTCTCTGCTCAAATGCTACTTGCATAACTCCTGCAAGTCCCGGTGCTGTTTTAATCCCCTTGCGGCTAGAGAATAAATGCTAAAAGAACCAAGGCTTGGCTTAACCAAGGCTGTGCCACCACCGGCAGCTTCAAGTCCCTCAATATCCAAACAGGATACCGCACCTCTTTATTGTTCGGTAGACTTCCCAAATTACACAGTTAAGTCACCAGCCCCGTCTTCTTCTTCTTCTTCTTCTTCTTCTTCTTCTTCTTCTTCTTCTTCTTCTTCTTCTTCTTCTTCTTCTTCTTCTTCTTCTTCTTCTTCTTCTTCTTCTTCTTCTTCTTTTTTTTCTAAAGAGGCTTGGGTGCTGCATGAATACTGCCTTTCTTTCCTTGGTTTGTTTGTTTGTTTGTTTTGGGTTTTTTAAAATAATTTTTATTGTATATTCTCTGTATTGACTCTTCAAATTTGAAATGTAAGCCCCACCCTCCTTAACTCTTCATATAACCTACCAACTCTTATCTCACCATGACATCCTTCCATCAAAAGTCCTTAGGAACTTACGACTAAATTCTCTTTTACCATTGGGATTAAAACCTGGTCAATAGGAAAAGCAACTTGGGGAGGAACAGGTTTATTCCATCTTACGTATTACACTTGATCATAAAAGGGAGTAAAGGCAGGAAATCAAGCAGGAACCTAGCATCTTGAGAGGGACAGTGCTTAAGGTAAAAAGGCTTGCTCTCAAAGGCCTGTACAGCCTGCTTTGTTGTCCACCACAGAAACATCTGCCCTGGATTGCACCACCCACCTAGGTTGTACCTTTCCATACCAAGAATTAATTAAAATGCCCTACAGACTTACCTACAGGCCAATCTGAAAGGGGCATTTTATCAATTGAGACTACATTCTCACCAGATGACTCTAACTTGTGTCAAGTTGTCCAAAAAAAAAAAAAAAAAAAAAAAAAAGGCAGTACAGTTTGTCAGCTTGGCATGAAAGAGACTCATCTGAGAGGCAGAAACATCACAGAGAAAACTGATACATGAGATCAGGCTGTAGGCATGTCTTAGGGCATTTTTCGTAATTAGTCATTGATATGGGAAGGCCCAGACCATTGTGGGTGGATCAACCCCTGGACTTGTAGTCTTGAGTTCTGAAAGAAAGCAGACTGGGTGATCCATGAAAAACAAGTCAATAAGCTACGTGGCCTCTACATCAGCTCCTGCCTCCAGATTCCTTCCCTTTTTGAGTTACTCCATTGACTACTTTCAGCTATGAACAATGATATGGACTTGTAAGCAAAACAAACCCCTTTCTCTGCACTTGCTTTTGGTCCCAGTGCTTTCTCACAGCACGGGATATATTCAAAGAAGTTGAAAAACGTAAGTCTTATGAATTATAAGGCTATGAGATGATACATTGCTGAACAAAAGAAAGCCATATAAAAGGACCATATTCTGTTTGATTGCAATCACACAACACTTATGAAAAGATAAAACCATAAAGACAGGAAAAAGATCAATTGGCTTCCAGGGTTTGCAAGAAGGGGAAGAAGATTAGATAGAAACAGAATTTTCAGGCAGTGAAGCTATGCTGCAGGATGCTATAACAGTGTTTGTATCCCTGTCCATCTTCTCACACTGGTCACATTGAGTTTTTCAAAGCACAGAACATCATATCATCTTCCATTTACGTGAACCCTATCCACTCTCAGAAGTCTTCCACATGGCACATTAAAAAGATAGGTCAGTGGGATGAGGTTGATCAAGTTCTTGTTCATACATGCATGAAACAAGCAACGGCATTCATTCCTTAGAATGTAGAACATATGTTAAAATAAAATAATGAAATTAAAGTAAATTACATTAAAATAAAATTTCTATTTTTATTGTAGACATTACTTCTCCACGAGCATCAGGATAATCTTTTTTTCTCTGAAATCTCAACTGAGAGTATTGCTGGTCACCTATTTCATATTTACTATTGTGATATTTCTTTAATGTTAAATTGAAGGATACAAACTTAGTTATTTTCAATGCAATACCTGTCATATTTTCATAATTTCAGTTGAAAATGTCAGAATATAGAATAAATGTTTATTCTGCATCTTCTCACTTAAAAACATTTAAAAAACAATGGAGATTGAGGAAGCAAAATCTTTGAGGAATTGGGAAGAGGTAGATTGAGAATTTATATGTGATCTTAGAATAAAGAGATGGTAAAGTTGGCATTTACTTTTGAATCCTCACTCTTTTGCTACTATTGCTACTCCCTTTAATGGAGGATGTTTGGATTGTCTTAAACTCAGAATCTGTGATGTAAAATATGGTATTAATTTAGTTAACAAACAGGTACCATATGAAAATTAAATCCACATAGCAACCAAAGTGATATAATTTCACTCATATTCTACCCTTTTACCCTGACCACATCTCACACATCCAGCAACACAATATATATACTCAAAAGGTTTTAAGATTTGTAATTTACAAACTATATGAAGGAAATAATAGTAATTTCTAAGTAGGTAGATGATTTAACAAATGTAGTATGTTTTGATGAAGTTGCTCTGGGTTTTGTTGCTGTTGTTGTTTGACTAGGGAAATTAGATTAAAAACTGGTTAGGGACCTTATGGGAAGCAGACATGGAAACAAAGATTATTCTGTATTAGTGTGTAAATTGGGGGCCCTAAGTCAAAGAATTTATATGCGATTAAAAATACTAGCTTCGGAAAGGAATTATCTGTGGCTCAGGAAATGCCTGTCAGTCAAGTGATTGCTGCACCCACATTAAAAGCTTGGTCCTGACCTTATACCACTCACTTTCAATCTAGGTGTGATCATACCAAAATACAACCCCAGGGCTGGAGATGGGAGCAAAGACAAACATCTCCCTTGAGATCCTTGGTGAGCTAGCCTAGGTATAAGAGTGAGCTACAGATTTTGCAAAAGATCTTGTCTCAGAAAATAAGATGGAAAAGTCAACTTGTGGCCATCACATATGTCTGTACTTATGGACACATGCATATATGAATATACACATGCATCTGCCACACAGAGATAAAGTCCTATTAAAATGCTCAATAATATTTAAGCATGTTAATGATAGTACTACAGAGGAGGCGGATTCTGTATGCAGTCTGATGTATCGTTACCAAGAATGAAGACCTGTGTACATATTTCTTCCAGATAAAGAATGCTACCAGCCATCCAGGAATCTTCCTGATGTCACCCTCAAGCACTAACCGTCTCCAAAGGGAAAGCACCAGGAAGTTATTCAGTCCTCAAAACTGTTTAAAGAAAACCCCGTACCTCTTGTTCTTTTTACTTGTTGCCTTCTTCCCTATCTATCACAGTGGGACAATTTCACTGCACAGCTGTGGGTTACAGGATGTTTCTCATTACATTTTATTCCGCTGCAAAAACATATCAAAATCCACTTCATCATCACTAAGTACTTCCTTCCAATTTTGTCCATCATCATAAAGAAACTCTTCTATAGATTCTTTTTTTAATTTATTGAAATTTATTTTATCTGATACATAAAAATACAGAAAATTGTGTATGTTTATGACATGCCATGTGATGCTCTCATAAACATGCATGTCAAATCTTTCCAGGTTAGACGTGTACACTCTGTTTAACACGTCATCTTCTTTCCTCCTTACCTTCAAGTGAAAGTTTACAAAATCTTTCTAGAAGATTATGACTAGTTTGCTTGTCTCTTATTCTTATCCTAGTGTAATTAAGCTGGGCATTGTCACACATACCTTCAATCCCAGAACTTGGTGGAACTCCCTCATCTTGAGGCCAGGTGAGTCTTCAATGCAAAAGCTACATCGTAAAAACCCTGTCTCAAAATGAACAAATGAATGAATGGCTGAAATTAATTACCCATTGATAAGCTTCTCCTCACTGCTGCCTCACTATAATTACCCGTGGCTTTGAATAAGCACACTTTTCTTCTCATATTCAATGAAAACAACTTTTAAGAGATTCTACAAACACAGTACTTGTCTTTCTGTGTTTTGCCTTATTTCACAGAACATAATAATCTTTAGTTCCATCTACGTTTTTGCACACAAAGATATTTCAGTGTTTTCTATGGCCAAATACTATTTCACTGTCCATATAGCTTGTTTCCTTCATCTGCTCTTCAGGTGAATATTTGGCTGGTTCATTTTTAATGTTTATAAATAGTTCATAACTTTTATGAAATGCAGCTGTCTTTTCAACATACTATCTGATTTCTTCATATATATATTCACTGCTAGAATTGTAAGATAGCATTAAGTCCTTTTACTTTAAAGAATCTCTACCTTGCTTCCTGTGATTGTCATATTAATTTACATTTTTCATAAACAGGGTCACAGTGTTTCCTTTTCTGTAAATATATAATTCACTCTACAGATGCATGTATATCTACCGTACATATACATACACATTAAAATATAACTATGGAGCCACAGCTTGCTTGCTCAGAGATATGTCATATATTAATAATCTTGAAGGATCACATAAAAAGGTTTTATAGTATAGATAAAGAAACACATTTTGTCATTGGAGGTAGATAGCACTTAAAAAATTATTTTCGATACTAACTGACTGAGGGAAAGTTGTATATTGGCCTTTCGCTATAATCCAGAGTTCTCAGTTTATTAAATCATTATAAGGAGAGATAAGTCAGAGCATGGTGCTATAACCTTTCTTGAATTCATTTCCAATACAAAACTTACACAATAGAATCCAAAGCACATCAGCCTGAAAGAAAAAGCACTCAAATAAATTAAAAATAGCTTTTTCACCCAGAAATCCAACTGCTGTCTTACACAGAAAGTTATCTGAGTGACAAAAGAAAAACAGCCAAATAAACAAACAAACAGAACAAAATGCATGTAAAGGTATTTGTCAATCAAAATCAAATGTGTTCTGAATGTGGCCATAGACATAGCAAGGTGTGTCAATGAGAAGGGATGCTAAGACCATGTGTTGGTGAAAACACAGCTGGGGTTCTCTTGTTATGTTTTCCAAAAAAGGACACTCGAGTCAGGCAAAACACATCTAGCTAAATCTAACTGGTTGCCAGTCTACAATGCCTGATAACTTTTCTTCATCACAGATATTGACCTAGAGGACAAAAGAAATTAACTGAAGTTTAAATCAAGACCCAATAATCAAGTCTCTTGATTGGCCAGTTTTTCTGGATATAGGCATTTGTACATATGAGTATGTGTGCATGTGTATGCATGCGTGCATAAATGAGTGTGCGTGCTCGTATGTGAGGATGAGTGTGTGTGTGTGTGTGTGTGTGTGTGTGTCTGAGGGAGAAGGAGGGGGAGAGGGAGAGGGAGAGGGAGAGGGAGAGGGGGAGAGGGAGAGGGGGAGAGGGAGAGGGGGAGAGGGAGAGGGAGAGGGAGAGGGAGAGGAAGAGGGAGAGAGGGAGAAGGAGAGAGGGAGAGGGAGAGGGAGAGGGAGAGGGAGAGGGAGAGGGAGAGGGAGAGGAGGCATGCTCATATGCACATGGTTCTCTTATAATTTGCTTTTCTCTAAATGAATAGACAGAAAGTGAATGGTAAAGTATATTGCTTTGAAATTTAAAATATTTTACATTGTGCAAGTAAAATTCATTCCAGGCAATCTTAAATGAATAAAAGGAATTTAAGTCAAACATACTTCAATTCTACCAAGGAAGTTTTAAGCTTAAAGTAATAATAACCATAAGCCCAGAACCACCTACTAGAGATTAGAATTTAGAGGGTTCAAACACAAAAGCCATTCATAAAAAGATTTCTGGGTATTAGCCACTGTTGTTTTTGTACATTTGAAAGAATTTAATAGCCTACTTTATTATTTTTCTGGAGTACAAATGAACTGTTCCAAAAAGATCAATTAAATAATAAGACGGAGAGGCATCTTTTTACTGGTAGAATTTCTTGTGAATTTAGTACATTAAAATTAATTCCCTTGCCATTATTGAAGAAAGAGTTGAGTTCTGTTGGAGTTTTCATTTCTTCTTCTGTAGGAGTAGAATTTTGAGCAGTCAGGTTGAACAATAAAATCTTTGGAAATGCCCAAGAAGTGTTTTATAATACTGTTCTCTTTGTACTGGTTTTAACCAGAAAGAAGAAAAAAAGTTTTGTCTGACTGCTAAAGCTTTTAATTTCACACTGAAGAAGATGAATATTTTTTGTGTTTAGTGTGTGTGTGTATGTGTGTATACATGTGTAATTCTTTGCATGATATAGTCATATTTTAAATGCATACATTTTGCTATAGTTAAAAACAACTACTTCTTACGTTCTCAATCTGGTCCTTTGCTCCTAGGGAGTAAAAAATTTATTTACTTTTCATCTCAATAAATTTTGTGAAGCTATTAAATCAGGCCATAGAGAGTTCATGAAATGGCCTGGAAAATTCCCAGTGTTTCTCAATGAATGTCTGACTATCTCAATGAAACCGAAGATTTCCAGCATGCCTGTCAGCCATGTAAACACTACAGGAAGACAACACAGCACAGGTTCACAGGTTTATAGGCCTCCATCAGTTTTCAAAATGTCAAATGGTCGGGGACTGTTCTTACCGTGAAACTCAAAAGACTAACCCACATACAAAATGATCCACTGTACTTCTACCAAGTGATAAGACTGAGTGTGTGAGCAGTATACAGGGCTGGAACACCAGCCGGCAGACAGCAAGAGGAACTGAATGTTCACAGCACATTGTATGAGCCAGTGACATTTCCTCACCACCCTGAATCCTTCACTGTGATGGGAAATATATTCAGTCTTTGTTCCCTGTTTAAAAAAAAAAAAAAAAAAAAAAAACACTTCTTACTTTTTGAAATGCTTTGTAGACTTTAAATCTCTACATTATAATGTACTCGGTGCAACTTGTTTTGCTTCTACGGATCTGTCTATTGTCACCATGGTGAGGAGAAGAAAAAGTGACCTGCTAGCATGAGCAGAGTGAATAATCTGTTTCCACTTAACAAGCACGCAAGGCAAGTGCAGGTATGGAGTAGACTATTTGTTTGACAGCATCCTCAATGTGTGAAAGCTGTGTAAGATGCTGTGCAGGGTCTTAGGTCCCTCACAACCATCAACCTGTTGAGGGGACTTTGCAGTGTCACCTAGACCTCAGAAGGTGCTTTCATTCCCTTCCTGGTATCTTTCCTCTCCTCCCTTCCCTTTCCTTTTCCTGTCTCTTTCTCTTACTTTCTCTCTTTAGTTCCCTGACACTTTCTCCCAAACCCGGTAATAAATGAACACACACAGGCAGAAATGCAGTCACATTTTCAAGGCAGGACTAAGCACGTCCTGTGATGACATATCATTTTCCCCTTTTCCCTCTGAGAGGACAGCTGTGGTCTTTTCACCAATACTTCCTGATGCGCTCACCAGAGCTTATAAACTGGGTTTCAGACAAAACTCAGTGACTAAGACAAAGTAGACTAAAAATGATTTTGCCATTATTTTTGTCTTCTTTTAAAACTCTAAGGATTTTAAAGACATGAGTCATATCTATACTAATAGAACTAAAAAAAATATTCAGCTGGGTGTGACTTACTTAAAAGAGCCACAACAAAGAGCACAGAACAAGGAAGTAAAAAAGGTATTTTCTTGTTCATACAACCTTCCATCATACTCAGAATTATTGCTTAGAGCCGGAGGGTGGTCAAACCTGATGTCACATTAAATGTCATAATGTACACATGTTTCAAAGAATCACCTTGTATCACATAAATACATACAATTATCAGTTTTCAATGAAATAGAAAATGAAACTTCTTTTCAAAGAAATCCAGTATTTTACTCTCATTCAACCATGAAAAGGTTCTAAAGGGAAAGGGATGGGGAGCACATGATCTCACTTGCAGTTGAATTCTGAATTGTTCTGGGCTTCTTGCAGGTGGACCAAGCTCTACAAGCAAGTGCAGGCGAGAAGCTCTCAGGTTCGACCTACCCCATGCTCCCTCCTTATGTCAAGTCACTCTCATTCTCCATTTTCATCAACTGTGTGTGCTTGCCTATTTCTCAACAGCAACCCAACGCACCTCTTACTGCCTGTTCTCTCTAATGACTTCTTTCAGTAGCTGGGAGGAATGGAAGCCATGAGAACCCACAAGGCTCGACATTTACATTACTTCTGCTTTTCTTATATTTCTGCTGAAAATTCTTGTGATAAGTTCAATCCTTTGTATAGTACAAGCACTACTTGGTTTCTAAGGCACTCTTAATAGTACCCCCAAATTTATATTTATTTATGCATAATTATTTTACAGACAAATAAGTTTAAAAGACTACATGTGGTTTTCAATTTACATGAGTTTAGTCAGAGAGAAAAGCCAGAGGAGGATTCCTAAAGTCTGTGGGACATCAGCCTGTGCTAATGCTGGTCATGTAGTAAGATATTAGCTTGTAGGGTTTACTGCCCAAGTTCTTCTTCCAATTACTTGGAATGCAGGGCATTTGTTCTATCAGCTTTTTAAAGTAGTACTCTTCACATGGGCTGAGTAAACTGACCCTTAGTAGACCTGCACTTTTCAGTCTGTTCCTCCACATCTCCAAGTCAGTACACCTTGCAATATCTTCTTTGTATCAACATTTTCCCACATTTTCAATTACTCTTTTTTATAGGCTTTCAAAACTACCACTAACTTATTCTATCAGGATTTGTTATTTCCCAAGGCAGTATGTGCTAAAAAAAGAAGTATCCAACAACACTCATTTAATATCTTGTTAGTCAAAGAGTCTATGGTGTTTATCAATAGAAGAAAGCTGTTGAATAGAGGATGCAATAAGGATGGAGAGAAAATGTCATTGAATTTCGCTTTCCAACAGAAGGTCAACGCTGAACAGATAACCAAAGAATAAATCACCAGCGGGAAGAAATCAGACAGACAGAAAATGGACTTTTAAGAAGGCAAGTCAACTCATGTCTTCTCATACGTATTTCTCTGCTCTAAGAAATAATATTTGGAATCTAGGGAAGGATATGAATATAGTTGGGCTAGAAGAAATGGCTGTACTGATGTCTACAAAGCAAATCCAGAGCCTAATTGATTAGTCTCATTATGCAGATCTGGAACCTCATCAATAATTAAATTTTTTAATAAAATGTATACTATTTTATTGTAAAAAATAATCTATGGTAATTTTCTTCATACCATTTTTCCTGTTTCATTTATTACCAAATGATATTCTAAGAGCCACAATGCATTGGTAACCTGTCAGAACACAGTCTAAGAATGGAGTCATGTGAGAATTCTTAGTGCTATGAGAAAACTCCAAAAAAAAAAAAAAAAAAAAAAAAAAAAAAAAAAAAAAAAAAAAGTTCTGTGACCTCAGCTTCTTTAAAACACAGAATTTTTCTTGGAATGTTTTTTGTGTGTTCATCTCAGGTACAGCAGATAAGGGTAAGTTTACAGCTACTATTGTTGCTTGTATGCCTCTTTGGAAAAAAAGCATACCTTTGCCACAAGTGTCTTTTACTTGTAATTGAACATCTTACTCGGCAGTTGTCTTAACCCCAGAGTATAAATTGTCTGATGCTCTGAATAAAGTAAACTACTGCATCAGACTTTAATGTGTCTCATTTTTAGGTCACACACTCCTAGGTTCACACCACCAACTAGAGCAATAAACAGAAACCTATAGATAAAATTAATAGCAGAACGTGAACTCAGTAGTGACCATGAAGGAGAAGTAATCACAGGTTCTCCCTCCATGTTGTCTCTTTTCTCTATTTTCATCACAGAATACTCCTCTCAGAACAATCACAATGGCTGCATATTTCATCCTGGGATGTCAGCTATGAAGGAAGGAAAAATTCCTGATCTCAGCTTCAAGTCCAAGGCTCCACATGATGGTCAGACCAGGTGGCATGATCTTCACACAGACAACTGTTGTTCCCTTGGTACCTTTCCATTGTTTCCATTACCAGTAGCTATATTAGGTATACCCCAAATGTGAATTCTTCTGCCTCCATCTGGCATCTTCCCCATAGAATGGAGAAGAGATTTTCATGAAAAATACTCTGGCATTATGCCCATTAAATCATAGCTTTTATGCTTGTAACTAACCATCTGACTGAGCACAGGGACCCTAGTTAGCGTGCATGGGGGGCGGTGAGGAAGATGAAAGAGCTGAAGGGGGTGCGGCCTCATGGGAAGACCAACATTGTCAACCAACCAAATCCTCCACAGCTTCCATGGACTAGAACACCAACCACTGAGCACTCATTGAGAGAACCATGGCTCAACTTTCACATGCAGAGGAGAATAGCAGTGTCTGGCAACAATGTGAGAAGATGTTGCAATATCCTTTTAAACCCAATCACCAATTTGTTGCATTTTCCTCTTCAACCCAAATAAACCCATTCAATGAAAACACAATTCAGTAATTAGGAAAACAAGTTGGGAGTCTATTTTGGGCAGATTCACTATTCTATTCCCCTCCTAGGACTTCCCTTATCACTTGCCATTAACTGTCCTCCTGTTCCAGTTCTTCTTTTTCCTTTCTCTCCTTTGACTCCTCCTCTTCCGTTTTCCTCTCCTTTACCCCACCTCCTCTCCCTGTCCAATTATCTATTGCCTTAACATAAACCTACAAGAAGAGGCCTTTGGTCCAGGGAGGGCACATTTTCCCAGTGTAGGGGAATGTCAAGGCACTAAGGTGGAGATGTTAATTGGGAACTAGTGCATCTTTGTGAAGACAAGTAAAGGGGGTGGGGAAAGGGGTGGGCAAAGTGGATAATAATTCAAATGTAAATACAGGGAGTATCTAATAAAAATTTTAAAAATCATAGCTTTTTTATTATTTATTTTGTACTATATACATATGTAAATAGGCATCCATTTTAAATGAGTCATAGTGTTGAAACGGTATAATAGATTTAAAATATGTATGTATTTATTTAAAGTTTGGCATACCTCTTCATTGTAAATAGCTCCACATTTTGCAAGAGGTGATATGTCCACCAGATGGTATAAAACTTCTTACAGGAATGGTAGTACAAGAAAACTGATCACATTTATTCATAACAGAGTTTAATTTGGATTATTCTTAAAATAAAAATAACATGTGCGTGATTGTCCACTCTGTATATAGGCACACAAATGAAGTATGATGGTCCTTTCCCACCTACTTCATCAGTAGGGTATCATTAATTTGAAAATGGAATGTAGACTGCACAGTATCTGACTCACTTGCATTTCTCTTTTTAAGTAGCATTGCCTTGTACATACCAGATTGTACTTAAGATCAAGTGCTTCGCCATAAAGTCTCAAATAATTTGCCAGAACAGCACCTCCCTGTCTCAGATCCCCATTCAGGACAATTACAATTTTCTTTGTTGAAGTTCATATTAGGAGCTAGATGTTTCTTTATATAAGACTCATGTTTCTCATTATTTCCTCTATGCGTTGGTTGTATCTTATCTGTCTTTTTTGTTCCTACTGAATGAACACAGTATTGTTGCCACTCAATAGGAAACTACTATTTATTGGTAACTCATTTTTAAACTGAAATATAGATCTTTGATCTTAAAATGTATGATATATCTTAAGGATGGAAAAACAAAATTCCATAAAAGAGAAAAGAACAAAGAAAACAAGGAATGCATTAATGGATTTAAAATAGCCTAGCTTAGGTTAGATGATAATAGCATTCTATATTTGCATATAAAATGTAAGGATTTCAATCATGATGTTGTATTAAAAGAGATTTCTGATCAAAGATTTCATCTGTGAAATATAAAAATTAATTCTTTGAACTTCCCTTTGAGATTTGAAGTCATTCATAGTCTTTATTTTTCTATTGATGCTGGTAATAATTTTCAGCTTTTTGTATAAAAATCTATGTCATCTAAATTTCTAAGAAGCAATCACAGAAGTACCTGCTATATCATATTACACTCTTGTTAGCTATAGTTTGAACCTAACCTGGGATAAATGCAGGAACTTCATAGTATGGCTTTCTGTTTATTCCTAATTAAATATCTTTGAAAAGAAAGATCTATAATTTTAATTACTATGTGATGACAACCATAATCTGCTATTTTAAAATAGAAAAATGTAGCATGTATTTGTAAAATGTACTGGATAATAGCACTAATTAACTCAACCTTAGTTCTCATTATTTATAGAAAAAAAATCAACAAAATTTAGTTATGTAGCCTGTATGGTGCCACAGATGATTTACAAATGTTGTTCTGTGAAAGTATAGTGAGTTATATGTCACATAAATTATCAGATGTTGCTGATAACATGTTATATATATCATATATCATATCATATATCATATATCATATATCATATATCATATATCAATCATATATCATATATCATATATCATATATCATATATCATATATCATATATCATATATCATATATCATATACCATATACCATATATCATATAATATATTATATTATATATTATATATTATATATTATATATTATATATTATATATTATATATTATATATTATATATTATATATTATATATTATATATTATATATTATATATTATATATTATATATTATATATTATATATTATATATTATATATTATATATTATATATTATATATTATATATTATATATTATATATTATATATTATATATTATATATTATATATTATATATTATATATTATATATTATATATTATATATTATATATTATATATTATATATTATATATTATATATTATATATTATATATTATATATTATATATTATATATTATATTATATATTATATATTATATATTATATATTATATATTATATATTATATATTATATATTATATATTATATATTATATATTATATATTATATATTATATATTATATATTATATATTATATATTATATATTATATATTATATATTATATATTATATATTATATATTATATATTATATATTATATTATATATTATATATTATATATTATATATTATATATTATATATTATATTATATATTTGGTATTTATACAGATATATACCTATACATAACACACTCACACATATGTCACCAAAGTTAAAGTTCCAAAGAATTCTGTCTTATTTATATATCAGTGATTTCTCATGAGAGTTTTATATACAGTTTCAAGAAAAGAAGCTTTCCCTGTAAAAGTGTCATAGTAATTACAGAACAAAATGAAAGAAACAAAGTCTTTAATTGACCAAAAAAAGAAAAAGAAAAAAGAAAAAACTAAGGTATACAACTGTGATGCTATCTTGGTCTGTAAACTTCTTGCAGTATGCAGTCCTATCTTTCACAGTGAATTTCTGTCTCCACTTCTAAGTAGGAAATTTGTGTTTGCATTAGGTAGACCTTAGTTATATCTTCTTCTAGAGTGAGAGACTGGGGATAAATATCCTCTGGTTCTGTTCTCATCATTCAAACAGCAATTTTTAATGTAAAACAAATGATTGCCATTAGTGTAAACTGTAAATATATTGTTATCCTCATATTTCTGTAGTTTCTAGTAAATGGAGAAATATGTTAAGTAAAACTTACCTACACATGTGGATAGTTCTCTACAGTTAAAAGACATTAATTTTTCTCTCATCTTATTTTCCTAGCCAATAGTCAAGGCTTTGGGGGTTAATGACAGTCACAGCTGTTAAATGACTAGCTTTCTTATTACATGCCAAAATGTCACTAATTCATACTAAATTACTACTATCTTTCCATGAGCACCTATCTCATATTCTGGTTTTCTCTTTTTTGTGTACCACTCCTTTTCTGTAACTAGCCAAATAATTGGGACAGAGTTTTCATACCTTGGGAATACACATCTCACCCCTCAACTAGGAATTTCTGGCACTGAGATCCTGCAACATGAATTCTGCACAAATTAATCTTCCTGACATCCTCTGCTAGAAGTGTATTTCAATAATCAACCTCGATGAAAACGTTAACAGACTTTTTATTATTATGGAAGGAGTCAAAGAAGAAATAACTTTTATTTTTCTTAAAGTCAAATAGAGTAATTCTTGCCATTCATCTGATCAACAACTGCTTGCTCCAACGTGGTCAGGTTGTTAAAGTCAAACATCAAAGCAGCAGATAAGGTACAACCCATAAATTGTTTGCTTATAATTAAAACTGCAAGCATCTTTCGACTTCATAAGATTCAGGATTATAAACGATGCCACTGTTAAACTATTTGCTAAGGTCGAATATTTCATATTGTCCGTAACCATGCTGCTGATTTTATTTCCGTCGTAACTGCCCAGTCAGCATATTTTCGGTGAGTTGGCAGACAGAGAATACTGGATGCAGAGCACTGTACCAAAAGCAACACCTCTGCAGCAAACTCATGCTGAAAAGATTAGTTTCTCATAAGAGTGGCTGGATGACCTCATGGGTGCTCTAGTCTACTCTTTCTAACATGGATTTACCTTGCTTGCATTGACTAATGGAATGATCTTTTTATTTTTCTCTAATCATCATATATAAGTGATAAAAATCACAGGGCAAATTTGGAGCAAGAAATTAAATTGTTAAGTGAACAGTACATATTCTTCCAGATACACAAATTCTGCTTCCAAAAATTTGTAGGCTTCACACACATACACACACACAGACACACACACACACACACACACACACACACACACACACACAGGATGAGATATTTGTTTTATAATTTATAAGTTGATGGAGAAAAAAAATAATGGCAAAAATTTACCTACCTGTTACATTAAGGCATGTATTTTTCTTGCCCCAAACTTATGGAAGTCTCACAAAACAGAATGCATACCTTATCTTTGTTGCCTTATATGACATGTGTTAACCTCCATATGGACATCATCAAAGATGCATGGCAATAAACCTGTTCCATTAACAAGGAAGCATTTGTTAATTACACAACATATATATGTATCTAAAATTTAAGTCTGTCTCTATGAAGCTAACCACATGATCAGAGAAAGTATATTTTTTCTCAAAGTTACATGAACTAACAATCCCATTATGGTTCTACTAAAACAGCAACAAAATCATAAAAAGGCATTAAGTGTAACTTTTACTTTGTTTTGTTTATTTTGTTTTCTTTTCTAAATAGAGTTTATGAAATTAATCAATAAATGTCCTACCATTGAGTTCGATTGACTCAGTAAGTAGTTTTTTATAATTTTTTACTGTAGATATCTTTAACTTTAACATAGAACCCAATTTATAGATTTTTCTCAAAGCAAGAAGTATGCAATTTTGTTTTACAAATATTTATTTTATGTTCACTTTGTACCAGGAGTCATGTTAAATTCACAAATACATGTACTAAATCTCCAAGGGAATTTATAATATTTGTTATAAGTAAATAATTCCAGTAATTTTGTTAATAAGAAATAAATGAGAATATACAGGTATATATTTTGGAAAATGAACTAATTTTGGTCAAAAGAATTACAGTTTAATTCAATTTCTATATACATGATAATCTAATATTTCCATAATGCTGTCTTAAAAGAAACATTAATACATCTGTCCACAGTTTTGTTCTTATATCTAGACTCCCATACATCCACTGGCTTTGATAATACCTCAGTTCACTTGATACTGGTTTTATCATATTTCCACACCCACTCACTTCTTGTGAGCACTAGACTGCAAGTCCATACATCAGAAATGTGTGATTATGATTCTTATGATTCTCTCTCTCTCTCTCTCTCTCTCTCTCTCTCTCTCTCTCTTTCAAGCAATCAGTCCTGTTGTGCTTCTATATCTATTGCACATGTTTGTCATTGTAAAATTTGTCCCTCAGCTCCCTTATACACTATTCCATATATTGAAACACATATCATAGTATCTGACTTTTCTAAAGTGATATTCTCAACTTTTAAAAGTTTGTTGATAAAGCATATGAAGCAAACATACATTCAAATTCAGTTAATGACTCCTTGGATATCATTTGAAATTTGTTCATTCTATTTTAGCTCAATGACAACATCTGTTGGTATATTTTAAGCAGATTAAGGAACAAGTTAGGTAATGCATGTAACAAAATCGCAAATGTGGTTAGCAATCTTAATGTTTATTAATAACCATGTTACTAGCTTATATATGAATACCAATTTCAACACAATTTCAACACAGGCCCTTCTTTAGCTCCACAGCATTAGTTACACTGCTCCTGGGTAACCTGCCCATCTTGGTCCCACTTACATCACCTGCTATGCATTGAACTTATGCCTTTACATAGCACTATATTACAAATGTCCCTGGAGGATTAGTGCATGTATTTATAAATTTAACATGACTCTTGGTACAAAGTGAGCATCTAATAAATATTTGTTAAACACAATTGCACATTTACAAAGTGATCAAGAGGTTTTGGGACATCTTATTAATATACCAAAAGATGAATAAATGAATAAATATGTGCCAATTAACCCTAAATAAAAAATGTTTATGACAGGTGCTATGCTAGATGCATACTAAAGGAAATCCTTGTGATTCTGTGAGGTGATTAATGTCATCTGCAATTTACAGATGAAGACCATGCTAGTAAAAACGATCCTAGCCTCCAAACTAAAATCCCATATAATAAAACAATCTTGAAAAGTAGGAGTGGTGGCAAATGGTTATATCCCAGTACTTTGGAAATGCTTAGGCCATAGTATCACAAATCCAACATTATCCGAGGCTAATTTGGGAATTCTAGTCTCCAAAACTCAAAGAATCAAAACTGGATTATATTTTAAAGCCAAGTTTTTAGAAACACTTATCAATTCTTTTCTATGACCAAACACAAATTATGACCCAAAGTCTGAAAATAGCCTTCAAACTATCTTCTTCCTTTGAACCCATGGACAACTTTGGTCTTAGCATATTCCTAGACTCATATCATTCGTCTTTATAATGGTCATGAGGAAATTCATAGGATAGGAAGGGCTGAGATGTTTATAACATGAATGCCCAAGCTAAGAATATCTGAATAACACAACTTACATTGCACTTCGTAACTACAATACAACTAGCTAATGTGATACCTACTGGGAGCCAGCCCTGGTGAGGGTCTGTTCTCTCAGAGGAGATGGGAGTCAGGCACAATAGTCAGTGTGGAATTTTTGTAGTCAGGGTGCTTATTTATACAGAACTCAGTAGCCAGGCATAGATTCCTGCTGTTCCAAAACATAGATCATATCATCTTTCTCAGAGGACATGTGCTTTTAACTTCCTCTTGGTCATAAGTTCAGTCATCATTGATAAACAGTGAAAAAACAGAATTATCTTTTGCAATCAGCCTCCCTCATCAACCCCGTACCCCAATATTTAAGAATCAAGGGTACTAGACAGAAAGGAAATCTCCTAGGAAGCCTGGCCAGATTGCCATGTTCCAAGCAAGGCATTGCCATCTTTTAATGTTCAGAGTGCTAATTATCATTTGGCTGAAGAAAAATCTGCAGGCCAAACCTGCTGTAGTTGGTATTCAATTTCTGCCATAATATAATGTTTATATCTTATGACTTTACAAAATTTATTTCTATGTCTAATCATGTTATTCTTTTGTTCCTCGGTCATGGGGCACCACAGTGGCGCTGTATGAGATAACTTTTCCATGAAAGGGAGTCTTAATACTTTGTTCTTTTATCATCTATCCTTACCATCCTTTGTCTATCAGTATAATTCTCGATTTAGGGCAGAAATACTTCTAGCCAATCTAATGTTGTTGCTGTGTCTTTTCCTTGAGGACAATCCGCATGTGGCCCATAATCTTATATGCTACAGAGTCGCCTACATGTACAGTAGGAAGAGACTTTTACTTTGCACTGCTGCCAACTTGACTCCTCTAGACCACTGAATCTTGTTTATCATTTTAAATTTACTTTGTTCTGATTATCTTGTTCCTGAGAAAGTACAGGAGCAGATGTTGCAAGAGTATCTTGGAGACACTCATAAGAAAATCCCTGGCATTTGTATTTTGAGACACATCCTTCAGGGTGTAAGGAAGACTTTCAAGTAGGGCCAAATAAGGATATCTCCCTAGAAGCAGGAGGGGGTAGTATGTTCAAGACTTTCCTGGGAAGCATAAAAGCAGTACCACTGGGAGAAAGCATAAAGGATTGATAAGAAAATGTCCATCTATCCAGTTTCCCAAAGTGTAAAAATATTAAAAGCCCCTCATGCATGCAACAAATGGATATGACAAAGAAGTAGAAGACTATATGACAGCAATTGCGTCACTTGGCTTGGCTTTGCTGGATCTCTCTCAGGCAGCTGTGCTGACTTTATGACTTTCATAGTTCCCATTATCTGGCTGTGTCAGACATCAGTTTTTTTTTTTTTTTTTTTTTTTTTTTTTTTTTTTTTTTTTTCATGTGAAATGTAGCTATAAAAGTTACTTGGGTAAGTAATTAATAGCTGGATAAGCAATTTATAAGTGGATATTCCACTGAAATAAAACACTTGATTTCTAAGAACCTCTTATTCATAAAAATGAGAAGTTAATTTTTATATCCTACTTTTGTTAAGACATATTAGCAGAATTATGTTTGAGAAGGCATAGTAGTTAAAGGTTAATGTTACCTAATTGGTAAAAATTATTTTTACGTATTTTTAATTTTCTAACATATCACCCTAATATTTTTTCTCTTTTACCCACGTATCCCTCCCCATTACCCTACAGGTTCATGGCCTCTCTTACATCAACTGTTATTGCATGCATATATGTATACTCATCTATTTTCATTGTAACCTGTTGAGACCATCTAATGCTACATACATATATACTAGGGGCTGAAAGTTTAAAACTGAACAAATTAATGTGTTCTTCCCTGGAAAACATGCCTTTCCCATTTACAACCTTCCTCGATTGGCTATATTTCTTGTGTAGGGTTGAGTCCTCAAAGCTTTTAAGAAATATAATGGAAGTAGTTGTTCTAGCTGGCCTAAAAACTCATTTACAGTATGAAAATTCCATTTTAATTGTTATGGATAACTCATAATAGCAGACAAAGATATAAAAAAAACTTTAATGAACTAAATGGAAAATGAGCACCTAAGCGAGACTTGAAAAGTACGATGTTCAGTTTGCTCACTAAAGGAAGCACATTTTACACTTATTCGATGTTGATCTGCCTTTGCAAGATCCTTTTACACATCTTTGCCCTTCAAGTCTTCGAAGTCACCAATAATTCTGTCTATTATTCTATTTCTGTTATTATCTTGTATTCAAATATTCTCTGCCTTGGGAAGGTTAAAGTAATACCATTTCCAAAGTCTCCTGAATGCTTTCCTTCTACAGGCTCTAAAGACATCTCACTTCCTCTACTTTACTCTTTAGCTCTTCTAACTTCCCTACAAGCTGTCTAGGGCCTCTTAATAGAGCCCCATTTTTTTTCTTAATTCAATGACAATAGAGTCTTTTCTTTACCCACTCTAGTTACACACAGAAATCAGTCTCTGATGATAATGTCCTAAAGTCATATTAACACAGAGAGTTGAGATCACAGTGTGCTTCTGCCTGCATGCTGCATGTAGTTTCAGGCCTAAGTTCATTTTGAATATACTCTATATTTCTCTGGAAGTTGCTGTCTTAATTGGGGTTTCATTTCTGTGAAGGGACAACATGACCAAGGCAACTCCTATAATGAAAACATAATCGGGGCTGACCTACAGTTTCACAAGTTTTGCCCACTATCATCATGATGGGAAGCATGGCAGTATCCAGGCAGACATAGTGCTTGAGGAGCCAAGAGCTCTACATCTTGATCTGCAAGCAGCAGAAGACTGTCTTTTGCAGGCAGCCTGGGGGAAACTATCTTCTTCACTTGTAGGAGCTTGAGCATAGAGGCCTCAAACCCTACCTACACAATGACACACTTCCTCCAACAAGGTCATACATTCTCCAGTTGTGCCACACCTCCTAATAGTGCCACTTTATACATCCTAGCATGAAATCACTTGAATCTAGGGGGGCTGTCTTAGTCAGGGTTTCTATTCCTGCACAAACATCATGACCAAGAAACAAGATGGGAAGTAAAGGTTTATTCAGCTTACACTTGCACATTGCTGTTCATCACCAAAGGAAGTCAGGACTGGAACTCAAGCAGGTCAGGAAGCAGGAGCTGATGCATGGAGAGATGCTTCCCCTGGCTTGCTCAGCTTTCTTTCTTATAGAACCCAGGTCTACCAGTCCAGGGATGGCTCCACCCACAATGGGCTGGGCCCTCCTCCCTTGTTCACTAACTGAGAAAATGCCTTACAGCTGGATCTTATGTAGGCATTTCCTCAACTGAGGCTCCTTTCTCTGTGATAACTCCAGCTTGCTTGTGTCTAGCCAGTACTAAGGCCAAGTGTATTCAAACCACCACAGTTAACTCTCAACTTCCCTTTCTTCCTGAATGATTTTATGACAAAGCCTGTGATGTCTGTTGCAAACACAGTTCTGACAGGCTCTAACTCATCTTTGTCTGAAGGAGCTCAACTGGTTTTTACAGAGGCTACACAAGAGAAGCCTGTCTTTTGAGTATCCAAAAAATATCCACCAGCACAAGATATTGAAAATCTTGGCTACATAAGTCTGAGTTGTTTATTTATAAAAGAGAAAGTGGTGACTTTCTGAAAACATTAAGTAGGAAAGAATAGTAATGGGACAAATCTGAGAGGAGAGGAGTTTAAACCACATGTAGGATACTAACTAAAAACTCGTTCTGAAAGAACTGAGGTAAGGATGATTCTCTTTTCCTCTCAGAAGTCAGTTCAAGGGCACGCAGGCATTAAAATATGTCAATCATGAATAAAACAGTACTGTTGAAAATAGTAAATCACTTAGACATATTCAAAAAAAAAAAAAAAGTCTATGGCTTTCCACCTCTTTCCCACGAATCTAAAATGCAATTCCTCATTATAGCAATACAGTATGTTTCCTTTAAGCTTTTTTACTGAGGTAATACAGAAATGCCAAATATCCCATGTGTCTCCCTTCATGTATTAGTCTTTTAAGCAAGTATATTGGACTAGTTTTGTCCACGAAACCCAAGAAGAATCTGTATATGTTCCCTGGTGCTAATGGCACTGCAAAGCTCTGCATGTCTGTATACTTACTTCTGTTTTGTATATGTATCTATTTATTCAACCCTAGCTCTCTTCATGTTCACTATATAGATGTAACTGGCCTTGAACTCACGAAGATCTACTTGCCTCTGCCTCTGGAGAACTGGGAGTAAGGATATGTGCCATTATGCTGGGCCACAATATTCTTCTTAAGTGGCTCTTTGGTGTGTTGAACATTTATTCAGAGGGTAGCATGTTGGAGCCTTATAGCACTAAGCCCTAATGGAGAAGAGTCTTGTCCCCTAGAGTCCTCCAGACCTGGGTACAGCCTGGAGTGACGAAGACATCTAGATAGTAAGTCACAAAGCCTTTTCTATTAAGTCTAATCTGCCCATATAAAAAAGCAATCATATTAGGGTGAAAAACTAGAATTAATTTAAAAATAGTTTATTTTCTTCCAAAAAAAAATTGTTGTTATAAACACTAACAGGCTCTTGTCTCTACCAACAGAGTCGTCCATGTTCTCAAGGATAATTCACTGACTTCAGTAGGAAAAAAGACACACTGAACTGCTGCTACCCAGTATTTAATGACAGATAAGTGTTTGTAAATTCCCTATAAAATTCACTAACTCTTACATTGACCTATGATGATACTGAGGATCAAGACCTGTTTTACAGTTTTGAGGCACAAAAATAAGCATTGTAAGGTATGCTGTAATTCCAGTTTGGTCTCTGCATCTGTTTTCTTTTTTAAGGTCAGCATTAACATCCCATTCTCTCCGAACATGTGGGTTTATTTTTTTTTCAGAAAAATGAGACTTTTGTTTTTGTTGTTATTGTTGTTCATTCCCAGTGATACAGACAGACCTATTCCAAAATGCACCATTTGTATAAGTCTCTAAAGTTGCAGAAGAAAGTAAGAATTTGCTAATCAACAGAGACCCACCCAGAAAGGCCCCTCATTTATAGGTCGTTAGGTGATAACGGCCAGCTCATAACAGCTACCCCGCCCTACATTAGGGTAAGGCATTGGGGTCAAGAATGGGAGGCTACCCTGTGCTATAATAAGAACTCATTTCATAAAGTGGGTCCCCCAGTGTAGAAAAATGCCAGAACAGGGAGGTGAGAGTAGGTGGGTGGGGGGGGGAGCACCTTACTAGAAGCTGGGGCAGGGGGGAGGGATAGGCGGGTTTCAGAGGGAAACCAGGAAAGGAGATAGCATTTGAAATGTCAATAAATAAAATATCTAATAACAAGTAGAATGTAATCAAGTAAAACCTTTAAAAGCCTAATCACTCTCAAGATGGTATTCTCACTGACTGGGGTTTTGGATGATAGGAGTGCAGGAAGAATGGTGCTGGCAATACGTGTTTGCGAGAGGCCGAATACCGTTCGGTGCGTGAATTGACTGTGTTCAGCGCTGCGGGACGCTTTCAAGTTCATCTCCCGGTGCCTGTTAGCTTTACGGCTAATTGCTCTAGGCCAAGAACGCCTTTGTCTTTCCACACAAGTGATTCTTTCAGAGAAAAGCAAGGAGCACAATTCATAAAGTCACCCGATCAACCAGTTTGGTTAAAATGGCCGCATTTATACTGCCATTCAAGTGACTTCTACAAACATCTTTGTGACTCCCAGTATGAACTTGACCTTGAGAAGCGAAGCCCTTGAGGCTTACCTTGTGCATTGTTTGGCACTGTATCATCTGCCACCCAGACAGCAAAAGGGGCGGCTTGTCCTCCAGCTGTTCCCACATCCTGTTTTCAGGACGATCAAAGATTTCTCACTGCCATTTCGGAGGTGTCCCTTTCTTGCCTGTATTATATCCCGAGAAAGACTGTTTATTTAGACAAGTGTATTTTATAACTCGTCTGTTCAGTAAGTTTGGAACGTGCGAGCATTCTGCCAACATGAAACATTTTACTTTCTCTACTCTCACACAAAAGAAATTACGGCCAGGTCTGCCAACATTGTGTTCTCTGAAAACTTACTGAATAGAAAAGTCTTATTCAATGCCATAGAGAAGAAAGGACACTCAAAAACAACATTTTCAGCTGTGGGACGAAAGCCAGGACAGACCTGAAGCGTTTATTCAAAACAGTGATCCTCTAAGGAGCTCACCTGAGAAAATTCATTTGTTCCAGCAGGGATGTCAATTGAGAGGACCTGTAGCACTTTGGTTTTCTAGTCAAGACTAAGGCCTCTTTGTTAGGAGCAAGGCGTTTCCCTCTCCACCATTCTACAACTACTGCAGAACTATAAGTCAGCTTTACAAAGAGAGCTATGAACCATCCCATGGCATTGAACTCTGTTTCCTGTAGTACCCGCAGATAGAAATTGTCATACTTAACACACTGCAGTCAATTTATCTTAAGGAAGGAGTGTGGTCTTTTTTTTAACAGAAAGTCCTTCAATCACGCTGGGTTACCTGAGAGCTCCTTAGGAATGCAGAATCTCAGGCCTTGATCCCACACTTACTCAATCAGAATCTTGGATGTAACAAAATCAAGGGATTTGTAAATCACATTAAAATTTGAGAAGCCCTAGACTAAACAACTTCATGCTGACTCCTCCAGAGCCTTGTGTGTTCATTGGATCAATGAGTCAGGTTCTTACAGAGGAAGGCTCCTAAATGCATTAATTAATGCAATCAAAACATAAGCAGTTCCCATATGCTAGACCCTCAGTCAGACTGCTCAAAGCATGCGAAAATTTTACTTTAGCAAAGCCCCACTAATAGCCTTAAGCAAATAAAATGCATGCTTTCTACAGAAATGTTGATGTCTTAGTCTTGTTAAGTCTTTGCTGGCTCAGTGCAATATAAGCAGTTGGGAAGCCTGGGTCCCCAATATTCCTTGTAGATGTATTGCACACCACAATATGTCTGAGCGCTTCGCTCGCTCACATAGGTAGATGTTGCTCTTCATGAATAGAGTGAATTTACAAAAGTTTTATAGTCACTATTTTTCTCTGCATATCTGTTTTCAGATCAATCCCTGGGGAAGAAGCATTAAAACATTTAGTTAGCAACAGAGAAAATAAGAAAATAATCGAAAATGTATGCTTTCTAGTGAAGGTAAGTTTTAGGCCGAAAATGTGGCTATATTAACTGACAATTAACTTGTCACCTTATATTCACCTTGAAACTATAAAAGTGCACAGAGATTTATGTGCAAACTATAAGATAAACTAGAAGGGAAAATTCATGATGCCGGTCACCTGCACTTAGAATGTATATGATATTATCCTAATTAATATGCAAATATTAGGTAACATGGTTATTCATTAATAAGTCTCAGTCTGACTTATCTCTAAAGGAATACACGGGTTAGGATATAGAAAAATAATCTCTGCACATACACAAACATAACGGCCTGAGGTTGGTAACTTTAATAGCTGTCAAGGGAAGAATTAGCTATCTATTGGCTATGAATTATTATGATTATTTTTAGTCATTTCTAAATTAGCCTTTATTTCCCAAGATATGCTAAGGGTTGTCTGGAACTTTCTTTAATTGTTGCTTGGATCTTCAGGGATTGTTTTTGAATCGGAAGCTGTGACTTTTGTATTTTAACAAGAGTGTACTAAATGTCTTTAGGCTTTAAGAACACAAGGAACAGCTGTGGAGCCCAGCGAGGCCTTGGTGGGGTCAGGGTGACATAGTTCCTTCCCCGGACAGGGCCCCTCTGTGAGCCTCCATGAGTGTCAATGGCTGCAGTGGCATAAGGATTGGTTGTGGAATAATGGACATATTTTCTGGACCTACTAGCAGTGGAAGACTCTTTCCTTTGAGAAATGTCTTCCAGGTTAACATTAATGACTCCATACTAATCAGACAGCAGAAGTCTTGGCAAAATAGTAACTCTGGGATTCTCAGGACAGCCCTGAGGTCTATGGGAAAGAGCTCTAAGTACACAAGCTTGGAATATATATATTTTTCTCAACTATGCAAAAGTAAGGATGCAGTATGAATTATATGAGGGGCTTCAGGGATCTAAAGGAACTAAATCAGCTATGACATGAGCCAACTTGTTTGAAAATTACTAAGGAAGGAAATAAAGAGATTTAGGGTGTGGTGATCACATGAGATGCATCCAGCTCTTTTTGTTGTTGTTGTTTATGCAGATAGTTTCCTGACTGCAAGATCAGCCATGGACAGATCAAGGTTAGGCTCAGGTGTGGTAGAAATGGTAATTTCAGGGCAGGGTCCTAGCCAACTAGTTTACCTATGCTTAACAAAAGCAGAGGGATCTCTGAATTCTTTTGCAATGTTAAGGAAAAATATAAGCTTACTATCTTCAAAGAATCAAGGTGGTGGTGTTGGGGGGGGGGGTCACAGGATGCTGATTCCTGAAATAATAAGAAGGAAAACCTGGAGGAAATGACTGGATTGATAGGGAAATTAAAAGGCTGGACCTGTATTTTTCGAAAGAGGAACTAACCAGAGAAGTTTTTAGTATAAAGAGAAAGAACTGCTTGGGGAGCTGAGACACAAACACACCCACAGACACATAAGCACACAGACACACAGGCATACAAAGAGAGGGAAGGGAAGGGGGGAGGGGAAGGGGAGGAGAGGGATGGGGTATTGGGAAGAAAGAGGAAGAGAGCCGAACATGGACAGAGAGATCTCTTAGAATAGAAAGCTCTCAGACTGTAGACAGTGAAATCTCCAGAGAGAAAGCAGAACATAGAGACACAGACTGGAAAAGCTGGATCAAGCAGAACACAGTTTGCCAGCTTGGACCCATGATGTGACTTTAGTCATTCATTTCACTGTTCTCAAACACCCTTTCTCTCAGAATCCTTCTCCAAGCAGAGGCTGGTTCTTGGCAAACAAACAAAGAAACAAACAAAGCACATAATATACATCACCCAAACTTGTTAAACACCGTCCAAGTGCCAACTGTCAATGAAATTAGTGGAAAATTGGGGCAATGGCATAAAGGTTGGTTGAGTTTGGTAGTATTACAAGTGTGTCATGTTTGGAGAAGAGGAATTTAAAATTCCATGAACTCAACATTATCCTGAAATATTTTCTCTAGCCATACTAGCTGGTAGACACTGTCATTCTTCAAATCCAAAACTCCATACTTCTTCCAAACCCTGGATGCATTGTTTTATTTTTCATATGAGACTTTTCCAGCCTCTCCTACAGTGAGTTAAGCTTTTATTTCAGGTGTTGAGTGGTGATCAAGTCATGATTTGCCTCTAGATAGCATATCGTAAAAAGCTATCAATGCACCTTACAGCTCAGTGTCTTCCACCAAGATCCTGCCATGCTCTCTGCTGAGTGATGGTGTTTAACATCCTACGTTGATTTTACAAAGCTATTAAATACGCATCCTCATGAGCCAATGTCACTTTTATTGGGCTGGAAGCCCCTGTATTTAGTTCTGTGTATAATTTCCAAACATCTAGCCTTAGAGAACCATGTTAGCAGATACAACACTCTATAATACTAAGGAAAAACTTGAACCCTTGCTCTGGCACCAACCAAGTTCGACATAGGTGTCACAGTTTACTTCTTTGCTTCTACTTCCTAATGATGTGGGGAATGACAGACACTGTAAAGATTAAACAGTGTGGGACTCTGAGGCATTTAGCCTGGCACTTAAAAGTGATAAATGCTTGCCAGTTATATTCTCTACATTGATCATTGTTTTTTATTTAGGCCATATATAAGTAGGGCTGGGGAGATAACTCAGATGGGGAATTATTTGACAGTCAAGAATGACAATCTGAGATTGATTCCCAGAATTCATGTAAAGATGCCAAACATCTTGGGATGCAGGTAAAATTCCAATGCTGGTTAGCAGAGACAGTTGGATCCCTGGGGCTCATGAGCCAGCCAGCCTGGTCTGATAGTCAAGTCTCAGGCTAGTGAGACACATTGTCTTAGGAAACAAAACAAAACAAACAGAAACCAGAGTGGCTTGCTCCTGAAGAACTAAACAAAGGTGGCCTTTCACCTCTACATGAAAGCACATGCTTATATAATTACATACAGACCCAAACTCAGGAAACCACTCATAATAAGTAGTACATTTAAGTAGAGGCAAATTATTTACAAGGAACGAAAGCATCATTTTGTACGGCCACTTGCTCTGATTACTAATTATCCATAGTTAGAAAATAAATGTTAATTTAAAAAATTCAGGAAGTAAGTGATCTTAAAGCAAGATTATTGTATATGTTTAGCACTATAGACCTCAGCAATGCTCCAATCACCCACTGCGAACACTTAGTTTTTATTTTATTTCTCTCCAGTCTGTCTCGGGCCCATGTAAGTGAGTAGTTAAAGTAACAAGCAACCACCATTCAAGCTAAATGAAACCTAAGATGGTCAACTTGAGCACATCAGTAATTCTAGACCTGAAGAGGAAGAGACAGGCAGCTCTCTGTGAAGCCAGTGTCAACCATTTCAACCCAGAGAGCTCCAGGACAGACAGGCCTCAAACAACAACGACAAAATCAATCAAATAAACAAACAAGAAGAGCAAAGTGATGGCCTATAACCTGCTGACTGGAGAAGCTCATTGACTTTGACCTTCCTAATCCCAACACATGCATTTATACTGAGGCCATCTTAATGCATTAATGTACTTGCTGGTCCTTATTTGGCAAGGCTGAACAACAGGACTGTGATAGAAAACCTCTACTCACTCCATACGCAGCAGCAGCACAGATACTCATAGATTCTTTGAAATTGTAGGCTCACGCTTGCATGGTTCCCATTGTGAGCCCATTGCTGACTCTCTATTCCACTTCCCAACACACCACCCAATGACTATCGCTATGAACCCTAGGCTTAGCATTCGGCCTTTTTTCATCAGCAGACATAGAACAGCCTTTGCTCTTATTCTTCTCTATATGTTCGTTTGCATTAAGCTATCCTGAAGATAGGGTGACTGCAAAAAACGGGCACCAACCGAAATATAATTTGTTTTAAGTCAATCATCTAAGGGCATTGTGAAATGAAAGCAATGTGATCTTATTTTTCCACATTATTTTAAGAATGTACAGAAATTGTTTTTCAATCAGTAGTTAGAGGTCCAATTCATTCTCCCCTTAAGAAGCAATGTAGTCATTTTGTTTCTTTCTTTTTTTTTTTTTTTTTTTTTGATTCTCACAGCAATTCTCAGAATAAAGTGTTTGAGAATGACTATATTTCCTGTAGCTAAATAAACTTTCTTCTTTGGTCTTTACATTTCTGCTGATTTTTGCTAATTGATGATCAGGGTGACATTTGGTTTGATTCTGTCTGAGGCATTTAAAATGCACTAGTTCTCAGGTTTATTTTTTCTATTCTTCTTGTTCCTTCTTCCATGAAAAGTGAACTAATTTGCCTGTACTTTTTTTTTATTTATCATCAGGAAAAAATTCATTTCTGAGTACCATACTCTGGTCTTATGTAGAAGAATATTTCTGAATGAATTGGCAATTCTGGCTTCAAGTCCTAGCACCAGAAGTGATAATGTCTTTGCTTTCCAGAATACTTTTTACAGTACAGGACCAAAATAGATTACCACGTAACCTTTCACCAAGAAACTGTTGATGGTATTTTCTTAGTTATAGGGGCTATATAATACTCTCATGGTGATAATTAAACATGATTCCACAATTACGATGGCAAGAAAGGATGTGAGTATTCAATCATCAGAAACAAGCTTTTTCCAACTAATAACGTATCATCGGTTGTCACATTTCATGGTCTAAACAGAGCTAACTGCCATCTTTAATCTCCATGTGACAAAAAACAACAAACAAACAAACAAACAAATAAAACCAAAAAACCCCTGTGATCTTTATAGGTAACTCATCGCCAGAGAAACAATTTACCAATAAACAAAACTCCTATTGGCTTCAGGGAGTCACCATGTCACTGTTGCAGGCTTTGTTGAAGAAATAACTTTTCCCTCACATCACACCTTTCACACAGCCTTCTCGGGAATTCTCTGTGGCTCTGGTGTCCATTTTCGGAAATTCTTCTTTAAGGCACTCTTTCTCTGCTCCTTGGCATCTGAAGTAACAAGAAAATCTATATGACATGGACTTGTCACTAATGGGTGGCCATGCATGATTGTCACTAATGGGTGGTTATGAATGATTCCCCAGAGTTGTTAAAACTTTAGTGAATATCAATGAACTCTAAGGGAGGAACAGCATATATAATCTTTCCCATGAGGGTTTATGCTCTGTGTCCTGCCTCATTATACCACCATCTGATGATGGTCATCATTACATATCAGACTTCACTGCTGTATGGCTTGTGGTTCATAGTCTCAGTCTTGCACAATTTAAAAATTAAGTATCACACTAGGGCTTTAGGAGAAACAACAAACAATAGACAAGAAAGGGAAACCTTTACATTAGCAAACTGATTGTATAGAGAGAATGAATGAGCAAAAATATTCCTATTGACTCTATGATTTTTCATACATTGGGAGATAAACCCATCTGTGTACCTGTAGTATGCTTTAAAAAAAATAAACATTTTAAAAACTCCATTACAGCATTCAGTGATTTACATTTCCTAAGTTTTGTGTCTCCTCCCATGAGGACAATACTAATGAAAGTTCTTCAGTGATATCAGTATAGAGAAAGGAGGCTACTTCCAGAATAGCTACAGAGGGACAGAGGGATGACCTACTCTGGTGATTTCTTAATCTATCTGTTAAGTGAATACATAAACAGATTGCCAAAGTATAAATTGAAAATAATCCAACTCCAACATCCCTAAATACTTGAAGTAGCTGTTGACTCTCCTGGGTTTCTATAGATTCTTTTATCTGCTCATATCCCAGAGGGTCTACAAGTCATAGATTAATTGGCGATTTACTTACTGACCTTAAGATCTCAAGGATAGGGCTTTGCAGAAGACTCAGAAAGCAAACATTGTTTCATTCTATTTCTTTGTTTAAGATGAGTTGTGTTTCCCAAATTTATATGTTGAAGTCTTGACGCCCAATACCTAGAATATGATAACATTTTCAAGATAAGGCTTTTAAATGGGTAGAATAAAATGGGGTTATGTTGGTAAGCAAACCCGGGGGTGGGGGGGCTGGTTTTAGTGAAAGGGAAGGAGGCAGGTTATGACAAGGCAGACAAGAGAGGACAGGAAAAGACCAGACAATGATGGCAACTCGGAAACACGAAAGAATGCTAGCTACTTGTGGCACTGGACTTATACTTCTTATCTCCAGAAGTATGAAGCAACAGTTTTTATTTGTAAGTTTTCCAGTTATTTGCACTTCATTAATGTAGCCTTAGCAAGGAAATGTGATCTTTCCTGTTAAAGGAACAAAGACAGCATTTAATTAACACAGAAATAATGTAGAAATAAAAAAATGAGGTTAGAATGATATGGATAATCTTATGATCAAGCTGAAAATACATGAGACAGACATGCAGTGCCTAAGTTTAGACTAGTCTATGCTCCATGCCTCCCTACTAGGGCATTTAGATGCCTCTGGAATTTTTCAAGTTATGATAGATTTGTCTATTCATTCACATTTGCAACAAAAAATTATGGGTGAGCTCTCACCAAACGTATCTACCATATTATAGCTTAGTATGAAGATGAAATGCAAAATAATCAATAAACAAAATGTACACACCTTATGCATTTCCATTACTGAGTGTGTTGACAAAGTTGCTCTCTGTCCCCAAATTAGTTTAGCGTTTCTGCTGGGATCTGATCTTATCCCTTGCCTTGGCTCACAACAAAACCACCTATCTTTCTTTACCATTCTAGGATTTGTTCCTCCATCCTTGAATTTTTGACAACTTGGTTTATAATAAATCAAGACTCTGAAAGTACACTTACACTTCAAGTTCTGCCTTCCCCGATCCTTTCACAAATGGGAACCTTAGAGCATCTTTTACGTCTTATTCCTCCCTCACACCTACCCAAACGTCTCAGGTGTTGCTGGAATAATTTAATGCCTCTGAAGATGTTCCACACTGTACTACCTAGGATTCTGGAGTCCTCCTGGGCTTACTTCATTTGAGAACTCGTGATTAGAAAGTTTATTGGTTCATCATAATCACCATTTCCTTATTTTTTGCATCTGATCTCTCTGTGGCTGAACTCTCTTGGCTTATGGTCTGCCACCCAAGAGTTTTTTTCATTTACACTTGCATGCTATATATCACATATGATGGTGTAAATCTCTATATATCTCCCTCCTTTTTGAAGTCTCAACTTAAAACATGTTAAAGCTCTTTGCATGTTGTGTTTCTTTCCTTGGTGGTTTTAAATGGTCTACTGTTTTGTATTTGCTCCGCAAACCAAATACTAAACTACATGCGGATGTGACTGCTTTTTTCTTCACTGGCTACTTGTCCTTTAGGTGGGAAAACATCGTGTTCTTTATTCTGGGGGTTTATAATTTTTGGAAGGATGTGTTGGGTAGTGGGCCTCTTCTCATTAAATCAGCATGGTCTGAGTAAGGTCTTTTAATTTCTAGACTCTAGCATTTTTGTACTTTAGACAATTTAATTCTAAAACTTGTTTAATATTTATCACTTTCTCATTAACCCCTGCCCCCCACTCTCATACTTTCATCATTGGGCATATTCTCACAAGATAGGTTTGCTTCATTGAAATATGATCCCCCCCCCCCATCCGTCTCCTCCCTCCATCTGTCGATGTCTCTCCCCCTCGGTGTGTATATGGCGTAAATGTTCATGTGTGTGAATGTTCCTGTGTCCGTTGTGTGTGCATGTGTGCATGTGCATGCCCCTGTGTATAGAGGAGGAAGGTAACATTAGGTGTCCTCCTCTTCCTCTTACCAACTTGATTTTAGAGGCAGGGTTCTCACCGAAGCTTGCACTCACTAATGGGATGGAAAGACTGGACAGTGAGTTCTATAGATCTACCTGTATCACTCTCAGGACTGAGATTACAGATGCTTTCCACAGTATCTGGCCTTTACATGGTGCTGGGGACAGAACTCAGGTCCTCATGCTTGAATACAGTAGTCCATCTCCCTAGTCCTCCTTAGGACTTACTTTTGGTTTTCATGATCTTATGTATTTCTTGTACTTAAGCCAGTTAGCCATAATTTCTCTTCTCAACAACATCTATTTGATTAGAATAATTTCAAACAGCATTTCATGTATGCACACTAGTGAGTGTACGTGTGTGTGTGTGAAGTACTTGAACATATTTTAATATATCCACTTTTTCTTCTACCTACCCTTCCTTTATTCCATTTTTGTTATCCTAACTCGTAACTTAAACTTCATATTGGCAAGTCAAAGTTAAAAGAAAAAAATATATGAAAATAACCTGATGTCTTGAAACCCTTCAGTGAGTGGGAGATTTCCACGCAGCACCCCTCAAATATTGTTATGGCTGCTTTGACCGTGTTCATTCAATGTGCTGTGTTCTTCAGTTCAGGTCGTTCCTTGCTGCTAACATCTGTACACCTAGATGGTATTCCCTTGTCTTCAGCAAAACATGTCTCCACACCTACATGAATAGCACATGAATGCAAATCACGTGCAGGCTTGTTGACATTATCATTGGGAAAGAATGGGCGTTAGTTTTATCTTCTCGGCCATTTTGTACTCATTTCTCCATATGTACATATCCCAAATGTATTTCTGCAACCACAGCCATAGTCTCCTTTAAATTATAGTGATTCACCAGCCCTCAATATCGGGTGTAACAGCTTAAGAGCCTAGCAAATGACCCAAACACTGTTTTTATCTTTCCTACATGCCTACAAGGAAGACAAATTGATGTTGGGATAAAAGCTTGAAAAGTTCCAGTTCCATAGCAGGCATTAATAAACTGTTTACGTGGATATGTTTAAGTTACTTAAAAGGTCGGTGCCATCATGTCTAATTATAGAAGGAGGGTATTAGATGTCTAGAGCTCAGTTTAGCAACATTTTTTTTTTTTTTTTTTTTGCCTCGGTCTTGCTCAAGTTGCCTCTTGAAAAGTGGTATCTTCTTTTGTCCTTTCTCTCCTTCAAGGTTAGTCTTTAGGTTATGATCTCTCACGGGTACGATGGGAAAGGCTGAGAGAGAAAACAGTCAGGACTCTGCACAAAACTGTCTTTGCCTTTGAGATTTCCCCGCTGAAAAAATAGGAAGGAAAATAAACAGAGTATTTCACCTTTGCTCAGAGTCATCTAATATTTTTTACAGATTTAGGGAGAGTGGCACGATTTAAAAGAAGTTTGGAATTCTTTCTTCTGGAAGAAATCTAATAAAAATCCTAAAACCAGTATTTTTTTTTTTTCCTTCAAGCAAGTTTTCATAAAACAGGGTCAACACCTCACATGAATACACATGCATAAAGTGGGAACCAACAGTAAGTTTGCACAGATACCTGGGGATTGCTCTGTTTTCTTTAGCTGTTTGCTTAACTCAAGCCACAACATGTGGTCATTTGGTTTTGTTTGATTTTGTGATTATTGCAGGCTTAAACCACTGGATGAATGCTTTAGGACAAAATTTACCTCCTTCTGTAGCCAATGTAAAAAAATATTTATTTTTTATTTTTTATTTTTTGGTCCTAATTATATTTCTAAAGACCTCTAAACTCTACATTGCAAATATTGCTACCTTAAGTTTCTTACTTTCTGGGAAATATTTAAAAAGTTATCAAGGTAGATTCTTTTTATTCATATTGGAAATAATTTTCTCATATATTTTGATCAATTTCTTCTCCCTGCCACCCCAGAATCCACTGCTTCTCTTTGATTTATCAGAAAGGGACAGGCCTTCAAGAGACAACAACCAAACAGGACAAAATAAAGTACAATAAAACAATGCAAAGGCACAAAAGCCCGCATACCATGTCTGGACAAGGTGACTCAACAGAAGGAAAAGAGTAGGCATGAGTCTAAGGCACATCTACTCCCACAGTTAGGAGTCCCACAAAAACATCAAGCTAATAGCAACAACGCATATTCAGAGGACTTGGTCCAGACCCCTGGAGGCCCTGTGATATGAGCTTTAGCCTCTGTGAGCCCATATACACTATACTTAGATGGAACAGTGGGCCATGTTCTCCTTGTGTCCCTCTGACAAATACAATCATTTTGCCCCATCTCCCTTGGGATTCCTGAGCTTATAGAAGAGAAACCATATGGATAACATTGATTTAGGCCCCCCCCCTCTCTCTCTCTCTCTCTCTCTCTCTCTCTCTCTCTCTCTCTCTCTCCCTGAATAGTTGGGCTGTATGTCTCTGCCTGAACTCCCTCTGCTTTCCAAGGAGACCTTTCTGATGACTACTGAACAAGACATTGCTCTATGAATATAGCAATTTCATTAGGAATCATCTCATTAAAACTTTTAAAGAATAGTTGTGTTTGGCCTTACCTTAGGTCTCTTGGATATCCACTTTCAGGTTCCTGGCCACTCAAGCAGAGTCAGGCATGCATTTCCTCTTGTAGAGTAGAGCCCCATGTTAAATCAAACATTGGTTTGTCTACTCCTACAAGTTTTGGACCATCATTGCTCGAGCACGTCTAATAGGCAGAATAGATTGTAGGCCGAGATTTCACTTTCAGTAGACTATAAAGTAGTAGAACATTGGGACGAAGGCTCCATGCAAGCACAAAACAAACAAACAAACAAACAAACAAACAAACAAATAACACCTCTACTTTCAAGACGTTGTGTGAATATTGTCCTCTGCAATGAGGTCACACTGTCAGCTTGCAGAGATCAACCATCTGCCATAGCAGCAGCCTGAGCTGTTTGGTGATCTCCATGCGATCTCCTCAACCAACACTTCAACCAATGGCCCCTCAGTCCTGCCAATGAGAGACTTGCCTGGTTATGAGAAACGGTTAGTTCAGACTCCATATTCCCCACTACTAAGAGGCCTCACTAGGATCACCTTTCCAGATTCCATGACATTTCCACTGCACTGGCTTTCCAGACTGCCCCCCAAATGCCCCGGAATTCCAGCTGTCTGTACCTGCTGTCTTTTCTTCCATCCCAAAGCCTCCCAGTACCATTCACACTGCCTTAAGTCCACCTGCAAAATCTGCATTATTTAGCTTTCCCAGGCAGATCAATGTGTCCCACCTAGAGCCCTCCTCTATACACATGCAGATTGTAGCTTGAATATAAATTCCCTGATGGCTAATATCTACTTATAAGTGAATCCATTCAGTATCTGTCATCCTCAGTCTGGATGACCTCAGACTTCCTTTTTTTCTAGTTCATTTATTTGCCTGCAAATTTTCTGATGTCTCCTTTTTAGACCACTGAATAAACGCTCCATGGTGTAAATGAACCACATTTTCTTTATGCATTCTTCAGCTGAGGGACATTTAGATCATTTTCAGTTGCTAGCTACTATGAATAAAGCAGCAGTGAGCACAATTGAGCAAGTGTCCTTGTGATAGGATGAAGTATCCTTTGGGTACATGTATAAGAATGGTATAAGTGGGCATTGAGGTAGATCAATTCCCAATTGTCTGAGGAACTTCGTGCTGTATTGATTTTCATAGTGGTTGTACAAGTATTTACTCCCACCAGCAATATAAGTGTTCCCCTTGCCCTGCATCTTAGCCAGATTGAACTGTCATTTGTGTTACTGATCTTAGCCATTCTGACAAATGTAAGATCAAATCTTAAAGTACTTATAATTTGCATTTTCCTGGTGGTTAGGTTGTGTTGAGCATTTCTTTAAGTGTAAGACACATGGAGGGACCCATGGCTCTAGCCACATATGTAGCAGACTATGGCATTGTCTGGCATCAATAGGAGGAGATTGGTCCTGGGAAGGCTTGATGCTCCAGTGTAGGGGAATGCCAGGGCAGGAAAGTGGGAGTGGGTAGGTGGAAACCAGAGCACCCCTCACAGAAGCAGAAGAAGGGTGATGGGATGGGAGGTCCAGAGGGGGAACCAGGAAAGGAGATAACATCTGAAATATAAATACATAAAATATCCAATAAAAAAAAGTGTTTCTCAGCCATTTGAGATTCCTCTCTTGCTCTATGTTAAATAGATTCTTTTTTTGGTATCTAGTTTCTATTTTTCTCTTAAACTATTGGTGTATTTATTTTGAATTTTTAGGATTTATTTTATGTATGTGAGTACACTGTCACTGTCTTTAGACACACCAGAAGAAGGTATTAGATCCCATTACAGGCAGTTGTGAGTCACCATCTGGTTGCTGGGAATTAAACTTAGGACCTCTGGAAGAATGCTCACTGCTTTTTAAGTGCTGAGCCATCTCTCCAGCCCAATATCTAGTTTCTTTAGCTATTTATAAAACCACATGATGTTGTCATACAGACGGATATATCGATCAAGGAAATTAAACTGAAAACCCTGAAATAAATCCACATGTAGAGACACCTAATATTTTTTATAAAGAAAACAGAAATACACATTGGAAAAAGACAGCATTGTCAACAAATGATGCTGGTCAAACTAAGTGTCTACACATCAAAAATGCAAATATATTTATACTTATAATTTTGCATAAAATTTAAGTCCAAATGAATTAAAGACCTCAACAAAAAACCAGAAATACTGAATGTGATAGGAGAGAAAGTGGGAATAACCGTGAACAGATTGGAACAGGAAACAACTTCCTGAACAGAACACAAAAAGCATGGGCCGTAAGATAAAAAATATTAATAAATGGAACCTTATAAAACCGAAAAGCTTCTGTAAGGAAAAGAACAATTATCCTTTACCTTGTTTAAAGGCAACTGGACAAGGAAGCAGCCTATAGAATGAAAAACAATTTTACCACCTTCAATATAATGGAGTACTAATATCAAAGTCAAATTTTTATCTCAATTGCTTTTGCTTAGCTTATTTCATGCAGTATGCTAAAACATGTTGAAAATGCAAATATATTCATACTTATCACTCTGCATAAAACTTAAGTCCAAATGAATCAAAGACCTCAGCATACAACCAGACCCACTGAACCTGAGAGAAGAGAAAGTGGGGGATAACCTTGATCAGATTGGTACAGGAAACAACTTCCTAAACAAAACAGTCTCACATTTCTACAGTGGTCTACCAACCAGCTTTGCTATAAAGTCACAGGACCAATAAGAAAAAAAATATGTTTTTCTACTGCCTTCTTCATCAGAGTTCCCTTGCAAGCACATAATTCCTAATCTTAACTTCAGAGTGTCCTGTGGAAAGATACTATTTTTGGGGTGCTCTACACTGATCTTTGGCTACAATATCTCTAGCTTACCTTATTTGCTTTCCATTTTTATATAAACAACAATAACAACAAAAGCATTATTAGCATTAAAGAGAAAGCATACTTTTCTATTTTGATTTGTTATATTGTATGTTTTCACATTATTTTCCTGTGACTCTGAGTCAACCACTATTCTCAGTGAAACAAATATATAAAAGTAAAGGATCCATTAAAGTCTTCTGATCCTCATGGAGATCAAAATGTATTTGGGGGAAAGAAGGAAGGGGGAGGGAAGGAAGGGGAGAGAAAGAGATGAAAGAGAGAGAGGAGGGGGGTGTGGAGAGAGGGAGGGAAGAAGGAGGAGAGTAAGATGAGAGAGAGGAGAGAGGAGAGAGAAAGAGACAGAGAGAGAGAGAGAGAGAGAGAGAGAGAGAGAGAGAGAGAGAGAGAAGAAAAAGAGGGAGAAAGGGAAGGAGGGGGAGAGAAAGAGATGAGAGAGAGATGAGAGAGGAGAGAGATAGATATTTTGTGATAGAGAGTAATAATAATGATAATATACAGCTAAATATAAATCTTAAGCAATAAAATAGCAAATGTGCGTATATTATTTCTTTATTAATCCTAACTTGACAAAACTTTCAAGATAAGTAGCTATAAGAATTTTTAATGGAAAATACCTCTCTCATTTATTTATTTGGTCAAAGAGAAAAAAATACTCAAAAGCCACAATTTTCTGGTATATATACAATTATCTCTCCTCTTTTGTGTTACTTTTCCTGACTCTCTTTATTTCTTCCATTGTCCCCCAGGGAATGAGGACATTTGTGGTATTTCAGTGACCCTCGTTAGGTTAGATCATATGCAAGCATTATTTAATATTTTTTGACATTGGTGGTATTTCAGTAACCTTTGTTAGGTTAGATTATAGGCAAGCATTAGTTAATGTTTTTTATAAATATTTTGCTTAACAAAAGTTTATTAATGCTTTGCTATCATCAAAAAGACAATTTCATAGTAAAGGAATATCTTGATGCATCACTATGCTGTGGCCTGTGTGTACTATGGTAATGACTAAGAGCAGCATGAAAAGCCAGATACCTGGAAAAAACAGTAGAGAGTATACGAAGAACCTACAGGGTATAGACTGAAAGCAGGTGGACCCAGGGAAATTCTCGTACAACAACAATTAAAAACATAAGACTCTTATTTCAGTGTGTATGAAATCTGCTGTAAGGATTCTCTATGCTTAATTCATTTGATAAATCTTGTTTTTAACTTTTGTAAAAATGTAATTATCAGCAGCAAAAATAAAAAGTTTTCTAAAATAGATTTTTAATACCCTTTTAAAGATTCAGGGAAAGGGTTGCCTGAACCTCGACATAGAGCAAATTTTTATGCTCTGAGATCTATGTGATCTATAAATTTTGTTTTCTGTTTTATAATCTGGTGTTTTTCTTTTATTAAGCAACAGTTTTCTCCAATTTTTTGTTTGTTTGTTTGTTTGTTTGTTTGTTTGTTTGTTTCTTTCGTTCTTTCTTCCTTTCGACATCCTGACCATTCCCCTAAAGAATCCCTCTCCTTTTCTCTTCTGAGAGACTGGGGTTTCCTAGACACCATAAACAATTTTTAATATTAGTAAAATACTGAAAAAATAGAACAAATAAGCATACATATGTAGAAACATGTACACTTTAATGATTTAACCTATTTAACTTTTAAATACATTTTTAATTAAATATTCTCTGCATTTACATTTCTGATGTTATCCCTTTCCCACAATCCCATCCCCCCTCCTCCTCCCATTGCCTCCTGAAGTTGCTCATTTTCCCAACCACCCTCTCCCATCTCAGCACTTTGGAATTCCCCTAAACTAGGATGACGAACCTTCACTGGAACAGTGATATTTTGACATCTTTCTTTCCAATTTGGATATTTTGAACCTCTTTTTGCTCTCTGATTGCTCGGGCTAGTACTTCCAGTACTATATTGAATAGGTAGGAAGAGAGAGGACAGCCATGTCTAGTCCCTGATTTTAGTGGGATTGTTTCAAGTTTTTCATCATTTAGTTTGATGTTGACTACTGGTTTGCTGTATATTGCTTTTACCATGTTTAAATATGAGACTTGAATTCCTGATCTTTCCAAAACTTTTAACATGAAGGGAACAAAAAGTTCTCAATCGAGGAATATCGAATGGCTGAAAAGCATCTAAGGAAGTGCTCGACATCCTTAGCCATTAGAAAAATGCAAATCAAAACAACCCTGAGATTCTACCTCATACCAGTCAAAATGGCTAAGATCAAAAATTCAGATGACTGCAGATGCTGGCGAGGATGTGGAGAAAGAGGAACACTTCTCCACTGTTGGTGGGGTTGTAAACTGGTACAACCACTCTGGAAATCAGTCTGGCAGTTCCTCAGAAAATTGGACATAGTACTACCTGAAGACCCAGTTACTGGACTTCTGGGCATATACCCCAGAGAAGCTCCAAAATACAACAAAGACACATGCACCACAATGTTCATAGCATCCCTATTTATAATAGCCAGAAGCTGGAAAGAACCCAGATGTCCTTCAGAAGATGAATGGATACAAAAATTGTGGTATATTTACAAATGGAGTACTGCCAAAAAAGAAAAAGAAAAAAAAAAAAAAAGAAAAAAGAAAAAAGAAAAGAAAAGAAAAATCATTATGCCTAATCTTTACACAGCAAGAAAACTTTGACATCTTGTTTTACATGTACTTTAAGCTCATTGTAACTAGTAAGATTTTAAGGTATACTATCAAACCTTAAAAAAAATTAAGTACTGACAAAAATGTATTCATATACTTTTATGTAAAAGTGCTTTTAAAATCTGTTTATTTATCTTTGTTTTTTAAAATAAGTTGTTCAATTAAAAAAAAAAGTCTTTGATTTTTTTTCTTTATTCCTTCTTGACCAAGCTATGATTGAGTAGAGCATTGCTAAGGCTTCCACGTGTATGTGGACTTTTTCTTGTTTTTGTTTTTATTAAAGACTGGCCTTAGTCCGTGGTTATCTGATAAGATGGATGGGATTATTTCAATGTTCTTTATATTTTTACGCTTATTTTGTGACTGACTTTATGGTCAGATTTGTAGAAGGTGCCTTGAGATGCTGAGAAGGTATATTCTTTTGTTTTAGGATGTAATATTCTATAGATAACTGTTAAATCCATTTGGTTCATAACTTATTTTAATTTCACTGTGTGTCTGATCAGCCTCTGCTTTTATGATCTGTCGATGAGAGTAGGGTGTTGAGGTCTCCCAATATTATCGTGTGAGGTGCAATATATGTTGTGAGCTTTAGTAGAGTTTCTTTTATGAATGTGGATGCCCTTGTATTTGGAGCATATATGTCCAGGATTGAAAGTTCATCTTGATAGGTTTTTTTCCTGTGATGAGTATGAAGTGTTCTTTTTTATCTTTTTGGATGACTCTTCCTTGAAAATTTATTTAATTGGATATTAGGATAGCTACTCCAGCTTGTTTCTTGGGACCATTTGCTTGGAAAGGTTTTTCACATTTTTTTTTACTCTGATGTAGTGCTTTTGTTGCCGAGATGAGTTTCCTGTATTCAATAAAGTGGCGGATCCTGTTTATGTATCAAGTTGGACAGTCTATGACTTTTTATTGGGGAATTGAGTCCATTGAAGTTAAGAGATATTAAGGAAGAGTGATTGTTGTTTCCTGTTATTTTTGGTGTTAGAGGTATAATTTTTTTGTGCTTTTATTTCTGGGGTTTGTTGCAAGAAGATTAGTTTCTTGATTTTCCCAAGATAAAGTTTCCCTTTTTGTGGTAGAGTTTTACATCTATTATCCTTTTTAGGGCTGGATTTGTGGACACATATTGTTTAAATTTGTTTTTGTCCTAGAATATCTTGTTTTTTCCATCTATGGTAATTGAAAGTTTTGCTGGATATAATAATCTGGGCTGGCCACTCTCCCCCTACCTATTCAACATAGTACTGGAAGTCCTGGCTGGAGCAATTAAACAGCAAAAGGAGATCAAGGGGATACAAATCAGAAAGGAAGAGATAAAAACATCACTCTTTGCCGATGACATGATAGTGTACTTAAGTGACCCCAAAAATTCCACCAGAGAACTCCTACAGCTGATAAACAAGTTCAGCAAAGTGGCTGGATACAAAATTAACTCAAACAAATCAGTAGCCTTCCTATACTCAAAGGACAAACATGTGGAGAAAGAAATTAGGGAAAACGTACCCTTCACAATCGTCACAAAAACTATGAAATACCTTGGTGTGACTCTAACTAAGCAAGTGAAGGACCTGTACGACAAGAATTTCAAACCTCTAAAGAAGGAAATTGAGGAGTATCTCAGAAAATGGAAAGATCTCCCTTGCTCATGGATTGGAAAGATCAACATTTTAAAAATATCCATCCTACCAAAAGCAATCTACAGATTCAACGCAATCCCTATCAAAATTCCATCACAGTTCTTCATGGAATTGAAAGATCAATGTGCAATTTCATATGGAACAACACAAACCCAGAATAGCGAAATCCATCCTCAACAACAAGAAAACATCTGCGGGAATCAATATCCCTGACCTCAAGCTATATATTACAAGGCAATTGTGCTGAAAACTGCATGGCACTGGTACAGAAATAGGCATGTGGATCAATGGAATAGAATAGAAGATCCAGAAATGAGCCCTCATGTATATGGTCACCTGGTTTTTGACAAAGGAGCCATAAACATTCAATGGAAAAAGGACAGCCTATTCAACAAATGGTGCTGGTCCAACTGGCACTCAGCATGCAAAAGAATGAAAATAGACCCGTTCTTATCTCCTTGTACAAAGCTCAAGTGTAAGTGGATCAAAGATCTCCACATTAAACCAGATACACTGAAACTATTAGATGAGAAAATAGGGAAAACTTTAGAATATATTAGCACAGGAAAAAATTTTCTGAACAAAACACCCATGGCTCAAGCTCTAAGGTCAAAGATTAACAAATGGGACTTAATGAGATTGCAAAGTTTCTGTAAGGCTAAGGACATTGTCAAGAAAACAAAGCGGCAGCCAACAGAATGGTAAAAGATTTTTACCAACTCCACATCAGATAGAGGCCTAATATCTAAGGTATACAAAGAACTCAAAAAGTTAGACACCAGAGAATCAAATAACCCTACTAAAAATGGGGTACAGGGCTAAACAAAACATTCTCAGTAGAGGAATATCGAGTGTCTGAGAAATATCTGAGGAAGTGCTAGACATCCTTAGCCATCAGGGAAATGCAAATCAAAACAACCCTGAGATTCCAGTCAGATTGGCCAAGATCCAAAACTCAGATGACAACAGATGCTGGCGAGGTTGCTGAGAAGAAGGAATACTTCTCCACTGTTGGTGGGGTTTCAAACTAATGCAACCACTCTGGAAATCAGTCTGGCGATACCTCAGAAAATTGGACATAATACTACCTGAAGACCCAGCTATTCCACTTCTGGGCATATACCCCAGAGACACCTTAGTACACAACAAAGATATATGCACCACAATGTTCATAGCAGCTCTATTTATAATAGCCAGAAGCTGGAAAGAACCCAGATGTCCTTCAGAAGATGATTGATACAAAAATTGTGGTACATTTACACAATGGAATACTACGCAGCCACCAGAAACAATGACTTGACCAAATTCTTAAGAATGTGGCTGCATCTAGAGAATATCATTCTGAGTGAGATAACCCAGTCACAAAAGAACAGACATAATATGCAGTCACTGATAGTGGGATGCTAACCCCAGAGGCTCACACTGCCCCAGAAACCACTCACAGACTGTATGAAGTCCAAGAAATAAAGAAAACAAAACAAAACAAAACAAAAAATTTTTACGCAACAAGAAAACTTTGACTATTTCCATGTTACATTTTGTTTTACATGTACTTTATGCATATTGTAACTATTATGTTTTCAAGGCATACTATCAAACCTTTAAAAAAATCAAATACTGACTAAAAAATATATTTATATAGTTTTATGTAAAAAATATTTTAAAATCTAAAAAAAGTACTGACAAAAATGTATTGTATAATTTTATGCAAAAAATGCTTAAAATCTGTACAATTATTTTTGTTTTGTTAAATAGAGTTGTTAAAAAAACAATAATCTGGGCTGGCATTTGTGTTCTCTTAGGGTATGCATAATATCTGTCCAGGATCTTTTAGCTTTCATAGTCTCTGTTGAGAAGTCAAGTGTAATTCTGATTGCTCTGCCTTTATATTTTACCTGTTCTTTTTCCCTTACTGCTTTTAGTATTCTTCCTTTGTTTTGAGCATTTGTTGTTTTGACTATTATTTGTCAGGAAGAATTCTTTTCTGATCCAGTCTATTTAGGGTTTTATAGGCTTTTTGTATTTATTTGTAAGTTAGGGAAATTTTCTCCTATAATTTTGTTGAAGATATTTACTGTGCCTTTTAGTTGGGAGTCTTCACTCTCTTATACCCCTATTATCCTTAGGCTTGGTCTTCTCACTGTGTCCTGGACTTCCTGGATGTATTTGGTTAGAATCTTTTTTAATTCTTGCATTGTTCTCTGATTGTTGTATCAATGATTTCTATGGTATCTTCTGCTCCTGAGATTCTCTCTTCCATCTCTTGAATTCTGTTAGTGATGCTTGTATCTATTACTCCTGATGTCTTTCCTAAGTTTTCCAACTTCAAGGTTGTCTCTTTTGATTTTTTTCATTGTTTCTATTTCTGTTTTCAGTTCCTTCACCTGTTTGTTTGTGCTTTTCCTTAGCTCTTGAAGTGATTTTTGCATTTCCCCTTTAAGGGCCTCAACTCCTTTGCATGTGCTCTTCTGGCTTTCCTGTACTTCTTTAAGTGTTATTTATGTGCTTCTCAAGTATCTCCATAATCATCATGAGGTATGATCTTAAGTCTAAATCTTGCTTTTCTGGTGTGTTGGGATATCCACTATTTTCTGTGGTAGTAGAACTGGGCTCTGATGTTGCCAGATTGTTTTGTTTTCTATTTCTTAGATACTTGCACTTGCCTTTTGCCATCTTGTTATAGCTGATGCTAGGTGATCTTCTTTTTTTTTTTTTTTTTTTTTTTTTTTTTTTTTTTTTAACTGGGGCTTGTCTCTCCTGTGGGTCTGTGTGCTAGTTGTCTCAAGAGAGGCATTGTTGCTGGTTGTTTGCCTCTCTGGGTAGACTATGAATTTAGATGGCAGTGCCCAGTCCTGATTCAACTGGGCTGGCTCTGCCCTTGGACCCAAAGTGTCTGTTTCCAGTCTTTACTGCCACCTACTCCCTGAGAGTTCCAGGTGGCCTCTCCTAGGATAGACAGTAGGTAGGGAATGTGGACTCATCCCTGTGCTCAGGAGTGAGAACTTTCCTGTGGCTCTTCTGAGAGCCCAGCAACCTACTGGAGCCCACCAGTTTTGATGCAATTGGTCCTATTTAATTTTCTAATCTTGCAAATAAAGCAAAATAATGCAGTAGATGTGTGTATGTGTATGAGTATGTATGTGTTTGTGTCTGTGTGTATGTGTGTGTATGTGTATATATGTATGTATGTATGTATGTGTATGAGTATATATGTATGTACATTTGTGTGTCTGTGTTTGTATGTATGTGTGTGTATGTATGTGTGTGTCTATGTATGTGTATGTATGTATATATGTGTATATATTTGTATGTGTCTAGATGTATGCAAGTATGTATCTGTGTATGTATCTCTGTGTGTATTACTGATGACTGAATCCAGGATTTCACTCATACTACTCAAGTTTTCATCACTGAGCTACAGTATGAACAATTTCAAAATCAAAATAATTTGAATTTTCTGTTCAAATCACACATTATGTTTATCATAAAAGATACCCTTGTTTTTTTTTTTTTTTTAATAGTCATTTTTGGTCTAGAGAAGTAAGCCATTTGTCAATGTGACACAAGTATTGCTGTATGTTTACATTAAGAACAATATTATAAGATAATGCAATGTAATATAATATAGACATACACAAGTGAAGCAAGGTATGATTTTTTTTAAAGAAAAGTCTATTGTCATTTGGGACATTTAAATTGATATGTAAAGGCACGGGATTACATGTAAAAAAAGGAAATAAATAAGATAAAAAATATCTCAAAATGTGTCTAGGTAAAGCAGAACGTGAAACTCCGTCCAAACCATTAATGTGAGTCGCTTAGCAGTTGACTTCAGCTCTCCTAAAACTCATCTGTCATTAGTTTCTGCAATACTGCATCTCTACTAATCCTATTTGTTTTTTTTTTTAAAGATGTTTCTTTTAAAAAAAAGTTTTGAAATTTTTTCTCAATTTGCATTCAAAGTCTTGAAACCAATCTTTTTCTAAAACAGTTTTTCCTGTTAACTAGTCCTGCTGCCATTTCATTTTTTAAGTTAAAATATAGACACGTATCTTACATTTCTAAAGAGGCATTAAAGAACCATTTGTGCAGCCAGCTACAGAAGTGCTTCACACTGAAATCTGCGGAAGGGAAAGAGAACTGTAGAAGTTATAGTCAGATATCTTTCTTTTCCATCATTTCTGCCATCATCAATAGCTTAAGGAGAAAACCTTTAACTCAGATTAAAAATATCAAATGTTTTACTAGGTGACAGTAAGTGTAGTGAAATCACAATGCTAAATTATTTCATTGCCTACTTTACCATTCTGACGAATACTTCTCCTATTTGTGGCATCAAGATTCAATATAAGAAAATGCAAATAGTTGGTGATCAGTTGTGACAGTTGGACAATTTTATCCTTTCCAATCCTCGAAACGTAGAGACCGTATTCAGAAAACATAGGGAAATGCAGTCCTACCTTAAGTTTCACTTGTCTGTATACAAGTCTATGCTAACATTATATATTTTGATTCTACTTTGTTAGAAAGCACAGTTTTACTGGAATGGTGACTTAAGAATGTTTCATGTCACTGAAATGTAAATTGATTTAACTACTAGTCAAACAACCTCATAAAACTCTCTGCGATAAGACTCCATAAAACTTAGTCAGCAGTATAAGATAACAAAAATTCTTCTTAATGTAATTACAAGATGGGCATTGTATTTCTGAATGAAACAGTTTTATATTGAAGTTATTTCATATTAAAGAATCAAAATTAAGATGGGTACATCTTGCGACAAGTCCACTATAGAGGAGTATTCAACAAATCTTATTCTCAAGATAGTCCTTTGTTAAAATAAAAATATTTGCACATCTATTTGATCCATGTCATACAGAATGGAGGGCATCTGGCCATTTGAATCAGTATAAATTGTCCAACAACTCTTGTCTAAAGAGAAAGCTCATCAAATCCAATGCTTATTTTGTTTTGGAGCTAAACAATTGTTCCAGACTGTAATCATAAAATCCACATTTGTCTTATCAAACAAACAAAAGCAAATCAGTGAAGAAAACTTACTTTGTATAGTAATTGCCATGGGGATTAGCATTTCAGTGGATCAGATTTCCTAAACCTCCTTATCATGATAACAGTTTCTGCAGCGAGGTGACACACCACATGCATAAATTATCTAAAGCTGGAGATAAGCAGAGGCCATTTGGGGACTCTGAGAGCAATATAAATAGATAGGATCCTTAGGAGAGACAGGCCCTTCCAAGCCTCCCAAGGATTAGCAGTGTGAGTGCTGACTCCTTTGCTCTGCTTAGCTGTGATTTATTATCAGACAGTAAGGGAGACTGCCTGATAATTCAGTGGCTTAATGGCTATACCTTTATCTGGAGGTCATAATTAAGCTTGCTTGTTCAGGCTGAGAACAAGCACCTAGCTGTGCTTTAGTCCTACCTATCACATTTGATGTCAGGCATATAACAGAGTGAAAACATGGCTAAATATGGTGGGTAGTCATGTCATTCAAATGTGTAGAGGTTACTTATCCCTAACCAGGGTGCATCAAATTGTGAAGAAAACCAACATTCTCAGGTGAGAAGCTGTGGTGTGGTCTGGAGTTTAAAATGTCAGGTGGCTTTGGTCCTCGGTGCTTGGGCTTCAAATCAATTTGAATATAAACCAAAAATGAAGAAATTCTCTTACACTATTTTCAATTAAAATTTAAAAATATACCTATTAAAAGAAAAAATGATGCTTTTTTATTGATCTCACAATTGAAGTGTCTTACCAAATATCACTGTCTCTTTGGAAGTAATAGTACCTATACACCTTGATTGAAGTGAACCTAATAAACCTAGTTAGTGTAGAATTCCTGACGGAAGTATGATTTGCTTTGAGAAGTATCTGAACTATTCCACACTTTAATAAGGTATATCTTATCACTTTAAGGTGCTCAACCTAATTTGAACTAACTTCCAAATACTTCCTGAAGATAGTCATGTAAGATCCAATTTTGTGTATGGATTTTGGACTTAGCAGTTCTGGTTTAGATCAAATGGTGCACATGATAAAACACCAGGCAAGTTGGGACTTCTATGCTGTAATGAATATACCAATAGGAATTCACACATTTCTTCATTATGCAAAATTACATAATATTTTCTAGTCAGAGGCATCACTAATTAGAAGTAGAGTAAGAAACACAATGTAGTATTTGACTTCAGGCTTGTTACTTCATATTAGCTTTTAAAGCTAAATAAGAGAACTCCTTTATTTAATATTAACATAAATCAATTTTTTTGAAAATTTAAAAATAAGAACTTCTGCTATTATTTACTGAATTCATATAAACCAGATGAATTTATAGGCTGTCAGATGATATGGGTTCAAATCACAGTTCTCTCATGAGCTAAATGATCACATGCAGATCCTGTAATCTTGGTAAGAGTTTAGTCTTTCTTATTGAAAGAAAGGCAATGGAAATAGTATACTTATATTGTGATGTCCTGAAAGAAGTCCTCACATACTCATTAGTGTACACTTCACAGTGAATTCTACCTCAGACAATTCTTCAACTTCTCTATTTATCTTTACCCAACCAAGAACTTGAGGTTGATTTAAAAAGTGTGGAATGCTAGGTATTAAGAATGAACCTATAGATACTGTATTCAAGAGAAGATTTAAAGGTAACAGATAACTCTTTTGCGATATCCTTTTCAACCCAAATAGCTAATTCATTGTAATATCCTTTTCAACCCAAATAAACCCATTCAATGAAAACACAACTCAGTAATTAGGAAAACAAGCTGGGAGTCTATTTTGGGCAGACTTGCCACTACACTCTATTCCCTCTATTCCCCTCCTAGGAGATTCTTTCTCACTTGCCTTTAGCAGTTCTTCTCTTCCTGTTCCTCCTCCGCTCCTTCTTCTCCTCTGACTCCTCCTCTTCCCTTTACTCCCTGAATCCTCCTGTTCCATTTCCTCTCCCTTTTTTCACCTCCTCTCCCTGTCCAATCATGTATTGGCCTGACATAAATCTACATAACTCAACCACAGTATCTATTCACACTGTAGAATGTGATCTTGGGAAAGCTGCTTTTGGTGGTGTAGATCCTTTATTTTTCCTGCCAAAAACTCTGCTCGTGATCTTCCAGAAAAACTTACAACAAAAACATGTGTATATGTTAATATGTGTGTGTTATAGTAAATATGAATATACATCTACTTCTAAATGTAAAGTTTTATACTCAATATTTTAAGGAATTACCCATATCTTTGGTAAAGATAACATTATATAACTATTCACATAATATGCTATGCTTTTAATTTAAGGATTGTAAATCATGCAATGGAATTACTGAGTGGTGGTATATAAGTATTACCTTCAAAACCCAAATTCAATAGAGAATTTCAGTATGTAAAAAGTTCGTGTTATCTTTGTCAATATTAAAGAACTGAACAAACAAAATAAAACAAAACTCTAGAGTTTCCATAGGTATCCACAACTTCATTAAGTATCCATGAGATGGGCCTGAACTTTCCAAATCTCTGAAGAACCAAGGCTGTACTCCAAGAAGTGGTCTGAACCTTGATAAGAAGCAAAGTTTCCACCAGCTGACTGTTTGGGGTCCTCTAAAGTTTGCATGCTGGAGGCTAGACTTCAATGCAATAGGATAAAAAGTTTAGGGTTTTGATTGGATCAAGAAAGCTCCACAGCTTTGAAGAGATTACTTTCACAATTTCATGAAAGAGCCATGAGGGTGGGGTGGTATCTTTTTAATCCTTCATTCATACAAGGGCACAAAAGTTGTTTACATCTCAAGTAGAACACCCTCGTCAGATATCTAGTTCTCTCATCTTGAACATCCTTTGAAAAAGGTTGATTTTATTCTTTCTAACTATGTGTATATGTATGTAGCTATGTCCTTGTGCATGTTAATGCCATGAAGGCCAGAGACAACGGAACCCTCAGAGTGAAGTTACAGATGTTAGTGAGCTGTTTAAGAGCTGGGTATTGAATTAGAGTCCTCTGAAAGAATAGTGCATGATCTTAACCATTGAGCTGTATCTTCACCTCTAAGGACTTATCTTGAGCATTTTCAGGGAGTATAATTTTCAAATAAAGGCTTTCTGGATGTCACTGCTAAGTCTCGTTTTTTTCTTTTCAGTTCCAATTTGCTAGTAATGTTCTTGTGGTTATATCCATAGGATAACATATCTTAAATGTCTTTGAATACCTGAGTTAGTATAACACCATTTCACATGCTATTTCTCTGCTTAAGGCAAATTCATAGCACTAAGTCTACAAAGCAATTAGGAAAGAATGGTGGGATGGAACACTGCTATTAACAACCTGTGAGACTCTATGATTCTGATGCACAACCATGTTTATAAATCAATGCCTTATCAACAAATTGTGAGATAGCTATACTTTTCTTCATTTGGTTAGTGAAAGTTTTGTTGTTGGCTCTCATAAACAAAACTTCAGACTTACATGGATTTTCATGAATTATTCTGTTATAAGTAACAATATAAATTTAATTTTACATGTTTATTATCATTTTATTGTTTTCCTATTGCCCTCTGAGGTGGCATTTTTTTTAACCATCCTACCATATTCCTATTGAGCTGCTTCCTGTTACTTATATATTAGAAGTAAGAGTTTATTGACAGTGTTTCCATTATCACATACAAACATTTAATAGCTGTCATTTATGTTTAAAATTAATTTTAAATGAAGTATTTTTCTTACATTATAAAATAAATCCAGATGAGAAGCTGTGGGATTAGGTTGGAGATATTATCAAACAGTTGATTTGGTCCACAAATACTCAACATTTGCAGATTCAAGCAGGAGGCAGGATTCACACATGAGAGCACATGAACCTACAAGTAAGAACAGAGAAGATTCTCTCATCTTAAATGCCAGTCCCACAGAGGAAATGGCATCTACTATGAATCCTCTTCTGAAAGTTTCAAACAACACCACTGGGATGGAGGGCAGTTTGGGTTTCAAAAAAAAATTTAGAAAGGAAAACCCAGCTGACTAGGTCTGAACTCACAAGTGGCATCACAGAAGCAAAAACAACCTGAAAAACCATGATAACATGTTTTCCCCCAGGTTGCTAATCCTGTATTAGTTGTCTCCAGGGGAACTATTTGGAAAGATTTGCAAAGAACTCTAGAGGAGCTCTGTCCAAATGACTTAAAGAACAAAACACAGTACTGAATCATAGGGATGTCACTTCAGAAGATAAACGCTGTGTTCAAGGAAAAGAGAGAACTGACAGAGTAAAACAACTGAAGTGATACTACAGGTGAAACAGGACACTCAGAATGAAAGCTAAGTGAGAAGCCTCACCAACAGAATAGATAGGTGCCAAACAGATTATCAGCTCTTGGAGACAATGCAGAAAGATTGCATTATACAATGAGCAATTTTTAAAATTATGAATAAAATATGATAATGGTTTAGTGGCACCATGAAAAAATTGTGACTAGAAGTGAAAAAATATCACACCAAGATATTAAACAATGTTTTCAATAAAATTATAGAATAGCCAAAATCTCCTGCTGTTCAAGTCAGGTACAAGTAATTTGCTTAAGACTGAACAGAGATGATAAGAAAACAAAAACATAATATATTAGAGTTAAAACCGTAAAAATAGATACTAAGTAAAGACATTGAATGCTAAAGAAAGAAGGGTCAAGTCACCAATAAAGAAAGATCCTTCAGAATAATACCTCATAATTTAATAGGAACATTTAAGGCAGAAGCATCTAGGAAGTTGAATTCCAAGTTCTGAAAGACCACAATTGCTAACCCAGAATATTATTCCCAGCAAAACTGTCTGTAGACAACAAAAATAAATAAAACTTTTAATGAAAAAAATACCATTAACATCCAACTTTACAGAAGATATTAGAAGTAATATTTCAAGTTTGACAAGAAATATAAACCCAACAAAGATATCAATGCAATGCTAGGATAAATGCCAGGAAATACTTGGGCTACAAAAACACCACAAAACCAACAAGTGACAGGAATTAACAGGCATATTTTAATTATATCTGACTACTAGGCTTCTCAATCACTCAATAAAAAAGAAACAGATTAGATTTTTAATAGTATCCATTTTTTGACTGCCTCCAAGGAACACACTTTATTGCCAAAACCAAACATTTTTTTAAGGTAAATTGGTATAAAAAGGTGTTCTAAACAAATGGAACCAAGAAGCATGTGGGTGTAAGTACTCTAGTGTCTGACAAAATAGATTTCAAATAAAGAAGTCACAAAGATAAATGTGCCTTAGTAAAGGTTCTAGAAAGGAACAGAATACATATTATTCTTAGATTTATTGGATTGTTTTTCAGTGTAGATTCTTGGTAGTTAAGCAATGGGTATCCAATACTGGAGAGGTCATGAATCTGGTAACTCATTTCAGAAGAATGGATGACTTAGCAGTACTAATTTGTCACAGAAGGCCTTCATAGTTAGCTGATGATCATCAGTCATGGTAAAAGCACAAAGCAGTCAGTTCTAATATCAGCAGGGGAAAAGGTTTCAATAACAGATTAAATAATTTATTAGTAAAAATGGAGGAAAACTGGGAAAAAAATCAAGTTTCCTCCATTCACTTTTTTTTGTCTAGATTGACGCTAGAAGGTACTGCCCCAAATTTAGATAGGAGCTAGGACCTTCCTGCTTCAAATAATCAGATCAAGTAATTTCCTACTGAAGAGCCCTATGATTCCAGACACAATGAGTTAGGCAGCCAAATTGGCCATCAAAGACAGTTACTTATGCTCATCGATGAAATAATAAGTCAAGAGTATATTATAGTTCCAAACAGATAAACCCCAAATGTAGGCATGCCCAATTTCACATGACAAATTATACTGGATATAAAGCCACAGATTAAAATGCAACACAGTGAAGCAGTGACTATAATACCTACTGTCACCAAAAACAGAGATCATCAAGGTCCATCCTTCAGAGCAGTGATGGGGAGGAGAAAATACTCTAGTTGAATGGTACATAAATCAAGTTGATCTAACACATACCTACTACAGAGAATTCCATACAAACACTCAAGAGCGAGTATTATTCTCAGCACTCGATGGAACTGTTTAAAACAGTAGAGTACAAAGCAAGCATAAAAACATTAAAACTGAAATAGCATACTGATTTCTATCTGATAAGAGCATAATAAGCCTAGATATGGAGAGCAGCAGACAACACACAAATTAATGATGAATGAAGAACAACAGTACTGGATGACATATATATCACTGAGGAAATCAAGAAGAAAACACAAAAATGTCTAGAAATAAATTATAATAAAGATACACATCTAAAAATAATCTATGAGACCAAATGAAAGCTGTTCTAAAGGAAAGTTTAAAAGTACTATATCTAAAAAATTAAGAAACCACGAATAAGATGATTTTTCATGTCAAGGCCATGGTAAAATAAAAACAAACTAAACCTAATATCAGTAGATGAGAAGAAATAAGAACAAAAAAAAGTTATAGTAACAAAAATAAAAACAATATATAAATGTTAAAAGGAATACCACATTTTTTGAAAAGATAAAATTTTATAACAAACTCTTAGATTAATTAACTAATGAGGTGGAAGAAAAATACATTAAAAATAGAGTTGAAAATGAATATATTTCCACAGGCACCAATGAAATTTAGAAAATCGTGAAGACAGACCTTAAGTGGGAAAACGTGAAAAAAATTAATAAATTTCTAAATGCATATTATATATCATAATTAAACCAAGAAGAAATAAACAATCCAAAAAAGTCTATAACTAGCATTGAAATTGAAATAGTCATTTTTAGAATAACTACTAAAATAAGACCAGGACAAGTTGAATTCCATCAGAACCTCAGGGTAGAACCAATCTTAATAAAACAAATTATATGACAAAAGTAATATGAAGGATGTTTTCTAAACTCATTTTATAAGCAAGTATTACTTTGTTAGTAAATCCAGATAAAATATTACATAAAAAGGCAGACAAATCTCTCTAATGAACATCAATACAAATAAAAAAAATCTTATGTAAATACTTACAAACTAAATTCAATAGAAAAGCAAAAATTTAATTTGCCATAGCTAAGTTCATCACAGTACAATGATGTAAGAATAGTTCAACATTTCAATTTTCTTGGAACACTGGCTCCTCCTGTTCCAGTCCAAAGTGCTGCATAACCGCCCCCTCCACTTACTAACACAACTTCATTCTTTCTATGAGTCCCCATAGACACATAGATTTGCTCTTTAACAGTAACCCAGAGCTTAAACACTTGGTTAGAAAACCCACGATACAGATGCAAGACCAGATATTTACATGAAGAAACACTTCAAGTGTCATACATACACACAGTGCATCCTAGCATAAGAACACAAACAGGATTAACCAAGACAATATGCCTCCTTCAGAATACATCAGCCTACTGTCAAAACAAAAGCTCTGGAGAAAGACCCATGAGGTGCTAGGAAAAGCAATTTAACTAAAGCATAAGACAAGAACTTCAAAATAGCAGCTATAAATATGTTCAAGGCCCATAAAAAGGTTATGAATAGGTGCCTCAATGAAAGTCATTAAAGCACACATAGATGAGTGAATTGCTGAAAACAAACTTAAGCAATTTCTGTCTAACTTAGCTTTACTTAGGCTCTATAAGAAAATCTTCAGTATATAGAGGTTAACTGTACCCAACCGAATATAGGAATAAAGATTCTTAGAACAGCTAATGAAAAGCAAAGGGAAACATTATAACAACAAATTTACAGAAGTTGGTAAATGTAAAAATTAATAAAGGAGTTCAAAATAAGACCAGACACTAATAGAAATTGTAAAAAAAAAAAAAAAAAAAAGGCTTGAATTCATTGGCGCATGAAAGAACTTTCTAAACAAGACAATAGCATATGAATTAAGACTAACAATAGCATAAAATTAAGACTAATTAATAGATAAAGCCATTTGAAATCAAAATGCTTCTGTACACTAAAGGACACGTTAATGCAAAGAGTAGTCTACAGGATCAGAAAAATCACTCACCAATTATACATCTGATAATACATTAAAGGATTAGTATCCTGACTATACAAAAAAAAATGAATGCCAAGAAAAAAATAATCCCATTAAAAATATGTTGCCCCATCAAAGAGGAATGCTAGAGGGGGAGTGGGGGAGTGAATAAAAAAACACCCTCTCAGAGGCAAAGGGAAGAGGAGAGGGAAGAGGGGTTTGCAGAGGGTAGACCAGGAAGAGAGACATTTAAAATGTAAATAAATAAAATAATTAATAAAAATGGAGTTAGAAGTAAACAGACAGTTCTCAAAATAGGAATCACAATGGACTGGAAATGTCTTTAAAATGTTCAACATCCTTAGTCATTGGGAAAATGAAATTCAAAGCATTTTCATATTTCATCTTACAACAGTCAGAATAGTCATGATCAATAGAACAAAGAGGTCGGGCTTGCTGGGAAACTCTGCTACTCAAGATCCCAGTTTACCATGTCTGGATAAGTCATCTGAGCTCAGAGCAAAATGAAGGACTCCCTTTTCCAACAGGGTTTCCTGTTCTCTGACTTATCTCAGGAGTCGGATTCCCCACACCCTCTACTTGAGGAAGGTCATGTAGTCCTTGGCAAACCTACAAGTTCAACTTACTCTTTCCCCAATAAGAACCCACCGGGGATTCCCGGAATGCCTCTCAAAGCAAATGAGGTATTCTTAGTGTTTTAAACTCTACTCAATGATTTAAATTCACTGAGAACTCTTTCTTACTCTCCAAGATTCATATATTGTCTTTGTTCATCCCAATAAAGTATATTGCACTAGCTGTTTCATTAAAGATGGTCTAAGAGGATGTCTAAAGGAACCACTAACACTGAAATCATCAGAGAAGGTCTCCTCCACCCTTCCCTCTCAGATTGACAGATACCCTGCAGACCCCACTTGTTCTGGGCTTCGCTTCGTCCTTCCAGCCTGGAGTGTGCAGTCCCCGGACACCCTGAGGATGGAAATGGAGGATGAGCATCCACAGCTTGTGTCCAATGGCCTAAAATAAGTGCGTAGACAAATCCACAATGCTGGCAAGGATGCAGGAGAAGGGGAGGAATTAATAAATGTAGATTTCCTCAAATAGCTGAAAATAGATTTATCTTCTGATCTTGCTATACCTCTCTTAGGCATATACCAAAAGGTCTTTACAACTACCTATAGAAATACTGTTCATCAGAGTCCTTTGCTATTCTAATCAGACCAAAATCCAATCAGAAATTGAAAGCAGTGTAGACGCCCATAAACTGATAAATGCATAATGAAAATGTGATACATTTGCAAAATTGAATATCATTCCTGTTTAAAAAAAAATGACATTTGCAGGTAAATTAGTGGGACTAGAAGTAATCATCTTAATAGACATTCAATGACACTCATAAATATAAATATACTTTTTTTTCTGTATATGGGTCTTAGCTTTTAAGTTTTAGATGCATGTTTCAAACAAAATATATACAGTGATAACATAGAATAGTAAGGCACCAAGGAGATCCTCCAATGTCAGAAGAACAGAACACAGTGTTATAAAGGAATAAAGGGAAAATAAGACTAGACAAACTAGTTGGAGGGACAGATGAAAAGGCATAGTAGAGGACAGAATATTGGAGTGGGGATGATGAATACTAAAAGCTTTTTAAAAAGCCATATGGAAACTTACTACTATAGAAGCTTTCTAAAATATATGTATAAACATCTATATGTCCATATCTATATCCATATCTGTGAAAATAACTTAGTGGAGTTACATAATAGAGGCTGGGGGTCTTTGTACATGCTTTCATCTGCTGCCAGAAGAAACCTCACTGATGATGACTGGGTAGGGCACTGATCTGTGAACATAACAGAACATCATTAGAAGTCATACAACTTGAGGTTTTGTCTGGGAGAGGATCACAAAATAGTTGGAGGAAAAATTATGATCCAAATACATTGGACACAAAAAGTTCCCAATTTTGATGGGACATTAAATATAAAACAAACATAAGAAAACTAGACATTGATAAAACAAACAACACAATTGAAAAATGAGCTATGGAACTTGCCTTAGCTAGGGTTCCTACCTCTGCACAAAACATTATGACCAAGAAGCAAGTTGGGGAGCAAAGGGTTTATTCAGGTGACACTTCCAAAACTCTGTTTATTACCAAAGGAATTCATGACAGGAACTCACACAGGGTAGGAACCTATAGACAGGAGATGATGCAGAAGCTACGGAGGAATGCTGCTTACATACTCCTAGCTTGCTCGGCCTGCATTTTTATAGATCCCATGACTATCAGACCAAAGATGGCACCACCTAAAATGGGCTGGGCCCTCCTCACTTGATCACTAGTTAAGAAAATTCCTTACAGCTGAATCTCAGGGAGGCATTTCCTCAAGGGAGGCTCTATTCTCTGTGATAGCTAAAACCAACGACTACACAAACTAATGACAGACACAAATATTTGAAGGTAGGATTCACTTACACAGGGAGAGCATGCATCACAGACTTTTTGGGCTTTCACTCTTATCTCCTTCACTGTCTTCATTACTTCATTACTTCATTGCTGTGGAAAACCACCATGAACAAAAACAATGTAAGAGGAAAAGAGTTCATTTTCTTTTACAACTGTTGGATGGGGATGCAGAGCTCTCCAAAATAGCACAGACTACTGCCACTGCTATGAGTTACTCAAAGGTAACTACAGGAGAAGGACATCATACACTCTGACTGCAGCACATAGAGAAAACTATCTAAAACTGACCAAAACATGTTCTCAATGCTGCTGGAAGGTCCCATGCAGATTGCTGAGGTTAAGAAAATAGAAGTTGGAGCCTGGCCCATCTGCCACCCGGAACAGCGGTTTGTAGAGGCTGAGCAACTGGTGGGTGGGAGACCTGGACTACCGGAGAGCAGAGAGATCTCTGCAGAGTGCACACGGAAAGTGCACCCCCTGCCTTGCCCTGCCCTGCCTGAGCCAGCGACCAGGAACAGAACGTTGGAACTTCTGTTTCCACCCAACGACTCTGAGGCATAGAACAGGGCTCGGCCCATCTGACACCTGGATCAGTGGAGATCCAGGGACACAGACCAGATACAAGGGAAAGGCAAGAACTTATCACTGACAACAAAATGGCAAGAGGAAAGCAAAAGAGTATATCCCAAGGAAACCAAGACAATCTAGCAACACCAGAACCCAGCTCTCCCATAACAGCAAACACTGGAATTCCAAACAATCCAGAAAAAGAAGACACAGACCTGAAATCATACCTCAAGACGCTGATAGAGATACTTAAACAAGTAAGGGAGGAAAAGCAAAAAGATTCAGAAGCTTTTAAAGAGTAAACAAGAAAAACACTCAAAGAACTCAAAGAACTAGAGGAAAACAGAACCAAAGAAATAAAGGAATGGAAGAGAGAAATTAAAACGGAAATTGACACAATAAAGAAAGCGCTGAAAGAGATAACCCTAGAGGCAGAACACCAAACAAAGAAATCAGGAGTCACAGAAGCAAGCATTTCCAATAGATTACAAGAGATCGAAGAGAGAATCTCAGGGGCAGAAGAAAACATTGCAAACATAGACAAAACAGCCAGAGAAGATGCAAAAACCAAAAAGCTCCAAACCCAAAATGTCCTGGAAATCCAAGACACAATGAGAAGACCGAACCTAAGGATAATAGGAATAGAAGAGGTAGAAGAGTATCAACTAAGAGGCACAGTAAATATCTTCAACAAAATCATAGAAGAAAACTTCCCTACCCTCAAGAATGAGATGACCAGGAGCATAAAAGAAGCCTTCAGAACTCCAAATAGGTTGGACCAGAAAAGAAATACCTCACGACAAATAATAGTAAAAACATCAAGTGCCCAAAGCAAAGAAAAATTACTAAAAGCAGCAAGGGAAAAAGGTCAGGTTACATATACAGGCAGGCCAATCAGACTCACACACGATTTCTCAACAGAGACTATGAAAGCTAGAAGAGCCTGGACAGACATCATAACACCCTAAGAGACCACAAGTGCCAGCCTAAGCTGCTATACCCAGCAAAACTATCAATCGCCATCGATGGAGAGATGAAGATATTTCAAGACAAATCAAAATTTACACAATATCTGACCACAAACCCAGCACTACAACGAATTATAGGTGGAAAACCCAGTACAATGAGGGAAAATACAGCCTAGTAAAAACAAGAAAACTCCTAAACAAGAAAACTAAAAGAAGAAAAAAGCACAGACACAACTCAACCCAAAAAAGCAATAATGGCAGGAAACAGAAACAACTATTCCTTGATATCTATTAACATAAATGCTCTCAACTCCTCAATAAAGAGACATAGACTATCAGAGTGGATACATAAAAGAAATCCAGTCTTTTGCTGCATACAGGAAACTCATCTCAGAGACAGAGACAGGCACTATCTCAGAGTAAAAGGGTGGAAAAAAAACTTCCAAGCAAACAGCACCAAGAAGCAAGCTGGAGTGGCTATTCTAATATCGAATAAAGTAAATTTCCAACCAAAAGTTATCAAAAAAGATAAGGAAGGATACTTTTTACTCATTCCAGGGAAATCTGTCAGGAGGAACTCTCAATACTTAACATATATGCTCCAAATAAAAAAGCACCCACATTCATAAAAGAAACCCTACTAAAGCTCAAAAAATACATTTCTCCCCACACAATAATAGTGGGAGACTTTAATACCCCACTCTTACCAATGGACAGATCATGGAAACAGAAACTGAACAAGGACACTGCAAAACTAGCAGAGACTTTGAACCAACTAGAATTAATAGATATATACAGAACATATTATCCTAAAATAAAAGAATATACCGTCTTCTCACCACCCCATGGCACCTTCTCGAAAATTGACCACAAAATTTGACACAGAATGAGCCTCAATCGATATAAGAAGATTGAAATAATCCCATGCATCCTCTCAGATCACCATGGTCTATGGCTGGTCTTTAACAACAACAAAGACAACAAAAAGCCCACATACACATGGAAAATAAACAATGCTCTGTTAAAGGATAGCAGGGTCAAAAAAGAAATAAAGAAAGAAATTAAGGATTTTCTAGAATTCAACGAAAATGAAAACACAACATACCCAAACCTATGGGATGCAATGAAAGCAGGATTGAGAGGAAAAATCATAGCCCTAAGTGTTTCCAAAATGAAACTGGAGAGAGCTTACATCAGCAACCTGACAGCACTGCTAAAATCCCTAGAACAAATGAAGCAGATATACCCAAAAAGAGTAGACGGCAAGAAATAATCAAAATTAGGGCAGAAATAGAACAAATAGAATCAAAAAGAACCATTGAAAAATTCAACAAAACCAAGAGTTGGTTCTTTGAGAAAATCAACAAGATTAATAAACCCCTAGCCAGACTAACTAGAGGACAAAGAGAGAGTATCCAAATTAACAAAATCAGAAAGGAAAGTGGCAACATAACAACTGAAACTGAGGAAATTCAAAAAATCATCAGATCCTACTACAAAAACTTATACTCCACAAAATTGGAAAATCTGGAGGAAATGGACGAATTCCTAGAAAGATAAAAGATCTCAAAGTTAAACCAGGACCAAGTAAACCATCTAAATAACACTACAACACCAAAAGAAATAGAAGTAATCAAAAGCCTCCCAACCAAAAAAAAGCCCAGGTCCAGAGGGGTTCAGTGCAGAATTTTATCAGACATTTATTGGGGATATAACACCAATACTCTCCAAACAATTCCAAAAGATAGAATCAGATGGAATATTACCTAACTCATTTTTGAGGCTACAATAACCCTCGTATCTAAACCACACAAAGACCCTACAAGGAAAGAGAACTTCAGACCAATCTCACTTATGAACATTGATGCAAAAATACTCAACAAAATCCTTGCAAAACGAATCCAAGAACACATCAAAACGATCATTCATCATGACCAAGTAGGCTTCATCCCTGGGATGCAGGGATGGTTTAACATAAGGAAATCTATCAACATAATCCACGATATAAACAAACTCAAAAATCAAAATCACATGGTTATCTAAATAGACACTGAGAAAGCATTTGACAAATTTCAACACCCATTCATAATAAAATTCCAGGAAAGAACAGGAATCCAAGGTCCATACTTAAACATAATAAAAGCAATATACAGCAAACCAACAGCCAACATCAAACTTAATGGTGAGAAACTTGAAGCAATCCCACTAAAATCATGGACTAGAGAAGGCTTCCCACTCTCCCCCTACCTATTCAACATAATACTGGAAGTCCTGGCTGGAGCAATTAGACAGCAAAAGGAGATCAAGGGGATTCAAATCGGAAAGGTAGAGATAAAAACATCACTCTTTGCCTATGACATGATAGTGTACTTGAGTGACCCCAAAAATTCCACCAGAGAACTCTTACAGCTGATAAACAAGTTCAGCAAAGTGACTGGATACAAAATTAACTCAAACAAATCAGTAGCCTTTTTATACTCAAATGAAAAACATGTGAAGAAAGAAATTATGGAAAAGGTACCCTTCACAATCGTCACAAAAACTATGAAATACCTTGGTGTGACTCTAACTAAGGAAGTGAAGGACCTGTATGACAAGAACTTCAAACCTCTAAGAGGGAAATTGAGGAGGATCTCAGAAAATGGAACTATCTCCCATGCTCATGGATTGGAAAGATTAACATCTTAAAAATGGCCATCCTACCAAAAGCAATCTACAGATTCAATGCAATCTCCATCAAAATTCCAACCCAGTTCTTCATGGAATTGGAAAGATCAATGTGCAATTTCATATGGAATAACAAAAGACCTAGAATAGAGAAATTCATCCTCAACAACAAAAAAAAATCTTCGGGAATCACTATACCTGACCACAAGTTATATTTCAAGGCAATTGTGCTGAAAACTGCATGGTACTGGTACAGAAATAGGCATGTGGATCAATGGAATAGAATAGAAGATCCAGAAATGAGCCCTCATATATATGGTCTCTTGTTTTTTGACAAAGGAGCAGTAAACATTCAATGGAAAAAGGACAGCCTATTCAACAAATGGTGCTGGTCCAACTGGCACTCAGCATGCAAAAGAATGAAAATAGACCCGTTCTTATCTCCTTGTACAAAGCTCAAGTGTAAGTGGATCAAAGACCTTCACATTAAACCAGATACACTGAAACTATTAGATGAGAAAGTAGGGAAAACCTTAGAACACATAGTCAAAGGAGAAATTTCCTGAACAAAACACCAATGGCTCAAGCTCTAAGTTCAAAGATTAACAAATGGGACTTAATGAGATTGCAAAGTTTCTGTAAGGCTAAGGACATCGTCAAGAAAAGAAAACGGTAGCCAACAGAATGGGAAAAGATCTTTACCCACACCACATCAGATAGAGGCCTAATATGCAAGGTATACAAGAACTCAAAAAGCTAGACACCAGAGAATCAAATAAACCTATTAAAAAATGGGGTACCGAGCTAAACAAAATGTTTTCAGTTGAGGAACACCGAATGGCCGAGAAACATCTGAGGAAGTGCTCGACATCCTTAGCCATCAGGGAAATGCAAATCAAAACAACCCTGAGATTCCACCTCACACCAGTAAGATTGGCCAAGATCCAAAACTCAGATGACAGCAGATGCTGGCGATGCTGTGGAGAAAGAGGAACACTTCTCCACTCTTGGTGGGGTTGCAAGCTAATACAACCACTCTGGAAATCAGTCTGGCAATACCTCAGAAAATTGGATATAGTACTACCTGAAGACCCAGCTATTCCACTTCTGGGCATATACCCCAGAGACACTTTAATACACCACAAAGATATATGCACCACAATGTTCATAGCAGCTCTATTTATAATAGCCAGAAGCTGTAAGGAACCCAGATGTCCTTCAGAAGATGAATGGATACAAAAATTGTGGTACATGTACACAATGGAATACTACTCAGCCACCAGAAACAATGACTTAACCAAGTTCTTAAGAAAATGGCTGCATCTAGAGAATATCATCCTGAGTGAGATAACCCAGTCACAAAAGAACAGACATAATATGCAGTCACTGATAGTGAGATGCTAACCCCAGAGGCTTGCACTCCCCCAGAAACAACTCACAGACTGTATGAAGTCCAAGAAATAAAGAAAATAAAACAAAACAAAACAAAAGTTTACAAAACAAGAAAACTTTAACTATTTCCATGTTACACTTTATTTTACATGTACTTTATGCACATTGTAACTATTAAGTTTTCAAGGCATAATATCAAACCTTGAAAAAAATCAAGTACTGACTAAAATTATATTCATATTGTTTTATGTAAAAATTATGTTAAAATCTGAAAAAAAGTACTGACCAAAATGTATAATTTTAAGCAAAAAATATTTAAAATCTGTACATTTATCTTTGTTTTGTAAAATAAAGTTTTTTTTTCAAAAAAAAAAAAGAAAGTATAAGTTGGTTCCTAGATTTTATAACAGTGACCTAAGCAACATATGCCCACAGGTGCAACACTGCATGACTCATATGACATAACTAACTGCTTTCTGATTGGGAGGCAGATTTATGTCTGGTATTGTAATTTTAGTCAAGGGTTCATAGCTGGATATAACATATGCTCAAAGGTAAAATTTGCCATTGAAATTTTGCTACATGGTCATATGCCAGGATGTCTTCTAATTATCCATGATTATTCCCACAAAGCTCAAATCTTTGTCAAAGAAGCATCTTTTCGATGGGAAGCAATTTACAGAGAGTACTATAACAGGTCAAAGCAGTGAGACTAGGATATTAAGTGCTACTCAATCATAAGGGGACATCTATACCAACATCTCTCTCCTCCCAAGGTTCAGGGACCATCACTGAAGAGAAAATGGAAAGAGCACACAATGTCAGGAGTGGGAAGAGTCCTGTGATGTGCTGTCTTATGAACATGTCACAAACATTATATTCATAAAATGGCAATATCTGGGTTGTTTATGTAAAATATACACACAATGAAACCTGTCAAAATACCAGATTACATGTGGTGTTTGACTTCTAGTCCCCACCTTTTACTCAAGAACTATGAGTAGTAGATATTTTCTTGAGGAGAGAGGAGCCTTCTCCAACCCTTCTCCACACTTTATCCCCATACCCCTCACCTTTCCTTTTTTTCTACCCAATTCTCTCCCTCCATCTGCCTCTGATGTCTATTTTATATTCCCTTCTGAATGAGATTCAAGCATTCTACCTTGGGTCCTCCCTTATAATTAGCTTCTTTTGGTCTGTGAATTGTTGTGTGGTTATCCTGTACTTTAGGGCTAATATCTGGATAAATGGGTACATACCATGCATGTCTTTCTGGTATGCTTTACCATACTCAGGAATATTTTTTCTAGTTCCATCCATTTGTCTGAAAATTTCATAATGTCTTTGTTTGGGTAGTAATGCATTACATAAATGTACCACATTTTCTTTATTCATTCTTCAGTTGAGGAAAATCTAAGCTGATTTCAGTGTCTGGCTATTACAAATAAAGTTGGTAAGAACATAGTTGAGCAAGTGTCCTTATGGTATGGTGGATCATCTTTTGGGTGTATTCCCGGGAGTGGTATGGCTGAGTCTTGAGGTAGAATTTTTCCCAATTTTCTGAGAAACCACAAGATTGATTTTCAGAGTGGTTGTACAAGTTTGCACTCCCACCAGCAATGGAAGAGTCTTCCTCTTGCTCCACAGCCTCACCCACATGTGCTGTCATGGGAACTTAAGTTCTTAATTATTCTGATGGATATATGATGGAATCTCAGAGTCGTTTGCATTTCCCTGATGGCTAGCAGTGTTAAACACTTATTTAAGTGTTTCTCTTTTTAGACATTAAAAATTCCTCTGTTGAGAATTCTCTCTTTAGTTCTGTACTGTCATTTTAATAGGGTTGTTTGATTTATTGGTCCCTAATTTTTTGAGTTATTTATATATTTTTGGATATTACTCCTCTGTTTGATGTAGGGTCAGTGAAGAGATTTCTTCTCTATCTTTAGGCTACCATTTTGACTTATTGATGATGTCTTTTAGCTTGCTTTTCAGTTTCATGAAGTTCTATTTACAAATTGTTGATCTTAGTACCTGAGCTGTTGATATACTGTTCAGGAAGCTGTCACTAATGTATCTTGAACTTAATTTTTCTTCTATTTAGATTTGGTGTCTTGGGTTTTATGTTGATGTCTTTGGTCCACTTGGATTTGAGTTTTTTGCTGGGTGATAAATAATTATCTGTGTTCATCCCTCTAAATGCTGACATCCAGCTACACCAGCATCAATCCTTTGGACATCTCCTTAGGGGGTAATTTCTTTCAAGATGAGAAGTTTTTCTCTGGCAAATAAACATCGAAATTTGTAAATGGTTATTGTGCGTTTAGATTTTAAAAGTGTGGTTTTCTACAAAGAAAAAGTCTGAGAAAGCCTCTGCTTAATTGTATCTGTACTTCCATAGAAAACTTCTAGTATTTAAAGTGAATTATTTTAACACCCTGAAGTTCTTGACTTGCTGCTATTAATTTAAATTTTGGAATCTATATTTTGAAACATCCATATAACTAGATTCTTAGCTACTTTACAGATCAGAGCAAAACATAGTTAAATGATTGAGCATTTTCCTCTGACTTAATTTACAGAAACATGTTGCAAAATGGAAGTAAATGCTGTCACTATCTGAGAGTATTTACTTGTAATAATAATTTCCATGTCTAGGCATGCTTGGAGAAAATGCCTTTAAACTACATTAACATTTGGGTATTGGTTATTAGTCTATACAACTTTATTATGTCTTCTTGTATCATTGTGGGCATTTTACCATATCTCCTGAATTTATTTATGTTTACAAGCTTATTGACATATTGTATATGATATTTTTATTGTTTTATATTGATCTCACATGTGGTTGTTTCTTCTTTTTATTTAATATTTGGTCTATTAAGTCTGTTTTATGAGGTGCTTAGAGTACTAAATCTGCTTTATGGGGCATCCTATGGAACTTTGAATGTCCTTTTAACAACACCTACCTTTTTTGGTAATGCTAATGTTTCTTCATCAGAACTAATGTTCTGCAGCAGTTTTCTTAGCTTGGCCTTTGACCAGAACAAAAATGGCATAATCCAAAGTATCTTCACATACTAGAAATTATTTCTTTTAGGAACCAGTTCTCAGACATCTATGGCTATAATTTATCTGTTTTTCCAAAAGCATAGGGAGTATTAAGCAGAATTTCATTTTGTATAAATAATTGCTTTGATTCTGTCAGACATGGCTTAACTTGCAATTTGCTAAATAGTTTTAGTGTGGACCCACTGGTATGCAGACATGAGTAATTCCATCTCTGGTTCCTATTTCTTTAATAGTTAAAATGTAGGTGTATAAGAATGATTGTCTTAGTGGTTAAGAACAATATTTTTCTTCCAGAGTGTAGAGGAATTTTAATCCAGCAAGATAAAGGATAACAAGACCTTCTAGGTCTGAGTGATCTGGCTGGAATGTTGACATGACATGCCTCATACCTTTAATCCATCTGCCTAAAATACAGACACACCCTTCATACACACCTTTAATCCCAAACAATGAAGATAAAGTTGGTTTGTAGAAGGAAGAAGCCATGTTTGAAAGGGGCAGGCAGACCTTATGAAGCTCAAAATAAAAAAAGGTCAGAATGCAGATGCCTCAGTCCTTTTTAAAAGTGAGAACAAAACACTCATTGGAGAAGATACAGGAACAAATAAAGGAGAAGGGACTGAAGAAAAGATCATCCAGAGACTGCCTCACCTGGGGATCTGCCCCATAGGCAGCCATCAAATCTAAACACTATTGCTGATGCCAAGAAGTGCTTACTGGACAGAGAGAGATATGGATGCCCCTGCACAGGCTCTGCCAGAGGCTTACTGATACAGTTGAGGATGCTCACAGCTAACCAGAGGACTGAAAATGGGACATCAATGAAAGAGCTAGAGAAAGAACTGAAGGAGCTGAAAGGGGTTGCAACCCCATGGGAAGAACACCATTATCAACCAACCAAACCCAGAGACTAAAACACTAACCAATGGGTACACATGGAGATGTATAGTTCCAGTTGCATATGTAGCAGAGGATAGATAGCATTGTTTGGCATCAACTGGAGTAGAGGCCTTTGACCCGGTGAAGGCTTGATACCCTAGTGTAGGGGAACGCCAAGGCACTGAGTTGGAGAGGGTGGTTGAAAGAAGGAGAACCTTCATGGAAGCAAGTGGAGGGAGAGGGGGAATAGGAGTGGGGGTAAGGGAATACATTTTAAATGTAACTACAGAGAATATCCAATGGAATGTCTTGGTAAATTAACATTTAAATATAGACAAGCAACAGAATATAATTTTCGATATTACATAATTTATTGGAAATCTTTATTTTAATAAACCAGTGATGTAATATTTATGTAGGTAAGAGGTAAGTCAAGTTTATAGAAATATGATGATTCAAAATAGGTAAGAAATAGTCTGTTTTTGTAACAGAAAAATATTAAAGGCACACTTGAAACAGATTAATGACTGCACTTTTATTTAGCAAGGCTTACTTGGAATTTTAATTCAATAAATTAGGATGAACATATTCTGACTTTATCTTCAGAATCAAGATATAGTGCACTTGTAAAAAGTAAAATGTCATTGATTACGGGGCGTGGGGCAGACAAAGTGACAAATCAGAGAGATTTGACAGAATGAGTCAGAGAGATAGGTTGGATCTGATTCATGAGAACAGAGAGGCTACTTAAGAGTCTAGTACATAAGAACACCGGAGGGGGGTCAGGGAGGGAGGGAAGGAAGAAAAGAGAGGGAGAGGTAGAGGAGCAGAGGGGGAAAGGGTGAGAGAGGGGGAAGGGGAGGGTAAGGGGAAGGAGAAGGGGAGGGGGAGGGAAAAGAGGAGGGAGAGGTGCAGTATTCTGAGGACAGGTTTAGAGACAGGTTGCAGATGAACACAGAACAAGCTAGGAAATGAACAGGAACCAGAAGATTAGAGCAGATGGCTAGAGTTAGGGGCCAAGCCAGGTAACTCAGTGAGCAACCAAAAGAAGCTAGATTGAACCAGTAAGGTTAGAAGTTTAGATTGAGCAGAGGCTAGAAACTTCGAGGACTAGGCCTAGTGAGAGTAAACGAACACTCTGGGCTCAGCCCAAGCCACGGGTTCCCATTCATAAACATTTGCACACTCATTCTCACCTCATCCGTCTGTGCATCTGAGGCAATAAAAACAACATTTACTTTTATACAGAGGACCCAGGTTCAACCTCGGCCCTCATGCAGTATCTCAGAACTATCTATAACTTCAGTTGTGATGGTTTGAATGAGAATGTCACCTGTAGTGACATATATTCTCATGCTTTGTCCCCAGCTGATTAGCTGTCAGGAAAGAATTAGTCTTGTTGGAATATGTATGGACTTTTAGGACTAGATATGTCTCAAGAGTTGAGGTTTAGGATTCCCAAAGCCCATGTCAGGCCCAGTGTGTGTTTTCTCTTCACCTGCTTCCTGAGGACCAGCATGTAAGTTTCCTAGTTCCTGCTCCAGCACTATGCCTGCCAATACCAATATGTTGGCAAGCTCCTTGCCATGATGGTGGTGGACTCCCCCCACTCCTGAAACTTTAAGTAAACTCCCAATTAAATGCTTTTTCTTCTGTAAGAGTTTTCTTGGTCATGGTGTCTCTTCACAATAGGATAGTGTCTTATGCAAAACAAAAATAATTGTTAAAAAATTCAAGCAGATGTTTGAGAAACCTCTGCTGTAAAGCAGAACTCATTGAAATAGACCCTCTTGAGATTTTTAGAAACTAGATTGTACCAGGCTGTTCCATCCTGATTCCTTGCTTTAGACCATGTTTTTCAATTCAGTAAAAATTTTAATACTTCATTGGTATTTCTTTTCTTTTTTTTTTTCTTTTAAAATAAGCCTTCTGATAAATGTTTAGGGCAACATTTCCTGGAAAACAATTTTCTTTCTCATCTACATATAAATTTCATTTAAACACACAAATTATTCTTTCACAATGCTAAATTATAGGTTATTTTCTGAGGAATTCACTGGCTTCTCAGGCCAGGTATTGTTCCGGCACTTGCTTCAGTTGAATACCTTTTCTTTCTGACAGGACTTTTCCTTCTAGAATATTGGCTTTATTTCCAAGTTATACATGTACCATGGAAGACCTTGTTCAAGTCTGCTGTCCTTTGATATAATGAGAAATTGACTGAATCGTCTTGAAGTAAAGGGCTTACTTAGCTTCTACTTGCATATTACAGTGGACCATTGAGAGATGTCAGTGTAGGATCCCTAGCAGGAACCTGGATGCAGAAACTGATGCAGAGACCAAAGAGAAATTCTGTTCATGGCTGGTTCCCAGGTTAGGCCTGTCTAGGTGTGGTACCACACACAATGACGTGGGCTCTCTTCTATTAACTGGCTAGCCAGAAAATGTCCCACACACTGTTTGTTACACAGGCTGATGTGATAAAAGCAATTCCTCAGTTGAGGTCCCCTCTTCCCGAAAATCTCTACTTTGTGTCAAGTTGACAAAAATCTAACCAGCAACAATCCTTATGTCCCAATAGCTAGTCAAAACTTCAGTCTAAGAAAAGAGCTCTGAGGGTATGCATAAACAATAATTCCAAAATTTAACACTGTAGAAAATCCTTGGATCTGAACTATGGTCTTATTGTTCAGCACACTGATACAATTTCTGATTGTATTTCAAGAGTAAAAGAAAAAATTATACTGTAGTGAAAACTCTCTATTGTGTCAAATTCATATTGTAACATATATACCCATACATCTTCAGGCTTTTCATTCATTTGTATCTCTAATTAGCATAAGTGTTCTTTTTCCAACATACATAATCCCTCTGTTAACAATCACTGCAGTGCCAGGAATGACATTTGGACATTAACATAGGGGCACAGCCAAGAATGATTGCTTGAGAACCCCATGCACTGGACACGCATCAGCAGGCGTTCAGCGCACTGCAATCATGCTCTATGGGTCATTGAGCTTTTCTTGGTTTCCTCTTTACCTCTGAACTTAGTTACTAGCACTGGGCCTAGCCCAGTGCCATCATTCTGCAAATGCTTAGTCAACAAAGTATCTGTTGCTTTCTTTCTCTTGGGATAACAGGCAGATCTCTATTCAGCCCAGATTTAAAAAAAAAAGAAAAGAAAAAAGCCATCACGAGGTCAAGAAAATACCCTTACCCATGTCTAAGTATGTCTAAGTACATGGGAGAATGCTTGCAGAAATAAGGGTGAGGGGTTGTGTGTAAATGCCTGAGTAGCTTGCAGGCAGCCACCTCTTCCAGGCTCTGTTAATGGCTGTTAAGTGTGATTGGGTGGGATGGGCCTTATGTGCTGTGCAGAGCATATCCCTTTTGAGCCCATCGCATTCCCCACAACCCCACACGGGTGGAAATACTGTGGGACTGAATCCTGTGGTGATCTTCAGCTTTCATTCCCAAGTGACAATGTCACGATCAGACGTCAGAATCCCACAGCAGCAGCCGTCTGTTAATATCCCTTCTAAATTCTGATTTTTAGACGCAACGCCTGGAAAACTAAAACTCGCCGAATTTAAAAATTCTCTGTCACGGGATTTGGGTCAAAGAGGTGGAATCTTTCAGAGACAAAGTATGGATTTTGTTTTTTCATTTTCTCAAATCAATAGAAAAGTAAAAACTAAGACAAGCACAGTGCCACAGTGGCATGCAGCAAAATGTGTACCCAACCCATGTCCAGAAGACTCCCCTTCTTATCCCTTTTTTATACGTATGCTGTATATGTGGTATTGTGCCTGGGTGCATGCCTATGTACTTTATGTCTGCAATGCTTGCAAAGTCATTAAGAATGGTATGTGTTCCCTGGAACTGGAGTTATAGGTGCTGTGAACTAAGACACAGCGATCAGGCACCAAGCTGTGCTCCTTCAGAGGCGACCTCCGTCTTTTCAACTGATGGCATACATCTCAAGTCCCATTGGTTTCCACTTTTAAAGACACGAAAAGAGGGTATAAAATTAAGTTTCTCTTAACCACTGAGCCATCCCTCCCGCCCTCCTTCCTTTTTAAAAAGATGATTTATTAAGTACACTGTAGCTGTCTTCAGACACACCAGAAGAGAGCATCAGATCCCATTACAGATGGTTGTGAGCCACTATGTGGTTGCTGGGATTTGAACTCTGGACCTTTGGAAGAACAGTCAGTGCAATTAAGTTTCTTGAAATGCGACAGTGCTGGTTCACACCCACTAGAAGGGAAAGAAAGGCATTATGGGTGTGGGGCACCGGCCTTGGTTTCAGCAAAGCCACAAGCACCAGGCTTATCACATTTGGCCACTTAACAGTTTTGAGTACATTTTATTTTTATAAAAGACAAGGTGAGGAAACCCACTCACTTCTGAAGTTGAAAAGAAAATGTTGATTCGGCAAATATTCCAAAAGATGATTTATGATTAAATTATAATTGTCATTGCAGAATTTAGGACGAAATAACAAAAAGATGCTCAGATATCTCTGAGAGAATAAAGCATACATCGTTTACAGAATAGCTGTGTTAAATGTGATCTGCTGCCAAATGTACAGGCTTTTGACAGGAACATGTAACTCATGAAGGTAGACAGAGAAAGACTTAGCTGTTTCAGGCAACTACAAGTCCCATTAGTGGGGGGTTGGGTGTGCGGATGGCACTTTTGACACCAGCAACATCAAAGACATTGCCCTGAGAAAAGATCAGTTACTTCCCAGGGACATGTCTAAATTCAAGGAATGATTGACTGACATAAGAATTTTCATTTTATACCCAGCAGCATCTGATATTTTATGGGTCAAAGCAGAAGGGGCAAAGGTGGAAAACGTGGTTGAGGTATTGCTGGCAACACTGAACTTGAGGCTGCTGTTTCCAAAACTTCCCTGAAAAGAATTTTTAAAGTGTTCTGTGAGTGTCCTTTGAGTTAATCCCAGTAACAGAAGAACCCAATTGAACACATCCCAATTTGGTAATTCAATGAATAAAAGGAAAGGAGAGAAGTCAAGATAGGGGCAGCAGGAGGCCTGGACACTGCTAGCCACCAGCCTGTGCTAAGTCCACGCTGTAAATATCACGAGCTAAGGTACCTCCTCCCCAGAACTACGTATCAACTCAGACAAAGTAAATTCAGTGATAATATAAAACAAAATGGAATTTTCCTCTTTTATAATGTTGGTTTAAACCTTTTCTTGTAAAATTGTTATAAAAAAGGAATTATAATAATTACATTTTCTCTTATTATTTAAAGAATAATTGCAAGAGGTAAAAATACTTCTTTGTATAATCAAATTAAATTTTAGAAGAAAATTTAATCATGAGATTTTTTTAATTTTTTATACATTTTAAGCGAATAATTATCAGGCTAGGTTGTAGTCTTTGATTTATTTCCTGGTAACTGAGTATAATGCAAGACTGGCTTAGAAAGACTCCTGATCTTGGCCAATAATTCTGAATGTTTCAATTTTTTAATTTAAACTTCCATTATTCTTAGCGATGTTATTTTTAAATGATGATACTTTTATGCAAGAAAATAGTCAGGTTTAACTGAAGTGGAAAGACATACCCTTTACGTGGCAGTCCAGGTAAAATGAGGGTCAAAGACAAAAGCTTGTTTTTGCCTGTTGCCGTTGCTTTCATTGAAAGTTATCTATGCTTTTGCTGCTACTGCTGCTACTGATACACAGCAGTTCTTCCATGGCATTAGAACCCATCTTTGGAATTCCAATGTGGAGTGCAGAAAAGCGCCTCTCCAGGAATCTTCCAGATCTTCAGCTCGAAACCAGAACGGCTGACATTTTCCGATTAGTGAACTGAGAGCAGCTGTCTGCTCCTCCAGAAAGACCGTGTCTCACATGTGATTCTAGTAACCCCCCTTTGAGTGCGTCTGCATTCTGTCGGTCCTGTTCCACTGGAGAACCCTGACTGATGCATTTATCAGGGTATCAGTCAGTTCGAACACTGAAATAAATATAAGCCATGAAATAAGTTATGAATACAGAATTTCTCTTTCATTTTAGAAGAAAATTCAGGCTATTTAAAATATATGTTTTATGTGCTATACAATTTCAATAATAAATATGATTACTTATTAAATGTTAATACACTATCTACGCATTATCACTTATTAACACATTATATACATTTGTAGAGAACACATCCATGCTATGTACATATAGGCATATATCCAACTCTAAAGGTAAAATGTTTATATAAAATGTTTGAGATTCTATATGCTTTTTATAGACTTTTGCAGCATCAGATATTACTCTAGTTTAAAACGGTCCTATGTGAGATGCTTTTCTAATTTTCTGCAACAACATACCCTAACAGAACCAATATTAAGGGTTTATTTTAGCATGCTGCTCAAGAGCTTAATACCAATCAAGGTAAGGAAGATATGACTGTGGCTGTCAAAATAATCCAGTCACGTTGTGTCTGCCAGCACCATGCTCACAAAATGGTATATCCACATTTAGGGTGGGTCTTCATAACTTAAATCTACAAACTGTCTTACACACATGTCCAGTGATGTGTTTCCATGATGATGTCACAATTCAAGTTCTTGTCAACTTGACCCCAAAACACCTCATTGTCAATACAATATCTTCCATTCTTTATCTTCAATGGTTCGTGTCCATCTTGTAATAAAAAAGCACATTTGATCTAACTTCAAAATAAGTCTTTAACATTGTCAACACCGTTAAAAAATCACTGATAAGTGGATATTAGCCAAAAAATAACAAGCTCAGAACACTCACTATATAACTCATATACCATATGAAATTCATGAAATAGATCTAAGAGTGGATGCTTTGGTCCAACTCAGAAGAGGAAAGACAATAATCCAGGTAGGTAGAGGGGAGGAGGGTTTCTTGGAGAAGGAGAGGATGATGGGGGAAAGGTGGTCAGGATCAGGTGAGGGAAGAGATGGAGGAAAGTACAGAAGGTCAGGTAGTTGAAGGGAGTGAGTAGCAGTGGGGGATGGGGAATTGGCCATAGCTACTAGAAAGTCCCAGATTCCAGGAGAACAAGAGGCTCCCACTACCCAACAGGGATGGCATCAGCCGATATGTTTATCAAAGGGGAGAGAGAACTTGTACAGATCATATCCAGATGTTATGCATGGCCCCTGGTTAACAATACGTGTTAAGAAACCCCAGTTTTAATTCATTGGTTCACGAATAATGGCATGTCGATTTATTTTAAGTGCTATGTAAGCTTTGCTGCCTATTCCTGAAAAGTTAAGTGAGACTAATATGGAAGCCATGTTGCCTATAAACTCTTCACAGCAATCACTTTTAGTCAAACTAAAATTTTCACCTACCCTGAGTATAGGTGGAAACATCTGTAGGCTGAGATCCAGATTGGCTATTAGAAAGAGCTGAGTACCAGCATCCCTCACTGCCTGCTTCCTGACAGTTGTTGCATTGTGACCTGCTGCATCATACTCCAGTCATACCTTCCCCAGCTTGCTAGAGTGTCATCTCGAACCATGATCTTTCCTTATTCTTGTCATCTCTCAGCACCATGAAAACAATGGATACCCCAGTCATCTCCTGATGGACACTTAGGTTATCTTCCACTCTCTGGCTACTGACAATAGTGCTGCCATGAAGCTTATTGTCATGAAGCTTTTTAGTCGTGAAGCTAGGACAAATAACACCTTATTTTCCTAGAACAATAATTCAGCTAGTAAAGAACTTCTTGCGCAAGCATGAGGACCTACGTGTAGATAAGACCAGTCGGCACAGAAAGAGGATGCATGTACATTAATGTTCTTGCTTGGTTTATGTCATTTGGAAAATGGGAACCTTATTCAGGTAAAGGTTCCTACGATATTGGACTGGGGACAACCTGTGGTGCATTGTCTTGGTTTATGATTGATATAGAAAGCACCATCCCATTTTGCATTGTCTACTTCATGAATCACGGGTCTTGGTGTGTGTAAGGAAACTGTTTAAACAAGCCATAGGAAGCAAGCCAGGAACGCAGCACTCGTCCACAGCCTCTGCTTTCGTTCCTGCTTCCATGTTCTTGCCTTAAATTTCTGCCCTGACTTTTCTTCATGAAGGACTGTGAGATAAGAATATGAAAATTTAAATAAACCTCTCTTCTCTGTGTTAAACTATATGTGTGTGTGTGTGTGTGTGTGTTTGTGTGTCTGTGTGTGTGTGTGTGTGTGTGTGTGTGTGTGTGTGTGTGGTTTTCCCCCTTCTTGTTCATCTCACCACCCTTTACAAGCATTCCCTTCACTCTCCCTTAAATTCATAACACATGGTTTATGTTGTTACATACACACATGTATGTATATAACTTTTTAAGTCTATATAATGCTACTTGTATGCACATGATTTCATGCCTGACCACTGGTCACTAAGAAAGGCTTTTTACTTACTTTAACATTCCTTAGACATTTTTGTCCAGAGTTAAGGTGCCATGTGATTTTCTCTTCTACCTTATCATGTCTTTTGGCATCATCCTTCTTAATGACATGTTTAGGCAGCATGTTGATGACATTTCATAGATGTAGTTCCTCTGTCATTTTTAGGAGAGGGAGTCTCATAGCAACATCCCTGTTTCTCTTGTTTTTATGATCTTTCCACTAAAATCTTTGAGCCTTAGGTGCAGAGTTGTCTTGTAGTTGTATCAGTCAGAACTAGGCACCACACAGTCAATTATTCTGTGATTTGCTTTAGGATTTCTCTAAGGGTGTCTGGCTGTAAGGAAATAATTATTTGGTTTCCCTTCATCAAAGACCTATGCTTATCTGTGGGAATATGACTATTCAGAATGTAGTTAGGAACTATGCTGGTTTAAGAAGGTGGGGGATGTGGATTCTTCTCTAAGTTGTAGGACTTCGCCAACACTGATGGTTTTCTTCTTGAGTCTTAAATTCAATTAGAAAGCTAATAGTTACTACTAAGATATGTACTGCTGTGAAGCTATGTATACTTTACTATACTGATCATTGTTTTAGTTCATGCACATTGTGGTTTGGTAGGACTACTGAGTGCTTCCCTGCTGTTGGTACTGGGTACTGACTGACTGGTACATGGTGTTTTAAGCTAGAGAATTGTCTTCAACCTCTAGGGGAAAAGTCAAGGCAAGAACAATAGTTTGTGCTTTGAAAGTATTTTGGAAAACTCTGAGCAACAACTCAAAAGGAAGCCTTCCATTCCTGGTATTGGGTTTTTTTCTTAGTCTTTATCTCTTGAGAGCAGCATTATCAACCCATGTGGGAAAATGTAATTTTAACTATGTATGTATACTTACACACAAACCTACATGCATTATTTGTAATGTTAGGTAGACAATGTAAGATTCCATATAACTTTTTCAGACATTACTACTGATATTTTCCCTTCCTCTCTTCTTCCCTCTTAATCACCTCAATTCAAAATCTGGCCCCACTTTAAAATCTCCCATTGGAGATCTGAAGAATACTGAAGAGCAGTCATGACATAGCTTGAATGTTATTCTGTCATAATTTTCCTTCACAAATAATTTAGCCCATTACCTGTAAATTTATTTTACCCTAATTCTCATATCTCAAAGAGGAAGTATATAGCAAATCTCTTGGCAGACTATCACACAAATGGCTTATAGCCCAGTTCCCAATGGAGTCCTTGTTACCCTCTGAAGCCTCATGAGTTCAGACTTCATCGACCACATTTCTGACACTAATTATGTCTTGTAGACTTCCATTAGATCACCAAAATGATTTATTAGACCCTGCTTGTAACAAGTGCATTTCTGACACTTTTAGTAGATGTTCAAAAACCAACAAATGAGAGGAACATACTTAGGCTTATTTTTTGGCTTATAATTGTGGCAGATCCAGTCTATCTTAAAACAAAAATGTGGGGAGAAGGATGCACCCATTCATTTTGAATCTACAGTGAATAAGGAGAGAAGTACTGAATGCTTGTACCAAAAGGCTTTCTTCTTTATAGTCAGCTAGAACACCAGAGCAAAGAATATTTCAACCCTCATTTAAGGTCCATCATCACACCTCATTAACCTTACCTTAACCCTCCACATATAGTCATAGAAAAACATTTTTGTGGTGGTTCGAAATTCCATCCAGTTGACAATCGTATTATATAAATATTTTATTTTAGTAATAGTGGTATTTAAGTTTGTTTTAGAACAGTATTAAAAAAAAAAAAAAAAAAAAAAAAAAAAACCTTGATTACTTGAACCAGGCACTGAACCTTCAGAATGTTTATGGAGTTCTTATTATGTGATAGACATATGCACTCTTTTTTTTTTCATATAAAAGATGACATTTAATTGTGGCTGGATTACAGGTTCAAAGGTTCAGTCCATTATCATCAAGGCAAGAACATGGCAGCATCCAGGCAGGCACCGTGCAGGAGAAGCTGAGAGTTCTACATCTCTGAAGGCTGCTAGTGGAAGACTGACTTCCAGATAGTTAGGGTGAGGGTCTCTTTTTTATTAGATTCTCTGTATTTACATTTGAGATGTTATCCCTTTCTTACACCCGCTCCCATGTTCCCTCCCTCCACATTTGCCTTCACGTCCTTCCCTCCTAATCACCTTCTTCACCCCATTGCCTTGGCATTCCCCTATATTGAGAAAACGTGCCCTCCTTGGACCAAAGGCCTCTTTTCAAACTCGATGCCAGACACTAACATCTTCAGCTACATATGCAACTGGATCAATATGTACCTCAATGTGTGAACAAAGGTTTAGTCCAGGGGAGTTTGGGAGGGTTTGGTTGGTTGATAATGTTATTCTTCCCATGAGATTGCAAATCCTTTAAACCCCTACAGACCTTTTTTTAGCACCTTCATTGGGATTCCCATGTTCAATCCAATGGTTTGCTGCAAGCAATACTCAGCTTTATCTTTATGACTCTGGCAGAGCCCCTGAAGAAGCATATCTATCTGGTTCCTGCCAGTATGCTTCTTAGCTTCAGCAACAGTGCTTGGGTTTGGTGGTTGCATATGGAGTGTATCTCTAGGTGAGGCAACCTGTGAATGATCTTTTCTTCAATCCCTATTTCTCTATTTAACCTTGTATTTCCTCCTGTGAGTGTTCTGTTCTCCTATCTAAGAAGGAAAAGGGTATCCAAATTAGGCCGTCTTTCTATTAAGCTTCTTAATGGCTGTGAATTGTTTCCTGAGTATTCAAAACTTTCTGGGGGTAATATCTGCTTCTCAGTTATTGCATACCCTGTGTGTTCTTTTGTGACTGAGTTACCTCACTATCGGAAAAATCTCAAGAAAAGTCTTGTGAACATTGCCATAATCTGGTCTAAAGAAATTTACTGATTGTCTAATAATTCAATGGCAAATGAAGCCAAGATGTTAAAGGAGTTAGTGGAATCAAGTGTTTGGAAAGTAGTTACTTTCATTTTAAAGACTCAAATCTATTGTTATCCAAGGTTGTCACATAGGTCATGATGTGTCTGAATCCTAAGGCTGTTACATACTTTTAAAATCTTCAACAGGAAGTAAACTCCTTGAGCTCTCTAAGCACTTCAGTATCATATAATATTTCAGTGAATAAAGAAGATGTTTTTTTTTCAATCAAGATAATCACTACCACTTCGAAGACAGGACTCAATTTATTTTACTCCCTGATGTATGAATACACATTTCAGACAGTTCTAGCACTTGGTTGGTACACAATACATCTTTACTGAGTCAATAAATGAAGTTTTACAATGAACTGGGATTTGTTTCAGCCGAAAGAAATGTTTGTAAAATATTTAAATGTGAACCCACTATCTGTATAATATTTTTGACATCCGCTCATTTACATTTAGGTTTACTCTGACCCCAATTTTACTATTTCTAGTTTGAATACTCTTTTCTGTAGAAAAACACAGCATATGTTACTACAAAGAAAAGTGCTCTGAGAACTTCAAGGACAATTGGCCTTCTTGAATCTTCCCCTCTGCAAAGGCCTTCATGCTGCAATTCTGCTTATTTCTGGGGCCAGACACCAATCCAGGGCCATATATTTTCAACTGTAGACAGAGTGCAAGTTAAATCCTCTGCAGTTCATTCTCCCCTTATTTCAACTGAGAGCCATGCTTTTGTCTAGTAACAATTATTCAGGCTACATCCTGTCCTGCCTTATTTTGTAGTTATTTACTTTGACACCTATTTTTCAGTCCTGTAAAAACAGACACAAAGTATATGTCTTTTACCCAAACACCTTACAGATCTGTAAGTCTGGAAGAGAGCTTAGTAATCAGGACACTAGCAGCAAACATGTATTTTTTCATGTGTGTGATTAGAATAGTAATTAATTATACATACTACTCTTGAAAATTAAAAAATATGGGATAACTACAAAAAATAAAAGCGCATGTGTTTTATCAGAAATAGAAAATATTTTTGTGCACATTTTGATCATACACTTTTTTGAGCCAACACTTTTTTTAACCTTTGTTTGAAGCAGCATTATTTATTATGCATCTTTGCTGTGGGAGAGCAACTGAGACACGAGACAGGAAAAACATATTAAATTTTCATTTTCGAAGGCAGACACATATCACACTATTAATTTCTATTAGGAACGTGTCTGTGTCAAACTATGTAGTTACGAATAAGGAAAGATACAAAAGCCAGAAAAGACCCTCATGGTTGGGTGGGGATAGATCCAGGGCAGAATGGGCGCTGGATCCTTTAACCTGTCATAAAGGAAGAATTACAGTGGAGAAATTTACGTGTTCTGAATGGAATTTCTGCATGTCACATTCCATGTTTCTTTGTTAAGTGTTTAAAAGGATTCAGAATTCTTTCTTACACACTGGATAATTGATAGCTTTGTGTTTGTTTGTTATGCACATTTGTTTTTCAGTATCCACAGGCATTTTGTTTAGTCTAGCAATATGCAGGTGTTGTTTCTATATGTATAAAAGATAATTCCATGACTTCCACTTCTACAGTCCAAATGAAACGAAGAACAGAAAATATTTAGCTTTCTACCAAAGCATACGAAACTGTAAAAGAAGGGAGAAGAAAGAGAAGGCAATGAGGAGGATCAACACCAGTGGAATCAAGCAACATCAACAACTGCAACAATACACACATGCACACACACACACACACACAGAAGGAGGGGCATATTTGAGAGAGGCAAAAACATAATTGAGCCCCTCAATTGCCTTAATTCTCTGCTTGAGTGTTATTAGACTGTGGCTGAAAAATGACAGCTCTGAGTATAGAAGGCTGTCAGAGTTGTTTTTATATTTATAAAAGATAATTCCATAACTTCCACTTTTACAGTCTGAATGGCATAAAGAACACAAAATATCTTAGTGTTTATGTATGTGTGTGTGTTTGTGTGTGTGTGTGTGTGTGTGTGTGTGTGTGTGTGTGTGTGATATGCAGTTTAACTCTCCCATAAAATTTAAAATCAGAACCATAAAGACCTGTACCTATGTAGCTTGAAATATATATATATTGAACTTCTCTGTCTAGAAGTTCACTGGCATGTATAGGCTTTGGAACTGGTTAATTTCACTGTGATGGTTTCTGTGCATATTTTTTATAATAAAGTATTTGGTTCATTTTTATTCATTTCATTTTTGAGTCAGGGTTTTTCTGTGTCATCCTGGTTGTTCTGTAATTCATTCTGTAGACCATGCTGGCCTTAAACTCAGAGATTCTCCTGCTTCTCCTCCCAAGTGCTGGCATTAAAGACAGGCATCAGCACCACGGACTGGCCACAATAAAGTTTCAATAAATTGTTTGAAGTGCACGCTAACAGTAACACGATGTGAGGAGAGACAAGTGATACGCTGTGATAATATTCCCATGCTACGGTCAGGCACAAATAGACAAACTGACATCCCCTGTCACTTAGAAGTGTAAATTATCAATAAGGTTCAAAGCAAATTTAAAACCAAAGTTAGAATTTTAAGACTACCTCATTTTCTTTAGAGATCATCAAAATGAAGTTTTCGAAAGAAACTGGCCCTAAATTATAAAAGTCACAAAAGTAGCCACTATTAAATATGGTACTTAGCATCTGCTGTTTGGTGTTCGGGTTCATAGTAATAAATCCTAATTAATTGATTTAAAAGACAAAATATTTAAAATTTTTTATCTTCTGATTGCCATCAAATGTGCTCAAATAATATACATTAAATATGCAAATGTTAATTTATTTGTGTAAATTTTATCATAACATATACTCTAAGGTCCAAGTTGTGTTTTGTTTCTATGACAGGTTTCTAATACCACTTAAGGAAATTATTTTTCTTTAGGACTAGAGACATGGTCCAGCAGCTAAAAACCCTGGTTTCTCTTCCAATGGACCGGGGTTCAATTCCCAGCGCTGCTAAGGCAGCTCCCAACCATCTGTAACAGTTCTAGTGAATCCAGTGTGATTGTCCGGCCTCTGCAGGTACTAGGTACAAGTGTAGTAAACAGTTGGCAAAACACACACTAAAAAATAAAATAAAAATCAGCACACAAAATTTCTTTAGAAGAGCATGTACATATATATTATAATCAAAAAACCCTGTGTGCTATTTTATAATAGGTTCGTTCAAATATCACTTTAACCAGAAGGACATCATAGACCATATTTAGTCAAGGAAAGACTGGATTTGTCTCCTTTGACTTAGAGATCTCTGTGCTTTCCCAATGTTTTACCATGTGTAAGAGAAATTGGAGATGACGATGCTTCAGAAAGAGTAGAGTGTGCTGTTCACTTCGAAGTCTTATTCATAAAACTAAAATTGTCTGAAGAAGTAGAGAGTGCTTTTTATATCCAAGTCTCCTTAATAAAAATAAGATTTTAAGTATTAAACGTGTTCAGTTGGGATTAGAAGTGGATTTTGACATCCTAGAATTGGATTCCCTCACTTGGAGACATAGTGTTGAATGGAAGGAAATGAACAATTCTGGGGTTCCAGAAAGCGAAAGTTTTGACAGGACTCTCGAAAATGGGCTTTTAGGCTTTACCACTAATATGTGCTACTGATTTACTTCCTAAGCCATGCTTGTTAACGTGACCAGAAAATATAGTCATCGCAATAGGCGACTTAATTCTGCACTCCACAGGCTATCGTAAGCCATGAGACCTCTTTGACTGATACGCAGATGGCAGCTCTGAAGACTGTCTCCATCTGCCATGGTGGGTCCCGCTGGCTTTCTCCTGGATGGTGTGTGCACTGTCATAAAGGGTACTCCTACTTGTCACCCTTGCTCTAAAGTGCCTTTGAGGTTGGAAAGGAACAAAGGTCCAGAAGCACTGGGATACCCAGATGTGTGACTGAAGAGGTCCTCTTGGCTTGCAGATCAGTGGCTGCACAAAATAGCTTGTGGGTCAATATTAAGCTTGCCAGCCACGCTCTTCAGTTACACGAAACATCAAGCTGTAAGCAAAGAAGTCATTAGGCTTTCCAGCAATAAGTCACTAAGGTAAAACTATGTCTTTAAATGAAGTGCTGCCATAGGAGAGCTGAAACTGCATTTGCCTGGAATTGGAAGGGTAGATGGGAGATAGGAGGGGCCGTGAGAGGATTAGTAATGAAGGAACATTGCTAAGAGCCAGGAAGGGACACCATCTGCTGTGGAATGGAAGAAAGTTTGGCAACACTGTCATCCATGATAATATGGAACAAAAAGAAACAAACTACTGTGTTTGGCTAAGACCACAACATATATTCATTTCTGGCTTGAATAAAGAAAGTGACTTTTTTTTTTAAGAGAAAAAGCAGAATGAGAATGGAACTTCAGAGGGCCAGACAGCTTCTCCAGACAGGGAATTTTCTTTCAGAGAAAGGACCTGTCTTAAGATAAAGATGGGCTAAGGTAGTTAGTTCTGAGACCTTTATTGAGAAGTGTTGTGTAAGGACATGCTTCCCATCTCTCATCCAAATAACCCACAGGTTTCTTAGCATCTTAGAGATAATAAAGCTTTTTAGTAACCTCCTAGACAAAACGTAATGACCTGAAGCATGTGTCCCAGTGCAAGTTGATTGAGAGGGACTAACTTGTCTGTGACTCTAGTGAACTGTCTGAGATTTACATGAGTGCTGAAAGTCAACAAAGGAGTTTAATATAATAGATCAGGTGTTTTTAAGGCAGTTGGAAATTGAAATGATCTAAAATTTGAAAACAAAATCGACCAGGACAAGAAAAAGCCGAGGAAACAACAAAAATAAAACTATAAAAATGAATCAAAAACCCCAGAGGGCAGAGTCTGAATCACAGTATAACTCCCAGGGAAGGTCAGGACCAGAGTCAAGGCAAAGGTGCTGAAGTTATAAGTCACTGGATTTCAAATGCCTCCCACATCCCCACTGAAACATTTATTGCACATTTATTGCACTTCCTTTGGCATCAACATGGATCAAAATGTGACAGAGCAGACATCACACCCTTTGCTTGGCAGTCTGAGAAGCACACACCTGAGCATCCTGCACCAAGCCTGAACCTGATTTACATGAGCATCTCAACTTTGGACCAACATCCAACACAGTTGAGAGCATGAGGTTCTCAGCAGTAGAATGAGAGGACATTGGGTCCATTAAGCATCTCAGCAGTCAGGCCACCAGTAGGTCCTCTTGTTCTCCGTACATCTGCTGCTTCTCCTGTCAAGAGGTGTATGCTGCGCAGCAGTGACCGACCTGACTCCAGAGCATGGTGGAAGTGAAGCTCGGGGACAGTACAGCCAGACCATAATGTCTTCAGTGTTATCGCAGCTTTTAGATCCTTTGCTCTTGGGACATTCCCCTTTAAAAGGCCAAGAGCATGCTATCAGTCTTAGGTTTCTGTTGCTGTGATGAGTACCACAAAAGCAACTTGAGGAGAAAGGGGTGTGTGTGGGTTACCCTTCCATATCACACTTCATCAATGAGAGCAGTAGGGGGCAGGGACTCAAAACTGATGGAGCATCTAGAGCTGAGTGCTGCTTACCTTACTGGTTTGCTTTTGATGGCTTGTTTAGTCTGCTTTCTTACAGGACCCTGGACTACCAGCCAGGCATGACAGTACCTACAATGGGCTGGGTCCTCTTACATCAATGGATAATTACGAAAATGCCTTTCAGGCTTGTCTACAGTCTCATATTATGATCATATGACCTTAGTGAAGGTTCGGTCCCCTCAGATCACTCTATCTTGTGTCACAGTGAAATAAAGCCAGCCAGTGTACTGCGTAGCTCAAGGTCAAAGGGCAAGCAAATCAGGCTCGTTCAGGATTCCTTGAAGGAGTTCTCCACCAACAACTGGACTGATTCAAACTTGGCTTCATTGGTTGTTTGGCTTGGCTGAGGCAGAGGCTGTCTCTCACCTCAGCCTCCACTTGCTCCAAAGACAAAATTCACAGTCAACAGAGAAAGAGGCCACTGGAGGTTGATGCTATTTACTGCTCAACAGTAAATAAATCATAAACAAAACTTCCATTTTGAAAGATGGAAATCATCATTGTCATTACAAAGATATGGCAGCTGATGTGTCTACATCTTAATTGACAACAGATACTGGCAATTTCTATGAATTGTCCACCCATTGTCTTAAACAAAATTTCTAAAGAGCTTTATTCTTTGAAGTTTGAAAGACAGTATTCTCAAGTGACAAAGAATGATGAGTTATTTAAATCACTGTTGTGTTCCTTATGTGAATATTTGTATATTCCAATACTCCTAAAACATAACAGAATATATTATAAGGCCACTCTAATAGTTAGTGTTCATCTTAAGAGTGAAGGAGGTAAAATAAACACATATTACAAAGGGGACTAAATAGATTGGTTTTTATAACGTGGGCTAGGCAGTCACAAAGTGGTTATCTGCATGTTTGAGAGACTAAGAACATGGCAATTCCTCAGTCCACAATGATGGGTACCTATGGAGTTCTAATCTGTAAATGAAGGCACAGAGAATAGTGGATAGCTGCCGCTAATCCATAGTCTTTATTGAAAGCTGGAGAAGCTGGGTTCTGATGGCAGCAGCAGAGGCAGGGCCTAAGTAGTAGATGCATTTACCAGCAAGAATCAAAGGTGTGCAGGCAAAGCATCTTGCCACAGACCACTTTACACTTGTAATGGCCCTGGAAAGTTTTGCTGACTGGGAAGAAAACCCACCCAAAGGTGTGCCTCTTAGCTGATCCCCTATCTACTTCAGTTGACAACCAAGATAACTACTACAGCCATCTTGTCTGCTTTTAGGTTAACATGAGATTTTTGAGGAGTTGTAGAGTAAAATATTTGCATGTAGCCTAAGGAAGACATTTGACTGGAAATCCCCTCTCCAATCTCTCTTTAAAGCATAAGAGATAAACTGTTTTAGAAGCAGCTCACACAGTTTCTGGTGAGGTGAGCAGGGTTTCAGGCATAATTCCAAGACAGCCTGAGGTCTTTTACTCAGGATTTGAGGAATTCCTCTTGTGCTCCTAGTCCTGAACTACCTGCAATGCCTCCAGCGCTCCTTTACATTTTGTCATTCCCTGATTTAGTCTTGTTTATCCCGGAGCATTCTCTTTCCTCATATGTCGAAGAGTAATGGAAGCTTGTTCCTGCATTCATGCAGATACTGGCTTCTTGTGCCCCCAGAACAGCTGCTGACTGACAGCGCCCCTTTTGAGTACACACAGGGGAAAGCTACCCGGCTCTGTGTTGGCAGTGATCAGGGTTCTCTAGTTGTTCCGGTCTCTCCTTCAATCTGTGCTCTTCCTAAAGAAAGGGAAATTGTGCCAGCAAGCACCATTCCCCTCTGGGACATCCCCCAGCCTAAAGAGCACAAAAGGTTATTTAAGAATTGACAGCATGGTGAATATCTCGCAAAAGATTATTTGTTCACTCAACCGAAAGTTAAAATTTATCACCGAAATGCCTGACAAGGCCTGGAGACTGAAGGTACCAGAAGCAAGATCAACATGTTAGGAAAAGGAAGGAATGAGAACTAGAAAGATCCAGAAAAAAACAAAAACAGAGCCTGCAGGATCTGTTAGAAACACAGAAGACATAAATGGGGGCTGGGAATATAATGCAGGTGGTAAAAAGGAAATCACTTTACAGGCTGCACAGATATTACGGCACAGGAGAGTCCACATCTGTATGTGATTATACTGGTTATATAATTCAAATTGAAATTCAAACAGAAATTCAAATTCAAACAGAAATTCAAGTTCAAACAGAAATTCAAAAGACAAGAATACAAATGGACAAAACCCAAGTCACTGGTGAGAGTCCTCACATGGAAATGCAGGAATTCCCTCATGGGTTTTGTTGCAGTGTTTTTTATGTGAGTGACCCAACTATGCAAAACATACACAAAACAATTTCTTTCTGTGCATTGATTCCTGTAAATATATCTGTAAAGCCTTTTGTGAGATTAGTCCCAGAGTGCCGAGGACATGTAAAACATGAGTCATTTTATTGTGAGACTGATTTCTTCTGGATGAAGCAGATGAAGGACTTCATATCGGTTCACACAAATTCACACACCTTGCAGAAATAGACCAAGAAAACGGGTCTGAGGAAGTGATATATTTTTCTTTGCTGTCTACTTTGTCCAATCTAGATGTGATTGTCCAGTAGAGCCCCCTGTGGCTAGACTATCTGGCTCATTGGTTGAGAAACGATCACACTTGAGTTCAAGGCAATCAGAAGTGCTTCCTTGATAAATATTATTACTCAATATAGGCCATCACATGTTTCTCACAAAGGGATGGTCTGTATTATCTGCCGGTACGCTGCTAGAACAAGCTGAGCTAGGTGGTCCGTCTTCTAAGTGGATTAAGCAGAACTCTGTTCATATGTGCATTCTGAACATGCTCATGCAGCAACTATGATTGGGAAGGAAGAAAAATGGCAGGGTTGTTGCCCTCTAGAAGTAATTAATAATGTCTTCCAACCAAATGGGTGGCTCTATCTGTGAAACTGGTATGCCCCTCCATTCCCTTTCAGGCTCCCTGTTCTGGTATCACCCTACCCAGACACAGCCATCATCCACAGCACGTTAACATGCAGGCAGAGGATGCTTCTGGTGAAGAATTCTCTTTTAAGAAAAATAATGAATAAAAGAGAAGAAAGGAGGGGGGAACATGGAGGAAGGAAGAAGTGATGGAGGAAGGAGGAGGAAGGGGATGAGGGAAAGAAAGCTTGTGTGCAATCGTCTTCTGGTATTTTCAGTCTCACTATAAGCTAGCTTTCCTTCATGTGCCTTGTTTGGTAGCTGCTCTTTGCTGTCACTACAGTCCTAATGAGAATCCACATGACTGTCATGACAACCACAGTGAAAGAGCTGTTGAAGTATAGAAGGGCATACGGAGAGTAGCTGTCCAGTACAGGCAGGATGGAAACTCATGAGGTTAAAAAAAAAATCATGCAAAACTTTCCCCATGTAGCCTGCATAGTCTATGTATAGACAAAAAGTACTACTCCTATTCCTCCTCTTCCTCCTCTTCTCTTCCTTCTTTTTTAAAAATATTTTATAAAACATGTAAATTTTCATTTTGAGAAATAATTAATTGGTTAAAATTTGAACATATAATTGAATCGCATATCTCTTATATGGCAGCTTTGTGATTCAGTTACTTTGTGTTTTACAATTTCATCATCCATAAAGGGAGAAAACGATACTACTATTCATAGGACAAAAGTAAAGTAAGAAGAAAATTTGGCACACATTGGACCTGCAATAAATGATTCTTACACTGCCGTGCTGAGAGGTCCCGGTTTTCATAGTTATAAAGTTACAAGTGACCAGTAATTAGGTGGGGACTCACATACGGCATTTGTCATGTGCAACTGTCACAGCAGATACACCATTACACACACTGTTGAAACTTGAGTTTTTCTTTAAAAATACAAAACAAAACAAAAAAACAAGTTGGTATTAAGAGCAAGATTCAAACTGTAAATGTGCTGCTGGAGTTAGGAGTGAAGGTACCACCGCCCGGACTGCATGGTGTCTGCCTGTAAGAGCACCGGAAGGCTTCACAGATCTCTAAAGTCCAGCAGATGTTCATGCTCCCACGCACCCCCCTCCTCGAATGTCTCAATTAATTCTTTCTGATTAGGCACCAGGAAGAACTATTTGCAGTCTTAATTGTGTGCACATACAGATTTATACATATGGCAAAATAATGGAACTAGCCTGGGCTATTTTATTAGACTTTCAGATCTTGCTGATGGGAGTGTATGTCCTGAAGGTCTAAAGACATTTAAGGAGCAGGTGAGGAGCAGGTGAGGAGCAGGTGAGGAGCAGGTGAGGAGCAGGTGAGGAGCAAGTGAAGAGCAGGTGAGGAGCAGGTGAGGAGCAGGTGAGGAGCAGGTGAGGAGCAGGTGAGGAGTAGGTGAGGAGCAGGTGAGGAGCAGGTGAGGAGCAGGTGAGGAGTAGGTGAGAAGTAGGCAAGGGGAACAGAACAATCTCCTTGCTGCACCTACTTTCCAGTGTTTGCAGCAGCTCACGGCCAACTCTATAGAGTTTTGAATCATGTGATACTTGAAATAAAATTGACATTCCCACACTACCAATGCTCTTAGGCTAGTTTTTGAAACTAAGTGTGATTGCTGATATAAAACTATTAACACCAGCACAGAGACTCAAGGGATACGAGGAGTCCTATGCAAGGCTGTGCACATGCACTTTGACCTCTGAGGAGGAGAAGCATCCTGTGAGGAGCAGCTTAGGGGCTCTTCAGTCTCTGGGTGACAGGGCTACAAGCAGAACTGAACTGCTTTTGTGCAGTGGTTCTTGCCTAAGAACTGTGTTGTTTAAAAGTTCTCTTGTGTGTGTGTGCACCTATGACCTCTGCAGTATAGCTCAATCTCTGGATTCTCTGGATGGTCCTGCTTCTCGTTGCTTCCTCTCATGGATGTCCCCAAAGCATCATGTGATTGTACTCATGACTGACATCTTCCAGGTTCATGTAATTCATTCTTTTATCTTTCACAGTCAGGTTTTATCCCCCAGTGAAACTCTTTAGCTACAAATTCTGTCTCAGCATCTGCATCACAGAGATCCCAAATGATCAAAGACTCTACAAATGTTTAAGGCCTGGAATTTGGCCCCTGGCAGGTTGATTTCCACAGTGCTGTGACTCCTCTTTTCTTTCTTGGGTTAGGTTATCTAAGTATGAGCCATTTATGTGTTTTATTAGAAATTGACAGACTATAATGTTGTGTGGGCAAAAAGGGAGTTCTATGACATATAGTAAATGTATAATAATTGAATCACACTAATTAAAGTTGTATGCTTGTCTAAATAGTGACACTCTTGACCAACACATCTCTTTTTCTTATATAACCCATTGGTAATGGGATATCCTACTTCCATTTTCTGGGGCTGTATTCTGTTGTAAAAGTCCATACATAATAAAGAAGACTATGTGGTGTTGGTCTTTTTTTGACCTTCATCTCAATTGACATGATGTTTTCTACCAATGGCAGAAGTGCCCCTTTTTGCAAATATGAGCTCCATTATATGTATGCCATAGTTCTTTTATTCACTCACTGTCTGGTATGAATTTTTCTAAATTGGCTATGATGGATAACATCAACAACATTTACTTTCCCTTAAAAAACATGTATATGGAAGTTCTGGATTTCCTTTCCATATATGATACAGTATAAATTATTAAATAAATACAATAATAACTATATTAAATACAAATTAGTTAATTAATTAACTAGCGTGAAGCCTCATTTGCTGTGGCTGTTGTTATTTTTAACTTCATCCTGAGTGAGTTAATTCAGACCCAAAAGGTATATACTCACTAATAAGCCAAAACCAAAACAAAACAAAACAAAAAATCCCACAGAATACCCAAGATACCAAGATATAGTCTACAGAATTCAAAAAGTTCACAAGCTGAAGGGCCCAATGGAGAATGCCTCAATCCCACATGGGTATCAAAAGAAAGCAATCACAAGGTGGGCAAGAGACCTAGGTGGGAAAGAGGACAATAGGGGTTAGGGAGAAAGAGGGGAGCACGATCTGATATTGGGCTGGGAAAAAGGACTGAAGTCCTGAGGGCCAGAAGAAAGAATGGAAAGAGGCAACCTTGGGAAATAGGAGGTTGTGGGGAGACCCTCCAAAATGTCCCAGAGAACTGCACAGAAAGTTAGTTTTTATTCTTTCTATAACATCTAGAAATTTGTTTTATTTGTACATTCTTTTATTAAGGTTATACGGTTGATCAGGACTCAGAACCTGTATGCAGATGGCTGAGCTTCCAGAACAGCCGAACAAGTGCGCTCTCACCTGAGCACACCGAGAGCCAGCATTACACTCACACTGGCTATCCCGGGAGGGAACTCTGGGAACTCACTGAGCACAGATAACATGGTGCAATCTGGGATTGGTTCCTTTCCAGCTCAGAGAGAGGGACAGGTGACAGCCATCAGGACTCAGGACCTGCACACAGAAGGCTGAGCTCCCAGAATAGCCTCACAAGTGCTCTCCCACTTGAGCCCAATGAGACAGAACAGAGTCACTGCCATCAGAACTCACTGCCCGCCTCAAAGAGGCAGACACCCAGGAGCATTCACCTTCCTGAGCCCACGGGCTCTCAGACGCACAGGAGAAACAAGCTCCATTAAGAGAAATAAGATTACCAAATAATCACAGATGACAAGAAGGCAAGAGGAAAGTGCAAGAACCCAAGCAATGGAAACCTAGACAACCTGGCAACATCAGAATCCAGCTCTTTCACCACAACAAATAGTGGATATCCCAACACACCAGAAAAACTAGATTTAGGCTTAAATCATACTTTATAATGATGATGTTGTTCTTTGAGAAGTACATGAATAATTACATGTGCTTAAACAATTACAGGAGAACACACTAAAAAACAATAGAAGCCCTTAAAAAGGAAACACAACAATCACTCAAAAACTACAGGAAAGCACAACCAAACTGATAAAGGAATTGAAAATGGAAATAGAAACAATAAAGAAATCACAAAAAGAGACAACCCTGGAGATAGAAAACCTAAGAAAAAAATCAGGAGTCATAGATGTAAGCATCACCAACAGACTACAAGAGATGGAAAAGTGGATCTCAGGGCCAGAAGACAACATAGAAACCATTGACAAAATAGTCAGAGAGAAGGCAAAAACTAAAAAAACATAGCCAGACTAAATAGAGGGCAAAGAGAGAGTATCCAAATTAACAAAATCAGAAATGAGAGTGGAGACATATCAAAAGCAACTGATGGAATTCAAGAAATCATCAGATTCTACTACAAAAGCCTATACTCAACAAAACTGGAAAATCTGAAGGAAATGGACAACTTCTAGACAGATACCAAGTACCAAAGTTAAATCAGGATCAGATAAACCATCTAAAAAAAATCCCATAATACCTAAAGAAATAGAAGAAGTCATCAAAAGCCTTCCAAGCAAAAAAAGCCCAGGACCAGATGGGTTCAGTGCAGAATTCGATCAGACCTTCATAGAAGACCTAATACAAATACTTTAAAAATTATTCCATAAAATAGAAACAGAAGGGACACTACCCAACTCAAACTTTGAAGCCACAATTATACTCATATCTAAACCACACAAAGACACTACAAAGAGAGAGAACATCAGAACAATTCTAATCATAAACATCAATGCAAAAATACTCAATAAAATTCTTGCAAACAGAATTCAAGAACACATCAAAACAATCATTCACCATGATCATGTAGGCCTCATTCCAGGGATGCAGGGATGGTTTAATATACGGAAATTCATCAACGTAATCTACCATATAAACAAACTCAAAATACACCACACGATCCTCTTACTATATTCTGAGAACACATTTGAAAATTTTCAACACCCCTTCATGTTAAAAGGTTTAGAAAAATCAGGAATCCAAGGCTCATACCGAAACACAGTAAACGCAATATAAAGCAAACCTTTAGCCAACATCTAACTAAATGGAGAGAAACTTGAAGCAATCCCACTAAAATCAGGGACTTGGCAAGGCTCTCTCCCCCTACCTATTCAATACAGCACTGGAAATCCTGGCCAGAGCAATTAGACAACAAAAAGAAGTCAAAGGGATGCACACTGGAAAGAAAGAAGTCAAAATATCACTATTTGCAAATGATATAATAGTATACTTAAGTGACCCCAAAAATAATACCAGAGAACTTTTAAAGCTGATAAACAACTTCAGCAAAGTGGTTGAATAAAAAATTAACTCAAATAAATCAGTAGCTTTCCTCTATTCAAAGGACAAACATGCTGAGAAAGAAATTAGAGAAAAGACACCCTTCACAATAGTCACAGAAAGAACCCAGATGACATATAATAGAAGAATGGATATAGAAAGTGTGGTACATTTACACAATGGAGTACTACTCAACTGTTAAAAATAATGACTTCATGAAATTCCTAGGCAATGAGTAAAAATAGAAACTATCATCCTGAGTGAGGTAACCCAATCACAAAAGAACACACATGGTATGCACTCACTGATAATTGGATACTAGCCCCAGGAAGCTCTGAATACCCAAGAAACAATTCACAGACCTTATGAATCTCAAAAAGAAGGAAGGCCATGCCTCAGTCTTTCTTGGAAGGGTGAACGAAACACTCCTGGGAGGAAATACAAGGTCAAATAGAGGAGCAGGGATTGAAGAAAGTCATTCACAGGTTGCCTCAGCCGGGGATCCACTGCATATGCAGCCACCAATCCATAGCATTATTGCTGATGCCAAGAACTGCTTACTGGGAGGAACTAGATAGAGATGCCTCCTCAGGGCCTCTGCCAGGGTCACACAATACAGCTGAGCAAGTTCGCAGCTAACCATCGGACTGAACACAGAGGCCCCAAAGGAGGTGCTGAAGAAAGGACTGTAGGAGCTGGACAGGGTTCCAACCTCATGTGTAGAAAAGCATTATCAACCAACCAAATCCTCCAAAACTCCCATGGACTAAAACACTAACCATTGAGCACAAACTGAGATATCCACAGCTTCAGTTACATATGTAGTAGTGTAGCATCAATGTGAAAAGAGGAGGACCCAGCGAGAGCCCGTTTTCCCAACATAGGGGAATGCCAAGGCAATGGGGTAGAGTGATTAGGAGTGACCTCAGCTTCATGAAGCCACTTGAAGGAGAACAGGGGAAGGGAGCTGGGTGGGGGAAGGGGATTACATTTCAAATGTAAATACAGAGATTATCTAATAAAAATGAGAAAAGGGATTATACTGTTGTAATCAGGAATAATAAATTCTTGCAATATAATGATTATATATTCATTTAAATTATATTTTAAAAATAAAGTTATTAAGTAGTTTGAAGTTATACAATTTAATATAGGTGTTAAAATTATAACCTATGTGATGTTAAATTTGTCTACTAGTTTCTATAAGCAAAACAAAAGTGTCAATGCATAAACACTTTGTGGGAATCTATTACATGAATATCATTGAAATTTACATGTTGTAAAGTTGAAACCAAGTCAGTTGGTAGAAATGTATTGCATAGAATACATAATCAACCTTCTTTTTTTCCTATGGTGATATGCTATACTGAGGACTATGAATGCATGACCCCAAAACTCATCAACAATGGTTCAACATTAGCCAGTACCCAGCATGCAAAATCTTGGATACTAATAAAACAGAATTAAGGCCAACATAAACTGATACCTGGAAGCAAAGAAAAGAGATTAAATTTTTCCCAAGTTTGTGACAAATAGGTCAGGAGATCTGTTAAATAACAAAGTTCCTGCTTTGGTAGATTTTAGCCAGAATTTAACACACACACACACACACACACACACACACACACACACACACACACACTCACACACATACACACACACACACACACACACACACACACACACACACACACACACACACACACACCACAAAGAACATGCATATGGTTAAATATGCTCCAGTAATATTCTTTGCAAATCCTTTCATGGAAACCAATTTAATACAAATAGAGATGAGCTGAGCTAGTTCCAGTACTGAAGTAAAGTGAACCAGCAAAAATGTTCTTTAAAAACAATCAATCCAAAGTACTGGTTGATGTTTCAGCTCAGAGATTAAGAGGTTATTTAATATTGTGAATAAAAACGTAGACTAGACTTGAAGAGGATAACATTATTAAAATTTTTACTGTGTACCATACATCTCAATCATCACAACAGACTAAATGGCTCAGAAGTTTTATTAGCTGTTAAGAAGGAATTTATTAAATTACTTAACATGTAAGTATACATTTAGTAAATGTCTTATAGCAAGTAAATCTTTCCAAAAGATTAAGATATGAATTTCTTAAGATGAACTTCCATACTTAGTATTTTTAATTTTTCTTTCTTTTTTTCCATTCACTCTCTCTTGAACCTAATCCAATATTTACCTCCTCACTCTGAAAAATAAAAAGAACAACATCAACATGATGTTGGCTTTGAGGACTGGGTCTCCTCTCACTTTAGTCCAGAGTGGTATTTGGCAGAGTTTGCCTCTCAGTATCCATCCAGGAAGTGCCTTGGCTCTTGTATTCAATGACAAGATTTTGCTCTGAATTTTTTCTCAACTCAGTAATTGTCCCCCCATATCATGAAACCTTGGTGGTTACTTTGACTCTGGATTCTAGAGTATTTCCAATTTTTTTTTGGCCCATTTTATTTCTTTTCTCACATATGTACTGCTTCATCTCAAAGCTATTTTTATCTCCATAGCTCTCCTAATCTTCAGACATAATTCTACAATTGCCTGCAACATCTACTTCTTTAGCTAATGGCTCCACAAAGTAATCATGTATGCAGAGAAACCCACTGTAGTTTAGGGTAGTTCATGAGTACAATCAGGACAAAGCAGCAGTAAGTACTATCCAGGCTAGATCCCGTCCTGATGTTTCTGGGAACAGGAATCATATACACCAGGATCTAGAACTATAACATTTACTTATAGCAAAAGGACTAAGAGAGGTCCCAAGATCCAGACATTTGCAATGAATTATTTTGTAAGTGTATACCATGCCATAGGCAAAGATGACAATGTGGCTACAGAAAATTGATTTTCTTCTACAGTGAAAGGACCCTGATCTTGACACATAATATGTGGAATATAAAAAACAAAGAACACATAGGAGCGTTGAGAGACACATACGCAAACAGTTCTGAGGAAGATGTACGTGTATACAGTGCTCACGGGGATGTACTGACAGGGCTGTGAGTTATCTATTTGAAATGTAGTTTGAGGAATCAGGCTGTGCCTTACAATTCCTTAAATAACTCTTCCGCTGCTCCTCTCCTAGCCCCAAAATGTCTATACAATGAAGCTTGAGTAACCCAACTCTGTATTCATACTCAAACATCTTTGTTCAAACGTGCCATTGACTTTGCCATCACATTCAAATCTCAAGTCACATCTGCTACAAAATTTCTACTTCAATTGTACCCCATGCTAATTTTCAGAAAGATTTGTCCCCACTCCTTACTATTTCTCAAGTTTCTCTAGTTGCTCCTTTTCAGAGATATGCTATCACGCTGCCTATGTCTTTACTGTATCAACGTTGTTGTCCTTCACCTCAGAAGGAGGTTGTTAATGTTTGACTTTTGTGCTAAGCTCTTCTCTAACCACTTATTTAACATGGACACACATAACTAGGTACCAGAGACGCCTATAAATCTCTGCCCTTTTTATTGTATTATTCTAAAGCTGCTTGTCAAACCAACAATTAGTGCAATATTCTAAATCATTGTGATTGACTTGTACGTCATCCCAACAAAATATGAAATATTAAATCTAATCAAAGTTTTTCACTTATTTTTGTATTGCATCCTAGAACTGTGCATTCTTGTGCAGTCATCTTCCAGCCAATAGTTGTTATAAAAGGGCAGACGTTTCCTAAGAATATGTGGCTGTAATTGCTATTACACTTAGTTACACTGTGTACAAATATGAATTATACCAGAAAACCTTTAGATTACACTTAAAGGAGAGGCATTAGTAGTTAGATATACTAATTACTACATATGTTTTAAGCCTATTCTAAGTTTATTGCATAAGTTAACTTATTTTATGCTCCTTCAGTCCTTTCTCTAGATCCTTCATCGGGGTCCTTGTGCTCAGTTTGATGGTTAGCTGCAAGCATCCTCCTCTGTATCAGTATGACTCTGGCAGAGCCTCTGAGGAGGCATCCATGTCAGGTTTCTGCCAGTAAGCGTTACTTGGCATCAACAAAAGTGCGTGGGTTTGGTGGCTACTTATGGGGTGGATCCCCAGGTGAGGCATTCTCTGAGTGATCTTTTCTCCAGTCCCTGCCCCTTTATTTGTCCCTTTATTTCCTCTCGTGAGTGATTTGTTCTCTCTTCTAAGAAGGACTTAGGCATCCACTTTCTGGTCTTTCTTCCCTTTGAGCTTCATAAGTTCTGTGAATTGTCTGTTGGGTATTCTGTGTTTTTCGGCTAGTTTCTGCATATAAGTGAGTATATACCATGAGTGTTCTTTTGTGACTGGGTTACCTCACTCAGGATGATGGCTTCAAGTTCCTCCATTTTCCTGGGAATTTCATGAAGTCGTTTTTAATACCTGGGCAGTACTCCATTGTGTATATGTGCCTCAGCTTCTGTGTTCATTCCTCTCTTGAAGGACATCTGAGTTCTTGCCTGCTTCTGTCTGTTATAAATAGGCTGCTATGAACATGGTAGACTTTCTGCACAAAGCACAGAATGTTGGAAATGTTGGCAAAAGATTCAAAGTTACTACATTTTAAGATAACGACTCTCAGAAGAAAGTGCATTCTCTTTTATTTGTGCTGTGCAACGTCTTGTCCTCTGAGTAAGATTCCCATCCTTTGTTTCCTCATAATGGGATGGTGAGTAGCTTGTCACATTCCCATCCTTTGGCTAGTTTCATGAAGTCTTTGACTAAAACCTAAGAATTCTTGAAAAGTGAGCATAGATAAGATCCTCAAAGCAGTGGCCTCGGTCAGTAAAAAGTGAAATCTATTTGCTCATAATAACATTTTTAGCAAATGTTTAGGAATTGCTATGCATATTAATTATATTTCTGGCAAAGTCAATATGAATAATAATCACCAATATATTAGCAAATTCATAGTAGTTAACCCATTGAGTGTTGTGGTTCCTTTTAATAATATAAAAACAGGATCACGCTTAGATCCGTTTATCAATAACCAACCAGGCATCCGAAGTAACGAAAAACTAAAATATATAATATTCAAATGATGAAATAAAATTAAAAATTCATACAAGGCATTACTCAGATAAAACGTTGAAAACTGGCTATTCATCTAAAACTAGAAGTTTTGGCTGATAGTATGAAGAAATAAATAGATGGTAATTCACAAGTACTCTAGTAAGGTATCCTTAAGAGATCTTCAGTGAGCAGACTGGACTATATAGGCACAGAACCTTGTATTTTCTTCTTTCTAGGCCAATCTCCATTTTTCAAAAGAACTATGGTTAGCAGCACTGTGAAACACGCACATGCTGAAGTTATGTTTCCACATAGTGTCTCTAATCATTGAGAAGACTATGGCTCATGGTCCTGTGAGGTGATTCCCTGATTCATCTATAATTCTGAATTTATAAGTCTTCCTAGAGGTAGTAGATCGCTGAAGGCATATCCAAAGCAACTTTTCTTTCTCTTACGACCCTTCCTTATTTTGTTTACTGCCACATGAAGTAGGCAGCATCCCTCCCTGAAGCTTCTGCGCTTTGTCTCTGCTTTCCTCAGAGCCACAGCCCTGGAGCCAAATGACTAGGGCTGAGACCTTTGAAGATGGGCCAAAACATATTTACCCTTTTCAGTTGTTATCCTAAGGTACTTTGTCACAGGAACAAAACCCTGACACAATAACACAGTCCACTTTGTCCTCATTCTTGGATGCTGGAATCTTTTTATGAAGAGCTATTGAACAGAAGCTCAGCATGAGGAGTCTCTTTCATATTCATGTTTACTACTTCAGTGTTTTGCCTTCCAAGTTGGGCTTTGAAATAGACATACTATAGGAGAAATAGAACAAAGGACTACACAGTTTTAAACTAAATACATGGATGCTCATATAAGCATAGGTGCCTTAGTTACTTTTATTGAGATTGTGATAAGTATACCATGATACAAGCAACTTAAGTGAGAGAGAATTTATTTTGACTCAAAATTTAAAGATACAGTACATCAGGCAGGGGAGATTCGGTGGCAGAACTATACAGGAAAGAAGCAAACTAACACAGTATGTTTAGAAAGCAGATCAGTGCTGCTGATCAGCTTTCCCTTTCCATGTTTAGCAGTGCAAGATTCAGTGTTTTTCATTCTCCTCGAGTATCTCATTGAGACATTCTCTTGAAGGCTCAGAAAATGGTAACCCAATATAGGGTAACCTTTGTAGGTATTTCCAGAGGTTGCCTCTTAGATGACTGGCTGTCTTGTATGATCAATATTAACCACCTACATATGGAGGAAGTAAGTTTAAAAATACACACTATTTTCCTAGCATGGTAAAAAAAAAGTGTACATGTACACATGCTTAGATTTCCCTATTTTGGGTATTAATTAACATGTAGAGTAATTACCTAAAAATATCATGCAAATATTAAGAAAAATCTGTAAGATTTTAAAGCTAATAAGATTGTTCATTGAATCCTCTGCCTCATTTTGTTTAAGTACACTTTTTGTTAGTATTTCCAAAAGGAAGAAAGGAAGGAAGGAAGGAAGGAAGGAAAGAAGGAAGAAAAAAGAAAGAAAGAAAGAAAGAAAGGAAGGAAGGAAGGAAGTAGAAAAGAAAGGAATCAAACAGTGTTTCTGCCATGTCATCTGTGATGATGACTTGATAAGAAAATATTCTGATAGCAAATGAAATGATAGCCACATAGCGTAAAGCCTACTGGACGCTTGCAAGCTTATAATTCTCCCTCCCAATCACTGGATTATTGCCTGAAACCATAACCAGCAAATGCTTTTTACTATTTTTATTACTGAACATATACCACCAGTAATAAGAAACTTCTAGTTGCCTAGAAGATGATTTCAAAGTCTCAGGTAACATCAGGTGATAGCAAGGATGGAAAGCAAAAGAAACACTCCACTGTGATTGGTGGGATTACAAACTGGTGCAAGCCCTCTGAAAATCAATTGGAGGTTCCTCAGAAAATTGGAAATTGACCAACCTAAGGACCTGGCTAAACCTTTCTTGAGCATATATACCCAAAAGATGACCCAGTGTGCTACAGGAGCATGTTTTTCACTATGTTCATAGGCACTTTGTTTGTGACAGCCAGAAGCTGGAAACAATCAAGGTGTCTCACAACAGAAAAGTGTATTCATAAAAATGTGGTTCAGTTACACAATGGGATACTTACTACTCAGCTATTAAGAATGAGGACATGAGTTTTGCAGGCAAATGGATAGAACTAGAAAATATTATCCTGAGTGAGGTAACTCAGATCTAAAAGGACATACATGGTATACACTCACCAATAAGTGAATATTAGCCAAAAAGTACAAAATACCCAAGATACAGTGCATAGAACTCAAAGTGATTAACAAGCAGAAGGGCACAAGTGAGGATGTCTCAATCCCACTTGAGACGGAGAAGTAAGCAACCATAGGAGGAAGAAGGGAGGGAGGGACATAGTAGAGAAAGGGGACAGGGAAGGGAAGAGGGGAATAGAATCAGGTATTGGGTGGGGGAAAAAGACTGAAGTCCCAAGGGCCAGCAGACTGAATGGAAATAGGCCACATTCAGAGGTAGGAGGTGGGGAACCCTCCAGAATGTACCAGGGACGTAGGGGGTAAGAGACTCTCAGGACTCAAATGGAGGAATCTTAGATGAAAGGCCCTACAGTTGGGAGAGGCAACTTGTAGAGCCAACCTCCAGCAGAAAGACAGGGCATCAATTGAAAGATGGGGTTGCCATCCCACAGTCAAAAACTTTGACCTATGATTGTTCTTCCTAAAAGAACTTCAGGGACAAAAATGTAGAAGGACCTGGGGAAAAGGAGGTCTAGGGACAGATCCAAAGTGGGATCCGCTCCAATCAATCAACAGAAGCTGCTGATCCCTGTGGTTGAATTAGGGAAAAGCTGAAAGAAGCTGAGAAGGCGGCAACCCTGAAGGAGGACCAGCAGTCTTAATTAACCTGGACCCCTGAGATCTCTCAGTTATTGGACCATCATCCAGGTAGCATCCACCAGCTGATACAAGGCCCTCAATACATATATAGGAGAGGACTCTCTGGTCTGGGTTCAGTCAGTGAAGATGCACCAAACCCTCAAGAGACTAGGGGTCCCAGGGAATGGAGAGGTCTGGTGGGGTGGGGACTGAGGTGTGGAGACAGTGGGGGGTGGGCAGTAAATTGAATGTGGGACAGTCAGAGGGTAGACTGAGAGGGGGATGAAAATCTAGAGTGTAAAAAAAGATTAATTTTTTAAAAAAGATAATGTGGACAGTCAGATATTAGAATGAAGAGCTAAGTCAGTACCTAGCAGCCAGAGTAGAACAGCAATTTGTCAATCGCGGCAATATAAAAACTGCTGGAACATGACAGTTCTGTTACCCTCAGCCTTTTCCAGAGACTAGAACAGAGACTGCTCTGGGGTCACGGGCACTGTGGGCCAGGATCAGTCTTATCCCTCAGGATAACCTTCGACTGTCAGAAAGGAATAATAGACTTCTTCCCTAATACAAGCATGTCAGCATTGTTCTGCTCCAGATACAGGAAAATAAATCTAATTCATACCAAACTCTTGTGTTTATTGCATAGGAAAGGAGGAAAGAATACACAGAATTTCCCCATCAGTCTCCCCATATCAGGAATCTAATTTAGTTCTGCCATAAGAAAAATAATCAGCATGTCCTGAGTCCTATAGATGTTAAGAGAGAATTGCACTTCCATGCACACATCTGCCCTTGGATTCCTCCTCTGACTCCGGCTGACAATTACTTGCTAAGTACTGCACGAAGAGCTCGGTGACAGGAGAGCCTCCGAGATATCTGGCTACTCTATAACCTTGTCCCAGCCTCATGACTGCTAAAGAGCTCTTGTTGAACTTGTCTCCTTGAAAGGAAAAAAAATGCATTATAAAACTGATAAGTACACCCAGAACTCATATCAAAGCTGACACATCAAATACACATTCGAACTGCTATGTGGGACTATGATCATAATTATTCTGACGGTTGGTATCATTTCGTTCACACTATTACCTAGAAAAATTGCACCTTGAGATTGTTGTGATCATTCAGATTTGAATCTATTCGTGTCTAGAGAAGACACAGATACTAAAATGATTCCAAACTGACTTCTTTATAAGATAGACGATCAGGCTCATGTCTAACAAGAGATTCAACTAAAGGATAATTTCCTGGCCTGAGAAAAGGACTTGCATTGATAAAAATTTCTCTTCATCACTAAGCTCTGGGCAGACATTGTTTAATTTTGATGTTTCTGTTTTGGTTATTGTGAATAACAAAACAATAGAGAAGAAACAATAATAATATCAACAGATAACAGGCAGTAGGCTAGGTACTGGCTATTCCTCTGAAGAGGTTCTGGAAAATGAAAGTGTTTTGCCTGACTCTGGATACTTTATTCTCTGACAATAGATGGATATGTTTACTCTGTTACTCATGCAGTGAAAAAGAATAACACATTATTAATAATTATAGTACAAGAGAACATATTAGGGAGTTACTTTGGAATCTCTACATATAATATGTGAAAATGTTTGATACCTTTATGAATTTCTGTTTCATCCTAATCATTGGTTCTTAGAGCCATGCCCTCACACCAACCCAGAGCATCCCTTGTGAGCTTGTCAGCTGCAGAAACTCCTGTCTTAAGTGTAGTAAAGCACAGCTCTGGGAGTATTGCCTAGCTTTAGCAAACAAAGGCTCAACTCAAATCTTCTCTTGATAAACAGAAATTCAGGCTCATTGAAGTCAATAGATACATCATTCAAACTGATATTAGAACCCATGGGGTGGAGGCAGTGCATAGTTCTGCTTTTATCCCCAGACTCTTGCCAGAATTTTTTTAAAATGAGGATTCATCCCATATGCAACCACCAAACCCACACACTATTGCTGATGCCAAGAAGTGTTTACTGGCAGGAGCCTCAGAGGCTCTGCCAGAGCCATACTGATACAGAGAAGGATGCTTGCAGCTAACCATCAACTGAACACAGGAACCCCAATGAAGAAGCTAAAGAAAGGACTGAAGGAGCTAAAAGAGTCTGCAACCTCTTGGGAAGAACAACATTATCAACCAACCAAACCCTCCACAGCTCCCAGAGACTAACACTCTAGCCAATGAGTTTGCATGGAGAGACCCATGACTCCAGGTGCATATACAGCAGAAGATAGCATTGTCTGGCATCAATGAGAGGAGAGGCCTTTGGTCCAGCAAAGGCTCATTTTCCCAGTGTAGGGACATGCCAATGTGCTGAGGAAAGAGAAGGTTGTTGGGAGAGGGAGCACCTTCATGAAGGCAAGGGTAAGGGGAGGGGGGGAGGGGTAAGGGGAGTCGGAGGAAAGGGGATAACATCTGAAATGTAAATACAGAGAATATCCAACAAAAAACAAACCTTTTTATTGATTCTTTGTGAGTTTCCCACAATGCAGCCCAATGCTACCCATCTCCATCCCTTCGTGTGCATCCTATGGCCATGCAACCTCCTTACCCAAGAAAATCAAAATCAACAATTAAAAAAAAAACATAGAAAACATCTCATCTTGTAAGCTGTAGTCTGTCACATTGGGTCTCATAGTATACCCTTTTGGGCAAACTGAATTGAAGAATCAGAAATGAACCCACACTCCTATGGACACTTGATTTTTGACCAGGAAGCCAAAACCATTCCATGGAACAGGAAGAGCATCTTCACTCCACAAGTAGGACTGGTCTAACTGGATGTCTGCAAGTAGAAGAATGCAAATAGATCTAAATTTATTACCCAGCACAAAACTTAAGTCTGAATGGATCAAAGATCTCAAGGTAAACTAGATACACTAAATCTAATAGAACAGAAAATGGGGAATACCTTTGAACTAATTTGCACAGGAGACAACTCCTGGACAGAACACCAATGACCCAAGCACCAAGAACAACAATTATTAAATACTACCTTATGAAATTGTAAAGCTTCTGTGATGCAAAGCACACTGTCAATAAGACAAAATAAAAGCCTACAGTTTGGGAAAAGATCTTTGCCAAGCCTATATCTGACAGAGTGATAATATCCAAAATATCCAAAGAACTCCAGAAGTTAGACAGTAACAACCTAGATAACCCAAATAAAAAAATGGGACACAAGACTAAACAGAGAATTCTCAATAGAGAAGTCTAATGGATGAGAAACACGTAAAAAAAAAAAAAAAGTTCAACATCCTTTGTCTTCAAGGAAATGTAAATCAAATGACTCTAAGATTTCACCTTATGCCCAAGAGAACCATTAAGACAAAATTCTCAATGGACACCACACGCTTCCTGATTTCCTAAGTAATGAATCTGAGAATTATTTTCTTTGAAGGCCAGAGAACATATTTGAGGTCTGTAGGATGAAGCCAGAGTGACCAGTGGCAGTTTTCTGCAGCTGTAGCAGTTCAGCCTTTGAAGTCACTTCGGGTGTAGACATAGACCCTGGGGTTAGGTTACAAATCCAAAGTCATAATACAGTTAACTGTAGATGTTGGTAATTTGGGACTGTAAAATTACTATACTTCTTCTAGCCTTCAAGGTCCATTGTACGTCATTTTCAATTTTCTCTGATTAATGCTATGTGTGCCTTTTAGTAAACAATATTTATTAAGCACTGACTTGCAAACAAGGCTTTGGAAATTTTTACTATTTTCATTACATTTATTTCTTATGTTCTGTGTGTGGGGAGGGATTATGTGCTTATCAAGGTACAAGTAGAGCAAGTCATTTCTTTTCCTTGAACATGGTGATCCTGGATCCAAACTAAGTCATCAGGCTTAGACACAGGCATCTCCATCTACTGAGACATTTCTTACTGTATTTTATTGGTGTGTTCCCTTTGAATTTCTATTTACTTATATATTTATTTACTGTTTTGTTTTTAGATAGGTTATCATGTAGCCTAGATTTGGGCTAGAGGTTTCTATCTAACCAAGAAAAGAAATTCTGATCTTCTGGAGAGAGAGAGAGAGAGAGAGAGAGAGAGAGAGAGAGAGAGAGAGAGAGAGAGAGAGAGGGAGGGAGGGAGGGAGGGAGGGAGGGAGGGAGGGAGGGAGGGAGGGAGGGAGGGAGGGAGGGAGGGAGGGAGGGAGGGAAAGAGATTCCCCAATGTTAAAAATACAGGCGTGTGCCATTCTATTTGACTTTTTTGTAATCGTTTGTAAATACAATTTGTATTCCCCTGATGTAATTATCTGTAGGCTTACTGTCTCTGTCTGTTAATTTCGGCTTAGACCTGGAAGCTTCTAGTATCCTCGGTACAATCTAATCTAGGCCCAGAATGTTTCCAGCCTCTAATACTTACTGCTTAATAAGCTCACCTCTTCTTGGTTCCTTCTGGTCTCTTTTTCTAATATTCATTATTATTAATTAAGTGTCATCCCTGCTCTGAGTCCACCCTCCCAGATCTTATACACCCATCCTCCCTCTTCTTGGCCTCTGAAAGGATGGCTGCCTCTTCTGCATCCCTTTTCTTTGGGGCATCAAATCTCTACAGAATTAGACACATTCTCTCTCACTGAGCCCAGACAATGCAGTCTTCTGCTACTTATGTGCCAGGGTCCTTGGACCAGCCCAACTTTGTACCCATCCCCTGGGCAGGCACCAAATCCTGATGCTATTACTGATGCTGTGTTCAGGAGACTGGCATGGCTGACCTCTGAAATTTTCTACCTGCCGTTGACTGACACAGATGCAGATACTTACAGCCAAGCATTGGACTGATGTCAGGGACCTCTACGGAAGAGTTAGAGGAAGGATTGAAAGGTCTGAAAAGAATCCAACCCCACAGGAAGACTAACAGTGTCAACTAACCTGGCACTTTGGGAGCTCTCAGAGTCTAAGCCACCAACCAAAGAGCATACTTTCTAATTTTTTGCTGGATGATTCAAGTTAGCTGTTCTGGCTCAAAACTCCTGTGCACATGAATTGATCCAATCTGGCTTTTCTTAGCATCTCATGAATTGCTATGCCTCACCCCATCCTAACTTTGGCACTATGTTCAAATACTCAGTCTCCTTCTCCTTCTCTGGGTCATTCTGCTTTGACCTTTGTCTCTCTTTCTCTCTCTGCAACTTCTCTCTGTAAAATTCTCCTGGTAAAACGACCTGCTTCTCTCTCTATCTCTGTAGCTCAGGTCACCTCTCCTTCCTGTCTGCTTTTGTGTGAGTTGGGCATATCACATTTCTGACTCATTCTGTCAAATCTGTGAGATTTGTTCATTTTTCTGCACCTCAACTAGAAGTCACTTTCAAACAAGGCTGCTTCCATACACAAACTAAATGTACTTTCATTGTTTCTGATTAAAGGTGTACCCCAAATGCAAGCTGTATTTCAGCCAGAGGGATTAAAGGTGTGTGGTAAGGCTGAGTCACACCACAACTAGAAACAGGTTTTTCCAGTAAACAGCACAATCTTCCTATTCAAAGTGTGATCAAATATTCTGTAACAGTTGTTGAAATTTTTAAATACTCTTCTAATGCAGGAACTGAAATACACTTATATTGGGAAACTGTCTAATTGGAAATGTTTAAGAAATAAAATTTTCACTAACAATTTAGAAGTAAAGATTTTGAGTGAATTTTCTCCGTAAGCTGCTGATTTATTTTAATAGAAAAGGTAAGAAATTCTGCTTTACATTATGGAAACATTATAAAATTCAAAAAAGAAATACCTGCATTTCTCTACTACTCAGAGGGGAGATTTCAGAATCAGGAAGGTATAATCCTAGTGTAGAATGCCAGGGACTGCGAGACATGTTAGAGCCAGCTATAGCTTCAAGGCTATATGACCTTCAAAATGCTACTTAACTTCTCTAGAACTTGATTTTGTTGTCATAGGGTTGAGTGTAATAAAATCTCCCTCAAAGAATTATCTTAATAAATAAAATGAAGACATCTATTCAATGTAGCAATTAACCTCTGTTGCAAATGGCCGTGATTAATGTCTCCCTAGATAACTGCTCACTAAAGTTTAACTATAATATGTACATGTTCTTTTACTTTACCATCAAAAGGCTACCTTTTCTGTGTTGTGTCCTCACAACAAGTGTATGTACTTTGTTTTCTACACATTTCTTTGCACAGCATCTTTTCTCTTTTTATCCTTGTAATTCATTTCTGCTTATCAATACTCATGATACATTTTTTCAGGCTCTATTGAAAACACAGTTTTATGTTTTGAAGGATAACTCTTGTTTGAAATTATAGACATGTGTCTTATTAAAATTCTACCCAAGAAGAATGCTAATTTCTTTCTGCAATTGTAGAATGACAATAAGTTATGAAAGAACATGCTGATTTGTAGCCATTTTCTCAGACCATTAGAATGCATGCCACTATGTGACTCAAACTACTAGAATAACCTTAGGATTTCTTGAAGTGTATGATGGTAGATGATAAGTTGGTCCATTTGAGCTAGTGTGATTTTCAGATAATAAAGAGGATATGAGGCATGTGAGGGTTGTAATTCTCAACATGGCCATAACTGTTCCACATTTTGTAAACTGTAGTTTCACATATTTTTTTTAAAGTTTTCATTAAAGTATGTCCCATGCTGCTGTTAAAAAAATCTGCTGCTACTGGTCCATCGAAGTCTCAATCTGTGCAGAGTTCTCACTCTGTGGGAGCTGCTCCAGTGTGGAGCTATATGTCCCATCTCTTTCTCTACCACACGGTCTTCTAGCTGTCTCCCTGACAGCTGGAAACCTTGCTTTTATTCTCCATAGTCCAGTAAAATTATAACTCAGCAATCAATAATTTATCCAACAGATTTATATGTTAAGTTTTCAATCCTCAATATATCCGCACAATAAACTTACAACCAGTTGACATCGATATATACTACCCACCTAGATAACATAAATTGACCTATAGAAATCCATCCCTTAAAAAGTATACATAAGGACCTATGGCTAATCAGAGCCACACAGAGATGGGCCATCTTTGTCTTTCATGTTGATTCTTCTCCTTTCTCCTCCCTCTTGCCTTACAAAAACATTGTTAGTGCCCCACTCTCTACTGTCCAATCATATATCACCTTGACATCAAGCTACAGTCCCAATAGTTGAATGGAATGAAATATTTTCCTTTGAAATAAATATTGAATTATTATGTTTAAAAATTGTATTCTGCTGATTTTTAAGTCAACATTTGCACATGAGTGACAGGAATGAAACCAAACAAATATTCATATTCTGAAATGTATAGAAAATATATAACATTGGGTTTCTAACTTCCAAGTCAGAGAAGTATTCTTTGTATTATATCAAACATATATTTTGAAAATAGTTTGCTGTGACTCAAATTCTAGCTTTAATTCTTTAGTTTCCATGTAAGCTAGGCAGACCATATAAATGTTCTAATTCTATGTTTCTATCTCATAATATGGGTAATAAAAATATTCATCTTATTGAGCTTTAGAAGACATAGTTATGATTCATAAGTTATGTTAGCATAATCTTTGCAAAATATTATCATTCTGTTTGTTTTTAATTCATGTTATTAGCAGTAACTTTTTCTTTCATATTTAATCATATTTTTAAAAGTTGTTTAATTAATATTCAGGAAGAAAACAGATTATTACCTACAGTCTCTTATACATTGTTTATGATCTATCTAGAGATAAGTTATAGTTTTTAAATTTTGAGAATCTAAAACCTGGAAACAATTACATCTTTAAATTTACTTTAAGTCATGGAAATAAATCTCAACATATTCAATGACCTCAAAAATCTCTAAGAAAAAACAATAAAGTTTTAGAATAACTTTCTATATTTGTGCTGAAAGATGTTACAAAGCATTTTACTACATGTTCACAGTGACTATTTATTTTAAAATCTTACTGGAGAGATCCAATCAAATATAAGTGCTATGAAAATCTAGTAACTATTACTGTTAAAGTTGTGCATTTATATGAACTTCCTGGAAAATTTGAGAATAATACCATTTGAAATGTTTGTTTATTTTAGTCTTACTCTTTAGTATTCTATGCAGTATCTATTGACCCATGGGAAAATGCACTCTTTTTTGCATAAATTTTTACAAGCCCAAAGGATGTATTCAGATTACCCTGAACAGTTTTGTGGCAATGATAAACATATCTCTGTTGATCCAGAGGGATGATCTCAACTTCCCATTTCTGGCTGAGCAGGATTACCATAATCACGACGAGCATCCTTCCTAGAACATTCTTCCACTGTAGATGTGTCTAAAGTTTTATGAAAAGTCATGAGGTAGAGAAACTGTTTTCTCTTTTTTCCTGAGGTTATATGGCTGGAGATAGAAAAGAGATTTGCAGGAAATAATCATTTGTGAACTGACTGAAGAAAGAGCTGGAAGAGAATTTGCTGAATTTTCTGAAAGCCTGTAAATCTGTAGTCAAAGTCAGTACTTCCAAGATTTGGCTGCCATATAAAATTATCTGGATTAAAAAAGTAAAATCCCAGTGTAGTGCTTATGCCCCAGACCAGAAAAATCAAACTGCTTACAGAATAAGAAAAACATCTGCTTTTCCATGTGTGCCTTTCTTTTTTCCTTTTTAAAAAAGATTCATATGTGTGCCAAATTTGGGGATCATTGGCTTAAGTATTAACTTGAGATCATAGCTATAGATGCCTTATATATGATCAATTTTCAAACTGAATATTTTAACAACAGAACACATTTACCAGGGAAGTGAGATTTTATTCTACCATGAAGTTTGGATGTTGGAAATGCAATAATGAAACAAAGGATGAAACTGCTGTAGTTCAACAAGATACTAATACTGACGACATTTCATATTTTGTGAGGAACCTGCCTCAGGTCCAGCATAAGGCCTGTCAGTGAAACCAATGTCACAGCTTCCATGAGCCTGCAGCAGAAAGTAGGCCTAGGGATCAGAGTCACAAAGTAAAGAAGGCAAGGCTCATAGGATTAAAGAATACCCCCAAAACAAAAACAAATCCTGTGTGCTTAAGGGTAGTGTCTGACCCTAAGAAGAAGACTAGGGATGGAGTCTTTGGCCTTAAATACAAGTTACGTAGAGCCAAATGTCACCTTTACCCGATTACAACTTAGTCATCTCTTGAATAGTATAAAGGGTTCTACTGAAGGAAAAAAGGAAGAGACCTTGAGGCTTGTGGCTCTAGAGAGAGGAATAACAGAATATAGGTGATGTGAAGGGGAAATGGGGGAAGGCTTTAAAAGGGGAATGGGGAGGAGGAAAAATACAGAAAAAGGTAGAGGGAGAAGAGTACAATAGTACTAAGACTATGAAAACAAGACATAGGAAATAATATTATTTTTTATTTATTTACCGATGTATAGTATATATATATATGTTTATATATATACACACACATACATACATATAAACATGCATGCATATATATACACATATACATGCATGTTTGCATATGTGTACTATGTATTATAGACATATCCATAATATATATACATAATATATATTCATATAGCAATACAGTATAGGAAAGCCTACTATATAGAAAAGCTATGTGAAAGTATAATATATCTCACATCTTAATTAAAAACATAATTGAAGGGATAGTAGACTGCATATTTTAAGAAGGAAAAAGTAGACAGTGTACACTAGGCATTAAATGACCAAGTGGGAATGTGATTGAGAAGAAAGGGGATGACAGAGTAGTAGAACAGGTTATCTAAAATTTAGGATGCATGAAAAGTCACTATAGAAATCTGTTAGTTAGTAAGCTTATTCCAAAATAGAACTTCAAAACATAAAACATTTGATGTTACTACTCTATATTAATAAACAATGTCCCTGAAATTATTTAATGAAAATTATTACCTAAGTCATTATAGTTATTAGACAGAGGTTGCCCCACAGGTGCCCAAAACAAGAAAGGCTATTATCATTGCTCTTGCTTACCAACCATAACTACATTGTAAACCCGATTGCTGAAGATGTCACATACTTTAGACAGAAGACATGGAGGCAAACAAACAAAATCCAATCTCAATCCAAACAAGAAACTTCTTCAGACATGGCTAGCTTTTATAGTAACAGATTATGTATGGAGAGAAAGGCATTAGTTGTGTTACTTGAAGCCAGACCCTGCATTCTTTATGAGTAAACTTCCAGGTAAGATATACTCACTGCTTCAGTAGTGGTACAACTCTTATGGAATAACAGCTTTCTGATTGTATTTGGGCCTTTGGGAGGGAATTTCATACATGATATTGTGATCCAGGTGAGGAACCCAAAGGTGGGGTGGTGATAGAGCCTTCAGTGGAACCTGATAATGGTCTTTTGCCCAATGATCATGCTATCACATGTCCTTGCCATTTGTACCTACAGACCTGGGCATCTCGAAATCTTGGTACAGACCTGGGCATCTCACAATCTTGGTAATAAAAGTTTCTTTTCATAACAGAAAACAGTCAGTGCTAAGGTGCCTAACTGGTCAACATGCTGAGAATAGAAACCTGAGGGATCCGTCCTAAATGGTAAGCCTTTCTAAACTCCCCTACCTGGGTTAGCACTACTACAAAGGCTCAAGGAGTATCTAAGAAGAGAAGGGAGAAGGAGTGTTGTAGTCCAAAGATGGAGAAAATATTGTGAGATGCTGACATGTTGACATGACACAGCTATTACACTCATGAATGCACATCAGCTATGTTTACATGCAAAAGACTTGCAAATAATCACTCCAGCCAAAATTCTGTCACAAGTGTGCACGTTTTTCTCCAGACTCCATCTCTTATGAAGGAGCTATATACAACTGGTGACTGTTGGAGAGCAGCGATTTTATTTTTTATTTTTTAATAAGGCAACCAGTGCTTATAGAGCATTGTACTTAGTTATAAATAACAAACAAAAAGATAGCATGAAATTGGAAGGAGGTCATGTGCAGAGTGTTTGAAAGGGAGACATGGGAGGTGGATATAATCATGTGTTGGTGTGTAGATATTCCAAATACTCAAGAAAGCTGTAAAATTAGAATTAAAAAGATTTCAGACCTTCACATAAAACCAGGCACACTGGAACTAACAGAACAGAAAGTGAGGAAGATCTTAGAACACATAGGCACAGGGAAAAATCTCCTGAACAGAATATCAATGGCTTATGCTCTAAGATCAACAATTGACAAATGGGACCTCATAACATTGCAAAGCTTCTGTAAAGAAAAAGACACTGTCAATAGGACAAAATGGCAACCAAAAAATTGAGAAAAGAACGTTATCAATCCTACATTGGATAGAGGGTTAATATCCAATATATACAAAGAACTCAGGAAGTCAGACTCTAGAGAATCAAAAAATCCTATTAATGGGGTACAGAGCTAAACAAAGACTTCTCTACTGAGGAATACCGAATGACAGAGAAGCCCCTAAAAATTGTTCAACATCCCTAGTCATCAGGGAAATGCAAACCTAAAAATCCTTGGAGATTCAACCTTACACCAGTCAGAATGGCTAAGATAAAAAACTCAGGTGACACCAGATGCTGGCAAAGATGTGGAGAAAGAGGAACACCTCTCCATTGTTGGTAGGATTGCAAGCTGGTACAAGCATTTTAGAAATCAGTCTAGAAGTTTCTCAGACAATAGGACATAGCACTCACTACACGAGGACCAAGCTATACCACTATGTGCATATACCTAAAAGACGCCCCAGCATATAACAAGAACATATGCTCTGCCATGTTCATAGCAGCCTTATTTATAATAGTCAGAACCTGGGAAGAACCCAGATGTCCTTCAACGGAGGAATGGATACAGAAATTGTGAGACATTTACAAAATGGAGTACTACTCAACTATTAAAAACAATGACTTCATGAAATTCTTAGGCAACTAGATGGAACTAGAAGCTATCATCCTGAGTGAAGTAGCCTAGTCACAAAAGAACACACATGGTATGCACTCACTGATAAGTGGATGCTAGTCCCCAAAAGCTCGGACTACCCAAGAAACAATCTACGGACATTATGAAACTCAAAGATAAGGAGGGCCAGAATGTTGAAACCACGGTCCTTCTTAGAAGGGAGAACAAAACACTCATGGAAGGAAATAATGGGACAAATAGAGGAGCAGGGATTGGAGAAAAGATCATCCAGAGACTGCCTCACCTAGGGATCCATCCCATATGCAGCCACCAAAACCAAAGCACTATTGCTGATGCCAAGAAGTGCTTACTGTCATGAGCCTGCTATGGCTGCCTCCTTAGAGGCTCTTACAGAGCCATAGTCATACAGTTGAGAATGCTTGCCGCTCACATCAGACTGAACACAGACCACAATAAAGGAGCTAGAGAAGAAACTGAAGGAGCTGAAAGGATTTGCAACCCCAATGGGAAGAACAACATTATCAATCAGACGTCCTCACTTGGTCCCTTCAGCATGTTAACCTTGAGTTCTGTGGACAGTATCCTGGGTATCCTGTACTTTTTAAGCTAATATCTACTTATTAGTAAGTAGACACTAGGCATGATCTTTTGGGTCTGAGTTACTTCATTCAGGATGATATTTTCTAGTTGTATTTATCAGCAAAACTCATGATGTTCATGTTCTTAATAGTTGAGTAGTATTCTATTGTGTAAATGAAACTATATTTTCTGTATCCATTCTTCTGTTGTGGGACATCTGGGTTGTTTTCAGCTTCTGGCTGTCACAAATAAGACTGCTATGAACATAGTGGTATGCATGCCCCTGTGGTATGGTAGGGCATCTTTAGGGTATATTCCCAAGAGTGGTATAGCTGGGTCTTCAAGTAGATCTATTTTCAGTTATCCGAGGAACCTCCAGATTGATTTCCAGAGTGGTTGTACCAGTTTGCAATCCCACCAGCCATAGAGGAGTATTCTGCTTTTCCCACAGCCTAGTCAACATGTGTCATCACCTGATTTTTTTTTTTTTTTTTTTGATCTTGGCCAATATGACTGGTGTAAGGCGCAATTTCAGCATAGTTTTGATTTGTATTTCTCTGATCACGAAGGACTTTGAATATTTCTTTAAGTGCTTCCTTGCCATTCGCTATTTCTATGTGGTGACATTATACAGGGACAACCTTCACCTGCCTCTGCCTTCAGGGTGCTGCCCACTTGATGGTGTCTTTCACATATTTGCCAGGGATGAGGTTCATTCTACTTCTGAATTTAACTCACAGTGTTCAAATACTCATTGTGACAAGTCACAGCTCAGGGAGCCACACTATGGAGAAAGAGAAAAAGGGCACTGCCTGATTTCAACAATAACAATATTTCTTTTAAAGATACTTATTAAAAGAAAAGAAGCCCAACTTCTATGAATAAAAGTCAATTTTAAATGATTTCACATGTGGATTGCCCCCCAGCACAGTATCAACCTGACTGGAATTTCTGAGACTGGTGGGTATTTCGTATCCTACCGAAGTCTCTGTGTTCCCATTTAAAAGCCATTTATGTAAGGATAAATCTTATAGTCTCTCTCTCTCTCTCTCTCTCTCTCTCTCTCTCTCTCTCATGACAGAGGATCAAGGTTGAATCATATAATCTGCATGATTTTGACTACAGCTATTTACAATATAGGTAGGCTTAATAAATCAATTCAACTTTAGAAGACAGGCTGTTGGTACAGGTTTTTGAAAATTAACTGTCAGTGAGTCCTGACCTCAAAAAGAAAAGATATTTCATCAAAAAATTAAATTATTAAAAAATACAAGATTCTGGGCTTATATTTTCAACACTAAATTATAAATTACATTGAGTTTTGAGACAGGGTTTAAATGCGATCTTTTCAACACTATCTGCTCGCTATTAGATTATGTATAATTACAAATGTCAGTCTATTAACACAGACTAATAACTTGTTTAGGTACTTGATTGTGTACATGTGCATGTGTGAGCTATATAAATTTGTATAAGGTATCTGAGTACAGAAATATGCATGCAAATTTGCTTAGGTGATATATATATATATACATATATGTGTGTGTATATTTGTGGTTTATTTACATGCTTATATATATATGTATATGTTCTGTGAACATATTGGCATGTATTTGTTTTGGGGATGTCTGCACATATACAAATGAATATGTACATGCATATGTTTTTGTGTGTGTGTGCTGATAGTACATGTGAATATTTGTACATAAGAGTACATAAATGTATGTCTGTACTATATGCACATATGCATGTGTACGTGTACTGTGTATATGTGTGTGGTATGTTTATATATATATACAGTGTTTAAGTGTGTGTGTGTGGTATGTATATGCATATGTTGCATTAACTTAGCTAAATATGTTCTTTCATCAACTACCTCTTTGTTTGGTGAACCTAAAGGATTTTATTTCCTTTTTTCCTTTTTCTATTTTGCTTTGGTACATTTGTGATGTCAGTTGGATTTTAGCACATGCTTACTGTTGATTTCAGTGATTCTAAAGTTTTTGTTATAGCTTCAAAGATTCTGACATCCTAATGATCACCTGTTCTTCCTTGGGGAGCAATAGTGAAGAGCGGGGAGAATGGAAATGTCACTCCCAGCCTCTTGGGAGAAGATTACCTGGTGTCTTGTGTGCCGTGCTGAGACACTGTTATTATGCCACCTGCATCCATGGCCAGGAGTCCTTCTTTAAATCACTGATGGAAGATGTTGATAGGGCAAGAAAAGGATGCTCTGCACTCTGTACATCTTGTAAAGACTTTCAACTGACAGAAGTAAGTGTTTTGTTACAGTCGTAGACAGTGTGCTGTGACAGCTCTGCCTTCTGTGTTTTTCTTTGCCCTCCCCCACCCCAGCCTGCCCCTTAAAGCAGCACTGTGAGGCAGTATAGTTTAGGTGCTTGCTTGGTAAAGAAACACTTTCAGAAAGTTTATGGATTTTTTTTTTTGAAGTAGTATTTTGTAAAAGACTGATGCTTTTTTTTTTTTTTAAGACTGATGCTTTTATAGAGCACAATGTGCCTTTCTTCCCTGCATCTGTGCAGTTAATTCTTGGGTCCAAAGGCAGAAACAAAGGTGTCAACTTCTGGAAGCTACATGTTACTCTAGAATTCTGTATATTCATGTAGCTGAGGTGCTGTAAGCATGAAGAAATTATGTCATTTGAAGCCAGTCTCTACTTCTTTCAAAAGTTCTTTTGAACCATTGCTAGTCTCTGAACTTGGTGTTGTTCAGTGTGTTGTATTCCCTGAGCTTGGAGGCAACTAATCTTCACCTCCTGCCGGAGAATCATTTGAGGGTTTGAAACCAGTGTTTGAACCGAAACATACCATCTTCAGAGTAATATTGCTTCAATCTGAACATATGTATAATCACAGGATCTTTATTTGTGGAGCTTATCAATAGCAGCACTAGTCATATAGACTTCTATTCTTCCAAGAATGAAAATATGTGTGTATATGTGTTGTGTATGTATGCATAGTTATATATTCAAGTTAGAAAAATATGCATACATGTATATATGTGTTATATATTTATATGTGTTATATATTTATATGTGTTATATATTTATATGTGTTATATATTTATATGTGTTATATGTGTTATATATTTAAATAGCACATTTATGTATATATTCATAACATGTAATATGTTGCATTTATTCATTCTCATTTGTAAAGGCAAAACAAAATTCCCAGTGTGCTTTTGTGACTACTCCATGATTACTGTGCTAGCATCTGGCAGTATCATAGTGCAAGTCAAACCAAGGTTTGCTGATACTAACAAATATTTCTATTATTTTCACAGTGTTCAAGTAATTATGAAGACCAATCTTGTTCTCCTCCCTAAAAATATAAGAGACTTAATTCTTCAGTCTTGGACTCTCTCCATGGTAGAAATTTTGCTTATATAACTTAGAAGCAAAATAAGTTATTTACCTTTTTTTTTTTTTTTTGCCATTGGGTTTAGTGAGATATAATTGAGAAGAAAAACTTTTGTGATATAATAAGCCTAACTGAGAGTTATTTGGACCACGAGGACAGCCTGTTTTATAAAGTCACATGGTGTTAATCGAGGCATGAAGTTCTATATAGAAACTACATAGGTTTGTGTGTGGCAAACGGTGCGAGGCATCACGCTGGGGAGTCTGTAAACCAGAGAAATTGTCTCAATGATACTTTGAAGTATTCCTCTTTAATCTCAATAGCATTTATAAATTTAGTTATTTATTCACCAGTAGCTTTGAAGTGGTTGGTTTTAAGGCACTGCTATTTGGACATATGCATCTACAATTATACCTAGCACCTAAAAACAAAGCCATGACAGTGCTTTGTGCTTTGCGAATTCAGTATGCCCAATGACTAGTCAAGAAATGACCACATACCCAGTAGAAAGTCCAAAAAAAAAAAAAAAAAAAAACCCTGCCAAGCATCCTACAGGATGATCTTCTAATAACTAAAGAAACTGCGAGTAGAGCAAGCTGGGGCCTGCTGCGGTAGGGTACGATGAGAATGTCTGCATTAAAATTCTAAACCACAGAAGTTATACATGGCTTCTTAGCAATCCCGTCAGCCTTAGCGATTCTATTTCTGGGTGAGCATTTCGGCCTGTTACTGAAATTTCAAAACAGGCACTGCATCGGTTCTGACTTCACCTGCCCTCTCTGTACAGAGCGAGAATAAGCAAGATAAAGAGACGAGTTTATTTATTTATTTTTTATTTCATATGTAGAACTTTTTTTAAAACTTTATTTTAAAAAACAAAATAAAAGAAAAATTTAAATATTTTTGCATAAATATATACAAATACATTTTTGTCAGTGCTTGGCTTTTTTTTTTCTTTTTTTTTAAGGTTTGATACTCTGCATTAAGATCTTACTAGTTACAATGAGCAAAAAGTACATGTAAAACAGGATGTAACCCGGAATAGTCAACAGTGTTCTTGGTGTGTAAGGATTTAGCATGACTTTTTTTTTGTTTTGTTTTGTTTTGTTTTGTTTTTCTTGAACTTCACACAGTCTGTGAGTTGTTTCTGGGGCAGTCCAAGCCTCTGGGGTTAGCATCCCACTATCAGTGACTGCATATTATGTCTGTTCTTTTGTGACTGGGTTATCTCATTCAGGATGATATTCTCTAGATGCAGCCATTTTCTTAAGAATTTGGTTAAGTCATTTTTTCTGATGGCTGAGTAGTATTCCATTGTGTATATGTACCACAATTTTTGTATCCATTCATCTTCTGAAGGACAACTGTGTTCTCTCCAGATTCTGGCTATTATAAATAGAGCTGCTGTGAACATTGTGGTGCATGTGTCTTTGTTGTGTATTGGAGTGTCTCTCCCAGCATCGGTTCTGGCTTCACCTGCCCTCTCTGTACAGAGCGAGAATAAGCAAGATATCGAGACAAATTTAAACACAAGTAAAAAGAAAAACTGAAAGTTACCTACACCAGAGCCCCTACAGTACAAGACTATCTATCTATCTATCTATCTATCTATCTATCTATCTATCTATCTATCTATCTATCTATCTACCTACCTATCTATCTATCTATGCAGGGTTAAATTCAGGAACATTCTATAAGAGTTGGACCATATCTTTCTGTCATAAGCTAGGGGTTTGCACACAGAATACGGATGGGCTGTGGAGCAAGAAAATGACATGTTATTTGGGAAGTAGGAAGCATGATATAGAGTTTATGAGCTTAAAAGTATCCAAAGTGGTCAGCTGCAACATAACAGAGAGCTTCAGCAGCGAAGAAAGAAAAATCTTGAGTTTGAACCTGGGCTTAATTGGAAGCCATCAAAATAAAATCAAAGCCAATGTTCTGCAGAGACCTTTGGACTATTCCCATTTAAGTCATGCTTCCAAAGCCACAATAGAGATGAAAATCTCCATGAAATGCTAAGAAAATATACCAGACCTGTTAACAGGTAATTTTTTTGTTGTTTCCTAATATTTGTAATTTAGGAGGCTGAGCTATGTGTATGAGAACACAACTGGAAAGCAGACGACATCTTCTCAAAATGATACTCATCATGCTATTTTAAATTTGCTTTATAATATTTGAAGCTTATTTATTCTTTTCATTCCATGTATCCTTAATTGGAAACAAGCAAAGCCTTTCTCTCCAGTCTGATGAATGGGGAAATTGTGTTTAATGGACTTAAATTGTTTGGCCAAATGTCAGGAATCACTGAGTGTTAGAAACAGTGTGGCTGTTGATGCTGTAGAAAGCTTAAACATTTCCCCCCACCTTTGATTCTTTTTATCCTGTCAACATAGAAAAAGTTCTTTTTGAAATCAATTTATATAGGTCTACACATAATAATTTTAGCTCATTACTCAAAACTGAGACCCCCCCAAACTGTATTCACTGTATTTGCTACATGTGAGATGCATTGTTTTAGTATCAAAGACAGCTTTAAAATTGTTCTTTCAGTGAAAATTATTGATAATGTATGTCGAAAGTATAGATTTTGTTTAGCTTCTGCAGTACTTGATGAATATATGGAACTGAGCATGTGCGGGAGTGAAGCATGATCATGAATAAATAAAAATAATATTTGTTTTACTACAGTGAAAGGATATATATATATATATATACATATATATATATGTAGATATAGATATAGATATATAGTAGGAACCATGATGTAGAGCTCATGAGCTAAAGAGCATCAAAAGACACAAGCAGCATCTTCATAGCAAGCTATAGTAGTTAAACAAGAAAAATTTTGAAATTGCACCTGTGCACAGACCACAGGTATGAACCAACTCTTACAAAAGTGTTCTGAGTTTAACTACTGTAACTTCTGCATGAATAAATTATGTTGTCTTGTTCTGTGGGGGCTTCAGGGTAGTTAACTTTTAATTTTTAAGTTTTAATCGTATTTAATTACATGTCCGAATATCTTGTTTATTCTAGGACTGTGTAGAGAGGGACAGGTAAAGTCATAGCCAAGTATGTACACACACATACACACACACACACACACACACACACACACACACACACACACACACACAACACTGTGTTAATCCTGGATGGAAAAGTCATCATTAAACCCATGTTTCTAGAAGAAGATTTGAGGTTTACCATTGATACTGACTGTATAAAGGCCCTGCTCAGGTCTACCGTGCAGGAAGTCAGGTACTAAGTTTGCTCCTAGTTGGAAGACAGAAAATACAGAAGCAGAATTACTGCAGCATATTTTTCAAATTTAACTTAATCTACATAAGTAAAATGAAATAATTCAATCATACATGTAAGAGTGTTCAACAGAAAAACTTAACTTTAATATTGTATGTGACATTGCCTTAGGTTCAGCTACATGTGTGTCTTGTCAAAGGAGAGAAATGGTCACAAGATGCAAGAATCATGATTTGTATAACTATTGGAGTAAAAAAGAAAATATGTAAATGTGAATTATTTGTATATAATTTTAATTCATAAATATAATTTATAATATAACTATGTAAGTGTATATATATCCATATGTTATATAAAATATGTTTACATGAATATTATTTAAATATATAATGTATACATGGATAATATACACATATATAATATATATTTCCAACCCAAAAGTTCAAGAAGAGTTAACTGGATATGAATATACTGTTTTTACATAACATGTAACTCTTGATTGCTGAAGTTATTTGGATTGTATGTTCTTAGGACACGTGTTGAACATTGTGATATTGTGGTTTAGAGTTAAGTGAGTTAAAATGAAGAAGAGTCATTAAAATAAGACATAGTATAGCCACTGAGAGACTTCTGTGACATAGAGTGGACATTGGCCTCAAGAGAATGAGTGAATAAGTCAGTTGCACAGAACAGCCTATATGTACTTAGTCTAGAATGTACTATTGAAGTGTAACTTTCCAGGTTTGGAAATGTACAAATCACAAAACCATTAGAAAACTTCTAAGTATCTGGTACTGTGCCATGATTACAACCCAGATATCCCTCAACAGAGGAATGGACAGAAAAAATGTGGTACATTTGCACAATGGAGTACTACACAGCCGTTAAAAACAATGACTTCATAAAATTCTCAGGCAAATGGATGTAACTAGAATATCATCCTGTGTGAGGTAATTCAGTCACAAATGAACAAACATGGTATGTACTCACTGATAAGTAGATATCAGGAAAGAAGCTTGGAATATTAATGATACAACTTACAGATCATATGAAGCTCAAAGAGAATAAAGACCAAAATATGGATTCCTCAGTCCTACTTAGAAGGGGGAACAGAATTATCACAGGAGGTAGAGGGTGGGAAGGACATGGGAAGAAGAGAGAAGAAGCAGGGGGCGGGAGCGGGGACAGGCTTAGGTGTGGGAGGAGACAGGGGAGATGTTCAGAGAGTCGGGAAATTGAACAGTGGTGTGTAGCAATGGGTGGTGGGGAACTGGGTGTAGTCAAGAGAAAGCAAGAGGCTCCCAGGACCCAAGGGGGATGATGTTATCTAAAATCCCTAACAAACGGAAGAGAGAACCTGTAGAGACCATATCCAGAGGTTAGGCATGGCCCCGATTGAGGGATGCGACCACCCACCCATCTCAAAAATATTAAACCATAATTGTTCCTGTCTAAAGGAAATACAGGGACAAAGAGTGGAACAGAGACTGAAGGAAAGGCCATCCAGAGACTGCCCCACCTAGGGCACTACACCCTCTGCAGACACCAAACCCAGACACTATTGCTGATGCCAAGATGTGTTCTCTGACAGGAGCCTGATACAGTTGTCACTTGACTAATGTAGGTGTGGATGCATACAGCCAACCATTGCACTGAGCACGAGACCCCAATAGGAAAGACAAGAAGAAAACTGAAGGAGTTGAAGGGTTTGCAACCTCAATAGAAAGAACAACAATACCAACCAACCAGAATCCCTAGAGCTCCCAAGGACTAAACCACTAACCAAAGATTACACATGGACGGACCCATGGCTCCAGTTACATATGTAGTAGAGGATTGCCTTATCTGGCAACAGTAAAAGAGGAGGCCCTTGGTCCTGTGAAGGCTTTGTGTCCCACGGTAGGGGAATGCTAGGGCAATGTGGAGGGAGTGGATGGATAATGAACCCTCATAGAAAAAAGGGGAAAAAGAGATGAGATAGGGGGTTTTCTAACAGGAAATCGAGAAGGGGTACAACATTTGAAATGTAAATAAATAAAATAACCAATGAATATAAAATAAATTTAAAAAAGAAAAAATAACTGTTAATTACTACATAAGAAGACAAACCATATATAGTCTTTAATTGTGTTAGATTTTACAGATATCTTATATTTTCTTATTTCCCAAAGAAAGTTTGTAGTACAAAGAGTATAAAACATTTATAAATGCTGATAACATGGTTAGTTTATCAAGAACATGCAAAGGGGAATATCTCCCAATGAGTAGGTCCCAACTATCAATGTCAATTACAAAATTAAGTTTTCTGCTCAGTGATTGATATTATAGTCTTTTATGCTGGACAATAGCACAATCCTTTATTTGTTGTGTGGGAGAAATTACTAAGAAAGTTGAACATTAAACCAAGTTCAAACAAAGTTGGGAAGGTGATGTGAACATTATTTAGAAAAGTGGATGTGATATTGTACTTGGTTTAAAAGACAGTGAAATGCTAACTAACATCAACTGAATATACCAGACAGTTGTTTATAAATGAAAAATCTTTAATTTTTGGTACTCATTTGACAAATGTGGTTAAAAGTACTGAAACAAAGTAAAAAGAAATAAAGATAAGTACAAGGTAGGGTCATTCATTGGTAAATTATTATTTAAGAATGCATATATATTTCAAATCTTTTTCCTTAGGCCCTCAAAATGCCTCTGCATTTAGAGATGTTTGATGGCAAGCAGGGCTACCTAAGTTCTTCCTTGTAATCAACATGGTTGAAGGAGAGAACCGACTTCTATAAGTTGTTCTTTGACCTCCACACTAATGTGCCCATGTGTAAATATGAATACATACATACATACATACATACATACATACATACATACATACATACATACGTATGTATGTGCAAATGTGTAGATTGTCCTGAAGTTGTTTATATTTTAATGTTAATTCCACTGCCCCAAGAAGGGCTGCCTAGTCACATATTCACAAGGTGACTTCATCTGAACCTTCCCTTTTTAATTAGTAAAATAAAGGAAAGCCCATGACTGGGTAGAGTAAGGGAGGTGTAGAGAGGGAATGGGGAGATCATAGGTCAGAAGGGAGACAGACAGAAGAGAAGGTCCAAGATTAACCTCCATAAAGACGAGCTAGATCCAGGTGGGCTTAATTGGCACTTTATAGCTAAGAACATTAAGGATTTTATAGGTCTAATATCTCATATAAAAGGGCAGTTTGTATCTTTGATGTAATCTTGTTGTGTAGAGGGTCTGTGGATTGATAATTGAAAACATAAGCCTGTAGAGGTGTGTTTGTGTTGAATTTTGGGATAAAGAAACACCCGGAAGGAGGCGGAAAACTGCCAGAAAAGGGAGTCACACAGACAAAGTGAGACCCAGGTGGTGGCTCAGACGGGGCAACAGAGGCACGTGGGGATCCGTACTACAATAGGGCCAGTGGAGTGAGACCTCGGGGCCAGAAAAGAAACCATTTTTTATTTTTTAATATTTACTACAACACAAATGTGCAAAGGACAATTTTAAAATATACAAGAACTTGTTTATCATTGTGGTTGTGAGGGTTAGAGGAGATAATGGAGCTGCTTCTTTCAATTGATACTTGAGTTTAGGAGATCAGCACAATTTTAGATCTCTGTGCTTCTCTTTCCAGTCCCTAGGACATGCCTGCTGCTTCTGCCAGTCCTTTAAACATCGCTCTATGCTCGGAAACTAGTTTTTTCTCTTAATACACACTGATGCACCCTGTCACTGTTCCTTACTCATCCTTCTGAGCAACTGGTACTTGCAACCATTGCGCATTTACATACATACATACATACAAACAAACATACATACATACATACATATACATATATGTGTGTGTATGTATGTATGTATGTATATGTATATTTAATTAATTTATACTTCAAGGATTATGAGACATTTATAGAACATCTACTGAGTGTAAGAAAATACTGGCATTGATTCCGTTTGGTTTCTACTTTGCAAGAGAGCTTGATTTAGTACAGGAGAGAAACATCCAAATCATCTGGAGAACCGATTGAGTGATCTCAATACTGGCAATGTGGCAAAGTACAAAGAAGAGAAAGATTTCGGACTCGTGTTATTATTAGAGAAAGCCAGAGAGACTATCGCCGGAGAGGAGGATGGCTCTCCTTTAAGAGTGTGAGAAGGTTGAGGTAGGAGAATTTCTATGAAGTCAAGGCCACCCTCATCTACATAGTGAGACTAAAGCTTGTGAAACAAAACAGCTTAGAAGTGAACCTTGTCCCGCTCTCTCATACCAAGCCTATCTTGTAGGCCGTGGAAACAGCAGTAGTGAGTGTCTGCACATGCTCTTTCCAGTCTGGCTGAGACTGCATGCAGCATTCAGCTCCTTCTATTTCTATCACACTGAGTTCTAGTTAGTGGCCGGAGCTTGGCATGGGGCTGCCGAGGAGCTAAGCCAAAGCATGGCCCTATAACAATGCTGGGCCAGCACATCAACAGCATCCAGTGAGTGTTCGAGTTCAAGCTATGCATTTCTTACTCCAAAGAGTCCACTGGAGCCTTACATTTATTTGTATGTTAAGCACTTTCGATGAGTATGTTCTTCTAGTTTTTCGTGCAGGCACTTTATGTAGTTTAGGTTATGTGGTACAATGGTGAGACTTGAACATGGTCTTTCCTTAGCCTAAACTAGAGTGAACATCGCTTCAGAAAAATGGGCCCCTGTCTTCTCAGGAGCATCCTTAAGTTCTACAGCCACATCTGTTTATAGTCCTGCACAAAAGGTATCTTATGCTTATTCTCCCTATATACAAAAGCTATAAAAAATATCAAATTTCAGGTGGTAAATTTGAAAAAAAAAAAAAAAGCAAAAAGTCTTCAGAAAGCTGGGACATCTGACGTAATCCGATATACGTGCAGAAATGCTTATTGGAATTCAGTTATCCGTGGAATCTCATAATAAATCACACCCTATTATTTTCCCAAAGAATCAAATTTAGGAATGCCTATAACTACTGCATGTCTTAGGAATTCTCTTGATTGCTACCAACCTATGAAATACTAGACTACTGTTCCTTATTCTTACCCACAACACATTTGAGCAATAGGACCAATTAAACTGAATCAATTAATTATATTTATTTTAACCTCAAGGTCAATCAGGAGGGATCTTTTATTGTTTAATTATAGATTTAATTACATTCAATCACTGAACTTGAAAAAAAGCCCTACAGCACTCAACTCTAATGCAACTCACAGAATTTGTACTGCAATGTTACTCTCCCACCCCTAGTCATCAAACTACATTGAGATGCACACAGCCAAGTGACCAGAGAAGGGCCTAAGGACAGGATATGGAATCATGCACACTGCTCTCAGTAGTTTTAAAATATCCCAGTCATCATGTTCTGGTTTTTATCATTTGGTAATATATGTAATTATAATCTCTGTATTTAGAAACATGATCATACTCCTTTTGCTCTTTGATTTTCATGACTTTTTTTCCTGGTTTCTTTAGAACTGATACTAAGTTTTTATTACAGCAAAAATAAATGATATTTTAAATATTACTTTTTTTGCTTCATAGTAGTCACATGCTTATAAATTATGTCTTAATAATTCTGGGGAAAGACAATTGTGGTAAGGTGATGCTTTTATAGCACATATAGACACAGAGCTTTAATAAGTATCTGCTCATTTTAGGAATGTGCCTCTCTGTCCTGAACTGTGTAGTCATTCATACAACTAATGATGGGGCTTTCCTCTCTTCCTCACTGCTTTACATATTTGCTGGTTAAATTATTAGTTTTTCTTCTCCACAGAGATGAGCTGGGTAGCATTAGGTTTTAATATTCTCCTTGCATCTTGGTTCAGATCAGCATGGGCATCATTACAGATAAGTTTACCTTACATCTGCACTGGTACTTCACCAGCATGAGCAATTTCTTGACTTGCTTCCTACTTGTTCACCTTTAGATGATGATGCTATTAAAAGTCCTTGGTTTTCTTAGTTTCATTTGCAAGTAGCTGGAGCAGAGAACAGGTTGGGTCACAGTTTCCCTTTGTGCTGGTTCCTGTTTGCATCACCCAGAAGTAAAACACAAATATGCCCTGGTGTCAGCCCTGGCTTTGTCAGAGTTTAGCTGGTCTGTCAAGGGCCAGCAACAAACTACTTCCTTTCTTATGCAAATATTCCTGGTATTCTCATATAGTTGCTTCAGGAACAAACAAAACCAGATTTTAACTCAAATGTTCAGCAATCTGGCCCTTTGTAAACAATCTTGTTATTCCATAATAAATGATTAGAGTGAAATTAGTTCAGTATCCATGAGGGAGAGTAGGAATAATCAGTTTGATTCATATTCTGATCAGCCCACTCAACTGTTTTCACAAAATCTTATTATGTAGGAAAAGAAAGCAGAAGGATATGAAGCAACCAACCAATGACTGGAGACAGGATTTCCTTTACATTGTCTAATAGACTCGTTTATTATTTTAAGCTGGTAAAAAGAGACTTATGATTCGTGTTGAAAGAGTTATTTGTGCTTGATACATTGAAGACACTGTTCAAAAGCATTTTTGTCCTTATAAAAGGATGACCCCTGTAGTAATTCTTAGGCAAGGAGGGACAAAATTCAACCAACAAAAAAGCATATTTCGCCCCAAGTTCCCCATGATTTCTCCACATATAGCAAAAACAAAAAAAAAAAAAAATACACATCAGTAATTCATTGGAACATGCACATAGGTGAGCAGTACAGTTTTGGGCTGCTCAGGAAACAAAAGGGGAGGGATCAGCATTACCCTAAATCAAAGAGAGGTGACTTACACCCTTTCCATTGTCTTAAAAACACCAAGAAGAGGAGCAATTAAAATATAGTCCTAAAGAGTACTAGCTAATGTAGATTACATAAGTATACAATATGATTCAACTAATAGTGCTCTGAGAAGCATGAGCCACCAGTCTAGTAAACAAGGCCCTGATCCATTGCTGAGAAAATACTAGCTCCCAATGTAACAAGTTACCTGTATGTATTTCAGGACTGAATTCAAATTAGGTGGTGTGGGTGGGCAGTGGTCTATAAAAGGTGGCTGTGTTAAAGCAAGGAGGCCATTTCCTGTTTTATGTTCCATACTTCTGGAATTCTCTGTTGGGCGTTGCTTTCTCTACATTCCTTCCCCTGAGCACTAATTATCAAAAAAGATTTCAAGGTGCAAGTTGTACATTCTCATTGCAATAGCATCTCATCTCTTTCCAGAAGAGAGGATACAATCAGGTTCACAATGCTAATTCCTTATCTCTTCATGTTTGCTTCACGTACACGTACTTCAAAATCATAGCGTTGATTAGGAAAAGAAACCTACAAACGAGAGAGCACGATGCAATCATCCACCTCCTATTGTGCTGTGTCTTTCCCATCCCTTCTCCCCTTTCCCTGTAAAGAGCTGTAAAAAATTTAAGGCAGATGAGGTATATTGCTGAAGGAAAAAGTTATTTTTTGAAAAGAAAAACTAAAAAAACAAACCAAAACACTTTTATTCTGCCCTTCTACTAAAGAAAGACTACTCAACTATAAATCTATTACTAGAAAAAGCAGGAAAGACTCTGTCTGCATGTACCATACTGCGTCTTCTATTTCTAGAATGGCTTTTTGTTAATTTAATTTTAATAGAAAAAATAAGCACCTTAAGCTATGAACAAGAAAAGAACTTCATTATTAGTGAGTCTGAATCCAAATGGAACTAGAGAACACTCACTCAGGTTCACACTCACTCACACAAAGGCCAATGCTACTGATTAGAGTTGTAAAGTGCTGTACTGAGTAGAAACACTTTTGTATACACTGCAGACACTGAAAAATAACCCTCAAGCACATTGTGTTATAGTTCCAAAAATATATTTACAGTCTATTACAAAGATTACAAATGGAAGTGTCTAGGGTGACTGGATTATGCTAATTAAAACTATTTTTACAGATTATTTTTTCCTAAGGGACAAAAACATTTTAGAGAAATTAAAGTGAGTTTTCTACTCAATCAAAAAATAAATTAAAATATCAAATAACACTGTACAATGATAAAAGAAAAAAAAAGGATAGGGAGGGGTGTGGGAAGCAATCCATTTGAGTTTTCTATAGCCATCTTTGGTCCTAAATGTGGGAAAACACATTATGTAGCACGGAAAATACCTGTTTCTTTGTGAAGCTCTGCAAGTAAAATAGAAAAATATAGTGCATTTTCATGTACTCGGAGCCACTACTGAGAAATGTGTATACAAAACAAGACGGTATAAATAAAATTTACAAGTTTTACAAAGGAACATTTACAGATTTTGCTTGTTACCTGTTTTTGTTTGATTGTTTGTGGATGTCCACATTACCAAACAACACCAATTAGGACCGATCCCTGGGATCTTTCTCTAGTAAAATCATTATAAACAGCCCAATTTTCTTTGGAAGTACAACAGTTCGGTTTTGGGGTAGTTCATGATTTTTTGTAACTTTTGAAAACATTACTCTAATATGTATACATTCCTGAAATAGCTATAAAGACACATTTAATTATTGCTTATGAAATTCTAACACAGTACCCAAATAATATGGTCTGATAAATAAAGTGGAAACAGAAAAGCCAGACCCTTTACTTCTTCCTTCTGGGGTAAAAGAGTTTTAACCTAAAAGAGCTTTTGTGCGCGCGCGCCTGTGTCACTGCTCATAGATAAAATACCTGTTTTGCCTTCTCACTGCAGCAGTGGAAATATTTGCTGTAAGATTGTCTGTGAGTGTGAGAAGTGAACTGTCCCCATGATGTTGCTTCAGAGTAACAATAGAAAACTGAATTGGCTACTTTTGTATTTGGACTGCAGTCAACAAGAGAGAATACAAAATATAGGTCAACTATGTTCCTAAATTTCTCACTGTCACAAGGCTGAAACTCTTGATGTGCTCTGATTGGGTTAGCCAAGGCTGGAGAGCTTCTGCCTTCAGAACTGCATTCACCAGGGTCTTCAGACGAAGCCTCAGCCTTTTATCATATAAACATATACCTAAAATTTGACATTTCTTAATTAAATTCTGCCTATTAAATCACTCTATAAACAATCTGTTAAAAGTGCCTTATAGTATTTATGGATCATTATTGCTTTCTTTTTTTCATTGAAAAGTTAGTATGTTGTCTGAATTTTACAAAGAAAAACAATTCCTGTTAAAAAATATCAGAGCTCTTGGCAACTTGCAATTCTGAACTACCTGCCAATCAGCAAACAATATCAAAATATCACTGGTTTAACAGAACAAAATGACACAGCCAGGATACCAAAGCCATGAAGGACAGACTTATATCCTCAACTATGTGCGTAGTTTTGTTTTCCTTTAAGTTTGAGATTCTTTCAAAGGTACCCAGTGTAGTAACGTGTCATAAATTTAACACTAAAAAGGTCCAAAGCTACAAATAATGTTCTAAAACAAAGTCCTTATGCAGAAGTAACACAGATGGTTCTGGAAAAGAATAGTCTGAAATCACATATTTAAGGAAAATATTTCATTGATTTTAACAATAAGATCATGATTTTATTTGACAAATATATTCTTTCTTAAATTCTTTATGTACATTTTAAAAAGTCTATAAGATAAAAAGGAGGTTCGAGAGCTCAAGGTGTTGAGATGTTTTTCAGGTAGTACTTTGTTAATTGTCTCTGCTGTGTTCCTGGCCACCAGTGGTGGATCCTAAATTCCCTTTTTGTATATTCTGGTGGCACTTAGGAGTTCAAGTCTGTAGGTGCTTCTAAAATCTTCTCTTTATTGTAGGAGGGACCCAGTATATCAACTGTCTTCTAGCAGCATTCTATGCATATACTGAAGGCCAGAACTGTTCTGCAGTCTTATGCCTCATTCGAGGGAGGCCGATGCGTCACACTTGGATGCCTGTTCCATGTAAGTGCAGCATTTGTGCCCGCATAGTCTGGATACTGCTCATGATCTTCTTCTGATGGCCAACCAGAGTGATCCCCAAACTCATCACATCACTGAAAAAGACAAGGGCATGCTTATCAGATGCATTACAGAGAACATCATGTTCTATGTGTTTATCGATGGTCACTCACACTATCTGTGCCTTTAGGCTGACAGGGACTAGCAGTACTATTAGGTGATACAATCTTCCTCCTATGAAGATCATACACTGACTTGATTGGACAGTCTCATTTGGAAAAACAAAACTGGATGAACAGGCTATCTCTTAATTTACCATACTGTTGCTGTTTAACTCATCGGAAAATTTATATGACCCATGTTTCAACCTTAAAATGTTATTCCAAATTTAAAAGGTAACAAAATGTTACTTGAAACTGAAAACATTGGACATTTTAAAACATATAACTGGGAAAAAATGGGATGTTGTAATAATGGAAATGGTTTTTAGAACCCAGGAGAAGGTTCCGTAAGTCAGAGTCACACAACAAAGTGTAGTGAGCCGGAAGCTGTGATCCTGCGCATGTATTCCTAGCTGCACAATTGCATTTCCTCAAGTCAGTAGCAAGAATAAGGCTGATGCATATGTGGACAATGCTACAGTGACAGCTTAAATGTGGAACAAGTTAACAAGAACTTTTATAATAGCCACAATAGTCTTTTCTAATAGCACAAGAGTTGAGCTTAGATACTTCCAAGTACCAGAAACATTGCAATGATGTAATACATGTATTACATGGCAGGTTCTTTCGAAAGCCCAGAATGACAGAGATAAAGATTACTTTGGAAGTCTAGGTATAAGCATGCCAACTTTATGTATTGCTTGCTAGAAGAAAATGGAAGGGAATAGTGTGCAAATGTTTAAGTTCACGTGTATGCCATTTTTTGATGTATTACAGAAATAATATTTGGTTGCTAGGCTGAGGGGGCTTCAAGAGAATTTTAAAGACTGTTTAATCAGTGCTAAACTAGTAAGGAAAACAGGTCTTTTGAGTTCAAATTCATAGTCGTTTTAAAGATGACTGCAGAAACATTCTTCATGAATAGGAATTTGTATTATACAGTGGTTAATGAGGAGGAAGTCCCAGTGTGCAGACTCCAGAATGCTGGCCACGGAGACAAATTAGATAGAATATTTAAATTTCCTAACCTTTAGCTTTATCATTTACACAATTAACATGTGACTATTGATTTCACAAAATGTCTAATAGGTTGTTTACCAAAACTATACTTAAAAGCACCATTGTCACAGAAGCATTTTTTTTTTAAATGCTCCCTCCCTGAATTTGCGATCTACAGACTTGTACGCTAAAGAAAACAACACAGCATATGAACCATGGATTGTACTCGATCAATTATTAAATATAATTTAATAAATATAAACTTACTCGATAGTCATCCTGGCTACTGACTCAAGTGAGTTATAACCCGCGGCTGTGAAGTTGTCCTTATACCTTTCCATTTTAATAGCTTGCAACCATTCTCCAACTGAACAGAAGGCAGTGAAGTCAGGAGTGCTCTGGTCCAGAAGAGGGCTTATGGGTCTAGGTCAAAGTAAAATACAGCAATAAAAAAAATATTCTCAGACAAGGAGAACATAATAGGAAATAGAGTAAGATTCCAAATACAGTAAGAACCAAAACCCAAATGTAGTAAATTATCCAGAAACTACAAATGCCTGAATTTAAGTTCTTATGATAAGAGTGTTCACTGGCTTGTGCCTTCTATATGCTCAGAAACACTATATAGAGGATGATGCTTGGAAAAGTGATGCTTGTTTACTGGCTTTTTACAAGGAGAAGAGAGTAAAAGTTAAAGAGATATGGCTGTATCCTAACTCATGCAGGCCACCGGGGTGCTATTCAGAGCATTAAAAAAAAATCTCTGTTTTCATGGCATACTGGGAGTCCCATGGAGATAACAGACCCCAGTGAGTGCAGCCCACAGTGGCAGGCTTTTCTGCAGCAGTAGCTGAAAAACCACTGCTGTGTCCTGCGCTAGGAGCGAAGGGACTGTTCTTAATGGGCATCCTGCACAGCATATGCTGAGCTACATTTTATAATTCCTAACTCCACAGGAGTGTTTATCAGATAACAAAGGAAAACAATAAGTTACGTTATACAGCAAAGCTAGTGCCACATAATTAAATGCTAGATAGCAATGATGCAGTCCTGAAAGCAATGTGTGTCTACCTGGTCACAAAGACCCAGCCAGCCCTTTCTGACAGAGACATCTGATGTTCTCAGAAGTCCTAAAAAAAGAGAAGTTTAACAACATCGAATAAATTTTGATAAATACTAAGTAAGGTAAACAATCTAAAAAGGGGTGGGGGAGCCAATACAGCTTTGGAAACATAGCATTATGGGATAGATTTATGGTTGCACACAGAAGCCAGTTTGCTATTGGGGAAAGGGTGAGGAGGTAAATGGTGTATGTGGATATTTTAATTTCATTCAGTTCCATCTCACTGGAGATTTCTTACCTACTACAAGTTCCCAGGGGCGTTTTCAGACTACTTGGGTTTCGAATCATTTTGTCTAGAATTCCGACTATCTGCTCAAACTTTGGCCTCTCCGCCCGGTCCTTCTGCCAACAATCCAGCATTAGCTGGTGAAGACCAGCAGGGCAGTCCATAGGTGCTGGTAAACGATAACCTTCTTCTATTGCTTTAATGACCTGACAGCCAAAAGGACATTGAAAACCATTACCAACTGAGCTTCAATGACAATGAAACGAACTACTTGGAAGGCAAAACGATTTATCCAGATATGAGTGAGACGTATTGCTTACAAAGACTTCTTTATTTTTTTTTCCAAAACATTCATGAATATATTAAGCATGTTATTATGGGGTCCAGGAGGCACAGGATATGATGACATTTCCTAGTCAATTCAGCAATAGGGAACAGCAATTAAACTCACACGGGGAGCGAGCAAGAGATGGAAATATTTTTAATGCCACCCCAGAGGTTTTCAAAAGGGGACATGTTATGGAACTCTCTTGGCCAAATATAGTTGTACGAATACACATGAGCATAGAAGTAATGTGTAACGAAAGGGGAAAAGGAAATTGAGTTACTGAAAGTAAGCCAAAGAGTTTCACTTTTTGATGAGAGCAAATGACACTCTTTAAACAAGAGAGCTCAGGATGTGAATGTGGCACGCCAGACCCTCCTATTAGACACACTGTTCTTTCAACTCCTGAGGAGGCTTCTATTCTGAGGAATGTGATGCAAGTGTGTGCTGGATGCGGTTGGCTCTGGTGCACGTAGTGTGGCTGGATTCCTTCCTGTCTCCACACTGACCTACCTGACAAGCCTAGAGAAAGCTTCATGGTAGAAAAACGAGATGGGTTTTAGTCAAGGCTTAATGATTCATAGTCCTACTTCAAAATGTTTTACCGTAGATAATTTATAGAAAGGTAACTGCCAGGGTAATTATTTGTATCAATTTTGAATATTAATTACACACATATAATAGGTTTGCACGAACATTTCTTTAGAGATATGTTAATTATCACCAATGCTCTTAATTATAGAAAGAGAAAAAAAGAATCTTAAAAATCTGAAACTATTATTAATCTGAGCAGGACGGGGAAGACAATAGGAAGATAAGCAATACATAAATAATGGCTTAAAAACCAAATAAAATATTTCTCAAGAAGAAATATAAACCCTTGACACTAACTATCATGATAGTAATAAAAATGTAAGAAAAGTCAGTGGGTGTAAGTTCAGATGTTTGTAGATTGTTGTTAGGAATTATGATGATTTAGTTAATTGTAGTTGTAAAACCGTAACTTAGTTGTATAACAGAGACCACTACACAAAACCATAAACAATCAGAATGCAGAACTGTAGAGCCTAATCACAAAGGGTACATGTACAAGACCTCCTCCACCTAAAACTCAGAGCTCACTGTGGAAGAGGGGTAAGAAAGATTGAGAGAGAAAGAGAAGAACAGGGAGTAGGCACTGACACTGTGTCTTCTAGCAATGGATGTAGATATCCACATAAGTTTCACCAACATGATCACTCAGCCAGGAACTGAACAAGGATGACACCAGTGAGCCAACGTAGAGGAGAAAAGTCCATGAGTCCTCAACTCTACACTAAGAACTATATGCAACTTAGGCAAGATAAAATAGGAAAAGCAGGTTTCCCCAGCGAAGAGCACTCCCGTTGGCTGTCTAGTGCTAAACTGTTAGCCCTGAAAACATACAGACAAGTAAAATTATATGGACCCAACTGATTACATTTAGGAGCATGCACACACACACACACACACACACACACACACACACACACACTTTATAAATATATGCATATGCTTGTAATAACAACTGATTAAAAGCAGAGGCCATAAAATTAAAAAAGAGCTTGGATATATATGTGATGAAAGAAAAGGGAAGGGAGGAATCTTGTAAATATGTTACAATCTCAGAAAACTTTTTGGAAAAGGAACTACATAAAACTAACCTGGAGTTTTTGAAGAAAAAACGCAGATATAGTGAAAGAACTGACATTATTAAATGTTAATGACTTTGGTATTTTTAGGGACACTTGTAAACATGATATATGTTCTCTTGCAGGAATATCACACGAAAACATATGTAAGATGGAGGGTGACACAGATCAGATAAAGAGCACTAACTCTTTTAGGAGAAAAATAGATTATAAACATGGAAAACAAAGATGAATCCATTTTGCACTTTAAGAGATACATGTGTGCATACAGTATAATGTAGAAAGGTAAATAAATGTAATAAAGTGTTAACTATAAAATCCTAGTGCCAAATCTTTTCAGATTGTACAGATATTTGTACTGTGCTACATTACTAGAAATCTCAGCCCACAGGCTTTATGGGTATATCACAATCAAGTTTAAAACTGAATGCATCTTACTGCCTTCAATCTTTTTCTGTTTCATCCAATGTAACTTAGAGTTATTCTGGCCAAAAACCTGAGAATGGTACAGAGTTCTCTTTTGTATGCATAGGCAACTAGTAACCACTTTTTCATGTTTCTATATCCTGAAAAATATAATCCTGAAGCAATTTCTATACATCTTGTCAATTAGAGTTTTCGTCTCAGGGTAAATGTCTTCACCAAGCTTCTACAAGTACTGTTTATTTCTGAACAATTAAAAGGGGAAACATTAACCAGTGATGATTTTAGGTATTAATAGAAGTTATATGATTACTGTTCATCTCCAAACTGCAAGCATATATCACTGAAAGCATTCCCTCCCAGTACATCTTTATCATGGTATTTATCCCATGGACAAACATACATAAATGGTAACTTAATAAAGATTGCACATATGTATGTGTATTGCAAATATTTGTACATAGACACATATAATCATTCCGAAAAGTTTTCTCTATGTTTTATTTTATGTGTATGGGTACACATACATGTTTGTATGAGTAGCATCCTGTATGCCTAACACCTACAGAGGTGAGAAGAGAGTGGATCCCCTGGAACTGAACATATATACAGACGTGTGACTGTTTCTTAGAATTGAACCCAGATCCTCTGAAAAAAGCATTAAGTGCAATTGCCTTAGAAGAATAATGCAGGAAGAACTACATTTCTATTTTTCCTTTTGTTCAAAATCATCTTTTAAAATACGTTTATTTTATGATCATTCTGGCACTGTATTCTTCAAGAGGGCTCCAAGCTTTCAAAATGTCATTTAGGATTCTGGAGCTTAGAATCCCATGTATTTTTAGAACTCTGGGCCAATAAAGCAAGTTCTACTAATACCTTACGGAAAGAAAAGGGCTAGTGAACTTTTGTAGGCATCCCATTGCCTTCTAGACATTTGTGAAGCCTACTAATAAAAATTACCTACCACAGTGGGAAAAAAATTCTTCTGACTGCTTAAAGATTAGTGGGCTACACATTCACACCGTTGACACCAAGGTACAAATCTTCAGCAGATTTTAGCATGAGACCTCAGTTTAGACCCAGAAGTTGCCAGTGACAACTCTGGTAATGGTTTTCCATTTAGATAATCTTGGCAAAAGTCAAGTTTTATTCTTTGGTGATAAATTGGTCAACAAACTTGTACCTTGTTGAAAACTGAGGTTCAACATTGGGTAGTTTGTTGTTGTTGTTAGCTTACCAGAGAAACAACTAAAAGTTAAATGCACAACTAACAATTACAGTAAATATTTATCATATTTTCTCAATATGATTAATATGGCTTTGAAATGGGATTATCTTGATTGCTATAGAAGCAATATTAAGCAAATACTATTAGTATAGTGATGTTAGAGATGAAGAGCTTTCACTACATAAGAAGTTTTCAAATCTCATAGTTATTAGGTATGATGGTTTGTATATGCTGGGGCCATGTAGATTGCTGTCTCTAAGCAGGTGAAGGTAGGTGAAAGATAAAGACAGAGCCTGTGATTGAGCAGTGGGAAAGGAAGGCAGGCTGAGAGCTTTAGAGATAGTACAGAGAGACAGAGAGAGAGAGAGATGGAATTGAGGAGACAAGATGGATCCCATAGGAGAGGAAGACGAACTGGATCCACATGGCTTGAAATACCCGTGGGTAGCTATGGAGTTCATAGAAGAACACTGAATAATACAGGGCATTTTGTCCATTCTATGTGAGCAGTTTGCATTACTATCAATTGAGTTTTGAGTTCTTTGTGTGGGCATTTTGTGGGTTGAGAATTTGCTGTTATAAATATGACTGATAAGTTACAAGCCTCTGAAGTTTTGATTTTACTCAGAGGGACTTGTGACAGGGACATGTCTCAGAAGATATAAACAGTTCGATGCAGGAAACAGGAAAGATGGTGGCTTGCAGCTACCAATGGGGGATAGGAGATCTTGGTTGCTGGAGTGTAGTGGACATTAATGTGGATTGTTTTTTAAATAATTACATGCAACAGGGCCAGGAAGAGGTACTATTAGGAAATGTGGCCATGTTGGAGTAAGTTTATCACTGTGGACGTGGGCTAAAACCCTCACTCTAGCTGCCTGGAACTCAGTCTTCCACTAGCAGCCTTCAGATGAAGATGTAGAACTTTCAGCTTCACCTGCACCATACCTGCCTGGATGCTGCCATGCTCTGCCCTTGACGATAATGGACTGAACCTATAAGCCAGCCCAAATTAAAAGTTTTTGTAAGAGTTGCCTTGGTCATGGTATCTGTTCACAGCTGTAAAACCCTATCTAAGACATTAGGGAATTGGATGTAGTTGATCTGACCATGCAGCTATAAACTATTTTATATTTCCAATTAGGAAACTAAGAAGTGGGGTTTTTGTGTGTTTTGCCCAAGTATTTACACATTCTTAGAAACAAGAAAACATACATATTAAGTGACCTATATATGTGCGTTTACTCTAAACATATTTTCTGAACTTACCAGAAACATGTTGGTTTTGCCTGCACTGATCTATTTCTCACTCTTGTCACAGAGACAAACTCTTTGGTCTACACTGTTAATATGATTTAGATATAAAATTTACCACTATAATGTCCCCTTATTACTACTGTAGGGGCATCAAAGTTAAGAAAGAAAAATAACATAGGCCTGTTGGTGACAGGCCTGATTAACTCAAAAAGGAACAGCGCATGACTGGCTCCAGAGTTTGCTCAACGCTAAGTTGTACTTCTGATAACCTGACCCAGACTGCTGCATGCTACTAAACATGCTGAACTCCACTCTTTGGGATATTGTTAAAAACTACAAAAAGAAATTGCAGTTTTGTTTCCATCTTAATATGAATAAAAATAAAGCCATACAATCAGGGTCAACTTTTAAAAGATAAACAGTGATGGTTCATAACTTACCTCTAAATAAATTTAGGCATAGACATATTATCTTTTAAAAGAGCTTTTCTTTTCTTTTCTCTTCTCTCCTCTCCTCCTTCTGTCCCTCCCCCCCCCCCCCGGCTCTCTCTCTCTCTGTCTCTCTCTTCATTCTATGTATAGGAGTGTATGCCTGTATGTATCAATGTACAGATTTATCCATGGAAATCAGAAGAGGGTGTCAGCACCCTGAGACTTCAGTAAGAAGTTTTATGAGTAGTTTCTCTAACTGAACCTGAGTTCTCTAAAAGAGCAGCAAAACTCTGGTTCTCTGAGGCACTGCTGAAAGTTCTTGAGTAACCTCTTAACTGATGAAATTGAGAAATCATCTTTATGGAAGCTCATTATTTTTAAATCACACGTCCAACCACGTACAAGTAAAAGGGATGATTTATCTACCTTGTGCTATGATTTCAGTTAAAAACAAAATAAAACAAGAAAACACTTTCTCAAGTACTACTAACAGAAAATGGCTATATAGAAATATTGAAATATCATCACTTGAAAATACATCTTTCACTTTGAACAATGCAGAATACATCCAATTAAAAGGCAGTTGTTACGAAGGCCAAGGGAATGCTTTAAAAATTTCAGTTATCCTACTGCTTGATTGCTTGCAAACACGTAAAGGTTTCTTTTCTTTGAAAGGCCACTAAATAAAACAAATAACTGTCCATACCCCTTTCTAACAGTCAAACGTTGGGAATTTACTGGAAAAGCTTCCTGCCATATTGCACTATTATACTTCTTCCACTGCGGTTAAAACTAAAGGGAGTTATAGTTCTTTAAAGGTAAATAAGTGGCCGACTTCTTTGTGACCTACCCTTTCCATATCTCCTTGTGGTGAGTGTAGACGCTTCGGCTCAAACCACATTTGGACTAGATTTTTGACGATTTGTGTAGGAATACAGCCACAAATTTGCATCAAGTTCTCATGGTATCTTATGAGAAGTCTTTTAGAATCCAGTGCATTTGAAATTTGAGGCCTTTCAAAAATACCCCACAGATGCCTATTTGCTAACTGTAAGCAATGCTAATGAATCAGTTCACTTAATAAATCTACCCAGAGGGCTGTGAATGTAACTCAGTGGTAGGGCACTTGCATATATGAAAAGATATGATTAGAACAACCACGTCCAAAAACACAATATGTTCCCTTACACGGCAAAGCCCTTAATGTGGCAGGGAATCCATAGATCTATCCACTGGCTATAAACTCTGGCCAGACTCCAAAAGAAAATCTTTTCTCTTGAAAAAAATAAAAATAAAAGAAAGAAACAAATTTTATCTCTATTTCAACATTCAACTGAAAATGTGCCATAATTCCTTAAATTATATATTAATGCTTTACTGTAAGACAAAGAATGCTTCAATAGAAAAATTATTATACATTTCTCTTTATAAGCTCACTACATAGATAATCTTTTGTACTATAAAAACCCCATGTCCAAACTGAATTCAGACCATCATAATTAAAAAGTTAGAAGGTTGGAGCTAAACACTGAAATCACAACTAACCACACTCCCACACTCCAAAGAGAATGCTATTTGGTCAACACAAATATTTTTTTTTTGTTATAACAATTCGTTGTGACGTTCATTTTAAGGAAAAACAAATAAACCCACAAACAAACAAGGTCATTTCCAAACTTAAAAGTATACATTTTTTCCCTCCTCAATCATTTCTACTATGTTTAGAAGTTAAGTAAACTTTTCATTTTAGTCATCTGACATTGCTGTCAGTCCGTTTAGGCTTGAAACTGGTATGAGAGGAAAGGTGTCAGAAGAGATGAAACTCTATAGAGTGTCTGGGGATGTAAATCTTCCCTTTCTTTACCCCAAGGATTTGTTTGCCACATTTTGACAGTCTATGGAATCTTCGACATTGAAACCTGTCAAATATTAGCAACTCTGCCTCTGCCAGAAGGAAGCGTCATTTAGATTCTTGTCTTTTAAACACTAAAAACAAAGCAAAACCAGGAAAGTTGTATTGCTCAATTCAAAAATACCAAGAACTGTACGTGATTAAAAAAAAAATCCCTCTTCTCAAGCATATGGCTTTTGCTTAATCTGAAGCATCCCAAAGCACCCCATGTACAGCATACGTCTTTAAAAGCCAAAGGAACTTGTTAGGCAACCGAATCATAAACAAAGACACCAGTCTGTACCCGACAGTTAGCTGTAGCTGATTGCTGTCTTTGCCTTTGTCTTTATCAATTCAAGAAGTACAAATCTACCTCATTTACTACTAGCATTCTTCTACATGGCACGGAAGACCATCCTGCTCTGCTATTTTGGTTTTGTCCAATTTTTGAAGAGGTTCCCTTTGTACCCTTATCACCATTAAGAAGAAAAAAAAATCAGTTTCAGCATCCTATTGTACCAAATGAAGTAAACAAACAAAAAGAAAGTAAAAAAAAAAAAAAAGCCCTCCTATTCATGATTAAAAACCCTCATAATCATTCTAAGTGAAAAAAGAAAACTCTCATACTCATGATAATTATTAACATCGTTGGTACTGATAATGACAGGAAGCTAGCACACTCTATTTTTATATATCTAAAACAATGTGCCCTTAGTGAACCACTAACGCTGTTACACGAGCAGTGGGTGGGAATGTATATGCCTTGTCTGCACAATGAATCACCTACATCTTGATTCGACATGTCCCAATAAGGTCGTTCTCCGTAAGACATCACTTCCCACATGACAATCCCATAGCTCCACACATCACTGGCTGAGGTGAATTTCCTGTACTGAATGGCTTCAGGTGCAGTCCACCTTACTGGAATTTTTCCACCCTGGTATATTTAAAAAAAAAAAAAGACATTGACATTTTAAGTATGCACAGTAGCTTATACATCATTCATGGGCAGACCATGAGCTATGTTAAATGTTGCTCCGTGGGTTGGCAGCCTAGCAGCATTAGGTCTGTGAACCTTGAACTTCTCTGTATTCAAAGTTACCAATCTTTCTATTAGGCACTCATTATGTGTTCATTTCTAAGGCAACTGTCCTTAATGGACCTTATGCGTGTCAGGGCGAGAGTCTAATGAATAGATAATGACAAATCAGACCACGTTGCCCGTAAACTGGAGTGAAAAATGTGGCATTTAAGTCAATTTTCACACGCTGTCCTTTTTAACTAATATCCTAAGAGTCATGAGTTAGCATCTTCAGGCTTTTGGCATCTGTATTTTAGCACCATTATATTTGCTTCTGTGATAAGATCCCAACAAGTAGGTATTGCATTTAACTGAATGATATTAGGAGAATATAAGCTCAGAGAGTGAAACACCAGGGTCAGATGCAACATTATTCTTCGCCCTTCATTTCTGGTTTTATGTGTAGACTGTAATAACAACACCAGTCTCCTCAAATGAAAGAAAGGGCTGGGGTCAATCTGCATGTCTCCTGGCGCTTAGTTTTACATTAAGCCATCCTGGCACGCTTGGCATAGTGTAAGTGTAAGAAGCATACTAATAGGTGTTTCCTTACAGTAGTTGTATAGACAGCTTCAGGATCATCCTCTATAACCCGGGACAGGCCGAAATCTGACACTTTACACACAAGATTGCTGTTGACAAGAATGTTGCGAGCTGCAAGGTCCCTGTGCACGTATCCCATATCCGCCAAGTACCGCATCCCAGCCGCAATCCCTCTCAGCATTCCCACCAGCTGAATGACTGTAAATTGCCCATCGTGTTTCTGTAGGATGACAAAATAGGATCCTGTTAATGGGACTTTAAAGGGCACAAAGGTCACCAGAAAAAAAGATGTATGCATGCTTGAAATTTACCATCGTATAACGGGAAGCGGTAATAAATTTTGTTGCATCATGTAGATGATTACTGGAAAAGCTAGCACATGTTGCTTTAGTTGATAGTCAACATGAAGGATCTGTGGGAATACCTAGCTATTTACATGTATTTGTTATTTTCATGATAACTGAAAATAATTGGCTGTTATAAACATCCATTTATTTGTAGGCTAAAATTCCAACAAAAGCTAGGAAATAGAATATCCAAAAATAAACTTTGATCTATGTCTCCTATATGCCAAAACATTGTATGTAAAAAAGAATGAACAGAACAAGGAATGAGCATGTATTATTTATTCTCCAAATACTAAAAGAGGAAACAGGTCAACTTCGGGTTTAGAATATTGAAAAATTAAAGACAGAAAATGATCAACAGTGGATGATTTTACTTTTCATTTTATTCCTTTGATTGTACTGCTACAGGGCCTGCATCAACACTCCACAACTGTGTGGAGAGACCTTTAAAGCTAAGCAGGTCATCACTCAGTTATCAAAGGACACAGAGAAGCAACTGGGAGGGCGTTGGTTTGACAATGTCTTTATTCCTGTTTCTTACTTCCGGTCAGTGGGTACTGTTTCTACCACAGTTACCAACATTAAGATATGTTCATGACTCTAAGCTAAAAATGTCATTGCAGATCACATAAAAAAGACGTAACAGCCTTACCCTTCCTACTTTGTTTTTCTATTTAGAAAAATCTTAATATGTCCGTATTTTGAGCAGACAAGTTTCCTACAGTAAAATTATGTTTGCTAATAATTTATAAAAACATCACACACCATCCACTAACAATTGCTTGCCATCTTGTAGTAGACATTTAAATCACAGAGCTTTGGTATGTCCTTAATACTTCAGGCAATGACATTAAAAACATTTTTTAAAAAGTATTCTCATTAACCTAATCTAAAATTTGTGGTTGTTTTCAAAGATAATTTTCTGACTTCGCACAGTTTACAGGTTTATATGTCACACATTGAGACACTTGGGCCCCGCTCAGGCCCAGTCCAGGTGCAGGGCAGAACAATGTGAGAACTCACCCTGAGAAATGCATCCAGGGCTCCATTCTCCATGAACTCTATTACGATCATGACAGGCTTCCCTAATGATAAAATAAACAAAAGGAGAAAATGCTATTTCACAAGCTATGCCCTATACCGACGAATTTCTCATCTTTTCACCCCGGAACCCCGTGGAGAAAGCTGAGGGGGTCAGAATTGGCAGTTTCTACTAGCACCCTAAGGTTGGGTAGACATGCAAGGCTGTGAAAGGTAGTTGCCCATGGCCACTCCCTGCCCTTCTCCTTTGTGAGCAACAACAACAACACAACTGAAACTTAACACAATGTAGAGGAGCTACAACACTTTTATAGCTTCTGAAGACAAATACAGACAGTAATCAGTCATCCTAGCCGTAAGATTCGTTCCTCAGATCTAATCCTCTGTTTTCCTTGATTGTGTTCTGACATAGCAGCAAAAATAACTGGTATTTTTTTGTTAGTTACACACCAGTAAAAATTAGTTAGAAATGTAATGTACTCAGAATTTGATTTTTAACTGTATAAGCAATGCTACTAGTTTTCAGCACATTAGTAAGTGAAGGATATCACCAGTGTCTACCTCTTGTAACAACCCCTTCCAAATGGACGACATTTGGGTGGTCAAACTGCCCCATGATGCTCGCTTCGCATAGAAAGTCCCTCCTTTGTTTTTCTGTGTAACCCACTTTCAGGGTTTTTATGGCCACTGCAACATCTCTTTTCCCTGGTAGTTTCAAACGACCACTGCAAACTTCTCCAAATTCTCCTGAAGTAAAAGAACAAGCAGGCATGTTTTAATTGCTGAAAGTAGTTCATGTTTTCAAAGAAAATGAAACTAAATACTTAAAATAAGTTTTAATCAATAAAGAGGTTTTTTTTTTCCCCTAAATGAAAACAAATGCATTCAAATTGATGGGAGATTTTTATTTTCCATATGCAATAAAGTCAGAAAAAAATTAAAACTGAAGACACACTTTTGTTCATTCATACACATTAAACCTTACTAAACTATCCGCTACATAGGCTTTTCAGTTGGATTAACACACAACGCTTTCTGAGTCAGCCTTTTGATTTGAAATATCTATTGACTAAAGCATTAGGGCAGTTTACCAAATTGTAACAATTGCTACTGCTTTTACAGTGTAAGGAACAATATATATTAAAGATTTTTAAAGTATGAAGTTTATATGCATTACATTTCCTAGATATAAGCACCTTTGGCTGAAAAAAATTAAATTTATAGTATTCAATGTAGTTAATTTATATATACATTTCTACATGAACAATGGTTAGTTGTTACAGATAAAAGAGAAAAACGACAGTTTTAAAGACAGGAATGTATATTATATCAAGTTTCATAAAAAACTCTGATGGTTAAAATTCTAGGCTATTCTTGACAAACAGCAAAAGATGACTATGAGTTAGCTAATGACACAGCATCCTAAGACCCCAATTGAAATCACATATATTCAGACTCCCTACTCCATCCTTTCAGTTTCTTTCTCTCTGTTTTTTAAAAGATTTCATAAATAAGTACAGCCTCATTGCTTCCAATAGTTGAGGTAAATGCAAGAGTTCTATACTTGAAGTATAATTATTTGGCTGTCATTATGATATATGACTTTCGATCTTGCCTAAATAGAACGGCTGAATAAGGAAGCTACAACAGCCTTACCTGCACCGATCACACGCTCAATTTTAATACAGGAGGCATCTAGCTCCTTGGCGAATTGATGGACAGCTCTATTTGGGTCCTCATAGGTTTCAGGGTCAATGTAGGTTTTGGTGCCTGGAAATTTAACTGTAATGATGTAAGAAAGCATGACTGTGATGAAGCAAAGCAGTTACTGTGCACTCAGCCCCGGAATGCCATTATGCAGAGTGCTCCTTGGAACAGTGACCTTGCTTCCACATCACCTCATTCACAGCAGTTTTAACAGACTACTCCCGTCTGCTGGCGTCTAGGTATTATCTGCAAGCTTCTCTAGGTAGCATAGGCTCCAACTCATAGGTTACTAACTGAATTGCTTTTCCAGTAAATCAACAAAAGACATCCACCGAAATTTCTGACGTGCCTGTGCCTATCGGACCGGAGGTTTTGATTAAACTCAGAGCCATCACAGCTTACTTCAAGCAACACCGAGGGGTGGAATGGACTTGGAGACACATTGATCAATCTATCCGTCAGTCAATCCATCAAATTAATACACCAGGGAAATGAGACATTTCGTTTACAGGTAGACCACTACACTGACAGCAATATTAAAAACATTTAGACATCTTACTTATTCTTTGATTTATTTTTAAAGACCAACCACTGTTGACATATACAAAAAATTGGTACAAGATATGAGGGACTTCTATCACAAAAATCAAAGAGAAATATTCAGAAGACATAGTTTTATATTCACCTTGAGGGTAATAGAGGTTGGATATACAAAGTGCAGGGTAAACTAGAAAATTTACAATATTCCTGGGATCTGTTACCAAGTATGACAGTGATTTGAAAGAGAAATGGTTTATATAAACTTTTCATTATAAGGCTTTGGAAGATCTTAGCTAATAGGAGGAGGTAGCCAGTATGCCTCACAAAAGGTAGTCAAAATTTTAAACAACATAGTATCATTTTAAAAGTTAAAATCTCTCAATGCACCCAGAAGCATGCAGGTAACAGATAAATGCTAAGTCAACTTTATATCAAATTCAATTACAATAAAGTATTCCAAATCTACTCATTTTGTTCAAGACAAAGATAGGTAGGCATATTTGGTCATATTAATGCAATGAAGAAAATTACACTATATCCTTAAAAATTCTTTATTATTTTTAACAAAGCCACCGAACAATCTTTCCATCAAATCGTACTCCTCCCCGAACAACGTCTTCGTATATTACACTGCAGCCTAACTGTGCTTATGGCATCACATTCAATCCAGATCAGATTTTAAAAAATAAACATAGAACAACAAAATAAGCAGAATGTATAAAGGAAAATGGGACTTAAAAATCTTGATTTATTCTGCTGTAGTTGATTGTTTATCCAAAATTGATTGTCTTAAACAGTTATTGTTGCAGTTTATAAAACTGACAGATGCTCATTTGTTACTAGAGCTGAACATGAAAAAAAAAACACAAGAAGGGAGGAGAGAGGGGATAGAAAGAGAAAAAAGAGGAGCACAGGGAGGAGGGGAAGAGAAAGAAAGGAAGAAAACAATAGGTTAACCTCCTAGGTTGGCAGGTAGTTGGAGAAAGAGCCATCTTCTCCCTTTTTAGTCTCTGTCTCTCTCTTTCATTTTTTCTTTCCTTTTGTTTTTGATAAGGAAGCTAGATTGGAAGTAGCCTTCTGCATCTCAAATGGGTCTCTGATGGTTCTTTATTCAAGCTGTCATAAAACATTTTGACAGGCCAAAGCTGTTTTGGCATAAAAACATGAAATACTACCCAGCTTGGATTCTAAGACATTGTTAGAAGAAACGGTAGGAGGAAACAAAATGCAAATTTGGATTTTTTCACTAAGCTCATCCATTGTATTTATATCTTAAACTGTGATACTGGGGGCTCTTGGGAGCCCAGGGCACCTGCTACAAATGACTGGGTATTCTGTTAAACTCAAAGTCCTGTAGAAATCAAATCTGGTTTCTCTGCATCTCCCTTGTCCTGAGGGAATAAAAAGACACCAGCATGTAGTGTAAATAGCTGGGTCTTTTAGATAAGGCCATAAAGTGGGATGCAGTGTCAGGTTCACACTGAATGACAGGATAGCTAAGTAAAGAGAATGAGTCAAAACTACACAGGATTCAATAGGACAGAGCAATCAAGCACACTCTACTTTCTCAGTATTCATGTAGAAAACTGTTTTAAATGAAAGGAGATATCTCCATAATGTCTGAATATCCCAGTCTATTGCTTTGTCCAACAGAAGAGAATAAGTGTGTGTATATGTTTTTATACCTCATTTCCATTTCTCATAACTGTTAAATATTTCAAAACCACCACAGATATTGTGCCAGGGAGATGGAAACTGCTCATATACAGCAAGTTCATCTCATCTATATAAATAAGTGAAACATTCATTATGAATGGCTCTGATTAAAAACTGGATGTAAAACATGAAAAAAAGGGAATGGCTTCAAACTATCAAAACTGAATGATGACACTTAAACATAAAGCTAGACCGCGAATTTTGCTCAAGTTCTGTTTCCATTTAAAATCTGCATCATTCTACACAGTGAAAGCAAATGACCTACACTATATTTGATTATTTGAGAATGTCTTATATAAATCCCTTAAATGACAGAACAGTGACATATTGATGGTGGTGATATTAAGCAATTGTACCAATAAGTTATCCACCTATGGCATGATGAATGATTCCAGTAATCTTTCCCAGGTCTTATAATTTTATTCTGTAGATGGTTTTCAATGCAAATACAGTCTTATGTACTCATACCCCAGTGGTTTCTTCTTTGTGTTGGGAAGTGTTAATGTTTTGTTTGTTTTTCTGTCCCAAAGGAGGCAAAAAGAGATGTACTGTTCCCCCCACTATAAACTGGCCATGGGATTCTCATTAATGATATTTTTTATAGGAACTCGTTGGCAAATTAGGCAAAGGTCCTGAGTGAGGAACAGAATCACATGGAGGCCAGAGACTCAAAGCATGTAAAGTTTAAACTGTATAGGATCTGGGATGACAACTTAAAGAGAATATACAGTTACACAGAGAAAGGCTTGGGACCTCCCAGAGCCTAGGAAGGGTTCAATAAAAGAGAGTACTTGAAGCCTAAGACTCATTCATGATAAAGTCCTCGCTCCTTTGACTAGTGTAGTTGTGAGCATGATCTTCTTGCTTGTGTTAAGATTCTACAGAACTTCCCATTCAGTCTGGACCACTGTTACCTAACACCATGTTTTTCAAAAGCAGAAGTCAAAATGACCGCTGCTCCAACAGATGCAAACAGTAAAATTTAGTGAAGAGTATTTTTAATTTGATTTACCCTTCAGTATGAGTGCTGTTTTTAAGAATTATGAGGACACTCTAAAATAATTTGACATTCCTGAATGCCATTTAGATACTCATCACTTTAGAATAGGGGCATTATAATATATTCTTTGATACTATAAGAATAACGAGGCCAATTAGAAAATAATTAGTCATTATATCATTTTAGGACCTTTATGCATAAGACATGTCATAAAAGGTAGAGCAATTAAAATAATAAATACAGTAAGATTTTATATTTTCATGGTTTAAAACTAGGAATAATCTGCTTGGTTTTGAATGTCATTAATTACAGAACTTAAATACTTTGATTCAGAGGCTTTTATTTTATCTGTAAAAGTATCAACATTTATTCTCCAGACCCTTATTTCCACTTGCCATTCATTTCGAAAGAATTCAGTAATGCAGATGTACTCCTATCTTCTTTGGATTGATAGGTTTCCTTCCGAATTGATTTCTAACATGAGCTGTTAAGAAGCAGGAAGCTCACATTCCTTAGGTAAGCATGAGAGGCCTGGAGACTAACATTATACTATTTATTTCCCATGACACCTCTCTGTGGTAATTCCTACTAGCTTCCTGTGCTCTGTGATTTTTGTGAGCATCAGTCTCTGGTTGGAAGATCGGGCCTATGGTAACTTACAGTGACATCCCTTACTAGAAAAGTGGGAAGTGCTGCATTTAATGGTTCACTACCATAGTGATGAGAACACCAGGGGCAGGGTTTGTGAAAGACAAAATCTGCGATGTGAAAGCAGCTGAATATTCTGAAGTAATTACATTTTGAGCTCATTGCAGAATTTCAAGGATGATGCATTAGGGATCTATTCATGCCAATAGGAACGATCATTATTTTGTTCGGATCTGGGTATAGTGAAAGAAAGAAAAGCCAAACACTTACAATGAAAGTAGAGTTCTTCATCCCCTTCTTGATCAGCCTTGCTATAGCCACAGTGCCTATGGGGACAAAAGTAAAGGTGTGGAACGTTTATAGGCAGATCTTTTCTCATAGATTAGACTGCAACATCAGGACCACTGCTATGTACCAACATGCTAGCTAGAGGTATAAATAAACCTAAATACACTATACCTACATTTGTGAACTACTTGACTATAACATGTCAACCTACGTGGTCAAAATATTCACAGAAAATGGAGTCTATGTGAAAAACCTGACAACAGGGAAGTTTTGTGGTATTAGATTTATCATTTAGTTTTCATTTTTATATTTTTATTGGAAAAACCTACAAATCTTAAATGGTTTTCACAAAAGTTGATAAAACAAAGCAGAAAGGGTAAATCTTTTCCTAGGTTTCTTCTGTATTTATTATGAAAATAATTGAAGGTAACTAATATCCGTTCACCTAATATTAATTGTAGCAATCATTCACTTTATACTGAAGGCAGTGATCAAATTCATAATGCACGTTGATTTGGGGGACAATAAAAGCAATGGACTGACCTTCAGTATATCTGTCATATTTGCTAACGACATTCTAATAGAATGAATGGTTGGCACTTTGGGAAGTCACCATATTTTACGTCCAATACTAGAAGAATCTTTGCTTTACCTTCTTCCAATGATGAAGCCAAACACCATGAACACCAAGATGATGGTCCCCGCTACAGCCACCACAGCAATGATGATGACAGGGTTCTGTTCACTGGAGACTGCTGTCGCTACAAACAGAAGACAGAGGCTCAGACCCATCACTGCTACGAGGTACATGAAAGGCTAAATATGAAGCAATTCAGATCCTTTAGTCTGACTTTCAAACGACTTCCTTTTAAGTAATAACATATACTTAAATAGTTATTTGTACATTTTAACGATGTGCAGAGATTAGACTGGAAATAGTATATTTATGATAAGAAATCCTTTCCAACTAGTTAAAACTATGTCACATTATTGAATTGTAGTCTTCCTTTACATACTAATGATTGTCCCAAGATCATTAACGAAAGTTCAGTCGGTCTCTACAGTCTCTCTGCCGATAAGTTCATGAGTCATCTCCTCTAGAGCAGCTTGTGACTCAGGACTTTTCCAGAAATATCTTTCAGCTCTGTAACAATTGTTATGTTTTATACACAGCACTGCATTTTCCTTACAAAGTTGGATGACAGATAGACAAAAACTATTACTAGAGACAATATCTAATGAGAATTTACATCCAATAATTACCCAGTTACAAATGTGGAACAGAGAGACTCTAATCAATATAATTTGCTGACTTCTAAAATAGTGAACAACTATAATCTTTCATACAAGGCTTGATGGAAAACATTACTCTTTCCTGTTGGTAGCAAGGGACTGGGTCTCTAGGGCTGAACATATTATATATGCAGAACAGCCTTGCCTCAGTCAGCTGCACCAACCCCTCCAAAGGTTTTGTCTGTTTTACCCATGCTGTCTCAACCTGAGAACTTATCTTTATGTCCCTACAGAGATAGCTATAGAACTATCTAGTCAGACAGTTTCTGAATGTGTGTATTAAACACTCTCTTTAATTTGTCACCTGGTGATCTGCCTCTGGAGAGAACAAAACAAAGGAAAGATTATTTCCTTAGTAAATCACCTTCAAGTTCCAAATGTTGAGTTACATTTAATAGGCACACGACTAAGAAAACACAACGTCTTAGCTGTGTTCTTTTCCTTCTTATTTATGTTTGCTTGTTTGTATCTCTAGCTTGCTTTTTACATACACAGAGAAGACGCAGAGTGAAATAACTCTCACTGGAAAGGAAACAATTATACACCCAAGTGTGGAAATGCTTTGTATGCAGGGGTCCCCAGGGGTCAATTCTCTGCTTGTCTAAGGCTCAGTTCTTCCCTTAGCTTTTCAGGCTGCACTCCAATGGAAACCCTGAGCTCAGCTGAGCAGTAGATCAACATCTATGAATGTTTATTCACATGTGGTTACTTAGTGTTGAACCTTAGTCTCTCGATGGTTGACCTGTAGTATTACTATTTTCATGTATGTCAAGGGTAGACCATCTCAGATGGAACTACTGAGGTCATAATCTGAAGACCATCTTTTAACAACTGCAAAACCAGCAAGTAGACTAAGTAGAAGGGAAACTTGAGATGTATGTGCAATGGGATAATCTGTTAATTTTAGTTGGAATAGTGTCTAAGTGATGACCTCTTCCAGGGAGAATCTTTCCTTTTGTCCTGCTTCTGAGCACATAGCATATCACCATTTCTTGAGCGGTAATAGTCCATTGTGACTTTTGATAGAGTGAAACACATGACCAGAATTCATAAACTTGGTCTACCTTTTCACTGAGCTTAGATAAAAGACACTTAAAATTCCTCAAATCATTGTGTTCACTTAATTCTTAGAGTAGCACATATGCTGGGTCAGCAAACCTCAAAGGGACTAGACTAGGCATCCCTTAGAGTCCTGGAGAACGCTCCAGGAAATCTGAAAGACCAACATTGTTTTTCCCATAGCATGACTTTATTACTGTTTATTTATAATTTCCTTTGCTTACAAATGCAGTTTAAAGTTTTTTTAGAAGCTCCACGACCTAATGACATCACCCTAATGGCTAAAGAGGGTGAGATTAATATGGTTTGTGTTAACATAAACACAACCTTTTGAGGGTTCCTCAATAAAAGGGTAAGTGTGCTTCTGAGAAAAAGGAATTATTGAGACTAGTTTGACTAAATAATGAGGCTTTTAGAAATGTCAAACTGTGCTCTCTCCACACCATTTTGTATGTGTAAATGTAATTTGGATACTACATTCCCAGTACTTAAGGAAGGGGGAGCACATCTGGAATAACACATGGATATACCAAGGAGAGATTTCTAGCACTGACCTCAGAGCACTGATTTATCCTGATTACCCAACCCACGTGGGTGTTATCTAGTCATTTCTTATTCATTGAGTGATTTCTATGCAACCAACACTACAGTGGGCACTGACAAGGCAAATTCTTCAATTTTACATTTTAATGGAAGAGGATATCAATAAAAATTACCATATGGTTTCTGATACAAAAAAATAAATCATTTTAACACTAATTTCACAGGACCACTCAGTATCTGACTTTTCACCTTAATTTAGAAGTATTAGTTACTTCCTTTTAAGTAATGAAAGGGATATTAATGAATATCCAAATTCAATAAATAAAGACTTTGTCTAAATTTACAATGTCAGGAAAGGATATAAATTCATTTTCAAAGCTTTCAAAGATAGAGAAGAAATAATAAAACTTGAAGTGTCTCATTAGACATTAGAAAGCAAAAGGTGATATTAGGAAATGTCAGTTAAAAATTATGGGAATCCACTTCAATACTAAGCAAATTTTCTTGGTTCAGCACGAAAATATATAGTTCAATTGTTTCAGTGGATGTTTGGGAGCTAGTATATATAGATATTCTTAATTTTGCTATTATGTATTACATAATAAATGATACTTATAAAACTAAATTGAATTCAACACATTGTACCACAGTATGGCAACTTTTTTCACCTGAGAATTTTACATGTGCAATTAGCTACAAATGACTGATAGTTCATATCCATCTAGTATACACGTTTTGTTATTCATTTTAAAATATAAGAATATCTTAAAGAAGACATTATGGCTAACAGAGTTGCCAAGCCTCAATTTATACAAAGCACATTTATCAGTTTATTCTATCATTTAAATGTTATAATATTTTCTGAAGTCAAAATAATTCTGGTCATAACTTTGCTACTTTACAAGCTTTTTTAAAACTAAAGAAAAGAAGTAATATGACGGTCTTCATACCCTTTTGTTTAAAATTTTAGAGGAATACTGGAATGACAAGGGTCAACATGAAAGAACCATGGGATAAACTTGGTGCCAAGCAGTAGTGCCAGGAGCAATCAAGAGCTCCCACATGTGGAAATACGCCACGCTTTTATGCCAACTGAAAAATGACCAGGGGCTGTGCTCACTGATCTCTAAGTACAGCCTGAGAAGAAACCCACATCTTAAGCTGTAACCGGGAATATGTGACATGTAACATAGCCATTGTAAAACATGAACAATTGATAAAGGGGCTTAAAACTCATTGATTATGTTCTACTATCAAGATGACTGCTGGGTTCCAAGATATTCATTTATATTTCATATATACTCCATATTCTCTAGTATAACTAAAATAATTCACAACACAATTAAATTAAAAAGAGTACATATAAAACAGACATGAGTTTTTGATATCTTTCTAAAGCTTTGGTGTTGGAGACCATTGCCAGAAGCACAGAGCCTTGATTAACCCAAAATCATGAGTAGTGTGCTATCAAGTCACTCTTTTAGGGTCTTTATGTGTACTTGAAACACATCATTTGAGTTACAACAAGGCCTATGTCAACACACAAACTGGATGGAACTTACACATGTTTCCTACTTTATTTTAAATAAATAAATACAGTATATATTTAAAAGACTGCTATAAAGTTTGAACATTGTTGAATAAAGAGATACTTATTAATTATCCCGATGAGTTGCCTTTATAAGGGAAACCATTACGTTCAGGTATATTCATTTTTAAATAAAAAATTATTTGTATGTCAAATCATCACCCTCAATACACAAAGGAAAAGGAACATCCCCCCCAAAAAATCCGAGAAACATTTATAAAGTGAAGAATCTGAACCAAATATGGTAATTACCTTCAAACATTTTACCTGAAGCTTCCTCCAGTGTTGCGACATCAAGCCTAGGGCTGTAATTTCCATAACCAGCCGCAGTGAACGCCCGGATCTGAAACACATACACTGTTCCCGGTTTCAGATTGTTAATGGAGGCTGAGGTGGACTTGGTTTTCAGTGTTGAGTATGTCCTTTCTCTTTGATCCTGCAATGATATTTACAGGATAAATTTATTTGGCAATTGATTCTTGCAATTGATTTCATGTTCTGCGTTGCTTTTGTTTAACCGGAGCTATACTGAACCTTCTGGAATACAGTAAGACTTTCTGAGATAAAATAAAATGCAATGAAAACATGCCTTTGTTGTATACAAAGGTTGTGGTTTGATATTATCTTAAATTTAACTTTATTTACTCACAACCAAAGGTAAATACCAAGGCTTGCAAAGTTCATTTAAAAATGCCATATATATGTATATATTATATATTTTATATACATTATGACATTTTTTATAAATTTATGAGATAAGCTCAAGAATTAATTACATGTGAAAATTCAAGCGCATAAAAACTTTTGAAAACAATATTTTACAAGAGTAACTGTTGAACTTTCATTTGGTGTGAATTTCTTAAGCTACTTATGAAGATACCTTGAAAAAGTTACATGTTTTTAAAGTCACCTTGTTTTATTTACCTTTACATTGATATGGAAATAAAACTCAGATTAACTTTATTTAGATGATTCATGATAGCCATTCGAATAACCATTTATAAAGAGGATCATGGATGTGTGTGTGTGTGTGTGTGTGTGTGTGTGTGTGTGTGTGTAATTATAGACAGTTGAAGTATATCTGAGCAGAGGTAGAGAGATTCACAGTCACTGAGCAACATTGCGCAGGTCCTGTGGCTTCACACAGCATAGCTTTGCTACTCCAATTCTGCGTTCCAATAACTGTCTATTTTACACATTACTGGCCCTAAATATATTCTGTTTCTTTCATGCAAATAAACCCCAGCCATTTGAATGCACTTATATGAGAGTAAAGATTTGGAAAAATTGCAGATTCCCAGTGAGAAAGTCTGCCGCATTGTACTGTAAAATGAGCTTTATTGACTTTACAATCTGCCAATTTCTGGAAAGACCATATCTATTAGGGATTATGGCGTAACAGATATAACAAAAGCAGCGTTCAAAACAATGATCCCCTTTAAGCACATTTGATGGCACAAGAAATGTACTTTTTGTTACAAAGCGGAGGCGTAAAAATGCAGCTGCGGTAAAGAAGAAACAAAGCCAGAATGAACATAGTAAGGCCCAGGATTTTAATGTAATCATGGACACTTCCCATGTCCTAAGCTGTCATTGCTTTTCCTCACCCGCTGTGTGATGTCACTGCCTTGAATTGTACACATTTCAATGAAGTTTATCATTCCCCAAATTTGCTACAATGTTCGGATTTATTTTATAATCATGTCTAAATAGTGAAGTAGTTCGATATCTCGGAGCATTTACCTAACTGTTAAATGAATATAGTGACATTTATTACAGTAAAGTCATACTATTGAGTCGTGGTAGGCTCTGCATTTTAAATTTTGAGTGATGTGCTTCTGTGTGGTAGAAGTCACACACCTGTTTGTAAGTAAGGTGGATGGTTTTATCCTTTCTAAATAAGACATGGGTGGATACTCAGGCCCTTTCATATTAATCCTTGGTCATTCTATGAAGAGTAGAGGAAGGAGCAGCACACAAGGCTTAGACTTTCTATAGGAAAGGCATGTGACACAATAATTCTTATGCATGCCAGAGAATCTAAAGAAATGGGATAACATCACAGTCCTCGTGCTGGAGGACATTAGATACATGTGCAACATCATCTACTATTACAGCAGTACTTGAAATAATGTGCCTATGGAAGCCCTAAATTAAAGTGTCATTAAGCTCACAAATAGATCAAAAGGAACACTTTTCGACACGTGTTGGATTGATTAGTTTCTGTGTCATGAAAGCATTCTTTATAGAACAAGTAAATAAAAATACCCGAAGAAATCCACTACACATACAATAAAGGCCTCAATCATAAACCAGAGGCGGTGGAGAGGATTATTAACATGAACTATGGATCCGGACGTTGCTCCGGATAGAACCAGAATGACCAGCACCGGTAGGCAAAGCAGTTAGATGGCGTCAGGCCCAGCACTGTTCCCACCACAGCCCTCTCACACTTACTTTCTCATAATACTTGATTTCATATTCCGTGATGACTCCATTGGGATGCTCGGGCTCCTGCCAGGAAAGCTCCACACTGCGCTGCAATACTCTCTCCTTCATCACCCCACTCACTTGCGAGGGAGCTGTTTGGACAAGATGTGTCAATAAACAATGAGAAAATTCACCCGGTGCCTCAAACCAAATGTCACAACTGATCAGTCCCATGCTGTGCCAGTTTCATTAAGGTAAAAGAAAGCACCTTTTCAGATCGCACAATTCAAAAGCTAATGAATATTCAAACGGGACCTTATTAACTGTTCATAAACCTTAATAGAAATTTAAATTAAAGTGCAAACAGCAGAAGATAGCATTGTTCAAGTTGCCGAAAATCGAAAATGATGGGGCTGAGAATGACAATTAAGCAAATGAATGCTAATTATGGCTAGAAAATATGATTTCAGATTAATCTCCAGTGATAAACTGAGTCCAAATATTTATTTTACACAAAACAAAAATACACTTTTTAAGTGAACTAAAAATTGGAAGACTGGAGGGAACAAGTTCAAGGAGAATCTTCACTCAACAGGATCAGTGCTTTAAAATGGTTTTATATTTCTCCTGTGTCTGTGTATCTGCACATACACTTCTGTCTCTGTATACGGATTTGTAACAAATAGCAACTAACTTTGATGATCAGTTTTACACTTCATTGGGTGAGCGTGCTAGAAAACTGTGCAGCTTTTCCCAGGCCAAGCTGGGCTTGTACACCATCGGCTTTACACTCTGACATACACTAATGCACCCCTGTAACCCAGCCTCCTGAGCTTCTGTGGGTGCGCTTCAAAGCTGAATTCTTGCTTTCGCTTTCTTTGCTGATAATAGAATGCGTTGCGTTCCTTCGTCCTAATTAGTGGCATATCCTCTTTCTGGTAGCTAAGGCTTTGGCATTCAGAAGGCTAATTTGCTCTGTCCAATTTGCTTGGTGATGATTTACTAGTTGTCTACTCAGCCTAAGTGAGTAGCTGCACCGACTTGGCTGAGTTTCAGTGGGGTCATTATGTTTCATGCTCTATCTCATTCTGTAAAATATTTTCAGGCTGTTAATTTAATTTTCAGATGTCCGAAATTGTTAATAATCCCGCTGACAGAAAAGCAATTATACGGGACCAAAGCCGTTTGAGCAAATTTCTGATGTTTATCCCTGTGGCTTTTTGTTTCTTCTACTTCGCAATACTTTCTTACATCAATGTCTGGAAAACACATTTTGCACATCTTCCATGTTTTTGCAGTTTTGAAGGAAGGGCGGAGAAGATTCATGACTGCCATTTCTGCCCATATTACTAATACATTAACGAGGCAGATTAAGTGGAATGGCTTTGGCTTGAAGAGAGCTCAGGTGAAGTTCATTGTATACTTTATTTACAGGTAAATGCATGTCTGGTACATTTGCAGTTAAGCCAATTTGCAATGAGAAACCCATTTTCAGCAACTTTTATGCCTTTGCAGCAGCTGTGTCCACCTATCTCTAAAATGACGAAAAGCCTGCTTAGACCAGCTCGGAGTGAGATGTGTGGTCTCCTTAGCCTCGGGAAGCATAAACACCAACCAAGGATAACGCAACGTTGTATTGGACAGTTTCTGAACATCTCATTGGCCCCGAAGCCGAGGACGCAGCCCAGGTGGAAACACAGCAAACGCTGCGCAGTGACGCGCCCAACGGGACTGCTGCTCTCTGATGACGGCTGACAGGTGACCTGATTTAACACATTTAAGACTTTGGGCTACCTTCACATACCGATAGCATACATCACACACTGTAGGCTTCAGGGATTGCTCAAGCTCTGCTCGGTTTCCATCTCAAAACTGAGAGGCGCAGGAAGGCTTGGGTTCCCAGTGCCATACAGAGAACGCCGGCTACTTATACACCTTACTTAGTTTCTGCTACGTACAGTGAGCGCTAGTGTAAAAAAAAAAAAAAAAGCCTTGAGTTTTGAAAGTTACAATAAAATTATGCTCACTGGTTGAAACCGTAAAGGAACTTTTACAGATATAATTATGGTAATTGAGGATACGGGGGAAGAGGGTGCCAAAAAAACCACTTGAACTGTGTAATATTTTGAAATTCATCCTATTGATCTAATGGTACTCAGTGCCACAACAGACTTCTCTACTGCACCGGAAGCCATGCCCAAAAAAGATGCGCTGATCTTTTTGGTACACTTATTTGACTTTAGAACCCCTGCTGACAGTATATCCGGATACATGCTTGCAGACGGCACAGAAAGGCATGTGAGCAACCGCGCTTGAGAATGGTGAGCCATGTGACAGAAAGGCCCTCTGTTTTGGTTCAGAATACCAGGTTTTGGATCAGAAAAATTGATGAAATTTTCCCCGAGATTTAAAAGGTTAGGCATAGAAGATAGGCGCCTCCAGAGTACACCATCGACAAACACAGAGAAGTCCAAACTGGTCAGATTCCAAGGGGGCCCGTTTACACGGTAATCGATGTAAGAGCGTGCCGTAGGTGGGCTGATGCTAAAGCCCAACGCACTCTGTGGTTACCTTGTCATGTCTGATCTACTTTCTGAAACACAGTATAACAGTTTCACCAATAAGCCACTCAGGCCAAATGTTCAGTTAATTATAACCCATAGTTCACTTCTGAAAATGAAACCTAATACTGAATTACATAACATTTAACATCCAATTGCATGGTATGACACGAATTTAGAATGTCCATAGTTATTAAAATGAAATCAATACAGAATTCAATTGGAAGTGATATGAAACTAATGAGCAGTAAGCAATAATATGAACTTGGAAATATTTGTTAAAATATATTAACATGGCGAGCCACCTAACAACCTTTAGTAGAATTTCTTTCTATTGAATGGACAGATACATTTCCCATCTATATGTATAGAAATAATCAAATAGAACAATTTTAACTAGAGAAATGGATAAATTTTTTTCTGGGTTTTGAAAATTCCTTTGAACCACGTGAAAGATATAAAATGCACCAGGTAACACCAAGCCATGTAGTAGAATATTATTTCTCTTTGGAATCCAAATGATAATTAAAATATTATTTTAGGAAGTTACTGCATGATTTCCACAGATGAAAATAGTAAATCTCAATAGCATTATAACAAGGTTGGTAATTTTTATGGAACGAGAAATTCAAAGGGAAATAAGAGGCAGAAAAGTTATGGTTTTTGTTTTGATCTAGTAAGATCAAGCTTTGAATTTTAATTTCTAAACAGGACAAATTACTGACACAAAAGCTAAACTGAGAGCTATTTCATACAGTTTGAGCTTTTACACAGCCATATATAATCTTTTATCTTAATTCTGATTCAATTTCAAAGTTATATTTCGATTACCGAACAAGGCCTACATTTTTGTTTTGCTAAAATGTTACACATGCCTATTTGTATGTGTGAGTGTGTGTGTTCATGCATGCACATGCATACATAGAGAAAATTTCCTCCATGAAGTAGAGAGAAAAACTATTTGAAACAGCAGATAGATGCATACTCCAGTCCTTTATGAAGCCCCAAAGAATTGAATGAGAATGAATGTGTTTTTCCCAAAAGCTTTCTATATTACAAAATCTAAGAACAGAAAATAAAAAAGGGGAGAAGGAAGGGAAAAGAAGGGAAAAGAAGGGAGGCAGGCAGGCAGGGAGAAAGGCAGGCAGGCAGGGAGACAGGCAGGGAGACAGGCAGGCAGGGAGACAGGCAGGCAGGGAGACAGCAGGCAGCAGGCAGGAAGGCAGGCAGGCAGGGAGACAGGCAGGCAGGCAGGCAGGCAGGGAGACAGGCAGGCAGGGAGACAGGCAGGCAGGCAGGGAGACAGGCAGGGAGACAGGCAGGCAGGCAGGGAGACAGGCAGGCAGGTAGGGAGACAGGCAGGCAGGGAGACAGGCAGGCAGGGAGACAGCAGGCAGCAGGCAGGAAGGCAGGCAGGCAGGGAGACAGGCAGGCAGGCAGGCAGGGAGACAAGCAGGCAGGGAGACAGGCAGGCAGGCAGGGAGACAGGCAGGCAGGGAGACAGGCAGGCAGGGAGACAGGCAGGCAGGGAGACAGCAGGCAGCAGGCAGGAAGGCAGGCAGGCAGGGAGACAGGCAGGCAGGCAGGCAGGCAGGCAGGGAGACAGGCAGGCAGGCAGGCAGGGAGACAGGCAGGCAGGCAGGGAGACAGGCAGGCAGGCAGGCAGGCAGGGAGACAGACAGGCAGGGAGACAGGCAGGCAGGCAGGCAGGCAGGCAGGCAGACAGGGAGACAGGAAGGCAGGGAGACAGGCAGGCAGCAGGCTAACCCAGATTAGCTTATAGCCTGATGAAACTGAGAGAACAGAACAGAGCTGAATGATATTCTTTCAGCATTGTGACTCACAAAATTTTGGTTAGAAAATAAATGGCCTTAGATATTCAGTTTAGGGCAATTTCTTAATCACAGTAATTATAAAGAAAGCTTGGGCTCTTCCCTCTTAAATTTCTATAGACGAGGGTAGTGATTGTATACATCATGATGTGACCTGTTAGACACTACCTTGAAATATCATGTGGATAGATCTGAACTTAAGCCCCCAACACAACATTCGATAGGAACAAATTCCAGTTCACAATAGGAAGAAACTTTGTATGTGTGTGGTGGAACTTTAGTGAACCTCTTGAATCTTGTTTTTGGTTTGGACTTTTAAAAGTACTTTACTTATGGAGCCCATTGTTTTATTTACACGTATTTCCTAACTCTATTTCAAGGAACAGAGTAGACGTTCGTCAATAATTCTAGCAGGGCAATGAGGAAGGATCAATCAGCAAGTACGAGATGACGGACCTGAACACATCTGTACTTGTTAATTCTTTTGTCATTTGTAAGATTCCACTAGACAACTGGATGTTAGTGAAGATTTTTTTAGAACTGTTTGCACTGTGATATTCAGAAATGACACACTTTTCTTTACACAGTGTGTTCTTGATTGCTGTCAACTCAACGGCCTCTAGTTTACTAAAGGGACCCGTACAATAGTCTACTAGTTAGTGTCACTAAACACTTTTGACATTCTACATTATACGTCTTTTTGAAGTGAAAGATACATATGTCATTGGTGCCTTAGTATCTCGTTACATTATATCTAGCCTTCTTCCTGGTCCCTAACAGTATTTGTTTTCGAATTTTAAAATAAACAAAAATACATATCATTTATTTTACCTGCGGAGAACTAGTCCCTAAGTATAATTGTTCCAGTGTTGTATCGTGTGTACGGCAACACGACTTCTGGGACAAGTAGGGGTATGTATACGATGTCATCCCACAATTTTCCTAAGCACTGAGCTCTAACTGCCTATGAAGGGTTAATAGCATAAATAGTAACTGAAATATAAAAGAGACTAAAGGCAGTTGGGTTGGCAGCGACCAAGAACACACTGTGTAATAGAGTCTGTAAATCATCTAGGTAGAAGGAGGAATGCTCTCAGGCTAGAATCAACCAGGATCATCCTATAGCAAGTAGTTGAAAAAGTCAGAATGAACTGAACTTTTTCATAGGAGCTATTATTACACCGTGATGCTCCATAGAAAAGTGAGTATGTTTAGGTGACAGAGCCGAGGAGGACTGCGTCCTGGCTAGACAACTCCTCAAGTGCACGCAGAAGCTACATCAGCGAATTCTCAGACCTGGTCAATGTCTGCTGGGCTGTTTGATCAGAACCCCACGTCTTTAAAACAACAATTACAGAAATGATGAGAATCAACTTTTCTTTTCTAGAATCACTAGGTAATTGCTCACCACTGTTAAGATGTGGAATTAGTCCAAATGTCTGACCTCCACAGCAAAACCTCACAAAAAAGTGGGTCAGGGCCAGTGTGGTGAGTTGTGGAGATCCCTGCTGGCGGAATCTCCAAAGCTGTGATTCCGTTGATTTCTAAAGATGGACTATCAAAGCATCAACCAATAAAAAGTTAAGTTGTAATTCCTGGTCATTTTTAATCTTAAAAAAATCTTTTGGTTTTAAATTTCTGAATATAGAAAGTATCAATCCGGCAGCTTCTTTAGTGAGGCTTCCTCCTCAAGTCGCCTTATTCCCAGAGGAAGGAGGAAACAGCCTCACAGAACAATGTGGGGAGGTTAGGCAGCACCATGAGAGGATTTATCTAGTTTTTAATCAGTATTTAGGAGCCATTTGTTTTTATCAGTCCAGTTGCTCTCAACCAACATTTGTTTGGCATTTACTAGTTTAGAAATTATTTTGATCCTTAGGAACTTAGAAAATTCTTTGCTCACATATTACACTCATAGAATTAGGGTTTTCACTTTGAATTATTTTTTCCATCTTATAACACTAGGAGGGAGACAGATATTGTTATTACTGTTTTATTGTGAAGAAGTGGAGTTATATAGACACCACGAAGCCGATGAGAAAGAGCCAGTCTCCAGGTAAGCCTGTGCTTTCCAGTCCCATTTCTTTCTCATATTTGTCCCTACCTCACTAATAATTCCAGGTACTTTGTCTCCTGAGAGTAAGAAGCATAATTAGAGTCCCCATGTGTGACTCTGCTCCTGCACGTGCTGGAAACTTTATATACTGGGGCATCTATGGAAGAAGTAGGTCACTGGGGACATACTTTTGAAGAGGTACCTAGCCCTGCTCTGTCTGTCTGTCTGTCTGTCTGTCTGTCTGTCTGTCTGTCTCTCTCTCTCTCTCTCTCTCTCTCTCTCTCTCTCTGCTTCCTGTCTGTACTGCTGTCAGAAGCCTCAGCCACATGCACCCACCAGTCACCATAATTCTGTAGCTCTCCACAGGAGAATCAACAGAGATGATCATGTTGGGGGAATAGAACCCCCCAAAAATGAGCCAAAATATCCTTTTTTCCTTTTAACTCACTTATAACACAGGTTCTGCCCCAGTGAGTAGAAAGCTAAGAAGGGCGTGTGGAAACACTGGCCATCTGCTATAGAAAAAGAAAAATAGCGCTTGTGCAACCTGCTCATACCCGAAGAGATCAGACCAAGTAGAGATAAAATAACATCATCCTTTTTAAAATGGCAAAGGCACATATTCACTACACCACATTAAAAGCACAGGAGTAAAAGTGAAACTCTCTCCCTCACATTTTCTGTGCCTCAAAGATGTTTTTGTTAAAGCAACCACTCTTAACAATTTTCTGGAATAGTCAAAGTAAGCTCAAATGTGTAGAGTTTTTAATCTGAAGGGCATCATTTTAGTGAGTGTGTTTTGTGTTTGACTCTTGATGTTTCTTTTGTCAGCACTTCAGGAGGTAAGTCATTTACCATGTGTAGGCCTGCAGTATCTTTTATCAGCTCCCGTGGTTCATACAGGAGGGTGACATGTTTACTGGACCCATGTCCTCACTAATGAGCCTGGGAATTTTCTATCACTTCCTGTAAGTAGATTTAGACCAATTTAAACCTCCTGGGCACCAGTTAGCTAATACACATTTTCTAAGAAGAATGAAATATTTTATAAGATGTTTTAGAGATGCCTCCTCTTTACTGGTGGCAAGTGGTGGTTTTCTCAAGAGATGGGATAAGTCAAGTGCCAAGATTCACTTAGAATTACTGGCATAAAAGAAAACACAGACTAAAGTCATTGGTACTCAAAGCATTCTAGAGCATGTGCCTTCTGAGGCACAGAAAACTCAAGGGTGGTTTCCATACCTGGCGAGAAGGCTTGTGTAAGAGATACTCCCATCAGACCGTAAGTCCCTCTTTTGTGGTTGCCTAACTAATATTTTTCTCTTAGCAAGATTTTATGGTGAAAGAAGCCTTTATTTATTTATCTTGTTTACAGCATCCTTGAATGCTTCCTTCTGAGCAAAGCTACGTATCTGTCCTATACTGACATTTGGAGTAGCAGCGTCTTTTCAAAGAACTACAGCATTGGTTAAGTGCCCTTCACTGTTGCACAAAATGCCCCAAAGCAAATCTCCATTAACATTCCTATTGATTTTTGGATGTGGGCTCTGTTCACTCAGAACTTCAGCACACAATTTTCCCACGAGTGATTATAGTTTAATAGTATGGAATAGTATAAAGAATTCTATGGACTACTGAGATGATGTATAATGAAGTCTGACTGCCTGCCTTCTAAAAAATTAGTTGCATTTCTGGGACAGGGTCCCAGGTATCATAGGTTGGTCTTAAACTACTATGTAGCTGAGGATGACCATGAACTCCACATCTCCAGAATCTGCTTCCCAATTCTGAAGTCACACATATGCAACACCTTGTCAAGGTCATGTAGTACTGAACCTTGAATTCAGAGCCACATGCACACTAGAAAAACACTCCATCAACTGAGCTACAGAGTATACACCCATTGAGGAAATCTTGACTGAAAAAAAAGTCAAAAAAGGAATGTACACACATAGTTAGAATGCAAAACACAGTGCATACAGTGTAAGCCAGGTACCAGCAAATCTTTTGAAGACAGTATAGAGACAGACAACAAAATATTTTGCTTTTAGCCTTATAAATTGTAACTTCAAGTTTCAGTAAGGGAATATGCATCCAAATTAGTTATCAGAGGTGTGGTATCATATGCATAATATCTAGAGATGTTTATATACAAGCTAATGTGTAGGTAGGACCAACCCAAATTAAAAATTGTGTTCATGATTTTCTGGTCAGCAGCCTTAACTAATAAGCAGTTAAAACACCATTCCCTCTACTGCAGGTAATATATAATTTTTGTTTGGCTAGGAACCACACATGAGTTTATGTTTTATTTCCCCAATTCTTCTGGTTTACCTTGAATCCTCGTATCCAGTGCAGAAGAGTGAGGTTAAGAGGCAACCCGCTGCCTTTGCAGTGGGGTTCACTGCTTTGCTGTGACTTTGGGCAATTAAATGAACTGCGCTGCGCTTGGGGTTCTGAGATCCAAATAGCAATAGCCAAACTTTACAAATAGATTATAGTAGAAATACTTGTATGAATTACTATTAAATATTGAAAAGCATTTCTGGCATGTAGCAAGAAATGTTCATTTTTTCCCTGTATTAAGATAACTGATGTCTGGGACAGAATACAGAATAATTCTCTTCTAAAATCAGGTGCTCTAAATTCCAGTTCTCACATAGGTGTGTCTGTCACATGCACAGATGAATGCACCAGGATAGTGATTACTCTAGTAGGGAGAAGACTATGAAGACATGTCCCTTTATAAACGACCATACAGTATGTGGGATAGAAAATGAAGATCCAGTGATTTTAGTTTTCATGCTGAGGAAATCTTGAGGCATTTGCCAAACCACTTCTTTTTTTTTTCTTTTGCATCATCTGTCAGCAAACCTGGTCCTATTTCTAACTTTCTGTGAGTCTAAAGCAATCCACTACCTTATTTATAGAGTCAACTATTAAAGTTTACCTTGCTTTAAAGACAGAATGTTTACAGAATGGATTTTATCGGTAAGTATATAAAGCCTTGGCTCTCACCCAGGCTCCTCTCCCCTCGTTTTTGTAAACCACCAATGGTGCTGAGCCCTGTCTTCCTGTATTTTTTAAAAATTAAATATTTTATTTATTTATATTTTAAATTTTATACCCTTTACCGGTGTCTCCTCCAGAAACTCCCTATCCTGTCCCCCTCCCCCTGCTTCTATGAGGGTGCTACCCCTACCTACTCCTGCCCCCTGCTCTGGCATTCCTCTACACTGGGGCATCCAGCCTTCACAGGACCAAGGGCCTCTGCTTCCATTGATTCCCTACAAGATCATCCTCTGCTACATATGCTGCTGGAGCCATGTGTACTCTTTGGTTGGTGGTTTACTCCCTGGGAGCTCTGGGGGTTCTGGTTGGTTGATACTGTTTTTCCTGAGTTGCCAACCCCTTCAGCTCCTTCAGTTCTTTTTCTAACTCCTCCATTGGGAACCCTGTGCTCAGTCCAATGATTCCTGTGAGCATCCACCTCTGTATTTGTCAGGCTCTGGCAGAGCCACTCAGGAGACAGCTATATCAGGCTCCTGTCAGCATGCTCTTCTTGGCATCCTCAATACTGTCTGGGTTTGGTGTTTGTATATAGGATGGATCCCTAGGTGAGACAGTCTCTGGATGGCCTTTCCTTCAGTTTCTGTTCCACACTATGTCTCCATATTTTCTTTAGACAGGAGCGATTCTGGGTTAAAAATCTGGAGATGACAGGATGTCTTCATCTCCCATCCTGGCGCCTTGCCTAACTTCTGGAAATGGTCTCTATAGGTTTTCTCTCCCCTTTGTTGGGCATTTCAGCGAATGTCATCCCCTTTAGGTCCTGAGAACCTCTTGCTTTCATGTCATCCTTGGCTTGCTGGTGGCTAACCCCAGTTCCCCATCCCCCATTGCTACACACCTCTGTTCATATTCCTGACCCTCTGTACATCATCCTTGTGTCTTCTTATACCTGATTCTTCCTTTCCCCCTTCCCTCCTCTCTTCCTTCCAAGTCCCTTCTATCCTCTACTTCCTGTGAATATTTTGTTTTCCCTTCTAAGGATGGAAGCATCCTCACTTCCTACCTCCTTCTTCTTGAGCGTCACAAATGAACCTTACACACATGTAAAAAGCACACTGATAATGACCTCTTACAGGCCAGAGTCATGTTTTTACTTGAGGATGTTATTTTTTTACTTAAAAGCAGGTTTTATAAGGAATAGAAGATTGTATTATACTCTGATAATAAAACATAACATTTCAATATCATTCACCACTGCTCATCAGTTTTTATTATTTCTAAATCGTCTCAGGATCCATCCGACTTAAAATTCACATCCTAGTCTATGTTGATCAGTCAGTCATTAGAAACTGGGAAAGAAGAAAAAGTCAAAGGAAAAGCATGGGTCTCAGAAGAGATCCAGCCTCGCCGCTTGAATGTCAATTAGAAAGATGAGTTGAAAGGTCGCCATCTCAACTGGTCCATTTGTTTATAGAAATATAAGCAACCTTACTCCTTACTGCTCAATAGTTTATTCTCAATATCAGTTGAGATTTAAGGCGAATGAAAACTGAGCACGGAAGAAAAAGTTTCCCATAGTCTCGCAAACATGTGCTAAGTTCTGTGGCTTGTTTTTTTACAGCTATTTTGTCACAAGGCACACGCTTCCACCACGCAAACCAGAGCTAAAAACTGCATTCGATTTCCTCCCAATATGCTGCCACCATGGTGACATGCCATTAATTGTCTACACAATATTTTAATTTCAGATGAGAGTAATAGATTTTTTTTTTCTCAAGTGGCTGTTTATACCCAGGAGTCACTGTTTTGTGTGCTTGGAAAATACAGCTTGCCACAGATACATATAGGTAGGAAAAGCTATCAATTTGACTAAGTTTTGTCCTACACATTATTTGTCACTAATTGTTTTATATCTTGGAAGTCTCTTCCCTAAAGGAAGAAGCACTTAAGTAGCTGATTGCTTAACTGGCTGACCAACTACTCATTCTAGAAAACTGTTAAACTATCATATGTGTACAACAAAAAGATGTTGAAAACGAATGTGTCTTGATACGGGCAGTAGTTATTCCAAACAAACAATAACACAGGAAGAGACAATGAATAAAAACTAATTTTTACAGGTGCATAGGGACCCACCAAAACAGAAGTTAGGATCCCATAGGCTACTTCTCAGTGCTCCCTCCTCATTGGCTCCTCCTCGTTTCTCCCCCCGCCCCTTCCTCCTCTCATGCGCCTCCTCATTGGCTCCTCCTCGCTTCTTCACCTGCCCACTTCCTCCTCTCGTGCGCCTCCTCATTGGCTCCTCCTCGCTTCTTCCCCCGCCCCTTCCTCCTCTCATGCTCCTCCTCATTGGCTCCTCCATGCTTCTTCCCCCTCCTCTTCCTCCTCTCATACTCCTCCTCCTCAGTGGATTCTCCTTTCTGGCTCCTTCTCTCAACCTTCTCCTTACTATGCCCTTCTCATTACATCCTCCCAATAGTCTGGTGTCTCCCGCCATACGCAGATGAGCTTCTGCCTGTGGCTTGTTCTGCCCTATTATTTCTATTGCATAAAGAATGTTTAATTCAAACTAGTTTCAGCCAGTAAAGAAGTGCCAACATCTTAATTTCGAATAATGAAACTGGGATGACTGGTAAGAACACTAGCTTGAGGACGCGAGTTCAAATCCCAGAAGCTTGATAAAAAAAACCCATCTATGTTCACACATGCCTGTAAACCCAGGACTGTCAGGGTCAGAGATAGGAGGTCACTGAGACTTACTGGTGACCAGCCTAGTTCTGGATTCAGCAAAAGACCCTCTGTCAGAGGCACAAGGCAGAGAACAAAAGAACAGCTCACCAAACATTCTCCTCTGGCCTGTGCATGCACTGGCATACACTCGTGTATACATCATATGGGCTGTACGAGCCTGAAATATACTCTCGCCCACAAAAGAAATGTGGGATAAATCAATGAGACAAATACAGAGAAGATAACACCCCTAGATAATCAGTAGCTGGCCCATTGGCCTACTTCCTGTGTCTTTGCCCCTCTTGTCTGTGATGCCCCTGTGTCAACACGTGACACTGAAGAACTGTGACAAAGAAACATGGCCTGTGACATGGAACAAACCTATTACCTTGTGTTCTCTCTCTCTCTCTCTCTCTCTCTCTCTCTCTCTCTCTCTCTCTCTCTCTCTCTCTCTCTCTCAACTGGACTTTCTATGACATAGAATTTGTTTGACTCAAATAAAACAAAAATAAATTATACTTTAAATTTGGGTTTTCTCATAAAAGTGTTTTCTGCTGACTGTTGATATACTTAATGAACAGCACAAGGACACAAATAGAATTTTTATTACCTTTCTCTTGCGGTTGTCATTCGGCTGCAACTAGCAGCTGTCACACACACACACACACACACACACACACACACACACATTCCCTGCGTGGGAAATGACAAGGCAATGGAGTGCTTTGGACGTACGACAGAAAAGCCAATGTTTCCAGTAGACTTTGGAATCTGTTTATTGCTCATTTATTCATTCACCAGGCTGGCGAAAGTTTTAGCATAAAGCTAACTGTGTGACTGGAAAAATTCAGGAGAGGTGTAACTGAGCAAAGACTGTACAGCAGGAAGAGAGCTCTCATGGTCACTCTAGGAAAGAGGAAGATGATGCACTTTACTTGATGACCTCCTCCCGTATCTTCATGTCCAATTATGGCCCTATAGAACCAACATAGTTGCCTAAGACTCAGGGAGGAAAAGACCACGAACCGTGGGTGATACACAAAGAAGGACTTCGGGAAAGATGGATAGTTTCAAATCACACTAGACTTTCCTATAGATAAGAAGAAACCCTTCTGCATTTTCTCATTTCAGTGTTAATTTTAGGTTAACCATTCTTTTTAGAGATCCTTTCCCTTAACTGGCAGACTGTTCACAAACTGTGACCAAGCTTTGGTAATATCTGCTGGTTTCCTGAGATGTGAATCTGTATGTGTTCATTACATGCTCACTTCTAAGATCTCGCTTGCTGCTAACAGCCTGCTGGGCTCCTCATGACAAACAATGTCCTAGTATTTTAAGACTCGGGGCTTAGCAGAAAACAATGTGAGTATTTAGGCAATTCACATTAGAGATCTGATTTTTATTTCCTTATTAGTAGAGAAATGAAAGCACAGATTCACAATGACATATTTTGACTACAGTCCTGACACATCCTAATAACTGTTGCAAATTTCACTCTGCAGATGTTCACCTAATATGTTCAGCCTCGTGACCAATATGTTCAATTTCTTTTTCAAATGAGTACATATTCCATTTTGTCTAGTAATAAATATTTTCCAGTGGTACCCCTCTCTGAAAAATTCTGTAATACTTATGAAAACATCTCTCATTCCTCTTTAATGTGTCACAGATGTCAAACAAAGCAACTGTGTACCATCCTTTATTTAGAAACTGCTCATATCAATGAAAAATGAAAGTCATATTTTCTGTGGTTGGTACTTAAGAACTTATTTTGAATAGCCAGTTCTTTATACTATATTTTAAAGTAAATTCTTCTGAGATTAAAACCCTTATATACACATGTATGTAATTCATATATGTATGTATTATGTGATTCATATATGTTTAAATTATATATGTATGCATATGTGTATTATATGACTAATGGATTATGTACATTTACATATGCAAATATAATATGAATATACATGTACTTATATAATATGCATAATATATAACATACATATATCTATATATATCCAGTAGTAAGACAGTTAACATTAGGCACATAATTATACATCTAAAAATATTTAACAAAAGTTGAGTGATATATTAAATTCTAACACTAAAAAGACACATGCCAGGCTAATGATTTTAAGAAGTAATCACTGACATATTGATACCATATAACTCAAAATGATAAAAGGATTATGAAACTCTCAAAAATGACCATTTTGAATAATATATGGAGTAGATACAGCCATACAATGTATAGGTTTATCAAAATATCATAACATGCCATAAATAAGTTTGTATCAATGTATCAAATATTTTTGGAAACTACTAGCAATTGCTGTTACTCTGCATCAAACTAGCCAGTTTGCAGAACTGTGTGATGCTTCATTCCCCACATAAAGACATCACAGAGCACCAAGTCACCAACACGCACATAAACATGTAGTCCCAGACACAGGAGCAGCATATGTAATGAACATCGCATTGAATAATTGCATAAAATACTGGACTGGAAAAACTACTACATTTTCAAGTCGGTCTAGTGTGGCTGAAGCTGCTTTCTGCCCTCATGGGACTTGGAGTCATGAACAAAATCTTCAGTTATTGGGCTATCACTTATTAATTATGGCATCTTAATCCAACTACTAAACTGCTAGGAACTGCATGTCTTAATATGCAATATAGAAATGATAAAAATTACAACAAGAATTTTTGAAAATTTAGCAATGTTTGTCAATCACCTGAAAGTAAGAAATTAAAGTGTAAATCTGACTTTACAATACATGATAGAAATTCAATCCATTCTCATTATTTCTATCAAATGATAGCTAAAACTTTATAATGATGTCAACTTCTACCCTGTTAACAGAAAATAGTATTACAATTTTTATGTTTACTTCTGTGTGATCCACATGGGTCACTCACACGGCACACCTGTGCAATGACATATGTGTGGACGTCAGAGGATAACTCAACGAATCATTTTTCTCCTTCCACAATATGAGTTACTTAGAATTAGACCTTAGAATGTGAGAACTGGTTGCAAGGGTACCCAAGTGCTGAACCAACTCACTGTTTTTAGAAGGTAGTTTTGTGGAAGCTGTCGAAACTTACACTTCACTCACAAACACACATTTTCACGTAAGAAAACTGTTTACTACATAACGATTGTACTATAAATGTTGAATATTTAATATAGTCTGATATTTTCCAATTATAGCGAATTTTCTTTTCAAATACTTTTCGTGCTAAGTGATACAAAACATGACTCAAAAATCATATTATAATTTCTACAACAATTTTTCTAAAGCACAGCCCATTTTCTTTTTGTTACTTAGATGCTTTAAAGTGCTTTAACTCAACTATTATGTTGTATTACTATATTATATATAACATAATATAAGATGTATTATGTATTTTATACATATTACAGACTTATGTATTATATATAAATATATATCACATGATATATACATATACATACACACAAACACACACATATGTATGTGTGTATATATATATGTGTGTGTATATATATATATGTATATATATATATATATATATATATATATATATATATATATATATATATATAAATAAAATGCATGGCTCACACATATAGGATGTGAAGTGAGGAAGATCGGAGTTCCGAGACAAGCTAACCTTGACGGCTAACCTCTCCGTTATGCTGTTAATACATAGTTTTATATCCGACAAGAATGTCTCAGGTGTCATTACAGTATCTGTACATCAGCTATTACATAACCACTGCATGGCAAAGTGGCTTACCTCTTAGGCAACATCCTATAGCATATCATAAATGAAACCGTGCTTCACTTTTGCGAGCATAAGCTAGCTCAACCAAGCTTTCACTGAGCCACCGTGAAGGGGAGGAAGAGTTACGATGAGGGTGTGCAAGATAAAGAACCCTCCCTCCAGGGCTCCATCTCTAATGCTCTGCTCTCATTTTGGAGGAGATACAGGTTTTATATTCATGCTGATTGTTGGAAGCAAAAGGGGTAAAGAAAATGGTCTGCTATCCAAGTTGGATAGCTATAAATTACAAAAATGACAATGATTTGGAAAACAAAATGCTCACGGTATTTTAAAACTCTTTTCATAAAAAATTAAATGTTTGGAAATTAAAAGGGCACATTTACAGAGCTGAGTTGCTGATAAGCTGGGTATCTGGGGAAGAGAATGTGAAATCATGTGGTGCAGCTAATGATTGGAAACCATAATTCAGCTGCTAATTTAGTTTGCAAAGTGCTCAATCTGTTCTCACCTAGTTTATGCATTTATATTTTTATTTTAAACATCATACTTCAGGTGATAATTTTAAAATGATTTTTTTTAAATTATAAGATTATTAATGCATTTCTGAAATAATTTTGCTGATTTAAAATTGAGCGCTTCAAAAATCTAAGATAAACATTAACAGGAAAAGAAGATGTCAAGCTAAGTCAGTCCTGTAGGCAAATGCGACCTGAAGGCTTTTCTGTCATGTGTGTGTGGTACGTGCTTGTCCCCAAGATTGTCTTTATACAACTCTGCTTCTTTGAGATTTGAAAGAAAATATCATCGTTTTTATGTCTTTTTAAAACCAATCTGTCAACATTGGTATCAAACAACTTTGAACTGATGCTGAGTTGTGTAACAGGCGACAATATCAACTCCCTAGAGAGGCAAAATGCTTGCTTCATGAATGCATCCTGACAGGCCAGACACCAACCCGATACTTAGAAATGTGCAGCAGCGTTCGGCTTCAGCACAGTAAGGGAGCCCTTGTTTTCTTGGAAGTAATATTTATATCCTCTGGAAAAAGAATGCTGAGTGTTAATTGCCATTCCTGCCTTTTGCCTTCATTAAGATTCAGCCCTGGACTGTATTTCTGACGAGGAAAATGCTGGCCACCTGCTTGTGCATGCACACTCTGGATCCTGGGTACTGCTGTTTGTAAATGACTCCCACGGCCAGGAAGACATCGTTTTCCCAGGTGGGCCACTCATTTACTTTCTGTTTTCTTTCTCCCACTATTCATCTATGTTGACAAGTGTCAATTATGGACAGCAGATTTATGGGATGGGAAAGATAAAGCCCAATTTACAAATCATTTTCCGTGCAAGCCGACAGGTGCAATGACGGAGCTGACTTGCCGTAATTGAATTTCTTGCTGCTATCTAGTCAGTCACAGGACGGTGTCAGCTTCAAGGATGTCAGCTGAGGAGAGTCTTAACACTCTAAGATTTTGAAAGCAGAGATGAAAATATATAGCCTAGGTTTTAACGATGGACTCAGAGTCGCATGTATATATGGGGTGATGTATCCGAGAAAGCTAAAGTAGCTAAATTTGAATCTCCTTATTCTTGTTAAGTAAAAATACATGCTTTAAAGTAATAAATATTAATTTAAACGTAAATTTTAACATTCTAAAACTGGAGAATATCTTTCCACTATACATATATTCTAAAAGTTTATATGCCTATATATTATATATAAACATATATTTAAAATATTTAACTAGATTTTACTATGCATATCAGGCTGGTCTTGGACTCATGTAATACTATCAAGTGTTAGAGGAATATATCTCCATATCTAACTAACAATTTCTATTTTTTTGTGAAACACTAATTGGATATTTATTTCCAAAGTACAGAGATTTTAACAAAAATATCACATTTAATTTGTATTAGCAGAGTTTAATTTCAAATATATCACATATATTTATAAATATATAAGATATATTTCAGTGCAGTAAACTATAATTGTGTTATTATTTATCACTTTAATTATTAATTTGTACCTATACATTATCATTTTAATAATATTAAAATTATAATTCATGTGAGGAACTGCCAAAAATCACAGAATATGGATTAAATGAAATAATAATCCATACATGGCTTTGTCTTGACACAGTGTATAGAAGTCATATGGAACATGAGAACTCTTTCTCAAACTTGATAAGATTGTCTGCTGGTCATTTATTTTAAAACGTGTTTCTTTAAAGGTTATGATCTCACTTTTATTCTGTGGACTCCACAACAACTTTGTAAATCCTACATCATTGGTTACATTTTAAAATCAAGAAGAAAAGGAAGGGGAAGGGGAAAGGTGCTAGGACACAAGATGTCAGGGTAAGGGAGGAGGAGGTGGGAAGAGGAGGAGGGAGGAGGAAGGAAGGAGAAAGAAGGAGGGAGGAAGCAGAAGGGAGGAGGAAGGAAGGAGAAGGGAGGAGGGAGAAGGGAAGAGGGAGGAGGGAGGAAGGAGGAGGGAGAAGGGAGGAAGGAGGAGGGAGGAGGGAAGAGGGAGGCAGGAGGAAGGAGGAAGGCGGAGGGAGGAGGGAAGGAGGAAGGAAGAATGAGGGAGGAAGGAGAAGGGAGGAGGGAGGAAGGTGAAGGGAGAAGGGAGGAAGAAGGAGGGAGGAGGGAAGAGGGAGGAGGGAGGAAGGAGGAAGGAGAAGGGAGGAAGGAGGATGGAGGAGGGAGGACAAAGGAAGGAAGGAAGGAAGAGGGAAGACAGAATTGAGGATGGAGAGAGGTTCTCAATGAACCTGGCACTTGCTGACTTGGCTAACCTGGGAGTTCAGCAAGCTCTAGAAATCCCAGTGCTGAGATGACAAGCATGACACGGAGCCATCTTTCCACACTCATAAAACGGACTTGCAATGTGGGCCATTTTCTCCTCCACATTTACTTACTAAATTATTAGCCCTTTTCTTGGTTCAATTTTCTACATTGGATAATATTTCTTCATAATTTTGTTTTAAGATTTTTTTTATTAATTCTTTAGGATATATAAGTAATGCTATTCCATATATGTTTCACACATATTTGATATTTTCTTCTACTAAGTGGCTTATGTTAATACTTTATTTTATAGCCATCTGTATCAAAACTTTGGTCATAGACAAGGCTTCCCTGAAAATTGTTGATTTAATCAAGTGTCAAAAAGATACTTTGATTTTTACAACTTTTTCTATAAAATTTATTTTTATTTTCCTTTTTACACTAGTTAGCTGAATATGTTTCCTCTAAATGTATAACATTTTTATCCTTTTATGCTATTTGGCTTTCACTTTCATCAGAATAAATTTGCTGAATTAGACAATTCTCGTACATCATCACACGATTTCCTCCAGAGCTACTTCAGCTCTCTCTAGTCACTCTTTCTCAATTAATTCAGAAAAATCAACCAATGAAGTCATAAACATACACATTAAAGCAGATATAAACATATGTGCATGTGTGTGTGTGTGTAGTGTCATGTGGGTGAGAAACACAGACCCCAAGTGCAATACCTGAGAAGTTTAAAACTGTAGTGTACTAGAAAGTCTCATTAAAAAGGAAGATTTTATCTTCTTCTGCTATAAAAAATAAAACTGAGAGGAAACAGTAAGAACTGGATATGTCCAATAATATTGCTTCACAATATTAGTGGCCATATTTTTATATCTCATAGTATGTTTTATAAATTTAGTACACAAAATCTACCTGTTCTAAAATTCAAAATTTATTCCAATATAAGCTGTTGATGGATTGATATTCATTTTCCAACTTCCCTATGTTACACACTAATAATGTCCTAAAAATAGTCTCCGAATTGATTAATCTGAGCCATCTTTAGGAAGGGGGCTTTCGCCATTTTGACACTGAGAGATGGGTTTAAAATAATTTCTAAGCTCCTGAAACACATGGCTCTCACAGCTGACAGCGACAACAGCTTCTTCATGGGCTAGGAACATTTGATTTTTCATTGAGATAAATGAGCTAGCTCATTTCCAGGTTATTGTGTCGTGGTCTTAAATAAAACATTTTGAAATGCAATGTCTCCTTGTTCAATGCTAGGCATACAAACCTTAAGCCTTATTCATGAATCCATTCTGGTTCCTTCCTCTGGAACTGAGACAAAGAGACCCTAAGGCTCATTTCAAGGATCCATTTTGCTCCCTGACTCTGGTATTAGAAACTCCTGTTCTTTGATGTCTCATTTGGTCCTTGGTTAATAACTGGTTTAGGTCTACTCTCCCAGAGGTGTTTGCCATTCTCCTCAATGGTTTTGAACCACAGAAGTATTTCGAGAAACGAAAGGTTTTTCTCTTTTATATATAAGTGCAAGTTGCCACTGGTTATTAAAATAAAAGCTTTCTCATATACAGCCTGCCAGTCATAGCACTTAGCAACCTACAAGGAAGCTATTTACTAAAAACAGGAACTTAGTAATTGAAGCTCATATATACTGCATCTCCAAGCCTGCACGAAGCCACACTACAAAAGCTCCAGCTAATTGCTTTGTAAGCTACTAAAGTTTCTACTTCAGGATACATCTCTGTCAGAAACATTCAAGGCATCTCCGCTGCCATATTTATATGCTGCATGGAATTCCACATGGGTTTAGAAAGGACTTGTCTCCAGTCCAGATTGTGTGAGGATGAATGCGTCAACTGACTCCTCAGCTGAACCAAGGTTAGCTTTAGATTCAGAGAACCTGTGGTATCTGGTACTGTGTTAGCCAGGGATTTCTTCTGTGACTTTCTTGCATCTACGCTGCTTCCAGCCTACGGACAATTTTGAGTTAAGCACACTACCGCAGATGAAGAAAATTCAGGGTATTAATGAACAGGGATAAAAATGATAAGCTTTGAAAGAAAGTTATAGTCCAGAGACATTTTATGGAAGAGTGTCAAAACGTCCAGAAAGATAAAGCATTTAGTTTATGTCACAGAGAAGCGGGCTGGAGAACAGTCTTACATGTGCAGGGTCTATGCCTTAGTATATTATGTGGACCTCAGCCTCTTGGTTTACAAAATATCACAGGTTTGCCTGGAATCGAATCTCAGTGATTATAGTACTTCCCATGATTATAGCTCATGGCTGCATTCTTCCCAACTTTTAAACTAATGTCACAGAAAAACGAGAGTCTGCCGACCCTTTATCCAGTAGAGTGTAGTTCAGTTTTCTTATTGAGCAAACAAGATAAATGCACGCAGACACTGAGTTCCAAGATGTAAAAGAACAGTGGGAATAAGTCTCTCTCCCAGAAAAAACAGGGGATTTCCACCCAAGATCCCACAACAATATGGCTGCCCAAACAATAGCACCAGTAATACTAATATTGCAAGGGGAAACTGCATGGTGCTTCACCCCTGGACTCAGAACCACAGACAAGAAAGGGCTGCCGAGAGAAGGAGCACTCGACTTCCCCTGAAATTAGTCTCCTATTTCTGCCAACTAATTATAGCTTTCTCAGTTTTATAAACTCTCATGAGCGGTTCAGGTTCAGTTTTTACATCTGGACTTTAACTTGTTTTGTGTTGAAGATTTATTCTTTACCCTGAGCCCTGAAATCTCTCTCTCACACACACACACACACACACACACACACACACACACACACACACACACACACATTACTGAATGTACTCAGTTGGTTTAATTATATATTTAAGTATTTACATCTTTAGTTACATCTATAGCTATATGTATCTGACAACAATAATCAAAGAAAAAGTCCATGGGTTTGAGAGAATAAAGGGAAGGAAGAAATGGGAGGAGTGGTGTTGGAGAGAACATAGGGAGGGGGCGATGATGTAATCAAACTTTAATTAAAATTAAAATGATTAAGGAAGTAAAAGAAAAGAATAAAAGGAAGATAGAATCATGGTATGAGTTCCATAGATTTTTTTCTATTTTGGGCATTGTTTTCTTGTTTTATCTCATTGTGATTCCTGGGTTGAAACTAGGAAGATTTCTTTTCCTTGTAGAGTTTGAAAGGCTACATCTCTAGGTGTAGCAAGAAACACTTGCTGTGGTGTAGACACTCCTAGTGAAAAAACTCATTGAGGAAGACTATGTGGATGATTATTTATAGTGTGGTTTCTTAAAATATTTAAAATAAAGCAAATATTTATGATTTTTATCTATGGTAAATTTTAGTTTTTATATTAGATACATCAGCCTTTATTTGTCTTTAATCATTTACCTCTTATATAAAGAATATGATACTTATGGGACTCCAAAAATATATCTAATTAAACATAGTGATGCTCTATGTGCTTTGATGGGAAATTTGGTGTTGGATTGATATCAATTGTAGCCAAATTAATTCATAACTTCAATAAGATGATAACTAAACAATGTCCTCGGGGTAAAAAAAATAAACCTCCAATACAAAAAAAAATTAAAACTCAGATGTAAAAAAATGAACGGTTCCTGAAAGTTTATAAAACTGAGATAACTGTAATTAGGTGACACAAATTATAAAATATAAACATTTAAATCTTTGATAAGTAAAACAATGTCATTTGGCAAACAAGACAAATAATGAAGAATTGAATAAGATCAGAAAGTCTGGAAATTGGCTTCATCTTTATATAGCCTTGGGAAAAAATTAGCATTTCAAAAGACTGTGGGAAGGAGGCATTTTACAGTAAATAGCATCAAAGAGCTCAGAAAGATTAGTGGGAACAGAGTCAGAAACACTTCCACGTTATACACATCTTGATAAGTTAAAATTTAAATAAAACTTAAGCCATTTAAGAAATGAAGAACATCGGAGTCAGGATTTCCTCCCTTATTTATGAATAAGGTTTTCCCAGCACATTACAGCCATCAACCAGGAAGTCTGAAACAGACGTGTACAGATTTAAAATCGAAGCAGACTGAACTTCATAGTTTAGTAGTATATTATGCAAACATGGCAAATTCATGTGAAGTACTTTAGCTAGAAAATACGAGAAAATTCTTAAATTGGTTAAATTATTCTCTCAGTTTCTCTGATTGTATGAAACGAACATATTCACAAGTTACTGATGTGAATCCCATAAACTGGAGAGCGGGCCAGAAATTTTTAGACTCTAAAATGTATTTTCTAACGTGAAAATCTATTCTACAAATGCATATCTGTATGTAATATTCAAAGAGCAAAATTTTAGAAATCAGTGTCTGCTGTTAATAACTTTATAATACTCATTAAATAAATCTGTAAAAATGTATCACTCTATAATTATTAATTTTATTATTACTATTATTATTATTATTATTGTTGTTGTTGTTGTTGTTGTTGCTGTTTTCATGAGATAAGGTTTTTCTGTATGACACTGGCTGTCTCAGGAAACTTGCTTTGTATACCACACTGGCCAAGAACTCCAGTGGCCCCCTTGTCTCTGTCGCCTGAGTGCTGTGACACCCACTTTCGAATCAGTAATTCTTTAGCTCTACCTCCACATAGAGGGTTTGCTTATTCCTCAGCTTGCAGTCTCTTTAGCAGAGCACAGAGCTTGCCAGTTGGATAATTCTGTTCTTTGAGTCTTTTATTCACAACCTTGGAATCAGGCTTAATGTTAACGTAGCAGCTGACATTCATACCGAGGTCGTATGCTTTCTGTCTGAAGTCGCTGCCATTGACAAGCTCCAGGGCTTATGCTCTTCGCTTTAGGATACATGCCAACATTAGCTAACACGGGGGTGGTGCTCTAGTGTTCACCATTTCTTTCTTTTTTGACCTCTGGTTCCCCACTGGTCACTTCTCTATGACACAGCACATTCTAGGCTTCAGCCTTCCTTACTGAACCACAATCCATATCCCCTCTAATAGTCTATGACCCTCACCCGTGTATGCTGATGGTGACCATGGACATCTAACTCTCTGCATTAGACAGTTTTATTTATTAGATTTTCTTGTATAATTGAATACAAGTGGATCTAATATAGGGCAATCCTGAATTTGAGACAAGAAGATCTGATTCTGATGATGGGTGCTAGGGAAGATTATAAAATGAAGTTATCCTTGCTTTTCTATCCTTGGACAGTTGGGAAAGGTGGGGGGGAGTGTAGAGAAAGTAGTTACTGGAGGAGAGTTACTACATTGGGGGATCTGTAGGCATGGAAGACATGGAGGGAGAGCACATATAAAATAGAAAGAAAGGGAGATGTTCCCTAACTTTAGCCACATCCTACTGGTTAACATCATTACGGCTATGCAGTCAGGTGCTAGCAGAGTGTGTGACCTCAAAGTCACTTCGGGCCCAGTGTGGCTACACATTTCACATAGAGCATGGAATCCACACGGAGTGGATCAGAGATCACAGGGCCACAAACCTCAGATGTGCCCATCTTTATTCTCAGACTTACGACTCCCCAGACACAACTGTCCTGCCTGAAACACAATCTGATTAGCTCACAGTTAGTGCTGCTCCAGCTGAAACACACTGTACAGTGGTGCTGATCAGAAACGGGGTGTTTTGCCGACCCTGTGCTTTTAAATATATCTCATGGAGTCTGTCCTGCCTCCCCTCTCAGTCTTCCAAATGCAGACTGTTCGGTTTTGTAGTTCTTTATGTACTTAAAATATATATCCAGAAAAAAACATATATCTGGAAAATATTATACATATATATATATATATATATATATATATATATATATATATATCAAAATAACTTGAGAGAGCAAGTTAGGTTCCAGGGGAGCGTTTGAGAAAGGATAGGAAGGAAAAAACGATGTATTTCCATTATGATCCTGAAAAGAAAGAAGCAGACTCTCCTGTCACCATAGGTGACAGCACAGCACTCTATCATTGTTCTTGCTACTGCCAACTCATCTCACTCAGTCTACTCTAATAAAGGTCCCCAAGGTTATGTACTAATCAAATTCAGAGAGGATGCCACGAATAAGGTAAAGACGTGCCACGTGAGCAGAGCCATGGCAGTAAGAAGGCTGAATAGAGGGACAGAAATTGTTAGTGATGTCTACAATTTTAGATCTTGCCTACAAGTCACTTTATGGCAGGGACTCTCAGCCTTTCTAATGCTGCAGCCCTTTCATGTTGTGCTCCATAAATAAAATTTTGCTACAGTTACACATAATAATGTAAATATCTAATATACTGGATATTTGATATGGGAGCCCAAAGGGTCAGGAACAACAGATGGAAATCTACTGCTTTCCGGTATATTAAACGAGGAATAATATATTATTGTTTTAAAGCAAAAGTAAAGAACACCTATGTGACCACATCCATTATTAAAAATAGATATTCTTTATACTAAATTTTAAGATAAAAATTAAGTATTAATAATTAAAATTATTAAATTAAATTAAAAATTTCTGTGGCCTTTAAAATGCTTTAGCTTCAACTGTAAATAGGTGAGTTCCACTGCTGTTGAATTTCTATACTGTAACGAGCAAGGAAGGGGTTGCTCTTTATCCGTAAGGGTCCTCAGGAATGCCAATGGGAAGCCACCCTTTTCCATAAATCGTTCCCCTTGATTTTCTTTGATTGAATTGTCAAGCACTATCTGTGAAAACCTTACTTCTATTACCTGAAGCCCACTTAATATGCTTCTCACATGCTGCAAGACATAAATGTCTGAGAGGAGACTAGGAGAAAGATGGTGTGCGTCTGTTGTTTAAGACAGCCTTCACAGCATTCTAATGAAGGAGACAATGGAAACGTTCTGATAAAAATCACAGGACCCAGTGAACGAGGAAGCATTTTCATTGACTTGAGCAGGCCTGTTAGGACAGAGGGCTGGTGGTGCCTAAATCCTGAACTTTGCATACTTGCTTGATTTTCATGTTTTGAAAGACAACAGAAGGAATCTGAGGATTTGAAAATTTAAGAATGTATCTGCAGTTCTAGATGGCAGACACAAACAGTTTTACTGGAATATTTGCATTTATTGGAAAGTAACCTATCATGTGAAGATTTGCTTCAATACATGCCCGTGCTGAGAACTTTCACATTCCCAAGGTAAATCAATAATTTTTTTAAACCAATGTGTTACCTTTTGTCCTAGATGCTATGGTAGGCTGGTGGGGTGGATAAGGCAGAATTTTTATATATCTTACCCTTGAATGAAAGGAACATCTAGCCATGTTACGAAAGTAAGAGTTTGGGCCAAGGAATATGATTTCAGTTGTCACAGTGTCCTGGCTCTAGAAACAGATTACACAGCTCTCCAAAACCACCACAAGGCTTTCCAGCATCCTAGGTGGGAAAACACAAGTTCCACTGTGGACAGGAAGCTCCACTGCGTGTGACATTCCCTGTGGCCTGCTTGCAATGGGCACACTTTCTATTCAAAAGAACTCACAAAGCAACATACAGCATTCGTGCATCCATGGTTGGCTTCCAGTGCTTACAATTATCACTGAATCTCTGTGGTTCACTGCTCTGGTTCAACCCCCATTCTCTCTCATAATTCTCGAAAACACAGTGTAATTTATTAATGTATTTAAATGGTCAGATAACTGTCTGACCTCAATAGAATATCAGTTCCAGGAGAAAAGTCTATCTGCCACAATTATGTCTGTGTGTGCACACTCAGTGCAAAATGGAGTTCATAGAAGAAAAACTTGAAAAGATTGGATTGGAGAAAAGAGAAGTGCAAGACAAGAAGAGAATGAGAGGCGATAGAATTGGGAAAAGACAGTAGTTAAGTGAAGCTGGAGGCTTGTGATGACAAAAACACAACCCTGGGGCACAAAATCACAGAGATTTCCAAGATGCTCATGAAGGTCACTGGCAATCACATTTTAAACCATCATTTGGCCTCCGTTTTTTGTTTGCTTACGATAAACTTCAAGAGATACACGAGGAATTTGATCTAATAATGCCAAACAAAGAAAAAAATGTCTGGAGCACACATACACATTCAACCACCTCCACACCTAACTGAAAAATTAAGTTTTCCCGAAAATAATTTTCTCTCTTATATTCTACTAAATTTTAATGCTACTTTGGAGTTACCTGAAATATGAAGACATTGTGAAAGTTCTATATATCACATTTCCCAGTAAATGGAAATCTCAGATAATTAGTTTATTCCATTAACCTTAAGAATAGAATTGGCTTGCTTTCGTCAATACCATTAAGTGACATATTTGTAAACAATTCCAGCAGTAAGTAAAAAAAATGAAAACAGTGTGTTATATAAACAGAATGTTTGTACATATGTTAACAATATTTGGTCATAGGGGAGAACGTAATCATATTACTGCCAAGTGGACATAATATTAAACTGTCTCCTAAAGATTTATTATTATCTCCATAAAAAAAAAAAAAAAAAACTTGTCTTTCAACTTTTAGCTGAGATGACTCTATTTGTAGTAGCTGGAGAAACACAGCCTTACAACTGGCAGTGAATAAGAGACTATAACATGCTTACATCTAAAGGGAACAACGATACTCCATCACCCTTTCCAAGGTTCAAGGCTCATTTCATATTATGGAAGAGGAGGTGAAGAGAGTTCAAGAGCCAGAGGAGGTTGATGATGATTACAGCATAAGGAAACATCTTTCCTTACTACAAAGCAGTGGCATTTATAAAGTCAGGTTCTGAGAGCATGTACAACACTAGTTCAAACTGAATTCAAACCAAATTTTAGCAAAGAGAGGAACTGGACATAAAGTTACATCACTAGGCCATGGAGTGAGTGGAAATTGTTAGCTTCTGGGAGAGAATAGGTCATTTTCCCTGCTAATGGTATATCTACATTTATAAGAGTATTTGGGCAGGACAAACTAGTCTTCAAGAATCAGTAAACAAACAATTATAGGAAACAAAGAATTGAAAGGTCAGGGAAAGAGGTAATTCTGGGAAATTTAGGGCAAATATGACCAAAAAAAACATGCTTTTATAATCCCAAATTTGATTTAAAAAAACTCATACCAAGTATAAAAATCATATAATTATAAAATAAAATAAATAGGTCTTAGATGTAGAATTCCATAACAAGCTTATGCTTTTGTTCTTTCATAATAAATTCTCATGAGGATCTAATTTGAAGGCTTCCTTTTGTTTATGTGCCAGAGATCCTACTGAAAAGTCCACATCTAATTTAAGTCACTAAGAAAGTTCGAACACGCAGTGTGGGTTAGCTCCCATTAAAAATATTTGTAGCTATTCTCATGAGCAGTTCAAATCAATGTATTAAAAATATGCAAACGCATGTCCTTTAAGCACACAGTAATGCTCGTTAACCCATCTGCCATCTTTCCATTAGGAGAAAAGTTGAGTTGAATTATGTTGCTGACTATAGAAACTCTAAGTTTTTATGCGTCCAGTGAGCGAAATAGAATTGTTCCTGAACTATAACAAAAATTAAAAAAATATTAAAAAATATATGAAGATATATAATAATAATAATTTTAAACAAAAAACAGCGTAATGGATAGGCATACTCACATTTAACTATTTCTTCATTAATTTTTTAGAGAACATTATTTTATGACTTTAAAAGTTACATTATGACAACATTACATTAAAAAAAATGTCAGGCTTTCTGTTAAGGAAATAGCCAAGCAATGTGAAAATAAGTGCTATCAGAAATAGCAACCTCCCCCTCAAGGTGAGCATTGCTACAAAGTTTTCATTAATGATATGCTGTCCATTCCACTGAGGGTAAGCAAAAGGTAGCATTTTAACACATCTTAGACAGTTAGAACTCTGCTACACATAAACGTTTAGTTTTGAGCATAATAACACATTGCATAAACATTTACAAAAATATTTAGATATTTCGGAACTAAATTCCCAAATATTTCTACAGAAGATTTCGTCCTCTTTTAGGAAGATGGGTCATAAAAACGACAATATACTTAATCCCACCACTGTTTTTGTTCTCAAAAGAGGTTCCTGAGATCTCACCTATTCACTAAAAGATAAAACATGAATCTAACCTTCGTATATTAAAGCACACCGCTGTGAGCCCTCTATCCATAGTCAGCACACACTGGTTCATAAATAAATGCCACGGCTTCGAGGTTAGGCAGTGTGCAGACAATGGGTGTGGACGTGAACGAGAGATGAAATAGCCATCATTGTAGGCCAGTTGGGTTCTGTGTCACCTGGTGACACATTGGACATGGTCTGTCCTTTTCATTTGGGGGAAGGTACTTGTCATGTATGTGTTGAGACTGCATGAGATAAGATTTCTCACTAGCTAGGTCTTGTCTTCACCTAACAACAGTGACAATAGCGAATGAACTTTATTTGGGTCCTCGATGGCAAGACTTTCCCCCAGCGACTTGGAATTGGTTCCTTTTTGTTCGGATGCCATCATGCCAAGAATAACGATAATCTGATCCTGAAGTGTCTCATTTAGCAGAGGCTGTGGGGTGGCAGAAATGCTTGTCAGGGGAATGAGTTAACCGTATCAAAATAGCAGTGTCAGATAGCAGCCCGCTGTATCCAACGGAAGGCAGAAACCTCTAAGAGGAGACAGAACCTTTCTCTGGTTTTACAGTTTTAAAAGAAAAATGCAGAAAGTGGTTATAGAAGCATGAACAACTACATTTTTTTTTTGGATAATTACTTTTTAAGGAGTGGAATTTTACAGTTTACCTATTTTATAACGGAGCCACATTTTAAAAATTCTCAATTGCTCCGTTGCTATGTCAGCCGTCTCTGAAATGCATTTAAAAAGACAGAACCTAAAATGGGTTATGACTTTTAATATTCTTCAATAAACATGAATTATTTAATTGAATTTCATTTACATGAAGATGATAAGTTTGAGACTAAACTGCACGTGCTGTATCCCAAGTAAAGTTCACATCAATTCAGTTTATGGTCTCAGCAGTGATAGTTGTGATAACTCTCAACTGAAACGAAGTTTTCAGCTTCCCCGTGACAGTTTATGAAAATAAGTGAGAAGCAAAAAAAAAAAAAAAAAAAAAAAAAAAATCCTTGGAATAAATTGGGTTTAAAAAAAAAAACAATGTTTAACTTTATTCTCTCAACTTAAAACAACAACAACAAAAAACCAAAAAGCCTTTTAGGAGGATCTTCCACACCTGGTTCTCTACACTGTGCAGAAAGCCACTTTCACGGTAAAGCCAGTAAACACCATGCACCAAGTCTCTAACTGGGCACCTGGCTCCTTTAAGTATCTTGAACAAAAACCTGGCTAATGCAAATTTGCATTTTAAAACTGAAGCAGTTACCTGCAGTAGTGGAATATGGAAAGCAGGTTAAAAATGCTACCCCATGACTATCATAAAAACACTGCAAGTTATATTTTCAAGAACCATTTTAATCCCGTAAGAAAATAATACCACAGAGTCCTGAGAAAAATAATGCGTTCAATCAAATCCATAGGCTCTGAGGCAAATGTCTGCATCCCTGGCACCTGACAATACCATCTTCCATGTCTGAATTTTCTATATTCATTACCAAATTAATTTCATCTTCATCTTTTGAAAGCAGATATTCTACCATCAGAGAACTTCCACATAGTAAAACATCCTTCTTTTGCATAATCTGACATGACATTCATCTTGCAAACAATTACCAAATAAGACATGCTTTTACATTGCTATGCTAGGTTGAAGACACTTTCCATCGGATTTCTGATTTCAAGGAGACAAACAAATTGAGAGCACCAATCATCAAGGGGAAGGAGTCCTTAAAGAGACAACGTCTATGAGGAAGGACTCAAAGACCTTATTCAGAGGTTCAGGCCAGGAAGGAGGTCTCAGTTCTCCGAGGAAAAAGGTGAGACAATAGGAAGCCCCAAATGCCCTTGAATACATTGGCAAGTACCTCGACCGCACTGAGTGAAATCCAGAGTGATGTGGCCGGTTTCCTTTTACATTGTTAACTTCCGTATTTTGTTCATACCTTGCAGTGTGCTCCTTCCCTCCCCATTATAACTTTGTAATCTTCTTCATACATTTATTCCCGGCATCTTCTATTTCATTTTTTTTACACATGCCATTTATTGCGTAGACACTTAATCTAGAATAAAACTAGCTCAATATCTTTGAAACTGGTCATCAAATATCTCAAAGATATATGCCTAGCATTAGAATAAAAGCATATCATGACTGTATTTGGCTCATTTTGTGATCTGTCCCTGTCTCGGGGGCCTCGTTCCTGCAAACTAAAAACACATTTAAAGGGAAAATACTAAATCTTTAGCAGTCCAGAATGGTACACAAAATTTCCTATTTCCCCTTCAAACAACAGCCTGCTCCAGTTCATCTGGTTTCTCTGGTTGCTATCACAAAGGACAGTCTATCTCTTTGTTTGAACATGTAACTGGCACGGGGGATAACATTTGAAGTGTAAACAAATGAAATGATTCATAAATTTAAAAAGGAAAGTGGAACTCTAGTTTTCCTCCTATGTAGAAATTGATGTGGCTCCTATGTGTCCACCCTTGATTTCCAAATCAACACAGTGAGTCTTTCCTTATTCAAGTTCATAGCCCTCTCAGTTTCAGATCATCTTTAGAGAACTTCTCCTGTGGTCCAAAACATACCTGAAATGGTTAAAAAAAAAATCTTCTTGGTGCCGTTGTAGAAATGGAGTTGCTTAAAATGAAATGAATAATGTCCAGATTTTGAAAGTCATAAGAGGTACAAGGAGGAAACATGACTTAAAACAAAGCAACTGTTTTACTCTGCTAACATAGGAAGGCTCAGCAGATTTCCAGACATGTCAACAGTAGCGTGAGGAAGACAAGGCAAGCCAGCTCTACCAAAACAGGCAAGACGCCGAATCTGAGGACCACGTGCTGTGGCTCTCTCCCTTGTATGGACCTTATCTTCATGCTACCAATTCCTCGTATCCCAGTGACCTGGCCTCCAACATCTCCACCACAGTAGGGATCACTGTGGTTCACTGAAGTCACTGACAACTTTCATCACCAACTCTAACGGCCCCTGTTTCCTATGGAGAGTTCTGACGACCCACTACAAAGGAATGGCTGTAAGAATTATCCAATTCTATGGAAGTTGTATTCATGTATTACAGCCCTCTTAGCCTAGACTATTGCTAATGCCCTCTTTAAACATCTATAAAGAATTTGTCCCTAGACTCAGCCCCAACCTTTTTCACCTTGTCTCAATCATGACAAGTTCAGGTAGAAGATCCAAACATGAACTTAATAAAATAAATATGAGACTCTTAACCCAAGAGACAATGCAAACAGCCCAACTCCAGATGCTTAAAAACATAAGCACAAATTAGAAAATAATACATTTTGTTATAAAAACAATATTCCCATAGTAATATTTCTCAAGGAAACTTAAAAGACATATAAGAAAAAGATTTCAAAATGAGGATAATAACAATAATAAACATGATGCAGCAACTCAGAAAGAATAAATAAATATCAGAATAAAAATCAGACCCAATCAAAAACAGACACATGTGCGTGTGCACACACACACACAATTAACTAATTGAATAAAAAGAAACACAATTTAATATTTGAAAAGGGAATTTAATAATGAGACTCTTGGAAGAAAAGTTAAAATGAAATAAAACTTATTGTAAGAATTAAAAAGAAAATGGAGAAAAGTCTCACGAATAGTTGGATCAAATGGAAGATAGCTTATTAGATCTTGAAGCCAAGAGAGAGGAAGTGGATTTCTCTGTTAAATAAACTATTACCCCCACAAGCACAAACCAACTAAAAGAATATGTAGGAACTCTGAGACACTATAAATGACCAAACATTCAAACAATAGGCATAAAAGAAGGAGATAAGATACAGGCCATAGAAACAGAAAATGTTTTCAATAAAATCATAGAAGATAGATCTCTTAGATCTAATCTAAGGGAAAAGATGATTAAAGTATCTGAGGAGTCAAACAGAAAACCCATAAACAAAATCAGAGAACATGCTCCTCAAGCCCAATCACTGTCAAATCATTAAGAACCATAAACAGCAACAGGATATTGAAAACAGTAAGACAGAAAAACTATGCCACCGAAATCAACAGTCCCATAATACTCACATGTCATTTTTCAATGAAGACCATAAAGGCCACATAATTTGGGACTGGAGTTATACCCATTATAAAAGAGCACAAATGCAAGCCCAGACAATGATACCTAGCAAAACTATAAATTAACATTTAAGGAAACAGGAGACTCTGTCATGATTAAATACTATAATACCACTTGTATTTAGTTAGATATAATTGTATACATTATGGAGTACCTATATGACAATTTCAGTGCAAATAACTATACTGTAAATCTATCATTACTCTAAATGTTTTCATACCATATGCAAATTATTTGTGCCAATACTTTTACATAATACACATTATTAATAAATAGCAAATAAATAATTTGCATATAAAATACAAATGATGTAATTATATACTAGTTTGTGAAACTAGATAAGCCAAGGCATTAATTCCTACTATTCATGATTCTTTTCTTGGGGAAATATATATTTTCCTGATTATCTGATTGACAACTCTGTAAATTGAATATATTTACTTAAATAGTTTCCAATGCCTTCTCTGTATACACAGCCTCTAGATGAGCAAGAGATATAACTACACAAACAATCATCAAATTCACTTAAAAATGAGAACAGAGATTGTGATTATTTGTGACCATAGAACACTTAGGCACAGAACAGCATAATGTTGAAACTTACTTTGTGGATTTTCTTTCTCTGTATTCACCACCCCTAATCCTTTGTGTTCTAGAGTAATGGTGGCAACTGCTTTAAAGTGGTTTCGATTTTGGTTTATTTTTGGTTAGAAATTAATTTAAGAGGACCTACTCAATTTACCGTTTTGGGGATTCCTAAGGTAAATGGAAGCATGCTCATAGACTATGTATCAAGAATAAATAAGGGGACAAATGTGTCTATAACGTAAAGGCACTCATTTGGGGACCACCTTTTATAGGGTTTACTATTGTAGACCTTAGTCCTTTTATATGCATGAATTAATTATCTGACACATATCTCAGCCTTTCCTTTCACTATTAGCCAACTGATTAATTCAGCTACAAACTTTCACTTAATGAGGCTTTGCCATTGATTTAATCTTAAGCTGCATTTAAACTTGGTCACAGGATTATACATAATCACGCGATTAAGTATGAACTCCTTGAGTAGATCCGTTTTAGCAGAATTCAAGCACAGCTAAGTGTATTCCCTTTCCAGTTCAACTCACCCACCTGCCCTCCTCTTCCATCTCTTCAGCTGCTGTTGGGCAGACATCTTTGACCTTGCCCACCACCTGCGTGGTGTGAGCCTGGCTCCTGCTGCCATCCCAGCTGCCTAAGGAATCCCCTGGTGAAACGCAGGCTATAAAAAGGGAAAGCAGCTGATCTTAGAAAGATACATAGACGCTGCACGTCTCAATCCTCCTGCAAACCGCTGCTGTACTTTTAATTTCCACACCTTCGCCATTCCTATACTATTTACATGTGGGGAATCTCCCCTCTCATGAAGATGCAGAGATACAGCATGAAATTGGGAAAATAATGATGGCTATGCCCTTTTTAAAAAATCGGATGCATAAGACTCTCTGTACCCTTCCTGTGTGTTAACATATGGCCCTTGCTAATGCAAATATTTCTTGAGAAAAAAAAATTGTGTATGAAAACAGCAACATAGGGCTGGGTTGGTAATATGGCTCTTAAAAGTCTTAGTTTCCTTCTCTTGTTTTTATTTTGCCCACAGAATCTAGCACAGCTTCCAGTGTGTGGCAGAATAAATTGGCCTGCATGCTTGCATAGCTTGCCATGATTCTGCCATCTGCTTGGTGAGAAAGTGAAAGGTGTGTACAGAGAGTCCTTGGAGACAAGCGTTGGGCTCAGAAGTACGCTAACTTACGGCAGCTAAGTTTGGTTCCCTCCGAACTTCATCTAAGGACTGCGGCTTCTTTTGTGTCTCACCAGCAGATGAGAGGAGAACAGATGAGTCAGTATGTTAAGGAAAAGTGAGAGCATGTAACAGAAAACATATCTTTAGCTTTATACCTCCTGATTACAGTTTCCAACCTGACCGCTTTTGAGAAACCCTGGCAATGTGAGGCCCCGGAGACTTCTGGAGTTTGGATGTCTTTGTTGTTCACCCCACTAGAGTTGGTTCCGAGAGCTTCGTGTAATTTTCATGGAAACAGGAAAAGGTTGGCCACTCATTACCTCGTCTGTGTTTCAAACGTGTTTTCTTAGTTTCCCAATTATGCAAAATTCCAGAATGGGAAAAATATGGCCACAGATGTGGGCTTCTGTCGTAAGTACAGTCAGTTTTTCTAGTCTTTCAGAGGCCCACGCTGCTGTCACTTAGACGAGATCGGAATTGCAGGGATATCTTGTATACATTTAGTAATTATTGTTCTTAGTAATGACACTGCCTAAAGTTCAGTTCAATACTTACTCTGACCTTCATGTGCTCACAGGGGCCTTGCAGTGTTAAGAAAGTGAATTCAGAAAAGGAAACACCTTTGTAATGATGCTGATACGGTGCTGCTGCTACTGCTGTCCATAAGGAAGGGGGGTGGGAGAGCTGACTAGCTCTTCCGACGCTAACTTACAGAGTGTGCACTGAGGAAGGTTGTCAGGAGAGAGCTTTGGAGAAGGCAGGAACTGGACAATTGCTTCAATGACATGACATACCAAGCAGACACTTGGCGGAGGATGGCTGCACCACAGTGGAAAGACCGAGAGCCAAGGTCCAGAAGCGTTGCCCGTGTGTCGTGTGTATGAGATTAACAGAGAGACTGGTGTTAGAATGCTTGAGTGGGCAGGTACTCAGCCTAGATGGGTAGGACATGGGGCAACACGTGGCAGACACTGATGCTTACCACTAGTGAGGTGGGAATCCCAGCAGGTGCCTTCCACAGCTGAGGCACCCCGGTTCTTCATAAGTTTTTTTCGGAACTGGAAGTAAGATACTAACCTCTAGAATGGAGATCTACAGTAATCTAAGTAAGAAATTCTACAAGTGGATGGTCATAGAAGGAAAGAAAGTGCTCGGGTTCTGTCCGTATCAAGGTCATCTATATCTGCCTACATCCGTATCATAAGGAGGTTGACAGTAGATTTCAGAATCTCACCGGAGTGTAGAGATTGACAAGGCGGCAGTGTAGTGGTGTGACTGGCTGAGTAAATAGCTTATTCTGTGAAGTGCTTGCTCTACAAGCCGGAGGAACTTAAGCTGATCCCCAGAAGGAAAGTAAAGGATGTGAAACGTGGTGCTGGTGACACAGTCATATGGGTCCTTGGGCTTGTTGCTGAGTGGTCCTTGAGTGCTCAGTAAGTATCAGGCTAGTGAGAGACTATACTCAGCAATGAGAGACGGCATGTGAGGGACAACACGTGACCTCAACATACATATGTGGATGCATACTTGCCTACCTACACACATGGGAACATAAGCATATATGAATGTATACATACATTAAAATAGCAATCAACAATGGAGTATTACACATATACAGGAAAGTGATGCATATAAACCAAACAAAAAATTTCTTATATGTATTTCATTCTGTCGGACTCTAAAAATGAATTTTAACACATCCAACAACTTTATTGAACATATATAATGAGCAACAGAGATATATGCGATTAGTATAGAGAGCTTATATAGCATATTTGAAGCCCTGGGGTTGATCCACAGCAACACAGACATCAGATATGGTTAATTGTACATATTTAAATGAGGTGACATGTTGCAATAAGAAAGATCACTGTAGATAAAAATTGCCTTAATGGAAAAATCCCTAGAATGAAGTCTGTCTTGGTGAAAATTTCACTTAAAAGAGAAATCATGGGCCCATTTCACCGATTAGCTAATCTTGCAAAAAAATAGAAATATCTTTATGGTGGCTCCATTTTACCTAAACATGCTTTAATAAAGGCTGTCTTTTAGCCACAGGAAGTATTGCCACGTGGAAATATTATCCAGATCAGTAAAAGCATGGAAAAACATTTATATACAATTAACATTCAAATGAAGTGTTAAAACATGGCGTGTGTAGTGGTGCCTGTGTGTAGTCCCGGTGCTTGGGAAGCAAGAGTGACGGAGTCCACCATGAGTTCCCTGTCCGTGTGGACCATGCAGAGTGATGGCTTCAAGTTCCCCAAAACTTTAGTCATGAACTCAGCACTGAATTGCCAAAATAATTCTTTCATAGTAATATACTATGATGCACAGGCAACGTGTTCAGAAACAAACGTGACTGCCAATTTAAGAGGAGATAGTCCCTCTTGCTTTTTTGCTCTCTTGGACTCTTATGCTCTTGCTCTTCCCCTCTGCCCCTCCTCTCCCCATTCCCTTCCCCGTCTTTCTCCACGTGCTCATGGCCGGCCTCTACTTCTCTACTCCTCTTTTCTCTCTCTCTGCCTCTACTACCCTCTTAACTCCCCCCATTACCTGAATAAACTCTATTCTGTACTAAAAATAAAAAGAAGGTAGTTACCAGCATGAAACAATTTGTGCTGCATTTGTAGTTTCTTGGGGAACAAGCAATTCATTTTCATATTTAACAATTCCATAAGTGATGAAACTAGCAAAACATAACATATAGAAGGACAATATTAATTATTCTTTTTCACTAAAACACTACTAGACACAAGTTAGATGCACAATCAAAGAAGAAAAACTAGATTTTCTACTAAACAAATTTATCAGATTTTATAATAAGCTAAATTTTATGAGAATTCATTAAAAATAGAATTTGGAAGAATTTACTTAAAGCTTGAATAGGTTTGCTATTATTTAGTGTTTTAGAGACAAGGTTATCTAACCTAATTAGCTAAGTCGTGAGCCAGAGTTAAGGTGTAAAATATGAGGTTTCGGGGGCTCATCCAATTGGATGTTTTAAAAAATGATTTAGATTAATTAAAAAAAAAACCATCCTTAAAACTTTTCATGATTTAAAAAACAATCTGTATACATTTTGTTCTCAGGCAATAACTGCTACACAACACAGACATTTTGTCTTGCTTGCAGGCAACCACTGGACTGAGCAAGGAGACCCCAATGGAGGAGCTGAAGGGGTTTGCAACCCCATAGGAAGAACAACAATATTAATCAGTAATACCTCCAAGAGCTCCCACTAATCACAGAGTACACATGGAGGAACCCATGTCTCCAGCCGCATAGGTAGCAGAGGATGGCATTGTCTGGCATCAGTAGGAGGAGAAGCCCTTGGCCCTGAGAAGGCTCCTTTCCCCAGTGTAGGGAAATGCCAGGGTGGTGAGATGGGTGTGCGTGGGTGGGAGGAGGAGCATCCTCACAGAAGCAGGGAGGTGGGGCTGGGAAAGGTGGGAACCAGAAAAGGGGATAACATTTGAAATATAGATACATAAAATCTCCAATTAGAAAAAAGGAAAAAAAATGTCAAAGCTCTTCAAAACATAGTCTGTCATAAAGGAATACAAATTTATATTTGGGTCAGTAATTCCATCTATCACACTGCCACTAAAGATGTGATATGCATATTGAATCATTAGAAAACTAGTCATACATGTCAACTTGACATAATCGGTTCTTGCCCAATATCCTAGAGAAATCAGAACTTCTAGAATGTAACTCTGTAGGATTTGTAACAAGTAACTAACACAAAAATTTGAATAAAATCTGCTAATAAATTAAATAATGGGGAAGAGTAAAACATTAATTATCAACCACGGTCACAGAGTCAATATGGAAAGGCGTTGATTCTCTAACAACAAACAAAACCAATCTCTGTGCCTGCTTCTCTGCCTGCTTTAGCACTCAGACTGTGATTCTGCAAGACTTCAGCCTTCAGTGTCTGCCTATAGCAGATCTCGCTCATGAAAATACTTTTTATTTTTAGATCAGTTGTTTGACACAATAAGGATGATGCTTGTAGTAAAGTTCCAGCATACATCAAAACTGGAAAATCTGCTATTTGAATGAAAAAAAAAAAAAACTTTGTTTTCTAGAATTTACATATTTGGCTCCACTGGGCAAGAGAGCTTCCTGAGAAAGAACACAGAGAAATCCAGTTGATGCCAGAAGCAGTCCCCTTAGGGCAGCGTCATCCTCACAGCTCTACCTGTGCTCCAGTACACTCCATAAGCTCTTCACAAATCTGCTAAACTTATTAGTCACTTTCTCAGGTAAACATATGGACATATCCTTTAGAATTTCTACATAATAACAACTAATAAAGGATACTGTATATACATAAGAGTAAAAATACATTTAATACAAAATAAAAAATAATTCAAAGGATCATACTTGCATATTATACTGTTGCTTCTGTACAAATTTGGGTTTTCAAGTTCCTTATGTCTTTATTTTCTCATCCCCATATGTAGTCAAATTAGCCTTAATTAATGAGGATTAAAAACAATAACACACAGAGAGACTCTAATAACAGGCTTGGCATGCTATAAACTAAGTGCACGAGTCTGCGTACCTCATAGATTCATGTATTCAACAGTATATGCTCATAGATAAATTTACACAAACATATAATTTAGATTGCATGTAATTCATATTACATATGTTTAAATTATGGTACATAAAATTTGTACTGTAAGAAAGTATTATAAACTAAGTATAGTTAAAGATGATATTTGAGAAGTGGAAATATGAATTAATATTCTTGTTAAATATAAGAGAAGATATTCCAATAAAAATGTCCCTGTAATTCTATTGTAAAAATGAGGATTTTATTTTCCCTTACTCTTTAAAATATGAGTCTTCCTAGGGACTCCTAACATTCATTATTTCTAGAGGGATGCTTTCTTGATAAATATTTGTGGAATCAGATATATATATATATACTTTTGATGACTACCTAGTCCTAACTCACTTAGGTATTCTCATTAATAAGCATGTGTCTCATTGCTCAAGACTTTGATAAGGTGAGATTTTAGGCCTGGGCTCAGAGTTCTTGCTAATGTCAGTGACTGTATCAGAGACACCTTAGTTTTTTTATTTTATTACTCCTTAAATATGTAGAACCTGTCTTCATGAGGTCATTAGATAATGTAAGTATGAAACATTCTGATGGATTCAGTAATTTAAATAGACTCCTGAGACAAGTCTCCTAAAAGCACTCGGCAGATAGCTTTGATCACTGCTATAGTTTCACGATTCAGTGTGGCGCATACTACGGCCCGAGGAATGTGCAGGACAGACAGCAGCAGTCAGTAAGACCATAGGACAGAGACAATGATGGAGCATCTGCCTGCCTTAAATACGGACCTGGGTGTGAACCCCCATACTCAGTAAAAATTAAGAACCAACAACAGAAAGACAAATTGGCAAATTGGCCCCCTGTATTGAGTATAATTTAAGCGTATGAATCATTGTATTATTAATATAAAAATGGAAAACAAAACAATAATATAAGAAAACTTTTTTCATTAATGGTGATTATTTCCTTTGTACAAATGCTCTAAATTTAAACAATTTCAATGTCATATATCTAATACATTACAAACACACACACACATGCATGCATGCATGCACATGTGTGTTTTAAGACTCAGTAGTAAGCACATTATTTTCCAATTAGTCAGATCTTCCGTTTACTTTGGTAGGAGTTAAATATGAGCTTCCTGTTGGGTAGAATATTTGTAAACATGTTTAGACTACTCACATTGCTTTTCTTATTATTTTATTGATTATCATCTACCACATCTTAGCGTTAAGCCAAAGAAGCAAAAAATGATGATTTTCAATATACAGAGTGCAAAGTCCTGTGACGTGCACATGTTTCTTGCACACTTAGAGATGCAGACTATTCATTAAACACTGTATTTCAACTCAGGGTGGCAGGCTTTTCCTTGCCTAAAAAAAAATCAAAGAGTTGGGAAAGGCAGCTGTTTGACAATGTTATCTACATTTTCTCAGATTTTATTTTTAAAGTCGAAGGTTCCATGCCTGTTCAAATGTATCCCTACAAGGTTAGGAATCAGACACGAAAGAACTCTACCCCTGGCTGATCACACTGGCTTCCACACAGCGCTGCTCTTTAGCGTCTTTCAGTTTGATAGCATTTTTGGATGTAGCTAAATGCCAGATACCCTGACAAACATATATTCTACCAGCTGGATCTCCATCTGCTCCACTAAACATTTTCACACCAAATCCGTATAAAGAGCTATGTTTTCAAAGAGAGCTCCCTACAACTGAAATATTAAAACCTTAACTCCAGGACTCCTTCCACTCACATTCTTCTCATGAGTTTCCTCATGAAACAAAACTACCTCCAAGTATCCTTAGATGGTCAGCTTTAGGTCAATGACATTATCTTGGATCATGAACAAGGGAAAAAATGACTGGAACATAAGAAACAGTCTTGGGAGATTTCATCCTAGCAAAACTATTCCTAATAAACATCGATGTGTTTGCTTAGAAATGGAAAATACAGAATTAATGTGATGCGTGGAATAGTTAAGAGTACTTTCATTGTTCGTTGTAATGTAACTTCCTTTACCTAGGATGAATGTGCCAACAGTCACACCACGTTTTAACAAGTTCTTATCATCTTAATCAAAATCTTTGTAATTAGGGTCCCATCTTTTCAGACAGACCAAGGAAATCTCAAGGAACAAAACAGTCTTCTAGTTCAAAATAGAATTAGTCTAAGTAGTGCCAAGGACTAGTCCCTAAATTAGTGGCTACTAGACTTTCTCATGTGGAGAAGAACCATGACATTAAATGTCACCAGAACAGACCGGGGGGGGGGGGGGCGTGTAACATTTAATGAAGTACAATTCATGGGATGTGAAATGCACATAGGTTCAGATCGCATCAGAGTCCTGCGGAAAAGTGAACTGATGGAGAGACAAAGAGAATTGGAGTCCACTAAAATGGAACATTGTATCTCCAAAGAAGACTGCTGACCAGATTTTTTATAATGCCCATAGATGTTACTCTCGCTCTAGTCAAAGCACATGCACATCACCCGGGGTTCACTCACCAGCCTTGTAAAACAAGAAAAATAACAACAATAACAAAAAACCCAATCAAACAAAAGCAAAAATCAAAAGCAAAGAAACCCATCACGTACAACTATATCAGAGCAAGACACCATGTAGGTCATTCTGGCAGACGGCACCAGTCAGAAAAGAAGTCAATAGTCATCTGAAGATACACACAAGGAATCAAGCAGCCTTACTTCCCGACTCCCACACAAACAGGCAAGGCATTCCAAACTATGTTAGATGGCCTCAGCTCTATACTGACATAAGCAAAACCGACAAGGGGAAGGACATGGAAATACTATTACTAGGATCAATTATGCCAAATTTTGTTTAATTACAAAACTACCCAAAGAACTGGGGAGCCAAAGAGTTCCCGAGCAGACTTCTCTCTTTTTACTCTCCACACTTAGTCCTGCCTTCCCACACTGCTTAAGAGTACCCATGGAAAAACAGATGCAGAGGAAAGAGAAGAGAATTTTTGGAAGATTCTAACAAAGACTTTATGTAAGTATTTATTCAGTATTGACTTCGTTAATATTTGTTAAATACAGTTTTTTTAACTGGCTTACTTAATAGTTTATATTTTATATAAACATTGTTAAATCCAATCTCTCTCTCTCTCTCTCTGTTTCTCTCTCTCTCTCTCTCTTCCTCTCTCTCTCTCTCTCTCTCTCTCTCTCTCTCTCTCTCTCTCTCTCTCTCTCTCTCTCTCTCACCCCCCCACAGGCTTGAATCAAGAAAATATCAATGAAAATAATGTGTGTAAAATATTTGCCAAGAAAAGCAGCTATTATCAAATACAGAAAATTAAATAATGTTTTCTTTGCTATCTCAAGAGAGATATAGTTATAACGCCTATATTTGCTTAGTCAATTATTCAATAACATATCTCCGCTACAGTAAGATCTACAAATGGTACAGGAATAATATTTCTAGGTTTATAAAATACCTTAGATCGTCACCATATAGTAGTCCTATAGAAGAGTGTCTTCAAAAGCTTAGTTTCATCCAAGAGAAATCTCACAAGACACTTAAAAGAAACTTAGTATTAGACATGAAGAGGGTAGAAGTCAGAGTGCCTCAGAATCCATGTTTGTTTCCCTCAGAGATTTCCTCTACATTATGAGATAATAATAATCATCATTCAAATGAGTAAACCCAAATCCGCACCTGCATATAGCATTGTAGGTAATTCAGTGTGATCTTAAACTTTTACAATGCCAATGGGACCAGAGGAGAGCTTCACAGTCTTGGTGGGATATGTGTGTACAGCCATATGATGCTAATAAATCAACCCTATTCTTCTGGAGAAGTAAGCAGAGCTCTTAACCACAAAACCATTTCTCCTGTCATCAATTACTACTTAAAATGAATTTTCTCTTGATAGGAAATACATTGATACAATTTTTATACACCTTAGATATAAAACCAAACATACACCTAGAATTTACTTAGAATAAAATTTGAGTATAAAATCTGCCACATATAATAAATCCAGGAATTTACTGAAAACATCAAATGGACAGACTAGAAAGCAATATTTAAACTAAGGAATAATTTACTTCTTCAACATTTTAAGACTGCATTACCTACTGCCTGCCACAAAAGAGTTCAGAAAAACCCATACCGACTCTGTGCAACCTAGACTACAGAGAGATGCGAAACACAATGTCTTCCTTTCACTTCTTTTACAAACATTTTTTTTTGGAGTGGCTTGTGAGGTTGTATTGTATTCTCAAGTTTATGAATGGACTCTCTCGTTCCATGACTTGATCTTGGTACCTGAGGTTCATGAGAAATTGTATGTGTGATTCTCAGTAATACAGAAAAGATAGGGGACCCAGGAATCACAATACTACATCACAATTTCGTTCACTACACAAAATCCTGTCTTTCTTGAATACTTCATCATCACTGCTTAGAAGAGAGTTCAGCTCATCCAAAGCACCAAAGAACTATTAAATCAATGAGCAGGACAGACGAGACAAACTGTCACTGCGCCCCAGTTTCTAAGACAGGAGGCTGCAGATCATTTTAGAAGATCACTATTATGTCTTCCTCTTTCTTTCCAAGTTAGTCAAAACAATTTAAAGGGTTTTAAATTAGATAACTGTCAATTGCTTCATATAGCATGTAGCATTAGGACCTATTTGTCAGTAATAGATAACATGCTGTGTCTGTTAACTGTGCAGGTTCTCAGTGATGAACCTGACACAGAGGTATCAGCTGCATTTACTCGCTCTATCTGTACAGACAAATGAGACATGAGACCTTCTGATGACCTTCAGAATTCCACTCTCACTCCTTCCACTGGACATATATTTTCTTTGCAATACCAATGCTTTTCTTTGGGGTATCAAATTCTAAATTGCCTTCCTGTTTCACTGGTCACCACTGCTCTGGCTAGTTTTCCAGTGTTATCCACCAGCCTGAGCATTCTCCCTTGATCTTATTTATTCATTTATTTATTTAGGTGTTTTTAATGCTTTTAATCTCTTCCTCTGTCCCTTAGTTTTAGGATTTGAGCTAACACTATGTTATACCATTAACTAGATTTTATGTTTGCCTTGCAGACAGCTTTACCAATCAGGAGGCAACTATTGCATTGCAGACCTAACATACTTCCAATGGAGTCTCTACAATCCTTCAACCTCTGCCTCGGTCCAGCCTCAGTTCCTGTCCTCAGGTCTCAGCCTTGAAGTCCTGAATCAGTGTGATGTGTGACCTGAGAGTGGTACTTGAGAAATCCCTTTCCATCCCAAGTTGCTCTGAATTAAAGAAAATTTCTCTCTCTCTCTCTCTCTCTCTCTCTCTCTCTCTCTCTCTCTCTCTCTCTCTCTCTCTCTCTCTCTCTCTCTCTCTCTCTCTCTCTCTCCCTTTTTTATTAGAAAGGTGTTTTATCACAGCAGAAGGAACATGAGCTATTTACCCACACAGTGGAAGGGAATACAACAAAAACACATGTTTTACAACATGAAACTTTGAACTATGTTAAATTAAGGGAGTACTATTATTCTTCTGCAGATCTGTTGTAAGATCCTATGAAACATACAACTGACATAAATAATTGCTGAGTATGAGTCACAAAGTCAGGACTCATTTATCTTATTTCTTTTAAATAGCAGTAATGAGCATTCCTTATTGCCAGCCATTCATGTTTTCTACTTTAAACGTGGCTGGAAGGCTTTGGTATTATTATCTAAACCAGAAAATAAAAAACATCACTGAAAATATGGAAATATGTACATTCATTTTATGCAGGCTAGCCATGCTGCGTCACAAGCTCTAAACACTCTCTAAAAATTATGCTCCACAACTGATAATAGAGAGCTATGCCAAATATTAATATAGATAAATTGGCCATTCAGATAACTTTTTAAGACTGGCCATTTGTTGTACAACTGTAAAACAAAAAGCTATCTCTTAAATCATGCATTCATTCTATCTACTAAACAGTATAAATGCATTTATATAATCTTTCAAATATTCTGGATTTTCTCAAATAATTTAATAATATGTAAAATATTTTATATGTATAGCATCCTTCACATGATAAATATGGGACGCGACTGGAAAGCGACTCTGGGTATATTGTAAGTGTGCAGTCTTTTCCCGAGCGCAGACCAGCTGAAGAGAGATTTCTAAAGTGTGACGAAAGCTTGGATCTGAAGATACTAAGCCACAATGCTAAGGACTAATCTTCACAACATAAACTCACCCGAAAGTATGAGCAGACCCTCGGTTATGCTTTTAAGTATACTGAATGGGAACAGAATGGATGCAAATGTTACATTGCAATGAAGCGACATGATTATGGGTAAAATGAATAAATAATTTACATTAAGCAAGTCAATTCTTTGTTAAATAAAAAAGGACATATATCTGAAACTTTTCAGTAGCACTAAAGATGCTACAATGTTAAATGAGGGCTGTGCAAGGCTATGAACCGGGAACACCTTGGGCATAACTTTTCAAAGATGTGCATTTCAACCAGACAGAATGAGTATCACCACTACATTGTTGGAAAAGCAATGAGATGGTGTGGCCTGACAGATGTCCTCTAGTTTCTGTTTTGCACATTTACAAATACACTCCATAAAAGAACTGTACATTCAATGATCTCCACTAATAGATATTCTTCTGAGAAATTCTAAGAATTCTCTTTAGTTGTCTTCATCCTAAAAACCTCTCAGAATCCTGCAAGTTTTAACAGCATAGCTTTCTAAAATATACTTCATATAATTAGAATAAGGTACAGAAGTCAAGTGCTGAAGTTTCACATATTAAATGCAATCATGAGCTTTTAAAAGAAGATCTACGCAAGAAAAGATACCTTCTTACATAAGAGATTATAAGCATATTTCGTATGCACTCATAAATTTTTCTTTGTTTTGAAAATGACAGTGGAGAGTTATTGAAGTGATGAGAACTTCAAATGAAATGTACAAAGAAGCAACATTGCCTTCTCATCCAAGTCCTTCCACAGAGCAAGCTTTACCTGCACAGAAAACAACTCCACCCAGTACACCCTGTTAATCAATAACTATTTCTTCAAAGGTGCTGTTTTATTATTTGGTGACTATCATAAACCGGCCTGTCATTTTCTGCATCCCGAAGCCAGGACTGACTGAAGAAGCTTTGATTATACAGCTTTGCCTGAAGGGAAACAGACAACAGTGTGTTTCATTTCTGCACATAATTTATCAACCAAGGAATACATATTACACAATTGCTTTTCAGCTCCTCTGTTAGGAACCTGAATTTGAAGGCACTTAACTATGTGCACTTGTTCAAGTATTACTCGTTTAAACATAAGGAAGCGGAGCTGCCTCACTCACTTCAGTTTAATATCAACTGACCAGGGAGAAGGCCTTGGTCTCATGGGAGCTGAGTAGAATTAAACTAAATAGGCCCAAATAACCAATATGTTTGAAGAGATATTGGGTGAATAATATTACTAGAATAAAATGTCCATGATAATGGAAACATCTCTGTCATGGTGTTAGAGTCTTATGCATATCATGAGCCACACGACCAGCCCATGATCTTTACCTGTTCACTCTCCCAAGTGCACTTCTTTTAGCAGCCACTGGAAAGAGAACACTCCATGAACAGCAAACCTGCAAAACTAGGGCTTTTTATGTTTGAAGTCTTTAATCCGGTGTGAAGCTAAAGACCAGAAAATGCCATTTCTTTCCTTGCTCTGTGGCTTACATTTTTAATTACTTTCAGTTTCTATACAGAGGCACAATTATCACTTAAAGCTTTATTCTAGGTTATAGTATGACATGTTTGTTCATGGCAAAAAATAAACCAGTTTATGTAAACATTCCTATTAGCTTTGTGTTTTTACTGGCCATATAGCTAAATTTACGGAGGCAAAAGTACAAAAATACTTTGCAACACACTTGAATATTAGCATAATTGAATTTAATATTATTTAAAATATTTTTAAAACACAAATTAAAAAAATACTGGTATGATCATCGCTGTACTAGAAAAAAGTTTTAAGATAATTAAATTAAAATAAAATACCAATCAAATCATAGTTTGTATTTCTATTTTCATAATTTAGTTCTCATTAACAGAGAAATTAATAACTCTGTACAATTAATAGCAGGTAAAGTTAATATATATCATCCAAAGCATCACATCAAGATGTCATTTCTGTTATTCTGTACAGAAAGCCTGTGGCTTTTCTATGCATTAGAACAAGGATGTTCTAAATCAAATCACAAATATCAAGGTTAAAAGTCGGATGCAAATTCATTTCCTTCCTTGATAACAATGAATATATTTGCATGTTTCACCTTTAGACTTAATACTACATGAAACTAGTATAAATTGTGATGTGTGCCCTTATTCAAATGCTTTCCACAATGACTAGCATCATATTTATCACAATTGTTTGCAGACTTAGGACAACCATAAAATATAAGAACAGGAAAGGATAAATCACCTGAAATGTTGAACTGGGTCAGAGGCTCATGGCTCTCCTGTTTACTGTCATTTCTTGCTTCATAGGCCCTCTCATCCTCAGCAAGTGCTTACCTTCTACCTCCATTTTAAGCAATATACTTCCTACAAGAAAAATTCTGATAATGAATCATTAAAGTGCTAACGCCACGAAGGACTGATCTCTCTGGAAACATTTTTATGGAACTTCTAGGCTTAATTTCTCTGCCTTCAAGAACATATGGGGATACTCAAGAAAGACTTAAAAAAGAAAGAAAGAAAGAAAGAAAGAAAGAAAGAAAGAAAATACCTTTCTTCTGGTTTTACTATTAGAATAGCATGAGGTTTTCAGCTAATGTGTGACACAATCATCCACACATGTGATGTATTATCTGTCTACAGTTGTAATATAATCCTTTTTTCTCTGATCAATCCTGAGACATAAATTCTATTTAAAATTTAATAGTTTCTTTGGTATTTACATTATAATTCTAAAGGACTTATTAAAGTTCTGGGCATCAGGAAGAACATAAAGAACTCCATTTTTTGTGTCATTTTAAGGAGAAAAAACAATTATATCTATCTATATATTTGTGTGTGTGTGTGTGTGTGTGTGTGTGTGTGTGTGATTTGCAAGAGAGACTAGAAGATTAATAATGGAACAGTAAGAGAAAGAAAGGCTCACAGGGAAAGAGTACTGACCATGAAGTGAACCAGGTACGATAATAATGGGTAGTATACATATCCCCTAGAGTTGCAGTTTTTTTATAAATATTCAGAGGTCCTTCTAAAGTGGAGACTAGAAAATTATCATATTTTCTATATTTTTAATAGAATTATAAGACAATATGTCTTATCAAGACTTAAAAAACTATGGATTAATATATTTCCCTTGACAAATTGTGAAATTTAAAAAGAAACCGTACTTCTATTCTTTAATGAAATTGAGATTATTTACCTTCAAATCATAGAAAAAAATTCCATATTTCTTATTGATAGTCTACAAAGATGGCTTGCTGTATGTGAATGATATACAATGTATGTTTGTTACTATAACATAAATACTATTCTTTCTATTCAACACAAACTGGACGAATTTCAGTTCTAAAAGGTTTCGTTTTAAAATTCTTAGAATGGTAGGCCATGGGGTAAAATGTCTACCTTACAAGCATGAGTCCCTGAGTGAACTGTTGAAACACACCTAACATGGAAAAGTGTAGTGGTGTGGTCTCTCATCCCAGGACTAAGAAGGAAAAGAATGGGTTGCTCCGGAGGGTTTACTGACCAGTCACGCTAACCTACTAGGTGAGCTTCAGTTCAAAGCGACTATGTCCCCAAAACAAAGTGAATATTTTTCAAGAATTGGCAACTTAGGGCTGGCCTCTTGTCTTCAAATGCATGTGCACATGTTTTCTTGTATACCCACATACACAGACACACAAAATATACTGATAAAAATAAAGCCACCTATAAAAAAAAAAGAAAACCAGCTCAAGCTTTGAATAAAACTAACAAGTTTTTCACCCCCTACAACCTTTAAAATACAATAGAGAAAATAATGCACAATTGTCACACAAATCACGTACAACTTTACACTTGACTGTTAAGGATGGACAGAGGAGTATTCCTTACATTTTTTTGTGTGGAATTTAGCATCAGTAAATTTTACAAATACACAGAATATAGGAATATACGGTGTTTTTACTCATGAGCCATATGTTACAGCAGCCTGAACATTAGCTGTCATCATGGGGAATGCCACAAGGGGAACTTGTAGATTTATGTTATGGGGATACATGATAGGAGAGGGATCGACGGGGAAAAGTCAAGGAGCTGAAGTAGAGGCAAGAGGCAAAATAGAGATTTGGGGGAGCATTCATGGTGGAGCTGGAGAAAGAGGATCAAGGTAAAGATGGACTTAACTGGCAATAGGTGGGTAAGAATACTTTTAAGGGATTCTGTAGGTCTTTTTATCTCATATACAAGGGCAGTTTGTATCTTTGTGTATTGGATGTAATCTTACTGTGTAGAGGGTTTGTGGATTGAGAATATAATATATAAACCTGTTTGAAAAGCTTCCGGGCTTTGGAGTCATGTTTGTGCCAGGCAATGGAGAAACAAAACACAGTGGGACGTTCATATCCACCCCGGACAGAAGCAACAGGGGCAGTGGAGTGAACTGCACCTGAGTTCATAGTGGTGTGGGGGACCACAGTTGTGTGCTCAGCTCTGCTCTAGAGCAGCGTCCGGGGAGTGAGACCGCGGGGGCCGATAAAATGTTAAGCTATCCTTTAATATGAGACACATCATAGCTGTACAGGAATTAAATGTACAGCTTAAAAAAAAAACTCAGTCAACTCATAAGAATAGAATGGGACGTTTCACCCCAATAACCATTTCCCAGAATGCTCCAGTACACAGCAGCATTTGTGTGATTTTCTTCTCCCCATTCCACATTGTTAACATATACCTGAAGGATGTTCAGAGCAATAAAAACAGCATAAAAATATAGAACAAAGAGACATAAATCTGCTCATTTGTTCTTCGGCTTGCCATTTATAGTATTGCAGGTTTGGAGTCTACGGAGGAAAAAAAAAAACATACGTGTGGAGTATAAGTCATAACTTAAAGAAACCCATGTTATCATTTACTGTATTTGTATGGAACACAATCATTATTGTCAAGATCGTCAGTGTCCTTAAATCATGAGGGTGTGATGCTACAGCTATCAAATGTACAATTTAAAGACTCACTTTTCTCTTGTGAGAAAAGCAGGACACTAGAGGCTGATGTTCACAGATAAGGTTGCTCAGTGATACCAAAAATTACAGCGGTCAAAAGCAAGGTACTAAGGATTACACAGCATTTTCCAAAGGTCAGAATCATAGGTTTTTCAGCAAGCGAGTGTATTTACACACTGACTAAACTGGGCAGTACCAAGAGAATATTTCTATTTTTCGGAATACAGATTAGAAACTAGACCTATTTTTCCATACATTCTTGACCAATTCTAGCCACAAAAATTGTGGCTTTTCCAATTATAAAAGCAGTTTGGCCATTCCGTTGAGCTGAATTTTTTATAAGTGGGAAGAAAGAAAATCTGTTTCAAACAGTCTCAAACAGCTATTTTTTAAAAAAGTTTTCAGGTTTATATAATTATGTTTGGTGGGTGAGAGATTTATCTCAAAGGGAACCGGTAGAAAAAGAATATTGCGGTTTTTCATATCAACTACTATAGTCTATCACTGACAGGCTCACTGTTATTCTTGGCACTGGTCTCAAAAATGCAGCTCTGGGCTGGAAGCAACTCAGAGGGAAAAGTAAATATCACAGGACAAGGCAGCTGTCACAAATCAATAAATTCTGGCCAGCAAAATGGCTCAGAAAGTCTGGTAGTCAGTTCAATCTCAGGAACTCACATGCTGCACAAGGAAAGAAAAGACTCCACAGAAGATGCTCCCTTATTTGGATACATGTGCAGTGGCATGGCTGTCCCCCTCTCTTCTTACAAAAATAGTCATAATAATAATAATAATAAATAATAATAATAATAATAATAATAATAATTTTAAATAATAATTAAAGAAAAAATAGTAAAGTTGGCTCTGAGTTCACCATCCCCAGGACCCTCATGGTATTCAAATATTGGCTGTGCTATAAATATATAAGTAAATCTTTTCCTCTGCACTTTGTTGCTATCTATGAAAATATACAGCAAGCAAAGAAAGGAGGGAGAGGGCAGGTGCGGCAGAAGAAAGGGAAATTTTGACTGAATGAGGAGAATTGAGAAAATAACCAAAAAAGCAGAGAATGAGTCGCCTAAGAAATGTGTGGAGAAGAAAGGCCTTGGGGATAAATGTAAAGCCAGAGAAAGCAATTTTCGATGTAGAGGAAGGTCTGAATCCGATGGCTTTGTTATGCCCTGCAAATCCAAAGAGCACATGGAATTCCATCATATAAGGTTTCATCTTTCATAGTTAGTGTTTAACACTTTGGTTTCAGAATTCTCACTTAATTCTCTGAAAGTGTAACAATGTTGCATATGGGTAAACGTGCAAACAAAAGGCTGATTTTGGTCAACAGTTAATGCAAGCAGAAACAAATTAAATGAAAGAAGAGTGTTTAGGTAACTTTTAAATTCAGTTACAACTAGGAAAGTGAATACTCTGCTTATGAGAATATGAATCATGTCATCAAAATCCAATTCTCTCTCCAGCCTAGCACTCACCAAATTATAGTTCTCAGACTCTATCGATGAGTGGTTTTAAATTCAAATATAAAAGTTTACGAATATACAAAACTCCACAAAGTTGTTAACTGTCTGAATATTCAATAGTAATCAAAACAACTCAGTTTGAACTATCATACTGTTTGAAAGAGAGAGAGAGAGAAAGGATAGTTCTTTACAAACATAAACAAGTTAAAATTACTGATTGTCAGAAGTTTTTCACTGTCATTCCTATATCATTATCAATTAATGTTATTTATCTATCTTTTAATATATAATACAAGTTGAATAGAAAAATAGAATATTTCCTGTATTTGGCTGGCAAACTATGTACACAATGACATGATATATTTTATAAAGTTATACAGAAAGAGATTAATCCTCTTTATAATAAATTGCATAAATATTAAAATCTGTATATATATGATGTGCATCCTCATACAGTATTATAAAATCTCTACATCTACCACACAATTTAACCAACAAGTACGCTAAAATAAAATTCATGTATACTTAGAATCTTAAAAATATCATTAGAGACACCACTTCCTTAAGAGATAATAGCATTTTTGAAATGCACTGTATCTAATAAACCTCTATTATCTCTTGGAAGAATGGACTGTGAAAGGCTTGTTTAGACACCAAGAAAATGGTAACATTACTTGCTCCAAGAATAGTCAATAATTTATAATTCTTTTACAGTCCACGTGATCCAAAGTGTTATGTATTAGAATAGTAAAGGCAACTTGAACCATAAATAAAATTATCCACACTATTTTACTGATTTTAATAAGATTCTGCTTTGCTCCAGGTGTATTTATACAACAATTTTCCAAAAAAAGAGATCTGGGCTCATTGTTGCCACGGATGCACAGCTGCTTACACAACATGGTGATTAACTAATGTTATAAATCGGAAAATTTGCTAAAGTGCAAAAAGCAAGTGATTACCCTGAAGTGCAAACCTACAATTCTAAATTCTTTGTCTCTTTGGTCTATCTTGCCAGGCATGTCATATCACATAGAAACTGAGATCTTTTCTTCTGTAGAAATGTATTCTCAGATCAAGGTATTTATTGCCTCAGTAACTAAAGGAATATATGTTTTAGGCTGAAGATGCATTGCAAAGAAGCATGTCTAAGGACATATATCAAGAAAGAAAAGAACTCAGAAGGAAATCTCCTGCCTCTTATAGCATTCATAAATGCTAGTCAAGAGCCTGTGGACTCATTATTTAAAGTTTCTGCTACTTCACTTCAATTCCTTTATCTCTAGCTATCAATGAAATGTCCATATTCTAATTCAAATAGGGTTCTAGGAAATAAAAATAAAACTATTTAAAGATATACACTTTCATGATTCAGATATTCCAAAACACATCAATGTAACAACACACGTTTAAAATAATATAAAACTGTGCATTTATATGATTATTAAGATAAGCGTAGGGTAATGATACATTTATGAAAATATATAACACATGTGTGAGTGTGACTATTTCTCCAGAAACATTTGGGCTTGCAAATATGCAATTAAGCTAAAACGAAAAGGAGAAAAATTGTTTGCAAATATAAAAAAACAATGCTTGGATTAAAAAGAGATGTCAAGTGTTTTAATAATACATAATTATATATTATAATGTATTCAATTATTGTAATTAAATGTTTAAATAAAAGCTACACACATGTTAAAAGATTAAAATAAAATCATATTTTAATGGTGTTGTCTTTGATCTTATAAATATAATCATAATCTGTGGACTTGAGGAGATACATAAAAGGTTGTCTTTAAGAGGTTAGAGCTGCAGATAGACACATGAAGTCATTCGACTCCAACAAGTTCTACTTGTGCCCCTATATGTAAACTGCATCCTATATGTAATAGGAATCCAACCAACACACTCAAGACAGCTGATTAATTTTCTGTTTTTCAATAAGTTCACACCTGATTAAAGATTTCAAATATACAAAGCCTACACTCTGCAGATGACTCTGTATGTGATAAGAAAGTACTGTTCTTACCCGCATTGACATAATCTTTGTCTTCCCAGATATTTTCCTGAGGGACACATCAACCTCTGCAGTTCCCTGATCACACGACCTTCACTTCCACACAGCAGCCAAATACGCTCTTAAGATCCTGTCCTGGATTTAGAGCACTTTCAAAGAGCCAACATGTTTTTCTGTCCTCTGATTTGTTCCCATGAAGTTCTCCACATTGTTGTAGTGTACTCAATAGAGAAGTAAAATACTTCATAATTCTCACATCTAGAAAACATCAGTGTCCAAATATTTGGGGGGGGATTAAATATTTAGAGTATTTTTGAATAACTGCACATGTAAACTAAAATGGAAAAAAAAAATCTTTGGCACTTGTCAGTGGGGAAATTTAGCAATTAAAAGTCCAGAATTAGGCTGTAGGTGGAGAACGTAAACTGAGAAAGAGGAAAATTATAGAAAATGGAGTTTGACAATATAAAATATAAAGTCACTTTTAAGTTCTTCTGATTTTGATTTATCTTCAACCCAATTGCTAACATTAATTCAGGAGAAAAAAAATAACCAAATTCCGAAAGTAAAAGAACCCTCTGAAGTTTATAGATGTTATTATCTTACTTCCATGAGCAGATGCACACAAGTGCTCGGTAAGTTTACAAACTTAGCACACGTCTTCTCTTGACAAATGACAAACAGTATGGGTACCCCAAGTTACCCATGGCCTAGTTTTATCTCACAAGTATAATACAAAACTATAAGATGTGGAAGTATGTGAGTGACGCTAAATATAATTTGTTCACAGTATCTATTAGAAAAAAAATATCCAAGACATAGTTTTGGGATTTGGAGACTCTCAGATCTTTTTCAGGGGCGGCTTGGTGAAAAGACCCAAGATCCATTCAAGCACACATAATTCAGAAGGTCTGCCTGCCAGCAATAAAGGCCGAAATTGGATACTTGGTGAGATTAATTACCTAGATAGGGGTTGATAATGCAAGTCAAATGGGAATGTAATTAAAGTGCACCTTCCATGAAAATTATTCATTGCCGATGGATCAAATGACAGATAAATCAAAAGGCATTTAAAAAAAGCCTACAGGTTAACGTGAAGCAGGTCCTTCCTCTTTCTAAAGCTCAGTAATTGCAGGTGTGCAATTCACTCTTGCTGCTCTGTCCCCATCAAGATACCATAAGACAAAAGGGTAGATTGTAATGCAATCTGTGAGAAACAGAAGCCAATAGGAAAACCATTAGGATCATGGTTACAAACAAAAGGTCAGCTAGACTGGAACCAGTTGGCTGGCAGTTTTCAAAAAAGAGTGTCACTCTGAGCTCATACTATAATAGGACTTGCAGCCATAAAGAAAGACAAGAGATGAATTGATATGTTGACTACTCCCTAGGGTGCAATTCTTACAGATGAAAGGCATGCTGTGGCAATCAAACAGATATAAATTAGATAAATCGAATGCCATAAAAACTATTTGCACCATTATTATTAAATAAAGTCTTCCTGGATGTGCTATTAATTCTTTACTGACAATACATTTATTTACACTCTAAAAAACAATAAAAAACAAAAACAAAAAACTCAGGGTTTTATAACAGTGGCAGGGTAATCTCAGCTACCCAGAGGAACACTAAATCTAATTTCCATGTTCAGGTCTCCTAGATTTATTTATTATACACCTAAGAGCAAACAAAATGTCCAATTAAATGATAATTGCTGAGAAAACGCTTTATGTGATTCTCATTCGCTTGCTCCAAGTGACAAACACACTTTACTTTTACTGACTTCTCTTACGTTTTCTTGTCTTCAGAAAGAAACTTGCTGTACAGGTTGTCTACCTATTTGATAGCCTGCATAGCTGTTCTTAGTAAAAATGCATATTTATCCTGGAAATGGCAAAACAAAACGCACAACAAAAATCCCCAATTACTATTAATTCCCTTTTATAAATATATAATAGTGGGGCTTTCTAAAATTCTATCATTTAAATCACACCTGGGAAAACTCTGATTTCAAAGACACTAAAAACTCCATCTTTGCAAAATGCAAAACTATCCCAAGTTTCTAAAACTATTCCAAGTTTCAAAACTATTCCAAATTTCTAAAAACATCAAAATAGATTTTTCACTGGTCTGTAAGGAATTTGAAAGGTTAAATAGAAATATTTAATTTAATTCTAATGAGGATCTGTTCTAAGTTCTTTTATAGAAAAGTAGATTGCATAGGGTTCTAGTTTCAGGAGTAGAAAAATCTCAGAGGCAAACAAGCAGACAAAAGGAGATTTCCACACAGAAACTTAGGCAAGAGTGCTTATGAGTTCTGTAGCACTGAAGGAAGAAACATAAACACACCCACAGAATCACCCTCATTAATAACGTTTACAGATTAAAGTCAAAATGGACCCAGCGTACACCCAATGTACTTTTTTAAGAAGACAATCCACTGAGGTTCCTAGTTCGTAACTTAATACCAAATAAGAAATAACGTCAACTCTTCTTGCTTTGGCAGGTTAGCTGAGGTTTGCTCAGAAAACAGAAAGAAGAGCCACCAGAATACAGTGATTGCAATCCACCCACTCATTTCTACCTTAGGTCGAATAAAATACGAAAACTTCCAAGTATTGGACATCAGTTTAAAGAGAGCCAGTTAGTATCTGTTCTGCCCTGGCAGCATTTAGTGCATCAGGTTTACTGTAAAACATAACATTAAAACCCAAGGGTTCCTAGATGTCTTCCTGGCATTGTGTTTATAAAAATTTTAAAACTTAAAATTAAATTAAAAAGATGACTAAATGAGAAAATGCAGTTTGTTCAGTGGTAACAGATGTTGAAAATAGCAAGAATAATTTCAAAATTTCTAGGCAATTTCTAGTTTAGTGTGTATGTGCTTTGGTGTGTGTGTGTGTGTGTGTGTGTGTGTGTGTGTGTGTGTGTTTGTATTTATTGGTGTGCTTTCATGTTTTCCTAAAGAGCAAGCTGAGGGATAGTGTCAGGTAGTCACTACCCCACAGATATTTAACCAATCCTATGTACACAAGTACGCATCCAGCAAAATCCTTCCACGTTCACAACATGTGACCATGTACTATGGTGCACTGTTTATGATACATGGGAAAAGAAAGGAAACAAAGAAACAGGGAAAATAAAATGTACAACAAAACAGCATTATGTAACTACAAGTTTTTTTAATGCCCATGGTAATATATGTAGATACAAGGCTCTTTGTGTGACGTTTACTGAATGTATAGCATCCGACATTAATAATGGCGACATATTACAGGAGAGATGCTTATATGTGTACAGTTTCCCTTCAGAGAATTAACAGCTCTCCTTTGTTGACCTCTATTTGTGCTATTGGATGGTTCTCAACAACAAAATTTACGTGAGGCTAAATGTGGGTTTTTAGTGATGTCAGGCATGTAAGAAAACAGAATGAAATGTCAAAGCAAGGAGAAAACAAGGTCATGATAATGCATTAGAAAAGAACAACAGCAGTCATTTCTTCCCAAACCGAACTCCGACTCATTTTCTGTCTCGGTCTTTAGCGGTTTGATAAATGTTGTATGAAATCAGCATAAAAAGCAATCTATTACCATTCAGTCCAGCCAACCCCAGGCATGCCTGCTGCATATACCACAGTGTATTTGTTTCTGACCATGGAAATAGGATTATGGTACTTTCTACCTCAAATTTCCCAGCATGACTACTTGTCATAGCTCCAAATGTTCAACTCTAAAGGATTCCTGTCTGTCCTCACTCAGATGACCTCCTAAGACATTTGAATCAGCCAGTACCTGGCTAAAAAAAAATAAAATAAAATAAGGGTATCCCTTTCTGGCCTTGCAGTGCCTGCCTTGCTGTCTACATCAGATGCCACTCCATTTACATTTGCATCCTGTGACAATGGCGTTCTACCAGATTGTATCCCTGGCAGTTCTAAAAGCATTTTTTGTCACATGTATACAGCAGTTTCCCCTTATGTCCACATCTGTGCAATAAAATCCATATACTATAGCTGTCATGTCCAGAGTTAAGAGTTGTGATTGAAAGTGATTAAAATGTTTGACTAACCCACTAGTGGTAATGACTAAACCAGTGTTTGCTTTCTAGCATATATAATTGTCTTGCTGCCTGGTATGGCCAATGTTCTGCATCTTTCTATGCATTGGACTTAGTCACTAGATAGTATCAAAACTTGAGATGCTAATTATGAGATATGCAGTGTGTGATTAAGAGCTGCTTGTTGCAAACCTATGGTGACTGTCTTGACACACCCCTTCTGTGGTCCTACTCTGCAACAGGACAAGAATCTACAGGCTTGTGTGTGTATCTCTGTCATTTATTTTGTCACAGACCGTACATCATCTGCTCTGAGTGTCCCAGATTAATTTTGTTAGGATGGAGCAATTATCTCTTCCTTTGTGACTGACCTCTTTGCAAATGAAGTGCAGGAAAGTTGGATAATTTTTCATGCATCTTTCACCTCTTAATTGATTCTGCCTATTGCTTCTCAAAGAACAAAGTCATAAAAGAGATTTAAACAAGTAAAGATCAGCTCATTGCAGTTCTCAGCGACGGATCTGAGAAGCAAGATCTTGATAGTGTTCTCTCTGTTACCCTATTACTTGGATCAGTTGGTTAGAACTGTTAATGATTCTCGTGAATCAATGTCTTTTCTAGGTATGTCTAATTTGCTGCATTGGTAGATAAATACAGATGTTTGCTGGATAGCCCTGCCTCATTCCACCAGATTGCTTGTCTGAATCAAATTTGCTTCAATTCATCACCAACAAAGCAAGAAATAAAATAATCAACATTTACTCTTTCTTTCAGTAGATCTATGGGAAATGGAACAACCAAATGCTGGTCAATGTAAAGGCCATCTTCTATTGTTGTCAAGCTAATGCCACCACGTAGGTTCAGGAAGTCAATGGGCACGCATGGGTGATGTGGAAAGTGTACAGAAACCGGAGCTGGGAAGAAGTGTGTTGCACTAATATACAGGTCAAGGTGCTTATCATTGCACTTGTGAGCTGTTCCCATATGTGTATCTGTTCACACACAAGCAGGTTATGGGGTTCTCTACTCTGGCCTTTCATTGTCTGAAATCCAGTCTGTCTCCAGAAGGCTCTTACCTTAGTAACAGAAATGGTTTGGCAATTGTCTCCACTAGAACAGATTAATGACTCGCACACCAAAGCTGTCTGTACATTAGAAAGTAATCACCGAGATAACTGGTTTGGACCAAATAAAGATTAACAAAAGGTACCTTCTGAATTAATTCCTATTAGAAACCTTGGGTGCATTTCAATTACTATAATAGTAATAATTTTGTTATTTTAATTACTTTTAATTGTTTGGAAACTTCAGAAACATATAACAAATTCAACAGATATCTACCAAAGATTATATCCTGCAATTCTTTTTCTTTTAGGTCCTTAAGTGAACCTAAGCTTCAGTATCTTTTCTTCTTAAAAGAGGGGAGAAGTAGACACATTTTAGTGCAGGCAACTTTATATTTATCACTTAACTGAATTTTTTAAAACTTTTACATTTAAAAGTGAAGTGATATTTTATATATTGTTTTAGGGTTTTATTTCAGTTGAATAATGCCTTGACTCAAGAAAATTGAAAAGGCTTCTATTAAGGGCAATACATAGTATAGGAATTGTTTTACATAATACTGTCATTATAGAATGTTCTAGAATAATAATTCAAGATTTATTTAAAAGAAGGGGTTCCACGTTAGTAAGTTACTAATTTAATTCTCAAAACAGTTATAAAAATATTGCACAAAGGTATTATATACAGCATTTACTTCTTAATCGTGTGCAAATGATTAGATTAAAATTGCCAAGAATATGACAAAGGTTTTAAGGTTAGAAAATGAAGCAAAAATTCCTACCTAATTTGAACAGAGTGGTACGGCAGCATCAAGGCACAGCCTGCACATCTCATTAGTAATTAATCAGCTCGTCTGGGGTACGGAGAACACTGCATGACTATGGGTCACTTTGCCTCTCACTATCGGTCTTACTGAACAAATTCAAAAATATTAGAGGAGGAAAATCACAAAATATGTAAGTATCTACAACTCTCACATTTTGCCCGGTACACAGAGGGACAAGATACCTTCTTTAGTCTTATGTTCATAGATGTTTCAAAATAAGGTGAATCCAATTATTCCACAGGTGGACAGTTATACTAATCAGCACGGTCTGATTGAACATACCATAGGCTTATTAAAAGTTATTCTCTGACAGCTGAAAGGACTGAAAAATTCCCAGAACACAGCCTTTGCCAAGGTTCACCTTTGCCAAGGTTTTACTTTTGGGCTTAGAGATCATGGTTTTCCGTCTATGCATTCTTGCAACCTGACTCCATGTAACTGGAAAGAGGGGGAGACAGGTGAAAGAGCATTTTCTAGGGCCACTTCTTAAAAGGTCATGAATGCCAAGGAACCCGATTACTGGAAAACGTCATTTCCTCTTTCTACATGTATAACCTGTCACCTGATGTGGACACACTCATGCCAAAGATTCAGCATGAGCACTGGAACAGAGCAGAAAGCCCAGCTCTTCTGCTGTAGATGATGTAGGTTCGCTTACTCATGTGTGCTTTAATAAAATCAACACACTTTCTAAATGATGTTTTATTGGTTTTTTTTTGTAATTGTAAATTTTTTGTACCTTCTGGTGAACTGGTTAGATTTTATGAAAATTGCTGATTCAGTGTTACTTTATAACTGGCAAAGGTTCTAGAACCAAAGGATGCATTTTTGTAATAGCATATTTTCATTAAATATAAACCAAGGTTTATTTTCCAAGAAATATAAAAATGCTCAACCTTAAACAGAGCAAGTTCATTTTATGTATTAGACATACACGTTGATTTGTGTCCATTTTAAATCACAGGAAAGAGATGGTTTGGGTTGATTTTTTGAGAAAGATATTCATAGTTGAATCACATTAATTCATGTGAATAAAGCTATTTCTGAAAGTTAAAGGAAAGACTTGTACTGGCATCTTCTTAGCATAGCTTTGCTGATGTATTATGTTATAGCACATGATGCTGCCAATGTACTTAATTTGAAACATTACATTAAAAAAAAACTCACAAATCAAACTAAAGGGATCAGTGAAATAAATCTTAGACTGAGAAATTAGATCTAGGAATTAAAAAAAACATGAAATTATTTAAGCTAAAATATGTAATTCTCTTTTTTTTCTTGAAATGGAGAGAGATGGCAACCAGAGATAATAATGTTTATTGTAATTACCTCTGACAGAGATTTTGCCATTGATGTCCAGGGGATATTATTAGATCCCCTTCTTGTGAATAGTTCATAATTTACTTAACCTTAAGCCTCACACAATGGATTCTACAACTAAGAGATTAATAAACAATATTATCATATATACCGTTTTGAAAATTCCAAGGTAGTCAGTATAAGAGATTGCAAGAATATGGGTCAAACAATTTACAGATGATCCTGTAGAGTCACAACTTTAAATTCACAGTGTTTCACCTGTACATATTCACAAAATCATTCAAACTTCTAATGATATGCTCTGAGTTGTATGAAACCCATTACAACCCATATACAATCAACATTATAATAAGTGAGAGAAAAGACACTAAGACAATAATGGACATTATTAGGACTGCCAGACATGGACTGATGCCCAGATACGCCCTTCTGTCCTCAGAAAATATCTGCATTATACTGTTTTGATGTGTTTTTTTCAGAACTAATGTAGAGAGGTATTTGTGACTATCTGGAGCGACCAAATAATGAAAAATAAAGAGACAAAGCCCAAACAGGCTATCCCTTCTTACTAAATGAAACACCCAGTCCTGGGATTAGGTCATATCTAATGTACCTGTTAGCCAAAGGGGTCCCATAGGGAGCCCCAAATAACATAGGCAATTGCCAATACTATAGAATAATCTCCACAGTCTTACAGCCAGGGCCGTAGATGAATGCACTATCTACACAACTCATGTTTGTGAACACGAACATAGAGCTCTGATGCTTGTGTCCCTGAGTGTTCACAATGGGGGCTCTCTGATCCTTGTGCCTTCTTCTGGGGGGTCTTAGACTTCTCCTTGTTTGTCTGTCTACTGCCAATGCATTAGTTTTTGTTTTACCTTATGCTTTATTTGTGTTTTTATTATCATCCCTTAGAAGCCTAAGCCATAGTAATGAATAAGAGTCAGAAACTGATGCTCAGAGAGGGGAGAGAAACTGTATATAGAATATATTATGTGGAGAAAGAATCTAATGTCCATAAAGGGGGGAAATCAACTACAGTCAATATGTAAATGTGTGATGAGAAATACACAAAAATTAACACTCCATCAACAACAACTCGCTTGCTCTCAAACCCAGCACCTCTTCCAACCTCAGGTCTGATCTCTCTACACAAGGCTCCCACTAGCCTTTCAGGCAAGTCTTTACTGACCCAGCCCAGATCACTGTCTTCCTCTAAGCACAGCCTGAACTTTGCTCCCTTATTTTTTAACATGATTTAATTTTCTGTAATAGATGTTGTGATGTGGCGGTCACAGTCCCCTTGGTGAAGGACAAAAGAAATTATTTTACCAGATGCTGAGACAGCCGCCAAGAAGCAGAACTCACTTTCCTGTTCCATCAGACTATTTTTTTTTTTTGTCTGAAAAATGATATTCCTTCCTAGTGAAACTTACAGTCAATATCTGGGAGACGCTGAAGTGTAAAATTCATTTCAATAGAGGATAAGATGGAAGTTCATTAAATGGGGACCGTTCCCTGGAGTCAGGAGGAGATTCCAACATGACTCCATCGCGGCTCCGTTTCCCAGCTGCCACTTTTGTTGGTTCTCCTCTTCCCAGGCTGTCTAATCCCTAACCCACCCCTAATCAAGCTTCCCACGCCACATACTGACTGCTTCTTAGTGAGCCCGATTCGAGAAACAATCCATTACTTCTTCATGAAGTTTCAGTCTTTATCTGAATTCCTCCCCAATGCTTTCCAGAACACTACAACAGTCCATGGACTGTATTTTTAAAGAGTACAGTGTATGTACACACATTCCACACCACAGACCCATAGGCAGCTGTCACTATACGGTTGCCATTAAAACAGGCAGCAGGGTGTGAAAATGAGCAAGGAAAGGAAGGTTAGAGCAGGCTCTTAGAATTCTGATTGGTTTCAGATTCAGCCAAAGACCACAAAGGACTTCTTATAACCCTCCTGCAATGTTCGCCAAACTCCGTCATCTGGTACAGGGTGTCCACTTTTAGTACTGTTGATAACCGAGTCCTTAACAACATCTACTAAATATCGACTGCATAGCATCTTTCAACAGCGTCAGTTGAGAAAAGCTCCAATTTCTGAAACTCCTTCCAGTAATAAGATTTTTTTTCTGGTGGTTTTAGAATGTCTGGCTTCTCCAACTGACTTCCTGACACACATTTTTCAGAACATATTAACTGTAACAAAAGCTGACTAAGGAAGGCATTTTAATTATCAGTGAAAAAAAAAAGAAAGCTAATATTAGGCTAAGCTACAAACTCATAAGTATCATTTCTTTTGAAATACTCATTACAATGGTCAAGTATGTGGTACAAAATATGGACACTCACAGGATCCCACATCTACTGATTAAAATACACTAATGTAAAATTTGCAAAAGCAACATTCAGATATTTCAAAAATCTTTGTGGTGGTTTTAATAAAAATGGCCCCAACAGGCCTTCTAGGAGTTGTGGCCTTGATGGTCAGTGTGGTATCACTAAGGGGTGGGCTCTGAGGTCTCAGATGCTCAAAATAAGTTCATGTCCTGAAGTTCTAGATGTAGAACTCTCGGCGCCTTCTCGGCCACCATGACTGCCTGCAATCTGCCATGTTTCCCAATATGACAATATGGACTGAAGCTCTGCACCCTTAAGACATTCCTAACTGTTTTCATTTTTAGGAGTTACCATGGCCATGGTCTCTTCACAGCAATAAAAACCCTAATGAAGTTGCTCATGCCTCTTTTAGAGCTGTCAACAAAATGGTCCGAAGTGCAGCCCTTTAAGACTGGCTTCGAATGCACCTTTATTTTCCCTGCTATGACTATGGGGATATTAATTGCTATACATGTCATTTAATAAGCAACAAGGGAAGTAAGCAAAAGTGAAATCATCAAAATGCTGGCAACATTGAAATCTGTGTAGGGGTGTTAATGGAACACTCGCGTAGAACCACTAACTAAGACCGCCCAACATTATGAAGTCAGTAAAAACACATGGCACATACCTGCTTGGCCAGTGGTGACGCTAACAGCCGCGAAGAGCCTCTGGGATCTGCTTAAGTCTGAAACTCCATTGACAGCTTCCACTTCGAAAGTGTAATTTGCGTGGGCAAGCAGGTCCACGACAGTGACATAGCTGTCCTCTAATCCTGTCTGCTGGGGCATGTATCCAATGTTACTTCCGCACGGCACACATTCACCCTGCTCCCAACTGCACCGCTTGCACAGTATCCTGTAGGTGACATCGTTTCGTCCCCCGTTGTCAGCCGGAGGACTCCATTCCAAACTTACGGTCGTTTGATTGATGTTGAAAATAAGGTTCTGGGGTGCAGAGGGAGGCCCTTGGGAAGCCAAAAATAAACAAACAAGTAGGCAAAAGAAGAAAGGTGTATTCAGACATAGTGAACACTAGCATCTCTGTAGAATATGGAAACAGAATATGGCTAACGAGATTTCTTCCACATAAGCGCTGAATGGGAGTTACTGGAGAAGTTATAAAAGTCCCCCATGACTTCGCTTGTGAAGAGGCTTTATTTATTTTCCATTTACGTTGAACAAGAACAGAATAGCAACTGTCTTTCTCATTTGCCACAGCCATCCGTAATATTTCTTCTAAGAACTTAAGAAAGTTAGCACACCCAAGAAAAAAAGCTATGTGATTGTTTAAATAGTTTTCCTTTGAGTCATTCTACGTTGAACCCACTGGGTTCCTTCCTAATATGCTCAAGAGTTACACATAGCAATGAGTGAGTTTGCTTTCTATTTGGGTGTCTCAAATGATCATTAAGTTAAAATTGCCCAAATGTAAGGCTGGGTTTTGTTTATCACCAAGATTTTAATTCAGAAAACATTTAGTCACATTCGACTTACTGGATGACCAATAATTTGCAATGATCTCTAAGAAATACCATGTGTAAAAACATTAGTGAATGCCTCTTAAAGGTGGAGAAATAAAGTTATACTAACATAACTACTCAAATGAATCTGCTCACGGAAAAATTTACAAATATTAAAAACCGAAACGTTTCAAACTTAAAGCCTGCCGGGGTGATGCCCCCTGGAATGCTACAAGAAGGGAAAAGGAGATGAGCCGTTCTTTCTTTGGCGTGAACTTACTCGTGCATGCAACGTACGGCGGGTCAGAAGGGGCTCTGTAGTAACCGTCTTCGCAGTCACATCGCGATGAACCTTCGCGGTCAGAGAAACTGTGGGTGGGGCACCGAGAACACTGAAGATCCTGAGAGGACGATTTGTAGAACCTGCGGCCACAGGCTAGAGAGGAAAGAGGGGATGCTGAGTAAGGAGACCTGGACCGGTACTGCTACGTCTGGGGATATTCATGGGGGGAAATGAGGGGTTGTATTTCTTTTGCAAAAAAATCAACTTGCCATGACCCTAAGGTATGCTTTAATAGATTCCCACAGGGGTAAACCATGATCCGTTCTAAACCAGAATAATACAAGCACACAATAGAAACAGCTTGCCCTTGCGGCTGGGCTCAGTACAAGGCTGAATAGAACTGAAGAGTCGGGTGACGGACTCCAGTAAAAACAGAGCATCTTTACATCGACGTTGGAACTGCGCATCCTCAGTAATGATACACAAGCTTTCATCTGGATACGGCTGAAATGCTTTGCTGCACATTTCCAGGGTCTCCAAGCTTCGAGTAGCACACTTGACAGTGAGTCATACAGCAGGCTTCTCCCCCCGATAGAACCACTTTTGTTAAAAGAAATACTTAAATGCAAAGTGTAGGAGATGACGGATCATTAATGAGAAAGACCGATGTGACCTGGGGTGGATGATGTTCCTGTTCTGGGAGGAGGCAAGGTTAATGGTCAGGAAGCCAGCAGTTGCTCTGGGCAGCCAGCAGTGAGCCCTAGATGTTTATATGTTTAGGTGACTTCCCAAGGGGGTTATGTAACGCACTCAGATACCACTAAATATATTAAACGTCATTCTTTACATATTAAAAATTCTTCATATTTATTAAAATAAAATTTTAAGTTTTACTGAAAAACAAACCGAGCTATATCTTAAAGAAGAGTTAATAAATACCATATGCAAACCTAACTTAAAAATTTTAATCTTTTATTGTGGTACTTTAAAAACGGGGTCTCTCTGTGTGTAGTCCTGAGTATCCTTGAACTCACAATGTAGACCAGGGTGGTCCTGAATTCACAGACATTGGTGCACCCCTGACTTCCGAGTGCTAGGACAAAAGGCATGTGCCACCATGCCCAGCTCTAAAATCTTAATCTCTTAACTGAAGGTTTAGTTTATTCTCCTGTGTGCCATTCAGAAAAAGAAAATTCAAATTTAACTCCCTGGATAGTGGAAAGTGAGAACTATCCTACTTGGATGCCAATGAGTTTGAGTCCTTGGTTGCTTTTGTTTACATGTTCAATATTTTGTACACAGTGTAACAATTTATAGATGCATTAGGACAGATAGATAGTCCAGGGCATGGCAGTCTCTTTTTAATGGAAGATTCACTACTGCCCCCAGAAGCTGGTCCTCCCAACTGTGTTCTGCAGTCCACACATGGAAAATGGGAACAATCATATCAGACGAAGATACACAATGCAGCCTTAGGTATGCTCAGTAGCGATTAAGACACAAGATATACAGAGAAAACAGGCAGCTCCAAAATGAAGTCACAGCAAAATTAATGACACACAGATTCGATCTTGTCCTATTAAAGGTGTTCCCTAGTAAGAGGGTCTAGTTTAAACTTCTCAGCCTCTCCCTCACACAACACTGTTACTTTATTAATATCCACTGTATCTTGTCTTGTGTCCCATCTGCACACAAGGGTAAAAGATACCATGGGAGAACACAGAGGAGGCTTTGTTTCTTGAAACAGCAAGGCTTAAAAATGTCAGAGGCTATCTCTTCATGTCACTGATATCATTTATGTTTAACAGACTATAGTGGCTTGCAAAAGCATGACTCGACCCACAGTGGCACTGTGACTTGATATTTAGGTAACAAGCTAAGGCTAACTAGTGGAATCCCTACGAATTTTTCTCCCATTCTGCTAACCCCATCAGACTCCACATTAGAAGGCAGATTTCGTAATGAACACTCAGGATGTTGGGGAGTGCATCCACGATATGTAATGCTGAGAAATTTAAAAGCCTTGCAGCTCATCTTTCAAATTGCATTAAATTGTATTTCCCTTTTAGCAGATGGGAAAACAGATTTGAAGCAAAAGTAACCTGAATTCTTCAAATAATTCCACTTGCCTAAGTTAAAACTGGATTTAGAAGACAGGTCTGCACACATAAAACCGTATGCTGTTCACTACAGGAGCTCTCAAGAATTTTAGTTACTCTAAGTAATTTTGTAATTTTCAATAGATATTTATTATCTTGTTTATGCACTGCTACTATGTTACTACTATTATTTTGGTTTAGAAGTCTATGTAACAAAATATCCTAATACATTTTAATGAAAGATATTAAATAGACCATCTCAATTTCACTATGAATTCTGCTGCTGCACAATCATGAAATGCTTTCATGGCTATAATTAAATAAGGGTAATACGAGAAAAAATGTTTGTAATTTTTTTCCTTTGAAGTAATATTTGGTTGTACCGGGTGTAACATTGAAAATTATAAGTTGTAACAAGTAAGTTTTTTTTAACCTCCAAGGAAACTATCAATTTAGAGTTATTAAGAGTAAGTACCAATTCTTTAGAAGAAGGCTATTAACATAAAAACAAGAGCACCACGTAAAAACAGAACCTTTATATCTGGAGATAACAGTGAGCAAGTGGGTGGTAAAATCCTTGGGAAGGAAGTAGCAGATGTTCTTAAAATTAGAAACTGAGATAAGACATCTATGTTAAAATAGCTAGAGTCAGATACTCAATGAGAAAAACTTATAAAGTGGCCTAATCTAGAATGAACATGAAACAGAATTCAGTCTCCCAACTACTACAAAATGGCTGCACAAGAACGCTGGCAACTTTTCCTTCTGAAAGTGCAGGTGGTTTTCTAAAACGCACTAGGAGAAGCTTCATTGGTAAACACATGCAAATGCACAAAGGTACATCATCTGTACACAGAAGTATGGATTGTATAAGAAAAACTTTATAGGAACCGTGAAATAACCACTTAAATTTGTCTTCTTTTGTTTTATATCTAAATTTTCTCCATGAAACATAAATTCAAAGCAACCTTTAGTGGTGTTCAGTCCTATGGAAAAATAGTTCCAATAAGAAACAAACCAACCTAATGTCCTTCCTGTTGAAGACTTCACATTTTGTAACTGAACATAGGTTTAAATGTAGCGTACTGTTGCACTCATAGAGAATGGGGTTATGTGTAAAAATTGCTCCAAATATTTAATTGACTATATAAAAAAATCTCACCTATAAGTTTTAACAATAGTTTTCTGTGTTATGGCAAAGCCCTGAATTTGATTCTTTTGACTGACCTTTCCAACCTTGAGAAGTTAATGAAAAAATAACTTTGCTGTCCTAACTCATTTTTTTCTTTCTTGAGTTTTGTTTATTTTGTCTGTTCCTTAAACAGAAAACCACATGAAGAAAGAAACCATGAAAGTTCCATATACTAGACTACAAGAATTTTCTCTGTTATATCTACAAAATTTTATGATAGCATACAAGAACATTTCTTTTTGTTTGCTGCCATGAAATAACTAGACGTTAACATTCAATTATTCTTAATGACAACATACCCTTCGATATAGTAAACTTATTCAAATAATATTTACAACTCAAATTCCTTAAGCAAGCACAAAAAGGCAGTCAGGTTTACCAGTTATAAAATAATCACACAAGGAAAGTATTAATGGACCTAACTTCCAACTGCAAAAAGTAGTTAAGAGAGTTGATTCTAAAGCTCTGTATTTGGTTCTTCTTCGGCAGTTCCTACTAATCACATTACCACCGTTGCCTTCCCTGGATTCCAGGTGTTAGAGCAATGAGGACCTGGCCTCCAAGTTGATTTCTGTCTAACGTAGTCAGCAGAACAATCGGAGCTCTGTGTGAAGGAATGCATGCTCTAAATGAACATTCCTTAAGTCCACACAATAACACTCAGCATCCTTCACCCTGCTCCAGGCTAAGCAATAAGCTAAAATGGCTCTTCTCCCTTTTACACCAGTGTTTAAATATCAAGACAGGGTTAGGTTCTTTTAGTTTATAACCCATAGAGGTAAATCTGGGGAATTTCCTATCTAATTATGTAGTTCATAAACAAGACTGGAGATCAGGGTAAAGTGGAAGGAGGAAATTCCATGCCGTTCCACTGCAAAGAAATTCCAGAAGATGATCGGAGAAAGAAAATCTACCTGCCCCAGAGTTGAGCATCCTTATTGATTATCCAAGCTTAGTTATCAGCCTTGAACATAGCACCAACAGAACTAGATTCAGCAGGTTATCTCCCCACCCCTGCCCCCTTCTCTCTCTCTCTCTCTCTGTCTCTCTCTCTCTCTCTGTCTGTCTCTCTGTCTCTGTCTCTGTTTCTCTCTCTCTCTCTCTCCCTCCTCCCTCCCACATCTCTCTCTCTTTCTCTTTATCTCCCTGGTGTGTGTGTGTGTGTGTGTGTGTGTGTTTGTGTGTTTGTGTGTGTGTGTGTGTGTGTGTGTGTGTGTGTAAGTAAGTAAGTAAGTAATAAAAATATGAGTACAGAAAGTTATAAATTTGAGGGATTGATGGGTTAACCTGAGGCAGGGTACCTGGGAAGAAGAAAGAAAGTAATGCAATTCTATTTCATTTAAAATACATTGAAATAAATAAATGAACAAACAAATACATAAAGATCCACTTAATACAATCCATCTAAGTTTGGGATCCTCTATAGTTAGGAAAGCCTTCCTGCCTGGGACTGGGTACATCCAGCTACATCAGCCATACTTGGCATTATCCTTGACCTTTTGACTAGAAATCCGTATCTAGTTTGGATATTCATGCTGACTGTACATTGGAGAGTTTTGAAAAGACAAATGCCTTTACTAAGTACCAGTTCTTAAATCCGGATTGGGACCTAGATATTTCTGTTTTTAAAATTATTACTGGATATTCACTACACGAAATGACGGGTTTGAGGGTTTGTTGACCAAGCATGTAGGCTTGAGAAGCCTGGCATAGTGGCGTTCATTTGTGATGCCAGGGCTAGCAGGTGAAGTAAGTAGGATCATAGGAAGTTTGCTGGCCTGACAGCCCAGCCAAACTCTGAAGCTCTGTGTTTAGGAGGAAACACTATCTCAAACTAAAGAAGTGGAGAGCCATCCTGGATGGTGAGCCATTGACTTCAGGTTTCTACACATATAATGCAAATACATGTATATACCACAAGGAAAACTGAAAATCATAATGGATTTTATTTGTGGCAGTTTCACGTATGTCACAATTTGCTCATATTGTACATTTTTGTGTTCTAAAGTAACTCATATATTCATGACCAGAATTCTGAAGGTCCTATGTTGCTTTTAAAATTATAGATCTTCATGTAAGATGCACAAGAAAAAAAATACTCTTACTTCCAATTATCAGATTATGATTTAAAAGAAGCTACCCAAACCATGAGACTTAAAAAAAATTCTTACAAAATTAAAATACACCTACAGTCCAGTTGAGACCAGATATAAATACATATTATGAAATTTAAACACACAGAAGGAAATCACAAAAAATAAATATTTCCTTACAGAAGATATAGGAAGGCTCATGGGTACACAGAAGAATGTATAAAAGGATTAGTCACTATAGAAGACTATTAAACCATATGAAACACATCTACATTGAAGAACAAGGCTACCGTTGAAAAGGCTATTTTAAAAGAGCTGGAAAAGGCATGGGGGTGGGAAAATTACATGAGGGGGGGACCTGGTGGAGCTGACGGGGGCCTGAGGTAGATGTGATTGGGGGATAACATTTCCACGGGATAAACGGAAAAGTAAAACTGAATGTTTCAAAGGCACCAGGAGGAAAGTGGCAACAAAACAGAGGAAATGAAAACTAGAGAGAATGACTCGACTGTGACCGTGAGTGTGTGACAGCTCCTCCACCAGGGAACGCGCTGTTACCATGAAATGTAATGGGACTTTATATGTTTATTTAAAAAAAAAAAAAAAAAAAAAAAAAACTAAATACTGACACAGAGGAAAGTACAAATAACATGAGTCATGCAAAAACAAAGCTACTGACTATTACATATGTGAATCCGTTTATGTGAAATATCCAAAGCAGGCAAGTGTCTAATCACAGATGTTGATTTATGGCCACTGGGAAGAGCAACAAGCAGAAGCGGGTGCTGGTAGTGGGAGGTGCTTCATGGCAGTGGTGAGGCCAATGGCCTAAGAGCAATGTGCTGTGGTTATGACTATCTGGAAGACTTCAGTTCTGACCTGCAACAGTTACTCTACATGGTCTATGAACTGTTTTGCATTATAGCTTTGATTATAAAGTCCAATACTAATATTACTTCATATCTAAATGTTTCAGCAGGCAAACTTAGGAAAAGTACAAAGATTTAACTGCTCATATGAATTCTTTTTCAACAAATATGCTCTATATGCAAACCTTTATAAATAATTCATATTAAGAAATCACTAGCAAATCACTAAAACTTCATATTCCCTTTCCCCATGTGTTCATTCAGCATGCAGTTTACAGCTGCGTAGCTTAGGACTTAATGTGGGGAGAAACTGGTGATGTAAAAGAAATTATCAACAGTCCAGATTCCTAGTCATGATCTCATAATATTAGGTTTTGCTCATTTGTTTTGCTATGGTGTCTCATAATAAGCCAAACTCATCTCAAACACACTGAGTAGGTGAGGTTGGAGCTTCTGCTGGGCTCAGTCACCAACCGCAATGTCTGACTGCAGGAGAGACCTTGGCTCCATCAGATACAGCTGGTTCTGAGTGAGTAACTGACCACATCATGCACAGTCTCTTGTTACTTTGTGAGGCAAAGGTTGTTCGCTGTTCCTGCATGATCCACACTCCAGCTCTCTGTGTTGTAATTGAATAAAATGGAATACTTCTTCCTCAGGTCCGACTCCATTTCTAGACCTGTGATTTTAAGCACAACTGAACTTTTTCTAAAGGAATTGTGTGTGTGTCTGTGTGCTAAATATGACGGTTTGCAGATGTTTCCGGCCACAGTAACACAGCTGCAAAGCGTTTATTAATTATGAACTAAAGGATTGTTCTGTAATTGAAACTTTCTGGCCTTTAATATTATTTCGGAATCTCTGTACATACATGGCCGGCCCTCTAATGAATACCATCATTTTATTTATTGCAGATGGATATTTGTGCTTAATTCACGACAGGGAGTTTGTTTCCATAGGAGCTTTCAAATATTTGTGTCACGTTAATATCTTTGCTTCCATAAGGCTGAGGGGAAGCAGAGCTTGCAGAAACACTTCTCCCCTCGCTCAGTGTGCTGACCTCATCTGGAAGAGACGGATCCAGAATCTGTATTTTAATCCTATTGACAGGCCCGCAGTGGGAATAATTACAAAAGTCAGCCTGGAATCCAGACCTCCTGTCAGTGATAGGCTATGGTTTTTTACATTGAGCATGAACAGCGGGCAGGGAAGATCAGACCAACATGATGTAATGAGTACATTACGGTCTGGGAAGCACCATCCACATTTCCCCTATAACTACTTGCAAGGATGTCGAAAAGAGACCATGAACGAGGAGAGCAGGTACTTAAGTGTCTGGAAACAATTTCAGAGTTTTAAGACTGAAAAGAATTATTCATTGCAGGGATTTTAGTAAGTGCATGAATGTCTGTTATTTATTTTGGCTATTTAATTGAGTATTTAATGTATGTATGTTAGAAGGTGGAATTGAAAACAATAAAGCCTTGGGAGCTTTCCTTTTAAAATATATAGTGTGAAATGAAACAGATCTGCAGGTAAAGTATTTTCAACGGAATTATCAATTTGGATGTGATACCTTTGCTCAGTTGCAATGGTTAAGCATTCTTTTACCAGAATACCGGTGTGATTAGAGTGTCATTATCAAAATGGTAGAAAGATAGAATTAAAAAGTATGGTTGAAATGTTCTAGTTGCTTTTGTCTTCTTTATTTTCCTTTCTAAATGCTGGACCATGACAGAGAAGTAATGCGATGCAGAGAAAGAGAATTCGATTTTAAACACCTGTGTTCAAATCTTACTTGACCATGACAGAATTCACTTGAGGGGAAGCCATTTACCAGTGGCTTTCAATTTCCTTTGTTGCTTTGTGTTTAACTCCAAAATATTAAGAACAAAATACTTGTGGGCTTTGTTGACCTATTTAATTCACTTTTATGATGTCACATACCTCTTTGGAAGGGTTTAAGGATAGCACATCACTAGTTTGTCTAACTGCGAAGTGACCAAAAAACCTGATGAATTGAAATGGGTTCTTTCGAGCCATAAATATTTCTATTTCCTCCTCCCTGCACATCACAGAAGTTTGGATGCAAATGCAGGGCATCTGCTCAGTCTTCCAGCGAGAACGTGGAAGAGAAAGGCTGTCTGGGATGTGCACATTAATTTCCCTTACAGTCCCTGGCTGCCTATCATGTCTTCTAGTCTATCACATCTAGCTCTCTGGAGCCACTATTTAGAATTCTTGTACATAAAAATGCAGAAAGACCTCATTAAAATCACAACAACAACAACAACAACAACAAAACTCTGCTCCATGAAGAAGAAATATTGAAAGTAACATAGCCTAACCTTTGAGTCCCACTCAATTCTATCCATATGTCTCAGACTAAAACAGCAATTCCATCTCTCCCTTCCCGCTCCCTCCCACCCTCCCTCCCTCTATCCCTCTGTCCCTCTCACACTCTGTGTGTCTGTGTGTGTATTTGTGTATGTGCACATACACGCATTTATGTGTTTAAAATTAGTTACTAGCAAGGTTTGGTAACTACACTAAAAAGTAATCCAAAATTTAGGAATATTACCTGTATGTACTCAGAGTCTATAGTAAACTGTATTATTATAATGGTTTTCTTGTGGGCTAAGCCCTTAAATTGGGGCAGCTAGTTTAGCACACTCAAATGTATTAATCTGTAGTAAATAGGTAGTATGTCTTATTTAAGATACAACTTTACCGTTATTCACTAAATGACTTTTTTCTACGTGTAGGTGAACAATAGGCTGGAACAAAGAGGTTGCATACAGCCAGAAAAATTCTATTCATGGGCACAATTTACTGTACTATAGCATTCATGACACAGCCAACCAAACTTACTTTCAAATATTCTTCTTACATTCATTACAATATCTACCATATAACTTACAAATTCTCTTATATTATTCATTCCTTTTATTACAATATACCAAGAAAGGTCAGGCAACATAGACTATACACAAAAATATCTAACTTTTCTGAATGAAAATTCCTCTTTTTAAAGAGCAGTGCACATTATGTACTAAGTTTTATAGAAATATTTCTCAAAGGATTATATTTGTATTTTAGGACCGGCAAACGGCCTCAGCAGGTAAAGGCACATGCTGCTGAGTTTTAAATGATGAGTTTGAGCTCTCAGAGCCCAAGTTGACCCCTGATACCTACACATGTGCCACAACACACACACACATACAACACACACACACACACACACAGGCAGAGAGAGAGAGAGAGAGAGAGAGAGAGAGAGAGAGAGAGAGAGAGAGAGAGAGAGAATAAATAATAAAAACCAGTCTAAAGGGCTAACATTATAATTTTTACATTAGCTGTTATTTTCATGGCTAAAAGGAAGTGTGGTTGTCAGTTTGGCCTAGGTGTTTGTCACAGGGTTGAGCACATGCCAGACACATATTAGGCTCTAGGGTGAGCATTCAAGGTGCCTTGTCCCCACAATACAAGTATGGTTTCTGTTGCATTTACTATATATGAGCTTAAATACTTTCTTTTGTTTGTAGAGCCCATTTCTCTAGTCTACAGTATAAAAAGGAAGCTCACACAAGATTGCTGTGGCTTAGCAGAGATGGTGACATGAAAGATAAGCCACAGTACTTGGCATGGCACTGTGGAACAAACACAAAATGAATGGGTAACAATTGTGACTTTGTAATGGCGGTTTCTGCAAAAGTGTTTGATCCCATCCAAGTGTCTGTATTTGATGAGTGTCATGTATGTCTGCTAATGGGTGTGCACATATTAAGGAAAGAAATCAAAGTGGTTAGCCAAATACAGCCAACTGATTTGTTCCCTAACTGAATAATTCCCATGGGCCAATGGTGTATCCACTACTATGCCGGGCAATGGAGATGAAGGCTGTCTCTGAAGAGTAGCTATGATATCCTCTAAAACTAACCAGTCACCACACAGACCACCTGCTCTATAAGGTGTGGACAATTAAATAATATTATGGGCACAGAAATCTTAGTAATTTTAGAAGTGGCTTCTATAAATTATATATTCTGTTCCTTGATACCTGTGTTCTATAGCTGCCTAATTATCTCTGACTTCAGTTGTGAACAGAGACAACAAAGTCTCCTTTGCTGCCAGAGACCTAGCATTTCATCGGTGTGAAGTGAGAATATTATGCCGTGCACATAGTCGAGCTGAAAGCACATGTAAAGACTACTATTGGTCACTTACATTTGAACTGGAGTGCTATTTCTGGCAGCTACTGGCTTTGTTTTCAAGGAGGTTTTTGGTGGTTCTGAGAGTCACACAATAATCTATAGGGGCTGATTACCTCAAGTTTATACATATTTCAACTCTACAAGAAATGCACACAAACACAAACATCTGTAATTTGCTTTAAGAAAAAAATATTTTAGCTCCATAGAAAAATTGCCAGAATTAACAGCTTGTTTTTTCATGATGCATTTAGATTATACATGTTTACAGAAAGCACTGGCAGAATACACAGTTAAGAGAAAAGTGACCTCTTCTCAATTTCTCAATGAACACCCTTGAACGGAAAGAAGTCCAGTGTGGGATTTTCATAATCAGTTTGCTAGAATCATTTCAACGATGAACACAACAGAACACACTTGAAAGCAATCTTTGCAGCTAATTTTTAGAGTCTATGTTTGCCTAATTTGCTTGGTTATAAAACGTGGACCAATGCTAAGCCTTGTGAAGCGAACCACCCTGAAGCAGTTTAAGGCCGTTTGAACATGTGGAGAGATAAATAATCATTTCTGTTTTGTCAGGGGAAAATTTTCTGGAGATCATAAAGAAATACATTTACCCTGAAGCAGGACATTTTAGAAAGATGCATCAGGATCGTGGCGAGGTTCCCTCATCCTTAGTTCCAGGAAATAAAAGCAGAATAAATCTTTACAAAAAGTGATATTTCTTGGCTCGATATTTCTTTCTTCAAAAAAAAAAAAGGCAGCTACAAACTTTGAAAAGAGAAATGGAAGGAGGGAAGGACAGAAGGAAGGACAGAAGGAAGGAGATAGGCACAAACTCATACCAACGGAGATTTGTGAGATCAATAAAACGAGAGACAGTCAGTGTTCTCTGCCTGCATCTCACAGTTGTGACACTGTAATAGCAAACTCGGTAATCAATATATGGTTTTATCTTCACACCTAGCAAACACCTGACCCCTTTGTTTTCAGTTCCCATGTTCTCTGTACCCACCGTTATTCGCAAGCGCAAAGTACAGGTACATGAAGGTGATCGTTCCCATTTGCTTTTTAAAAGTACATATGTTGGATACATAAAGAAGTACTCCTGACTGCTGCATTCTTTGTTAAAGTAATAACAACCATGTTTAAAATAGGTTTAAACGCAACATGTCATGGTTTTTCCTCAGGCTTTCTTTTGTCCTCAGGCTTTCTGAGACCTCACTGTATAACTTAACCGACATCCCGGGATTCACTGTGCCTAAACGAGTTCTTCAGGTGTGTGTCATCGCCTCCCCTGTGAGTGCTCATAGTGGGACTATGCCCTATGTACCCCTGCATCCTTGGAGCACACACTGGACAACCTACACTCAGTAAGTAATGAATCAGTGCTCTTCCCACCAGTATAAATACCAAGAACCTTCAAAGTCTATTACACCGACTCCTTTTAACCAAATGGTTCATAAAAGTCCGCTCAATGGGACTGGCAGGTGACATTCAGATTGGTGGTCAGGAAGACATCAACTACATTCCTCTGGCAGGGAGTCAGCCACTGGTTCTGCTTCTAATGGAAGTCCCTGATACACTGTCCTGACCAACACCAGCACAGCAGCAGCTGGGCATGTGTTTGACGTGATTACTAGCTAACATGACTCCATAAACACGTTTAATACAACAGTATAAATAAGTGTGAGAATGACAAGGAAAACATTTTATGGATGTAATTGGAGCATCTTTAAATAAGGGAGAGCGGAATCAAGAAAGGGGAACAATTCAGTTGTAAACCATAAGTGAGAAAAAAATGTTACTGGCTCAGGGTTCTATTTAAAAACCAAATAGTAAAAGAGTAATGCCTTTCCTGGGCTCTGGGTTTCTTAAAAAGACGATGTTCCCACAAATATAACACATCCAAATGTGAGGGGAAAATCATCTCATTTTTAGATTACCTAGCATTGACACACAGTAAGTACATAAAAATTTCATTTTTTGTATGGAAACTTGGAACAAGACAGGCCACTATTAAAATAAATTTGTATAATTAAGGCTTTTATTAGAATCTACAAAATATCACTGAAGCCCTTTGTTATGGAAACCCTTTTGATTTATTTCTTACTGACTCTCTTTAAAACAATTATTGTAGAGTGAACAAAGGCTAATTTAAATACAATGGGACATTCCATCTTTTGTTACCACTGACTATAGGCACACACACACACACACACACACACACACACACACACACACACATCAATTTGCCCATTTATATATTTGTATTTTTACCATTATGTATCTGGAGTAAAGCAATTAATTTGATCTTTGGCCTATAATACACATATGACAAAACGTGTGTGGGCTAAACCTATTTACATGTCTATAGGCTAATTCGTCTTTTGCAGGCTTACACTTGAACCAGGATGGCATAGAGCTATAAAATACTCCAACCTCACCAAAGGGAACGGCTAGCTCTGCAAGGCACTGTGCTCAACGCGGACACAGAGGTGGAAAGAACCTGAAGAACTGACAGGTTGTCTCCTGGGAAAGGACAATAGTGTACACTGTATGCATCTGAATGAGAAACGTATCAATCATGATTATAATTAAAAGGAAAAATGGATAGAAGAACTCATTTAATCTCAGTGCTAATGGCGCTATAAAACAGTGTTATGGATAAAGAGCTTAATACTTTACTATGAAAACAATCTAAAGAGGACCCCAAATATGGAAATGACCACCGGTACTAACCAGAAGAGAGAAGACAGTTAAAAGCAGTTAAGTCAGTCAAGTCCTGAAGAGGTGAAGATAAAACGTCCATGATAGAATATAAGTACAAATTTCTCTCAGGCAGAGGCTGTGGAATGGTGGTATGGGTCTAGTAAACATTTTCAAATAGATTTTGTTCAACGCAAGCTGAATTATGCTTTTGAGTCAATGTTCATCCAAAAATCAAAACCAGAAATGAATAACTATACCTAAACAAACAGCATCTATACAGGCCAAGGGGTAAATGATAAGGTACCTCGTAATTTTAGGGGGAAAAAAAAGAATTGAGTGTGATGCAATTCTGAAATAGGCACTTTGTGACTGAGTGTACATTACGGGGAAATGAGGGTTTAATAGTAGCCACTTCCCATGGCTGCTTTGATCTCACTGTAGTGAACATATCACCAGTGGCTAAGACAAAGGGAAAACCAGATGTTAAGAGGAGGGAAAACATCACAAACTTATGAGAATACAGACATTCCCTCTACCGTTTCTGACAGGATTATTTTGCAGTTTAAATTAGGAGATTTTAAATAAAGTTCTTAAGAAATAGGGTAGAGGGTGAATCCTTTCAAGCTATGGACGTTAAAGGACTATGTCTAGACATGATGTCAATAAAGGTTGCTAAGTTCTTTGATTTCCAGACTTAAATTCCTCTTTTTATATAAACAGTGTTGAGTGTTTAAAATATTTCACAAAGCTCTAGTTCAGAAAATAATGTCGTACAAATAAGACATATTGTTTTTGTTATCAGCATGAAACACTGGCCTTATAAGATGCCCGTCTAAGTTACTAAGTCACTCAGCCGTCATGGAGTGTTTCCCAACTTTCAAAGTTTTCTGTTCGCCCATGAATGTTTCCATGCAGTTCACTGCATGGCCCTGTGCTTTAAGCTCTAATAAGTAAATTGTCATATGTTTGGTTAGTTGAACATTCCTCTTTCCACGAAGAAAGTTTAATATTTACATATGTTTATATACTGACTGCATCCTTATCTCTACAATGCAAATTTATTAACATCTATTAAACATAGAACCCACATAAATACTGGTATAAGCCCAAGACCTCTGCAAATTTCTCAAGACTGGTCTCTTATGAATTATCACACACATCTTACTCAGCTAATACATGTATTAAAAAGACAGCCAAAACAGCTGAAGAGGCCACATATAATATTTTCTACTAAAACAGCTGTTATAGATAAAAATAATATATAAGTATACAGAAGAATAGATAGTTCTTGACATATATTATATGTAGTATATATTATACTTAATTTTATTATTATACTAAAAATTACATTTTACTTTGATACCAAAAGGCAAAAACTAAAGTTAACAGAGACCTTTATGAGTAATCATTATCAACTCTTTCTTTATATCAAAAGGTTTGATGCATGAAATCTATTTAAAGAGTCGGCCAGCCAGGCTCAGTGGCACACATTGTTCAACCTCAGCACTCAGGAGAAAACTAAAGAGAGAAAGAGTAAGGCCATGTCTCAAAAACAGAGACAGGAAGAGAGAGAGACAGAGAGAGATAGACAGAGAGACACAGAGGCAAACCGACAGAGATAAAGAGGCAGACAGATAAAGAGACAGAGATGAGACCGAAACAGAGATAAGACAGAGACAGAGACAAAGATGAGATAAAGACAGATAAAAAGGGAGGGGAAAAGAACCAAAAAAATCAAATGGGTCAAATGAGAAAACACAGTTTTAGGGTTGTTTTATGAAGCAGAACACTTGACTTCTTCAACCCATGCTGGAAGAACGGGATGCCTTGCCTTACTGACCTACATTTAGCCATCCTTCTGCTACTTAGCATTACTCCCGAAACAGGTTGGAATAGGTTCTCATTCTTGCCACAGCCTTGCATTACCATGGTCTTGTTTGCAGGCGGCTGAACACATACAACTCTCACATGGCATTATGTGACTTAATATGATGTTTTAATGATAATGTACAGTTTGTGTTCCTGGCTTAGGATTCATCCTATTCTCCAAAGATATTTTTTGATGTATGAAATAAAAGTACACACTATATAATAATGTATAACATATACATATATTTCTATTCTTGTAAGCATTCTGCTTAATTAGGTATATAAATCATGTACCAAATTAAAGTACAACTTAAGCCTTTTTAGTAGTTTTAATATATACTAATTGAATTCTTTTAATAACAGCAAATTCATTTTTTAAAGTTTATGAAATTTCACTCACTATCTCTTCTGTTTTCATGAGATTTTATTTGTCATGACCAAAATTACTTGGCCTAATACACTGTGATATTGTCAGTGGAACAATTCTATCAATTATTCCACAGTGGATAAAAGAAGCTAAACACACGTTTAAATTAATATAACTTGCCACACATTGCTAAAAACAATTAGCATAACAAAGTGTGAACAATTTTAGAGATTTAAAACTCTTGAAATACTCCAGTATCATATAGAAAACCAGTAGAAAGAAAACAATCAATGACTTTTTGTGAGAACACAACTTGTACTTCAATCAGCTCAGTTTCTTAGTTGCTCTTAAGAATGATGGGTAATAGCAACAGAGGAACAACACATGCAGAAACCCACAACAGAGACAGGGGGACCCCCCAGAATGGGGGGGAGAAGAATTGTAGGATGAAAGGGGTTTAGGGACATCAGGAATACATGACCTACAAAATCAACTAAGCAGGGCTCGTAGAGAGTCACTGAATCGCCAAAACCAGACCCTGCATGTGCCTGACCTAGCTCGTCTGTATATGTTATGGTGGTGTAGTTTGGTGTTCTTGTGGCACCTCTAAAAGTGGGAGTTAGGGTGTCTCTGATTTGTTAGACTGTCCTTGGGACCCTTTTCTTCCTACTGTGTTGGCTTCTTGTCATGTGTGGATTTGTGCCCAGTCTTATTGTGCTTTGGTTGATATCCAATATCCCGAGGAGGCTTGTGGACTTGCACTCTCCCCCCTCCCTCCCTTCCTCCCTCTCTCCCTCCTTCCTCCCTCTCTGTCTGCCTGTCTCTGTGTCTCTGTCTCTCCCCCTTGAGTTTGACTGTTTTGCTTTGTCTTTTAATAGAAACAGGAAAAGGTTCACTTGGGTGAGAAGGGAGTTGGGGGAGGGACTGGCAAGAGAGGAGGGAGTGGAAACTGGTCCCTTTGTTTAATGTATGAGAGAAGAATAAAAGCTTGCTTTTTAAAATTGATGATAGATGGAAAATTTGGATCATTCTATTTTCCATACAGTGTTGGAAAATATGTTTTTTTTTCTCTAAATACTAATGAAAAGAAAAGCTTGCATTATTTTCTTTCCAGGATACAAAAGGCAAATAAGAAGATAACTATTCTAGGGTTTTAGGCATCATTGTCTGTCTTTGCCAGCATGCTCACAGATGTCTTCATCGAAACAATTTATTATAAATGGTGTGGTGGAGAACAGACAAAAATAGGAGGAAGGCATTATCTTGCTATAAATAGTAAAATAAAGATAAAATTTTGAGAGAGGGCCACATACCAGAGAATAAGGACACAGTCACCAGAAGGAACCAGGTAACACAGCCTCAAGGTACAATGGCAGCAGTTTTGCATTTCAGGAGACTCAGGAGCACCTTAACGCTCTGCTCTGATCCCGCCTGCATCAGATATGCAGGCATATTTCTGTACCTCTTCACTGCACGCTTGAAGTAGACTCTACTGGTTTTCAATGTATGGGTCCTGACCAATTTACATTACGATTCATAACAGCAGCAAAATTACAGTAACGAAGCAGCAATGAAATAATTTTATGGCTGGGGGTCAGCACACCATGAGAAACCGTATTAAAGTTCACGTGATTAGGAAAGTTGAGACCCCTGATCTAAAATCATCGACAACCTCCTTACCTTGCTTATCTTAAGTTTGCCTCATCTCCTCAATTTCAAAGATGCGCTTGTATTTTACCTAAGACAAGCCAGCCACCATCCTTAACAATCCTACATTCCTGACAATACTTGAGAGTAATTATCCTTTGCAGTCTAATTACCATGAAGGAAGAGAGCCCGGGAACTCTTCCGCTGACATAGTTTCTTTGCAGGGTAATTCCAAAAGTGCCTTGAAACGTCTATAACTGCACTGGTTTTGGCAATGGGGCATGAAAGATATTCTTCCTTATACTAGGGAAATAAAAACTTAGTGCAGCAAGAGTATCTTTCATACATTGTTTCCCAATATACCACTGTTTAGCGATCCATCTTCACCGTCTCCGGGCATCAGTTTCATGTCAGCCAGGAAGCTACCTGCATGGACGTGAAACCCAGTGCTCACGGACCAAGCAACCAAGGGCCAGGACTGAATTTTCAAAAATATTAAATCAACGAAAACAGCAGAATATTCTTAGGAAAGGTAAGCTTATCTTCTCGGTACCCAGATTATCTGCTTAAAAATAAATCCTGCTGGAAATGCTGCTCGATGACAGAGAAACCCCCAGTGTTTTTCTTATTTTAATTGATTTTTAAAAGTGATTATTTTATTTATTTACATCCAAAATGGTGCCTCTGCTAGGTCCCTGCTCCCAAATTTCTTCAGCCCATCTTCCGTCTCCTCCACCTCTGAGACAGTGCTACAGCCCACCCCAGCCCTGGCATCCAGCAGCTGACTGAGACCGAGGTCGGGGACCTCTTTGGCAGAGTAGGGAAAGGACTGAAGGAGCTGAAGGGGAAAGCAACCCCATAGGAAGAACAACAGTGTAAATTAACCAGACTCAAGGAGCTCCTAGAAACTGAGCCACCAACTGGCTTCATACATTGGTGCTTTCCCCCATCTTGTGGTTGAGAGAGGGAGACAGGAAACTCAAAGCTTGTCAACTGATAATCAGGCCACGCCCGCTCTCTGAGCCCCAAGGCCCACAGTCCAGCTGCCTCTGCCTCCCAAGCCCTGGAATTACAAGTATAGGCTAACACATCTGCCTTTCGTCTGTGTGCTTTCTTATGGCTGAATTCACGTTCTTATATCTGTTAGGCAAGCACTGTTACAATGGAGCCATTTTTCAGCCCATGGCCATTTATGCTACCACCTTACATTATAACTCTATCTTCTGTTTCAAATTCTGAAAGAAATAAGAAGGAAAAAAGCCTTAGAACTCAACATTTCTTCAATAACAGACGATGCATTCTCTACTCCATTTTCAATACTGACTTAAATGATTTCTTTCCATTATTCTTTTAAAATCCTCAAGATGTCCCTTCATGAAGTGCAACTACCATGCGAGTATTTTCCTAATTATTTTGGTAATTTGCTAATCGTTTACATTATTATAAAGCTTCTCCAGTAGTAAGACAGCCAGAGTCACTACTGGGAAGAGTCCTCTTTCTGCACACACTCAGCTGTCAAACACACAGTTCTAACACTGCTTTATGTGTTACAAAGGGTGATTGCTGCAGGAACACCATAGTGGGCTTTGCTCTGGTGGAAGCTAAACCAGAAAATAAGTAAATGATAGTCAAGAAAAGAATTAAAAACAACAGGCAAACAAACCAAACACAGTGTAAAGACCAGCCTACCAAAGGCCATGGAGCAATGACCAAGGAGGTGAATAAAAGTTTAGGCAAAGCAAGAAGCCAGAAGAATAGGGGACAAGAGGAGTCCAGATTGTGTTTTATTCTAATAGAAGTAGTATGTGATTCGTGCCTTTTAATAATTGTTAGCAGAAGAAAAGAAAATAGAGAAAGGAGAAAAACATTGCAAAACTTCATGCGGGCAGAAGATGGCAAAGAACAGAAGCTACAGTGGCTAGTCTAAGAGCAGAAGCTACAGTGGCTAGTCTAACAGTGGAGGGCACTCAGTGCCCGAGAAAGAGCACTACAATTCTAAGTTCTTCTCTGTCTTCAGCATGTAAGCTTTTCAAGCGCACATCACATAACTGTGAATTCGAATAAAAATTACTTGACTTAACAGTAAACTAGATCTTACAGTGTCAGGCAACATATGATTGTGCACTGTGAGAGCCCGGACTCAGACATGAAGGAACTGCACAACTTTGGGATAAAATTCAGTTTAGAAACCAGGCATTTATTTCTATACCCATTTATTATTCTGGTAAAATCTCGTACTTCTGGATCTAGAATACTGGATTCTGCCTCCTGTTTCTGGACTGGGCCCAGAGTCCTACATTTCTTTGTTTATTATACAATCCAGTGTCTACTTTCTAAGAGGAAATTTTCTAAAACATGACATAGCACATTTGCTTACTGACAGGTAATTCCGTAGAGCAACGCAGACAAAGTATACACATATAGACTGAGCATAAAACCAAACTCAAATATTTAATCACTCTAAATAACACAAGAAAATACGGATGCATGTAGCTGAGGAGAAGACGGCTTGCCTAGCCAGGGAAAGATCCCACATTAAATCATCAGCGCCATAAAATATACAAATAATATAAGCAGAGGAACATGATATTTCGAGGTACCGCTAGATTGAAATTGCCCGGTACTGTATTCTGAATATAAACACAGAACATGTAAGCAGAGTGTATGTCGCTGCACTCTAAATGTGAGTCCATTCCAGAAGTTTAAAAGACACATGAAACACACAAGTTGTGGTTTCCTCTAGAACCTATTTTTTAAATTCAGTTCCATCTCCCAAGTAGCCTTACAATCTTTACATTATCAGCTCTAAGTTAGACCAAAATATCATCCTCACTTTCCCATCAAGGAATATGAACACTATCCTCAGTTTACAAACTTAACTCGGATGTTGTGATTAGCTTTTCTTACTGGTCACAATTCCCCCATTACATGCATGGAACTAGGCTTTTGGATGAAATAGGTAGACGAAACATTCTTATTAAAAAAAAAAAAAACCCCACTGAAGTTCACAAGAATACATTTTAAAGTAATTATCTTAAGTAATATTTTAACTATGATTATTCTGAAAAGACAAATGTTTGGAGAGAAATCAAAGGGTGTACATGGGAGATGATTATATATTTTATTTGAACTTTCAAGGGCAAAGGAATGGTAGCTATTAATAGGTTCTCTCCAGTGCCACTCTATGCTCTACAATGAGGTAAGAGCCAGAGGACAGGGCTTCAGAGCAGTTCTCCAAGTTGCTTTAGTAAGGCTCTCAGTAACCTACCTCCATTTTCTGTACACACACTCTGAATTTGGGAGCTTCTGTGAACTTTTAGTAGCCAGGTGGTCTAGTCCTGGATTGGGAATTATAATGGGCACACTCCACAGCAACATGCAACTCAGCTTACAGCTGTGCAGTTTTGCTAGTGTGAATATATCCTCATACCGACTGAAGCTGTCCTTTAGTGCTGAGACTCTGAATTCCTTGCCAAAGTTATTAATTTTTCTTCCAGTTTCCAGCAACATTTAAAAATATCAATTCCGCTTAATTGCTTCTTAACTTTAATTTAGGGAAGTTAAGAATGAAGGTCAAACAAATCCAATCCAATTAAATACCCCGTGATACCCGTGCAATACTTCCAAAGTGTTGGAAGACAAAGTCAATATTTTGATGGAGGAAGAACATCCTTGTAAGTAGACTAAGAAAAATTGAGTTGTTAAAAACAACTACCAACAACGCAAACAGAACACTGTCCTATAAGCCACCCTGCAGGACAGCAGACACTTTATGAAGTCTTTTGGTAAAGAATGAAAGGCACCAAAGGGTTGAAACTCCATAACTAGATTCTTTAAGATGCCCGGGGAAAGAAATATCCATTAGTAAGTGGTATTCTCACTGGGATTGCATTTCTTGAATATTCTGCACCAAGTAGACGTGAATATCAGTTCTTACACTTTACTCCAAGAAAGTGATAGTCTGAAATGGGAGCTGCTAAGAATATGCAGGCACTGTGAAATTCAAGGAAACGTGCATCGAGAAGCCAAGGGAACAAAACACAGATACAATTCTCTTCCTCCCTACAAAATTGGCACATTATTCCAAGTGAGGTAACAGTCGGAGCCCCAGAGCAGATTAAAAGGAATTGGAGGACAAATGTTTCATTCAGTGGGCCTTTCTATATAGCAGATAACTTTCACCCAGTAAAGGAGCGCCTTGTCTTTAAACTTCATCTGAAGGTCCATGTTACCATATAAAGCCCCTCTTTTCTTCCCAGTTACTCATGAATGTACTGGCAAGCCTTTCTGCATCACTCACAGTTACAAAATTCAACATGGCAGGTGGTCTTTAAATTTCCCCTGTAACTATTAAAGGTTCCGAAGAAGGTGACTGCATGTCCCCAAGTCTCTTGCATTTATTTTAGCTGCTGTCAGGCAATGCTTCCTAAACGTTTTTGTTGTTGTTGCTGTTGTTGTTTAGAACGTGTCTGGAAGCACAATGACATCCTGTTTGGAAACAATACGTGGCAAGGGTTTGTACGATTTTACTGCGGGTTTCTATTAATCCCGAAGGACCATAACGGCTACTCTGACATTCATTCAGGTTCTTTCTTCTACACGCCCCTGTCCTTGGTAGCCCAGGTCAAACATACAAAACTGCAATGTTAGAAATCCTGAACTTGACAAATGGGACTTAATGAGATTGCAAAGTTTCTGTAAGACTAAGGACATTGTCAAGAAAACAAAATGGCAACCAACAGAATGGGAAAAGATCTTTACCAACTCCACATCAGATAGAGGCCTAATATCCAAGGTGTACAAGGAACTCAAAAAGCTAGACACCAGAGAATCAAATAACCCTATTAAAAAATGGGGTACAGAGCTAAACAAAACGTTCTCAGCCGAGGAACACCGAATGGCCGAGAAACACCTGAGGAAGTGCTCCACATCCTTAGCCATCAGGGAAATGCAAATCAAAACAACCCTGAGATTCCACCTCACACCAGTCAGATTGGCCAAGATCCAAAACTCAGATGACAGCAGATGCTGGTGAGGATGCTGAGAAAGAGAAACACTTCTCCACTGTTGGTGGGGTTGCAAACTAATACAACCACTCTGGAAATTAGTCTGGCGATACCTCAGAAAATTGGATATAGTACTACCTGAAGACCCAGCTATTCCACTTCTGGGCATATACCCCAGAGACACTTTAATACACAACAAAGATATATGCACCACAATGTTCATAGCAGCTCTATTTATAATAGCCAGAAGCTGGAAAGAACCCAAATGTCCTTCAGAAGATGAATGGATACAAAAATTGTGGTACATTTACACAATGGAATACTACTCAGCCACCAGAAACAATGACTTAAGCAAATTCTTAAGAAAATGGCTGCATCTAGAGAATATCATCCTGAGTGAGATAACCCAGTCACAAAAGAACAGACATAATATGCAGTCACTGATATTGGGATGCTAACCCCAGAGGCTTGCACTCCCCCAGAAACAACTCACAGACTGTATGAAGTCCAAGAAATAAAGAAAACAAAACAAAAAAAAATATTTACAAAACAAGAAGACTTTGACTATTTCCATGTTGCGTTTTGTTTTGCATGTACTTTACGCTCATTGTAACTATTATGTTTTCAGTGCATACTGTCAAGCCTTTGAAAAAATCAAGTACTGACTAAAAAATATATTCACATAGTTTTATGTAAAAATTATTTTAATATCTGAAAAAAACAGTACTGACAAAAATGTATAATTTTAAGCAAAAAATGTTTAAAATCTGTACATTTATCTTTGTTTTATAAAATAAAGTCGTTTAAAAAAATCCTGAACTTGAAAGAAAATATACGAAATTATTTACTGTAGATTATTACGCATTCCAGGAATCCCTAAATTTGAGAAGAAAGGGTGGGCAGCTACCATGAGCCTAAGCAAAGGCTATAAAAGAATGTGATTTGTATCAATACTTTTCGTGACATTTCGAATCACTCCTTTCTCTGATAATTTATATCATGATCGCTGTGCTATTTCCTGTCATCACTTTCTGTGATATTTTGCGCTGCTACTTTTTTTCTGAGAATAATGATTTCAGAACGTTGTTATCAATTTAAAATATGTTCTGAAAGTGTTTTTCCACAGAACAAAACCACTTCTGTCAGTATAGTTACTGTTAACACATGTACTGGGATAATGAACTAGACAATTAACAAAAACCAAAAAGTTAGCTGCTGCACATTAAATTAGCCAACATTTGTCTCAATTAAGGTGCTCGGGGAACTTTCTGTATTCCGATGGTTATTGAAAATTAAACCATTGACCTAATATCTGAGAAGAGAAGAGAATCTTTTTAAAATGTGCCCGTTGGGTGTTTGATTGGTTGGTTGGTTTAGCTGGTATTGGTTTGGGGTTTTGGGTGTTATTTTTATACTTATCATCCTCAAAGCCATGTGCCTCTGTTTAGTGATTTGCCAAGATAAGCTGCTAGCCTGCCCAGCTGTTAACAACCACAACATACTTAAGCTAACACGAGAAATCAGATTGTTTTACTTCCCAGTTAGAAATTGAAATCCTCTCTTCTGATTTCAGTTTGAAAGCTTGACTTCTTCCCACTTAAATAGGATTCTCTAACCTTTTCTCCTCCGAGAGCACCAAGAATATTTAAAGGCATTAAAAACTAATACATTTAGTGACAATCTAAAAGCATGTGTTTAACGCTTTATAGTCTATCCAAGAAATGCTTGGCAAACTTGGAAGATAACTCTTAAAACTGGCCCTTCTCAAGCCTTAGTCTCATACTTCACACACCACAAAAAAAAAAAAAAAAAAAAAGTCAAAGTCTTTATTTCATGGATCATACAAATAATTAAGCTTCACTGGCTCAACTTTCTTTTCAGGACAAATATGAACTCTCTGCTCCCAGCTCTGTGCTTTATCCCTCAAGCCTTGCTTCCTGTAAACCTTCTCTTGTCTTCAGCAGGACACAGGTGATGGGGTGAGTCTCTCCTCCCACTTAGTATGTGTGTGGAAAAGTACGCAGGGACTGCATTTCAATCATATCTCCCCATTCGTTTTTCTCTACTTATCTTATTTTCAAACACACCCCGGAAAACTAAAGTCACATCTAAGCGGGATCGCCAACCGTCAACAGGGTCATCATCTATATTTCTAAGTCAGAAGCAAAGAAGTCTAATCATCAACACTGAGATCCTGTAAGAAGATGGATATTTGAATTTAGTCCCTTCATCTCTCTTTATTGATTGAGAAGTCTGAATCCTAAACTAGAAAGGCATCATGAAGATTTCTTGGTTTGGATGGACCATCAGTGGATGGGGGAGTTTTACCCTCCACAGCTTCTTTTCTTTATGGAACTCAAATATCAGCTTACAAACAGCCTGGTTCTTAAACTAGCATTTACTTATTTTGGTCAGGACTGTTCCTGATATATTTGTGTTATTTGACTTCATGTTAATAATAATCTTGAGCATCTCTCAGACTAGAGTTTATCCTAACCTGCCGCTTCAAATTAAGACAAAGAACTGAAGTCATGGAATTAGGTAAGGCAAGGTCAGGACTAGGACAGGTTACAGTAAGTGTTTAATTTCGACGGGGGGGGGGGGCTTAGGTTTCAGCTCCTACAACGTGCCTTAATATATTAAAATGAAATATTCAGAGATTTCTAGGTAGCGAGATATCAGTGACAACGCTGACAGTCAAAGAAAGAGCTGTAAAAAATGTGAACACATGAGCTTTAAAAAAAAAGATAAAATCTAAACATCACACTGGGAAAACAGTCTAAATTAGAAACATCATTTGTTAAAGCAGTTTGGCTGAAATAGCAAGGTTAGAAAGAATAAGCCTAAAAGGCAGCGAAATACTCCAAATTCCAGGATCCTGTGAACCCCTTACTATCCCATCATTTTCGTAAGCACTAGTTCTTTCTCCAAAACGTGTGTCAAGTATATCCTGACTTCTATTTTCAGCCAGTCTTGCCTTCGGTGCCTTTGCCTCACAGTTGGTTGTACCAGATTTCGCTGGAACTGCTAATCATGCCTTCAGCTCTTCTTAAAGGTTGCAGCTCAGACCAAAAGCCATTCTGATTAATTCTCTACCAGTCTCCCAACACAAACCCATTAGACCTTGATCTATTTTTTTCTTCTTTTTTCTTTTTTTTTTTTTTTTTTTGTACTTAGGTTTTGGTAAAACAAAACCTTGCATATAGAAGTTGGACAAGGAAAGCCAAGAGAAACATAAAAGCTCAAGAGAAGGCGCTCCAAGCAGAGAACCACTTATCCACACACTGAGGAGTCCCTAAAAGCACTAAACCAAAAGCTATACTATACATGCAAATAGACCTGGCACGGCCTGTGTGGGCCCTGTAACTGCTGTTTCCCTCTCTGAGTTCATACAAGCCTTGCTGTTCCGTGTCTGTGAGTTCATACAAGCCTTGCTGGGTTGAATCAGAGGGTTTTTTTTTTTCCCCTGGTTCCCTGGTTCTTACATCCTTCTGTTTTGGTAAGTGATTTGATGGAAACAAAGCTGTGTTCTCTCTCTCTCTCTCTCTCTCTCTCTCTCTCTCTCTCTCTCTCTCTCTCTCTCTCTCTTTGTCTGTCTGTCTGTCTGTGGGTCTTTATATTAGTTTCCCTCTGCTCTAAGAAGCCTTTCAGATGATAGCTGAATAAAACATTGTTTTTCTTTGTATTAGCAGTACATTTTTTTTTTTTCTCACAGAAACCCACCTTTCTGGTCTACCACTCATTTCACTCTTAATAGGCACTACAGCTAAAATGTCTTTGCAGGCCCTCACACTTGTCTATTGAAACACTTTAATATGTTCTAAAGCCTTAATTTTTTTCAGATTGAAATTTACTTCCAAATGTAATTAAAATTCACCATCAGTTCAAATTTTTCTAGCACATGTCATGGTTTTTTACTTATATATGCATCCTCTCATGAAAATACAAATTCTAGCAAGGTGTACAGACCACATACACTACATATTTTCTGGTTGGGCTTCCTTTTCATGTAATGAATAAGGAGATAAATTTGTAAAGCTTATCAATAGGAGCCCAAGTTTTCCTGATGGAAGTTTCATGTTGGGCAACAGCTGTGGTGATGGGCAAACACAAGCTGTGGCCAGACTTCCCCATCATTTCCACTCATCACGAGATTCTTAGGCTGCAGAAACGGCGAGTGCTCAGATCCTGAAATAATATTTATGTCATGGCTATCTGGAGAGAAACAGCTGATTGGCCAAAACAGCAGAGGCTGACAAAGGAGCAGAGGCCACAGCTATGTTCTCTAAAAGGCTGCAACAGATTTGATTCTCATGTAGAATTCAAAGGTGATATTTTCCCTAAATATGTTCTGCAGTCTAATCTGAAAACCAATCTTAGTTTCTCAGAGTGAAACAGAAGTTAAACTCTGTATTTTTGAAAAAAAAAAAAAAAAAAGAATGACAAAGATTGTGACGTGCGGTATCTGACAGGCAAACTTACTTCTGTCATAGAATTGAATACATGTGGACTACACCAAATATGTCAATCTCAAGGATGCAGTGAGGATCTGAACACTGCACTTATTCCCATGCACACCTATGCTGTGATTTACTAATGTTTTCTACTCAGAAGTCATAGGAAATAATACCCCAATTTCTTCTTTAAGAAAAGTGTCTTTGAGGATGATTACGTAAAAGCTCTTAAAACATCTAGAACTCATTTGCTCTATAAATTATATTGACTGCATACAATACGGTGAGTGATATCAAAAATACATGTTACTGGCAACTCCAGCTGAGCGGTCACTATTACAGAAATGTTTCATACATTTGTGTGAATAATATACAAGCACGTATCCTATGCACTAATGTGATTAAATAATATACTTTTCTCTATGCAGTCAAGCAGCTGAAATGTACCATGAATATTAAATGTTTCTTACTTCTAAGCCTTCAGAGCTCACTTCCTCTATAGCAATAGCATAGTTACTAAACTTCTCGGAACTGCAATTTAAACTTACACTAAAATATTTCTGGAAATAAAAACCACTGCATGTATCAAGACCAATAACAATCCAATACCAAAACTATCACATATTTGTTCAATGTTATCAAAAGTCCATTAATTTCTATGCTAACAGGACTGAAAAGGAAGAAAAGGATTGGTGGTTGGTATCACATTTATTTTTCATGACCTTTCTTTTCATTTAAATTCATAAGTAGGTGGCTGTCCACATAGATAAAGATGCACATGGCATATGCTTTTATGCTTTGTGTACAAATGAAACAAAAAAAATATATGATCGTCCATATGATGCACTAGCTACAAACGAATCCCATTAACAGGCTCTGGAGGTTCCCATCGTTGCTGAAAAATACCAAGTTTTGTAAATTGCTTCTTGAATTGCTTTAGTATTTTTCTTGTGAAAATAATTATATATATCCTTGTGAAAATAAATATAGCTCAATACATGGATCTAAACATCTAGAATACCCCCTTGAGATTCACAATCATCGGCAGATACTCATTCTTGTCTCCTTCACTGACATATCCTTGTCCAAGTCAACAGGCTTTTAATAATTACTATCTGAATTAATATCGTCAAGATTTCACATAGGCACTACATTTGGGATAAGAAAAGGTAACCCCATTTTTCTGCCTTAGCTAAATAATGTCATTTAAGTGTTTAATTTTTCCATTTCCAATATTCAAGGCCAGAAGTATGCCAAGGGGCCATAGTCTAGTGAAGCTAACCACAATCCTATCTGACTGGCACAACTGTGGCCTTGTTGGAAAGGGACCAGAAAAGAACACTGTGAGGTGAGAAAAGTCTCAGGAGAAATGATACCTTCCAAGAGAAAACTCCAGCTTGTGACAGTAAAGGGGAGAAGGAAAGCACGGGGGATTCTCCGGGTCAGTAGACAGCAGGAAAAGGTAAACGGGAGTGAAAAAGAACATTCAGTTAGATACTAAGAAATATCTTGGGAATCCCATAAGGAAATGGTGCACTTTTATATATAAATAGTAAGTGACTATTAAACTTTTAAAATATAAGCATTTAATATTCATAAGCATAAGCATTTAGCATCTTGTAGAAAATCTGGCACTGACAACATAACTCAGTGTGTAAGGGCACTTGCCAGTAGGCTTGGGTACCATAAGTTGCATCTTTGTGGATGACGAAAACTGACGTCAGACAGTGGCACATGCACCCTGACAGACACAGGCCATGCAGTTATACACATAAGTAAATTAATAAATGCAAAACAAAATGGCAGTAGAAAACACTGGTGAGAAACAAGGCACATGCTGACCAGGAGCTAAGTGGTCGCAGATATGTCTGAGCTAGAACAGAGGCCGGAACTAAATTACAGCAACACCAGAGAAACTGACTAGAGAAGATTGGAGAAGTGTTGTAGGGGCGGAAAATCACTAAGACTCACAGCTCATTTCTAGACAAATTGGTTAAAATACAAACCCACAAGGCTACTTTAAGGGTAATAATAACCATACCTCGCCTTTATCAATAGCACAAGATGAGGTCAAGAATCCTTAAACGCTTCACAAACACAAATCCATTTTCATTCACATGTATTGACCACTTCGCATATGCTACTGTCACATGTGTGTCAGGTCATGCAGTCCACATTCACTGTCACATGTGTGCTAGATCATACAGTCCACATTCACTGTCACATGTATGTTAGGTCATACAGTCCACATTCACTGTCACATGTGTGTCAGATCATACAGTCCACATTCACTGTCACATGTATGTTAGGTCATACAGTCCACATTCACTGTCACATGTGTGTCAAATCATACAGTCCACATTCACTGTCACATGTGTGCTAGATCAGTCTACATTCACTGTCACATGTATGTCAGGTCATACAGTCCACATTCACTGTCACATGTGTGTCAGATCATACAGTCCACATTCACTGTCACATGTGTGTCAGGTCATGCAGTCCACATTCACTGTCATATGTGTGTCAGGTCATGCAGTCCACATTCACTGTCACATGTATGTTAGATCATGCAGTCCACAATCACTGTCACATGTGTGTCAAGTCATACAGTCCACATTCACTGTCACATGTGTGTCAGATCATGCAGTCCACATTCACTGTCACATGTATGTTAGGTCATGAAGTCCACATTCACTGTCACATGTGTGTCAGGTCATGTAGTCCACATTCACTGTCACATGTGTGTCAGGTCATGCAGTCCACATTCACTGTCACATGTGTGTCAGGTCATACAGTCCACATTCACTGTCACATGTGTGTCAGGTCATGTAGTCCACATTCACTGTCACGTGTGTGTTAGGTCAAGCAGTCTGCATTCAATATCTAGAAAAGGATACTGTCAATGTAAAAAGTGAAAGCTGTCAGGGACTGAAGTCATTTGCTCATTCAGATGGCTAATTAGGCAGGAAATTCTAGACTAGTTCCTCCACTTCTACTTTAATGGGGAAAATGTTACTTCCCTAAGATAATATAAATCTGAAAGCCATCTCTAAAACTTCTCTAGAAATCAAAGGCCTTCTCATTACAAGGCTTTCATAAAAAAAAAAAATCAAATTGTATTCAAGATCTCTCCAGGGGAGACAACAAACAGAAGGTTGAAGTCTAGTCCTATTTGGGTCAAATTATAAAATTAAAACAAAGAAGACAATAAAGTTAATACTGACGCTCACTCTTCTCCAAATGGAAACTAAGTTTTTTTGAAACTTGCATGTTTTAGCTCTTAACCTCTCACCAGTGGCGCTTTCTTTGCAGCAGAGACGATTTCAGCCACGCAATCTTCAACTGCTCAGCACTCGAGTCAGAGTGTGTGGATGCAGTCTCGGCTGGACCATCCGTAACATCACTCCTATACTTAAGGCTCAGGGAGATTCACAGGAATAGCCAGAGAGTAGACTCCAGATGAGAAAGAGATGCTACCCCTTAGCAATATCAGCATGGTTTCCTAAAAAGACCTGAATCATGACTGCAGCTGTCATGTCAATGTGGACATGGGGAATTTCTCAAGGCCTCACTCCCACATGAAGAGCTACTAGAAATCCATTGCCAGTCAGAGTGAGGACCAGCTTTCTTCCTGGACCAATCCGCTGATGGTTATCTACTTCCAAAGTTTCAGCTCTAAAGACAGGTACATATGAGCAAACATCCCTTGACTTCACCTAAGAAGAGGTCAAGAGCTCAACGGGGCGGATCGCACGGAGGAGACATGGGAAGACATGGAGGCAGGAAAAGAGGGTGGGTGGTGGGTGGGCGAGTGTGGGTCGTCTCTTCCAAAACCTGTCACCTGAACCTAATATTGAAAGACTGAGGAAACATAGCTGAACAAATATAGAACGTAGAATATCTTAAATGGTAACTTTAAAAAAAAAAAAAAAAAGAAATAGCAGAAGCAAAGCTTCCGGATCTCCATGACTCAAGGCAGGAACAGGACATCGAAGATGCAGTATTGATAGGGTAGCAGAAGCCAGACACCTTGAGCCAGACAATTGAAAATAAAACTGGACGCAGATGAAAGTTCCATGGTGGCTGTGTGTGTGTGTCGGGGGGGGGGGGTTGCGCGCGTGTGTGTATAAAATTTTTTGTTTCCTTTTGGAGAGAGGAAACAAGATCCAAGAGTAGAGGGTAGTTATGGGGGAGGGATGGAGAGATAGAATGAGATTGGGGCACATGATATGAACTTAACACAAAAATAGTAGAAAGGTTTTATTTTGTTTTTGTTTTATATAAGCACAGTGACAAAAAAAATCAAACACAGGTTTTAAAATGTGAAGGCCAACTATACGATCCCCAACTGGATGTTGGAAGACATAAGAAAATTTGAGGCAGCTGTAAAATGAATGTGCTCTGGATACAAGAGTATGAAATTGTTGGTGCTTAAAACACAATTTTGTGTGTGGAGAGGAATTGTATTTAGGAACAAGTTGTCATTAAGTTTGGAATTTCCCATCCTTCACTTCAGTTACGTGTGCTCATGGACGAAGGGCATGTTTGATTACACTGAGGCAAAACTTTGAGAACTAGAAAGTTTGAGGACAGTGGGGCACACCAAATATTATTCTTACCATGTTTTACATTTGATACTGTAAGTGAAAATTCATGGGAAATTTAATTTTTCAGGCAAAGTTAAAATATATGTCTAAAGTATCAACATTTAACTTAGAGATGCATATGCAAGTTTATCCGCACATTGATAGTGTTCAACAGACCAAGGGCTCTGAAGATACGCTTCTTAAGCTGAACTCCACTGGTTCGGATTCCAAGCATCTTTCCTCAACAGCCTTTTTAGTCTGATGCTTGTTAATGCCTGCATCATTGTTTTCTTTGATCTTTCACTCTCTGTGCTGCAGGGAGGAGTCCTTAACCCCCTCACATTTTATATTCTTGTCACTTTCAGCATTTTTCCTCAGTAAAACCCATTAACTTCTGATAATAATTTAAATTGTCACCATTTCAATCCCGCAAAATCATCCTTGCAAACGTGTTATGAGTATATCTAATGAGAGCCATCTCTCCAGAATTTTCCACCAGGCCTTATCTCCCTGGGGGTTCAAACAGATTTCGAAGCATGTGCTTCTACCTTGAGAGAAAGAAAGGTCATTATAACTCTAAAAGTGTGAATAGAGACGGTTCTGGAAAAGTTTCTATGACATCACCATGTAAAAACAAGAGAAGCCAGCTACAGAAAAACCTGGAAAAGGCTCCGTGACAGCAGTAAGATAAAATGTAATCTGATTTTACTGAGAACGAACCACACCGTGCTCGTCACACTAGCACTGGCTTTCGGGAGGGAGGAGGGGGAGAGCTTAAGGAAGGTGGCTTGGATGGGCAGAATGCAAAGGATAATTTCCTCGGTCACACAGGAAAAGAGACAGATCAGCACCAACAATTCTCAGATACACCCTGCATATTTATGAACGCGCCGATACACATATGTGCTACCTGCCTCTGAGTATGAGCTTTAATGGCAGAAAGAAAGGAGAAAGGATGCGAGGAAGGAATGCAAGAGAGGTATTTAGTCAATTAGCCTGAAATTAGGAGCATAGAATACAATTATTGGCTTTCTTTTAAACAGACTACTTGCCAACTTATCTTCTAGCTACTTAAAAATTAAAATCTTGCTGCTTCCCGAGATAGAGCAGACAGAGCAGAAAATATCTATGCCTGAAGTACAGTTGATTTTCATTCATTCTATGCTCAAACTCCGGAGCATAGCAGACAGCGATAGAGTTGATTTCTTGAAATATGAAAAGACTTGAACCAAATTTAAATATGTATGTGGTATATTGTAACATACACACATATAGCATCGTCCCCAATCTCTCTATAGCAGGCAATTTAGAATTCCTTCACTACAGGATTCCTTTACTACTGCCAAAGAAAGCCAGACCTATACGGACAAAGAAATGCAGCGTTTCCACATCACCTTGGAGATCTGCAGGTTGGAAGGAGGAAGCCACTGCTTTTCCCGGAAGCCTACACTGGCTAAACTTCTCCAGAAATCCTTGACCCCATAGCACAGTGAGATTCAGAAGAGGAATCAACTCTGCCCTAAAGGAATGGTCCCTTGTCCGTCAGCATGTGTACTTCTGCCTGGATCTCTGAGCAGGAAAGGGGGGCCCTAGGATTGCAGTTCTACGGGAACTGCTGTTCATAGTCCCTCGCCACTGTCACCAAAGGAGAGACAGCCACTTCTGAGGCTCCGAGTGAGGGACTTCACTGCTCGCTTCTATCTCACATTCTTCTCTGTATTTTAAATATGAAATATTGACCTAGAATATTATTATGCAAAATCTCAACCATGAGGTGTATCCTAATGTCTATTTTGATAACATAAATTTCCTAGGTAAGAACTTAAAAATATAACCTTAATAGGCAAATTAACATTTAATTTACTTTAGTAATTTTATCACAAATTATTTTAGTGATAAATAAAAACGCTGCAAATATTTAATAAATTCATTTAATATGTAAATGTTAATAATCTTACTATTTAGAATCCCAAAATTAATACCAGATAGAATAAAATGTTATTTCTTAATAGATAATAATTGCAACTAACTATGAATAAAATGCTTTGTTTTTCATCTGACCAAATTTAAGGATCTGTAATATACATTTTGGGCCTGATGTAAGAGGCCACAACTCATAAGGAAGTTACAGGACCTGAAAGGCATCTTTAATAATCTCCTATTGACTCTTCTTCTGCAAATCATAGCTGCCACACTAAGGCAGCGTGACCCAAGCCTGAAGGCCTAACAGGTGCTCTGTAAGCCCAGGGCTTCAGGGATCATTGATACTGTAGCGCAGTGACTGTTATAGGAAGCCTTGACTTATACCTAGACTTGGACTTCGTTTTCTAAGAACAAACCAAGTCATCCCATGATATGGTAACACTAGTTTAAAAGAACAATTTGGGAAATCTATCACAAGCCTTTATGCATTGATTTTTCACTTCATAAAAAGAATATCAATCAATCAATCAATAATCATAAAAGCCAGCAGTGCAGGTAGGGACTAGAGGCAGAGCAAGCTGAGGGGAGGAGCTGCAGCTGACTTAACACAGTATCAAATGGCACTTTTTCTTTTTAATTTGGTATTTTCTTCTTTAATCCATTATTTTTCAGCAGCTTCTTACACAGCAGTTACTGCCTCGCTTGTACTTACAACGACACTTTTTAGCCTACAGTGCCCATCATCTAAGAGGATGCCATGTGGTGAAAGGGAGGCGGTCTTTCACTTTTGTGATTTCCACACAGGCTAAATCTATCAACTATGGTCTCCGCAAGCAGCAAGGGCTCGACCAGTGCTGCTAACGCTGCTGCTGCATTGTGTTTGATTGTTCTTGGTTCTTTCTTTCTTTTTCCTTTTTTTATGACTCTCTATAATATTTCTGAGGAGAAAGAGAAAACCCATGTGAAATAATGTATGTACGAATATATAGTGTAGTACACTATATTCATACATGGTGAGCACACACACGTGCACACACGCACACACACTCACGTTATATATACATACATACATGGTGAGCACACACAGGAATGCACATGCACACTCACACACTCACAAATGGCTTTTGCACAGTTTTTATGAAGTACGTTAGACAGTATTACTTATGTCACCCAAACACACCGAAGAAGGAGGTGCTAATCATGTGTGCTCTGTTGTACTGACATCAGAGACATTACACAGAACATTGTCAATCAAGGGTCTGAGCATCAGTGATAGTCACCACACAACCACCATGGCTGACACTAACGGCAAGACTTATTTGAATGTACTGTTTATGTGCAAACATTGACAAATACATCAGGCTGTGCTTCTGAATATGTATATGAATATACATGTACAAACACATATGTGACAACCAATGGAAAAAGAGATTGAGTCTGAAAGAGAGGAAAGCGCTGTGTGGGAGGGTCAGGAGGAAGGAAAGGGAAGAAAGAGTGCTTGTGTCATAACCTCCAAAGTAAAACACATGCTGAAAAAGAGAACTACTGGTCAAATGTTTTTTAAAAGGGCTGTACAATTTTTAGACTCCTACACAAATGTAGGTCTATGTAGAGATATAAAAACACAGTTGGTTAATTCTCTACAGCATAAGAAACTGATGAGAGAAATGTCAGAACTCGGTGAAATTACATTTACTGTGAAGGATGCTTTAACTGAGACAAATACTGAGGGAGGAAACGTAAAGAACTAAGAAGTTAGCACCCTCCTGGTTAGTGCCCTTGTGTGAGGAGGCTGAGGGGCGCTAGGGGCGCAGCCAGCAGCACAGGGCAAGATCACATCTGACTTCAGTTACTTGTTGAGAGAGAGCAGAGAGAAGAACATCTGAGTGCTTTGGTGCTGCCTTTTAAGTCGGTAGAAAAAAAACATGTCCACTCCTTTAATACGTACAAATAAACAAGACTGATGAGGTGAACCAGAATCCATCCACAGATTCCAAAATTTTACAACTGTTTATTTTCAGTTCAGGCATGGTTGATGTCAATTAGACACAGATCTATCCTGGTGATTCTCACAGAGTTCACTATAGCAGAAAATCACCTTCCTGAGTCAGAGACCCTGGATGATGGTTTAATTGATCTCCTCTGCAAACCTCAAATTCTACTCATTCTGGGAAATACTTTTTTTTTAATTTTTATAAAGCTGTCTTTTCATTTCTGCTGGTGGTGATGTTACCTAAAACCCAGAGCTACCATTTTTCATTGTTCATATAACAGTTATTTCAGGGTGATGCTACGTCTTAACAGTCATTTTATGAGAACTTTTTAAGATACTAATGGGAATTCCTTCAGTAGGAGAGCACAAAATGTATTATTAAAACATCATCTTCAAAGAGGAAAATATGACAGAGTCTTGGTTCAATGAAAAACAAGACTACATGCGAGTAATTGGCAATTTCAATGAGAAGATAAAGAACTTATTGAGTGACTAAAACCCAATCAACAAAATGATGCCTTTCTATCGCCTCTGAAGGGAGCAGCCAACATTTTAATAATACAAATGCTGCTTTGCTTTGTTTTCAATGGGACCTAGCAGACCAGAATCATCTTCAAAGTGCTGAGCTTCTATTAGCAGAAACTGAATCCTGTCTATCCTGTCTCCGTGACTAGGTATTAGCTGGAGAGACAGCAGAAAACCAAGTGAAGCCTTATCCCACAGCAAGATCAGGCTCTGTGTGAAATGTCACGATAAGACCATAAAAACAGAACAATTAAAATTGTGTCCAAAAAGTCAGTGAAAGGCATAGAGTAGCGGAAAGGTACATCTTCATTACTGGATCAAAGCAACCAATCAATCATCAATCTTTGTCTCCATCTTTACCCTTTTTGTTCCTTCTGCATACCACTCATTTATTGAAGTGTCATATAACATTATTTTTCAAATGACACACAGGCCTTCATTTGCTATGCATAAAGTCAGTAAACATTAGCTTCATTTACACTTGGGCGACAATTGGTTGGTATCAAAAGTAGAGTCTTGGTTCATCCACTAAACAGAGCAAGAATCTGACAGAATGCTGCCAGGAAAGATGGTAGATGATTTTTCTTCCTGACCTACACTCCAAGTGTCATAGTTTGCCTCTGTCTATATCTCCAAAGCAAACGACCCTTTCTGAGCTTCCCAGTGGCCTTCAGCTTCCCTGGTGCGAACCAGTCCAGACACTTCCATCAACTGTCTTCCCTACCTTTTAAACACAATATCTTGTCGTTCTTGGCTAACTCAATCTGGGCACAGATGTCTTTTTTTTTTTTTGCTCTTAATCACCTCTTTGTTATCTTTAGAAAGGATGCAATCAGACAGGCAAAGTTCAGGCCAGCCAAAAAAAATGCTGAACTCTGTATCTTAGTTTCCCAATGTCATGTAATGTAATAAAAACCAATGCCACTTCTCTGCAGAAAGTAACCCTTGTATGATCTCATCGCATATTTCTAAATGACTATTCAAGTTCAGTGTCACTAGGTGAGTAACTTAGATGAAAACTTTTATAAAGAAGCACTAGGTATGTAGAGAAAATTCTTCAGTCATTTTATACTAGTCCTCAACATCTCTATTTTGTACTTGAAAAAATTCTACGCAATTTCTAGATTTTTTTTTTTTTTTGCTTTCTCACTAAATAGGGCATCCCAGATTGAGAAAAACAAACAAACAAAAGACCAAACAAAACATAAAAATATTTAATTCCTAGTGAAGATTGCATGGTAGACCACTGTGATCTGGCCATAAGCAAATTTAGTACGCTGAGATTTGTTACTAGAAGTTGAATAATATGAAGAAAATTATATAACTACAAACTCAATATTCAAAAATTTAGCTGTTAAGATGATAAAGAACTTTTAGTTCATAGATTTCCATGTCTCACAATTTGAAGACATTACTATTTTAAATCATACATGTGGTTATAATGCCAATGATCCAGAATGTTGGTTTTGGTAGTTACTAAGTACAGTCATATATAAATTTACTTATCCTCAGTATAAAATAGAATAGGGTAATAAAATTAGATTTTTCTAAAAATGATAAGAATAATGTTACTAATTCTAAGCCATGTCAACCATTTTTAGGTTGAAAAAAAACCAACAAAACCTAAAAACAAGTTTCTGTTAGGTAAAAAAAGATATAAAGCCTAGATTAAAAGATTCTAAGCATAAATGCTGTATGTTTCATATATGTTCAGAAAATTAGCAAATTATTATTGAAAATTCCCAATTAAATCTTTTAAAGGCAGTTTAGTCTATATCAAGTATAGGTACAAACTAAATTATAAGTGTTTTCATTTGAAAGAGGCCGTCCTTTCAAAAGAACAATGCGCAAGTGTAATTCCATTCAAAGCCACACAGTATATTAAAAACTTTCAATTTTTATGTTTCAATTAATTAGTATTTCCTAAAAAACTGTAAAGGCTTTATGTAAAAACAACTGTAAAATTTTCTCCTGAGTATCCTTTCTTGAACCCATAGTGAAGGAATTAAAGTTCTCCCTTGAAATGACCAGCGACTTATTTCCTTTAGACAACTTGAGGGTCACTTCTCTATTTTTTAAGTTGTGCTAAAGATCAAACATTAATCTTGTGAATCAAGTGTGATGTTGATCATTTAATATCACTTTGACTGATAAGATTTAAAGAAAACTCAGTGAGATGATTAGATCCTAATCTCCAAATTTGAACCCGGGTGCTTGACTCTTTTAAGGTGACCTGCACACTACCCACAGATGTTCTCATGAATCTGTCCATCAGTCAATGACAGCAATCTATCAGACTCCATGCTGCCTGGCAAGTGACAGTCAGCTACTGACTGACATTAATGAATGATAAATAAAAGTGCCCAGCAGATTTATACATTTTGTCCTGTGCAGATTCCCCATGTCCAAAAGCCGGACTGATATTTTCCTTATACATTAGGAAATGAATGAGAAGCAAAAGAAGAAGAGGAGGAGACGGGAGGCGAGAATAAAAGCCAGGAACAGAAGAAACATGTGAAAGGCTACAGTGGAGAAAAATCACACTTAATGTGAGCGCTGGTTTAAACTATTTCATTTGTCAACAAGTGATCAGGTCTCAGCTTATAGGAATTTAGACGAGCTATTTTTACAAGCTCTTGAATATTTATGCTCTATTAAAGAAATAACACTGCTTGCTGTCTGTGGAAGGGTGTATGATGTCAGGAGCACCTTAAAATGAAAGATCAAAAGAAATCATGTCAGTGTTTCAACCTTACCCTTTTTGAATAATCACCATCACCACCATCATCATCATCATCGCAGAAGAAAAAACCCTCTCAATAATACATCACTAAATTCTTCTTTACTGTTAGCATCAACTTAGCTTTCTCGGATTTAAACACATGGTGGTTTGATGTTTCAGCTTTGGAAGACATAAGGCTCAGAGCGCTGTTTATCTGGCACTCATGTGTGCATGGATGTACTTCTCCTCCTGGGAGGTCGATTCTGAGCTTACATGGAACAGCCAAACGCCCCTACTGTTACACCAGGGACAAAAAGCTACGGTGCAAAGCGCAGCTCCATGGGTGTGTTACCACTGTAAAACAGGTTAGAAAACGAGAGATAGAAAGTTTACGCCGTGCTGAATGAGTGGGTAATTTCCCTTTTCTTTTGTTAACCTATTTTCCCGAAGTTGAATATCATAAGGTTTTGTAAATAAAAGAGTAACGTCAGTGATTTAAAGAGTGCATGATTTTATAAGAGACACCATGAAGTGAGCCACTTTTCTCAGCACAAAGGCACAGTGCCTTGCCTGACAGTACGAGCCTGTAATCCCCGCATTCAGGGAGCAGAGTCACTTGTGTTTTGAAGTTAGCCTCACTGGCAGGAAAAGCCTCCATCTCAGAATAAAGAGCGGTGATTATCCCTGTCTCTGCAGAGGTGCATGTTTCAAGCACATACAAACCTCTGAGTTCAGGCTCTAGCACTTTTGAGAAAAACATAAAAAAAGAAAACAACCTGAAAAACATATCGCCAGTAGATCAAAACTGTATATACCTCATGAGCAGAGCCCAGCTCTTTATTTAAATACCAGTGTGTCCAGAACTGGATCATAATAAGCAAAATCATTGGGATAGAAGGAAAGCAAAACCTAAAATTCTTCCCTTCATTAAAAAAAAAAAACATATGATATTAAAATTCTCTTTCTACTTATATTCTAATAAATGAGGGCATAATGAGAAAGGAAATTATATTATCACTATTCCTCATTTAATACTTATTACTCATTTAATACTTAAGAGGGACCAGATATGGTGATGTACAGCTGCAATCCAAGGACTTGTAAGGGTAAGGCGGGTTTAAGGAAATGAAAAGCAACTGATAAAGTCTAGAACATTGTAAACGAGTATGCATGGACAAAAGAACGAGAAATCAGAGGGAGGAGAGACATCAAGAAGCGTTTACTTTTTCTTCATGACAAGCGAGGGATGCTGAAAGTGATGATGAAGCAGATGAAGCTCTGCATAGTGAACAGGGATTGGTTCATCCTCTCCAGGGAACACGCTACATGCAAAATCAAAAACAGCCAGAAAAATGCAGAGTTCCCATACTTAACTTTACCCAAAATAAATGTTAGCCATACTAATGTATTTGATTAACTATAACTGAGCAAGACCATTAGGGTAGGGCCGGGTTGTATAAACATAGAAGTTACTTTTTGCTCACCACCTGGAATGCCACCTGTCTACTTGGTCATTTTGAGAAATAGATTCTGAGAATTTTGAGATAGAGATTTTTTTCTCAAATGTCAAATTGCCTTTCTGCCCTGAAAGTGCTGACAGGTCAAGTCTGCAGACTTTGCAGAGTAAGTGCATATAGAGGAAAACCTTGGGCTAAATATCAGAGCATCTACCTCTGTCCAAAGCCTAGGTGTCTGACTTTATAAGCGATACCCACTGATTTTACTTCAAAGAGCTTTTGCATCCAGCAGTCAACATAATCAAGATGTGCTAATTGCTAATGTTGGCCTTCTAATCAAAACTGCAAGGAAACTTGTAGAATGCATAAGCATAAAATTCATTTTCCATTTATCCAATATCTAAGCAGCTCCAATTTATTACATTTATGGTTTCTAAGAAACCATAAATATCTGCTAGGAGATGAAGAAAACAAGAATTTTATAAACTTGCAGCTTGGCAGCTCATTTTACTGAAAAAGTTTTATTTTGTTTTGTCTTTAAAACATGCAATACTTTAAACATATCTTGCAGGAACTTTTTGTTTGTTTTGTTTTGTTTAGATTTATTTTGCAATTTGTTTTGATTCCATTTATTTTGTGATATCTATAGAGGAAAAAATAAAACCATGTGGCACTTATAAATTAAGGAATTAGTGCATAAAAATAGAGACATCTAAAAATGAGCCAAGAAGAAAAATCTTATTTCTGTTTGTTGTTCCATTATGTTGAGTTATGTTTTTATTTTCTTATGCTATGGTATAAGTGTACAAACACACATACACACACGTACATATGGTTGTGTATTTATTTATGGTGTGTGTATATGCACATGTGTGTGTATTTAAGGAATTCTACATTTATGGACTGCAAAATTCTGAGATAAGTTTAAACATGAAGAAAAACCCTCAATAGTAAGCTGTGACTTTACCTTTGAAATACTCTCCAAGAAAATGACAACTTTATGAATGAGGAAGTTACTTGTCCCCTTTATTAGGGTCTCTTTCTTATTTATAGTCCATGATCTTCAGGACACATTTGTACTCCAAGAATTGATCAGTCAGATTGGCTTGTAAAATACTATGTATTAGAGGAAAAAATATCCAAAAAACCCTTATGTTACAATGTGTTTTATTTGGGTGAGTAAAGGGTATATATATCCTCCTGCATATTTCTTTTCCAGAAGACAGACGATCTTAGCAAAATAGCATCTGGATTTAGACAGGCTATGAAACGTTACTTACTCCATCTTGTTAAAAGTGGGAGATGCAAAGAAATATTTAAAGAATCCATTCAGTTTATTTGTTTAACCCGGCTATTAGTTTAAATTAATGTCATTAACATCATTAGGTATAATTGTCTACATGGGAAGTGGTTCAGTTAATAACAGTAAACTACTATTTAAATAAACACAGAACACTTAAAGTACTGGAAATTTACTGAGCTTCCTTAATATTTCATCTATTTTTTTCAGAACAAACATTTATGTTGTCCCATAACTAAGAAAAATATATTCTTTCAAAGACATTATACATAGCCATTAGTAAATCAAATACTCTCCTATGCTTTTGTTACAAAGAATGATCTTACAAGGTAGAGTAAGTTATAGTAACAGATTTTTGTTATCCAACTTCAATAATAAATGGAAGTTTACAGTTAAATATTGTAGCTAATCAATTCTTGTATGTTATTAGAGTAAAAATCATCACAGATTCCCTTCTCTGGATTTATATTTTCTGTAAAAGCAAAACAAACAATAAACTCTAGTAATCTATTGTTTATGACTTTACTACAGGAGTGAGGGTCACACCCAGAGAAGTGAGGGCAAAAAATAAGTTCTAATTAGATGATGCATTAAGAAGAAATACAGCAGACTTTGGGTCCTTTCATAGGTGCTATAGTTTTGAAGATATCAGCACTGATACATAATATTAACAGTAAATCATTTAAACGCACAGCAAAATTTTGGTTCCTAGAAGATGCTAATATTTTAGATTTGGTCTAGAACATATCTATGCACATGTAATAAGTTTTAATAGTTTGCATTGTAGAAAAAACACAAAATGTCTATAGAACATTAATTTGAACTAAACTCAAGGTCGAATTATTTTATTACTAGATTTAAAAAAATCTGTATGCGTGGAATTGAAGAAACATCTCAGAAGAGCACCAACTGTTCTCCAAGAGGACCTGAGTTCAGTTCCCAACTACTTATAACTCCAACTTCTACTAATCTAAAAATTCTAGACCCTGCCAGCAACTGCATGCATGTACACACACACTCACACAAAGGCCCCCACACACATACACACACACACACACACGGAGAGAGAGAGAGAGAGAGAGAGAGAGAGAGAGACAGAGACAGAGACAGAGACAGAGACAGAGATTTAAATAAAATTAAGTCTTATATTTTAAATTTTGTATGTGTAAAAGCATCTGCCTTTACTGTATTAGCTTCCAGAAATATCCTAGGACAAACATCCAGCCCTAAATGTGTAAGACACCATGAAGTTGATGTGCGATTTTAAATAATTTTTTTCTGAATGTTCCTCTTTTATTAATGCATTATAACTAGAGAGAACACTATACATTGTATAGCAATATGAAATTTCTCAAAACTTATTATTCTCATAGATTAGTTATCACACACACATCATCAGCAAGGAATTATTGTATAGGTTTTAATTATCTTAGAAAAAAAAGGCTATGAGTTGTATGGGGGAAGTCATCTTAAACAAATCACTGATTAATATCAGGACTGCATGCCAGAAATTCAAGCCAATTTAAACTTCTACTAGACATATAAAAATGCACCACAAGTTTATTAAAAGTAGGTTAATCAAAAATGTTTGAAAATTATATGATTGATACACAAATCATCAAAACTTGAAGCAGAGATATCAACCTCATATTCCTGACTTCCTTTCATTATATCTTATAACTTGCTATTACATTTATTGAAAAAATAACACTTCAATGTACAAGTTCTTCAATAAAAAAAAAGGAATACATTCAGAGATGGCCAAATATAGTAAAAAACTGTATACTCCGAAATAACACCTACAGGTGTTTGAATTGTGGCATGAGTCAAATTTTAAGTATTATAATATTTGCCCGTGCATAAAATATCTTTATCAAGTAGCTCTGAAAAGCACAGATACCAACTGGTTTGACAAAAGTAGCTAAAGATTTGTGGATTTTTACTCTTTATCTGTGTATTTTTCACTTAAAATGTATTAAATAAGTAAAGGTTTCTTAATGGTGAGAATTTAAAAATGTAAAAAGTGTAAGGTTATAGAGGTACAAAATCCAAAATGAAAAATATTTTGATATAATATAGACTAAAGATAGCTTCATTTGACAGGTCAGAGAACTCATTCTATATTTTCAAATTTCTTTTGTTTGCTTTCTATTAAAATGAATATTTTAAAAATATAAATTACAAGCAAAGTGATATACCTTTAGAACATTTCTCAGTGCTTAGTACCTACAAACACAGTTCAGACCTTAGTTTAGAAAGTGTCCTTGAGGCTCTGAGAGTCCCTTCCTTCTCAAGAGGCAGACAGGACAGAAGAGAAGGTCAGGCCTCTATTTCATCAGAAGAAAGAAACCAGAAAAGTAAAAAGAAAGACACAAAAAAAATGGACAGGGAATGTGAAAGTGGAAAGGAAGAAATAAACTGTTGTTCTCTAAGAATAACTTCCTGGGTACGGGGCATATTCCCTGTGTTTCCTAAGCATGTCCTAGCCAGGAGAAAAGGGGCAATCCATGGCAAAAGTGGGGTACTGTAATTAGTGGGGCATAAATGCCCTTCAGAAATCATAAAGTAGGCCACAGAAGAAGCCACAAATGCCTTTTCAGAGAGGAGCAAGACTTCAGAAGCTAGCAGTAAGGTCACAGAGGTAGTGATGAGAAATAGGTTTGTTTTTAAGGTCAAATATTAAATCATGGGATTTGGGAGGGGGGAGAACCAGTTTTTAAGGCTGCAAGGGGCCAGGATTAGGAAAAGGACAGCAATACCCCAACAGTCATGAATCTGAAATTACAGACAGACAAACAAGCCGAATGGCCATGGTGAAGATGAAAGGGTTTAAGTGGCAGCCTTCAAACTAGAGATTTCTTAGGCAACGAAAAGCATGAGGCTTCTAAATAATAAAGGATACAATGTGTCAGAGCATCACACACCACATTCATGAGGCCACTTGAACTGGGATAAAAGGGGGATGAAAGGAATTGGAATGTATAGGGTGCTTAGGAAAACAGAAACATATACTTTGAAACAGTAGCAATAAGGAAAAATGTTGAGTTTTATATCACCTTTCCAGAAACTCTGGAATTCAATTAACATGATTTTGAAACTGTCAGAAATGAGGAGGTCCTCCATAATTACCCAGGTACTCTGGGGATGCTGAAGACAGAGCAACCTGATTAAAGAGCAGCCTTCCACTCTCGGTGATGGTGAGTACCTAGCCCAGCCTCATCAGGATCCCGTTTCTTTACATTAAAACACTGTGCAGGAGCTAGCATGACTGGCCAGCAAGCAAGGATACTTGATATCAAGACTGATAGCTTAAGTTCAGTTCCCTAACCTATATGGGAGAAAGAGAGGTGGAGAAGTCTGACTCCTGAGACTTGTCCTCTGATCCCACATACACTGTGGCAAAGACAGGAACATATTCCTCTGTGTGCATGTTCCTGTCTGTGTAATAAATGCAAACAAATAATAAAATGTACGGGCACATGATGCATATGTCTGAGATAAAACATTGGTATTGAAGCCAATGGTGATTACTTCAATTACAATGGTTTTGTTCTTCACATTAGGTATTAGTGCCTATTGGGCTGAATGATTTAATCCCATCTCTAATTACTAAAATAATACCTGGGAATCACTCACTATTAGTAACTAAAAGTTAAGCAAATAAAATTTATAAGCTGTTTTACAAAAAAAAAAAAAAAAAACCAAAAAACCCAAATCAAACTTTTTTGAATATTGTATTGTTATGCAGAAGCTAATGTCATTTTAGGACTATATATTCTGAAGACACACTTCTACTTAATCTTGTGTGAATTATATGATTAGCTATAATTAATAATTGTGATTAATAATGGTGTAATTGATTATAGTAATTATAATAAAGTTAATGTTCTAGATACTTTAAATGCAGAGAGAACAGGATATCACCTCAGATCACTACACTATGTTAGAATCATACTTATAATTTTAATTCTATTTCTCCCTAAATATGTTATATACATTTTTCCTCGAGTTTTTGTTCAAAATTCTTAAAAAGAGAATTCAAAATTTATATATAGAAACATGGATATTTCAAGAACAACGTTCAGTGGTGTTAAGCCTTAGCTTTGAACATTTGAGTCATTTCTGATATTTCAAACACATACATTGCTTAAAATGAAAATGGATGATTAAATGGTATCTTATTAAAATACCCTTTGGTGTGTTATCAAAGTTAGAATGCTAGGTTAAAGGATAATGTGCTGGCTGCAGCCTGAACAATATCTGTTCACTCATTCATTGCCATAATATTTCTGCACCTAGGATATATAATATGGTATTATTAATAATGATAACATCACACATTCATTGATTATTTTTATGTCCCAGATACTATTTCTAGGATTTAACATTTATTATTCCATTCAATTCCTACAAGACCCCTATGAGGAAAGTACTATTTTTATTAGCCCCAATTTAAACTTAAGAAAATTAAAGTTTAGACTGTCCTACTTTAAGCACCTGGTAAGGTGTGGATCCCAACACATGAGGATTCTATAATTTCTGTATCACAGCATTTTAACTTGTAATTCAGATTACATTTCTTTTAACATTCATCTAGCAATCCACTGACTATCATGGAAATTGATAACAGAAATCATGTCTGTGAGAGTAAAGCATGGGTATGGTTTCCAGGGTCTAAACAAGAAGCAATTTTTAATATTGTTCATATTTTTAATGCAAAAAACTTTTAGGTTCTGCAAAAATGCATGTTCTAGTTTACAAATCATGTCTGCCACTCAAATAATAATTCTATTAAGAGAAAATAGTAAGATGCTACTAAAAAAAGTATTTATAGAAGAAATGTTTATATTTTTTGAATTTGTTTTTCAAAATAATCACAAAGAAATTCCTATTTTTTGGCAAAGAATGTAAGCTAACAATGGAAACCAAAAAATCATATCTCTATAATATTATAATTTTTTAAACAATTTTTATGGTATAAATTCTGTTTTGAGTCAGAAAGAACATTTTGAAAGCAAAGAAAGACAGGACACCTGAGCCAGATAATTATTAGACATTCTCCTTAAACAAAAACAGTTTCTCTCTACAGCAACTAAAGTGCACACTGATGTCCAGGCATACTTCTTGGAAGGATGCAGCTTAATGGAAGAAAGACCTAACATAAAGATCCAATACGCTCATCTAACTGCACCCACTTTACACTCTCTGAGATTCAGCTTCTTGGTGACATTTCAGTGATTAAATGACAAAGTGAAGGACCATTGTTGTTACCATCTACTGCGAATTATATACAGTAAAGTATGCTTTCTAGGAGGCATCTCAGCTACACATGTGCAGAGTAAAGATCATGCAAAAAATGTAAGTGTAAATATACTTCACAAAACAATTTTACTAACCTTCCCATATTGTAAAATATAACTAAAATGTAATTTTTACAATTGCTATACTCCTTACTTAGAAAAACCTACTAGTTAGTTTTCATTCAAGTTTAAATTTAAGGTTTTCTTCTTGAAAATTTGACAAGAAAAAAAATCTTACAAATTAGAATTATATGTTTTATAGTAATTGTAAGTATCTGCTTTTAAAAATCATAATATCTAATTATTGAATATAAATCCTTCATGTATTCAAAGATTTAAAAAAAAAAAAAACCTTGTCCTTGGGAACAGATTTACTATTTTGAAGCTCACAAAATAAACAGATATCAAGCTATAAAAATTGCGATCAGTTTTCACAGTTACTGAGCTTTCACATTATCCTGTAGTAAACACTGGAAAGACGAGTTAGACAGCCCCCAGATAAACTAGGCTTTAAGTGGCTAATCAGTCACATTTGGCTAGGGACATACCAGCATCCCCTCTCAAGACATCACTGTTCCTCAGTAAGGGACTGGATTTGTTTTTCAACTCTTAACAGGATCATTGAGAGGGAACAGAAGGAATATTATAAAGGCAGGCCTGGAGCGAATCCAGAGGCAAGAACCCTCACAGCCATTCACGGGCACCTTGCCAAAAAGCAGAGTGTTTCCACAAATGAGCATACTTCCTTCCTCGTGTGTCACCAACATGGAAAACCCAAGAACATTTTTGTCACAGTTAATATCACTGGTTTATAATAAGAAAAACATAAGGGCATAGAGAGGCATCTCAGTTCTCTATGCTTATAAAAGCTGAATGCCTAGTAGCAATACCTAATTCCATCTATTGCATCAGATGGAGTTTGATATAGATGAATATGAAGAATTCCTACTTTAGTTTTAGGCACAGGTGACAGTCATTTTGGTCATCAGATGTAGCACTAACGCCTTAAAACCAAAATAATTACTTGTAATTGCATCATGTTTACAAAGTAGTTTGCTCAGTTGGAACAAGTTGAGGCCTTGTCTTCATGGCAAATGTATCTTTAAACTATGGTTAAAGATATTTATATTACGTTTTCTCTGAATATGTGTACAACTAAAACATTTTATGTTAAATAAAATACAATGCATTGTGATTTTCATTAAAAATTTAAATCTTCAACAAGAACAGAACCTTTAATATTATTTCCGAGTCTTTTATCAGATAAATTTAATTGTGAAGTTTTATATATTTATTTCTGATCTGTTCATTTATAGTTGTGCAGAATCTAAATTTTTCTTTCACATTAATTAAAATATTATCATGACCTTGTACTTTACAGGGAAAAAATGTATTGTTGCTGTCAAAAATCTTTAAATAATTGTTACAGCTGGACCCCACATTACTTTTTCAGTAACTGGTGTTACCATTTACTAGATAAACTTCAGCTTTCTTCTGATTAGTTCATGACAAAAATGATGGTGCTTATACAGGGAGCCTGCATCCTACCAAACAATGGTGGTAAGGTGATCATGTTTGCGCTTCTCAGTGATGGAATTCTTACGATTTTCTAATTGAGGACTCTCATGAGAAATGAAAGGGGGCTCTGGATTGTGGAGACATAGGAGAACGCTGTGTTTGCCAACAGACCTAAGGCGACAGAAGCTCCACGTGCTTGTTCTCAATTCACTTTACAGTGTTATCTACCCCGTAGAGAATAACTTAGTGCTGGAGAGAAAGGGCTTTGTATCTGTCCTAATCCACTGCATGGTTTCAGCATTTCAAACAAAGCTCAGATTTTATGTTTCTGTCAAAAGTAAATATTTAAAGGATTTTTTTTTTTAAACAAAAACAAACAACCAAGCACAACAACAGGTCCCTTGTACAGCCTTGTGTCCTGATGCACCCCAAGGCAGCCTCCAGTTTGTCCCGGAGTGCTTGGATACACCATACTTAAAGTCCATATAGTTTTGACACAATGTTAAATTGAACCCAACACACCTAAAATATTCTTTCAGGTTATAAAGAATACTGATAATTTTGTTTGTATATGTTTTCTTTTATTTCTTAGAAACTCGGTGTGAAATTTCTAATTATAGTAGGTCTCAATTTAGAATGGCCATTTAAAAAATAGCCAAAGAGTCAGATGTGCTTAAACAAATTTTCAGAAGCATAAATTTTGTTTGGTTTCCTCTGTTTGTTTTAGGATAGGGTTTCACCATGTAGCTGTTCTTGAATTTGGGCATATACCTGCCTCAACCTTTAAAGACCTGGGACTAAAGGTGTGTATCACAACTCTGGGTTTCTGGCATTTTAGTATTTTTAAGTTAGTATTTTTTTTAAGTCTCATCAGTGTTATTGAGGGAGGAATAAATGTACTTTACATCTACCAGGGGCAGCATGTTAATTTGTGGGTAGCATTTAAGTTTAACAATGAAAAATAATTTTGTTAGGATTGTCCTTCCTTTGTGATGGAAACCACAATAATAATGTTGCTTTAAAATATAGACTCAAGGTTTAGAAAAATTTCAGGTTTGAATATTGGACTACCACAGGATTATTAACATAACAGCAAGTGATCTATTTGCTTTTCCTAGGTTTCCCCTTTCCACTGAATAAAACAGGACAAGGTCACCTACGACATTGAGCAAGCTAATAGAGAAAAGACACAAGGCTGAGTACCCAGAGTAGCTAATGGAAAATGTATTTAGTTAGAACAATTATTAGCTATAATCACCTTTAAACTAACCACTCATTACAAATAGTTAAATGATGTTGCCACCCTAGCAGTACAAGGAATTCATAAAAGTCATTTTGCAGAGTACATTACGATTTGTAAGTTAATAATGACATACTATAAATTGTGTGTGTTTGTGTGTGTGTGTGTCTTAGGATCTAGAATGGAAATGATGGTACACATAATTTTATTTTAAATAAAAATACTGGCCTAATAATGCTAATTAATAGAAAAGGGAAACTGAAAATATATGCTATTTTTGTTCAAAAAAAACAAATATAAACAACTCAATTGCTGTATTGTGATAGTTCAAACTTTAATTCAGACCCCTTCTACAACCATATGATCTACTATAGGATGGCATGTCAGAAGAACACCCATTTGTATTCTTCATTCCAGGAAAAACACGAAATCATTGGTAAATGTAAGTAGTTATAGAGGTGAAATGGTGCTGTCACATTTAAAATCCCCTTATTTATAAATGACAATTCTAAATATATGTGCTATATTTGTTAATACTTTGGGAATAGAGCTCATCTTTTTGAGCTCTTGTTCCTGCTATTTTTGTGCTAATCAAAGGCTCAGAGGGTCAGGGGTAAGAAACAGGAGAATCATATCTCACAGAATCCCTACTGATATTCCCTCAGTCTTTCCTGTCAAAAGCCCACTTGGCTGATTGCCTCGTGTAGACCTCACAGGCCAGTATGAAACTGTTTCTGCCCGTGTTAGCAAATGTGTTGAATGGTACAAATAAAATTTTGCTAACAATGGCTATCAACACCAGTATCCACTGCATACCGTCAGGGAAGATACAACTACAGGTAGTCACCGTGTTTAACAGTGACTTTCAGATAAAATCAACTGGGTGAGTGGCATAAGAGATTTACTTATTTGGATAGTCATTATTATACAAAATATCCAATAACTAAAAATTCAAAGAATCTTAATAGCAAATATTACTTACGTTCACAAGTGTCCCCTTTCTGCTGATAGCCTGCTTTGCAGATACATTTTCCAATGGGTACTAACCACTCTCCTTCTGCACTGCAATGCATCCTGGGTGAATTTTCTGCCTCTTCCTCGGCGCTGCTGACACATGTCCCACGAACCTCAACTAAGGAGGAAAATTCTGAACCAGTCACTGTATCTGGAAAGACAGCTAAGTTCTCAATAATGGACCAGCACTTCTTGTAGTATACTTTGACAGAAACCAATGCTATGCAAGCCCCTACATCCTGAAAGGCAAGATAGAATCCCTTTTTGGACAGAGGTCCAATCTCTCTCACCTCAGTGTTCAGCTTCATCTTTCTTTCACCAAGATCGCCTTGTGTAAAACTTTCATCTGCAGCAATGGTGTCTATTTTAACATAAAGGTTTTCTCGTATATTCCTGCCGGTGTCGTAGTCTGTTTCATAATAGTACAAATTAAAGGTTTCCTTGCAAGTTCCCAGTACTCCGGGAAGACTATTACAATCCCTCAGGGTGAATTTCAATTCTACAAAAATCCTTTGTGCGTTGCCTTTAGAAATCCAGTTAGTCCGCAGCCAGTTGTTCTGGTTGGGCTCCATGACTTGGCACACCTGGTATGTTCTTATCGGAGTGTAGTTCTCATCCAAGCCACTAATTTCTTCCCACTGTAAATTAAAAAAAAAAAAAAGAGGGAAGAGGGTTCATCATTCTTTCAGCAAAAATAAATGCATTGTATTTTCCAAATAAGATGAATTGAATAAACACAGATTCAAAAGTATGGATCCCTGGAAGTCAGGGATGGTAGAGTTCCTACTCTACAGTATCCTTGGGCGCATCACTGGTGTTTGATAGTTTCAACATACAAAGAACATTTCACGTTGTTTTATATCTTCTCTAAGAGCACTGATATATTTTTAGATGTTTAGAAGTCTGTAGTCTCTGGTGAGTCTACAACATGCTAAGGCTAATGATTATGAAAATTACCCTCAGAGCACACAGAGGCAAAGAACTACTGATAATCCAATTGACATTCCAAGGGTCAGCACCATCCTTAAATTCAAAGACGCCTGCAAAGAGTTAGAACAAGGTTCCAAAAACACTCCAATGTAACAACACTGAACAACGTGTTGTGGTTCATAGTGTGAAATATTTTGCAATTTTTTTAAGATGAGATGTGAGTAAGAAACATTTAAAATCTTTTACAGACGTACTTATTTTTTTCAGCATCATTTTACGCTTGTACATAAAACCATATATAATTAGCAAGTAGTTCTGAAAGTAAAATTCACTCTTAAAACAAATTGTTTTCAGTGGACAGCCAAAGATGCCCGACAAATTAGCAAGCTATGCATGAATGGATTTAAAATGCCCATTTATCTTGTGATGCAATATATCCTACAAGCGAACTGATTTATAGTCATTCACAAAAACAGGGGACAGATATTTCAGCAACAGATTCAAAGATGCCCGAATCGTGTGTACTACGCATTGCTTATAGCAAACGCATGTCTAAGTGTTTTAAAGGCTTCAGTAATAGCTAGTCATATCAGGGGCTGTTCTCATCCTCTCTTGCTAGTACTGCAAAATTTCCCCACTCACAGTATGATATCTTACCAATGAAACTCTTATACACTCATTCTCCTTTCCCCAATTAGAAATACTAGATACAAAGTGTTGTGTGTTTTAAGTCGGAAGTCCCCTGGCATCTGATATCTAAATCATTAACTCAAAGACTATAGATGAAAAAGATATAAAAATACACATTTTGTAATGACTTTCACTCGTTAAACCTGACCAAAGTATTAATGAATTCAAACTGACTTCATCAACTTGCTGTGAATTTCTAAAATCATTTCTATAAAATTAACAAAAAAATTGATGAATTGAAGAGTACTGAAAATCAGAAATGTCTCAAGGAAGAGAGAGTTATGAAGTATTTACTAAATTTTTATTTTAACAGCCTCACATTGCCAAAGGTCCTCAAACAGCGAAGAACTGATTTCCATGCTATGTTTCTTGCACACAGTTCTTCACTGCACAGAACTGTGCACATTTATTGCTTGAATTATCTGCTTGTATTCTATTTGCATGTAACTAAGAAAATGTCTCAAATTCCTCCACTGGGAGAAAGATTTTTCTCTCCTAACCTGACCGAAGTTATGGAAGGCAAAGAGCCCAGGTAATGATGTGTACCACAAAGCCAAAGCACCAGAGTTTAATGTGCTCTCCTGACCATGCTTCAGCTTAGAGATTTCAAGACTGATCATTCAAAGGACCAATCTCCAGTATTCACTCACTGGTGGTGAATAGGTGAAATCAATGCTGTTGATTTCAAGAAATCCATGAAAGCAAAGCAAAGTCTCACTATTTGATATTTATGTCATGGTTCATCATACAGTTTTTGAGAGTGAAAGCCTCCCACAAAAGACACACTGTTGGGATAGATGCCTCAATTCACAGTGGATTTTATAAGTATTACACAATATATATTTTATAAAATCATAAAAATATTTTCTCAGCAATAATATTTCTTCATGTAAGAATGTATGAACAAATCTGTCATACAAAGAAAATGCTTTGGATCATATTTCTTACACGTTATTGATTCTTATATATATATACAAATGTAATAATATATATATTCTTCTTGACTGCTAAACTGCTCATTTGAGTCCAAGTTAACACTGACAGTCATAATTTATCATGTTGTGGATTACATGGATGAATTACTGCAATCATTTATCAGTTTACTTTCTCAGAGATAAAGCCATCTTCTGTATCTATTTACTTTAATTGATGGATTGTAGAAAATGGGCTGCATCTGTCATTGGCAAGAAAGGTATTTATTTATTTTGAACCATGTATGTCTTTCTACAATATCTATTCTCTAGTCAAAAAATTTCACATGCAAGGAAGAACCTCAAGTTCATTAGACCTTTAGATTATACTCTTAAATTATCTGTCACTTTACTATAATTTCCTATGTCCAATATAGATAATTACAATATGATTCCAGAGAAAATTTCTCAGATTTTAATGTAACAGAAACTCTGAACGCTTAAAATTTCTCATTTTACTATTAAATGGGAAGTTACTTCTCCCAGTAACTTTCCAGCTAATATTATACCGACTCTATTATTTTGTTCATGTACATTTGCTCTTATTGTGAAAATCAGTTGAAAGTGTTTATTAATATTTCATGCCCCCTTTGCCCCCAGATTTTCTCATGCGTTAATGATAAACTTAAGTAACAAGGGAGGTTCTTTCTCATAGTCCACTGGCTTTAGAAGAATTGAAGAATTTGTTCTAGCTCACTATCAGAAATAATTCATAAATATGATGTTGAACTAAATTTAAGTAATGTATCCATCTGAATATATTAAAATGGTTTAAAAATTAAGGTTCTACTTAGATTTAGGCAGGCTTGTTTAATGTTATTCCCGTTCACTCCAGCTGAATTTTGCTGTAATATGGATACACTCCTGCCATCATATTTGATTAATAACAGCAGATAGTACAACACAAATGTTAAGCAGCTAATATTTTATGGCAAATCTTACGTCTCAATATACTCTTAGAGTTTTTGTTACCCTCTGGAGTCTATATTGGACAATGTTAAACCTATTTTTAGGAGAGGAAAACAGGTTTCATACTGTTCTAAAGAATTACACATATTCTACCTGGTGATTATTACACAGAAGCACGAGGTAACTACAGAGGCTTAAGTGAGTTATTGAAAAGAATGTTCCCTGTAATTAGTAAGCATTTATAACCTGAACTCACAGGCATGACTGATACCCTCACAGAAAGAACTCAAAGGCTTGGTTTATTTCATTTTCCCATTTCTCCAAGTTCAAAGTAGACTTCCTTTCTGTACTTTGAGAATCCAGTATCTTATGAGTAATAACGAAACATTAAACAGTAATATTAAGTTTTTAGCATTTTAAATGTCGGGAGGTGAATAGTTCCTCTATGGGGGAGCTTTCCTGTCTTGGTCTGAACAGATACAATCATACTGTATGAGGTATGTACCTACCCCACTGGGTGGAGAGGAAATCCATTCCAATTCTGTCTGTTGTGCTTTCGAGTCCAGTAACAGTACTGAAAAAGACAAGTTTTATTTCCAATGTTACAAAAAAATTAAACACATTCTAAACACTCTAAGATAAATGTATTTTTTAAATAAAATTGCTACTTGATGACTTGAGACATTTATATAAATGAAATGAGTACTGAGCAGCCATCTAATATAAGCATGCTAAACTTTCTGGAGGGGGGAATACTTTAAAATATACATGCACTTGGTACCCTTTAATTAAAATATAAATATAAAATTTCAGTGAAATGCAAACATGAAAATCAATTTAGAAAGCTAAAATCAGGTGGTTGTGCAGTAACAACACACAATAGCTTTGGAAGTCAGTGAGTTCTCTACATTTCAAGACAGGAATCTACTAAGATATAACCCCCCCCCCCACGCTACTATTCATCCAGGCTCTGTGTTTCAATATTCTACCAGCAATAATTTCTGTCATCTCTTGACAACTGGAGTTTAATGTTTAAAGGGGAAAACACTCACAGTTCTTTGGTTTTTTATCAATATGGATATAGAAATGTTAAATCCATGGTAAACAATGTTACCATGAGAAGCATGTCTCTCTTACCTAAAAGTTGTGCTTTTGACCTAGTCAGCATTTACATATATGTATATATACATATATATGTGATTATAAAATGAATACATTCCAACATACTCACTCACTGTTCTCTACATGACTTAAGTTCCAAGCTGACTTCTACAAGCAATTGTACTCCATCTTTAAACTACCAAAAACATAATTAATATTTATGAAAATTGTGATTAAATTATTATTTGTATTAATGGAATAATTCATTAGAATGTTATCCGTTATAATAATTATCCTTTCAGTTGGTTATGATGTTGCTCTAAGATAATTATTCTTATAAAATACTTACTGACCGAATTGATTTTAGAGTTACAAAGCCTTGGTGTTTTAAACAATATACCTGACTCTCAGCATTTTCACAAATAATCTACTGATTCAGAAATCATCATGAATATTCTTTACATATGCTTAATATCATCTCCAGGAAATTGTTTAGATTTTGACTTGAAAAAAAAATATGTACTCAGATAAACTTCTTAATATTGAAACAGTTCAGACTCCAATTTTAAATGGTGTATGCTTTGAAAGGTAAAGAAAACGACATGTTCAGAGACCAAAGAGTAGAGTGTGCGCTCAGTTTCTTCACCAGGAGTCAACCTTATCCCCAGTAAATGGAAAGAAATAGATACAAAGACAGAGGTTGGTTTTCCTGTAGTACATTTAAGACTGTCAGGGAGAGGGGATTGACTCCCTTTCAATTAAAAATACAAGTTCCTCATAAAATTTCAGTTTCTGTTCTAACATGGAACACCAGTAAATCGTTGGATTAGTGTATTTACAAGAAAAGTAATTGTGAAATGATTGTTTTACCTGGAGAAGGGAGGAAGCCTAAGGAAACAAATTCATGTCACAGAACTCTCTTTCGGAATTTATTGTGGGGGATGGGTTGCTTTTACATTGACAACACCCAGTGGATTTTAAAACCTACGTGACCTTTTGGGGTTAGTTTTAAGAGTGAAATAAACCCTGCAATTATCCTTTCCTGCTATGCCTTTACCCCTCAGCTACCTGCTGGCCAGCAAGTTAGCAGAGAACCCCCCCCACCCCCCCGCAAATCAAGAGGAAGGTGGCCACCGAGCTGGTGATACTTTCGGGAGGCTCTGGAATGCTGAATGTCTTCCTTCTGGAGCCCGGCACCGCGTCTGCCTCACCGCGCGCCCGGGAGAAGGCGCGGGGCAGCTGGCGGCTATCAGGGGTCCAGGGCCCCGGCTGTGCCGCGAGCCCAGTGGCCCGAGCTGCGGGAGCATCGGGGCGGGGCGGGGCGGGGCGGGGCAGCCAGACGGCTGCGTCTGCCAACCTAGCGTCCATTACACTTCCAGACCCGGGACTCTAGGGAGCGGGTGGCGCCCAGCCTGGGCTGGAGTCGCGAGGAACAGACGGGCTTTCGGGAAGCGCCTCCTCGGAGGGCGCGGGGCGGCGGTTGTACTGTCGGGCTGGGAAGCGGCCGCCGCAATTAGCTTCTGCGCTCCCGGGCCACTAGGGAACCGGGAAAGGGGACCCGGGAGGTCGGTAGCCACCCCAGCTGCCCTAGAGGCCGCGCACCTGCTCGCCGCCAAGCTCCTCGGTGGCTGGGATGCCGCGGGCCACCTCCGGGTAGCAGCGCGCAGGGAACGCCACCGCCTGATTGCGCGCCCGAGCGCCCGGAGCGTCGCCACCGAGAAGTCGGGCGCGTCCCCCACCACCTGCCTCTTAAACATCTCGTCTGCATCTAAAGAACTCGGGCTCCGAGAATCAAAACCCTCTCCACGTAGCACCGGAGGAGGAGAGCAAGAGAGGCCTGCTGGCTGCAGGCACCTCTCCCCCTAGTGATGCTGTTATTTATAGCTCAAACTCCTGCTGGAGTCTGCCAGAGCTCGCGCGCGCCGCTTCGCTGTGCGGGGCAAACTTTTCCTCAGATCCCGCTATTCCGGAGGAATCGGGACAAGGTGGCAGGGTGTCTGTTTCTGGTCGCCAAAGTCAAGAGGCCTGAAATGTGTGTGTGTGTGTGTGTGTGTGTGTGTGTGTGTGTGTGTAGCAGACGCTGGTCCACCTGCATACATAACCATCAGCTCAGAGGCACGTTTTCCTCTGAATGGATTCAGCGTCAACACAGACTGCAGATGTGCAAAGTGGGGTCAGAAGGTCAGGCTGTTCCAAAGTACGATACTGCACCGGGTTGGGGATGTTGAGTGACCGAAGAAGGGTAGACGAAGAGAATAAAGAAAAACTGCGTGAAATCCTAAGTTTTAGGGATAAAAGAATCGAGGACCAATATGCCCCCTCCCTTAGCACTGCCATGACCTAAATCTAACTGATCTCTCTCCCTCCACACCCTGGAAGAGGCTTCTAAAGTATCCAAGAAATCCACCTTAGAAACGCAAGCTTGTCAGATGAGGTACCGGCATTGTGACACTGCTTAGCAGCGAGACACTTCCTTTGACAGGATTTTATTTTTCCCCAGCTCCAACTACAGGCACGGAAAGGTATTTTACCTTTTGCCAGTGGTTCAAAGGAGACGCAGGGAAAAAATACCCACACACAGGCGTATCCTGTGGCCAAAAAAAAAAAAAAAAAAAAAAAAAAAGCCTCCCCTCGCGTACCACAACTCGTCCCCACAGGCCAGGACTGGCTCCTCGGACTCCCAGAGTACCGGACCTGGGCCAAGAGATTGGAGACTTCTCACTCGGTGGCCTCTCGGTGCAGACTGCCGGCTGCTGCCAGCCCTCCGGGCGGCGGGTCGAGCCCCGGCCCCGCGCGCGCTGCCTCCCCTCGCGGCCGCATTGTTTCGAGCGGCAGCCGAGCGCCCACCGCAGGCCCTCGCCCGCCGCAGCCGCCGCAGTGAGCGAGGCGGCAGGAGCCGGAGCGCTCGCAGCCACGGAAGTCTCGGCCCCTCCGCGGAGGCTCGGGGGTACGACGCGGAGCTCCACTCCCCAGGTTTCGAACCAACTCTCACCGTGGCGTCCACGGCAGGCCGATCGCAAGGGACCAGACGCGGCGGTTGCAGCCGAAGACCCGAGGCGCCGGATGCAAAGGAGCTCGCTCGCCTGGCAGCCTCGCCACCACGGCCCCCCGGGCTGCCCCGGCTGCAGAGCGCGCGTCCGTCCCCGGCCACCCCTTGGAGCTCGGGGCCCCGGACTAGTCCGGGCTCGTCGCCGCGCTGGTCGCTCGGAACTGAGGGCGGGGAGGGGGCGGGGGGTCGAGGGAGGGTCGCCCGGCGCCGGAGGCGCGGCGGCCAGCGCCGCGGACCCGTCGGCTAGTGCAGGTAGACAGCGAAATAAATAAGTCAGAACAAACTTTGCTTTCCTCTGGCCTTACCTTCCTTCGCAGCCTGTGCCTCCCCCGTGTGTGCAAAGCCAAGCAGCCAGATGTAACACAAAATAATCCACGAAGGGTACCGAGTTTGAACAACCATGGTGCATGAGCAGGTTTGGTTCTTTTTTTTTTTTTTTTTTTTTTTTTTTTTTCTTTAGGTTGCAGTTGGGTCGCCGCTCTTTAGATGCTGTTTGCTCCGAAGTGGGATATTATTGTTGTTATTATTGCACTCCTCGCATCGATCCCCTTCTCGGTCCCAGGCCGGCTGCTCCACGTTTAGCTGTTTGATTTCTCTCTCCCTCCCCCCCTCCGGTTCGTTCGCACCGTGTTTGCTGCCTGCAAGTCTCCGACTGCAGACCGGCCGCTTGCTCCACACTCCAATAATATCAATTAGGGGGAGGGGCGGGGCTCCGAACCCAGAGCCTCCGCCACTCCGACTGAGTGGCAGACGCAGCCCGCCTGCCAGGCGGCGATTCCCAGGGCCGGGGGGCGGGTCCTTACGAAGTGGCCGCCTCTACCTTGGAGGCGGGGTCCTGAGCAGGAACCAATCAGCGCCGAGCGGAGTCGGGTTACGAGTCCAGGATTCCCTCCCAGATCGGTTACCGGGAAAGCGGGGACCAGGCGCTTTAGGCCAGCGGCGTGCTGTCGGGAGCACTTGGCTTTTAGCTACTGCAGCTTCACTGAGCTGGATAAACCCGAGAATAACTCTCCCGACTTACACTCCTGTATATGGCAGAGCTGCTCAACGTATTCTAAGAAGGCAGAGCCTTCCCTCAGCTACCAATCACCAACCTCAACCCAGACAGGGAAATTGAGCTATGTCTTGAGAACGCCTTTTACTTTTTTGTTAGCCACCTCTGCGGGTCGAATAACTTCGGTTTTCTGCATTTTTTTTTTTTTTTTGTAAAGTTTGAACTTCTCCTGTTCTGTAACTCGAGACACACTTTTAGCTACTACTCCCCTCAATCTCTGAAAGAATAAAATTAATCAAAAGTATATTTCCCCTAAACAAGGTTTGCCAGAGTTTGCTACAACCTATGACAAAAGAAACAAGGAAAGTGGGGCTGGAGAAAGAAGTCTTTTGTTTTATGCTCGCCTCTTCTCTTGCTCTATCTTCAGTTTCTTCTCCGGGCAACTAGAACCTTAGAAAACGTTTTCTGTCGGTTTTTTTTTTTTTTTTTGGATGCTTCTCGTTTTCTAAGGTCTTTCATAGATTGCCCCACTCGAATTATTTCCCATTCCTCTGTGTAAATAACATTCAGTTCTAAAGAAAGCTGCAAGGTAGTAAATTCACAGTCACTCCTTTTACTTGGGCAAACATTTACTATTTTCTGTAGTTAGTCCATAATTATTCTGTAATTATCTTTCTTTAAAAAGCTAAGACTAAAAATGTAACCAACGTTTCCACTTGAATTCATCCAACCCGAGCTGCAAGGATAAGTGCGTGGAGAAGTCTGTTTCCCATTAGGCAGGTTTGCACACTTTGCAAGCAAGAGGTGGTTGACATTGTAAAATGAAGAACTTAAAAATGTAATGGCCAAATCATGTCTGACAAGGGTCACACTCAATAGATAAGTATGTCATATTTTAAAATGAAATTTTCCCCTTTATTGCTCTAAATTTCTTTCTTAAGGAAAGAAAAAAAATAAACACTCATTGATCAGCCTTTTTTTTTTCCTGATGTACAAAAAGTTCAACCTCGGAATTACTGGTTGACCTCTGAAAATGTGTGCTGGGTCCTTCCTGACATGCGCAGTAGGAATATTGTAGATAAGGGTAACAGCCCCCAGACACTTTTCTTTTTATGGCTTTCTTCTATTGTTTAACTTGCCTAATATAATTATACCATAGAAAGAAATGAACTTTTGCTTCATTTCCAATCACGTTGCTTCGGTCGTTTATATATTAAATTTTACGTATTGTTTGCCATTAGGTCTATTGAATATTTTAGAAATTATGCTTAAAAGCATCTTAAGTGCCCTTTAAAGATGCATAGAAACTGGAAAAGGTTTAATAGATGAATCTTGGAAGGAGACAAAACAATGTAGGCAAAGCACACTGGTTACAGAGAAGATGAAGCCTTATTGACCCAAAGAGATGCAATCAGGGTAAAAGTTGGAAACTCAAAGTCAGAATTAAAAATACAAATCTGTACACTTTAAGCTTTAAAAGCTCACAAAATCACAAGGTAACATGTGTTAAACAATTTCATACAGCCAAAATAAATTTTCCAAGATTTCAACATTTTCTCTGAGGTCTCATCGTCCTAGATTGCCTCCAAGAGCTTCAAGGTTTAAAAGAAGCCTTTCATCTACTGAAAGGCTCCTACTTGGTGATAGGAATACAGACACTTCCCCATTAAGCCAGGAAGCTGCAGAAGGAATGTATTGTTTCCTCTGAGGAGTGAAAACAGTGGGGAGACTCCTGTTACTGTGCCAATCTTCCCACCAGACACAGGTACGATTAGAGCCACACCCTTATTTTTAAACATGAAAGTTCCAGATTGACTGCTCTTGTGCTGGGCTGCTGACATTCTCCCTGCAGAACAATACAAAGATGTTCATTTCACCAACCTTCTTTCTTCTGTAGTATGTGGATATATTGATAAAAAAAAAAAAAAAGACTGGATACTGAAATGAAATTGCATAACCATCAAGAAGAGAATGTTCAGTATAGAATGTTTTACAGCATGGTTTATACTTAAATTTATATTAAAATATAATTTATAAATAGCCAGGCATATATCACTCTACTTTTATGTAAAGCTATGGATATTAAAAGGTAACAAACGATTTCATGTTTTAAAAATAATGTAATAAATTTTCTCACATCTTTTAAAAATGCTTTAGTTGGACACCTATGTTTATACATACTATTTTCTGAGTAAATTTTAGAAATTAATGTTCTGCATATACAGAATGAATTAAAAACAAATTCATTTTGTTGAGCAACACCAAATGATACATAAAGCATATTTGACAAAAAACAAATTTTGAGAATCATTAGTTCTTTTAATCATTGTCTTCATTTACTCATTCTGAATATTTGTTGCTGAAATAGTGGGTCTGGAGTTCTAAATTTTAAATGTGTAGAAATGGATAAGAAAATCTTATTTTGTGTATCCTCCTTTTGAAACACTTACCATAAAGGCAGAGTAGAAAGATTTTTAAAAAGATACCTGTCTTCAAATACAAAGACAATGTGAAATTTTATTTAGTTTGCATCATTTCTCTAACATTGTACAGGCAATCACACATAATTATAAATACATAAAAATTAATGACATTCTTAGTCATGTATTCTAGTTGAAAAAGACAACTGTTATTTTCTTTTAACTTTCTACAGTACTGATATTTACCTTAGTATTTATGCCTCAAAAATAGCTTAGGGTTTTAGGAAGAGAAGTAGTTGGGATTTCTTTTCTTAAATACTATGATATATTATAGTACTTTGAACAGGTAAGGTTTATGCATTTTCTAATAGATCGGTGGGTTCATCTGTGCATGTTTACTAACTACATCTGTAGAGATGCAGGGACACCAGGACCTCTGGCATCTTAGCATGCCAAAACGGACAAACTAAATACTGACTACCAGCAATGAATCATGGAGCTGCCTTTGGAACCATTTCTTTTGCACTTACTGTCCAAATGTAAGTTTATCACAGAAGAAGGACTACTTAAATGAATTGCAAAGACTACTCTGTAAAAGAAAACCATAAAGAAAAGGAGACATTGTATCTGGGTTAATAGACACTGTAAACTGCATTTTCAAATTTGTAATTTCAATCAAAATGTAAGCATTTTCCCACAGTATAACAAAATCATTTTTATATCTACATTAACATGATCTATACAAAACATTTATATACAGCCTAATGAAAATATAAAACAAAAAATAATTTCACTTTGTTCTCTCAGTACCAGACTTAGCTAGCCAAAATGCAAGAGTGTGCTTTGAATATTTATGAAACTGTATTCACTTGGGTGGGCATTAGATAAGTGGCAAAACTCAAAATATTTCAACCATAATTTCTAACTGCAATCATTATATTAGTTTACTATATATTAACTAAGAAGCATTTACTAGACTGTTGCTAATGTGTCACTGTAGTGCTCGGGTCATACAAAGAAATCCAAAGTTTTTTGAGTATATCATTATTTGTGTACTATTAAGAGATCTGATTATTATAAGAAAAATTTGTCACATCTAACTCAAAATCACTTTATACATGGTTAATATTTTCAAGAATGAGATTGTTTACAGCAGTAATTTTGTGTGAGGAGGCTCTTCCTATCCAATATTCATACTTATTTTTCCATAAATTGCCAATGTAGATATAGAGATATAATTTAAATTATGTAAAATGCTTCTTTATATTTTCATGGTTTACCATCTTAAAACTTAGCATTTCTTTATCCAGATATTTAGCTGTTGAGGAAAGCAGCGATAATTCAGTGACCACCAGGGGGCATCAGGTCCTACAAGTGTCTTGGCCAATCAAGTTCACTGTAATATATATATATACCCTATTGATAATTTCAGGTATCTTCTTTATATTTGTATCCACCTACCAAAAGCCTTCATAAAAATAGTGTGATGTAACCAACTTCATTTTACAGAGGCCAAGTTAATAATACAGGCAGAAGGAAGCCGTAAAAGGTAAAATTTCTCAATGTTCTTTAAAAGTAAACATCTGAGCACTTGTAGCCTCAGGTTGAAGTCATGGGTAGCATTTCTCTTTCTTACGTCCCACCTTGTTCTCTGCAAATCTTTTAACCTAGAAATAGAGACCACTTTCCTCCCTGGAAAGAACGCTCTGGGCCTGGACCACATAATTGAGCTGAACTTTTAAGAAATGTATAACTCTCTAACTTGCAGAGTGTATCAGAGACTCCTTTCTCAACCTATGCATATGCCACATTTAATGCCACAGCTGGAATTTTAAAGAATGTCTGACTAATCTTAAGGGCCCTGTGAAGAGATCTTAATAGTAAGGTACTTCAACATCTCCTCCTAGTTCAGAAAAGTTTCTGTTATGAAACATGAAATGCATGCATGGTGCCCCCTAGTTGTAAAATTGAAAATCTATTGGCATGATCTCTGTTCTGCTGAGGGCTGTGCCTCATAGAATGCACTGATCTGACAAGTATGTGCTATTTGAGAAGAAACTGTCATATCTGTACAAGACAAAAACAGTCCTGGAAGTAGAGGACTTTCACTGAAATTTGTCTGAATAACAATGTTGGTAGTGACAGCAGATGAGAAAGTCTCCTTGAGAACAAAACCACCCCAAGTACCTAAGGAATGTGTTCATGTAAGGAAAAATCTAGGACTGGGCTTGAAATTTGTTGGCCAAACGCCTGGATTTTGGATTCAAGGCCTCAGAACATAGAAACTTGTATGTCCCACCTTTCCACATACAGAGAAGCTCTTTGTTTCCAGAAACCAGGGGCCAGAGAATTGTTATCCTTCTTCTTTAGGATTGGATTCTTTAGCTAACATACTATAAGAAAGCGGTCTGTTCTTGGAGTTACTAATCCATTATTTGCTTGGTTTTTTTTTTCTTTTCAACCTTTTTGTTTTATAGTCTTCTTTTTAAAAATTATTTGGCAAGCAAAACAAGACAAAACACTTCAGAAGTCTTTATATAATAAAACAGACAATAATGGCATACATATTAAGGCATGAGTACTCAGAAAACCCACGAATTCAACAATGATTACCCTATAAAGTGTGTCCCTACAGAAATAAGTCAGAGTACAAACTGTCAATGCATTTCTATAAGACAATCTTTTATTGGTGTAATTTAATTGTTCTGAGGCTTACTGCCACCATCTCCTAACCTAGGCCTTTTCCTGGCAGTTTCCAGGCTCTGTACACTCTTATCAAACCTAATACGTGTTTAGCCTCTGAAACTTACTGCTGAGTAAGCTCACCCTTTCTAGACTTTTCTGAATTCAGGCTAGTTGGCCAAGTCAGTTGTTCTGTCCCAAAAACTCCTGTCCACATTAACTGATTCAAGATGGCTTCCTTTAGCTTCCATCTGAATTGCTGCTGGGCCACATTCTAACATGGACTCGGCCACATTCTAACATTGACTCGGCCACATTCTAACATGGACTTGGCCACATTCTAACATGGACTCGGCCACATTCTAACATTGACTTGGCCACATTCTAACATGGACTCGGCCACATTCTAACATGGACTCAGCCACATTCTAACAAACATTGACTCGGCCACATTCTAACATGGACTCGGCCACATTCTAACATGGACTCGGCCACATTCTAATCATCTGCCTCCTTCTCGTTCTCTGGCTCATTCGGTCTTCACCTGTTCTCTATTCACCTTGTCTCTGTAAAATTCTCCAGGAAAAACCTGTCTTCTCTTTCTCTCTCTCTCTCTCTCTCTCTCTCTCTCTCTCTCTCTCTCTCTCTCTCTCTCTCTCTCTCTCTCTCCGCCCTCCCTCCCTCCCTCCCTCCCTCTTATGTTTGTCACTTTGTCTGCCTCTCAATTAGACATCACTTTCAAACATGGCTACTTCCACCTACCTTCCTAGTTTGGTATTAAAGGTGTGTACTAAGTGTGGGTCTCATTGCAGCCAGATCACACCGACCTAGAGGGCTTTTGAATGTGATCAGAGCAGCCATGATGCTAGATTAAGACTCTTCTACCCATTTCAGCTTGTTAACTCTATCCATCAACTGAATAGCAACTACAGGCCGCAGAAATACTGTATGAGATGTTCCAAGCCTTTTGACTAAATCCACTAAGAAATGGTACTGGATCACTAACTCATTCATAGATGCCTAAGGAACAGAGATCTTGAGAATGAAAATGCATAATCAAAACGTTTTTTTTTTCTGAAAAAGTTTCAACATTTTCATCTAAAATTGCCATTTTTATACACCAAATCGATATTGAATGCTGCAAGACATAAGATAAATTAAAAAGTTTAAGTCTTCATACAGTTCATTCTGGCATTATTTTAAAAGGTGTAATAATGAAAGTTAGAGCAATGTGAATCGTAAAAGACAGCTCTACCCATTTAATTTGGGGGCAAAAACTAGAAAGAAAATTCAACTCACATAAAAGATTATTATAACGAAACACCATAGAGACAGATAATGTTTGAAGACATGGCCCTCTCCACAACAGCTTAGCTTTGAAGTCTTGTACAATAGTGAAAAAATGAGCTTGCTACCCCTCTATTTCCCCTCTTTCTAATTTCCCTCCCTCCCCGTCCCTCCCCCCTCTCCCCTCTCTCCCTTCCCCTCCCCCTCCCTCTCTCCCTTCCCTTCCCCCTTCCTCCCCTCCCCTCCCTTTCTCTCCCCCTCTCTCTGTCTCTCTGTCTCTCTGTCTCTCTGTCTCTATCTCTGTCTCTCTCTCTCTCTCTCTCTCTCTCTCTCTCTCTCTCTCTCTCTCTCCCTCCCTCCCTCCTCTTCCCTCCCCTTCCCTCCCCCCTCTCTTTCTCTCTCAGATATGGCTCACTTCAGATAATACATTCACAATCTTGCTCTACTCAATAAATCTTCCCCACCTAGTTTACTCTTATATACTATTTTTTTCTGGGAACACACACACATGCACACACATACATATTGGAGGTTCATGCACATTCACACATGTACATGCCACATGCGTGGGCACAGCCATCACTACTACCACCAATAAAAAAAAAAAAAATGATGCCTTGCCAGTTTCTAAGTATTCATTCTGCTTGGCATGAAGCAATGGAAATCACATCAATTACTTGGGGAGATTCCTTCTAAGCCTCTTCTAGAGCCTTTTTGTTTGTTTGTTTGTTTGTCTTTTTAATGTTTCTTCCAGCAGGAATTACACAGTTTGTGAAAATTCAGCTTTCAGGATTTCAGCATTTGAGGTGTTAATCATTTGGGATAGTAATGTTGCATAGATCTTGGAGAATTTGAATGTCAGGCATTTTGATCTTTCCGGATTTGCCTCTGTCTATTGAGACTATGATTGGTGCCTCTGTCCCTCAGCTACTCTGGTCTGTCAGTTGCCTCTGCTTGCTCAAGTTATCCTTGGGCTCTCTACTCCTTTTGTCCTTTACAACAGTTTTCATAGCCAAACACTATACTTTCACTTACACTGTTCTTGTGTTTCTAACCTAAAGGTCTGATGTGAAGACAAAGGAATTTTAATTTAAGTTCTGTGGTACCTCCATCATGACTTGAATATGTACTAAGTTGTTGAATAAATTAATAGATAATTTTCAATTAGTTTTCCCACATAATTTATCATTATCTCTTAAAGGTTACTTCTACCGAAATGTTTGGCAAAGACATTTCCTCCCATCCAGGTTACCTAGAGGCAAGATTTTTGGCAGCGCCATTAGTAATAACAATTCAAATCTACAGATTACTAGAGTCTCTAATATGTAACATTCAAAAGAGGAAAAATATATCCGAGGATGTATATTCATTTTTAAAGAGAGCTATAAATATTAAAACAGGGAAGATAATTATTAGGGAAATGGGAGAATTAAACAGGATAAGTTCTCATTATAAATGCTTAGTGCATTAATTAAAAAAAATTCCCTGGCAGTATGAAGCTAGGTAGTTTATCCCAGCCTGAGCTGGTCTACTTAGAAGTGAGAGATGATGACAAAGGAATGGATCCTAGTTCATAACAACTGTCCTTTATCACCCAGGTTCTTTAAAATTAGTCTCATAAAAGTCCTAGAGCAAGGGCACTTTAAAAACTTCTAGAACAAACAGAAGTGTTGTTCTGGTGCATTTCCCAAACCCAATCCTCAGAAACATCCCAGGTGGAAGCATTCGAATCTACCCTTGATTCTCATGTGTCAGTATATTGAAATCCTCCAGGGAGCTTTCGAGTGCTTCATCATCAGCCAATTGATTTACTTATTTATTTGATCATTATAATGTGTACTCAGAATTGGGGGAACTTGCTATTGACCGTCACTCTTCAAAATACACACACCATGAACTTTGTGCACAAAAAAAAAAAAAAAAAAAAAAAAAAAATGTAACAGCCACAATAAGATACAAATTAATGGATAGAATTGTTTTTAAAAAAAGTTATTTTTGTCTAAGCTAATATATTAAAACTATAATTTTGATGTAAGGAAATAGTCAAATTTCTAATTCTTGGATCACATGTTATTAATGCTTGTTTCTCCTGAAGAATATATGTTAGAGCATCCCCAAAATTGTCTTAAAACACATCTTGCATAAAGAGAAGAGAAAGAAGTTGTGCATAACTAACCTACTTCTAAGTGATGAGAAAACCTCTGATCCAGGGCTCATACCTAAGGAGCAACATTGGGAAGCACTACCTTTCAGGTGAGGCGTGTTCAACACTAACACATGGTAAGCTTTCCCATGAAGCTGATGGGATTCCACAATGGGTTCTTACTTAATCCATCTGAGGTGAGACCTGGGCTTGTTCTCGTAACACAATTACAAAACTCTGAAACTTAAGACAAAAATTAAAATAGAATAACTTTTATCTTGGAAGAATTTTGGAATTGCAAAAATTCCACAGTTTCCTTAGAAATGTCAAAATACAAGGTGCACGGAGTAGAGGATATTTTTACCTGTACAAATATACTATGCAACATTTGAGGTTTGCTGGTCTTATTTCTCAAATATTCTTCAGGTTCCAACAAATTGTGGGATGTACTGAGAACTCATTCCAGTGTAAGAATGACACTGTACTGTAAGGAAGCTAATTAACACAGCTAATCAACCCACTTATACTCTGAAAAACACTTGGCTACTCATTTACCCATTAAAGACATTAAAATAGTCTCCTTTAAAGTTTGTTCATTCATTATTACTGTTTTAGTGTTTGGGGTTTACTCAGATCTCATAGATTCCAGGCAGCCCTTCTAACGCTGCTTGGCATCCCAGCGACACGCCTTGACTATTGCATATGATGCTTCTGCAATGTTCATACACTGAGGCTTTGGTAGGATCATGTATTTTATTTCTCTGGAATAAATGCCTATTCTGGTTTTGTTTCAATTGCTATGATTAAAACATCAGAGGGAATTTAGCTAAGGAAAGGGTTTGTTAGTCTTATACCTCCAGGTCACACCAGGTCACAGTCCAGTGGTGACTGAAATCAGGGCGGGAACTGAAGCAGGAATGTGAAGGTGAAACAACTGAGGAACTGCTTATATTATCAACGCATGCTTAGCTTACTCTCTTATACAGCACAGGACCATGAGCTTGGGGAATAGAACTACCCACGGTGGACTGGACCCTCCTGCATCAATTTACAAATCAAGAATAATTTTCTCCAGACATAGTCACAGGTCAATCTAATCGAGGTAATCCCTCAGCAGAGACTTCTTTTTTTCACAAGTGACATGAAGCAATGTGAAATTGACACATAAACTAACTGCAATGGCATCTAAAATCATATTTTATAATATGTCATACAGTGAAAATGTAAAAATTTTACCAAAGTAATGCTTGCATGTCTTCTGTTCTGTCCAGCAAGGACACCTTCTTTGTGTCTCTGCTGAGATATTTTATCATTACTGTTAAATTTTCATCACAAACTTGAGGTATTAAATGATTTCTTACTACAGTTTTAATTTCCATGTTCCCAGGATAGCATCATGGTTCTATCTTTCAGTTTGATAACATTTTTTACTCCCAGTCTCCTATTGGATGCCTTAAAATAAGTTGTTGAAATTTCTGGATGTATTATAGGTATGCGTGGTTTACAAAGACATCCCAGTGTCTAGTTTTTCAATCTCTTCACTAAAACTTGTATATGAAAAAAAGAAGATTTGGTGAAGTTCAATTTAATACATTTTTTATGCCATTGTTGGTTGTCAACTCTTCACTTTTCATTTGCTCCCTAGGTCTTTAGTAAATTTTCATAGTTCCACATTTGAAATTTAAGTTTGTTATCTACTTTTTATAGATTTGACTTTTAAGTATATGTTCTCCCACCAGACTAGACACCTGCTCATCACTGCAAACTCAGTTACTACCCTTGTGCCCACTTCTCATTTCTGGTGGAGTCTACAAATTCACATTCTGGTGAAATTACTAAGTCACATTTCAAGTGTTTTGGGATCCATCTGGAGAAAACAGAGTTAAAGTTTAGATATATTAATATGTTTCTTACTTTCGTTGCCACATTTAAGTGCACTATAATGTCTGTTATTATTATTATTATTATTATTATTATTATTATTATTATTATTATTATTATTTTCCCCTTCCTTCTCCCAGTGGCTATAGATAGTAGATATATAGCAATGAGTGAATAAAATTTGTTTTCTTGGTCCATAAATTCTGCATAATTGAGTCTATGTAAGTTCAGAAACTCATGCTTCGGAATAATAAATGTTGCTACTATAAAATTGATTTAAAAACTTCTAATCAAGATAAAAGATACAAGAAAATTTATTTTAGGAAATCATATTCATTGTTAAATTGAATAATGAGATGAAAGAAGAAACTAGGCTAAAACCCAAAGAAAGGTTGCTCAAGGTCAACAGTACTATTCCTATCAAGTCCCTAAGTGTCACTGAAGTTTATATTTTTTAACTAACACATTGAAAGTCAGTGCAACTAAAGTTGAAAAGGAGAGTTTAATACTAATTGGGGGTTAATTGCAAGAGGCCAGGTTAGGTGAATCTTTTAGGCCCAGGCAAGAAGTTTTCGATTAAATGGAAAGGCTTCTTAATTTGAAGCTCCAAATAAGGAAGTAACGTGTCTCTCATTTTAAACTGTGACTTTCAGTAATGGATGAAACAATGTGTGGAAAACAGGTAGTGAATGTTTAAAGACATAAAGAATCAAAATAACATCAGCAGAGATAAGGTTAGTATCTTTTATTTCTACCAATATTTTCAGTACAGTAAACATGACTTGTAATAAAATGCAGGGAGGGACTGAACTATAAAAAGATAAAGATGAATTGCTCTGATTAATTGACTAAATTTACTAAGAATGGGGAAATTGATATAAACTAGGGTAGGTGAGGTGAAGAGTGTCCAGTGTCTGTTTTGAGTTTATTACCTTTAGAGACTTACTGTACAGATTACCAAGTACATGGAGATAGAAGTCTTAGGATCAGAAGAAAAGCTACTTGAACAACTCCAAATACCATAACAGTTAGAGACATAAACCAAGACCTAGATTCAACAAAGACGCTAGTACATGCGATTTCACTACTCAGAGTTTGCCAAAAAATTGAGGAAGGACATATCAAAGAGGAAAGCACTGGGTCTTAGAATAGCATAAGACATATTTGAAGATAAAAGTACTTAGCTCTTCCAAAGGTTCACCAGAGATCAGGCAGGAGAATCTGAAGCAGAAAGAGAAGAGTTTCATGCTGAAAAATTAGTAAAGACAACTTGTATAATTATAACCATGTTACCTAAGCAGAAACTTAAAGAAAACTAAGTCACTTTGTTGAGCTATATTGTTTTTCATTTCTTTTCTATTTTGGACTGAAAACTCAGTACGGATCCTTGCATTTCCTAGGCATCCTCTAGAACTCGCCCCACCATAGGATCTACTATCTAAAAGGGGCATAGAAAGAAGATGAATCATGTGATTACTTGTAATGTTTCATGATATTGTAGAATGTACAAAATTGGAAAGAAATGGTGGTATATTTGAAAGTAGTCTAAAAATGATTTTCTTATATAATGAATTTAAAGACCAGGGCTGCCTTGTGAATAAACAGGAGCTAAGGGACCAATCACTGGGATGCTCTTGAAACTTAGCTTAAAAGGTTAACTTCCAGTTACTAAAATCTATTATTTAAGATATTTTTTTTTCTGGACAAAGGTTCTGAGACTAAGGATCTTATGCACAATGATCTCAGGACAGTAGAGGAGTTAAAATTCTCCCAGTAAGCGGAACTTAAAAAACAAGTACAATGTGGACATAAAGAAGACTTCCGACAACAGCTATCAAATATGTCAGCGTTGTCTACAAAGTTCTACCTATATCAGCTTATTTCCCACAACTCCTTATTTCAACCAATTAACCTCATATTTCCACTTAACTCAAGTCACTTGGATTTCTTTTGCTTTTGGCCTGTCACGACACTTGATGTAAGCCCATTTCTTGTTGATAAAACTATAATGAAGTCTACCTTTTCCCAATGGCTGATGCTGTCTTAGCTTCTATGCAAGTCAGGAGGTGAGCTATTGCTAGATTGCCTGTGTAATTGTGGGAACATAATCTGTCCTTGCCTTTCTGCCCCTGCTTCCTTGGATGCTGCTTGTTTTCAAAGTTGATAGAATGTTCCGGGACCCAGCTGTGAGGATGTTACTACATGATGATAGATGTTCCACAGGAATAGACACAGAGAAAATCAGAGGGTTATGACCAATCAAAATTATTTATTTATTTATTTATTTATTTATTTATTTATTTATTATACATCCCATCTACAGTTTCCCCTCCCTACTCTCCTCCCAACCTCCCTCCCTCTAACTCCTCCTCTGTTTGTCTTCAGAAAAGGTCAGGCTTCCAAACTGGTCTCAATGATAAAACATCTTATTAACATTAATAAAACAACTTATATGAGTTTCTTCTTAATTCTTATGAATATACAGTAGAAAAAACTAAAAAACAAGCAAACAAATCATTAAAGTAAGTTAAAACCAAATTGGAAACAAATTCTTATTTAAAGTTACGGTAAGCCCAATTTTTAAGTCTTTGCTTAAGCCCTCCTCTACTTAGGGTCAAATGACACTGGCAAACACTTCCTCTAGTGCTATAAAATTTTGAGGTTCCTTGTAAAGAAAACCTCTTAAAACCTGATGAGAAGCTTATGTTCCCATGAGAGCAACCTGCCAGTACTTGATGAAACAATGTCCTCTTAGCTTATTATAATGATATTACCTAGAGGAAAATCATGTAATTTCATGCACATATACACATGGTCACATTATAGTTTGCATGCATAGGCAAGCGTGTGTACCCACACACACACAGACACACACACAGACACACACACACACACACACACACACACACACACTTTTAATGTTTCTGTAGATAACCAGAGAAATCTTTTCAACATATGTCCAATAGGTTGCTGGTTCTTTATTCCCAAAGAGCTAATAGTTAAATACTTTACATATTGCTTATTGGTTGCATATAGTACAATTGATGGAATATAGTCACAATCTTAAAACCCCATTTTAAATTTAATAATATATTATTACATATTATATTTATAAATAAAATATTTATTTATCTAAAACTCCTACTTATTTCTTTAAAAGTAAAGAAAATTAGAAGCATTCTTATTTTTGCGGGAAAGAAATCATGAAATCTCTGTGATCTGACATGTGCAGATCACATATATATAAAATCTCTCATCTAGAAAAAAATTACTTATTACAGTGTTTTCTCCCAGCAGCAGGGTTAATGGCATTTCATATAAATTTTGTGTTAGTATGTATGACTTTTTTTCCAGACAAAGGCTATTTTCATTATTAGATCTCTTTTCTATCTATTTAGGTATAAGTTACATTAAAGCATAACGCAAGACACTGCTGCATTAAATTCTGTTTTCTTCATTTCCATATAGAGGTTTCCAATATATTTTGTTAGTTTTATCTACTTTTTAAAAAGGTTTTAACTACTATAGTTTCAATATATTGAATCTGACTAAGTTCTAGTATTTTGCTATTAGGAAGAAAATGTATGAAAGGGACAAAATTAATGGTGCCTGCTAATTAACTTCTGTGACTTTTGGCATTAAGTCAAGCTTAAGCAGACATAAATCTTTGGGAAACATCCTATAGTGTTTTCCCCCAGTACTTTTGATCACCAAGAACGAGACAGTAAGATGGTGGGATGGTTTGTATATGCTTGCTCAGGAAGTGGCATTATTAGGGAGTAGGTGTGTCACTGTGGATTTGTGATTTAAGACCCTTATTCTAGCTGCCTAGAAGTTTGTATTCTGTTAGCAGCCTTCAGATGAAGAAGTAGAACACTCAGCTCCTCCTGAACCATGCCTGCCTGGATGCTGCCAAGCTCCTGCCATGATGATACTGGACTGAAGCTCAGAACTTGCAAACCAGCCACAATTAATTGCTGTCCTTTATGAGACTTGTTGTGGTCTGTTCATAGCAGTAAAACCCTAACAAAGAGAGATGGTATTGCTAAAGACACCACCATATGTCTTGTCTATCTGAAATTAACCTAAAGAACAGAAGACTCCACAAAGGATAGCCCTGACCCTTCTAGAATGACAAGACACAGCTCTTTTCCCATAACCTCTTCATGACTTCAAACCAGTACCATATGAGAAACCCCTACACATTGTTGACCAAGTCGTGCTGTGTGCGTTTGATGTATAGCAGTCACTTTCTTTGCACCACAGCTTCCATTTGCTGGTGATGAGGTAATTCTTTTAAAAAAAATTTCACCTCAATTGATTATAGCTGACTTTTCTGTACAAACTAAACAGCATTCATTGTCCCACTAAAGTAAAAAAAAATTACCTGAGTGATCCTACCATTTAAAAAAAAATAACAGCTGATTTGTAAGCCCCAGCCACAAGAAAATACAAATTCTCTATTTGATGTATCACATGAACAGATACAATTCACAGACCGTATGAAGCTCAAGAAGAAGGAAGCATAAAATGTGGATGTTTCAGTCATTCTTGGAAGGGGCAACAAAATACTCACAGGAGGAAATACAGAAGCAAAGAATGGAACAGAGACTAATGGAAAGGCCATCTAGAGACTGTCCCACCTGGAGATCTATTCCATATGCAGCCACCAAACTCATTCACTATTGTTGATGCCAAGAAGTGCTTGCTGACAGGAGCCTGATATGGATATCATCTGATACAGATGAGGATGCTTGTAGTTAACCATTGGATTGAGCACAGGGACCTCAATGGAGAAGTTAGAGAAAGGACTTATGGAGCTGAAGGGGTTTGTAACTTCATAGGAAAAGCAACAACATCAGCCAACAGAACCCCAGAGCACCCAGAGGCTGAACCACCAACCAAAGAATGCACATGGAAAGACCCATGGCTCTAGCCACACATGCAGCAGAGGATGACATTGCCTGACTTCAATAGAAGAAGAAGCCCTTGGTCCTGTGAGGGCGTGTTTTCCTAGTGTGGGGAAATGCCAGGGTGGTGAGGTGGGAGTGGGTGTGTGGTAGGGGGAGCATCATTATAGAAGCATGGGGAGAGGGAGGGAAGAGGGAAGGGGAACAGGAAGAGGGGACAACATTTGAACTGTAAATACAAGAAATATCCAATAAAATTTAGAAGAGGAAGAACAACAACAACAAAAAGAACAAGAACAAGAAGAACAAGAACAAAAAGAAGAAAAACAACAACAAAAAGAAAAACAAGAAGAAAAACAACAAGAACAAGAAGAAAAACAAGAACAAGAAAAACAAGAAAAAGAACAAGAAGAAGGAGGAGGAGGAGGAGGAGGAGGAGGAGGAGGAGGAGGAGGAGGAGGAGGAGGAGGAGGAGGAGGATTAGGAGGAGGATTAGGAGGAGGAAGAGGAGGAGGAGGAGAAGGAGAAGGAGAAGGAGAAGGAGAAGGAGAAGGAGAAGAAGAAGAAGAAGAAGAAGAAGAAGAAGAAGAAGAAGAAGAAGAAGAAGAAGAAGAAGAAGAAGAAGAAGAAGAAGAAGAAGAAGAAGAAGAAGAAGAAGAAGAAGAAGAAGAAGAAGAAGAAGAAGAAGAAGAAGAAGAAGAAGAAGTAGTCTTTGAGGCACCCTCAAATTTTCTTCTGAAACTTCCCAAGCTTTGTCTTGGGGCGGCTTTGTCTGCATTCAGGCTCTTTCAGTTCCAAATCCTTCTCCAGTCTTCCTCCAAACAGTATGCTCAGAATTATTAGACCAAACAACTACTCACTGGTACCAACGTCTGTCCTAGTTTGCTTTTTGCTTTTGTGGAAAACACCATGATCAATGGCAACATAGGGAGGGGGTGTATTGTAACTTACAGTATATAGTCTGTCATCAAATGAAGCCAAGGCAGAAATCTAAAGACAAAAATTGAGGCTGAGACCATGAAGGAATGCTGCGTACTACCATGCTACCCTTAGGATTTTAAATCACCTTTCTTATATGGCTCCAGCCCAGCTGCCCAGGGAACGGCACATTTTACATTTGGCTGGGTGCCCCCCCATATCGATTAGAAATTAAGGAAGTAACAGACTGGCATGCCCACAGACCATTTGACAGAGGTAAGTCTTCTAAATCTTGGATATCTTAGGTGTCTTGGGTTATCTCTAGATTTGTGTCCACTTAACAAAATCCTCATGACAACAACTATCAAATTAATAGTCTTTGAGAAATCTACTTTAATCATGTATGGCAACTTTTGTAAATGATTACTTAAGCTAGTTCAATACGAACAGTATCTACGTGATCTCATTCTGTTTCTTAGATTTCTGACTCATCCAATAATTTCTTCTCAGTACTTTATTTATTAAAACTTCCTGCATGAATGAAGAGCTTCAATTCTTATGGGATTTTATACACCCTTCTATTTCTAAGTGACACTGGTGATTTGAAAGAAATTTAGATTCTTTGTTGTAATTTATTTCAAATAATATGAAACTCAGTGTGTACTGAGTTACAACTGAGTAATATATGTAATAAAGACATTTATAAAGAAACATTCTGTCCCTTTTTCTGACATAGGGACTTACTATGTTATAATGTAAACTCAGACTTAAAGCACTCCTCCTGCCTCACCTAGCTATGTACAGAGATTATAGGAGGATGCCACCATACTTTTCTGAGACTTTCAAAATTGTTTAATAATCACCATGACATCTTCTTGATTTGTCCATAATAATTCATCTCTTCAAATATGAATTACTTGTATAAAATGTGTTCCAATTTTTACTTATTTTTCAGATTCAAAAATTTACTCCACTTAAAAATAAATGTTACAAATAGTAATTAGTTGGACTTAATGTTGGGTTTGTATTTGACTACATAAAGAGCTATACTAGCGTGAGTCTTCCAATTTATCTACTTTTGAGTTCTCTTTTATTTCACTGTCCTATTTTTCTTTTGTGAGATCAAGACTATATTTTTATTAGACATGCTCTCTGCTCAGCAATTTTTGTAGAGGATCTCATAAGTGTTATAAGTTTTGGTTTGTAGATTACTACTCATAACTTTAATTCTGTTATTGGCAAACTGTGTAATTGTATATATTTCTTCACTCTAAAGGTTACACTAAAGAAAGGAAAAGAGGGTTGACAGCAAGCATGAGTGCCTGATTATAGATCCACAGCAGAGATGGTACACACAGGGAGCATCAGCATGCTCACTCTGCCACCAGTACAGAGGAAAGCAGAGACAGGAGGATCGCGGGGGCTTGATGCTCAGCTAGTCTAGCTTGGAAATGTGAGTTCCAGGTTGAGAGGGAGAGAGAGAGAGAGAGAGAGAGAGAGAGAGAGAGAGAGAGAGAGAGAGAGAGAGAGAGAGAGAGAGAGAGAGAGAGAGAAAGACTGATGGTATTTTGATTGAGTTTCTATAACTTCTATTAAAAAATGCCATCTAGAAAATCAGCTGATCAAACTGGACATAGTCAGTCCTTCGGTACACTTCATGATTTACTACTTACAAGAAAGCCTAAAGTTACACTAAGAACACAAAAGGTATTTGGTCTGACCTATAGCACCAATTATGAAATTTGTAGCCCCATGTCTTAGTTAGGTTTTCCATTGCTGTGAAGAGACACCATAGTGTCCAAAAAATATCAACTCTTTTTTTATTATTGTGGATCATTTTATTCATTTACATTTCAAATGATATTCTTCTTCCCAGTTACCCCTCCACAAGCCTCATCTTATTCCCCCTCTTCTCCTTTTCCTTTGCCTCTATGAGGGTGCTCCTCAGCCCACTCTTGTCTCATGGCTCTAGCACCCCTCTTCAATGAAGCATCAAGCCTCCACAGAACCAAGGGCCTCCCTCTCATTGTTGTCAGATAAGGCCTTCCTCTACTACATATGTACCTGGAGCCACGGATCCTTCAATGTATACTCTTTGGTTGGCAGTTTAGTTTCTGGGAATTGTGGGTGGTCTGGTTAGTTAGCATTATTCTTCTTATGGGGTTGTAATCCCCTTTAGCTCTTTCAGTCATTCCACTAGCTCTTCTATTTGGGCCCCTGGACTCAGTTTGATAATTGGGTGTGAGTATCAGTATCTTTATTGGTCAGGTGTTGGTAGAATCTCTCAGGGAACAGCCATACCAGGCTCCTGTCAGCAAGCAGTTCTTGGTATCAGCAATAGTATAGGGGTTTGGTGTCTGCAAATGGGATGGGTCTCTAATTGTGGTGGTTTTTGGAAAGCCTTATCTTGAGTCTCTGCTCCATTTTTCCAGATCTTCCCTTTAGACAGGAACATTTCTTGGTTGACAATTTTGTGATGGGTCAGTGGGCCCATCTCTCAATTGGGGGCTGTGGCTAACTACTAGAGGTTTTCTTTACAAGTTCTGTGTCCCATTTGTCATACAGTTTTTCTGAAGACTTTCCAGTTGGGTCCTGGGAGTCTCTCACTTTACTGGCATCTGGGACTTTCTATTAGATACTCCCAGTTCTCTATCACTCCATTGCTACATATTTCTTTTCAATTTCCTGACCCTCTCTATTTCTCTCCTGTCCTTTCCAATTCGCAATCCTGTCTGTCCTTTTTTCCTCCTCCTCTTATTTCCCCCTGAGTTCCCTCCCTCCCTATAGCTCCTGTGATTATTTTGTTGCCCCTTCTATATAGTATTGAAGCATTCACACTTTGGTCTTCATTCTTTTTTTTTGTGAATATATGTATATTTTTTGTTTTCTTTATTTCTTGGACTTCATACAGTCTGTGAGTTGTTTCTGGGGGAGTGCAAGCCTCTGGGGTTAGCATCCCACTATCAGTGACTGCATATTATGTCTGTTCTTTTGTGACTGGGTTATCTCACTCAGGATGATATTCTCTAGATGCAGCCATTTTCTTAAGAATTTGGTTAAGTCATTGTTTCTGGTGGCTGAGTAGTATTCCATTGTGTATATGTACCACAATTTTTGTATCCATTCGTCTTCTGAAGGACATCTGGGATCCCTCCAGCTTCTGGCTATTATAAATAGAGCCACTATGAACATTGTGGTGCATATATCTTTGTTGTGTATTAAAGTGTCTCTGGGGTATATGCCCAGAAGTGGAATAGCTGGGTGTTCAGGTAGTACTATATCCAAGTTTTTGAGGTATCGCCAGACAGATTTCAAGAGTGGTTGTATTAGCTTGCAACCCCACCAAGAGTGGAGAAGTGTTCCTCTTTCTGCGCAGCCTCGCCAGCATCTGCTGTCATCTGAGTTTTGGATCTTGGCCAATCTGACTGGTGTGAGGTAGAATCTTAGGGTTGTTTTGATTTGCATTTCCCTGATGGCTAAGCATGTAGAGCACTTCCTCAGATGTTTCTCGGCCATTCGGTGTTCCTCAACTGAAAATGATTTGTTTACCTTTGTACCCCATTTTTTAATAGGGTTATTTGATTCTCTGGTGTCTAGCTTTTTTAGTTCCTTGTACACCTTAGATATTAGACCTCTATCTGATGTGGTGTTGGTAAAGATCTTTTCCCATTCTGCTGGTTGCCGTTTTGTTTTCTTGACGATGTCCTTAGCCTTACAGAAACTTTGCAATCTCATTAAGTCCCATTTGTTAATCTTTGACCTTAGAGCTTGAGCCATCGGTGTTTTGTTAAGGAAATTTTCTCCTGTGCCTATGTGTTCTAAGGTTTTCCCTATTTTCTCATCTAATAGTTTCAGTGTATCTGGTTTAATGTAGAGATCTTTAATCCACTTACACTTGAGCTTTGTACAAGGAGAAAAGAACGGGTCTATTTTCATTCTTTTGCATGTTGAGTGCCAGTTGGACCAGCACCATTTGTTGAATAGGCTGTCCTTTTTCCATTGAATGTTTACTGTTCCTTTGTCAAAAATCAGGTGACCATATACATGAGGGCTCATTTCTGGATCTTCTATTCTATTCTATTGATCCACTTGCCTATTTCTGTACCAGTACCATGCAGTTTTCAGCACAATTGCCTTGTAATATAGCTTGAGGTCAGGGATAGTGATTCCCGCAGATGTTTTTTTGTTGTTGAGGATGGATTTCGCTATTCTAGGTCTTTTGTTATTCCATATGAAATTGCACATTGATCTTTCCAATTCCATGAAGAACTGGGTTGGAATTTTGATGGGGATTGCATTGAATCTGTAGATTGCTTTTGGTAGGATGGCCATTTTTAAGATGTTGATCTTTCCAATCCATGAGCATGGGAGATCTTTCCATTTTCTGAGAACCTCCTCAATTTCTTTCTTTAGAGGTTTGAAGTTCTTGTCATACAGGTCCTTCACTTGCTTAGTTAGAGTCACACCAAGGTATTTCATAGTTTTTGTAACTATTGTGAAGGGTACCTTTTCCCTAATTTCTTTCTCCACATTTTTGTCCTTTGAGTATAGGAAGGCTACTGATTTGTTTGAGTTAATTTTGTATCCGGCCACTTTGCTGAACTTGTTTATCAGCTGTAGGAGTTCTCTGGTGGAATTTTTGGGGTCACTCAAGTACACTATCATGTCATCGGCAAAGAGTGATGTTTTTATCTCTTCCTTTCCGATTTGTATCCCCTTGATCTCCTTTTGCTGTCTAATTGCTCCAGCCAGGACTTCCAGTACTATGTTGAATAGGTAGGGAGAGAGTGGGCAGCCTTGTCAATTCCCTGATTTTAGTGGGATTACTTCAAGTTTCTCGCCATTAAGTTTGATGTTGGCTGTTGGTTTGCTGTATATTGCTTTTATTATGTTTAAATAAGGGCCTTGGATTCCTCTTCTTTCCAGGACTTTTAACATGAAGGGGTGTTGGATTTTGTCGAATGCTTTCTCAGCGTCTAGTGAGATGACCATGTGATTTTGGTCTTTAAGTTTGTTTATATGGTGGATTACATTGATGGATTTCCTTATGTTAAACCATCCCTGCATCCCAGGGATGAAGCCTACTTGGTCATGATGAATGATGGTTTTGATGTGTTCTTGGATTCGGTTTGCAAGGATTTTGTTGAGTATTTTTGCATCAATGTTCATAAGTGAGATTGGTCTGAAGTTCTCTTTCCTTGTAGGGTCTTTGTGTGGCATAGGTACGAGGGTTATTGTAGCCTCTAAAAATGAGGTGGGTAATATTCCATCTGCTTCTATCTTTTGGAATAGTTTGGCAAATATTGGTGTTATATCCCCAATAAATGTCTCATAAAATTCTGCACTGAACCCGTCTGGACCTGGGCTTTTTTTGGTTGGGAGGCTTTTGATGACTTCTTCTATTTCTTTAGGTGTTATAGGGTTATTTAGATGGTTTACTTGGTCCTGGTTAAACTTTGGGACCTTGTATCTGTCTAGGAATTCGTCCATTTCCTCCAGATTTTCCAATTTTGTGGAGTATAAGTTTTTGTAGTAGGATCTGATGATTTCTTGAATTTCCTTAGTTTCAGTTGTTATGTCACCACTTTCCTTTCTGATTTTGTTAATTTGGATACTCTCTCTTTGCCCTTTAGTTAGTCTGGCTAGGGGTTTATCAATCTTGTTGATTTTCTCAAAGAACCAACTCTTTGTTTTGTTGATTTTTTCAATGTTTTTTTTTTTTTGTTTCTATTTGGTCTATTTCTGCCCTAATTTTGATTATTTCTTGCCGTCTACTCTTTTTGGGTATATCTGCTTCCTTTTGTTCTAGGGCTTTTAGCTGTGCTGTCAGGTTGCTGATGTGAGCTCTCTCCAGTTTCTTCTTGGAAGCACTTAGGGCAATGAGTTTTCCTCTCAGTACTGCTTTCATTGCATCCCATAGGTTTGGGTATGTTGTGTTATCATTTTCGTTGAATTCTAGAAAGTCCTTAATTTTTTTCTTTATTTTTTCTTTGACCCTGCTATCCTTTAAAAGAGTATTGTTTAGTTTCCATGTGTATGTGGGCATTTTGTTGTCTTTGTTGTTGTTAAAGACCAGCCGTAGACCATGGTGATCTGAGAGGATGCATGGGAGTATTTCAATCTTCTTATATAGATGAACGCTCGTTCTGTGTCCAATTATGTGGTCAATTTTCGAAAAGGTGCCATGGGGTGGTGAGAAAAAGTTGTATTCTTTTACTTTAGGATAGTATGTTCTGTATATATCTATTAATTCTAGTTGGTTCAAAGTCTCTGCTAGTTTTGCAGTGTCCTTGTTCAGTTTCTGTTTCCCTGATCTGTCCATTGGTAGAGTGGGGTGTTAAAGTCTCCCACTATTATTGTGTGGGGTGAAATGTATTTTTTGAGCTTTAGTAGAGTTTCTTTTATGAATGTGGGTGATTTTTCATTTGGAGCATATATGTTAAGGATTGAGAGTTCCTCCTGACAGATTTCCCCGGTAATGAGTAAAATGATAAAATCTTTATCTTTTTTGATAACTTTTGGTTGGAAATTTACTTTATTCGATATTAGAATAGCCACGCCAACTTGTTTCTTGGAGCTGTTTGCTTGGAAGTTTTTTTCCCATCCTTTTACTCTGAGATAGTGTCTGTTTCTGTCTCTGAGATGAGTTTCCTGTATGCAGCAAAAGGCTGGATTTTGTTTATGTATCCAGTCTGATAGTCTATGTCTCTTTATTGGGGAGTTGAGACCATTTATGTTAATAGATATCAAGGAATAATTGTTTCTGTTTCCTGCCATTTTTGCTTTTTTGGGTTGAGTTGTGTTTGTGTTTTTTTCTTCTTTTAGTTTTCTTGTTTAGGAGTTTTCTTGTTTTTACTAGGCTGTATTTTCCCTCCTTGTATTGAGTTTTCCACCTATAATTTGTTGTAGTGCTGGGTTTGTGGTCAGATATTGTGTGAATTTTGATTTGTCTTGAAATATCTTTGTCTCTCCATCGATGGTGATTGATAGTTTTGCTGGGTATAGCAGCTTGGGCTGGCACTTGTGCTCTCTTAGGGAATGCATGATGTCTGTCCAGGCTCTTCTAGCTTTCATAGTCTCTGTTGAGAAATCGGGTGTGAGTCTTATTGGTCTGCCTTTATATGTTACCTGACCTTTTTCCCTTACTGCTTTTAGTATTCTTTCTTTACTTTGGGCACTTGATGTTTTTACTATTATGTGTCGGGAGGTATTTCTTTTCTGGTCCAACCTATTTAAAGTTCTGAAGGCTTCTTTTATGCTCGTGGTCATCTCATTCTTGAGGGTAGGGAAGTTTTCTTCTATGATTTTGTTGAAGATATTTATTGTGCCTCTTAGTTGATACTCTTCTCCCTCTTCTATTCCTATTATCCTTAGGTTCGGTCTTCTCATTGTGTCTTGTATTTCCTGGACATTTTGGGTTAGGAGCTTTTTGTTTTTTGCATCTTCTCTGGCTGTTTTGTCTATGTTTGCAATGTTGTCTTCTGCCATCAAGATTTTTTCTCGATCTCTTGTAATCTGTTGGAAATGCTTGCTTCTGTGACTCCTGATTTCTTTTTTTGGTGTTCTGACTCTAGGGTTATCTCTTTTAGCGCTTTCTTTATTGTGTCAATTTCTGTTTTAATTTCCCTCTTCCATTCCTTTATTTCTTTGGTTCTGTTTTCGTCTCATTCTTTGAGTTCTTTGAGTGTTTTTCTTGTTTCTTCTTTAAAAGCTTCTGAATCTTTTTGCTTTTCCTCCCTTTCTTGTTTAAGTAACTCTATCAGCGTCTTGAGGCATGATTTCAGGTCTGTGTCTTCTTTTTCTGGAGTGTTTGGAATTCCGATGTTTGCTACTATCGGAGAGCTGGGTTCTGGTGTTGCTAGATTGTCTTGGTTTCCTTGGGATATACTCTTTCTCTTTCCTCCTGCCATTTTTTTGTCAGTGATATGTTCTTGCCTTTCCCTTGTATCTGGTCTGTGTCCCTGGTACACTTTCCGTGTGCACTCTGCAGAGATCTCTCTACTTCCCAGCAGCCCAGGTTCCGGGTGGCAGCTGGGCCAGGCTCCGCTCTGCGTACTGAAGTCGCCTCCGGGTGGGAACAGACGTTCCTAAGATCTGTTCCCGGTCACAGTTGCTCAGCCTGTTCGAGCCGTCTTTCCGGCTGGCGGTTGGGCCAGGCTCTGCTCTGTGTCCTGAAGTCGTCTCCAGGTGGGAACAGAAGTTCCTAAGATCTGTTCCCGGTCACTGGATCAGGGAGGACAGGGCAGGTCAGGGCAGGGGGTGCCCTTTTCGTGTGCACTCCGCAGAGATCTCTCTGCTCCCCCGCAGCCTAGGTCTCCCACTCACCAGTTGCTCAGCCTGTACGAGCCGCCTTTCCGGCTGGCAGTTGGGCCAGGCTCCGTTCTGCGTCCTGAAGTCGTCTCCGGGTGGGAACAGAAGTTCCTAAGATCTGTTCCAGGTTGCAGTTGCTCAGCCTGTACGAGCCGCCTTTTTGGTCTTCATTCTTTTTAATCTTCATATGGTTTGTGTGTTGTATCATAGGTACTCTGAGATTCAGGGCCAGCAATTCTTATAAAAAAGAGCAACGTTTAATTAGGTCTAGCTTACAGGTTCTGAAGTTAGGTCCATTATCACTCCTAAAGGCATAGCAGCATCTAGGGAGGCATCGCACTGAAGCAACTAAGACTTCTGCATCTTGGTCCAAAGGCAAATAGGAGAAGACTAGCTCCCACATGGCTAGGAGAAGAGACTCACACTTCAAAAGTGCCATGATCTACAGTAGTCTCAACAATGTTAAAAGTACAAATTCAAAGTGTTTTTCTGAGATTCATTCAATCCCTTAACTGTCATGTTCTATAAAAGCAAAATCAGAATGCAGATAATATACTTCCAACATGACAGGATCTATATTACCATTCGAAAACATCATAGTGAGGAAATACTGGACCAAAGAAAAATAAGAAATCATTTGGACAAGGTCCAAACTCTGTATCTCCATGTCTAATATCAAAATACTCCAGATCACCAGCCACTTTCATCTCTGTTGATTGCAACATATTTCTTTCTTCTGGGCTCATTCCATTCCCTGTTAGCACCTTCCCTCAGGAGATATCCCATGGCTCTGTCTTCCCTAACGTCTTGGGGTCTCCAAGGCAACTTTAACGTTACAGATTCATTTCAATGTCTGGGATCCACAGACATTGGACTTCTCAAATGACCTTGTGTCATTCCTCCAGCTCTGCCCTCTGGAGCACTCTATGTTCTGGTTGACTCAACATCTATGATGCTGCTGTTCTTGGTGGTAATCCCATTGTACGGGCATCTCTAATAGTTTGGAGTATTCTGCTACAACTAAATCTTACCAATAACCTTATAGGCTTGCTTCATGGTGCCTAACTCCAAATTCTTTGGATGACCCCTTCAGTCCTAGGCTGTCAACTGAAAGTGAACCTCTACCTTCACCCAGGGCAATCTCTATCCTCTCCCAGTGCCAAGCATCATCAGCTCACCATGACCTCTTCATGCCTTCAAAACCAGTACCATCTGGGTGATTGATTTTTACACACTACCAAGTCCAGCTGCAGCACAAGTTGCAACCTTAACTATATCTTGAACACAGATTCTTTGTGCTCTCAGAAAACAGTGTCTCTAAGATTTTGTCTCATTGTTTCTGGTTTCTTCTTAGTCACTGTTAATTTCTTATCTCCAGCTAATTAACATCAATTATCCCAGTAGTTCATTCTATTCTTGACTGTAAAGCCACAGCTACATGGCCAAAGCTACTTTTTGGAGCAGGAACATGACCCTCTTATCCTCTTACATTATCACCATCTTTCTGTTTCATAACTCTTTCACTGCCTAAGCTTTGCTGTCATGGAACTTGTTCTGTAGATTGACCTTGAACTCAAAAATCTACATGGCTCTGTCTACTGAATGTTGGGATTAATGGTGTGTACCACCAAGCCTGGATCTAAGCTATTTACTACTTGGAACTTGCTCTGTACCAGCATGGTTTTGAATTTAATAATCTGCTTTCCTATGTCTCCTCAGAATCAAGTCAAATACTACTGGGCCTAGATCTAAGATTTTCATGGCCACTTTTTTCTCAAGATTTTGATCAAAAACCGGTGTCCTCTGTTTTTGTATTGTAGTTATTTTCAGATTAAAAGTCTAAATGAAAGTGATAATCAGATAATAATAACACCTGCATATAACTATTCCTTGTTCAAAGGCAAATAATAAACTTAGTTGGGTGACATTGTGTCCTAAAGTCACTACTCTCCTATTATCTTTATTTTCTTAAATATAGGATTTAGCTCCAATATAATTTCTGGTGCATCTTATTACTTGAACCATACATTTTGTTTTTTTTTTTCATTGTAAGCTTGCTATACTTCATCAAAACACTCTTCATGAGACTAATCCACAGCACAAAGTATAGTCAGGATTATTTTATGACCTCCTTTGTAAATGCAATTATTTGACTCTGTTCACCTGAGCCTCGGGCAGACTCTTTGAATGAGGACAAAACCAGCCACATTCTTCACCAAAATGTCACAAGAACTGTTTCTCAACCATATACTAAAATTATTCTCCTCTGAAAACTTTAGAGCCAATTTTCCATAATTCAAATTATCCTAGCAACAAACTCTTCCACATTCTTACTAGATTAGCTCATTAAGGCCCTGTTAAATTATTCCACTACTTTCAGAATCTAAAGTTCCAAATTCGATATTCTTCCAAACAAAAGCACAGTCACATATCACACCAACACCCCACTCCTGGTACCTGCTTCAGTCTTAGTGAGGTTTTCCATTGCCATAAAGAAACAGTGTGACCAAGACAACTCCTACAAAGAACTGGGGCTAGCTTACAGTTTCTGAGGTTCAGACAGGAATCATGAACAGCAACCAGAAAGACATGGTACTGGATAAAGTGAAAGTTCCATATATTGTTCCAACAGCTGCTAAGAGAAGACTGTGGCTAGGAAAAGGGTCTCAAAACCCACCACCACCGTGACACACTTCCTCCAATAAGACCATACCTCCTGCAGCAAAGTCACACTTTTTAAATAGTGTCACTTCCTAGGTCAAGAATATTCAAACCACCATACTCTGGAAAATTTTAATAGTGTCAATATTTTTGTGGCTCTGCTGCTAGAATACAGAAGCATTTAACATATACATCACTGATGACATTAGTTTTTACTGAACTAAAAGTAACTTACTAAGTAAACATTTTCACTTATGTACACCACTATTTTCAAGGAAAAAAAATAGTTCTTAGAAGGTAACAGCTACCTTCTAGAAGGTAGCTAGAAATTTTTTATTATAAACTAAAGAAAAGATAGGACAATGAAGAGGAAATGTACAAATAAAAAAACCTTATACTATAACTACACGCACATCTTCTCTCTGTCTGGCATTGTTTTCAGTATATCCAAAGCAATGACTCATTACATATGCCTGGACTTCAGAAAACCCCACCTTGTTGTGGTTAAAAATAAAAGTGGATAACCTTTTATCCTGCACTAATGCCAGCACCTGTGAGGCCACATGGCACTATGGGACATCTTTATCTTAGCGGCTTCACACTGTCACTAAATACTCACAGACCCAGGCGCATTCGACTCCACAGAAGCCTCTCCAGTGTGGAGCCGGCCACTGGACACTAACACGTGCTCTGCAATCTGTTCCCCGGTCTTGGTTCACTTCTCAGATCTCAGATGGCTCACTCTGCCTGTCCTCACTGCTTCTGTCCCAGGCGGTCCACAACTGCCCCAGTGTTTTGTTTTCACTCATTTCTCCTTGGCGTGTTGCTGCCAAGCTTGGCTCACACACACATCCCAACTCCACGGCAGGTTTGTGCTTCCCGCCACTTCGAAATCAATTAAGTCACCACATCAAAGAACACACCAAAATACGCTGATCCAATTGATATGATATGATTTGCCCATCTGGATAAGTCAAATGATCTTGTACAATTCAATTCCACCCCTTATGAAATATTCATAACAGCCTTATCCATATAGAGATGTACTGAGAGAAAAATCCACGTCGGCTTCCATGTTGCCTCTGCCTGAATCTCCCGTTTTCTCCTCCTCTTCCACTTTATCAAAACTTTGTTCCTGCCCACTCACTACTGTCCAGTCATGCATTGCCTCGACATCAGCCTACACAACCTATTCTGGCTGACTTTCTAGATGGCCGTTATGATTTTTCAGTTAAACATTCAAAAAGTTATGACATACCATTTCCTTTTTTTTTTTTTTTTTTTTTGATTCTATGGTATACCACAGGAAATGTCCATTGATTTGATTTTAAAGTTATTAAGAATCAAATTATTATTAATTATCAATATTGATAGTTATTAATAGTTATTTAATAGTTCTTTTAATAGTTCTATTAATAGTTCTATTACTAGTTCTTTAGACATCTCAGATATATTTTTTTAACTTATTCATCAAAATTTCTCCACAAGCCTCCTTTTCCCTGCCCTTCCTTCTGCATCTATGAGGGTGCTTCCCTACCTTCCCACCCACTCCTGCCTCAGTGCCCTGACATTCCTCGGAACTGAGAAAATAAACCTCCACAGAATCAAGGGGCTCCCCTCCCAGTAATGCTCCACAAGGCAATCTTCTGCTGCGTATCCAGCTGGAGTCATGGGTTTTCTCCATTGGTTGGTGGTTTAGTCCCTGGGAGCTTTGGGGGAATCTTGGTAATTGATAATGTAGTTCTTCCTATGGGGCTGCAAACCTCTTCAGCTCCTTTGGTTCTTGCCCTAACTTCTCCATTGGGGTTCCTGCCCTCAGTCTGATAGTTGGCTGCTTACATCTGTATCTAAATTGGTCACGCTCTGGCAGAGCCTCATCGGGGGTGAGGGAGAACTATACCAGGTTCCTGTCAGTAAGCCCTTCTTAGCAACAGTGTCTGGGTTTGGTGTCTGCAGATGGGTTGGATCCCTAGGTGTGGCAGTGTCCAGATGGCTTCTTCTTCAGTCTCTGTTACACTCTTTGTCCCTGCATTTCCTTTTGACTGGAGGAATTCTGAATTAATATTTTTGAGGTGGGTGTGTGGCCCCATCTCTTAGCCAGGTGTTGTACCAATATACTGGATATGGCCTTTACTGGTTCTCTCTCCCCTTTGACTGTAATTTCAGCTAATGTCCTCCTTGTTGTATCCTGGGCACCATCTAGGATTTTCTGGTAGCTACCCTCAGTTCCTCATTCCTGGCTGCTACACTCCTACTTTCAAATTCTTGATCCACTGTAATTCCCTCCCATCCCCTCTCATATCTGAATCCCCCCCCTTTTCTCTTCTCTCTTCTTTCCCTCCCAGATCCTCTTCTTTCCAGAGATTATTTTTCCCCCCTTCGAAGTAGGACTTTAGCATCCATGCTTTTGTGTGGTCTTCTTTCTTCTTGGTTTCATATGGCCTGTGAGTTGTACTATGCATATTCCAAGCTTCTTTTTGGCTAATATCCGTTTTCCAGTAAGCACATAGCACGTGTATTCTTTTTAGACTAAGTTAACTCACTCAGGATTATATTTTCAAGTTCCATCTATTTGCTTGTTAATTTCATGAACTCATCTTTTATAAATAGCTGAATACTACTCCATTGTGCAAATATACCACATTTTCTGTATCCATTCCTCTGTTGAGGGACCTCTGGGTTCTTTCCAGCTTCGGGCTATTATAAATAAGGCTACTATGAACATATTGGAGCATGTGTTCTTATTATATGTCTGAGGATCTTGTGGGTATATGCACAGGAGTGGTATAGCTGAGTCCTCAGGTAGAATTATTTTCAATTTTCTGAGGAACTGCTAGAATGATTTGCAAAGTGGCTGCACCAGTTTACAATCCCACCAGCAATGGAGAAGTGTTCTTCTTTCTACACATTCCTGCCAGCATCTGATGTTAACTGAGTTTGTGATCTTAGCCATCTGCCTGTTGTGAAGTTTAATCTCAGGCTTCTCAGGTATTTATATTCCTCAAAGTTTTAACCTACTTTGCTTTTTTTTTTTTAAAATTCAAGTATTGTAGTGTTAATAAAATAGAAAAAAAAATCTTCGTCCTGATGTTACACTGATGGTGGGTCTTAAAAACCCCCAAAGAGACATTCCTCAGTATAGCATTCTTTTTGTGTGGGCTGGATCTTGTAAACCCACATAAACACAGAAATACCTAGAAAGAAGAACCTTCAGTTAAGTATCTATTTGTATTAAAGTGGCCCATGGCATGATTACTGAACATTTTCTTGATTAATTTCTGTAGTGGGAAGGCCTAGCTTAGTGCGCACAGTGCTACATTAGGCTGGTCCTCCTGGGTTGTTTAACAGAACAAAGCCGTAAGCACTATTCTTTTAGTATAGCTGCTCCAGTTCCTGTCTCAAAGTTTCTGTTTGAGATCCTGCTCTGTCTTCCTTAAAGTATGGACTACAACCTATAAGCTAGAATAAGCCCTTCTCCCCACAAACTACTTTTGTTCATGGCATTGTATAGCAACAATAGAAAAACAAAGATAACATTTCTGTACTGTCAGCTTAGACACTACAATCATAGCTGTCACATAGGTAAAATGATTACACATTACACACACCTCTACTCTATCTGATGAAACAGGTCTGGCATCCCAGCAATTCCAAAGGCTAACACAGGCTGTTCCAGGCCTAACTGGGTACAAAATGCTTCCACATCAGAGTGGTTAAATTAATGCGATCATATATTAAAGATATAGGAGGGAGAAAGTGGGCAGGGGGTATAGCCCAGTAGGGAAGCACTTTGCTACCCTTCCTGAGGGCCCAGGTTCAATCAATACTTAGAGACATTTACTCCAGACAGAGAGTACCTTACATGTTTTAAACGAAGCAAAACATAACTCTTGCACGTGGAATTTGCTGGCTATCCCAGAGGGGGAAATCACAAGAAAAACTGACAGAAAACCTTTCAGAATTCTAGATGTTTGATACCAGGAAAACCTCAAAATTTGTGCCCTTGTCATTATTAAAAAAAAAAAAATGTGTGAAAACATAATATAGTTTTTATGCTGTGAGTCCAAGATAAAACCACTTCACTTTCTCCACTCTCCCTTTTTTTTCTCAAGCACATCTGAATTTCAGGACAATTTTGACACTAGACATATTCACAGCTTCATTTCTACAGTATTAAAATATCTTATTTTTCTTGTGGTTTCTCTGATTCTTGTCTCCCTTACATGGAAGAAAAACCTTCTTCTATAGAAGGCTGGAGGAGCAGCAGGGTAAGACAACAGCCTGAGAACAAACTCCCTATGGGCACAGACAGCAGCCATTGTGGCTCCGAGGGCCGTTTGAAAAGTTCTGTAATTTATGTTTTCTCATCAGAGGAGAATAATTTTCTTCCTCAGTTCATTTCCACCTGAGCGAGAAATTACTGTTTCATTTGCTGCAGTTCTTATCGACTGATGTGTGGCCTATACTTCTTCCTGATACCTGAAGGAATGTATAACTTCTTTTCAGAATGTAGACCTTACAATGCAGTTCAACACATATGTATGGATTTGAGATGTTCAACAAATCACATATTCAAAAGGTGTGTGATAACACAGACATCTATTTCCTTTGAGAGCAAGTTTCATTTCTAATTTAAAAACTTAGATTTGGGCCACACTTTAACCTTTAACGCAAAATTAAAGTAAGAGAACAACCATCTACTGTCATGCCAGTGAACACCATGGGGTAAAAATTTATATTCAAACCACTAAACATCACAGAATTTTAAAGTAAACTTATATTTAAAAATATTCATAACGCATACTTTAAACATTGTGCAATGCTACCTCTATGAACATATATGATCCATATATTCAGATAACAATACATTTCCTTCGTCGCAGTTTTTGAGGATGCTTGTGATAATATGGGCATTTGGATCCAATATGGAAGACCCGACTAATCCCACGATAGCTTACAGAGCTGGACACAGGGCTTTTCTCAATGCAAGATATTCAATGCCTTGAAGTCATATTTATGCTGCATTTGCTGTTAGATAAAGTTGATATATAACAGTGAAAGTTGGATCAATGTAAACTTGAAAATAATAGCAGAGACTGAGCCTCAGATGAACTATTTAACACAGTCCAAAAAGGCAAATCCCAACTCATTATGAAACATGAAGAGAACGAGATGAGGAAAAACGCCATGATTAAATGCTTTCATCTGGAAATTTGATTTCAGCATTCGGAAAGCCAGCAATTCTCCTCCTTCATCATGGTCTTTGTTTATTACTAATAAATTAATGTGCTGATGGAAGGATTCATTACCCTTCCTGCACACTTCACTACTTGCAGGTCATTTATTAATCTCTGTTATCTGGTGAGACTAAAACAGCTGTAATTACATTGTTAAACATTGATTAATACGCAACTCTCATAACTAATAAAAGAAACATGTAAAATGTGTATTCTTTAAAGTATTTAGTTTAAAGTTTTGTTCTCCTTGTGGGAATGAGGAATTTCAGAATGCTATTAATATTCTTTCTGAGCGAACTCCATTTGCTTTTGCAGCTGCTTCTAGTCACACCTATGAAACCCGATTACCAAAAAGAATTCAATTACATCAGGGAAACTCATCTTGCTCACGAGACAATATTAATTCCCCCCAAATTAACATCTAAAATTGAAGCATATTTTTATGATTCTCAGTTATTTTCCTTTAATTTAATGTTAAAAGCCAATGCAGTCAAAGCTGTGTTTTTATTTCCTCTATTTTGATTATACAATTGAATACATATCCATTTGTGGTTTGGAATTCAAATCTTTTACAGATTGGCAGCACTTCAACAGCCAGAAGCATATTAAAAATGCCGTCGTTACCCTTTATTAGATTTCCAGTATAATCAGTTTGATTTAAGTGTTACCAGAACATTATTAAACGTCAGCTATTTTGATTATCATTAGCAGCAAACAAGCAGCCTACCTCTGAAACACGAGCAAATTATACAATTTCCTTTCTATCAATACCATAAAAAAAAACCAAACGGTAATTTAAAAGCGAGGGGTTCTAGTAGATGTCTCATGCATAATCCAGAGTCATGGCTTCTTAATAAAGCACTGCTCATGCTGTCAGTCTTATCCTGAAACCTGCGCTGCCATGTAGTTTCTCGTACCTTTATCGCTAAACTGACTTCTGCCACTAATTTTCTCACATTCATATCTGAATGTCGAGATCTGTAAGGTGGCAGCTTTCACATCCAGATGGCGCGGTAGAGCAGGAGCTGAGGGTGGAAGTTTCGAGTTCGGTCCCAACTTTGTCACTGGATAACCATTTGTCACTGGATAACCACGATTTGGGGAAGCTGACTGAATTCTCTTGGTGCCCGAACCAAAGGTGATAATGTCTCAAAAAACAGGCATGCCCACAGTTGCTGATTTGTGGTTGGCAAGTATAAAAATGTAATTACCCCACTTATCTTAGCATGAGGACAGGTGAGCAAAGCAGTCAGTCATCCAACTGTTAAGAATCTTAGGATGGAGTATCTTTATTTTCCAAGCAGCACAGAGACTATCTGATTCCTTGGAGACAGATTTGTCTTTATATCAAGCTTCTATCAGTTACATACACAACAAATTTTTAAGACACACCCCTGAGGAAAATTGGGATGTTAAAGATCCTGCTAATTGAAATAAAAAGAAAGAAAGAGAAACAAAAACAGAGAAAAGGGCAGAGGACAGAGTCAAACTAAAGGAAGGAGGAGACAAATGGGTGTCAAATGGAGAAGCATCCAGTTCACCACCTCCACAGCAAGACTTCACTTACGAGTGTCATTTAGATTGTGGCCAGAGCATGCAAACAGCCACTGCACTGCGTGTGATTCTCTCCAGGACAGGAAACAAAATGCAGAAGAGCATCTGTGGGAGGACTTGAGGGGCTTGTGTAAGTTCAGAAAACTGCAAAACCTAGTTTGGAGGCATTAAAAATACTGGAAGGAGTAAAACATTTTTTCTTTTCTTCAGATTATCTGACCAGGCTACGACAGTAAGACATGTGTAGGGGAGTAACTCTCTGGAATAGACCTGGGCTCTCTCCTTAATTTTGTCTGTATTCTTTATATCAAGAGGCCTGGAATGGATACTTATTCAGGTCATTTGAATAAGTAGTTGATTAAATAATGGATCAATCTTTACTACAGCACCCATATGGTCCAGGCTGATTTGGAACTCAATTTAGCCAGAAATAACCTGGAACTCCTGGGCCTTCTTCCTCCACCTCCATAGGGCATGATTTATGTGGATACTACAGTGTCTGGTTAATAGGATACTGCTAAACACAGGAATGCATGAAAGCAATGCCAGTCTACTGCTACTGAGATGCTTCCCAATACCCCAATGAGTTCATTTAAATCTGGAGAGTAGGGCAAGTGGTGAAAGAGAAGTTTGTTCTCCTCTTTTTATAGTCAGTGGAGGAACAGAACCTTTCCTTACCTGTGACTGTCAATAGGGTGCAGTCTTTGAGTTTAAAAAGTTGAATTCTGACAAAACAGACCAAACCAGTGCAGTAAGCAGCTGCAAACATACCAGTGTAAATCTTCTAGAAAGTAGAAAGAGAGAAAATGGAGGGCTGTCATCTGAGTGGGAATACATAGTTATCCCAGTTTAGTTTGAAAAATCTGCATTAATGTAGGCCTTGGACTACCAACTGATGGAAAACAAGTTTATTTTTGTACTGAAGTACACTTTTCTTCCCTTTCCTACCTTGTTTGGTGTTTAGTCTTTCGTGGTCACAAAATTTTGTGCCCTTTTATTTTCTGGAGGGGTTCAGAAATGGGAGTTGAAGTTCAGATGACATCAGGAAGGTACCAAGTCTGAGGTATCTGTCCCTCTGGCTCCCTGGTTGGGTTCGGCCTTCATGTCCTGAAAGCACACTTCCGCCCTGGTCTTTCCCCAGCTTCCTATTGCTTGCCCATGGTTTGGCCCTTCCACTATCACGATCTCTGAACACACTGCCCTCTCTGAGTACTTCCCTGTAACCCAGTTTTACAAAATATCCTTATGTCTACCCTCCCCAATCATAGATTCCCTTTAGATAAGTCTCTTTCTCTCCTAACTGGGATGACCTGTGGCGGCTGTAGGTGAACTGGATACGAAAGGTGTTTTTTTAAGTTGGAAAAATCATGTGGTCATTCTTAGGCATAATGTAGGCTTTTATTATTTGTAAATTCTCCATAAAAATGAGAAGTCTGTATCAGGGTTAGGTTAAGACAATTCTCTGCACTCTCATCTGGAAGTCAGAGCCTGCGAGACTTTGTTCATCCTTCTCTTCAAATGCGGCTGAGAAATGAACTCAGCCTCATCTTTCTCTTAGTCCCCAATTATTTCGTTATGATGTGTACACTGACAAAATAAAATGTATTTAAAGTCAACCTTACACATGAGTGTGGTTGCACACACCTGAAACCCCAGGACATGGGAAGCTGAGGCAAGAGAGCACTTAAAGACAGCCTGGGCTACAACTGGAGTTCCACAGGCTAGACCAGGCTACAGAGTGAGAACCTATCTCAAAGAAATATGTAAACAAGTCAAGTTTGAGGAAAAAACTGTATTTGAGACATAGATTTCTAATGCTTTATATCCCTTTAATCTTAATTTGTTAAAAAGTTGTACCTGTGGTTTCACCATGCATTGTGAGCTAAGAATCACAAATAAATCTCTTACAGAAAGATTGGGGTTTTCTTCCATTACATTCATTCACTTTATCATGTTCTTCTAGTTCCCTAACTGTTTTGAACCTTTCCTCAGTGGCAGGGATCTCCCTATTCCAAATTCTTTTGAACAGACCTTTGACTTAATTCAACTGCTTCTTTCTAGGTGGAAAATTTTACTACTCCTGGCTTCTGTTGCAGCACAGAACATATTTTTCTCATTTTCTCTACTTACTGTTCCCCTCTTCCTTTCCTTTATTCTCTGCATGCCTGCCTTCCTTCCTTCCTTCCTCCCTCTCTCCTTCCCTCCCTCCCTCCCTCCCTCTCTCCCTCCCTTTGTTTCTTCCTTTGTTTTGTTCTCCACTTGATTTTGTTCTTTAAAGGATTTTACAATCCTTATAACAATAAATTAAATCCTTAAACAATAAATTCCATTTTCGCCGAGGCTTTGAATTTCAACATGAACCAGTGCTCAAAGGTAAGACAGATGAGTAGGGCAGACTGAAATAAACATGTGCTTCCAGGACTTGGCAAGGGGGAAGGGAGGGAGGCTTCCAGGGCGGGCAGCCTTCTCTTCAGAAGTGGCCTGTTTGTTATGGCATTATGGAGTGACTTGGTCCATAGTTGCCTGAACGTTAGGAAAAGTTGGCCAGCCTCTAGATCTCTAGATGTTAGTGCATAAGAATTTTTAACATTCTGAAGACCACACAGGATAACTGTTCAGGCCAGATTGCATTTAAGAGCTTCTAATTTTGACTGTAAATTTAAGCCTTTCCTTGTAGAACTGTAGTCTTGATTTAATACCACTCCTTTGGAAGCTGGACTTCCAGTGTGGCTTTCTCTTGACTTGCACCAGTATACTCTGTATTGAATTCACTGTTTATTTCTATTCTTGCTCTTCTCTCGGATATATCACCAAAAATCCTCCATGCTAGCAACACCGAGAAAATCATTCTCTCTCCTTTTCCCTCTTTCCCAGAGTTTCCAGACACTATTACCTTTCAAGAAATGCTTTACTTTTACACGATCACTGCTCCTCTTATGAGTGTAATATTATAAAATGGTTTCAGGTAGCCTGCCTTTCATCAAACTATTTCTTTCCAATAATTTGTATTTACTATATCTATTTGCATATTTAAACTTCAATTTGTCCTCTTCTGCCTCTTATACAACTTAACAAATGTGCTTGGCCAAAGCCCTGGTGTGGGGATGTTTAGATTATTCAAAGGGCTTTTAGAAGACTTTAACTGGATCTGGTGACATTTTCCTTCACACCTATTTTACTTCTTTCTAAATCGATCAAAAGTTCTTTTTCATGTTATCACATAGAAAAATAGAGGATATAAATTCATTTGCTTTGCAACAAAGTATAACACTTCAACTTTTTCTTTTGGTCTTGAGCAGAATTCTGAGGCAGGTGTTGTGGACAGACCCCAAAGGTCAATAACCTGCTTCAGTTTCTGCATTAATGTTTTGGCCAATGTTTCAAAGGCGTTCCTCTCAGGACAAAGCATCTGCTGCTCTCATGAAGTGAAGCCTGTGCTGTTTGGTCCCAAGGCATCTTTTGCCACATCTGTGTCTTTGTTTCTCACTAGCAACACTTTGTGTTCTTTGTGGTTTTCTAAGCATACCAGACCCCCTCTGCTTTTTTGCACAAGTTCTCCTTCTTTCCAGAGTAAGGCTTTTATAGAGCCTCAGGTCAAAAGTTAGCTTTTTGTAAAGGTTTCCCAGTTTTGAGGTCTTTAACTACTTTTCACTTACATTGTATTCTAATTACTTGCTAAATTTGTCTCCTTCATCACACTCTGACTTTCCCTCCATTTAAATCCCCAGTGTCTAGCAGAGTGCATGTTAATGATCGAAAGAATGAATGATGAAACTAGTTGTTGAATATATTAATTTTTAAAGTCGGTGTGTGAATGTGTGTGTGTGTGTGTGTGTGTGTGTGTGTGTGCATGTAACTATCTTCGTGATTGCGATCTAGTCATAAGATAGATTTTTCTTAAACCAAACCATGGACTCTATTAACCATGACAAGGAAAAAAAGAATTCAATCAAAGTAATTATTGCCTGTAATTAGTTACACGGTTGAATATTTTTGATGATGCAAATACCTTACAGATGACTTCAGAAGAAAAGTTCAGGAGAAACACTTTAGCCACATTTCTTGTGTTTTACCTTCCACACCCCCTGCTTGCCCTTCAAGCTCTAGCATCAGTCTGAAGAAATGAACAAGTACCATCCCCACAAGCTGGGTTGCCTGTGCCTCTGCCTGGCCAGGAAAGACCTCAAGGAGGGAAGGGAGTGTGCTCAGGGTAGTTCTTGCTCAGCATTTCCTCCTACAGAGTTTTCCCCTCTCCTGAGGTTGGATTCTGCTTGGCAGCTTCTGAACTCTTAGGTCAGAGCCTTCCCCTGGCCCAGTGTCCTTTGCCTAGGTAGTCTGATTTGACTGAGTATCTGTTTCTTGTTAAGATTCTGACTCATAGAGTTCTCTTCTACCTGCACGATTTCTAATTTTACATAAGAAATTCAGTCAGGACAGCTTTTGCTGTTTTTCTTTTCTCTACATGGTAAAACGTTTAATTTTCTTGAGGCAAGAGTATATGCAAAACAAAGTTAAAATAAAAAGGTGCTTTTATAAAATATCAATGCATTTCTGAATTACAGACTATAATAATGTAGATGGACGTGTTAGGGAAATCTCTTGTTAGGTGAGATCATATGTTCAAGAATATTAATCAATTAAAATACATTAGAATATTTCCAAAAGTCAATAAAGCTCTTGGCAGTCTGGGCTACACAGAGAGGTCTAGACACAGATCATCAAATATTTTTCTACCAAACTTTTTACAAAATATTTGTACCAAGAACACATAAAGTATAAATTTAAAACTTCTGCAAATAGTAAACAATATCAACAATGAGAGAGATATGAATTTTCTGAATATTTTAAACATTTTATATAGATTGCTATAAAACTCAGAAATATAACATATCACAAGAAACAGCTATAAAGTGTTAATCTCTAAAAACCATGAATTAAAAGATAAAATAAGTTTTGAGTTCTTATACAATGTAAAATGAATGCACATTTAATTTCCTTTAATCAGAGTTAAAGAAACAATGAGGTACTACACAGAGGTAAAAACAAAATTGTCACTTTCCTAAATAATATTTCTCAAAATGATGCTCCCATCTCCTATGCTCTTTATAACAGCAGACTTTGTAGTGAAAATTTCATGTGCAATAATTTCTTTATAGTAAAGGTAATGGAAAAAACTATGTAAAAATGCAGTTTTAACCCCCTTGTTTTGGGTATTTCTCTACAAATTTTTGAGTTTCACTCTTCACCCTCAGCACCTTTAACACACACCCCCCCCACCCCCGGCCCTGACCCCTTTAATTCCAAATGACTGACCATATTTCTCTATTTCTGATTTAGCAATGCAGTCTTGTCAGCATTTGCTTCATCATGGCTTTTAGATGAAATTGATTTGAGGTATTTATTTTTTTGTTGTTGATGTTTATTTTTTAATTTTCTTTTTTAAATATATGTCATCTTCATTTGTAATAGTAATTTTATTTTATATGTATGTTTTTTAATCATTTTATTTTATATGTATGTTTTTCTGTGTGTGTGTGTGTGTGTGTTTGTGTGTGTATGTGTGTGTGTGTGAACTTAGCACTTGCCTGGTGTCCACAGAGTCCAAAAGAGGGCATCAGATCATCTAGAACTAGATTTACAGATGGTTGTGAGCCACCATGTGGGTATTTAAAATGGCTTTAATTTCAATGCAAGAACAGCAAGTTCTCTTCACTACTGAGTCATTTTTCTAGCTCCCCGACAGTATGACTTCTGCAATGCTTCCATTAATCATAGGACAAGCCTTTGAAAAGAGATGTGACAGATATTCTGATGAATGTGGTGGTGAAGTCTGTCCTGAAAGAAATAGAAAGAAAGCAGCATCTACAAATCATTTGGCAGCACTTTGGGAGTGACACAGACTAACCACAACTTAGAAGACAACCAACAATGAGAATCAGTCACAGCTAGAGAACCTCACCGATTGTTGGCTCTTAAGTCTAAGTGTACTAGACCTGATGCTGACCCAGACAGACACGCTATATAAAACATTAGAAAGCTATGTCTCAAATAATACCTTTTCCCCTCAAACTTGACTTGTTCACATAATTCCTTTGAGAACAGGTTCTCACCCTGTAGCCTGGTCTTACACTCTGTTTGCACACTATGTATAGTCATCTCACTTTTAACCACTGTCAACCGTGCAAGAGCTTCTACTGAGCAGCTCAAGCCGGTGCTTGGTCTGGAGACATTTAGTCTGAGCTAGAAGCTCTCGAGTAAACTCCTCAGAGTCAAACACACTGTTATCTCTGCAACTCCTTTCCTGACATGCTCATTAGCTGCATTCCTTTCTTTTTTCCTACAACTTTATTTTAAAGAGAGAGATACATGTACAGATTTTAAAAAGTATTTTGGCATAGCACTATATGAATATATCTTTGTCAGTACTTAATTCTTTTAGAGATTTGCTGCATTCCTTTAAACTGAGTTCAAATGTGTTACTTCTAAACACCCACCTACCAACTCAGCTCCTCCTCCCGCCCACAGGCCTGTTTCTGAATAGTTACCTTATCTTTTTTTTCCTCTCTCTCCTAAATTTCCTGGGCCATTAGTCTGATTATGACCATGCCTAGCCTCCCTGCTGGGATCTAACACCTGCTCTTAAGAACTCTCTTTGGACTTTTGTCTGTATGTGAACAGAGCGTCTCACACCCTTTTGTCCACTCTCTAGGGCTCATCCTACACCAGTCTCCTTTCAATTGTCCTTTGGAGTTAGTCTCACAGTAAATTTAACTATTGTGTTTAAGCATATTCTCCACACCTGTTCTTTCCTGGTGAGATTAGATTAAGGTCCAACTGGCTTCATTCTTTTCACTGCTTTGTTTCCTTGACTGGATTCTATTCACACCCCTTTAAATGTGACACATCTCAACACAGCACTGTTGGCTCTCAGACCACTCACTCCAGAGCCTCCTCTGATCTCTGCCCATGTGGTTTGCTGCTTCTCTCAGACTGCTGTCAATGCTAGAAGAACCCCACAAAGCAAAATCATGAGCTCTCAAATGCAACCAATGTTCGATTCCTTGCTTCTCCTGTGGTAGACTTGGGTAGTGATTTCTGAATCCGTTAGAGACTATTCCAACTGTTTCATTTCCTTCAGAGTATATATGATGGCTGTATATAGAAAGACTACTTATTTTTGTGTTTCTTTGGTTTCCTACCATGTACTAAGTGAATTATTAGCTGCAAACATTTTCTGGTTGCATATTTATGCTTTTTTTTTTTTGATACAGCTACGATTTCAAGCACTACATTGAACAGGAGGCCTATAAAGGACATCCTTGTCCTGTTATAGATTTTAGTGAAAATTCCTTTCATGATAAAAGTCCTGTAGACTCCAGCAATATTGTAGACATATCTCAAGATAATTAAGGCAATGTGATATGTCTACAATATTGCTGGAGTCTACAGAACTTTTATCATGAAAGGTTGTTGAATAGGCCTAAGGCTGTTTCCATATCGAATAAGATGTCCCTGTGGCTTTTGTACTTCATGGTGCTTATATGTTGGATTCCTTATTGATTCCTATATATTGAGCCATGCCAGCCTCTCTGAGATGAAGCTGACATGATAATGGTAGAAATTATTTCTGAAAGGTTCTTAAATGTGGTTTGACAGCTTTTGTTTCTTTGTTTTAGCAGAGAGATTAGCCTATAATTTTTCACAATTTTTCAGTTGTGTTCTTCTCTGTCTCTTTGGTATTGTGTTAGTACTGGATTCCCCCAAAAATTTTTGAAGATGTTCATTTCTTTTCTACCTTACTGAATAATTTTAGGAGTATCGATGTTAGTTAGTTTTTTCTTGAAGGTCTCTTAGAATTCTCCACTTTATCCAACTGGTCCCAGGCTACTTTCATTGTGAGATGTTTAATTACTGGTTCTGTCTCATAGGTTGTTATGCACCAATTTAAATTACATACTTCATTTTGATTTAATTTTGGTAGGACACATACACACACATCTGTAACTACACCCATTTATTTCAGAATTTCTATTTTAGTTCTGTGCCTGTTTCTTCTGTCAACTTGATAATAACGTAGATATATCTGGAGAAAGGAACACTCAGCTGGAGAATTTTACAATTTCTCAGTTTATTTTTCTCTTGACTCAGTTTTTATTGAGTAGTACTTTCTTTTGTGTCCTTGAGTTTTTATATTTTCTACCATTTCTATTATTAATTTCAGCTTCATCCCTTTGTGTCAGATAATATGTGAGATAGTATTTTTAATTCTCTAAATATTGCTGAGCCTGGCTTTATATCTTAGTGCATGTATTTCACTGAAATATCCTAGTGGTCAATTTTGGTGAATGTTCCATAGACTCCTGAGAAGAAAGTATATTATTCAGTGTTTGTGTAGAATATTTTCAAAATGTTTATTATATTCATTAAATTTGTGATATTATTTCAATTCTGATTTTTTAAAATTTGTTTTCGTCTGGAAAATTCTATTGGTTAGAATGAGGTATTGGAGTCCTTAATGCATCTAGAGTTGTTGATGTTGTTTCCTGGTACAGATTTTGCTCTCTCCTTTATTGAGTGCATATTTCGGCTTTGTTTGCTACTGTTTTAACTTGTCAGGTTTTTGGCCATGTAAATGGTACTCAGTTCTCAGTCTTAGCAACGATGTTTGCATGTGGATGTGCTGGATAGTTTGATCGCAACTTGAAACAACTTACAGTCATCAGAGAGGAGGGACCTCCATTACAAAAGGCCTCTCAGCACAGTAGTGCTGACCTTGGTGGCAGAAGCATGTGGGAGTCTGAGGAGAGCAGTTCTTGCTATGTGTCTGTCCTGTAGTGTCACATATGAGGGAGAGATGGCTGTCACTTGTTCTTTGCCACCTGTGTGACTGCCCTCCCTGAGAGGAGAGCAGGAAAGCTGAGCCGCACTCTTTGCTGGACGAAGCCGTTTGGCTAGAGGGCTCTGCATCTTTCTTCAACAGCACAGTAGACCTGGCTCTGCTGGCAAAGGGCATAAAAGCAGGAGACCTGGCTCTGCTCCTTGCTGGCTGATGCACTGGGTGAGCTAGCTAGGGCAGCATAGGAGAGCTGGCCGTGATGGTTTGGGTGTGGACAAGCTGGTTGACTAACTGACTCAGCTACCACCCAGACCAAGAGCCAGGGCTTTGAATTGGCTCACACCAACATCTACCATATTGATGAGCTTCTGGAGCTCAAGAAGGTGCTGGTCCTGTGGATCCAAAGCTGCTGGATCTCCATGATTGGGATCAACAATAGGATGCCTGAGAGGAGCCCCCGTGAGGATCCAGTACTGATACTGCAGCAGAGTCCAGAGGTCTCAAAACAGACCAATGACACATTGCAATGAAAATTTGCAAGTGAAGATGTGTGAGTACAGAGGTATACTGTGTGACACACTGACACACTACAGCATCCACAAAGAGAGGTGTTGCCGTTGTTGGTTGTTTTATTTATTTGTTTATTTTATTATTTTTTGCAGAGGTTGTGTGGTGGAGGGCAGATATGAAGGTCCAGTGAGATGAGTGATATTGGGTTATGTGATGTGGAATTTACAAAGAAGCAATTAAAAATTAAAAGAAGGAAAAGAGAAGAAAAAAAAAAGGAAAGAAAAAAAGACCTCTGCAAGATTGGGCGGCAGGCAAAAATCATGTAGGGAATTTTTCTAATTATTGACTTATGAAATAGTGGCATAGTGGTCATGCATGTGACCAACTATTCTGTTTGGCTATGAGCCCTCTTTCACATGGCAAAATTTGTGTCCAGTCATCATGCTTAGGAAAAACAAAAATAAGGAGCAACAACAAAAACAAAAACAAAAAAACCCAAAAATCTGATTGAGAAGGTCTTGAGCCTTATAATGAAATTGGCTGCTGGTGTTTAGATAAATTGTCGTTGTACATGTTTAAATTTCCATTTATGCCTATAGACATATTTGTCTTTGGGCCTTGATAGAAAAACTTTCTAATTGTACAGCAGTCAATGCAAAGGCTCATGGAGGCTCAAAGTGCTGAGGATAAGTAATAGTTGAGTGCTCAGCCCAAAACAAGACATCTATACTACCACTACAAAGGTTTGAAATTATTGGGGAAGATGTGGTAGGAATTGTAAAAAATAAAATATAGGGAGAAGGTTTGTGAAATGACTTCTGGGCAAGGTGTATTTAGTGATGTTGTGACTTAGAGCAACTATGGCTTCTTTCAATGAGCATGGATAAGACTGAACCTGTCAACATTCAACCATTGATCAGTGAGACTATTATGGGTTTATGCTGAATTGATGGATTCCGCAGTAAGCTAAACACTGTCCTATTTACATGCCAAATAACAAGGCCAGAAACTTCTAATGGACAAGTGTAAACCCTTGGTCACACAAATACTCCTGATTAGATAAGCAAGTCACAAAACAAAACGCAACACAAGGCATTCTTGGGGAAAAGCTTATAAGGAGGGGCAGGTAAGGTATAGGAGCTGGAACATTCAGAGAGTACAGGGAAGAGTGATTTGAATATACTGTATGCACAAAACCTTAAAGAACAAAGTTTTTAAAACATTATTATTGAATAATTACCAGTGTCACTTCTGCAAATTGCCAGTCTTCCCCCCCCCGCTTTTTTTGTTTTACAGGTAAGTTCAGCTATATTTAACAATAATCCTTTCCTTATTTTTATTTTTGCCATGCATTAATTAATTGATTATTTTAAGTAGTTAATTATTTTACAATACAGGGATTTAATCCATCCTGTGCCTTCGGCCCTCTTTTTATCCTACAGTTTTAGGCAGCGTATGAATAAGTTGCTCAAGTTAGTCTTCAATTCAGAATCTTCCTACCTTAGCTTCCCAATTACCTGGAATTTTAGGCTTCTGTCAGTAGCCTATTCTTTTCCTTATGGGTCACAGTGTTTCTGCCCCCTTCTCTCTTACATACTTCTGATATTGAAGAAATTGCTGCCACATTATTTTGCTCTGCAGTAGCTTCCCTTTGCAATTGGTTTCAGAGCCCTTGAAGCACAAAGGGTTATTGCATTTCCTCTCTGTTATTCCTTTAGATTATGGCATACTTTTATATGTTATTTCACTATGACCACAGCTTAATCAATGTCCAGAACACATTGGGTATTCAATAAATATTTGTAAGTGAATTAGCAAAGGAAGGAAATGGGGACAAGGCTTCTTGGTCACTTCTGAGTCCCTGTGACTTTATGCTTTATTGTTGCTGTAGTTCTGGTAGTTGAAACTTGAGTCTCACATACTAGGCAAGCACGTTAGTAGTGAATCGTCCAAGTCCGTACATTTTCATATTAAGGCATATTAGTCACTGAATCCACTTTGGCAGAGATTTTAGTCATTAGCATTGGAACTGAAGGAATGTTGTATTTAAATTTATTTTAAGAAATCCCAGCTCTGTCACCAGCTGACTGGCACTCTGAGCATTGCTTGACCTTCTGGTTCTCTGTTGCTTAATCTTACAAAGGAAGTTGAAGAAAAATGATCTCTGAGGCCCTTCCCAGCTCCAGAGTCCTAAGATTGTCATCAAGATTGCATAAATAAGAAATTCAATTAACATGAACATCTTAATCCCCAAGCATTATCACTAAATTGAGGTTTTCCTTTTTGTGAGAAGCAATTATTTTATATACACAGTAGGAAAAGAAAGTATTCAGATATCCTTACTTATGTCTACAATTCAACTTTGTTAGAAAAATCATTTTCATATAACATGAATTTTTTCTTAATTCAGGAGATTTTTTTCTACAATTGTAGGATCATCATGACTGTTTTCTTTAATCACTGGATCTATTACAAAGCTCACATACAGGCATCTTTGTCTTGTCCAAGCCTAATTTGGCAGATTTTCCTCAAATCTAACAAGGCATTCCAGACTCTACTTGGCAGAAGACCTCTGCCTCTGCTTGGCATAGGAGAGTTCCTTATGTTTTCAGTGACTAAGCATGGTTTTCAAGTCCATATGGTTTTCCCTGGGGTTTTTTCCTAATTTTTATTATGGTACTCTGATGCTCTTAAGCCTGTCTTACAAAGAAAAACTTCTTTCTTTCTTTCTTTCTTTCTTTCTTTCTTTCTTTCTTTCTTTCTTTCTTTCTTTCTTCCTTTCTTTCTTTCTTTCTTTCTTTCTTTTATTTCTCTCTCTCTCTCTGTCTGTCTGTCTGACTCTCTCTTTCTCTGTCTGTCTGTCTCTCTCTCTCTCTCTCTCTCTCTCTCTCTCTCTCTCTCTCTCTCTCTCTCTCTCTCTCTCTCTCTCTACCCCCTCTGTTTTGGTGGCTAAGGTAAAACTTGGCAGACTTATTTTTTTTTTTTTACCAGGTGTGGCGCTGTGACAGATAAGAATCTGGGCACATGTATAATCAGAGTCAAGAAAAGTAATTTCAAAAGACACAGACACTGTGAGTTTTAGTGGCTTTATCGAGGCATCTCATTCCCATTCATGACTGGGGGAGACTATGTTGAGCAGGTTGACTGAACAGTGAAGAACTGCCTTCTGTGAATGGCAAACACAGTTCCCTGAGATGAAATAGAGAATTGCAGGCAAAGCAGAAGTAAGCTGAGCCAAACGCTGATTCTCAGCTGCTTCCTGACTGGGTCCAATGTGACCAACTGCCTCAAGACCCTGGACCAGGATCTCTCTGCTGTGGTAGACTATATCCTTGAACTGTGAGGCAAGATAAACTCTTTCCTATTTAAGTGGTCTCTGTCAGAGTGTCTTATCACAGTAACAGGAAACAGAACACACTTGCAATATGTACAATGTACAAAAAATGTGTGCGTGTGCACTTGTAAATCTATCAATAGAATGAGCATAATGCATGTAACTTTAATTCCCTAAACTAATCAAATTATCCTTCATAGCCTTATTTTCCAGCCTTGCACATTCCTCTCATGTTCATCATATCCCACACATTCCCCATCTGCTTCCTAAATCTGTAAATGATCTTGCCTTTTAAAGAATTTCACATTAATGGAATCATAAAATGGGCTTTGTTTAAATCTCAGGATATTTTGACAGTCACTTTCATTGCTGTATGTGTTAGTATGTACTGCATTTCTGTATTTTACTGAGTAATATATGGATTGTATGAAATTAACCCAATTGGCTTATACATTCATCTCTTGGAGGTCATTTGAATTGTGTTCATGTTGTTCCTACGAGATGCTATGTGTCTAGGAATTAGTGTTTAAGTATTTTTACATACATAGTTTTATTCCTTTCAGTAGAAACTAGAAAATGTGGCTGGAAAATATTGCAATCACTTTAAGAAACAGTCCAACTATTTTTAAAAGTCGCTGTACTATTTTACCAACAACAGCTTGTAATAATCTTGGCTCTTCTGTATTTTTTAAATTCTGGATATTTTTATTCTTTGTGAAGATAGGCACTTTTTATAGATATGTGATAGTACCTAACTTTGTGCCTACTCCATATTATATAAATAACTTAAAAAACACTTAAGCTATCATAAAAATAAATGCAGTAAAAATAAGGGAAATATACACTTCAAGAAAGAATCAATGAAGATGAAAATGTCCACAATAATGTTTCAGAGGAATGCAAATTGTTTTATAGGTACTTTGATTCGTGTAAGAATTACTTAACATGAAGAACTACTTATAAGATCTCCAACTGTTTTCCAGACAATTTGTTTACATTGAATATGACATTACACATACAATTTAATTTGTGTTTTTTTCTTTGCTATAATTTAAGAGATAACTATTTGTGTATTTTATCATGTTCTTGTTGTGAATGATCATGAATGAAACATGAACTACAATATGTAGTGAATTTTAATTACTTTTGATGTGTTATATATTGTCATACATGAATTTAACATACTTTGTGAACATTTATTATGTTCAAAATTTCAATCAAAGGAGACTTTTACATTTGCAAATATCCCAGTTAGAAACTTAATTTTAATTTGAAGTAAGACACCTTATTATTTTTGGTAATCATCTTTTCTATACAAGTGCTAAAAAAATCCTCCTTTATGAATTTGCTGTTATGTTATTTACTGCAATCTCAGTGTTACCTTAAATACTTGAACTATATCTGTGCATGAAAGTCATGGCTCTTTTCAAGGTCAGTATAACTTTAGTTTATCTTTTTGTAATGTTTAGAAAACTTGGCATTAAAAGACTTCAGGTTGTCAGTCTGCTAACTGCATGTGCTATGGTTTTCTATAATGACTCTTAGTCTTAGAAACTTTAAGATGGATGTTTTTAGTACTTAAGGCTTGACTTCTAATTTTTAGTTTTAAAATTTCCTAAGCTATGTTTTGACACATGATATGATCAAGGTTCATATTTAATGATCTGTCAATTTGTTCTAGTTTTGTTTTACATCTATTTGTCTGCTATTATTTTTTCTATGTGTTATTCCCTTGTCTTTTTTATAAACTATTTAGTATTGACTTTTTAAGATAACTCAATCAATTATACTTGAATATTACATAAAAACTACAGTATTTTAAACAATAATTTAAACTCTCAAACACATATAGTATCACTATTTTAAAAGTGTAAAGTGTTAAAACTGTGTTTAACTTTATTTTTTGTTGAAAATTTAAGGTTTTCTTTAAAATTATACTGCAAGTTTAAGGTAGTTTAAAATTATTTTCACATTGAATATTTTGTATTCTTTCAACACAATTATTTTTTAGTCATTTCCTTTTTATTTAGGCTGTGTGCTTGTGTGTGTGTGTGAGTGTGTGTGTCTGTATGTTTGTTTGTGTGTATGTATGTTTGTGTGTGTCTGTATGTTTGTTTGTGTGTGTGTGTATGTATGTTTGTGTGTGTATGTATGTGTATGTATGTTTGTGTATGTGTGTGTGTGTTTGTATGTTTGTATGCATATGTGTGTATGTATGTATGTTTGTGTGTGTATGTGTGTATGTATGTATGTTTGTGTGTGTATGTGTCTGTGTATGTATGTTTGTGTGTGTATGTGTGTGTGTATGTATGTTTGTGTGTGTATGTCTGTGTATGTATGTTTGTGTGTGTATGTGTGTGTGTATGTATGCTTGTGTGTGTATGTGTGTGTATGTATGTTTGTGTATGTATGTGTTTATGTATGTATGTTTGTGTGTGTATGTGTGTATGTATGTATGTTTGTGTGTGTATGTCTGTGTATGTATGTTTGTGTGTGTATGTGTGTGTGTATGTATGCTTGTGTGTGTATGTGTGTGTGTATGTATGTTTGTGTGTGTATGTGTGTATGTATGTATGTTTGTGTGTGTATGTCTGTGTATGTATGTTTGTGTGTGTATGTGTGTGTATGTATGTTTGTGTGTGTATGTCTGTGTATGTATGTTTGTGTGTGTATGTGTGTGTGTATGTATGCTTGTGTGTGTATGTGTGTGTGTATGTATGTTTGTGTGTGTATGTGTGTATGTATGTATGTTTGTGTGTGTATGTCTGTGTATGTATGTTTGTGTGTGTATGTGTGTGTATGTATGTTTGTGTGTGTATGTCTGTGTATGTATGTTTGTGTGTGTATGTGTGTGTGTATGTATGCTTGTGTGTGTATGTGTGTGTGTATGTATGTTTGTGTGTGTATGTGTGTATGTATGTATGTTTGTGTGTGTATGTCTGTGTATGTATGTTTGTGTGTGTATGTGTGTGTGTATGTATGTTTGTGTGTGTATGTCTGTGTATGTATGTTTGTGTGTGTATGTGTGTGTGTATGTATGCTTGTGTGTGTATGTGTGTGTGTATGTATGTTTGTGTGTGTATGTGTGTGTGTATGTATGTTTGTGTGTGTATGTGTGTGTATGTATGTTTGTGTATGTATGTGTTTATGTATGTATGTTTGTGTGTGTATGTGTGTATGTATGTATGTTTGTGTGTGTATGTCTGTGTATGTATGTTTGTGTGTGTATGTGTGTGTGTATGTATGCTTGTGTGTGTATGTGTGTGTGTATGTATGTTTGTGTGTGTATGTGTGTATGTATGTATGTTTGTGTGTGTATGTCTGTGTATGTATGTTTGTGTGTGTATGTGTGTGTGTATGTATGCTTGTGTGTGTATGTGTGTGTGTATGTATGTTTGTGTGTGTATGTGTGTATGTATGTATGTTTGTGTGTGTATGTCTGTGTATGTATGTTTGTGTGTGTATGTGTGTGTGTATGTATGTTTGTGTGTGTATGTCTGTGTATGTATGTTTGTGTGTGTATGTGTGTGTATGTATGCTTGTGTGTGTATGTGTGTGTGTATGTATGTTTGTGTGTGTATGTGTGTGTATGTATGCTTGTGTGTGTATGTGTGTGTGTATGTATGCTTGTGTGTGTATGTGTGTGTGTATGTATGTTTGTGTGTGTATGTGTGTGTGTGCAGCATATGCCACATCAATAAGCAGCTTATGGAATCATGCTTTCCTTTGAGTCCTGCAGAGGGATTTCAGGTCATCAGACTCAGCAGCTGATATCTTTACTGACTGAGTAAAATCTCTGGCTCCTGTTTTGTATTCTTATATAGAAAGTTTGGGTTTTACATGAATGCTCCATTATGTATTCAGTATAGCATAGTGGATTTTTAGGTTTTTGATGCAGATTCTCTCAGTCAAAAAACTCTCAAATTAACTGTTCTATACATATTATAGTAATTTTTTGAGCCCTATATGACTTCATTGGTAAATATTAGTCAATCCTTCATGGTTGTAATGAAAATGCAGCTACAGTAAGACTCGTACCATGTTGGATTTTTATCTGCTAAGAAGTCCATCAAGAAATAAAGTTTAATTCTGGTATGGTTATTTATAGAGGTGCTGATTATAAAGGTAAAAGTGTACAGCAACCATGCAGCATAGCTCAGCAATCCAAAGCTTGTCAACATCCAGATTATTGTTACATTTAAGCCTAGAGGGAAGACTAATGGACCTTAGGGGGCTTGAAAATGCACAGTTACATAATTTTGTCCTTGGGGGGAATTGGCAACCATAGGTAGAAGGATGAACTCTTCCTAGGGCACAAAAAGTAGATATTATTCTATTTATACATACCATCTTAGATAGCATAATATATATTTGTTGTTGATTTTAACTTAAGGTGAACTCCAAAACAATTATAATAGGCTATAGAATTCTAAGGTACTTTCATTAACTGTGTTCAGAGAAAGGTGAACTGTATCATAGCTTAAGTTATATGTTTCACTCCCATGATTAACAGAGCTTGTAAGAAGCAATAAGATTGCTTACACTTTGTAGTATAGGGTGAGCATCTCCTACCTGAGTATCCAAAATCTTCAAAATCTGACATTTGAGCATCCTCATGTTGCTACAAGTAGAAAATCCCAAAGTTGATCATGTGACAAGTCATAACAAAGAGATCATGAAATTGCTATTAGTGTAGTATTTCAAGTATATGTGAAACAAATTCTTGTTGAGACTCCAGTCATACCCTCGTATATAAAAACTAAGAGTTCACCACATGCTTACTCAAAAGGAACAATCCCAATAATGCACAGTGGGGTTAGACTAGGTTATGTCCCTGTCTGAATCTTCTCACTTAAAACTCATTAAAGCATTGACAATATGATTGTAGAGTGTGCATTTTGATCTTTCTGATTTAAGCATTTCTTGCCCAAATCTGCCACAGCAAACTACTCTCTTCCTCACACAAAGCCTTGTTCTTTCTCAGTAGTTTTGGATTTTCCCTGCCTCCTCATTGTGTAATCTTAAATAGTGGATTCTAATCAATTGCTTTCTCCAGAAAGTTGTGCTTCACTTCAGTATGTTCTAGAAAGTGCTGTCTGGGGGGAGACTCCAGCTGCTCTTTGCTCTTTTATTTTGAGAGTCTGTGTCTACTGGCAGCTGCTCTCTCTTTACAGAATTAGCAATTTCTTTTTCATTTTTGATGATGAAAGAGTGGTTTGCATTATCCTCAGTGAAGAGTCACTTCCTGCTTCAGATATCAGTTTAGACTCTGCTGTTACAGGGAACCATGGGTATCATGATGCTTCCTTGGGAAGCAGTCATGCAAGCCACTATACTTTCATTACTTCATGTTGCCCCTGGAAGGTGATCAACAGAAGTGGATGGTTCCATGACACAAGTGTAGGGATAGAAATGTGAAGTCTAGGTTAGAGTCTCTGTGTCTATTGTCAGAATGCAACTGTGAAGCTACATCTACAAAGTCCAAATTTATTCTCTAGCACGGGAAGTAAACAATGGACTGAAAGCTCTGTTGAACTCTCATGATTACTACAGAGCTCAAGTGAAGTAACAATCACACTATGACTCACAAAGTGCAAAGAGCAGGAGACTTTTGCTTTCTGCAAACAATGCTCATTCTGAGCCTCAGGAGCAGTTCAGAACTCTGCGTAATTTACTACTGACTCTTTCCATACTTTCCTACCTGAGGAGCCAAATGCAGAAGGCATTTTCTTCTAGTGGAAATCCCAATGGATACTGACTGATCTTTTAAAAACATATTTAACATAATTCTAAGAATTAATAGGAAGCATTTAACATATTTATAAACACAAGACTTTACAAACAAAACCATAATCATGTTTATTTCACACTGATAAACTTTCTGAAACTCTAGTGAATCTTTTCATTTTCCCAATTACTTGAACAGTTTCAAGTATCCCCCTCCAGAGTTTTTTGAACAATAAAGTGCCAAAACATTATTATATTGACTCAAAGAAAGTTGTATGACCCTCATTAAAGGCAATGGCTATTATTAATATATTAATGCTAGAATTTGTTTAAACTGCTCAAAAATTAATCAGCCTACACAATGGCTATTAGGATCTTTAAATGTTTATGTGAGTTAAAATTTTATTAGAGTCTGTTATTTTCCTTATATCTCTCTTATAAATTGAATCATAATAAGTACATTACTGTTGCTTAATATTGTATCTTTATTATTAGCAATTATATTTTGTAGTATTTTTCTGAGTGCAACAAAGTGGGTTTTAAAAAGGAAAATAAAGGCATTAAATCAGTACTTCAAAATTACTAAGATTATTTTCCATGTTTTCAGTTTTAAAGTACCTATTTCATCATATTTACCTTTTTCAATCAAAGCACCTGGATATATTCAGTAGCATTTGAGAATCTTTTTGCCGTTTTTATGTTTCTGTAGTTTTATTGTTGTATTCTATTTTGGAGTGTTTAATGGAATTATTATCACTTATTAGGGGTGTTACGGTAGAGAGCTGATGTTCAGGGAGGAAAGGAACAATAAGAGGATTTTTTTTCTCAAGAATATTATTTTCCTACAGAGAGAAAAGAAATAAACTTTATATTCAAATAATCAAAATGGTAGCATGCTCTGCCCAAATAACATGGGTTTACAGGATTAGAAGTCCCTAAACCATGCCTAGCAACCTGCATCACCTGATAAAGTCAATTACTGCCCACACTGTTGATTGGAGGTCAACACTCTGGTCCTATTTGGTGGAAAAAGTGCACTGACCCCCATAAGCTTTCCTCTGACCCCAAATTTTCTTCATATATGTGCTGTGGCATGTACATAAATGTGAGAAACTACACATGCATTAAATACATATTTGTAATACGTCTGAATTGAGAAGAAGAACAAGATACTGTGCTGGCAATCAAAACACATTCCACAAAATTACTTCAATTAATGCGTTCACTTTTTTATTTTAACAAACAATAAGAATAGATATAAGACCAATCCCTGGAGGTAGTAAAGTGGAAAGGAAGAGTTGCTATGAAGAAGTCTGGCTAAGGTCTTTGATGGACTGTCATTAGCATCGAACCCTAAATTGTGATGAAGGGACAGGATTTTGTAGCACCAGAGCAAGGAATGGAGTGTGTTTGGGTGAAGGATTTGTAAATGGCGAGGTGGCTTGGCCGAAGTGTACAATGATGGTAGAGATGGGAACATAATCTGGCAGCCAACTGCCTGAGATCATCACTTTATGATTCATTCTATCCACAATGAGAAGCCATTGGAAATATTTAATCAGAGGAACAACATCCATCTGTGGTTCATGTTGGAGACAAGTACTGTGCAACCACTAAGGAGACCACTGGGAAACACGTGACATGTCCACCACAATAGAGCAGAAAGAGAAGCTGTGTTTGACCAATGAGTACATATTCATGGGTTTACTGTTTTGATGAATCTTTAGAAAGATAAGTAACATCTTTAGCAACTGCTGATGCTCAGATCTATAGATGCAATAATTTAGAAGGTCTCACTGTGATGTGAGACTCCAAAATGTAAAGTGTAAAGAGACACTCTTCTTTGAAAACTTTCATAATAATAGAGCTTAAAGACTCCTATGGATGTGTCTCATTCCAAACTTCATGCTATACACCTCCAGGTGTTGGTCTTACATCTATTCTTACCATTTGTATAAAAGAAACTTGAAAACACTAACTAAAGTAAATTTGTGGGGTGGGTTTAGAATGCCAGCACAGTATCTTGTTACTCTTCCCAAGGCAGTGATAGGACATTTCCAAAGGTCTGTTGATTTTCTTTGTTATGTTTGCATTAAATGGCAGTTATGATGCATGGCAATAGTATAAAAAGAATAGGATAAACTCAACTCATCCAAAGCTGAGCTAATTCATGAAACTTGAAGTTGAAGAATGAATGACCGAACACAATGCCATCGATGTCCTTAGAACATACTTGAAACTTATATTTTGTTTATATTTTTAGGATTTTTATATTACTTTATTTATATGACTGTTTTGCCTGCATATAAGAACATGCATCATGAGCATGCCCAGTACTCTCAGAGGTTAGAAGAAAGCACCAGATCCTATAAAACTGGAGTTACAAGTAGTGGATAATTAGTGTGTGGGTGCTGGGAACAGAACCTGGGTTCTATGGAAGAGAAGCAAGCACTCTTCACTGGTGATGTATATCCCTAACCCTCTGTACTTTTTTGTTCTGTGACATTTTTAAACAAATAAGTAGGGGGTAGAAAGTAAACTCGATGGGTAGAATCTTAGCCAAGCATATACGACCTGCTGGGTTTGATTCTTAATAAGAACAAAACCAAAACTAAAATCACTAACTAGACGTAAGCATTAAGAATTAAAAGTGAACTAAGAATCCATAGGTGAGAAATGAGTAAATTAGACTATATGTTTCTATGATATTTTCAACATACGAGTTCATCAGCTTAATTACTAGATAGATAAGTTTATTATAATAAGCTTCTTGACAGCTCAGTTCAAAACCTTCATAAATTAATGATGTGTTTAATATTTGTCTTCATTACTAATTTAGAAGCTTCATGTGTGAAGACTGGCATACTCTTACTCTGTTTTGATGTGTGTGTGTGTGTGTGTGTGTGTGTGTGTGTGTGTGTGTGTGTGTGTGTGTTTGTTTCTTTGTTCCTAGCATTTCCTTTTCTAGTTGTACTCGTTGCAAACTTTAGGTTTTGAGTAAGAACTTTACCTGAATCAATAACAAGAAGATAGCTATGTAATTTCCTTCTGTCTTCTTTTATCTTCTGTATACTTGCCTTCCAATACTTTACAAATGCCTGTTTGAAATTTTAGTGGGTGGACCAAAATTTATATACTTCAATGTCGGCAAGATGTGAATATGACCTGGTTTGGAAAATGATCCAAGATAAAAATCAAAATAAATTCAACCTGAATTTTACAAGGTCTTCAGGATAGTATCATAGAAGAAAATACTCTTGAGATTAAAAATGAAGTCCTTAGAAGGTAGATTGTGTGACTGGAATTAATAAAATTGTGAGTCACAACAATTAATGAAACCACTAGGAGCTAGAAGAGGCAACAAAGAAATCAGCCTGTGACCCTCTGAAGGTTTGCAAGACCTTGAGCTCCTACTTCTCAGATCTGTTTCTATCTTTATGCATCCAGTTTGCAACACTTGTTACAACAGTTTTGGAAAATGAGAAAACAAAGACAGAGTATGCCATTGCAAGTTGGAATTTTTTTTTTTTTTTTTTTTTTTTTTGCTAATTTTTAGGAAACAAAACTATCTTGGAAACAAATATCTAGGCATGTTGATGAGGAAATTTGAAGACTTTGTTGATGGAGTAGAATGTCCCACCTTAATCACAGACAGTGTCAACCCGTGGGCTACGAAACTGGACCAGGTAAAATAGGAGAGGGACCTGAGCACAGAATTCACCACTGTTTCCCGACTACAGATAGACTGAGAATGATCAGCTGCCTCCCAGTGCCCTACTGTGGCCTCTCCACTTTTATGGATGTGGGGCCAAAATAAAACTGTCCTTCTTCCCTTATGTTTTTTCTCTATGGGGTTATGTTGCAGCAATTGGTAAAGCAACCAATATAAGCCTTTTATTTTCCTTGGTTTGACACATAAATAAAATAGCTCATTAACCATCCATGGCCTCATCTAAAGACTAGAAGAAATAATACCTCTTCCATGTCATTCCCAAGTTCCAATGAAATTATGCACACAATACATAGAAGAAATCTGTGTTGGTAGAGGCTTTATATGAAACCTGATTTTGTCATCTCCTTTCAAAACTAGATTGCTTAACATTTTAATTTTTTTCTCGTGTAGAATAGCATTCCAGGTCTTGATCAAAGTGGCATCCTCTTAGTGATGTTTGTTCTCTGTAAATTTCAAACATTGAAACATATGTGATGAATCATTTTGGAGAAGAGAACAATCAGGAATTTTATTTTATTCCTTAGCATAGAGATTTCTAAAATGTATAATATAAATCATTAATTAATAAGTCATAAATATTGTGTTATATTTATATAAAATATCCAGAGCCAAACTATGAGTTAGAGCCTGGGCTCCCAGCCTTCCTTTCATGTTTTGATGATGCATCCCATACTGGCTGATTCATTTGTCCTGGTTCTGTTACATTCTTTATCTTCATTAAATAAAATATGCCCTTCTTCATACTATTATACAGACTTTGATAAGAGTTACTTTTACATAATCAAAATAATTTGGAAGTGACCTAAAAACCAATTTTACATTTTATAAATTCTGTCTAACGATGCTAGGCACTTATCTGGATACAGTTCAGCTTTGATGCAACTGTTCCTGTGGGTGGGTAAGTTACACTCTTTCTTAGTGGTAACTTACCATGTGTCTGTTGAGATTAAATTGTATTTTCCTTCTACAGGATTTATGTCTGTTAAGTATCAAAAAGTTAGGTGAGCTATGGAAGATGAAAGCCCTCTTTTCTAGAGCCAGTTTTATGTAAAATGCAATTGGACAGTTGCATGTGCCATTTTGATATTCATTGTTGGAATATGAAGTTGAATGCCATTTTCTTGCACTAAACCAACCATAAAGCAGATAAAAAGCCCATGCAATCTGTTAATGAAAGAAAACATGAATGACATATAAACTTCTTTTAATTAGAAAACCTTACAAAAAAACCCCCTCTATTTCCTTAGTTAATTTAATGATTGGGCTGAAAGTTTTTGCATGCGCATTAATGAGCTGTTCATTGATTTACTTCACTTTCACACTATGTTTATGATTTTGAGTAATTTCACAAGAGAAAGTTGTTTGCTTTGAGTGAACAAGGTGGCTAATTGACATGCATAATGAAAGTTTTCCTACACTATTTTCCCCACAAGCCTGAGTCAACAATGACAAAATGCAATTGACTCTATTGTTCAGAACCTTCAAGGAAATGTACAGTAAACCCCACAACACATACACACACACACACACACACACACACACACACACACACCTTCAGTAAATACAGTTGCTTAGTAATATGTTTGATGAAATTCTCTCACAATACATAAAAGAACAGATTGTGGGGACCCCTGTCAATCCTCTAACAGTTCACACTGCTGTCCTTTTCTAAAGTTGCTTCCTTATTAAGGGTTTGTGGTGAAGTAAGAACACTTTTGCTTTCAAACAGGGAATGTCATCAAGCCAGATCTCAACAAAAGCCACTGATCCCTTTCAGCCACTTTCTGTCTCAGCTGTGTCTTTGGCTGGGATCCTGGGTCTGTGAAAGAGGGACACTATTTGTTTAACTGTGCTTTACAATGCAAACAAGCTGAGAAAATAGGGCTCCTCGGGTTCTCTTTGGTGCATCTCCTGGTAGTAATGTGCTTTCGCCATTAGCAACTGCAAAACTACTTTGCAAACAGATGTTCAGCTTCTTCTTCTTCTTTTTTTTTTTTACAGTTCATAAAATTTTTTTCTTTAAATATTGTACTTAGATAACATGGTTGTTTCAAATCATAAGACTGAAAAAAAGGTTCCACAGGTTCCACAAGTAATTATTTGTCAACAGTTTGTACAGTGGGTTCCAAATTAGAGAATGCATGGCAATGACTGAAGCTAAAAACTTAGCAGTGGGAAAAAGGAGTCTTGATTAGCCTTTAATATGTGTTCTTTTAAAATTATGTTCAACAATCATCTTTCATATGACTGTTGACTCTGTAGAGTATTCTTTCCTGCAATGAGAAGATGTCAAAAAATTGCTCTCAAAATGTGAAAGAATTTTGAGATATAAGATTTTACTGAAGATATTTATAGAATTCTGACTTATAAAAGAGAAACTTACAGGGCTTATCTGGAATAAAGACTCACTCTGTGCCGTCCACACACAGGCACAAAGATGGTGATTATTTTTGCTTATATCTCTTTAGAGAGAATATCAGGTTACAGCAAATAATTATTTTCTTGACTAAAAATTGATTCAATTGCTTTAACATTAAACACTACTTGAAATTGGTTGTAATGCATAAGTGGAAATTTATACCTGTATAGGTATCACTCCATAAAATTTGATATTCCAAAATTTTAAATTTAGGATTTAATGGTCTATACAAGAAGCATTCAGAAGACAATCATCCTTGAAAAAGTGGTCTTGTGTAATATACATGCAAATGGGGTTACATATATGTATGTCCTATGAATAATCCCTATGAAAGAACTATGCAATTAATAAATGGAAGTTTAAACTATTGAATTTCATTTAAAATAGTTGTATATAAGACACAGAGTATTGTGAAGTTCAAAATTGTCTTGCAAATACCAGAATCTACATCCACTGGACATTTCTCAGAGGCCCAATTTCTTGGGTCTCATTTGAGCATTTCTTTCTCATCAGAAACTCTGGGTTGTGGGATCTCCACTGAGAAGTTTTAAACAAACTTCCATGTATCAGGTGCACATTAACATTTGCTTTATGCCGTATGCAAGATGAAATAAAATTTTAACTCTAAACTAGATTTTGTTCCAATGTTTTAAAGCTGAATATGTGAGCTGACCCTTGTTTACTTGATAAAGCAAAGACAAGTGGTTTTCCTTTAATATTTTCTAACCAAAATATTGTTTGTGTTATATGTTAAAACATTTGTACCTCAAATCCAAAATGTTACCTCTATAAGAAGATGTGGCCCAATAATACTGATGCATAGTCCTTCCTGATTGCCTAGCAATGCGTTTGGGGAACTCAGTAGAGAATCATATTTGGATCAGTGATATCATCTTCCCTTCCATGCATTTCTCACACTCCTGCCTTGCTCATAGGAAGGTATCACTCTATATGTAAATTTGTCTCCTCATATCTTTGTATTCTGTTTTCAAGACAAATACCTATGACAGAAAAACACAGTTAAATCTCAGCAATCAAGTTCTGGTGACCTTGGTGGGGTAAGATGAGTGGGTGATACGTTTGAAGAGACGTGATGATTACTTTGTTTCTGGAGGAAGAGTGTATTGTCGTCTGGTTATTAATATGTTCAAAACCAAATATCAGCTTTCTTGGTTAGAGATGTATTTAAATGTTTTCTATCCTACTCTTGATTAAATATTAATATTGATTGCCACTGAGCAATATGACATTCAAATACTTTAGAAGCATTATCTCTGCTTTTATTTTGCTACCTGTGAACTGGTGATAACTGTGTTTCTAAACGATTATTTCTTGAAGTTGGGAATATCTAATGAAAGCATATTTAAGATATTTAACACTTAACATAGTATGTAACTAGATATGAAATGACTGTGCTATTCAAACTGTATTAAAAACGTAGCACTCTGAGTTGAATAAGACTGACTCCATTCAAGTATGTTTTTTGAACATATTCTGCTCCATATTTGACACTCCAACTTTCATGGTCCCATTATCTCTTCTCACTTTTCTGCTTTGTTCCCCTACACAGTTTTACGTTAACATTACTGTCTTCTGCACAGAAATATTTTTACGTATTTATATGGCCCACAATTGAGAGGAAACATCATTGGTTTTTCTAAGTCTGACTTAATTTGATTCATATGATAATTTCCATTCTTTTGTAGCAAATGGTAAATCCTTATGGATTTTGGCTTTAAAATGTAATTGTGTATATCAATTACCTTTTCTTTATCTGTTTCTGTATTTGATGCTTAAGTTTCTTCCATAGCTTATCTGTGGTGAATAGGTTGCAGTTAAACATGATTGTCACATCTATAGTTAAACAAAGCTTTTTCTCCCCACATGCAGAACTTACACTCCATAACTTTTTTTTAGTTTTTAAATCAGATACTCTGTATTTACATTTGAGATGTTATCCCTTTCCCCAGCCCTGCCCTGCTCCGATCCCCTCCCCCTCCCTGTCCACTTGCTTTCAGGAAGGTGCACTCCCACCTAATCACCCTCTCCACTCCATTGCCTTGGCACTTTCCTACATTGGGAAAACATGCCATCCCTGAACCAAAGGTCTCTTCTCACATTGGTGACAGACACTGCTATCTTCAGCTACATATGCAACTGGATCAATAGGTCTCTCAATATGTGCTCAATGGTTGGTGGGTGTTTTAGTCCATGGGAGTTGTGGAGGGTTTAGTTGGTTGATGATGTTGTTCTTCCCATGAGGTTGCAACCCCTCTCAGTTCCTTCAGTTCTTTTTTTAGCACCTTCATTGGGGTCCCCGTGTCCAGTCTGATGGTTAGATGCAAGCGTGCTCAGCTATATCTATATGACTCTGATCAAGTCCCTGACACTCCATAGCTTTTTAATTTCATGAACGCTCACTTACAATCTCTATTCTTCCCTAAGCAGATGAAATCATATTCAGAAAGTGATGGTCTTTGGTAACATGTTAAAGTGTTCCCTCCTTCATGTTCTCAACTTTAGTTTCAAGTCTTAAATTAAGGTCTCTGATTTGCAGCTCATTTTTAATACCTCAGTTGAGATGTGGACCTACTTTCAGTCTTATAAATGTGGATATCTTGTTTTACCAACACAATGTGTTGATAAGGCTGTCTTTTCTCTCATATATATTTTTGGTATCATTGTAAAAGTCAGGTGGTTGTAACTCTATTTGTTTTTTTGATCCCTGTTTTTGTTACTATGGCTTAGCAATATGGTCAAAATAATTTTTGACTCATGCAATATTCTCTCTTCTCTGCTTTCCTTACACCTAATCCTCCTTCCCTGCCTCACCCCCCCCCCCCCCCCATCTCTTATGCCACCAAGTTCACTCCCTCCATCCACTTCTGAGGTCCATTTTACATTCCCTTCTGAGAAAGAATCAACCATACTTCCTTGGGTCCTCCTTGTTATTTGGATTCTTGGGAGCTGAGAGGGTGGTGGTTATTCTGTACTTCATGATTAAGATCCACTTATATGTAAGTATATACCATGCATGGTTTTGAATGCATGGGGCTATTTCACTCAGAATGATTGTTCCATCCATTTGCTTACAAAATTAATGATGTCCTTGTTTTTAATAGCTGATTAGTATTCCATTGTGTAAATTAACCATGTTTCATTTATCCAATCTTCAGTTGAGGGACATGTAGGTTATTTCCAGTTACTAGCTAATATGAATAAAGTTGCTATGAACATAGTTGAGCAAGTGTCCTTGTGAGATGGTAGAGCATCTTTTGGATATATACTCAGGAGTGGTCTAACTGGTTTTTATCGGTAAAACTGTTTCTGGATTTCTGAGGAAATGCCATATCTATCATCCCATACAAAAGTTCAACTTCAAGTCGATCAAATGCCTCAACATAAATGCAGACAGAATGAACCTGATAGAAAAGAAATTGGATAACAAACTTGAACACATTGGCACAGCAGACACCAATAGCACAGGCAGTAAGATCAAATATTCATAAATAGGACCTTATGAAAGTGCAAAACTTATGTAAGGAAAAGGATACTGTCAGTAGGATAAACACCACCTACAGAATTGGAAAAAAATTTTTCAACAACTTTGTATTTGACAGAGGGCTAATTACTAAAATTTAGAAAAAATCTCATGAAACTATGTATCAGTAAACCAAACAATCCAATTAAAAATGGGATACGGCTCTAAACAGAAAATTCTCAACAGAGAATGTTCAACATCCTTAGTTGTTATGAAATGCGAATTAAAATATCTCTGAGATTCCATCTTACATATGTCAGAATGACTAAGATCAACATCACAAGCAACTACTTATGCTGACAAAAATGTGGAGCAAGGGGAACACTCCTCCATTTCTGCGAGGATGCAAACTTTTACAGCTACTTTTGAAATAAAAATTGTGGTAAAAAAATTTTTGAGAATTGACCTACCTCAACAGCAAGCTATATCAGTTCTGGGCCTGTAATCAAAGAGTGCTCCAGCCTACTCCATAGACACTTGCTCAACTATGTTAATATTGATTTTATTCATAATTGCCAGAACCTACCTAGAAACAACCTAGATGTCCTTCAGCTGTGGAATGTATAAAAAAATATGACACATTTACATAATGAAGTATTACTCAGTTATTTAAATAAGGACAGCATAAATTTTGTAGGATAATAGATGAAAGTAGAAAAAAATGATCATGAATGATATTAACCAAATCCAGAAAGATAAACATGACATGTGTGTACGTAGTTACAAGTGGATCTTAGCTATAAAGTGTGGAATAATCATCCTAATATCCAGAGATCCAAGAAGGTTAAGTAACAAACTTCAAGGAGGGATCACAAATCTCTCTGGAGTGGAAAAGTAGAATGGATATAGTAGGTAGGGTATGAAAGGTGAGGAAGGAAACAGGAAGGATTAGAAGTGGGATAGATGAAGATAGATTATTGGGAGAGGTAACTGGAATTGGAGGCCATCTCAATGACAAGCTAGAAACACAGTGCAATAGAAATTCCCAGGATTATACTATGGTGATTGTAGCTAAGACTTCCAGTGGAGGGAATGGGTCACTAACATAACCATAAAACCATAGACCTACAATTGGCCAACTGTTACAGGTTGAGATCCATGCCCAGGTAGGGGTCCAACTATTACACTGCTTGGTGGGCCAGAAAACCATGGGACAGGATATCTCAGACCCCTACCATAGAACCAATTACAACTTGCAAATACAACAACAACAACAGCAATAACAAGAAGTCAACGAGATAATTCCTAATGATATTCTCCCATATTTCTAGACAAGAGGCTATTGTAAGGGACATTAGACAGGCTCTATTCAGCAACTGATAGAAACATATACAGAGATCCACAGCCAAATGTGAGGTTGAACTTAGGAAAGGTTTTGGAAGAAGCACTGGAAGGAACCAGCCTGGTCATAGATACCATAATAAAACACACACAATCAGTGAACCATAGCTCCTACAGGCCCAAAGATACAAAACTGACAATCAGTGAGCTTGTATGGGTCTGACATAGGTCCTTTTGTCATCATTGTGTAGCTTAGGTGAGCTTTGGGATTTCTAACATTGAGAATGGGAGCTGTCTCTGACTATTTTGCCTGCTTTTGGGACCTTTTTCTCCGATGGTGTTTCCTCCTCTGGACATAATATGAATTAATATATAGCATATGGAATTCTCAGAGAACTAATAGGAATACTGTTAATAAATAACTTGTGAGAAATTTAAAAAAGAGATGTATGTTTGAAATGACTAGAAATAATTACTACTAACAATAAAATGACTGGGAAATAATAATAATTACCGAGGTTCTCCTACAACTGACCAGTAGGGGCCCCTCTCTTCACCTAACTTTCATTTCCTGGGGACTCTGCCTTTTGGTGTGATCTCAGCTTTGTTCCTTCCTGCTTTCCTTTCTAGTCCATCTCGATTCCTTGTATGGGCCACCAATCTGCAGAACACTGTGTTCTTGGGACCTAAGCAGCTACACCATTCGAAAATAAGTAGGAGATATTAAAATATTGTTCCTGTATATTCATTGTGCTCTCCAGACTTTTAGTTCTATATTAGCCTGCTTGCAGGAACCTCATTTTCTCTCTCACCTACTTTCCCTGGGAACTATACCAGGTGTTATAGATCCAAGTTTGTTCTAATATTTACAGATATTTCCTATCAGTCTTTCTTCCAAACCCTTACGTTCTGTTACATGCTACATTATTATTTCATAAGATGCAGCAGAAAAGACTTTTGATGAAGTTCAAAACCTTTTCATGATAAAATTCTGGAGAGACTAGGGTTACAAGGAGATATCTCAAGATAATAAGGACAATTATAACAAGTTCACAGCTACCATCAACTTAAACTATGAGAGAATACAAGCATTTCTACTAAAATCATCAACAAGACAGGATGTCCTCTCTCTCCATATCTATTCAGCATAATACTTGAAGATATAGCTAAAGCAGTAAGAAAACTCAAGGAGATCATGAGTTTATAAGTAGAAAAGGAAGAAGTCAAAACATAATTATATGAAGATAATGTGATTTTATATATATAAAAAAACCTAAAAACTCCACCAGGAATCTCTTAAAACTTAAAAACAACTTCAGCCAAGTTGCAGAATACAGAAGTAACACAATAAAACCAATCAGCTTCTCATATACAAATGACAAACTGAGAAAACAGTCAAGAAAACAGTACCTTTCACAAAACTTTCAAAAAAGAAAAGAAAATGCAACAACAAAAACAACTATAAATGTCAGCTAACACTTAGCAAACGAATGACAAGCATGTATAATGAAAACATAAAGACACTGAGGAAACTTACTGATATCCGATGGCGAAAAACTTCTCCCAGGGTCACAGATTAGCAAGATTGATACCTGTCTATCCTACGAAAGCAATCTACTGACTCAATGCAATCCCCACCAAAATAACACCATATTTGTTTTGTAGAATTAGGAAAAAGCTCAGTTCTATGTGGAAATGCACATGGAGAAAAAGAGACACACCTACAGAGAAAGAGAGAGGAAAAAGAAACAGGATAGCTTAGAAAAATCCTGAATGAATAATTTCTGTATGCATTGTCATGCTAGATTTCAAATTGCACTACAAATGTACAGTAATTGAAATTTGTTTGGCTGAACAGGGTGACATCAAAAGGCATGCCAGTGCTAAAGTAGACAGGGAAAAGACCAGAAGGTAGCAAACTTACATGACAAACTATAGCCAAATAAAGACTATTGAAATAAGGAAAAATACTCTAATTCCCCAAGAAAGAGAAAGCTAACTAGTCATTGAGTATCAAATGGCCAGCTCTAAAAACATATACAAGTAAAATTATTTATCCTAAGCATGTTAGATTTAGGAATACATATATATATATATATACACACACATATATGCATGCAACAAGAATTAATGAAAATACAGGCTAAGAATTTGAAAGAGACTAGAGAGGAACATTATAGAAGGGTTTAAAGAGAAGAATGGAAAGGAATTATTATTATAATAAATAGTATTATGTTATGATTCCAATTTCTGACAAAATAAACAAAATATAGACCCCAGTGAAAGAGGTAGAGAAAGGACTAAAGGAGCTGAAAGGCTTGCAACCTCATGGGAAGAACATCATCAACCACCCAAAGCACTGAGGTGGAGAGTGTGATTGGGAGAGGGAGCACCTTCATGAAAGCAAGTTGAGAGGGAGTGAGTGGAGAAGGGTGTAACATTTAAAATGTAAATATAGAGAATATCCAATAAAATTGAAAAAAAGAGAAAAATTGCATCCTTTTTTTCAGTTTTATTAAAAAGACAGAGATACATGTATAGATTTTTAAAAGCATTTTGGCATAAAATTATGTGGATATATTTTTGTCAGTATTTGATTTTTTTAAAGGTTTGATTTTATGTATTGAAATCTTACTAGTTACAAGGAGCATAAAGTATCTGTAAAACAAAACGTAACATGAAAACAGTCAAACAAGTTTTTATGGTGTGTAAAGATTAAACATAATGATTTTTAAATACCAAAAATAGCATCCTTAACAAATGGTGTTGGTCAAGTTTTGCTGCATATGGAAGAAAGAAAATAAATCTATATTTATTACCCTGTATAAAACTAATTCAAAATGGGTAAAAACCCTAGTGTAAGGCCAGACACCCAATTTGGACCGAACAGAAAATGGGGATTAGGCTTGAACTCATGTGCACAGGAAGAGCATGTCTGAACAGGTCATGTGCACAGGAAGAGCATGACTGAACAGGTCATGTGCACAGGAAGAGCATGACTGAACAGGTCATGTGCACAGGAAGAGCTTGACTGAACAGGTCATGTGCACAGGAAGAGCATGAGTGAACAGGTCATGTGCACAGGAAGAGCTTGACTGAACAGGTCATGTGCACAGGAAGAGCATGACTGAACAGGGCATGTGCACAGGAAGAGCATGACTGAACAGGTCATGTGCACAGGAAGAGCATGACTGAACAGGGCATTGAACAGACATTGACATCAGTAATTAATACATGGGACATCATGAAGCTGAAAAGATGGCAAAGAAACAGCCTACATAATGGGAAAAGATCTTTACCAATTATATATCTGATAGAGGACTACTATACAGAATATATAATGAACTAAAATTAAGACCTGAATATCAAGAAGCCAAACAACTTAGTTAACTATTGAATACATACAATAAACAGAAAGGTCTCAAAGGCTGAAACAGAACAAAATGGTTGAAAAATACTTAAAGACATGTTCAGCATTCTTAGCCATCTGTAAAATGCAAATTAAAGCTACTTTTAAAATTTCTTTTATACCAGTCTGAATGCCCAAGAACAATAAAAAAATGGCAGCTCATGCTACTGAAAATGTGAGGAAGGGAAACACTCATGCACGTGGGAGTGCAAACTGACACAGCCTCTGTGGAATCAGTGTGAGTGTCTGCGACCTGATGAATAGATAAGGAATGTGTGGTGCATTTACAAAGTGCTAAGAAAAAGTGAAATTATTAACTTTTCGGGTAAGAGAATGGAGCTAGATAAAAACCTTCGTGTGGTAACTCAGACCCAAAAAACATATTTTGTTTTCCTTTGTACATAAATATTAGTTTATAAGACTTTACTAGTTGTGTTAAAACCTAAGTAACCTATGAGGTTAGGTACTAATCAGAGACTACAGAATGACAGAGAATTTCCCAAGGAAAGGGAATAAAGTATTTTGTCATAGAGAGACAAAGAATCTTTAACAGAAGTATTGAACAGGGAGAGGGATGAAAGAGAGAAAATAAGGAAATATCTTGAGGGACAATTCACTCTAAAGGCCATTTGAAAAACTGAATGGAGATCTACTAATCTAAAAACACAAACACATACACACGTGTGTGTGTGTGTGTGTGTGTGTGTGTGTGTGTGTGTGTATGCGTGTGTGTGTGTGTGTGTGTGTGTGTGTGTGTGTGTGTGTGTGTTTCTTTTCTGTTTTATTTGTTGGTTTGTTTTAGAATACTAAGTTGGGTAGCTTGGGAGGATGGGGAAGTAATTGGTGGAGCAGAAAAATATGATCAAAATATGCTGTATAAAATTATTCAATTAAAAAATGATTAGCACATCTGCTTCAGTCAGCTGCTCGGTGGAGCCTCTCAGAGGACAGCCATGCTAGGCTCCTGTCTGTAAATATAACAGAGCACCATTAATCGTGTCAGGGATTGGTGCTTTCCCATGGGATGTGTCTCAAGTTGGGCCAGTTTTTGACTGAACCATTCTCTCAGACTCTGCTTCATTTTTGTCCCTGAATTCCTTGTAGATAGGAGTAATTTTGTAGCCAAACGTTTTGTGGGTGGCTTGGTGTCCTGATCCCTCCCTTGGGAGTCCTGCCTGGCTACAGGAGATGGTCACTTCAGGTTCCATAAACTCATTGCTAGGGGTCTCAGCTAGAGTCACCCCTGTAGACTTCTGGGAGGGGGCTCTGGAAGGTCATAGAGATGCCCCCCACTCCCCAGATCTCACCAGACAGTAGTGGTCTCCACTTATTCTCCTGGCCATCTGCCCCTCTCTCCACACATCTAATTAGAACACTCCTTGTTCTCCTCCTAATTCCCTCTTCCACCCGGGGTCTTTCCCTCCATCTGCCTCTTATGACTATTTTATTCCCTGTCCTAAGTGAGATTTAAGCAGTTTTTCTTGAACCTTCCTACTTGTTTAGTGTCTTTGGGTCTGTGGAGTTTAGCAGATGTATCCTGTACCTTATGGATAATATTCACTTAGATGTAAGTTCATGCCATGTAGCTGACTGAAACCTAAAGCCAAACACTGGATGGAGCACCAGGAGTCGGGGGAAAGAATTAAGGGTTAGCAACTTCACAGGAAGACCAACAGAGTCAACTAACTTCAATTCTTGGGAGCTTTCAGAGACTGAACCACTAAGCATGGGGCATACACAGGCTGGACCTGGGGCCTCTGGACATAGCAGATACGCTGCCAGGTCCTCATTGTGGGTGCCCTCACAACTAGAGCAGGGCTGCTGATAAAGCTGTAACCTGTAGATAGATAGATTCTGCCTTGTTTGGCCTCAGTGAGAGAGGATGTGTATAGTCTTGCTGAGACTTGATGTGCCAAGGTGGGGGATACCCAGAAGGCTCTCTACCCTCTCAGAGGAGAAGGGGAATAGGAAGGGGAAGGGACTGTGTAAAGGAGAGATGGGGAGGAGGGGCTAGTGATCTGTGTGTAAAGTAAATAAATACATAAAATAATGGAGAACAAAATGATTACTACACACACATTTTTAAAAGTAAATACAGGGAACAAATGTCTGTGCATTAACCAGCCCCAATAGCCACATATACACGGTAACTCCTCTACTTAGACCTCTGGGAAAAATTGTTGAAGAATAGTAAAAAGAATGTAAGACACAGGGGAATGCTATGAGTGTATCTCTTAAAATGACAAGGAGTCTTTATCCATAGCACCTTAGCAAGAGAACTGCCTAAAGGAGACCTTAACAGGGGCAACAAGAGTTGATAAACTAACACGAAAGGGAGAAGTCTCACAGGACCCCACAGATAGACAGAGAACTCCAGGCAACCAAGGAATGCTGAGAGGGAGGCCTAGTCTTATCCAAGCATGAGCTCACTAATTGGTTATCTATACCATGTGGTTAGCCCTGTAATTATATACATACAAGCAACATTAAATGGACTCATCTCATAGTAATTCTATATTTATGGATATATATCTGTGCATGTGTATAAACATATGTGTGTGTATGTGTGTGTGTGTGAGAGAGAGAGGAGGGGATCCTAATTAAATTAGAGATGACAGTGGAGATATTGGAATGCGTACCATTAAAGTTTTAAAAAACTTTTTATTGGTTCTTGTGGGTTTCAGATCATACACCCCAGTCTGCCCATCTCCTGGTCCCTTCATATCTGCCTTTCACCCTTGCAACCTCCCCACCCAAAATGAAATATAAACAAACAGTAAAGAATCAAAGCGCAGAAAACATTTCATTAGGTAAGCTGTATTATAACATATATATCACAATATACCTTTCTGTCTACACATCTTTGCTTGGAAATGTTCGTTGCAATGAGTCATTGGTTTGAAATCTCTACTTCTGTGACTCCATCAATATTGGGTCCTCACTGGGTTGCCTCCAAGTTACCCTGTTGTTGCCCTTTGCCGTTGAAATACTGTAGTTTTAGATCAGCAGGACTGTCCTCTACACATATTCCTAACAGTTCATAAGTGACACACATAAATGACACTGGGGTTGGCCATCTTTGTGCCTGGATCTGGACTTGGGTGGTAGGTATCTGAGGTGGTCAGATCACACCACTGGCTTTTCCTTACATGCACCCTCAAGGCAGACTCTTCAATGCTTCTCTGTTTGGACTACCCAGTGCTGCTATCAGCAGGAGGCAGGGACATTTCTCCTGTTCAAAGGTGGTGTGGGGCCAGCTGACTCACCCACACACCCATATCCACACCCACACCACCCTTGACCAGGAACAGCAATACTGTGATGCTTAGGAAAGTGCAGGTCCTGCTCTCTGGAGTCCTGCAGCTGGTAAGAGGCAAGGGAGGCCCTCAGTTCTCATGACCAGCTCATGGTCAGCTTTCCTGACTGTCTTAGATTGCAAGAGCTGAAGAGGCAGAGAACATTTTGCACACCAACCCTGCACAGGCCACACCATGGCAGAGGAGAGGTGGGCCAGCTTTGCCTAGCTCATGCCCTTAGGGCCAGCTCACCCTGGCCTCAGCCACCAGGGCCAGCTCTACAGTGCTGCCCAGGCACCACTGAAGTTTTAAAAATTTTATGATACAGTTTAAAGCTTATATTCTACCAAATTGGAAAATCTAAAAGAAATGAACTAATTTCTCGACTTAAGTGACTTCTCCAAATTCAATGCCAAGTTGAGACAAATAGGTTATATAAATCTCTAAAAAAAGCATGGAGACTGAGTCATAATAAAATAATATCCTAACTAAAAATGTATAGGATTTACTGTGGAATTCTGCCAGTACATTAAAATCCTTCAATGATTCTTAAACTGTTTGATAAAAATGGTCCACATACACTACTGAATTCGTTTTCTGGGGCCAGGATTACTCGGCTACTAGTCAAATTACTTTTAAGTTACAAATGTTTAAAATGTCTTATTGCTGTGGGGTGTTACATCTTATTAAATATTTTTAACTATATGAGATGCTTTAAAAAGTATTAGAAACTTTACATTTTAACGAAATCCATATTGAACATTATTAATTTCTAACACTTGCTATGCTGGTGATTTATCTCACTGATACTGACTCGTTCTATTTTCTACCTAAAGTTTTCAGCCACATGTTAAAAAAAAAAGTGAAGACTGGCAGCAGTTAACGGAGGCCTGCGCACACTGTTTGTGCAGAGAGGCGGGGCACACACCTACTGTGCACATTGGAATGTGTCTTCGGTCATTCTTTGAAAGCTCAGTAATAAAGTGCACATCAGGAGTGGGCGTGAGTCCATTCTCACCATCTGGTCCTCATTGGTTGGAAACAAAGACTCCGTATCATTAAACTACTGTGTAAAACAGAAAAGTGTCAGGAGAAGTCTGAGTGGAATCCAGAAAAGTTCAAAGAAATCAAAGAACTTAAGGTTATTTTAAAGCTATGGAAAGCAACATTAAAATATAAGGAAAATAAAGGCATGACTTTGTTCTCAGGTAACCTTGGACTTCATTTTCCAAATTTCTCATAGACTTAAAGCTCTTTTATGTATATTTGGACAAGTTAAGCATGCATTCTTTGTAGGCATGTACAATTCTGTACCATGTCATTTATCCTTATTTCATCTGATAAAAATTCTAATATGTGCTCTAGTTTCCAGTTTCCAAAACCTTAAAGTTCACATGATCCGTGGCTCTCCCAAAATCTCACAATAAGGGGTGTTTGCTCTCCAAATGTTATGTGACTTCTTTTATTTCCATGGGGAATATTATCTACAAAGTTTATTCTCCCCTTTTTAAAACACACATTGCACTTCCATGATCTTCTTTCAAAGAATCTTGTCTGTGTTAAGAACTAATTCTAGACATATAGAAATAAGTATCACTGAAGTTTAAAAAGAAGCAAATCATCACCACCACCACCATCATCATCATCATCATCATCATCACTATCATCATCATTCTCATCATCATCATCTTCTTCTTCTTCTTTTTCTTCTTCTTCTTCTTCTTCTTCTTCTTCTTCTTTTTTTCTTCTTCTTCTTCTTCTTCTTCTTCTTCTTCTTCTTCTTCTTCTTCTTCTTCTTCTTCTTCTTCTTCTTCTTCTTCTTCTTCTTTTCTTCTTCTTCTTCTTCAAAAGTGGTGATATGGAATCTAAAGAGACCACCTCCAATAAATAAACATGGTCCTAATTTCAGGCATGGGGCCCACCATCTTCAAAAAACTTTAATCCAGAATTGTTCCTATCTAAAGGAAATGCAAGGACAAAAATGGAGCCGAGACTGAAAGAAGAGACATGCAGAGACCTCCCCACTTTGGGATCCATCCCATGAGAGTCACCAAATCTCACTATTACTGTTGCCATGATGTGCTTGCAGACAGGAGCCCAGTATGGTTGTCCTCTGAGAGGCTTTACAGGCAACTGACAGACAAATACTTATAGCCAACTACTTGAATGAGGTTAGGGACCACTACAAAACAGTTCGGGGAAGGACTCGAGGAGGTAAAGGGAATTGTAACAAATGGAAGAACAAGAGTACCAACTAAGCTGGACCCCTCAGAGCTCCAAGAGACTAAGCCACCAACCAGAGAGCATGCATGGTCTAGTCCATGGTTTCTGGTACATATGTAGCAGAGGACTCCCTGTCTGGCCTCGGTGGGGTAGGATTCACTCAATCCTGTATAAATGTCATGCCCCAGGGAAAGGTGATACTGGCAGCGTGAGGTGGAAGTGGGTGGATTGGTGGACAAGCATCCTCTAAGAAGCAAAAGGTATGTGGTATGGGGGTAAAGAACTCATGCAGTGGGGGGAGGCGCAGGGAGGGATGGGGGCAACATTTGGAATGTAAATAAATAAAATGATCAGTAAAAATATTGCCTGTGTAAAGAACAGTCTTAGACATATGGAAGTATCAATGGGGTTTAAAAAGATGATAATAATACTAATACCAATACTGCTACTAATAAATACCACTTGGCTTCAAACATCTTCCATGTTTTGTCTTCCCAATGTAGTATGTACACAAATTCCATTGATCCCCATTTACTTTGGATTAAAAGTTGAAACATCATGGTTGGATTAAAAAATAAGCTAAAATGAAAATTTTCTCTGCTTTAGACATAGTTGAGGCTTATTCAGCATCAGTACCAAGCCAAACAATGTTGTAAGTAAAGCTACACGCTCTACCTTATGGAGGTCTGACAAAATGGGTCCAGCAGCATATTTACTAACATGTGAAGAAAAGCTAAAGGTCCTTTAATCAATCAACATACAGTATAACATTTTTTTTTCCTGTTTGATTTGGTGCTGGCAAATGCCTCCATGGAAGGCCTGTGTAACTCATTGCTTTCGTCAGACAGCCTATGATGTCACAACACACTGGTTCCTAGAGAGTATGAATGGGTTATCCCCTTTTGTCAGAAATTCTGTTTCTGATGCTCAATATATTGCTTTTTATGAGCTGCCTCCTGAGCTCAGGCCCATTCATGATCTTCACATTTATTACGTCTAGACATGACCTAGATCTCTTATGCTAAAGTTCCTGTTCTTTTCTTGCACAGATAAACCTGCTTTACCACACTATTGAGGAAGAACAAGTTTTGTTTATACTCTTTTTTCCTCAATCTTAAAGATTTTTTTTTGTTTTTGTTTGGTTTGTTTCTGTTTGTTTTTGCTGAGAAGTAGCTTAATTATTGGTTTCCATTACAGAGCTCCTTCACCATGGCTCTTCTTCAGCAGCATGCATTTGGTACCATCTTGGATTGAGGTTTTCTCATTTCTGACCGCCATCGTGGTTAAATCCTTCCTTTTCTGTATCAGATGATAGTGGGCTTACTTTTCACTTGTATAGGAATCAAAAGCTATATATGACATAAAACAAATTCAGTTGTTTTTTAGGTTCCATGACATATAACGCTTTGTTGGGAGTTTTCTTTTGGCTTTGTAATTTAGTTTAATTTGTTTACCTACAGGTCTTATACATAATATATTATAATTTCTGGTTTTGTGTTTTGATGGAATTTCTGTGTATGAACATATGTGTTTCTGAGTCTATTTGTGTTTTTTTTTTTTTTGGCCTGTTTCTTTTATTTACTTTTAGTTTATTGTATACCACTTTAATATTACTTATAGATGCCTGTTTATATATTTTTGTCTGTTTTATTATTATAATTTTTTTCCTTTGTAGAAAATAGAAAATGTCTTTCATACAATATATTCTGATTTCGGTTTATTTTCCTTCTACTTCTTCTGGTTTCTTCCCACCTCTCCTCCATCTAAATCTACCTCCTTCCTCTCTCTCATTAGAAAACAAACAGGCTCCTTTGTATTCTAATAAAAGAGAGAAATAAAAAGTGTAGCCTTTTGTAGGTGTGGAAGTGGGGCAGATCTGGAAGGAGTTAGAGAAGAGGAAATTGTAATCAGACCATAATGTATGAGAAAATCTTATTTTCAATAAGTTAAAACAATATATGAGTAATATATAAAATCTAGACATCTAGAAATAAGGATTAAAAAAAGAGTAACATCATGTGAGTAAAACGGATAGAAACAGACTAGATAAAAGGATACATGGGGCATGAAAGAAAGAAGAATCTTAAGAGTGGGAGCCTGTGAGAAAACAGGGGTGGCAGGGGGGGATGGAATGAGGGGAAAACTTCAAAAATACATTATGTTCCAGAATGTTATAGTGGTGTCTCTCTTACTTACAGTTCTATAATTGTGATAAAAGACCAGTTAGAGAAGAGAAGCTTATTTTGCTTCACAGTTCTGGAGAGATCATCAGTTTGGGAAGGCAAAGCTACAGTCAAGTGAGCTTGGTGGCAGGAACAGGAAGCCAGCTGATCACACTATCATCTATATCCAGAAAACACACACACATGAGCATATGTACACATGAAGTAGAAAGAGAGGCAGAAAACTGAAAGTGAGGTCATCTTCAAGGACCATCTATCTTCAGCAAGGGTACACCTTTAAAGGTTCTATCCACAAACAGTGCTAACAACTGGGGACCAAGTCTTAAATACATGAACCTATGAGAGACATTCCTCATTCCAACTACCGAATTATCTAAAATAACATCATTCACCTTCAGTATTATCTCAGTACAGAAATTAGTATCTTTTATTCATTGGATCTCCCTGGAGTCACACAACACACACAGTTGTTCATTCTGTTTTCATTGATATACTGGGATCAATAATAAACATGGGGGTTCGTAGAGGCTGAGCAACTGGTGGGTGGGAGACCTGGGCTGCCGGGGAGCAGAGAGATCTCTGTGGAGTGCACACGGAAAGTGCACCCCCTGCCTTGCCCTGCCCTGCCGTGCCTGATCCAGTGACCAGGAACAGAAAATTAGAACTTCTGTTTCCACCCTGCGGCGACTTCAGGATGCAGAGCGGAGCCTGGCCAATCTGCCATCCAGAACGGCGGCTCGTAGAAGCTGAGCAACTGGTGGGTGGGAGACCTGGGCTGCCGGGGAACAGAGAAATCTCTGCATAGTGCACACGGAAAGTGCACCCCCCTGCCTTGCCCTGCCCTGTCCTGCCTGAGCCAGCGACCAGGAACAGAACATTGGAACTTCTGTTCCCAACCAAGGACTCTGAGGCACAGAACAGGGCTCGGCCCATCTGACACCTGGACCAGTGGAGATCCAGGGACAGAGACGAGATACAAGAAAAAGGCAAGAACATATCACTGACAAAAAAAGGACAAGAGGAAAGAGAAAGAGTATATCCCAAGGAAACCAAGACAATCTAGCAACACCAGAACCCAGCTCTCCCATAACAGCAAACATCGGAATTCCAAACACTCCAGAAAAAGAAGACACAGACCTGAAATCATACCTCAAGATGCTGATAGAGATACTTAAACAAGAAAGGGAGGAAAAGCAAAAAGATTCAGAAGCTTTTAAAGAAGAAACAAGAAAAACACTCAAAGAACTCAAAGAACTAGAGGAAAACAGAACCAAAGAAATAAAGGAATGGAAGAGGGAAATTAAAACAGAAATTGACACAATAAAGAAAACGCTAAAAGAGATAAACCTAAAGGCAGAACACCAATGAAGAAATCAGGAGTCACAGAAGCAAGCATTTCCAATAGATTACAAAAGATGGAAAAGAGAATCTCTGGGACAGAAGACAACATTGCAAACATAGATAAAACAGCCAGAGAAGATGCAAAAAACAAAAAGCTCCTAACCCAAAATGTCTAGGAAATCCAAGACACAATGAGAAGACCGAACTTAAGGATAATAGGAATAGAAGAGGGAGAGGAGTATCAACTAAGAAGCACAGTAAATATCTTCAACAAAATCGTAGAAGAAAACTTTCCTACCCTCAAGAATGAGATGACCACAAGCATAAAAGAAGCCTTCAGAACTCCAAATAGGTTGGACCAGAAAAGAAATACCTCCCGACACATAATAGTAAAAACATCAAGTGCCCAAAGCAAAGAAAGAATACTAAAAGCAGTAAGGGAAAAAGGTCAGGTAACATATAAAGGCAGGCCAATCAGACTCACAACCGATTTCTCAACAGAGACTATGAAAGCTAGAAGAGGCTGGACAGACATTATGCATTCCCTAAGAGAGCACAAGTGCCAGCCCAAGCTGCTATACCCAGCAAAACTATCAATCACCATCGATGGAGAGATGAAGATATTTAAAGACAAATCAAAATTCACACAATATCTGACCACAAACCCAGCACTACAATGAATTATAGGTGAAAAACCCAATGCAATGAAAGAAAAATACAGCCTAGTAAAAACAAGAAAACTCCTAAACAAGAAAACTAAAAGAAGAAAAAAAAACACAGACACAACTCAACCCAAAAAAGCAATAATGGCAGGAAACAGAAACAACTATTCCTTGATATCTATTAACATAAATGGACACAACTCCCCAATAAAGAGGCATAGACTATCAGACTGGATACATAAACAAAATCCAGCCTTTTGCTGCATACAGGAAACTCATCTCAGAGACAGAGACAGACACTATCTCAGAGTAAAAGGGTGGGATAAAAACTTCCAAGCAAACAGCTCCAAGAAGAAAGCTGGAGTGGCTATTCTAATATCGAATAAAGTAAATTTCCAACCAAAAGTTATCAAAAAAGATAAGGAAGGACACTTTTTACTCATTACCGGGGAAATCTGTCAGGAGGAACTCTCAATCCTTAACATATATGCTCCAAAAAAGGAGCACCCACATTCATAAAAGAAACCCTACTAAAGCTCAAAAAATACATTTCACCCCACACAATAATAGTGGGAGACTTTAATATCCCACTCTCACCAATGGACAGATCATGGAAACAGAAACTGAACAAGGACACTGCAAAACTAGCAGAGACTTTGAACCAACTAGAATTAATAGATATATACAGAATATATTATCCTAAAGTAAAAGAATACACTTTCTTCTCACCACCCCATGGCACCTTATCGAAAATTGACCACATAATTGGACCAAGAACAAGCCTCCATCGATATAAGAAGATTGAAATACTCCCATGCATCCTCTCAGATCACCATGGTATACGGCTGCTCTTTAACAAAAACAAAGACAACAAAAAGCCCACATACACATGGAAGCTAAACAATGCTCTGTTAAACAATAGCAGGGTCAAAGAAGAAATAAAGAAAGAAATTAAGAATTTTCTAGAATTCAACGAAAACGAAAACACAACATACCCAAACCTGTGGAATGCAATGAAAGCACTATTGAGAGAAAAACTCATAACCCTAAGTGCTTCAAAAAAGAAACTGGAGAGAGCTTACATCAGCAACCTGACAGCACCGCTAAAAGCCCTAGAACAAAAGAAAGCAGATATACCCAAAAAGAGTAGACGGCAAGAAATAATCAAAATTAGGGCAGAAATATACCAAATAGAAACAAAAAGAACCATTGAAAAAATCAACAAAACCAAGAGTTGGTTCTTTGAGAAAATCAACAAGATTGATAAACCCCTAGCCAGACTAGAGGGCAAAGAGAGAGTATCCAATTTAACAAAATCAGAAAGGAAAGTGGCGACATAACAACTGAAACTGAAGAAATTCGAAACATCATCAGATCCTACTACAAAAACTTATGCTCCACAAAATTGGAAAATCTGGAGTAAATGGACAAATTCCTAGACAGATACAAGATCCCAAAGTTAAACCAGGACCAAGTAAACCATGTAAATAACCTTATAACACCTAAAGAAATAGAAGAAGTCATCAAAAGCCTCCCAACCAAAAATAGCCCAGGTCAAGACGGGTTCAGTGCAGAATTTTATCAGACATTTATTGGGGATATAACACCAATACTCGCCAAACTATTCCAAAAGATAGAATCAGATGGAATATTATCCACCTCAATTTTTGAGGCTACAATAACCCTCATACCTAAACCACACAAAGACCCTACAAGGAAAGAAAACTTCAGACCAATCTCACTTATGAACATTGATGCAAAAATACTCAACAAAATCCTTGCAAACCGAATCCAAGAACACATCAAAACAATCATTCATCATGACCAAGTAGGCTTCATCCCTGGGATGCAGGGATGGTTTAACATAAAGAAATCCATCAACATAATCCACCATATAAACAAACTCAAAGATCAAAATCACAAGGTCATCTCACAAGACGCTGAGAAAGCATTTGACAAAATCCAACACCCCTTCATGTTAAAAGTCCTGGAAAGAACAGGAATCCAAGGTCCATACTTAAACATAATAAAAGCAATATACAACAAACCAACAGCCAACATCAAACTTAATGGCGGGAAACTTGAAGCAATCCCACTAAAATCAGGGACTCGACAAGGCTGCCCACTCTCTCCCTACCTATTCAACATAGTACTGGAAGTCCTGGCTGGAGCAATTAGACAGCAAAAGGAAATGATAGTGTACTTGAGTGACCCCAAAAATTTCCCCAGAGAACTCCTACAGCTGATAAACAAGTTCAGCAAAGTGGCTGGATACAAGATTAACTCAAACATATCAGTCGCCTTTCTATACTGAAAGGACAAACATGTGGAGAAAGAAATTTGGGAAAAGGTACCCTTCACAATCGTCACAAAATGTATGAAATACCTTGGTGTGACTCTTACTAAGCAAGTGAAGGACCTGTATGACAAGAAGTTCAAACCTCTAAATAAAGAAATTGAGGAGGATCTCAGAAAATGGAAAGATCTCTCATGCTCATGGATTGGATAAATTAACATCTTAAAAATATCCATCCCACCATAAACAATCTACAGATTCAATGCAATCCCCATCAAAATTCCAACCCAGTTCTTCATGGGATTGGAATGATCAATGTGCAATTTCATATGGAATAACAAAAGACCTAGAATAGCGAAATCCATCTTCAACAACAAAAATACATCTGTGTAAAACACTATCCCTGACCTCAAGCTATATTACAAAGCAATTGTGCTGAAAACTGCATGGTACTGGTACAGAAATAGGCACGTGTATCAGTGGAATAGAATGGAAGATCCAGAAATGAGCCCTCATGTATATGGTCACCTGATTTTTGACCAAGGAGCAGTAAACATTCAATGGGAAAAGGACAGCCTATTCAACAAATGGTGCTGGTCCAACTGGCACTCAGCATGCAAAAGAATGAAAATAGACCCTTTCTTATCTCCTTGTACAAAGCTCAAGTGTAAGCGGATCAAAGATCTCCACATTAAACCAGATACACTGAAACTATTAGATGAGAAAGTAGGGAAAACCTTAGAACACATAGGCACAAGGGGAAATTTCCTGAACCAAACACCAATGGCTCAAGCTCTAAGGTCAAAGATTAACAAATGGGACTTAATGAGATTGCAAAGTTTCTGTAAGGCTAAGGACATTGTCAAGAAAACAAAAGGGCAACCAACAGAATGGGAAAAGATCTTTACCAACACCACATCGGATAGAGGCCTAATATCCAAGGTGTACAAGGAACTCAAAAAGCTAGACACCAGAGAATCAAATAACCCTATTAAAAAATGGGGTACAGAGCTAAACAAAACGTTTTCAGTTGAGGAACACCGAATGGCCGAGAAACTTCTGAGGAAGTGCTTGACATCCTTAGCCATCAGGGAAATGCAAATCAAAACAACCCTGAGATTCCACCTCACACCAGTCAGGTTGACCAAGATCCAAAACTCAGATGACAACAGATGCTGGCCAGGCTGCGGAGAAAGAGGAACACTTCTCCACTGTTGGTGGGGTTGCAAGCTAATACAACCACTCTGGAAATCTGTCTGGCGATACCTCAGAAAATTGGATATAGTACTACCTGAAGACCCAGCTATTCCACTTCTGGGCATATACCCCAGAGACACTTTAATACACAACAAAGATATATGCACCCCAATGTTCATAGCAGCTCTATTTATAATAGCCAGAAGCTGGAAGGAACCTAGATGTCCTTCAGAAGATGAATGGATACAAAAATTGTGGTACCTATACACAATGGAATACTATTCAGCCACCAGAAACAATGACTTAACCAAATTCTTAAGAAAATGGCTGCATCTAAAGAATATCATCCTGAGTGAGATAACCCAGTCACAAAAGAACAGACATAATATGCAGTTACTGATAGTGGGATTCTAACTCCAGAGGCTTGCACTCCCCCATAATCAACTCACAGACTGTATGAAGTTCAAGAAATAAAGAAAACAAAACAAAACAAAAAAATATTTACAAAACAAGAAAACTTTAACTATTTCCATGTTACATTTTGTTTTACATGTACTTTATGCTCATTTTAAGTATTAAATTTTCAAGGCATACTATCAAACCTTGAAAAAAATCAAGTACTGACTAAAAATATATTCATATAGTTTTATGTAAAAATTATGTTAAAATCTGAAAAAAAGTACTGACAAAAATGTATAATTTTCAGCGAAAAATGTTTAAAATCTGTACATTTATCTTTTTTGTAAAATAAAATTGTTTTTTAAAAAAATAATAAACATGAAAAAAAAATGGCAGCTAGAAAAAATGGCTTTTATCACTTGAGATTACTTGCTGTTCTTTTATTTGACTTTCAGTTTGGTTACTGGTACCCCATGGCAGCTCACATTTGCCTTTCATTCCATTTCTTATGAATCCAGTGCCAACTTCTGACTTTCTTGAATACAAATCTGAGCACATAAAACTTTCAGGCACATACACAAATTTATAGCATAATAAATAAATATTTACAATGAAAAATTGTAGCAACAATGACTGGTTAAGATTTCTGTAATATTATCATTCACTAATTTTATGGGGGTTTTCTTGGTGGGAAAGGTTTTATTTTAAGACCCTGAGTGGCGTGGAATTTGCTATATCAACAAAGTTGCTCATGAACTCACTGATTTGCCTGCCTCTCCCTCCTTAGTGCCAGGATTAAAAGCATGCTACCAAGACTGTTCATTTTAAGTTTCATCTTACTATGGGTCCTCAGAAATTGGTGATACTATTTACATCAATACTTACAAAGAAATGAATGCACAGCCAATGGACAAGGATATTGCTATTTTGGTAAAAGGCATTGAAATAGTCAAGGAGAAGATGACTCTACAGTTAATCCTTTATTAATTCCAACTTCTAGCAAGTACACCTATTGTTATCTATCTTTTTCTTTCTCCTTTCTTCAGTAGAACGCTCTACCATTCTTTAGTCAACTTCTCCCCAAGGATAAAAGAGACAAAATATTGATGCTCTGGCTTTCCTCTCAAGAACAAATGTGTTTAATTTCTGTCCTCAAGCATCTGATCTCAACATTATGTGTTCTGGAAAGATATTACTTTGTTTTAGCTTTCATGGAGAGATAAAGCAAGTGAAAGTATTAAAATTTTTTCCTTTCCTTCTTCTTTACTTTCATTTCAATTAAAAAAATGAATGAAGTATTTAAAATATTGTATGTTTAGTTTAGGAATAGAGTTAAGGAGGAAACTATTTTAACTCAGAAACCTTGCTTAGGAATAATTAAATGATACTTACCAAGTAGATGGCTGAAATTATTTCCAAATGTCACAAAGAAAGAAAGAAAGAAAGAAAGAAAGAAAGAAAGAAAAAAAGAAAGAAAGGAAGAAAGAAAGAAAGAGTGCTAGGGAATGGGGACTAAGGTTCAGAGGCTCTTAGCTGTGGAGACTGTCCCAGGAAAGTATGTAAACAGATGTACTATGCCAGGCCCTTGTTGCCCAGTTGAGATGAGTGTTAGGAAATCAGAGTCTGCTCTGGCTACAAATCTCCTGAGAATCAGCTTCAGGCTATAGAGAGCTGTTTTTGTTTTGTTTTGCACACTTTCATCAGAAGCAAAACTCACCCCACTCAACCAGTTCTCTCAGTGTCTCTGTGACTACACAGGAGTACATAACTAGTTTCTTGGTAGAGGCAACTGCTATCTTTTGAACTTGAATTTGATATGTTCCTTTGGAGCATGAAGTGATCATCCTCATGAGGTAAGTGGGATATAATCCTTTTAATGGAAATAGTTTCAACTTAGTTTGATTTTTGTCTAAGTGTAGTTTGGGATTCTACACTTTTTTACAGTATACTTGAAGGTGTTAAGATGCAAAAGAACATTAAACAGGTTAGCAGTAATTGCAAAGTCATCACTACCTCTGAATAACAATGACTCACAGTATCCATAAAAAGACCTGTTGTTTTCTAACACAGGCCACTGATGGAATAGGACTCTTTACTGCCCATCTAAACAGGGTTGATACATCCTCAGCAGAGAGAGGACTCAGAAGTCTGAGCTTGTTCTCATTACCCATGTAACACTTAATTCAAATTAATTCTTCCATAGAGCATCTCCTCCTCAGCTCTGAGTCAAGAAAGATATTTTTATTTCCATGTTCACTCAGTAGGTACTGTTAACATCATGTATGCTATGTTTTACTGAACTTTAAATAAGATATTCTAATTTAAATACACTAGTGTAATTTCTTCAAGTGTCAGCCATGGAGCAAGGACCAATCCAGACAGGTCGAGAGAAATCCTGAGGACTAAGCCTGGAGATACAGCATTTGGCCAGGAAGAGCCAAAGGAAAGGAAAGACAACAGACTTTTCTGGGAACGCAGCTGCATATATTACAGCCAGAGAAGACAATCCATACACACCTGTTGAAGCAGTTGACTAACTTATATAGATAGAATGGAGACAAACTCTCAGGTTAGGGAGTAGAAGAAACTTATGACTAGAAATAGAAAGATCATCAATACACTGATCACATAAGTGTGCTGGCCTCCAAGCCCAGTGAGCTGAATTCAATCTTTGGAACATGTGGTAGAAAGGATGGACACAAACAAGGTAGACTACTGCATCTGTATTATGATGTGCTTGCATGTGTGTGTGTACACACACACACACACACACACACACACACACACACACACATACACACACACTCATGGGTATCCAATAAATAAATATAAAAAATAAAATAAAAAACAAATACACTAACAATGTGATATCTCTTTTAAGAAACCACTTAGGAGCAGTGGATTCTATTAGTAGCTACTCTGAAAGAATTCATGTAATTGGGAGCCTTCTTTGTCATCCTGAGCCTGAAGAACTTAAGACTAACAGAAGGATTTAATATTGACATACTTAGCATATGTAAATGATTTAAAATTATTCTGAAAATGGGATTGAATGATATGTTTTTATGATGTTCTGTGCATGGTAGCCTTGCTAAAAAGCAATACAATAAAACCAGTCAGCTCTATATTTTTTAAAATTTCTTTCATCTCCATCTTCGAAGCCCTACATCCTACAGTGAATCTTTATCTCCTTTCTAGAGTCTTTGAAGGGTTCACTAACTCCAGAACTCTTCAACCGAGTCTTGTAACACTCAAAATACCAGAACACAACCCAGTAGAAGGAAATGGAAATGCCACCTTTATTACTAACAAAGGCTAGGCTGAAGACTGCAGCTGCTTATCTGCAAGTAGGTCTTGTTATTGTCAAACTAGAAATTGTAGACAGCTCTTTTTCTAGGGAAAAAAACCATTTATACTTTGGGACAAATCTCAATCTTAGCAGATGTGACCTACTCCAGATAGGAAAGGAAGAAATATGGAAAAATATGACCTATTCTTTAGGGACAAGAGAGAAAGAGTCAGAATGAAATTAAGGTGCATAGTGTTTTACAAAAGCAAAAGGAAAACAAAACAAAACAACAGTGAAAAAAGTGTTGATAGAAAATCTTAAATCTTAACATTTTTAAGTTTTAAAATTCTTCCTGAACTCATTATTTACTGTATCTTGTCAAAATAGTTACTGAGGGCTACATTTGAATAATGAAGTACAGAGTCCAATGCTTAACTTGTTTTAGTCTTTTGTTACTATGACAAAATATTCAATAGTGTATAATTTATGATAGAAAAAGGATTTTTTGTTTGTATATTTGTTTAATTTGTTTTTCTTTTTTTATTGGATATTCTCTGTATTTACATTTCAAATATTATCCCCTTACCCTTCCATTGCCTCCATAAAAGTGCTCCCTCTCCCAACCACCCTCTCCCACCTCAGCACATTGGCATTCCCCTACACTGGGAAAAAGAGCCTTTGTTAGACCAAAGGCCTCTCTTCCCATTGATGCCAGAAAATCTTATCCTCTACTACATATGCACCTGGAGCCATGGGTCTCTCCATGAGAACTCATTGGTTGATTTTTTTAGTCCCCGAGGGCTGTGGTGGATTTGGTTGCTTGATCATTTTGTTTTTCCCATGGAGTGGCAGACTCTTGTAGCTCCTTTAGTCCTTTCTCTAGCTCTTTCACTGGGGTACTCATATTCAGTCTGATGGTAGCTGCAAGCATCTTTTGCTGTATCAGTAAGCATCTGGCAGAGCCTCTGAGGAGGCATCCATATCTGGTTTATGCTAGTAAGCACTTCTTGGCATCAGCAATAGTGACTGGGTTTGGTGGCTACATATGGGATGGATCCCCAGGTGAAGCCGTCTCTGGATGATCTTTTCTCCAACCTCTGCTCCTCTATTTGTCCCTTTATTTCCTCCTTTGAGAATTTTATTCTTTCTTCCAAAGACAAGCATCCACCTTCTGGCCTTCCTTCTCTTTGAGCTTCATAAGTTCTGTGAATTGTTTTATTTGTAATAGTTTAGTTTGGAATTCTAACCATTCTTAAGGACATGGGACTGACAAAATCGTGGCTTTGGTAAGGGATACATGACTGATGACATCACAGGAGGAAAACATTCCATCAGGAAAGCACTTATCCTGTGGTAACTAAGACAGTAACTAAGGTGGGGTGGGAAGCTAGATTCCTATCAAGACTATGCTACCACATTCTGAGAGCATGTCCCAATGATCTAATTTAAGAACTTCCTATATCCCCTTCTTAATGATCCCAATGCTGTTTAGCAGTGTTACTTGAAGACTCTGGCATCTAACACAAGAACTACTGCAGCACACACTAAGTCATATTTGAGTCATAGCAATTATTTATATATCAGTGTGTTAGCTTTTCCCAAATACAGTAGAGGCTGCCCCACTCACCCTCTGCTTTGTATCAGTGCTGGATTAATTGGCATACTAAGTAGATTCCAGTGGAAAAGGTATGTTAACACCACCAACTAATTAGGAGGCTGGGGCAGGTAGTATGAAATTTCAAGTCCTGCCTATGTCATAAAGAAAGTTTAAGTCCACCTTGGATAACCTGGTGACAATTTATCTAAAAATAAATAGTGCAAAAGAGTGCTGTGCTTATAGGTAGATTACTGGCCTAACCTACCCTAAGCTCTAGATTTAATTCACAAAACAAGGTGGGGAGAATAGGCTCAGAGAACCTCACATGATACCAATGCCCAAGTCTTTGGGAATATCATTATTGCAGATAATACTATTTATTTGAGCACTTCTGTTCTCACAAGGGATGCATATGTTTAACACGAGGGAGCTGAATTTGTTCTCAACTCTTTTGTACAAATTGTAAGTAAAGTTGTAGCTATGAGATATAATTCCATATTGCAAAGGTAATAAAAACATTGAATTTGGGTAAATTAAAAGTAAGTGATTTTCAAAAGACCTATTCACCAAAGAATATCCATCAGTCTATAAAAAAATTAATACTCGAACAAAAATCTATAAGACAGATTTCTTTATTGTATATGTCTCTCGAAATTCCTTTATATTTGACTCATTTTAGAAGAAACAAACAATACTATTATAATCATGTATTACAGTTTAGTCAAAATACCTATCCATGAATGAGTGATTTACTCACTAAGAAGAAATAAAATGTCAAATTTATGGAATGTTTCAGTCAACAGCCATCATCAAAAAATGTATCACAGAATGTATTACTGACTCCACCAGCAACATAAGAGTAAGTAGAGTCTCAGGAGTGACTTCATGGTTTTACCCAGACATACTTATTAGGAAATACTTAAGTAAGTGTGGAAGATTAACTAGTTTGTTCCCAGTTGTTGATTTAAATGCACAAGCAATCAATATTAAAAATAAGATATCCTTGGGACTGAAGACATAGCTAAAGCAGTTAAGAGCAGCTACTGCTCTTGCAGAGAACTCGTGTTAGTTTTACAGCAGCTACATCTGGTGAGTCAAAATTTCCTCTAACTTTACCTTCAAGCTGACACACCTCTTGCCTCTGCAGATACTGGCATTTAGGTACCCCATACTGCCCTCCCTCTACCTGCACATACTTGTATCTAAAGTGAAATAAATAAATAAATAAGCTAAAAATAATTGTATTTTTTCTCTCTTTTTAACATTACCTTGGCCATGTCTCTGTGTTTTTAATTATCGCAGGTCTTCACACAGGGTATATGTGCAAATTCATCACAATGACAATTTCTTAGCCTTTTTGCTTAGTTATAGTGAGGAATTTATTATAAAGTCTAAAATGTTTCAATAAATCATATACACCCATGGAAGAAACTGAGTTCTCCAGACTAAGACACCAAAATTGCAAGCCATTCATATGAGCCTTCAGTACACATTCTCATTAATATTTACATTAGTCATATTTATAGTTATTTACAAGTCTTATTTATCAAATTAAGTAATGAACCATATGTATCATTATGCAAGGAAACCATGAAAATGTTTGGTACACTTCAAGATATTGTGAAAGTTTCAGAGACAAAACTTCTGTATATTAAATTTTACATGGGAGAGAGAAGACCAAGACTTTTTTACTGTATGGAGTTACAGAATAGCAGGAACATGAGAATAATATTAAATATGGGAATAACAATAATTATGAAAGGTTTTATTTTGCACAAAATATGCTACATTATTTTTGGCTTTCTTTAAACTATATTTTGTTAAGATTTTATGTCCTTTCTAGGATTTTTTTTTTGTCAACTCTCTTAAGGAAGCAGAGAATAATCAAGTAGTGTGGGGGTATCTAGAAAAACAGAAATAGAGTGGCAAAGTTACATACATACATGCATACATACACACATACACATACATACATATACATATATACATATATATGTAGCCTTATATCTAAATATATATATATATATATGTGTACATAGATCATTTATGCACATAAACTGGGCATTCAAATGAGAATATGTCCCTGAAAAATAGGGGCATAAAGAAGTGTTAGAATTAAATATGGAAGACTACCAAAGTCATTGAGTGGGAAGCATCAAAAATTTTTTTCCATCTGCTTTTTATGGGGTTTTGGGAATTGGTTTATATTACTTTTATATTTAAAAGTTATGTAAACATTTTTATTATCCCAGATAGAAAAGAATGCTAACCCAGGCTATTTCTTCACATGAGAGCTGAGTGCTCTGGCAGACTTTACAGCTGGGCTGTCAGAACAGCTTTTGACATTAAGGACTAAGATTAACCAGTGTTTCTGCTTGTGATCTCTGTTAGCTGCTCATTACAAATGTATACCATTCCAGCCTTGTGGAACATTCCTAGGTACTTTCTGCCTTGGTTCTGTTACTTGCCTACTGTGTAGGCATATTGCAGCGAAGTTCCACTGGGCTTTTATAGAATTATAGTGTAGACCTGATTATATAAGACACATTATAGTGTCAAACATTTATAATGATATACTTTGCAATAATTATTGTAGATTTCCAAAAACCATCAACTCATTTTTTCAGGTTATTGCTCAATGACAAATGATAATCTTCAGTTTGGACATTTCTAGTGAGGGAAAATTCGAACTATACTCATAACATTTATTGAACACTTAATGTTTCATAACATTATTAATGAAAAGTTATAATGTTTAAAACGTACCTTATTCTTTGGAGTTTCCAAAAACATGACTACACATATATGGCCCTAAATGTTCATTGTTTCTCAAGCAGCTACAAACTAGTTTTTTCTAACTCTTAAATTTTGAAATAGTCAAAAGCAATTATGATACATAATTCTTACCTGAGTTGTGAATATTTATATCGCATGATATACAGATAAGTCAAACTTCTGCTTAACAAAAGCTTCCATCCCACTGACTGTTAAGGCAACATAAAAATCAAATAACTCTGCACGACATTTGAATGTACCCATAGATTATTTTCTTGCTCAGTCATCATCAGAGAAGCTTCCTTTTGTATTCAAGCAGAAATAACAGAGACCCGGAGCTGCCCAATAGGCAGAGTAAGTGACTCTGAAACACTCAGCTATAAATGGGACATCTTCAAAAGTACCTTCCTCCAGGGTTCAGGGAGCTATTGAGGAAGGAGTTAAGTCCCAGAGGAGAAAGATGACTCAATGGAATCAGGGGTGATGTACATGTGAAGGAAGAAGCTATGATACATATCTAGGGCCTACAGAGGTTCAAGTCAGATGGTTTGCAATACTGATAGAAAGAAGTGGGCATAAACTCTTACCCCCAAACAAGAGATTATCTCAAATTGATAGCTCTGTGCAAAAGAAGAATTAGTTTACTAATGGAGTGCTACTGATATATTGATGACACTTAAAGATAGTCCCCATGCTTAGTAATAAATGGTGGAGATAAAACAAACTCAATGGTAAATTTTTGACGTTTATTTCATACTGATTTTGGGAATAATTTTTTGTCTTACCTGTCTTTTGATTGTTTGTTATAGCTTCTAATTTTGTGTTTAAATGGATTTTATTTGATTTTGAGTCTCTGTCTCTGGGAGTTTCTTGTATTATTTCTTTCTATTAGTTTTAAATTAGTTTTCTCCCATGTCTTTTTTCTAAAATGAGTAAGAAAGGGACTTTTATGAGTGGAGTGGTTGGGAGGACCTTTGAGAAATTGGAGAAGAGAAGGTTATGAATGAAATATATTGTATAAAAAATTGAATATGAAACCACTAATATATATAAAATATGTATTATAAAAAATTAAATACGTGTCTCTGGGATATATGCCCAGAAGTGGAATAACTAGGTCTTCAGATGGGAACAGCCAGACTGATTTTCAGAGTGGTTGTACCAGTTTACAACCCCACCAACAACCTCTTTCTCCATATCCTCAACAGCATCTGCTGTCATCTGCATGTTTGATCTTAGCCATTCTGACTGCTGTGAGGTGGAATCTCCAGGTTGTTTTGATTTGCATTTCCCTGATGACTAATGATGTTGAGCACTTCCTTAGATGCTTCTCAGCCATTCCATATTCCTCAATTAAGAACTTTTTGTTTAGCTCTGTACCCCATTTTTTTCATAGGGTTGTATGATTCTCTGGTGTCTAGCTTCTTGAGTTTTTTGTATACCTTGGATATTAGGCCTCTATCAGATGTGGAGTTGGTAAAGACCTTTTCCCACTCTGTTGGCTGCCAATTTGTGTTCTTGACAGTGTTCTTAGCCTTACAGAAACTTTGCAATCTCATTACGTCCCATTTGTTGATAATTGACCTTAGAGCACAAGTCATTGGTGTTCTGTTCAGGAAAATTTCTCCTGTGCCTATGTGTTCTAAAATTTTTTTCTACTTTCTCTTCTAATAGTTTCAGTGTACCTGGTTTATTGTGAAGATCTTTGATCCACTTGCACTTGAGCTTTTTACACTGAGATAAGAAAGGATTTATTTTCATTCTTCTGCATGCTGAGTGGACCAACACCATTTGCTGAAGAGTCTGTCCTTTTTCCATTAAATGTTTACAACTCCTTTGTCAAAAATCAATTGACCATATATGTGAGGGCTCATTTCTGGATCTTCTATTCTATTCCATCGATCCATGTGCCTATCTCTGTACCAGTACCATGCAGTTTTTAACACAATTGCCTTGTAATATAGCTTGATGCCAGGGATGGTAATTCCTGAAGATGTTTTCTTGTTGTTGAGGATGGATTTTGCTATTCTAGATCTTTTGGTATTCCAGGTAAAATTACATATTGCTCTTTCCAATTCTATGAAGAATTGGGTTGGAATTTTGATGGGGATTGCATTGAATCTTTAGATTGCTTTTGGTAAGATGGTCAACTTTACAATGTTGATCTTATGCTTCAAAATACAACAAAGACACATGCACCACAATGTTCACAGCAGCCCTATTTATAATAGCCAGAAGCTGGAAAGAACCCAGATGTCCTTCAGTAGATGAATGGATACAAAAATTGTGCTATATTTATGCAATGGAGTACTACTCAGGTACCAGAAACAATGACCTTATGAAATTCTTAAGAAAATGGATGCATCTAGAGAATATTATCCTGAGTGAGTTAGTTCAGTCACAAAAGAACAGACCTAATATGCAGTCACTGATAACTGGACATTAACCCAGAAAGCTCTGAACACCCCAGAGACAACTTACAGACTACATGAAGTTCAAAGAAAACAAAGGCCAAAAAAAAAAAAAAAAAAAAAAAAAAAGAAAAAGAAAAAAAATCATTATGCTTAATCTTTACACACCAAGAAAACTTTGACTATTTTCAGGTTACATCTTGTTTTACATGTACTTTATGGTAATTGTAACTAATAAGATTTAAGGCATACTATCAAACCTTTAAAAAAATCAGGTACTGTCAGAAATGTATTCTTATATTTTATGCAAAAATGCTTTTGAAATCTGTACATTTATCTTTGTTTTTTAAGATAAAGTTGTTCAATTACAAACATTAAATATGATTAATAAGTTGTAACACAATCAATCACATGATTTCTTGGTATTTACAGGTTGACCTTTGACTTAATCCCTATTAGAAAGAATACACTAAAAACCTGAAACACAAGCTTTCAAGTAATGAATAGAGCAGATGCTGACAAAGAGGGCCTGTCTTAGACAAGCTCAAGGCTCTATTTCCAGTCATCCACACAGCCAATGACAACTGATTCAAATCTATATCCAGATCCTCTCTAGGAATTTGAAATGACTTTAAGTGCCCAGAATCATTTGAATAGCAAAATTACAGAGCAAGGCTTTGTTTTATGTCACTGCTTCTGAAAGCATCTTGGGTCAAACCAACCTTTATTTAGTTCTTGACTTTACTCCAATGTCCCTTCTTCATATTTGTTTTTTTGCACTTGGCATCCTCTTTTTTTTTTTTTTTTTTAGGAGATTAAACATGTTTTTATTGTAGGAACATACTGAAATTATCCCTGAACCTTATTGTGACTCTGATATAAAGATAATGTCCAGAAGCAGTGGAAATGGGCAATATTTTTTTTAATCTTTAGCTTCTTTTTTTATTTTTTAAACGACTTTATTTTGCAAAACAAAGATAAATGTAAAGATTTTAAACATTTTTTGCTTAAAATTATACATTTTTGTCAGTACTGAAGATCAGGTCTCTTTGTATATACCAATATATGTGAGAAGATAAGTAAAGACATTCAGAAACTTACAGGTAGAATGAGAATTAATGACCCAGTTGCCATGAAGTACAGGGAGAATATTGGAAGAGTGTGCTGATTTCGGCAATTAAGAGATGAGTCACTGAACTTTAAATAAGGTAATGAAACACAAAGAACTTTGAACTCAGTGGAGACAAAACACTGTGATATTTGTGTAAGATGCAAATATTAATGATATTCTTTCCTTCCACGGTGTTACATATATGGGTACATACATTCATTGTTTGCTGTTTGAGAAAATCTGCAAGGGGTGAGAAATAATGAAGATCTCACCAAATGAACAGTTCCAGAAAACCAGCTTTGCTGACTAGAGAGTAAACAGCACTTTAGAACGTTGATGTGAATAACAAGTGAGATATGAAGGCACACATCAGGTCTTCTGAGATGCTATAGGATAAGAAAGGGAGGCTACCAGCATCAGTATATTAAGACTGCTACTAGAATTCAGACCTGTGACATGTTTCCATGATTAAGCACAGAGCAAAAATTACATATCTGTGGTTTAAAGAAGAATTTGAAGAAAGCAACCACAGATAGGTGAAGTCCTTCTAGTATAGTTTTGAACATGTGCAGAGGGTGCCTGCCTAAAGAATGCCTATGGGAGAATATGATCATGACAACAATGTTATTCTTAAGAAGAATAGGTTGTGGTCAGGGAACAGTAGTTCATAGGATTAGAGTAAGAATTAATGAATGGTTAAACACTGTATATGTCCTAGTATGCATCTCAATTGTTCACAGGGATTCTGTGTCTATATCCTTCTTAAGATAAATATATATCTCATCCCAGAGATGACCCACATTCCAGTGATCTCTTTTAGAACTCTCTTCATTTGTGCTCTTCTCACTTGATCTCCTAGAGCAATGGAAACTCTCAGGAATCTATAATGGTGACCCTACATAAGTCCTTACATTAGCCGGGTGGGGGAGAGATATGGAACCTGGACTGGCCATCTCATGTAACCGGGCAAGACTTCCAATTGAGGGAATTGGACAACAACCTAGTCAGAAAACCCTTGACCTACAATTTTCCCTGCCTACAAAGTATGCAGCGTTAATAATGGAGGAGAAATGGAGAAAATGGCCACGGACGACTGGTCCAGTTTGAGACCCAAGCCATGAGAGGGAGCCCAGTCCCAGCACTATACAGACAGGAGGCTAGCATAGTTGTCATCAGAGAGGCTTCTCTCAGCAATTGGTGGAAACAGGTACATAGTCCAACATTAGGCGGAACTTGGGGAACTGTTGCAGTTCTCAATTAATACTGCTCAAATTGTTCCTGTGGCAGCAGCATGTTTCTTGCTACCTGCCCCAATGTTCTGGTTCCTTAATGAAAGACACACCCGGAGCCTTGTGTTTTAATGTGCCTTAAACAGCTCAATGGCTGGACCATCTCCAAACCTCCAAGTGGCTAAGACACCCTCCTGTTACTCCTAAGTTATTTATTCAAATCTATATGCCAGATTTGCTGTTCTAGACCCAGTTGGAGGAAAGGTGAAGGAATGGGGCTGTTCTTCACAGCTCTTAAGTGATTAGCATGGTCTCTCTTCTGCACCTCTTGGGCCTGGACCTTACTTTCTCATCACCCTGGTTTTCTAATCCTTCTTTCTCTCTCAGTCTGCTTGCCCCGTCTTCCTGTTCAGCCACTGGCTGCTGGAAACCTTACCAATTTGTAGCCAACCGGGAACAGGGACCCTCAGCATCTTACATGAAGATTCTCATTCAGTTTTCAGGAAGCCAGTTAACATGATGCAAGCATTAGACCAAATCCACCAGCATTAGAAAATTCAGAGGAAAAATTTCACAAGACAGATGGGTCAAGGACACCACAAGAAAACCTACAAAATCAACTAGCTGGGTCCCCATAGAGTCTGAACTGCCAATCAGAGGACATGAATGGTCATAATGTGACTAAGAGTTACATATCTTGGTCTATATATGGAACTCCTGACAATGGGAATAGGGGTTGTCTCTGACTCTATTACCTGGAGTTAGGACACTTTCTCCATACTGGGATGTGTCTTTTAGCATCAGTAGAAGAAGAGGTGCCAAGAATGGTTGGTAGTCATGGGAGACCTCCTCATTTTAGAAGAGAAAGGAAGGAGAAATGAAGAAGGAAGTGGAAGTTTTGGGGAAAGGCTTGGAAGTGGGAGAGCAAACTGTAGTCAGGATGTAAATTAATTAATTATTTAATGCAAGATAAAATATAGTTTTGGAATGAAAATCATGATTTAAAATTTTAATTTGTGACTATTCATCAGGGTCATAGCAGATATCTCTCCCTACATCTTCTATCACTTACTTTGAAGATAGAACAACAAAATAAAACAAACCTACACAAAAGAATGCCATTGATTCAGCTTGAAACCGGAGAACATGAAGAAAAAAATGACACTCCAGTAATTAATTCCGCTCTAGTCTGATAAAGGAAACACATTTCTAAATATGAATAAAATTCAAGAGAGTACACAAAAAGAATCAGAAGTTCGACAAGAAAATAACTTGAAAAGAATTTAAAATTTATTTCCAGAGTATATCCAAAGCAAAAATACATTGTCATAATGTACAAGAACTTTTAAAGATCTTGTGGTTTATAGCGCAAAACCTTTGCAAAAATATCAGAAAATGACATGAGTGGTTATAAGTAGACACTTAACAAAAGTTAAGAAAAAATATCTTTACTATATGAGAAGTAAATCAGATTCAGTCTCAACTATGGAGAAAGGAGACAAATGAACAGCGAGAGAGCATTTGTTTCCTGTCAAAACTGGTAAAAATATAAAAACCAGACAATATATCTTGTTGTTAAAATTGAAGACTTATATCCATAACTTGGGATCATACCATCTGGAATACTCTTTTAGTTTTAAACTTTGTTTAAAATTTCTCTCAGGAATATGTAGTCAAGAATTTTGAAATCAAAGTGTTAGCCGAAACATAATACAAAAGATTCTGGGGAGTCCCTGTTCCTCTCCTCCAAAGTAACCATTGGCATCCAGTCACTTGGGCCATATGACTCCAGTTCTTGCTCCTGTGACAAGCAGTGACTCCTTTGTTGCAACCAGACTTTCAAGGAATCACTTTGAAAACAGACCACTAACAATATAAGTGTACACCAGGATATTTTAAGGATACTTGTTACTCAGTACCACAAAAGGCTCAAATAGTCATATTTCAAGGATAAATAGACAAGATACGACATATGTTTGCAATGGAATATTGTATGAGAAAGAAAAGACAGAATTTTCTATCAACTAACATGTATTAATTTCAAAAACTTGTTATGCAAAATAAATAAAATAAAATCTATCAAATTTCTAATTTTTTATATGTCGTGGAAGAGTTTAGGGTATAGAAAAACATAAATATACCTCATGTTATTAAATAAACCTTTAGGATGAGGCAAGCAGATAATAATAAATTTACTACATATGTAGTAGAAATATACAAAATTGGGGACGTGAGGCAAATGACCCAGGTTGATGGTATGAGACAGAAGTGACACTTCTCTGGCCAGACTAGTATTTGGAAAACGTATTTAAATTTAATACATATTCAGAATGTTTACTCAGACACAATTTTATTTAAAATAATTAATTACATTAATTACTCATAATTATAATAAGCCAGGATGTGGGTGAAGGGTCTAACATGCAGTACAATGAGTTCGAATTAGCATACTGAATCTACAAGAGAGCGGCATACTCAGCAGTCATGACCAGGACAGTGGTGGCCCTGACAGGTGATACAAGCAGCAGATATGATCCCTGCTACTCGGGTTCCATAGTTTCCCAGGCTCTTATCATAAAACAGTTATGGTACAGGAGGTCTGTATAATATACATACATATTAATATATACACATACATATGTGTGTGTATAATCCTATCATTATTTTCCCTCTCTCCATCCCTCTTTTCATTTATCTGTATACACACACACACACACACACACACACACACACACACACACACACACACATATATATATATGCATATATATGTGACTTGCAACACATTCTTCTTTTGTTTTTTTTGAATTACTAGCAATTATGCATAGAACTCATTGTTCACATAATATAGCTGCACTATTCTTACAGCTCCAAAATATGTTTGCATTTTTTTCATTCTATTGGAAACCCAGATTTTAGAGTAAGCTTGAGTTATTTAAATCCTGACTCTGAAATTTAATGACAGGAAAGTTTTCTGTGATTTGGTTCCCTCAAATGCAAAACAAAACGCCAGAATAATAGCCCAGAGATTCAGGATAGAACCAAGCAAGACTGGAACAAAAAGCAATGAAATGATTCCTAACGATATTCTGCTATAGTAGTAGAAAAGAGCTGAACATAATTATCATCAGAGAGGCTTCATCCAGCAACTGATGGAAACAGATGTACAGACCTAGAGCCAGACAATAGGCTGAGGTCTGGGAATGCCGTGGAAGAGAGGAAAGAATGATTGTAGGAGCCAGCAGAGTCACTGCACAACCATAAAACCCACAGACTCAACTAGACTGTGCTCATAGGGCCTCACAGAGACTGAAAGGAAATCAGGGAGCCTGTATGGGTTTGACCAAGGCCCTTATATATTTGCCATAGTTCTGTAGCCTGGCCTTCTTGTGGGACCCTTGGCAGTGAGAGCCAGGACTATTACTCGTTTGGCTGCTTTAGAGACCCCTTTCCTCCTGCTGGCATGCCTTGTCCAGACTAAGAAAGAAGTCTCAAGGCAATTTGTTATGCTATGTTTCATTGATATCTAGGGGTGGTCTGCCTTTTTCTGAACAGAAAGGAGGAGGGAGTGGATGGGCAAGGAAGAGAGTAGTGACTGGGAGGAAGAGGAAGTTGAGTTTGGGACATAATATATGAGAGAATAAAATAAATATAATCGTTCTACTATGTGTGAAATCATACTTCCTTTCTGAATATACCTTACTAGCTTTTAAAATATGACTCTTTGAAACACCTGAGAAAAGTTACTTTATTGGTAAACTCCTAGTGTTGGCTGGATTACAGATTGCATGCATTTCCTGTGCCACCTCATTAAGTCTGAATTTGAAAGGAAAACTTACAATTCTAGGCACAACATGTTCTGGAGAAGTACATCCATAAAGTCCCCTGCACACGGAAGCAAGGTCATTTTCTGTGCTGAAAACCAAAACCAAAACAAAACAAAACAAAATAAAAACAACAGCAACAACAACAACAAAAAAAAAAAAAACCCAGAGGCTTGCTTGTGTGCATTAGAAAAGGCTGCAATATTGGCAGGCTAGGAGTTACAAACATGTTACTCCTTTTTGCTGATGAAGCACTAGCTTCCTCTTGAATGCACTGGGAGAGGATATCTATTGTTTAAAAAATGTTTAATCAATTTCTTAATCACCATGCTAATTATTTTTGATTTAAAATATCTCTAGCAGTCCTCCAGTAGGAATTTTAGAAGCAGGCTTCTGTGCCAGAGAGTACGGTTATTTTCTCTTCACTGTCAAAAGCTTATCTGGACAAAAATCTACAATCAGTGCTTTTCTGAGTAAAAAAAAAAAAAAAAAAAAAAACTGCTTTGAATCTAATATTTCACACTCAACTGTTTCTTGTTTTAGTTCTTTTGAATAAGAAATCTTTACATGATTATTTGAATTTGCTTTTTATTTTAGATTTTTACCTTTCTTGTGCTCTGATACTTTTAGGAATTTTTCTGAGTAACTTCCAATACTCATTCATAATATATTTCTCATAAGATTCTTTTGAATTTTAATAAACAGAAGCTGATAAGAAGGCATAGTGGGTAATGGTACTTGTTTCAAACCTGATCTGCTGAGTTTAATAGCAGAATCCGCATGGTAGGTGAAAAGTCAAAGTGACTCCTGACAGTTGTCTTCGAACAGCACGTACACACACACACGCACGCACACATACACACGCACACGCACACATACGCACGCACGCATGCGCACGCGTACACAGTTCAAGTGGAATAAGTTATAACTTAACTGGAATATATAATACATATAATTTAAGTGAAATTGCTTTATAATGGGACAACAGTGCCCCTATTAGGCCATAGACAAAGAAATAAAAAGCCCAGTGAAGCCACATAGACTTGCTATGCTCACCATACTAGGCTGCTGCCAATGTCCTTGTTTATTCTCTAGCTCTGGGCAGTAAGATTTTATTGCTGAAAACATTTCCAATGAACTAATTTTTTTCTACTTTTTTCCCAATAATACATGTATTTATACATCTTGATCATATTTATCCACCACTACGTCCCTGTACAACTCCTTGTAGTTTAACTTACCTGACATTCACACCAACTACATGATTTTGTTTTTATTGTTATTACTAACCCTCTAAATCCAATACACATTCTACTCATATACACAATGGACTTTTCAGAGGTTATAACAGTCTTTTAATCTCATATAAATGGCTGTCTTTATGTATTGTAGATTTACATTGTCATCTCGGTGCTCCAGAAATGTTAGGAGCAATTTAGGGATATGGGTTCACACAGGGTGCTTAGCTCTGCCTAGATGATCAAATCTCAAGTTTCTTGTAATAGCCACTCTTTAGCAAGAACAGTTCTGAGGATATAGCCATGGAAGCAATCAGTAATATTGTAGGGTCTCTTGGGCTCATCCACATAGCTGTCTTCCTGTCCTAACTCTACTGTGGCCTTTAAGCTGTTGCTTCTACTAAATTCGTTTGAAATATTTTTACTTTTCATTCTTTAGAAGAGAAGCAATAAGACTAGTATGTAGATTTGAGTCTGGTGCTAAGAATTTTCCTAAGGAGTCCAGCATAAGCCAATGTGCGCCCACATTTACTAGGACTTTTATAGTACTTCCTCAGTTGGCTGATGTAGGTATTTATTTTAATGTGGTTTTGAAATAGGAATAAGTGTGGGTTGTCTATCCATTTATAGTCAATAGTGTATACTTAGCATTAGTTACAGTGGGAAGTTATTTCTGTCCATCATAACCTAAATATTCACTCCTGTTAATTTTTGGCTATAGCTATCTTCAGTTTTCCTCTGAGCACTTAAACATTTTAAACTTATTTGCTGAATTTCTCATTTACACTTGTGCTATTCATTTTTGCATTGACTCTCCCATATTCACAGAGACTGAGTGCTGGGATTGTCCTGGCACCTGTACTACTTAGGATGCTGAATGAAAGTCAGTGAGAATGCTTTTTAAAAACATACTTAAAAATTTAATAACTATATGATGCTAGTTTTCGGCAAAATGCCAAACATGTGAAATGAATTAAGTAAACTACCCTATAGTCTGTGAGGGATCAACTCAAAGTTGGCTTTAAATAGTCCTATTTTCTGAAATGAAAACATAAGGAAATACAGTCAACTCCCAACTTGTCAGGAACAAATACAGGCTCATTAATTAGTTTGATAAAACAATCGTATTTTTTGAACCAAACAGACACTACAATGATAATACTATAACAAACATACTATATTATCTATCTTTGTCAACAACATAGCAAGAGAATTTGACCTTTATTTATATAGAAAAATTAATACTACAAGAAACTAAAACAACGACATAAAAAGCTGGTAAAGGACATTTGAGAACATTCTGGTTTTCTTCATTTTCTCAATATTCTCTAGAATAAGAGAATTGCCAGTTTGATGTTATAGATACAGCTTTTTAAATGGCAATTTGTGTCTTAAAATTTCTTTCAGATGTATAAATAAATCAGAATAAAATATTTCAGACACATTTTTGACATAAGCTAAATGTAAGCCTAGAATAATTTGCTAAATGTCACAAGACAGGGAAAAATTAGTGGAATACAGAGCTGCTTTTAAGCTTAACTGTAGCATTTTCTTGTATCTGCTTAGAAAATCACCCCTGCTAGCACACAGAACACATTAAATCAAACGGCTTTCTCACCATGGTTAACGTCCTGGTTTTTATGATCTGCACAAGGCTTGATATTGCAGCACATATTTTACGCATGTAATTCTGTTTCGGGATTTCTTTAAGACTATCGCACAATATGCTGAATTAATAATGCTTAAAGGTATAGTATATATGAGGAGCGTTTCAAAAAATCGTGATGAAAGGTGATATGTATTTATGAGGTGCCAGATGTTTGCTTTTAAAAGTAATTTTTATTAACTCACACTAGTGAGATTTGTATTGAAGTGGTCTCTTTGTGGTAGTATATTGTTAGAATTATGTTCTGTGAGACCTAGGCACAATTGGGTGAGTAAGAAATAAACTCCATACATGTCTAAATTTTATGTATTTTAAAAAATTGAACCATCGGGTCCCATTTCTAGCACAGGTGCCATGGATTAGATGAAAAACCAGTAAAACGAGTCATACATTTCATATGCAAGCCCAGGTGTTTAAAATGTACTGATTATTATTTTAAATATGTTTTATTGTGGTAGTAATCATGATATCATATGCTTAAAGATCACCTTTCCTCCAAGGTGTTCAGAACACATGTCCGTCATCCATCATGTAATATTTCTAATGTTTCATTACTTCCCTGCAGATATTATTACCCCATTTTACAGAGGATGTGTTTTGTTACCAAATGGATTCTCTGAATATCACCAGAATATTGCAAAAAATTTTTATGCTTTTTTTCCCCCTTCAGACTCCATGTTTGTGTCTAACTGGTCTTTTTCTGTTCTTGTTGACAAGCAAGATGGCCCCTCTCCTGATGGTAAATACTCAGGGAAGCTATTATACCTGCCTAAAAATAAAGTAGAGCTCATAATGAAAGAGAGACAAGTTTTATTAAATATTTAAGAATGTCGATGTTATGTTATCCAACAACTTGTATAGGTACCTGGTGTAGACATTCTACCGTCTGCTCCTGTGTTGGCATGTTTTTATTTATAGTGCCTATGGTATTTCTGAAACTCACATGTGCTGTTTGAGCTTACTGAAAGTTACTGAGAGCTGCCTCTGGAAGTAGCTTCCACTCCCTTCCTCCTTCCTACTTAAGCTTCTCCGTAGCAAATCTTCTTTAACACCCCTTGTCCTGGAATGGGCTTCTATGCTAACTATCATATAGATGGAAGAAAAGTATTAAACAGACAAGAATGAAGACATTGTGTTCTATAGAACACATAGAAGATAAATGATTCTCAAATTTGAAACCTTCATATAAGGGGGCATGCTGCTTTATCCCAAACTAATTATGAAGAACTTGTTCTGGCTAATAGCATCAATAAAGCATTTTAACTTAATTTTTGCACAATGTTTTGATGACATGATTTAATGATGTTCATCTATCTATCTATCTATCTATCTATCTATCTATCTATCTATCTATCTATCTATCTACCTACCTACCTACCTATCTATCTATCTATCTATCTACCTACCTACCTATCTATCTATCTATCTATCTATCTATCTATCTATCTATCTATCTATCTATCTATCTACCTACCTACCTACCTATCTATCTATCTATCTATCTATCTATCTATCTATCTATCTACCTACCTATCTATCTATCTATCTACCCACCTATCTATCTATCTATCTATCTATCTATCTATCTATCTATCTATCTATCTATCTATCTACCTACCTACCTATCTATCTATCTATCTATCTATCTATCTATCTATCTATCTACCTACCTACCTACCTACCTATCTATCTATCTATCTATCTACCTACCTACCTACCTACCTACCTACCTACCTACCTACCTACCTACCTATCTATCTATCTATCTATCTATCTATCTATCTATCTATCTATCTACCTACCTACCTACCTACCTACCTACCTACCTACCTACCTATCTATCTATCTATCTACCTACCTACCTACCTACCTACCTACCTACCTACCTATCTATCTATCTATCTATCTATCTATCTATCTATCTATCTATCTATCTATCTACCTACCTACCTACCTACCTACCTACCTATCTATCTATCTATCTATCTATCTATCTATCTATCTACCTACCTACCTATCTATCTATCTATCTATCTATCTATCTATCTACCTATCTATATCTATTTATCTATCTATCTGCTTTAAAATTTGATTTTCTATATACTTAATAAATGAATTAAATATATGGATAGTAATAGCTCTATCAGGATAACCGAGATGTGCCTCTTGCAACACATTTTCTGGGCCATGCAGAACATACTCCTTATGTGTTTTCTTGTGTCCAGGGCTATTCATCTCTTTTCACATCTCAAAGTTTTTTTTTTTCTTTATGGGCCTATTCTAAGCTGTAAGAAGACTAAAATAAATGGCCTTCTCTTAATGTAAAATCCACAGGTCTGAGAACAAGATTCTCAGGGTGTAAATTTTTCATTTCTCTTAAGAAAATATTATCAACATTTGCAGGAATGAGTTCCATCATATGGCTGAAACAAGAATTTTGAATAATGATACTCCTGACTATGTTTTATTTGCCTTCAGTGACAGTGTGCAGGTGACTGAAACAGCCCAGATACAGGAGCATAAGGCCACTTATCTTTCCTCTAAATGAGGTAAACACATATACTGCCATTCTTGTTTTGTGATCTGTGACCCTGAAAAAAACGGACACAAAACTCCCCAGTACAGTCTGAAATGCAAAGCCCATCTTTACTTTGTGACATAGATGTGCAGGCTTTCTCGTTTGCTCACTATCTATTCACTCAGTAACTGACTGGTTAAATAAAGATTCACCTGCACATCTGTATGAGTGGAATAGTTACTAAAGAATACCACAAGACACCTTAGGCACAAAATACATACATACAACTTGCTAAATCTGTTTTTTTTTTTTTTTATTATTTGTGTGTATAAGATTTCCAGGCTGATCACTCTGCGTAGTACGAGCAATAAAAGTGCATTAATCCTTGGGACAGGACAATTCTGGTTTTCTCAGCAACTGTTAACTGCCTCCAGTTATTTTTCTCAAGTGGGTCTCTAGGAGATTTTCCCTCTACCCCATTAATATGTCTATTGATATCGCCACTGCTCTGATCTTGTTTGTGTCATCATTTGTATTTGATGCTGTTTTATAGTTAAATTCCAGATAGTCTAGATCTTATTTCTGTCCCTGTAGAAGCTTCAAAGTTGGCTCAAGTCACCCAAGACCAGGTTCTTAGCACAAAGGAGATTATTTGCCCCAGAGTAATGGAGCACAGGAAATAAACAGAAACAGATGGTAGAGGATGAGGGAGTTTTTCAGTACCCAGTTTTGAGTCATTCCCTGAACCACTGATGGATGAGCTATGATGTGGGTATATCTACTGGGGATACGGTATGTAGGCAGATAACAATAAAAGCAAAAAGAACTTATCACCTTGAGGATTTGGTGGAAGGAATAGAGCGGGTTCTGTGGGGTGTTGAAGGGATGAAAGGGAGGGGAGAGGAAATGAACATAATTCTATTTCAGTTAAAATCACATTTTAGATAAAAACACATTGGGCAGAATCCCTCCTCCCAATCATTTTACAGTTTAGATGAAACGCAATAATTATGAAGATATTTTCCTTTTATGAAAATTTCCAATTATATCTGCAGATGAGTTTTTCGTTAAAGGCAGGAGTATCAATCAGACATAGCTTGGGGAGCAGTGGTCCATGGATATTTTCCTCTTTTTCTAATGTTGAGTCACATCCTTCTCTCTCTCTCTCTCTAAAAAATAATATGAAGAAAATCTAAAAATGATGTCTTTTCGTAATCTTTCCACCCCTGCGATGATTCATAGCCCCATCCAGGAGCCACTTGCTCAACTCAGCCAGGAAAGAATGACGAGAAGAGGTATGGCTGGTACATCTGTGATTTTCCTAAAGATGAAAATTTCTCTGAAAATTAGCCTTACAATGAACAATAACCATTTACAACAGAAAGAAAAAGATATATTTTTAATAGAAACTCATAGGAATATACTTGAATAAAGAGGGATTTGACATGGTACAAATTTGTACACAGAGATAAAACTTGGTCTGAGCATGCTAGCTACAAATGCATTTGCTTAAAATTTTGCAATGTTATCGAATTTCATAGTTTATTATGACTAATATATTTAAAAGAGAATAAATACTGCAAAACAAAAATTCTTCACTTTGTAAGACAATCAAAATTAGAATGAATTAACAACTGTGATTTTTAATTTTTATTGTATAAATCCAGGTTTTTGAATTTTTTATTGACAAAAGTAGTTTAATTTTCTTTCATCCTTTTGTAGAAGGAATTAGATATTAATAAAACCTTAAGCATTTGGGGTAGCTTTAAACTCTATTTTTTTATAACACCCACCCAACACAGAACTCTCTTGGTATTTGTGAACAAATGTTTGTTTTGGCACTCAAAGATTTAAAACCTAGTAAAAATTTGTTTTCATATATATATATCTTGGAATTGACCATCAGGCTTGGTGGAAGCAAGTGTTTTCACTCCTGTTTTGAGTCATCTTGTTTTAAGATGTGGGGACATGGATGGCTGTAAAGAATTTCCATTAAGGCAATTTTCTTGAAACATTGTCCTTTTAGTTGTATACATTTGACCTTGTTAGTACTACCTCTGTTCTATCTATCCATATTTGAAAAAGAAAAATTTACTTCTGATCTCCATCAACACATCTGGTCTAAGGCTGTCCCAAAGCTCTTTGTACTGAAATTCTGCAAGGAGAGAGCTGGTCACCCAGATGTGCTGTCACTCCTAAGGTCACAGATGAGACCACCATTTTGCTCTAATAATTGGCCAAAAAGAGACCCGCCAAGACTGCACAGGTCACAGGAACCAAAAAACAGCCATGTACAGGATCAATCCTGTTTCCATAAGAGCCCCTAAGCTAATCCTGAGCCATAGCTCTCCACACCCAAATACCACCCAAAGAGAGCTGTTCTCCCAGGAGTGCTGACAGACTTAAGGTCACAGGCTCGCAGGCCCACAGGAGAAAACAAGCTCTAGTCAGAGACAGCAAGACCAATAATATCAGAAATGAAAACATAGCAAGTACATGAACTTAAGCAACAGAAATCAAAGCTACTTGGCATTATTAGAACCCAGATATCCCACCACAGCAAGTCCTGGATATCCTAATGCACTGGAAAACCATGACTTGTATTTAAAATCATATCTCATGATGATGATAGAGGACTTTAAGAATGACATAAATAACTGCCTTAAAGAAATAGGGAGGAATCAGGTAAACAGAAAGAAGCCTTTAAAGAGTAAACACAGAACTCCCTTAAGGAATTACGAGAAAAACAAACAAACAAAGAAACAAACAAACAGGTGAAGGAATTGAGCAAAAGCATCTGAAACCTAAACATGGAAATAGAAACACTAAAGGAAATCACAAAGGGAGACAACCTTGGATATAGAAAACCTAGGAAAGATATTGAGTCATAAATGCAAACATCAACAACATGATAGAAGATACAGAAGAATCTCAGGTGCAGAAGATACCATAGAAAGCAATGACACAATAGTCAAAGAAAATGTAAAATTAAAAAAGCTCCTAACCCCAAACATCCAGGAAATCCACAACACAATGAGGAAACCAAACCTAAGGATAATAGGTATAGAAGAGACAGAAGAATCCTAACCTTCAGGACCAGAAAATATCTTGAATAGAATTATAGAAGAAAAATTCTCTAACTTAAAGAAAGAGATGCTCATAAACATACAAAAACATACAGAAGTTCATATAATCTGGACCAGAAAAGAATTTTTTCTTGTCACATAATAGTCAAAACACCAAATGCACAAAATAAAGAATATTAAAAGCAGTAAGGGAAAAAATGTCAAGTAAAATATAAAAGCAGGCCTATCAGAATTATACCAGACTTGTCAACAGGGATGGTGAAAGCCAGAAGATTCTGTGCAGATGTCATACAGAACCCAAAAGAACACAAATGTCAGCCCAGGCTGCTATACCCAGCACAACTTTCATTTAACACAGAAGGAGAAATCAAGATATTCCATGACAAAACCAAAATTAATCAGTATCTTTATACAAATCCAGACCTACAAAGGATAATAGATGGAAAATTCCATTACAAGAAGGGAAATTACATCCTAGAAAAAGCAAAAGAATAATTTTCTTTCAACTAACCTTAAAGAGGACAGCCACACAAACATAATTCCGCTTCAAACAACAAAAGTAACAGGAAGCAACAATCACTTTTCTTAATATCTCTTATCATCAATGGACTCAATTCCTCAATAAAAAGAAATACACTAACAGACTGGATATGTAAACAGGAACAAACATTTTGCTTCACACAGGAAACATACACAGGTGACAAAGACAGACACTAGTTTAGAGTAAAGTAGTAGAAAAAATTTCAATCAAATGGTCCCAGGAAACAAACTAGAGTAGTCATTCTAATATCAAAGAAAATAAACTTTCAATTAAGTTATCAAAAAAGATAAGGGCGTACACATCAGACTCATCAAAGAAAAAATCTACTAAGATGAACTTCCAATTCTAAACATGTATGCTTAAAATGCAAAAGCACCCACATTCATAAAAGAAACTTTACTAAAACTCAATGCACACATTGCATCTCACACAATAGTGGAAGACTTAAATACCCCACTCTCAGCAATACACATATCATAGAAACAGATACTAAATGAAGACACAGTGATACTAACAGAAATTATGAAACAAATGGATTTAACATATCTATAGAACATCTCATCCTAAAACAAAATAATATACCTTCATCTCATTATCTCATGGTACTTCTTCAATATTAACCAGATAATCTGTCACAAAATAGGCCTCAACAGATACAAGAAGACAGAAGTAATCCCATGCATCTTATCATATCACCATGGGCTAAGGCTGTTTTTCAATAAAAACAAAAACAACAGAAATCCTATATACACATAGAAGCTGAGGAATGATCTACTCAAAAATAACTTGGTCAAGAAAGAAATAAAAAAATTAAAGACATTTTAGAATATAAAGAAAATGAGGGTACAACATACCAAAACTTTTGGGACACAATGTTAGCAGTGCTAAGAGGAAAACTCATAGCTCTGAGTGCCTCTAAAAGGAAACTGGAAAGAACATATACTAACAGCTTCTCAGTACAACTGAAAGCTCTAGAACAAAAAGAAGCAAATATACCCTAGAAGAATAGATGGCAGGACATAAACTGAGGGTTAAAATCAACCCATTAGAAACAAAAAGAACTATACAAAGAATAAACAAAACATGGATCCAGTTGTTTGACAAAATTAAACCCTTAGTCAGACTAATCAGAGGGCACAGAGATAGTATCCAAACTAAGATAAGCAGAAACGAAAAGGGAAACATAACAATAGAAACTGAGGAAATTCTAAAAAACATCAGATCCTACTATGAAAGCCAATATTCACCACAATTGCAAAACCTGGATGGAATGGACAATTTTTAAGACAGATACTAGGTACCAAATTAAAATCAGGATCAGATAGACTATTTACACTGCCCCATAAGTCCTAAATAAATAGAAGCAGTTATTAGAAGTCACCCAACCAAAAAAAAAGCCCAGGACCAAATGGATTAGTGCAGAAGTATAGTGGCCATTCAAAGAAGACCCAATACCAATACTCTTTAAACTCTTCTACAAAATAAAAACAGAAGAACCACTACCAGATTCATTCTATGAAGCCATAATTACACTCATACCTAAACCACACAATGACCCAATAATGAAAGAGAACCTCAGACTGAACTTGCTTATGAATATCAATGCAAAAATAAATAAAATTCTCTCAAACTGAATCCACAAATACATCAAACTAATCCTCCATCATAAGCAAGTAGGCTTCATCTCAGATATGCAGGGGTGTATCAATGTACAGAAATCCATTAATGTAGTCCACCAAATAAACAAATGAAAAAAAAATGGTTCATTAGATGCTGAAAGGCTTTGATAAAATACAAAATTCTCTTCATGGTAAAAGACTTGGAAAGATCAGTAATTCAAGGCCCATACCTAAACATAGTAAAAGAAATATATAGTAAACCAGTAGGCAACATCAAATTAAATGGAGAGAAAATTAAAGCAATCCCACTAAAATCAGGGATTAGACAAGGCTGACCATTCTCTCCCTACCTACTCAATATAGTACTTGAAGTTCTAGCCAGAGCAATTTGACAACAAAAGAAGGTCAAAAAGATACAATTTGAAAAGGAAGTCATCAAAATATTACTATTTGTAGATGATATTATTCTTAAATGACCTCAAAAATTTCACCAAAAAACTTCTCAACCTGATAAACAACTTCAGCAAAGTGGCTGGATATAAAGTTAATTCAAACAAATCAGTATTTTTCTCAAAAGATAAATAGGCTGGTAAAGAAAGTTAGGAAATGACATCATTCATATAAGTCACAAATAATATAAAATACCTTGGTGTGACTCTAACCAAGCAAGCAAAGGATTTGTGTGACAAGAACTTCAAGTCCCTGAGGAAAGAAACTGAAGAATCTCTCAGAAGATAAAAAAAATCTCCTATGCTCATGGATTGGCAATATTAATATAGTAAAAATGGCCATTTTGCCAAAAGCAATTTAAAGATTCAATGCAATTCCCATCAAAATCAAAATTCCCACTCAACCCTTTATAAAGTTAGAAAGATCAATTTTCAAATTCATTTAGAACAACAATAACAACAACAAAACCCAGGATAGTAAAAACCATTCTCAATAAAAAACAAAAAAAGAACTTTTGGGGGAATCACCATAATGGACCTCTAGCTGTATTTCAGAGCAATTTAAGAAAATAACTTTATGGTATTGGTGCATAGATAGGAAAGTTGATCAATGGAATAGAATTGAAGATCCAGATATAAACTCACATACCTATGGTCACTTGATCTCTGACACAGCAGCTAAAATAATCCAGTGGGGTTGACAGCCTTTTCAACAATGGTGCTGGTCCAACTTGTGATCAGCATGCAGAGAAACGCTAATTAAAAAAGAAATGCAAATGAATCCATTCTAGTGACCATGTACAAAGCTCAAGTCCAAGTGAATCAAAGAACTCCACACAAAACCAGGTACAGTGAAACCAATAGAAGAGAAAGTGGGGAGAGCCTTGAACCCACATGTACAAGGGAAATTTTTCTGAACAGACTACCAATTGCTAATGTTCTAAGATCAACAATTGATAAACTGGACCTCATGAAATTGCAAAGCTTTTGTTAAGGCAAAGAACATTGTCAATAGCACAAGATAAAATGGCAACCAACTTATTGGGAAAATATCTTTACCAATCTGATACCTGATAGAGTGCTAATATCCAATATATACAAAGAACTCAAGAAGTTATACTCCAGAGAACCAAATTACCCTACTAGAAAATGGAGTACAGAGCTAAACGAATTCTCAACTGAGAAATATCAAATGATTATGAAGCACAGATAGAAATGTTCAACATTCTTAGTAATTAGGAAAATAAAAATCAAAAGAACCCTGAGATTCCACCTCATATTAATAAGAATGGCTAAGATCAAAAATACAGGTGAAGCAGATGCTGGTGAGGATGTGGATGAAGAGAAATACTCCTCCATTGTTGGTGCAATTGCTAGTTGTTACAAGCACTGTGAAAATTAGTCTGGCAGTTTCTCAGTAAACTGGATATAGTACTACCTGAGACCACAACTATACCATTACTGGGCATATACCCAAAAATGCTCCAACATATAACATGGATCCATGTTCCACCATGTTTATAGCAGCCTTATTTATAATAGCCAGAAGCTGGAAAGAAGACAGATATCCTTCAACAGAAGAATGGATACAGAAAATGGAGTACTACTCAGCTATTAAAAACAATGACTTCATTAAATCCTTATGCAAATGAATGGAACTAGAAACTATCATCCCATGTGAGGTAACACAGCCACAAAAGAACATACTTGGCCTATACTCACTGATAAGTGGATATTAGTAAAACTTGGACTACCCATGAGACAATTCACAGACTATATAAAACTGAAGAAGAAGAAAGTCCAAAATATGGATGCTTCAGTCCTCCTTAGAACGGAAACAAATTACTCATAGAGGTAGAAGGTGGGAGGACTTTTGGGAGAAAAAAAGGAGGGGAGGGTGAAGGGAAAGATAAAGTATGTGAGTAGAGGAATTTGAAGAGAGGTATGTAGCAGTGGGTCATAGTGAACAGGCAGTAGTCAACAGCAATCCTAGATACTAGAAAAGTAATTGACTTTTAGGATCCAACAGGGATGAGATCAGATGAAATGCCCAATAAAGGTGAGGGAGAAACTGTTAGAGACCATATATCCAGAGGTTAGACAAGGCCCCTGGTTAGGGGAGTGGCTACCTATTGATCTTCAAATTTTTAACCCAGAATGGCTAAAAGAAATACCAGGAACAAAGTGTGGAACAGAGACGGAAGGAAAGGCCATCCAGAGACTGCCCTACCTGGGGATCCAATCCACATACCGACACAAAACCCAGACACTATATAGAATGCCCAAAAGTGCATGCTGACAGGAGCCCGTTAGAGCTGTTTCCTGAGAGGCTCTGCCAGAGCCTGAGAAATACAGAGACTGATGCTCTCAGGCAACCATTGGACTGAGACTAGGACATCGCAAAGGAGGAGTTATAGAAAGGACTGATGGAGCTCAAGGGGTTTACAACCTCAGAGGAAGAACAATTTCAACCAACCCATCATCATTTAGAGCTTTCAGTCACTAAACCACAAAGAATATTGTATATATGTTTGGCTCCAGCAGTCTATGTAACAGAGGATGGCATTGTCTGGCATCAGTAGGAGATGAGGGCCTTGGTCCTCTGAAGGCTCTATTCTCCAGTTGATAGGAATGCCAGAACTTGAGGAAAGAGTGACTGGGTGGGAGGGGGAGCATCCTCATAGAAGCAGGGGTCGGCAAGTATGGGACAGGGTTGTTCTTGAGGGAAAACTAGGAATAGGGATAATATGTGAAATATAAGAACATAAAGTATCCAATAAAAATATCTCAAAAAAAGGAGAAAGATTTTTTTCTCAATTTCTCCTTCTCCTTTTCCAGTTTAAGGGATAGTAGACTTCTTTTGCCAAGAGGAGCAAGTGTGGACATGCTATATAAGAGTAAACACCATGAACAAATGTAAAGAGTGAGCTCCTTGCTTTAACAGCACTGGTTACATGTGTCAGAGAAGGGAACTTGTGAGTTACTAAAACAATAAGAAAAGGGTCATGTTGGGTTCTGGTCTGTCAGCCTTTCCCCCTTTTTCTCTTTCCCTCTTTCCTTTCTTCCTTCCTTCCTTCTTCCCTTCCTTCCTTCCTTCCTTCCTTCTTTTTTTCCTTCTCTTTCTTACTCTCTCCCCTTTTTCTTTCTGTTTTTAATTTTTTCTTTCTGGGAAAGTTCTGAGAAACAGACTCACTCTTTAGTTCAGTCTAGCCTATACCTGAGTTCTATCACAGGCTGGACTCAGTCTCTAGGCAATCCTCCTACTGTAGCCATCTTAGTGTCAGGGATTTAGGTGTGTAACATGGTACATTTCTGAAGTAGGGTAGTGGTCAGGTCAATGCTTAATTTAGAGAGTTTGATCAAAGTATTGATCATATTATTACAAATAATTATTAAACTTTCCTTCCAATTTTACATGCACTTCTCTTTGTCCTCTCTTTTTTCCTTATGCTAGTTTTTCTGCTTTCCAGCCACGGGTATGGAAACCATTTTCTTTGAATGTGGGCTGGACCTAGACATCTGTTTCTAAGAAACAGCCAACTGCAAGACAGTTGAGCTCTTACTTTCCTGATTAATTTCAAAACAATGTTGCTTCTCAACAGCAAAGTGACTACTTCATTTTTACCTTGTACACTCTCCTGAAGGGACCTGGCACTCTTCTTCAGCCACTTTCTGGAGGCTGCCAACCACCCAGCAAGTGAAAACTGAGGCCTCCATTCAAACAGGAACTAAGCTCTCAAAGTCCATGAGAGCTTGGAAGGGAATCTTTGCTTAGTTCTGAGATGACTTTATCCCAGATGATACATGGATTATAGCCTGCCCAAGAAGTTCAAACAAATGACTGGTTAAGCCGGGCCTGCATTCCAAAGCTAGAGACTGAGTTAGTATACACGTGTTTTAAGCTGCTAACCTTTGTTGTAAATTGCTGTGCAGGGACAGATGATTAATACAAGGATACCTGCAGGACATTGTTAATGTTTTAAATTTAAATTCCAGCTTAGTACTTTCCTCTTGGGTAGCTGGAAGAGGAGATTACAAAGAGTTGGGGGGGGGGTAAGCAGATCACATAAGAGAGATAGAGAAACACTATGAACAAGGCACGGTGACACCTGCAAAGTAGAGGAGATTACAAATGTTTAGATTGGCAACTGCATTTTCTTTTTGTTCTGGTATGTACATTGTCACAAAGTTTATTCATGATTAACAGTAAAAAAACACAGGACTCTGTCATCTGAAATGAGGTATTATCAACATAAATGAGAATACTGCTGTATCCCTAAAGTCTACACTTTATACAGTTTTATGATAGCTTTACTGATGCAAAACATGTGTAAGGCTAAAATGTTCAAACTCTTTTTTTGAAGCTGGTAGAAAAGACATAAATTGGGACTCTAATTGGAACCTCAACAATTAAAATAGAGCTTAATCCTTTGTGGTGTATGTGTGCCACTAACTTTCAAGTGAAGAAAATTATTCCAAATACTCGAAAGTCACAAAGGAAATTTTTGAGATGGAAGCCAAAGCATGAAACCAGAAACAATAACACAAACAGGTGAAAGACTGTCAATCAAAGTAACTGGGGTTGGTCTGTTAAGTCCCCACAAGCACTCATTTTTTATTGTGCACTAAATTCATTATTTTTCTGATTTTATAATTTAAGAAGAGTATGTATTTTATATGATCAGGATTTCTCATTTGGAAAACTGGGAAACATGGGGAGATTACAATTAAAGGCTTTCTTTGAGACACTGGATATGAGTCATTAAAGACTTAAGAGGTCATGATGCATGAAGAAAGCGATTCTAGAAGAGGTCTGACTATGTGCAACTGTATTTCATTGGCGGTCGGGGCATCAGTATATTCTTATTTATTGTAAATTGATTAAAACTTGTGTTAAATTTGATGTGTCTAGGACCAGAAACTCTAGTCTATGTTGATCAAATCAGGAACTTTAATAAACTGTGATTGTTTGAATTTACATTTCCAAACTAAACCAGAGATAAGAAAGATATATTATGACTTTTATAGGAAGTTAAAAATCACATTGGAGACAGAATCCCAAGATGAAGGCTTTATAAAGGACTATAACAAATCAATAAGGAACAGAATATATTTTCAGGGAAATTGAGAAGACTTAGCATTGAAGTCAATGAATGCTCAACTTCTTTTGTATCCAGAGAAATATAATTTAAATCTACATTCAAATATGGCCTTTTATGGCAAAGGGCCAAACTGTAAAAAAAAAACACTGGAAATCACGGAGTTTTAATATTTAATACAGTACTGCTCTGCTTGTCATGATACACAGATATGATGCTGGGTGATGTTTTTTTCATCAGCCATGAAATATACTATATACTATATTAGTACGATTTTTATACTAATTTAAAATAGATGAACACAAGAGGTAATAGAGACTTTAGAATTTTCAGAATTTATAAGAACTCCAAGTAGAAACTATATAATAATAAAACGAAACTATAAATATAATAGAGCAAAAGAAGAGAACCAGAATAATATAAACCATGTTGCTGAATTCAGACAATGCTTGAAATGAAAAGAAAAAGAAAAAAAAAAGAAAAGTAATTAAAATGTCTATGTTCAAATAGGGAGATAAAAAGGAAATTGTCTTCTTTGGGCAAAAAACAGAAAAGATAATGGGGAAATATGAAGCAGAACTTCGGGCTATGTGGTATTTATTATATATTGCCTCATAATAAAAGAATTCAGTATTTTAAAGTAACAAATACCCATTAGATCAACTTTTTGGATCAGGACTCAAGAGAACTTTTGGCAGGTGTCTCTAGATTTGTGTCTTTCAGGAGATTGAAATCAAGGTGTCCGACTGGGTGGTTTCGACTCAGACTAAAATATCTTACTCTAAGCTCAGCAAGGCGATTCTCACAGACCTCAAGACTTTTTTTTTCTTTTGTTAGTTGGTTCAGAGGACAGGCGAGTTGTGGAGCAGCCCTCCCAGGTGGGTGACGGCTATAACTAACCTCGTCCGGTTGCAGGCAACACATGATGTCTGTTCTCTGTTTCTTTTCCTCTATTGCCATCTATCTGTTTCCCATCATTTATGTGCAGCCCACTTGTAGTCACATAGCTGCTAGGGTGAATGTTGCAGGATACACAAGCTTGGGGTGAGATAAGTTATAGTTGCTAGGGGTTGAGGGTAGGCTAGGTTATCACTGCCAGGTGCTATGGTTGCTGGAAAGAATGGCTCTGGTTAGCCTCTGCACAAGGTTCTCCTTACTTGACCCTCAAACCTCTGTTCATCTACATAAAACCTCAGACAATAAACATGTTGCCCTCCTCAAAATACTCAGCATTAAAGCCTCAAGCTTATCTCCACTGAGACTCTAATAATTATAGATCCTATGTGAATGATATTTTGAGACAGAGACCAGTATAACTTTGGGAAAAATGGTGAATTTAAAGTCTGTGGTTTCTCTGTCTCTGTGTAGGCAAAAGCCAGTGGCCTTGTGTATCTGCCTTTTTATAGTGTAAAGAGACACAAGGATTCTTATCCAGAGACATTTGGAAATGCAATGAAGATAAAATTAGCCACTGGGCATGGTTCATGCCCAAACCCAGGTAGATATATATCCGGAGGTTATCTGTCTCAGGATAAGAGAAGGACATACATTGTCTGCTCTGATTTGGGAACTTAAAACACAGAGAACCCTTGGCCCCTGATATGCTTCCTTCTTCTTTCCTTTACTTATTTACTTTGAATGCACACACAAAGGATAGATTTTAACCTCACTATAAATTCAAAGGGAAAGTCTTTGCCTTAAGATAACATAAGAAGTGTATTCACATTTATATTGTGTCTTCTCCACTCTTTTATTCAGTTCCAACATGGGAAGAGATATGGCTTTGTGTGTGTGATTGGCTTCGTGGTCTTGCTTGTATGCTAGTTGCTCTGCTATAAGTGTCTTCAAATTGTACATATTTGTCAAGTTCTTCATGCCCTAGGGAGCTCTATTTTGCAAACAGCTTTGAACTGTTGAAGGAGAAGGATGACTACAGCCCCTGGGTGAACACAGAAACCACACCATCTGTCAGGCGCTAATCATCTAGCAGAGACTAATAAATGACTTATTCCTTGGAATAGAAGGACAGCTACCATATAATTTTATGGAGAGAATTTAAACAGTGGTGTACATGAACATGTTAAAAATCACATCATGGGATATAGGCTACAGAACCTATTTAGCACACCAGATCAAGGAAAAGATGCACATAAGGTGATGGGCACCCAGCACTTGAATATGGTGTCTCTCACACACATCTTTTATATGATATTTGCTATTTGTGTCATGGATCAAGGACTCTTCTGATATTGGTGAAGTCAACTGCATACCATGCCTGCCTGTCTATTCATACATCTAGACTGGGACTTGACCCACTGTTTCCTGCTCCTAACTCATTTTCTGCACAAACCTCATTCTGCCTTTCACCTAGCTGACTAGCTCTGTAGCTTTTAGGCCCCTAAAACTTAAACTGTCAACAGCGTACTACTACCATTAGTCTAGTATGTCATCTCCTAATTTGCTTCTGAAATTTCTTGAACTCTGTCTATACTAGCCACCATGGCGCATATTCATTTGGTAACTTATAAATAGCCATACAGCTATATAGTTTGTGATATAAGTTCTAGGAATTAAGTTTAGAATAAAAACTAAAACTTGCCTCTTCAGGCTACTAAAATGGCAGGTTTTTATGACAAATATGTGCAAAAATCCCTGCTAATCCTGACTTTATTGTTGTTCAAAAATTCTGACATTGTAGAAATACACAGAAGTGTTTGTCTATAGTTTTGAATATCTAAAGATATTGCTAATCATGAACAGGTTAGACAGATTTTATGGTGGATGTTCTCTCTTGGGATTGGGTGAGAGGATGAATCTTTAGTAATGCATTGAGGATCAACCTTTTTTAATAATCAGCTTTGGAATCAAGTTCCTGTTTTCCCAGCAAGAATAGAAAGAGAAGCACCAACAGTAGTCACTCTTAGGAATTAAGGTAACATATAAAAGAGAGCATGAAAATGAAATCAGGACTTTGTTAAAGACCGCCTATTGGCCAAAAGAATGGATTAATGTTGGCTCTTAGTAGAGGAGATATGAAATTCTAATGGTCCAAAATATTAAATAATATTGTTCTTCCCCTTAAGAGTTAACTGGGACTTCCAATTAACTGGCCAGAAGACTACTAAGCAAAGCTCATTCATTTGAAAGCATGACCACTCAGTTAAGAGTTATATACAGGCTTTTTGATGTTAAGCTTGCCTGCTTCATAGTTACTAATTCAGAAAGCAAACCCATCCTGCCCACCCCCACCCAATCTGTATAGGCAAAAATCATAAGCACGCTTTCTCTGACAATCTGGGTTTTCTCACTGTTGCCCTAAATATTATACACTTTACTACTGCCATTCAGGGATCAATTATTGACTCTATTTCAAAAAACATGTCTCTCTTTCTGGTACTCTACCACCTACCTTCCAGTGAGCAGCTTGCTGAGTCCACTTTAAAATTCTTTTATTAATATGTGATAGATAACTTGACCATGTTTTTGGGAGGACTATGGAAGGACTTTGGAACTTTCAATTAGAAGAACGATTGAGATGTTAAGAGTTCTGTGGGGTGATCTGTATGACTATGAAAGATAATGTTGACAACACTGCAAGCCTGTCCTGTGAAATTTCAGACAGAAGATTAAAGACTCTTATCATGGAATTTGTTATTTTAATTGTGAAGATTCTCTGGTTTTGGATAGCTAGGGCTGAGGAATTAAATAAAATTAACAAGATACCAGAACTACTAAAGCAAAACCTTTGCATTACTAGGAATAATGCTGCTGGTCAGCTGGAGCTAAGAAATTAGTAGAGATTAAGAAGAGACCAACATCACTGAGGTAAAATCTTCTGGGAGGTGCTTTCTGAAATCACAAAGAAACTATGTTCCAGAGATAGCCAAGATTGTACCTCGTGCTGCAGCTGGACTTAGTAATATGTAAGAGTCACCCAGGTGATACTGGTTTTGAGGACAAAAGAGTAATGAAGAGCAGCTGAGGCTTGGCACAAAGGCTTGGTCATTGAAGGTAAAGCTGCTGAAAGACCCCCAAGCTCCTCCCTGGGAGAGGTGACACTCCAAATCACTCATGAGAAGTTATTTTGATGCATTTTTTATTCCAAGCGCGCTGGGGCCCACTGTCGTATGCCACGCAAGGGTAGAGGACTGTGGACAGCTTTTATAGGGTTCACAACAAAGTCCACAAATCTCACACCAATCATGGCAAAGTCCACGAATCATAAACCAATCAATTTAAATTATCTAAGCCTGCACTCCATGGACCAATCAGTTCCCTAGTCTCAGAGATCTGTATTTGCACAGTCTCCTGGGTGGGGGTGACAATGGCAGTCAGGATAAGTCACTAGGGTGGGGGTTTTCTATGGTGCAATCAGTTTGCAGAAGCCAGATAAATGGCTAAGTCAGCTTATCTCCTGTTAACTTACTAGGCCCCGCTCGAGTATCCAAGGGCCTGTCCAACACCCTTTCACCCAGTTTCATACAGAAAGCAGGCTCCAGAACAGCAAAAAGTGTGGCCTTATATCTATTTATTGGCAGAGAGCAGGGTCTGGATTTTGAAATATTTAGGACTTCTAAGGTGCAGGAGATTAAGGCTCATTTAGAGGGAGGTAGCTTGGGGGTCCTTGGAGGGGTTAGGCTCTATTTTTTATCCTTTCAGTACAGCCTAAGTTCCAGTTGATCTCTCAGGACTGAAGGGGTTATACTAAGAAGTTGAGCCTTGGCACAATGAAAAGAGCCTATGAGTAGCTATTAGGGAAGCCTACTTGTAGCAGAAGAACCCAGTGTATTGGGAATTGCCAATACACTATGTTATGATCACCAAGAATAGCAGCAGCAGTGGAATAGATGAACCTTAGCTTAGAGTGTCACAGAGGGTAGAGTTGAAGTAGTGACCACAGCCCTTTGGAGGATCCCAGAAGATCATGAGCAGATTCCAGACAGAGTTTGACTTTGCTTTTGATTGTGACTGTGCTCTAATATTTTTACCTCCTAAAGGAAGATTTTAGCGGAGCCCACAGTTATGAGTGTTTGAATTATCAAAAGACTTTGAATTTTAAGAGATTGGATATTTTATATGGATTGAAATTTTAATATGTAAGAATTTGTAAAGAATGTAGGACTTTTGAAGTTATTTAGACCTTGGGGATAAATTAGGAAGTAAGAGTTGAGGCTTAATAGTGATAGGTTTGTATGTTAAATTGACAAGGGGTCAATTGTACTGGCCAGCTTTGTGCATCAACTTGACATAAGCTGGAGTATTCAAAGAGAAAGGTGCTTCTATTGTATCTGAGACCAGTTCAGTCAATCAACAGGTTCCCCAGGGCAGGAGTGAGGATTGAAAGGAAAAAAGAGACAGTCAAAACTGTAACATGCCTTCAACCAGTTCTGAGGCTGACAGGAAGTCTTCTTTATTCAGTCCTCTTTTAAGCCACTTTAATTACATGCAGAAAGATAATTTCAGTTCTGAGTCAGGGAACAAGCAAGTTAACAATCAAAAATCTTGTAACCATCTTTCTGGGGACCAGGTGGGGAAGATCAGTGACAAGAGGGGATCCCAAGAGACAAAGTGACTACCACATCTACACCCTTCACTGAGCTACAAATGGAAATGTTCTTAATCCGGGCCAGTTTCCTGAGTATAGAACCAGAGTCAGATTTCTGCCTTGACTAGTTTCTGATTGTAGTGGTGATGTAAAAACTTCCTACCACCAACTGTCATGTGGCATTAAAATGCTTTCCACACTATTGAGGAAATGCCTCCATGAGATCCAGCTGTAAGGCATTTTCTCAATTAGTGATCAAAGTGGGAGAGATAATTTTGGGAGGTGCTATCTCTGGGCTGATAGGCTTGGTTTCAATAAGAAAGCAAGATGAGAAGGCCAGCTTCTTGAGTTCTTTATATATTTTGCATTTTAGCCCTCTATCAGATGTGGAGTTAGTGTAATATTTTTCCAAATCTGTAGGTTGCCAATTTGTCCTATTGACAATGTTCTTTCCCTTATAGCAAATTTCCAGTTCTGTGAGGTCTCATTTATCAATTACTGATATTAAAGCCTAGCCACTGGAGTTCTGTTTAGGAAATTTCCCAGTGTCAATAGATTTAAGGATCTTTCTCACCTTTTCTATTAGATTTAGTGTATCTGGTTTTATGTTGAGGTCCTTGATCCAATCTCATCTGAGCTTTGTGTAAAGTGACAAATATGCTTCTATTTTCATTTTTCTACATACAGACTGCCTTTTAGACCAGAATTTAATGAAGGTGCTTTCTCTATTCGATTGCATATTTTTGGCGTCTTTGTCAAAAACCAAGCATGAGTAAGTATGTGGCTTTATTTCTTGGTCCTCAGTTTTATTCCATTGATCAACCTGTATGTCTTTGTTCCAATACCATGAAATTTTTTATCACTGTTGCTCTGTAATATAAGAAGGAAATCTTAAGGTTGTAAGAGGATAATTAAATCTTGTCACCTTAAGCTGTTAAAAATAATCAGAAAGTATGAGTTAAATTGTACTACAAATGTCTCTGATCGTACATGAGAATTGTGATGGCTAGTTTTTTTTTTTTTGAACAACTTTATTTTAAAAACAAAGATAAATGAACAAATTTTAAGTATTTTTCATAAAAGTATACAAATTCATTTTTTTTCAGTGCTTGGCTTTTTTCCCCCCAAAGGTTTGATAGTGTGCATTAAGGTCTTACTAGTTACAATGAGCATAAAGTGTATGCAAAACAGGATGTAATGCTGAATTAGTCAAAGTTTTCTTGGTGTGTAAGGATTGAGCATAATGGTTTTTTCTTTTTTTTTTTTTTCTTGAACTTCACACAGTCTGTGAGTTGTTTCTGTGGTTAGTATCCCATTATCAGTGACTGCATATTATGTCTATTCTTTTGTGACTGGGTTATCTCACTCAGGATAATATTCTCTAGATGCATCCATTTTCTTAAGAATTTCGTTAAGTAATTGTTTCTAAAAGCTGAGTAGTACTCTGTTGTATAAATATACCACAATTTTTGTATCCATTCATCTACTGAGGGACATCTGGGTTCTTTCCAGCTTCTGGCTATTATAAATAGAGCTGCTATGAACATTGTGGTGCATGTGTCTTTGTTGTATCTTGGAGTGTATCTGGGGTATATGACCAGAAGTGGAATAGCTGGATCTTCAGGTAGTATTATGTCCAATTTTCTGAGGAACCGCCAGACTGATTTCCAGAGTTGTTGTATCAGTTTACAATCCCAACAACAGTGGAGAAATGTTCCTCTTTCTCCGCATCCTTGCCAGCATATGCTGTCATCCGAGTTTTGGATCTTGGCCAATCTGACTGGTGTGAGGTGGAATCTCGGGGTTGTTTTGATTTGTATTTCCCTGATGGCTAAGGATGTCGAGCACTTCCTTTGATGCTTCTCAGCCATTCGATATTCCTCAATTGAGAACTTTTGTTTAGCTCTGTACCCCATTTTTAATAGGGCTGTTTGATTCTTTGGTGTCTAACTTTTTGTGTTCTTTGTATACCTTGGATATTAGGGCTCTATCTGATGTGGCATTGGTAAAGATCTTTTGCCACTCTGCTGGCTGCCGTTTTGTTTTCTTGACAGTGTCCTTAGCCTTACAGAAACCTTGCAATCTCATTAAATCCCATTTGTAAATCTTTAATCTTAGAGCACGAGCCATTGATGTTTTGTTCAGGGAATTTTCTCCTGTGCCTATGTGTTCTAAGATTTTCCCTACTTTCTCATCTAAGAATTGGGTTGGAATTTTCTCATGAAGATTTGGGTTGGAATTTTGATGGGGATTGCATTGAATCTGTAGATTGCTTTTGGCAAGATGGGCATTTTTACAAGGTTGATCCTTCCAATCCATGAGCATGGGAGATCTTCCTTGATTTCCTTCTTTAGAAGTTTGAAGTTCTTGTCATACAGGTCCTTCACTTGCTTAGTTAGAGTCACACAAAGGTATTTCAGATATTTTGTGACTATTATGAAGGTTATCTTTTCCCTAATTTCTTTCTCCACATGTTTGTCCTTTGGGTAGGAAGACTACTAATTTGTTTGAGTTAATTTTATATCCAGCCACTTGCTGAATTTGTTTATCAGCTGTAGGAATTTTCTGGTGGAACTTTTGGGGTCAATTAAGCACACTAATATGTCATCTGCAAATAGTGATGTTTTTACTTCTTCCTTTCCAATTTGTATCCCTTTGATTTCCTTTTGCTGTCTAATTTCTCCGGCCAGGACTTCAGGTACTATGTTCAATAGGTAGGGGGAGAGTGAGCAGCCTTGTTGAGTCCCTGATTTTAGTGGGATTGTTCAAGTTTCCCACTGTTAAGTTTGATGTTGGGTGTTGGTTTTCTGTATATTGCTTTTATCATGTTTAGGCATGGGCCTTGGATTCCTGTTTATTCCAAAACTTTTAACAATAAGGGGTGTTTAATTTTGTCAAATGCTTTTGCAGCATTTAGTGCAATGACTATGTGTTTTTTTTTTTTTCCTTTGAGTTTGTTTATATGGTGGATTACATTGATGGATTTCCGTATGTTAACCATCCCTGCATCCCAGTGATGCAGTGTACTTGATCATAGTGAATGGTCATTTTGATGTGCTCTTGTATTCTTTTTGCAAGGATTTTGTTGAGTGTTTTCATTGAGTGTTTTCATCAATGTTCATAAGTGAGATTGGTCTGAGGTTCTCTTTCCTTGTTGGGTCTTTGTGTGGTTCAATAATGAGGGTTATTTAGGCCTTGAAGAATGAGTTAGGTAGTGTTCCATCTGACTCTATTTTGTGGTGTAGTTTGGAGAGTATTGGTATTAGGTTATCAATAAATGTCTGATAAAATTCTGCACTGAACCCATCTGGACCTGGGCTTTTTTTTTTTGATTGGGAGGCTTTTGATGACTACTTCTATTTCTTATGTGTTATGGGATTAGTTAGATGGTTTACCTGGTCCTTCTTTAACTTTACTATCTCTTACCTGTCTAGGAATTTATCCATTTCCTCCTGTTTGCTGGAATTTTTTTATGACTTTGTTAAAAATATTTTACTTTCTTTTTTCTAGTTTTCTTTTTTCTCTATTATTACTTTTCTTAGTGCCATAGAAATGTTTTTTAAGTTTTATTTTTGAATTTATATTGAATGCCTGAGATGATGTCTAATCTCTTGATAAGGCATAACTGTGAGATTTTTCTTGAAAATCCCCAATTTTTCACTTCTAATTTTATTTTAAATTTGCTTTTATTTAGAGAATTTATTCCTTTGTAAATTTTATTTTTATGTTTTAAATGTTTTCCTTAATTCACTGAACATTTCCTTTGTGTTTTCATGTGCTACTTGAGATATTTAGTCATATTCTCTTTTAGTTTCTTGAATTTATTAATCATTATTCTTTTCAAGTCCTACTCTTGTGCTTTTACTCCATTTTATTCCTCAATGTGTACCATAATAAGTTTATTGGCTTCTGATATTTACTAGTTACTCTTGTTATTAATATTTATTTCCACAAAATCTAGGCATCTGAAATGATGAGTTTTAAAATACCTCTTGGTGTAGTTATCTGTTTTTTTATGTGTTGTTTGTTTGTGTCATTCTCTGGAAGCCTATTCATTGTAGATCTTAGGCTCTGAGTAGTTCCCTATTAGAAATGGATTCTATTGGTCAATGTTTGAGTGAAAAGAATGAAAATGTTCTAAGATGAAATGCAGATAGGATTGGATAGAAAAATTAAGGAGACTGGGACATCACCAAAAGGTGGAGTTCCCAAGGACCTCTCAGCAAATGGAGGTGAGTTGGAAATAAAATTTTCTTTAAGCTGATTGCTATAGGGTTAAGAGTAAGTCTGGAGATTTGACCCCTTTTTAATATGGTTAAAAAAATATAAATCTTCTGGCTACTATAAATAGAGCTGCTATGAACATTGTGGTGCATGTGTCTTTGTTGTGTACTAAGGTGTCTCTGGGGTATATGCCCAGAAGTGGAATAGCTGGGTCTTCAGGTAGTATTATGTCCAATTTTCTGAGGTATTGCCAGACTGATTTCCAGAGTGGTTGTATTAGTTTGCAACCCCACCAACAGTGGAGAAGTGTTCCTCTTTCTCCGCAACCTTGCCAGCATCAGTTGTCATCTGAGTTTTGGATCTTGGCCAATCTGACTGGTGTGAGGTGGAATCTCAGAGTTGTTTTGATTTTCATTTCCCTGATGGCTAAGGATGTTGAGAACTTCCTCAGATATTTCTCAGCCATTCGATATTCCTCAACTGAGAACATTTTGTTTAGTTCTGTACCCCATTTTTTAATAGGGTTATTTGATTCTCTGGTGTCTAGCTTTTTGAGTTTTTTGTATACCTTAGATATTAGGCCTCTATCTGATGTGGAGTTGGTAAATATCTTTTCCCATTCTGTTGGCTGCCGTTTTGTTTTCTTGACAATGTCCTTTGCCTTACAGAAACTTTGCAATCTCATTAAGTCCCATTTGTAATAGCCAGAAGCTGGAAAGAACCCAGATGTCCTTCAGAAGATGAATGGATACAAAAATTGTGGTACATTTACACAATGGAATACTACTCAGCCACCAGAAACAATGACTTGACCAAATTCTTAAGAAAATGGCTGCATCTAGAGAATATCATTCTGAGTCGGATAACCCAGTCACAAAAGAACAGACATAATATGCAGTCACTGATAGTGGGATGCTAACCCCCAGAGGCTCGCACTGCCCCAGAAACAACTCACAGACTGTAGGAAGTCCAAGAAATAAAGAAAACAAAACAAAACAAAAAAATCTTTACACAACAAGAAAACTTTGACTATTTTCATGTTACATTTTGTTTTGCATGTACATTGTGCTCATTGTAACTATTGGGTTTTTGATGCATACTGTCAAACCTTTAAAAAGATCAAGTACTGACTATTCATATAGATTTATGTAAAAATTATTTTAAAATCTGAAAAAAAAGTACTGACAAAAATGTATTGTATAATTTTACGCAAAAATGTTTAAAATCTGTACATTTACCTTTGTTTTGTAAAATAAAGATGTTAAAAAAAGTCAATCAACCTAACTTTTTATTTAAATTCTTCCAAAAGTTTTATAGATGTCCAGTGAACACAGAAGAACTATTCATATTATTTTCTTTAATATGTAGTCCACTTGGTAGTTGGTTCTAACATTTATTAAATAAAAATATTCATTTTACTTACATTTCCATATATTATTCTTCTTGGGTATTAAAAATGAATTCATTGTGTGGGTAGGTTTTAATAACTATTGAACATATTGTACCTTAGCTTCCTTATTAGCTAAGCATAAGCCAAGACCAGTTCTGTGACATTAAAACTAAAAAATAAAAAAGAATAGCAGGCCAACTGGTACCTCGAGCATACATTTACCAGATTAACAGAGACAAAACCAAGCAAGCAAGCAAAAATGACACAAGTGTTTATCAAGTGAAAATTTAGTGTCTTTATCATCTACTTCAAAGTAACACTCTAGTACCCATTGTATTTATACCATGCCAATTAATAAACCTAATTTATCTGAGGTATGACTATCAGATGGAAGGTGCCACTAAAGTACATCTTATGTGTTGTTTCTGAAGATAATAATCCTTCAGACATTGATTTTGTTGGAAGTAACATGAATAGTTGCTCTGATATTCTCTCAGTCATACATTCATGTGGATTTATATTGGTGCTTTAAAATAAAAGGTCATTTAAAGAAACATCAAAATTAATTAAGATATATAGAAAGTGCTTTTTGCTTCTAACATGATATCCAAATGGAATAAACTCAAGGTTTGTTTTTTGTTTTGTTTTGTTTCATTTTTTTTTACAATTCAAAGCATGTCTCTATCCACAACATTTACTGTATTTGGAATAGTTGTGAAATTTACAAATCCCTTAGCAGAAAGGAGCTCATGGTGTAATGGACTTGACCAGAAACCTATTGCTAGGGAGCTCATAAGCTCTAAGAATGAAACTAATGCTTTTGTATTACTACATGGGCATTGTCAATCTGCCTCCTAAATATTCATGTTTATACCCACAGATCTTGTATATATTCATAGGCTTGTTCAGGGAAGATTGAATGAGGTAGCAGAAAAACAACACCAGAAGCAGCAACAACAAGAGAATAAAGAATAGATATGGATGCCAGGACATGTTCTTGTCCCAAAACTACATATGGCTCCCTTCCCCTCATGGACTTACAGTAGCTGTTGCTGTTTACATGGAGCCTGCACATGATTCAGTTTGTCAGCATTCAGTCATGGTTGGAGAAGCTCAATGGGCTAGGTCACTCTTCAAAGATCTATTGGCAGCTGTTGGCTTTTGGAGGAGGAGTTATCATTGTCTTCAGTAGTAGAGCCATGGGAGAGTAGCTCATGCTTCAGTGAATAGCATTACAAGTGTGCTCGTGGGAGTAGCTATTACTACAACCAAGTGGAAATTGAGAAACTGAGTTTGGCCGATCATTTTCATGTAAATAACTGTTTCAGAGACACTTATTGAAATTTTTCTTAGTATTTGCTTTAGGTGCTTGTAAAGAAATTATACCTAAGAAAAATGACAAATTCTTTTATTCCAAATATACTACTTTCAGAGGAAATCTAGATATTTTTTTAAATACACACCTTTAATGATGAAATGTCCTGGAATAATCCCATTGGTGGCTTTTCATTCTATCAGAGACAGGTGATTTAAATACTTTATTTCCAAGCTTTCTTAAGTAAAAGCAGCCATGTATCTAATATTGAGTGTTAGCCTTTGTGGGCCTCCAGCAACTTATCCCCATTGGTTCTCAAACCCCTGAGGAGAGGACTGCAGATATCAGATTCTGAAGGGAGGCCTACAGATAACAGATGTCTTCTGTGTGTTGTGAGCACTTATTTTTCTATTATTTATCCAAATTTTTAACAGTGAGAAATTATTTCATACCTATTTTTGAGTTAAATACAAATATAGTTGTCATTTTTTAATCAAATACTATCAACTTTTGATATCTAAATAATAATTAATGATTGTGAAATTATTACAATATGTTTTATACACATATTTGACTATTATCCTTACTTACTGAAGAGGAACTGCTTCTTCTGAGTGCTAATTCAAAATCATTTCTTAACTTAAAAAGAAAAATACTGATTGCCAGTTTGACTTGTGGAAGTCAACATATAATCTCAACTCTATTCCTATAATACACTGACAAAACCACAATGAATCATGCTTGTTGGTTATTATAAATAAAATAACGAACTAAATAAAATAAAATAAATAAATAAATAAAATAAAATAACCATTATAACTAATGGTATTGGTATGCAATTTTATAAAAAGGCATTGCGTAATATCATAAATATACAGAATTTGGTACCAGGAACTGGGGTATTGATGGGATAGGCCTGACCATGTTTATATTTAGAGGCATGTAGAATATTAAAAATGAAATTATGATAGATTGTAACCTCAGGGAAAGATCCCACCCAACTAAGGTTATTACTAATGTGATTCCAGTTGAACAAGGAATAGTTATATTGTTTTTAGGAGTTCTTACCTTGTTATTGTTAACATTTGGACTTTGAATCTGGAATGAACTACAATCAAAAAATGGAAAGTACACTCGTGTGATGAAGATCTTGAGATTGCAATATAAAGGATTTTGTTCTGAATCTTGAGGAATAATGGCCATGAAATGCTTAGGTCTACACATGGTGATACAAACTTTTAATCTTAGGAGACAGAGGAAAGTAGATCTCTGAGTTTAAGGCCAACCTGGTACAGAGCAAATTTTCTAGTACAGAAAAGCATAGGTCCAGGCTTGTAGGCATCCATCTTTACACTCAGAACTCAGGAGACAGAAGCATGCAAATCTCTGAGTTTAAGGTCAGTTAATAGAACACTCAAGCTTAGGCAATCAACTGTTGGTCATTTGTTCTAATGCTTTGATTTAATGAAGAATATACTTGTCCAAAACCTAAAGGTCCTTGTTCCTAGTTGTTTTTTGATCTATTAAAGATAGCAGTGACTATGCAAAGGGAAGATAGAGAAGAACCCTTAGATTTGTGTGGGCTAGGATGCAGGAGACAGGAAGGAAATGATTTGCCATGCTTCAGAGGGAATGGATCAGATTTAGATCCACAGAAGGAAATTCATCTGAAATGTAGGTGAAAAGGAATGCGCCTTCCCAAAAGGGATACCAAGAAGCATCATCTTGGGCAGTGAAGACTGGGGGAGGGAGATACCCAGAAGGAACAGTGTAGCAAGGATAGATGATAGACTTAGAGAGTATTGAGTCAGGAGTACTGGAGGGAAACCTATGGTAGCTGGGTGGAAGATTAGAAATGCCTAGCCTTTGAGCTAACCAAGGCATTTCAAAAATAAGCCAATGTTTATGTGTCTTTTATTCTTGGATCCAAAGAGTTTCTGCATAGGTGGCTGGGAACGTGCTGCCCTCTGGGAGCACAAAGCAGTGTAGCTAAGCTTATTGCTACAGTGAAAGATGTAATAGAACAAGGGGCATGTTCCAGCCCCAGCAAGCAGCAGAACTCAGTAACTTTGTCCATGTGGCTCTAACTTTACAGTCAAGAATAGGAGGAGTTATTGGGACATGTAATGCTAGTGAACAGTCCCTGAAAAGTTTCTAGAGATGAAGATGAGACCACCCTCACTAAGGTAAAATCTGGGAAATTTTTTCTGAGAGCACCAAGAAACTATATTTCAGAGGTAATCAAGGTTATACATTGTGCTACAGCTGGGCTTGGTAATATGTAAGAGTCATAAAGGTGGTACTGGTTATGCAGGCATAAAGGAGTTATGGAGAGCAGCTGAGGCTTGGCACTGAAACATCAAGGAAGGTAATTAGTGAAGGTGCAGCCTCAGTTGCAGTTGATGGCCAAGAACTTAAGGGAACCATGAAGAGAGTCTATGAGAGGCAAAGCGTCATTACAAGAGAATAACCATGTGTATTAGATATGCTAGTACCATGGGATTCCCATCAAGAATGGCAACAGCACTGGATTAGAGTCAAGAAGAACCTAGAGTACTATAGAGAGCAGAGATGGAAAAATGAGCCAACTTATTTGAAGGAGCACAGAAAATCCTGTGTGAAGACATGTGAAGAAGAAGTTATACAATTGAAGTTGCCTTTGAGATCTCAGGATTCTAAAGTTGCCAGAGCCATTGAATACCTGCTGATGAAAGCTGCTAACAGGATATATAATCAGCCAAAGAGAAAGAAGTTTGTTGTAGTCAACAAAAATGAAAGGAATTAGAGATCTCAAGAGGCAGTTTGACATCAGACATGGAGATTCAGATTTTGGAACTTGCTCAGCTAGTTTCTGATCTTGCTTTGGTCCAATATTTTCTCACTGCAATGTTTTTGAATGGTAGTATATATCCTGTTATATTAGAAGTATGTTATCTACTGTTTGATTTTAATATCATAGGGGTTACAGTTAAAAGCCTGAATGAATTTCAGAAGAGAGTTTGAAATTTGGAGGTTTAACATTGTTGAAAACATGGCCAGTGATTTTAGCATGGAAAGCTGAAAAATACTAAATACTAAAAAAATGTTAATACCAATACTTCTCAAATAGAACCAAAAGGAACATTGTCCAGTTAATTTTACCAGGCCAGAATTATCTTAATAGTCAAACCATATTAAGACTCAACAAAATAAGAGTAATACAGAGCAACTTCCCTTATAACCATAGATTCAAAAACACTCTAAAATTATTAGCAAAATGAATCCAAGAACACACAAAAATATCATCTACCATAATCAAGTATGATTCATCTCAAAGATAAATATTTCAATATATATAAACAAATATATATTATCCACCATATATAACCTCAAAGACAAAAAGCCCACGATTATGTGATTAAAGGCAGAAAAGTCTTTGGGGAAAATATTCCCAAAAGCAGACAAAACCATCAGACACAGTGACTTTCTCTGTTAGCAGTCCCACAAAAATGTCAAACTAACATCCATACATTATATGGAGAGGACTTATAGAAACAGAGAGGCTCCTTAATTGTCTATGTGTATTCTCATGATTCCTACATAGTGGTGTCTGTGGGCTGTGTTCTCCTGTTCTCCACAACTCCTCTGCCATCCATACTTCTTCCTTTCACTCTCCATCAGGATTCCCTTTGTTGCGAGGGAAGTATCCCAAAATGGAGATCTTGAGTTTGGGATTCCTCTTCTCTACCTCATGTTTGGCTGTGAGTTTCTGCATCTGCTTCCTTTGTCTGATGGCAAATGCCTCTCTGAAGACATCTGGGATAGCAATAATCTATGAGTATGTAGTAATATCATTAGGAATCATTTTATTGATTCTTTCCAACCATAAGTCTTTCAAATGGCTAAGAAACACTTAAAGAAATGTGCAACATCCTTTGACATCAGAATTGCAAATCAAAACTACTTTGAGATTTTATCTTACACTTCTTTGAATCACTAAGATCAATAAAACATGGAACAGTTCATGCTAGTGAGGATGTTGAGTAAGGGAAATATTTATACATTTATAGTAGGAGTGGCAAATTAAATAGTCTCTATGTAAATCAGTATACTATTTCCACAGGAAGATGTGAATCAATTTACCACAATATTAAACTTAATCTACTGGACATATACCCAAAAGACCTCATTCTACCATAAAGACATTTGCTCAGCAATCTTCATTCCTGCTCTATTTGTAATAGCCAAAGATTGGAAACATAATAGATGTCCCTCAACTGAAGAATAGATACAGAAAATCTAGTATATTCACACAAAAGAGTGTTACTCAGCTTTCAAAAAAAAACAATAACAACATGAAAATTTCAGATCAAATAGAATCATTCTGAATAAAACATACCAGACACAGAGAGATAAATTTGATATGCATTCATAAATGTGTGAGTATTCGCTATTAAGTTAGTGGTTATCAAACTAAAACCTATAGAGACATATAGGGTAAGTATAGAGTAGGAGCCCAGAGGAACAGATAGGTCTGGTTAGGAAAGGGAAACAGAATAAATAATTATAGATAGGGTGGAACTAGAATAGAAGCATCAAATTGGCAGATAAAGGAGAGTGTTAAACATGGGAGTGCAGGAGACACAAGTAAAATTAAGAAGCGTTTGAGGTGTAGTATGAAAAAATCTAACCTATTTACACACATGAATGAATGTGCCAACTAATGGGGAAAATCAGAATCCCAACTGGACACCTCTGGTCATCAAATAAAACCTCCAATACTAGGATTGTATAGTAGCAAAATGAGCTATTGGCCAAAGTGGCTTTATTGGAATAAACCTCCAACAATACAGGCTGTTGCCAAGTCTAAATGTTGCTTTCCAAAACTGACAGCAGGCCCCCATTGCTGAAGAGAACACCTACACATCTTATTGAACATGGAGCTCTTACACTGGTGCTCACACAGGGTGGAGGAGAAGATGTAAGGATGTGATTGGACACAGAGGTCATAAGAATATGATTAAATATTTAAATATGTTTAATATTAAAATAGTTTTAAGTAAGAAAAAAGTAGATTATAAGATATTAAAAGTTGTTTGAGAAAGATGTTGCAAGAATTTTGTGCAGCACAGGATTTCACTAATTGTAATTTCTAAATCATCGCCTAACCTATGTCTTCATTTTAAAGGAGCAGATTTGATGGCATCCTTTCTACATTTCCTCTTATTTACTGATACATGTAAAAATTTGGATAAATATATGGCCAATATGAGATCCTTGTGAGACTGTCATAGCACAAGAAGTATGCTTAACTTAGTGTTATGGTTGCTTTCTTAATCAAACTCTAGATAAATCTTGTATTAAATATCAGCAAAAGAATAAAAGTTCAAAGCTAACTGAATAAAAAAAACAAACTATAAACTTGTGGTAGTGAAAAAATGTCATAATTTTAACATTGTTGATTTATCAGTATATATCTTATAATATTCCAGTAATAGGAAAGAGGTCTTTCCAAGGAATCCAATGCCTGATATGATTGTATATAAATGCCTATTCTTTACTTCAATGAACTCATAAAATGCAACTATTAGACTGCTCTACAGTCTGAATCCAAGCTTCTTTCTGAAAAGTGACTACTTTGTTTTATGCAGAACCACCATATGTTGTTATAGAAAAAAGTGATGCATACAAGGTTCACTGAGCTTCATTTTCTGTGAGACTGAAAATTGCTTATGTCCTCATGAGCTACCCTAACATGAAGAAGCTAGAGTCTAAAACTCATTGACTAGTAGGTGCAACTGTTGTGGGGATGTTTTGATTACTATGTGATCTAGGGTGGCCCAGCTCACTGTGGGCAGCACCATCAGGAGGTAGGTAGACCTTGGATACATAATTGTGAGCCTTTGAGTAAACCCGAGGGCGGACCAGAATTTCTTTTTAGTTTCAGCTCCAGATTCCTGCCTTGAGTTCTTTTCCTAATTTACCTCAATGATAAACTACGACTTAAAAATGTCTGTTAAATAAAGCCCTTTCTTCACTGGGTTGCTTTGGTACTGAGTGCTTCATCAACTGAAAAGAAAACTGGAAGAGCATCTTTGCATACACAGGACTAGGTATTTGGCTCTGGAGAAACAACTATGGCCCTTTAGTCACTCACAAGAAAAATTAATACGGAATATGGCTCCCAGTAATGAAACAGGAAGTTAGTCCTGTTTATTCTAAAATGTTCTGGTACTGGGCTCATCTAACATATGTCCAATTTACAGGGAAGACTGTTTAATTACTGTTTCTCCAAACAGACCCAGTAGTGTTATTATTGGCATTGATCTCTCTATGGTGATCCAGGACTGTGTGTGAACTTGAAGACACATTGTTAATTTCCTATTGTGTACATAAGATTCTTTATAAATGCAGAGAAAAATATTTCTACTCATTGTAGTTGTATTTCACATTATAGTAAGGTTATATCTTGTGAGACTCAAAACTGTAATCCACATAGCACATTATTGCAATACATTTTTCCTTTTGCAAAACAGCAGCTCTCTTGGTAGAGGAAGCACATAGAATGTCATGATTTCACTGTAGTAATGAATGAACTAGGAAGATTCTAAAATCTAATGGGAAATTATCCTCCTCCCATGACAGTGTATGTGAGTCATGAAGATCCCAATGTAGATATAAAAAGAAAACTTGCAATACTTGGATTCACTCTTTTCCATTCTCTCTTTACTTGAAGACACAGGTAGAAACTACTGACTCTTTGCCACGTGAAGTCATTGGTTGAATTCAAATTCATATCTTGGATTGAAAGCTTTCTTACATGGATATCTAGTAGATAAGAAAACTACTCTTTAATTTTGAGCAACCATTGTCCAGATGACACTTTGAAAATATCTGGGAATTGCACATTTGTGCTGTACTACAAGAAAAGCAAGAATTCTTTAAAACAGTAGATGCAAAGTCAAAGTCTAGGAACAGGCACATTTCCCCCTCCACTGTCCATGTGAGGACTTTATGACTGTGTAAAAATGAACAATTATGGAATATCATTTATACAGAAGAAATAGTAACTTTTTATGACAAATCATTGCTATAATTATTCAGAGTTGGTAATTGCATCAAGCAAGTCAGATTAAACACTTCGGGCATGTCAAACAACCTTCAACAAATAAATATTCTTAAAGACGTAATTAATTGGAACACAATGTTAAAAATCATGAACAAAAAAAATCTCTTATATTACAATTTTAATCTCTATAAGTATACGAAAAAGGACAGCAAAGAAATACAAGCATAAGAACAACTGTAATTTGTTTTTCTAGAGTATAAATTCTTGAGTTCTTTGTATATATTAGATATTACTCCTCTATTGGATGTAGGGTTGTTAAAGATCTTTCTGCAATCTGTCGGTTGCCATTTTATCCTATTGGCAGTGTCCTTTGCCTCACAGAAGCTTTGCAGTTTTATAAGGTCTCATTTGTTGATTCTTGATCTTAGAGCATAAGCCTAAGAGGAGATGCCCTTGGTCCAGTGAAGACTCATTTCCCGAGTGTAGTGGAATGTCAGGGTGGTGAAGTGGGAGTGGGTGCATCTAAGGGCAAGCACATTCATAGAAGTTAAGGGGAAGAAGGATGGAAAAGGGGCAACAAGGAAAGGGAATAACAAGTGAAATGTGTGTGTGTATGCACACACACACCCACACACACATCTCCAATAATAATGCAAAAAAGAACAATTGTAAGTACTATTTGCTTTGATGGCTTGAAATACTGGACATTTAGGATATGGTCTTGCAATGAGGTTTTCTTCTGGTCTGTATGCCCAGCCATCTTTCAGTTGTACTTGGCAGGGTCTTTCTAAGAGATATTTTCAGTGAGTAGTACTAAGAATTTTGTATGTTCTTCTTTAAGATTTTTTTTCTCAAAATTAATGTCTGGTTCCCAGAAAATTGATAGGTCTATTTTACAGAGAAAGAAATTCATGGAGAATTTTTATTTAATACAATATTTTTAAAAATTTAGAGCTTAAATAAAAGTAGAGAGAACAATATAATTAAAATTTACATGGCCGTGATGAAATTTAATTAATTCATAATTATATAACTTTGTTATGGCTATTATTTTTGGTGAATTCTCTTAAATAAATAATGCAGATATATATTTTTCTTTTGAAACACCCCAAAATGTGGCTTTAAACATTATATTTTCTACAGGACATCATTAAAATTTAAACAGTTAATAAACATACAATATTGACATAATAACTATTGTACATTCAATTCCTCAAATAGTCTGGAAAACGTCGTTAATTTTTATTTGCTCATACCAGTGTATAAAGACTATTTCAGAAGAGAAAGTTAACCAGACACAGAGGGAAACACTCAGAGTATTTAGGCAGGCAAATACAACCACAATAGTGTTCTGCAAATACACATACATACGCGCACGTGCATACAAACACACACACACACACACACACACACACACACACACACACACAAACACACACACACACACACATCACTCTTGTTTCTGAGTTGAAGACTTTGTTTCCTTTTCAAATTAGTTGCAAAACAATTTTAAGTTTTTATTTGTCCTTTAATTTAGCTTCACTTCTGACTTGAATACTTGCACTATTTCCATATTTATCTTATCGATTCTCTTCAATGTTCATATGCACCATCTCATTTCCATTCATACATATGTATCAGTTTTAATAGGTTTCATGAGGTTCTTATTATTTGATCACGTTGCAAAGTATATAATAGTTTGAAGATGCATGATTAACTTTGTCTTATGGATAAATAACCTTGTTACAGATTTCATTTCTCCACTTCCTAGAAGAACATAGTAAGTTTCTTCCTTGATAATATGCATGAGGCTTACATTTATTTTATTGTTCCTGTATTTTGCATATTACTTTTTTGCTTCCTGGTAGACATTTTGTCTTTACAGTAGATACAAAACTTTTTCTTTACTGTCATTTTAATTTTTCTTCTGCACACAAGTCAATCCATCTTTATTTATGAACTGGAGTTTTAACAATATATATATGTATATATATATATATGTATATATATATATATATGTATATGTATATATATATATATATGTATATATATATATATATGTGTGTGTGTGTGTGTGTGTGTGTGTGTGTGTACTTGCTGTGTCAATGAACAAGTCTGTAGTGTAAGCAGGACTTAACTTGTATCTTATTGAAGACAGAGTGGAATGTCTTCTAAACCTTGTAAAGGTAGGGTGTAAATATCCCTAAGTCTTGACAGTCCTCTCAGCATTTGGCAGGATGGAGGCTTTTTTTTCAGCTATGGGTTTATTTTGGATTTTTCCAGTCACTGATGAATTTGTATACCTCATTGATCACTGTTAAAGTTGAAATATATAAAATAGTTGCTGTCCATAAATAAAACATTGACATTATAGTTAAACTTATAGTATAGTGCTTTCTTCTATTCCAAATAGTCTGGTTGTTTCTCTTGTGCATGTATTTATCAAGATATTTTCTTAGTTTACCTGCTTTGCAATGATTTTCCACTGTGTTCTTGTGTATCAATTTTATTAGGTACTGTAAATAATTTTTGGCCTACTCTCACTTTTATCTTACCTATATGTGCTATTTTTTATATCACAAAGCCTTCATTTGTCTCAGTATTGGAGCAATGGAAGTTTTTACTTGCCAAATTATATTTTTAACATTTTTACATTAAAATTTTAATTTTAATTCTCACTTTAAAGGTGAAGAAACTGAGGTACAAAGAAACCAAAGGTTTCTCTGAGAATGTGTAGCTATGTACCGTTATTCTTATCTCATAATCAACAACTTCCCTTCTCTTGTATTCTAAACTATTTTTGGCATTATTATGTTTTGTTTTTGCTTTTCTGTGGGGTATCATTTTATAGACAATGTTGGCTTTGAACACAGAAATCAACCTGTCCTGGCTTCCCAAGTACTAGAATTTAATTCTTGTACCATTCCCCACCTAAAGTTTTTTTTTTTTCTTCTGTGGCACATTATACATATGCCTATTATAATACTTCTTGGTTTAACCTTTGATGTGAGTTAGGGAAATATTTTATTTTATAGTACATTTACAGGGTTTTATACTACTTTCTTAGGTAAAACGATGCTCTGTATAGACCCATTCTATTGCTTTCGTTTGAATTTTTCATTGCTGGATAATGACTATAATAACATATCAAGAAAGTATGCTTTCCTATATGATGGGGAATATCTCCCACTTCTTTTTGAGGCCAACTTCATTATTTATATACATAATTCCTTCATATTATTTTAAAGTAACTCAAAATACACCTTAGAAAAAGCAGAGGATGTATTAATAAACAATGATTTTTACCAGCAAAATAAAAATTTTAATGAAAGCCCAACATGGGAAGGCAGGACCTGGAAATCAACATAGAGAACAGTTAAAGCCATCCTGAAAGTGTTCGTTCATTCCCCAAATCATACAAAGGGGTTGATAGTGTAAATCCTTCACAGAACCAGCATGGAATGTCTCCTCTGCTCTAGGACTTAAAAGGAAACACTACCATGGTCTGCAAAGAACAGCAACAAGGATTTGGATTTTAAATGAAAAGTTGCAGCAAAATATAAAGATTGTTCAAGTGATGTACAGCCAGTGCAGAAACAGGCTACAAACATAGTTAAACAGAAGGTAGGAATACCATCCTAGGGTTTCAACCTAATTTAAAGAGGCAAGGTAAATTTCCAAAGCATATAAAGAATTACACACACACACACACACACACACACACACACACACACAAACACACATCTATCTCTATCTATCTATTTATCTATCTATCTATTTATATATGGAGAGAGAGAGAGAGAAAGAGAGAGAGAGAGAGAGAGAGAGAGAGAGAGAGAGAGAGAGAGAGAGAGAGAGAGAGAGAAAGAGAGAGAGAGAGAGAGAGAGAGAGAAAGAGAGAGAGAGAGAGAGAGAGAGAGAGAGAGAGAGAGAGAGAGAGAGAGAGAGAGAGAGAGAGGAGGTAAAAATTTCCAGTGTAAGGGTAAAACATTGAAGGAGAAGTGTTTAAAAGGTTTTATAAAAGAGACTATTTGAGAGAAATATTACTTAAGACACACTATATAAAGGTCGGAGTGAAATAGATTAAATAATTAGAAATAAAGGGTTTAACATTCTTGGCAGTAGATGTTGGTCAAGTAGAGGTATTGTATGTATAATACAAGAGCAAGCAGTGGAAAACCAAGCTAAAGTACAGACAACAGTTAACTGTAACTGAGAACTTTGGCTAGTATACTTAAAATGTAAAATTGAGAAAACCTAAGGTACAGAAGAATTCACAAACAAATGGAAAATTTCAAAATAGATCTCAATAAAATGATTAATTTTTAAAGTGTAAAATGTATCATTTGAATATTTGGGCAAAGGAAAGTGTTATTCAGTAATGGTTAAAAAAAATCACTTAGTATGTAAAGCAAAGAAAAGTAGATTGGTTTTAGAATTCTTTTTCAGGTTTCTTTTTATTCCATAAAATCATGGGGTGATATTTTTTATATTTAAAAATATGGGCACATATTCTTTTGAGATTATAGGCAAACATTTGATACTGAAGAACTTAAAGAATGTTGTTTCTGTGTGGACTTTGAAAAAACAATTAATAATTTAGGCTGAGCATTCTGGGGACTAATCTGTCAAACTTTGCCTGAGATCTTCTGAAAAATGAGCAAAATATCTGAGCTTATACTAAAGCTAAATGTAGAAATATAGATGACATTATATATATATATATATATATATATATATATATATATATATATATATATATATATATATATATAATGAAAATTATTGCCGCTGCCAGATATGATACTTGGAAGAGAAAGAATCCAGAAAGAAGAATAAGCCATCAATTTTACTCCACAGATATTAAGAAATAAAATATTAATTTAAAATTCATAATAAAAATAAATACAAGTATTAAGTTTTATTCAATAGTGTTAGAAAGAATTAAAAGTACTGACTAAGAAATTATTTAGGGTACAGTTTAATAATATGTCAATTTAGCTGAATAATAGTAAATTTAATCCAATGACCTAGTAATGTGGACCACTGGTAGTTCCACTCCAAGAGTTTTTACCTCAACTCACCTCCCCTTCACCATTGAACACCTTCCTCAACACCCTGGCATCCCCCTTCCCTAGGGTATCAAGTCTCTAAAAGATTAAGTGTATCTCTTCCACTGTGACCAGACAAGACAGTTTTCTGTTTATATATATATATATATATATATATATATATATATATATATATATATATATATATATATATATATATATATATGCCATTGGCCTAGAACCAGTCCATGCATGGTCTGATTGATAGCTTAGTCTCTGGGAACTCCCTTGTTTCCAGGGTAGTTGATACTGTTGGTATTCTTCTGGGGTTGTCATGCCATTCAGCTCCTTCTGTCCTTCCCCCAACACTTCCATAGGGGTCCTTGACTTCAGTCCAACATTTGTCTTCAAGAATCTTCATCTTTCTCAGTCAGTGATAAGCTCCTGTCTGTAAGTACAACCTGCCATTAATAATAGTTTGAGCACTATTGCTGATACCAAGTAGTGCTTATTGGCAGGAATCTGATATGAATTCCTCAGAGGCTCTGCCAGAGCCATAATGATACAGAGGAGAACGCTTGCAGCTAACCATCAGACTGAACATGAGGACCCCAATGAAGGAGTTGAAAGGGTCTGCAACCCCATAGAAAGAACAAAACGATCAACTCTCCAAATCCACCACAGCTCCCAGGGACCAAAACACCAACCAATAATTTCCCATGGAGAGACCTATGGCCCAAGGTGCATATACAGCAAAGGATAGCATTTTCTGTTATCAATGGGATGGGAGGCCTTTAGTCCAGTGAAAGCTTGTTTTCCCAGTGTAGGAGAATGACAATGTGCTGAGGTAGGAGAGAATGGTTGGGAGAGGAAATACCTTCATGTAGGCAATGGGAAGGGGAGAGGGGATGGGGTTGGGGGAAAGAGATAACATCTAAAATGTAAATGCAGAGAATATCCAATAAAAATATTGAATAAAAAATACTGTGAGGGTTCACTTTTGGCCCATGGGATGGATTGGAAGTTGGAACAGTCATCGTAGGGCCTTTCCTTCAGTCTATGCTCAAATTTTTGTCACTGCATTTCTTTTAGACAGGAACAATTCTGGGTCAAACAACCAAACCCTCCACTGGAGGCTTTGTCTATCTACTGGACCCTCAGATTCATGCAATTCTTAACTAGAGATTCACTACTAGTTAAGTGCAGAAGATAAGAGATTTTGCAGTATCCATTTTTAATGGGCACACAAAAATTATATTCTATGCCTTCTCTATAAGTCTCAAAAATTATTGTGCAATAGGGGTAGAAAAATTCTAAGTTTCAGAAGTAGTAATTTGAATATAGTGAGTCAATATCTTTGAGTCCTAATAGTGATGTTGTGTGAATGTACTCACAGCAATGATAACTATACACACAATATTTTTTCACAATCAAGCCAACAATAATTGCAGCAAAGGACAAGTTAAGATTTGGGATACCTGAGGAGTTATTGACAATTAATTACTGTGATAGAGAGCATCAGTTTACCTTGGATTTTTTTCTTGGTTGGTTGCTTATTTTCTATAGAATGGTCCAATACCCACGTGCATATTGAGGTACAATGTAGATTCTGTGGAGTTGAAAAAGAGTACACAAAAAAGTGGTGCTTATTCAAAAACAAGAAGGTATACTTGATCAAAACCACATTATATTTATGCATAAAATTCTCAACAAAACCAACTTATTGTGTCAAGTAACAATAACAGCATAAATTTTTCTAAATATCAGAATAAGTTTAGAATTTGTGGTGCATGCTTGTGTATAAAACAGAATACCAATGCTCTACTCCATAAAGAAATTGGGTTAAAGGAGTAGTGGCTTAACAAACTTTTAAGAAGAACATCAACAAATTAAATAGGTTACATTCTGTGTAGAAAGTAAATATATTATCAAATGCTATACCAATCCTTGACAAATGCCCAAAGGACTCAACCTAAATATGTAATGAGCCATGTATACTGTTCTTCTGTTCACAATAGCTAGAAAATAGATATGACCTTAATGTTTGTAAGTAAACAAATAGATAATAAAACAGTTTGTATAGAATATGATATACTATTCATATGTTTTAGGAAATCAAGAACATCGCAAATAAATGGATGATAATGGATGACATGAGAAATGATCATGGTGAGTAATGTAACTAAGCACCAGAAAGACAAAGGTATAATGCTTTTTTTCTCATCCGACACTTCTACCTTCATCAAATATATGAGTATATCTCCTGTTGTAACAGCAGAAGCCAGGAAAGTAAAAGAACCATTGGTGAGTTAATATAAGGCAATATACAAGGCAATAGAAGGATTCAATTATTTGATGAGCAAGAAGTAGAAAAAGGGCTATCATTAAGTTGCACACAGAAGAATACATGAGGGGAAAACAATCCTAAAGATATCTGAAAACTCATAAGGAATTATGTAATTGACTACCCACCTAAAAGTGTCTAATGCACACAAGACATAAAGAATTATACTACCCAGCTATCTACATAAACGTGCCTATAACACACACAAAACAATATATATAAGTAAACACACAGAGAGTATAAATGTATTTTTTTATGTTTTTCCTGATTTTGAATAGTGTTTTATAGTTGTCCAAAATATTTAAAAATATTACAAACTATAGATATTGCCCTTGATGGCCTCCAAATATGAAAGGCAAGACCCTATTACTTAAGATTCCATGAACTTCAGTCACAGGGGTCAGAAGCTCATGAGTTAGAACTGACCTGAAAGCCTTCTCCCTGAAAATTAACTATCATTCTACCATCAGGCACCACAGAAGTTTCTAAAGTAGATAGGGAACTAACTCATACATGTATGTAAAAGTGAGTACTACAACAATGGGCTACAAATTTACAAAAGAGGGATGAGAAAAGTTTGGAAGCAGGAAACAGAAGGCTGAATTAATTATGTTATGTTATTATACTCTCAAAAATCCATTACTGGAACAGCTAATATGGCTGAGCATGTACATCTCACAGTTGAAAACTTGAGAATGCATTTGGTTCTGAGTTCTGACCCATTAGGAGAAAGTAATAAAATCTTAAATAAGCCATACTCTACTTTGCCTAAATCAAAATAGAACTAAAGCAGTTAGAAGTTTTAATATTTGCCCAACTTGAGACAACAGAGATGATGACAGCCATGACCAAAAGTATAAATAAGAATAAAACATGTTCAACAACACAAGCCACTACTGGAATGCACAAAGATTTCTGAATATTAGTAATAATCATCTTTTTCCATTTTTATTTCTAATAATAGGGGGATGACTTTTATTTAGTTATTGTATGTTTGCTTTCCCAATTAGCCCATAGAACAAATTTAAAAAGTTAGAAATGGGATCAGTTCGCCCAAGTATCCTATTGAGCACATTGTTCAGCTCTGGATCCATCTGTTAATTGTAACCTACTGAAGAAAGTTCTCTGATCAGGATTTGTTGTAGTGCTTATCTATAGGTAAAACAATATATATATTTAGAATCCATTTTATTGCTATGTTCCTTTATCAGAATAACTGTAGTAGGTTTTTCCTAAGGATAATCACCTATCTAGTCTTATGTGCTTGACAACTTAAGCAGTGTCCATATATTGGTCAAAGGACTGAGACTTAAATAGATTTTTTTCCAAGGTGGAATGTGGTCACTTCACTAATATCTATGCCAATATTATACCAGTATATCTTCTAGGCAGGTCACAGTTGTAGACCAGAGTTTGTAGTTAAGTGATAGTGATATTTTCTTCTCTGGTAATATATTACACACTTACCAGAACCATCAATGCAAATCAACAGTGGTTGGGGGTGGTAGAGTTTATGTTTATGGAACAACTTAATTTTTCAGTGTTCAATGAAATACATAAATGAAATACTTCAGCAATAGATCCTCATTGTCCAGTTGTGGAGTCTATCCAATGGCCTTGTTTATAACCTCTGATATTTTGTAGAGCTCTATCGGATACCTGTGGCCTGTGACTCAACAATAGAACCCATTCTTAGCACTGGATGTTCTTCTAGAAGTAGAAATTGGATGCTTATTTTTTTAAAATCAAACTCCTAATCTTAAAGCCTGAGATTGTTGTGAAAGCAGAAGTGGAAATACTGTAAGATTCAGAGGCTGTAGACGATTCCTCATGAAACAGAGTCATCTAGGAATAAAAGGGCTGATATAACTATGAACACACAGATATATGACAATAGGCACAAGATCTGAACAAGTTCAAACTAGACAATATGCCAGAGAAGCAAAAATGAATACAAAAATCCTACCTCTAGCCACAAACCTAATACATTTACAACGGCTGACTCCTGGAAAAGAAGGTATTTTTTTTTTTCAATAAAATGTCAATATATATAGCAATTTCATTTCAGGATATGACCCATGTCTGTGAAAGCCAATAACAAAAGACTCCATGATCTTTATTCAAGTGACCAATTTTTGTTTCATTTTAGATTGTTTTGATATTCTTTTGTCTCGTGGTTTAAATTTTTTAATTATTTTTCAATTATTCTATTTATTTACATTCTGGACATTGCCATTGCTTCCAGATCGCCCTCCCACAGTTACTCATTCAAGTTACCCTCCTTCTTGCCTCTGAGATGGTACTTCTCCATCCCCCAGACTTCCTGAATCATTTGTTCCTGAGACCTCAAATCTCTAGAGAATCAGATGCATTTTCTTCTACTTAGGCCAGACCAGGCAGTCCTCTGCTCTATAAGTGCCAGTGACCTTGGATCAGTCTGTGTATTATGCTGCCTGGTTGATGGCTCAGTCTCTAGGCACTCACAGGTGTCCCAGATAGTTGAGACTCTTGGTCTTCCTCTGGGGTTGTCCTCCCATTCAGTTCCTCCAATCCTTCCCCTAATTCCTCGATAGAGGTCACCTAATTTAGTCTAATGGTTGGGTGTAAGTAGCATCTGTCTCAGTCAGCTGCTTGTAGGACCCATGAGAGGACAGCCATGCTAGGCTCCTGTCTATAAGCACATCATAGCATCAGTAATAATGTCAGCCCCCACCCCTCTCCGGTCAGATACACAGAAAAAGGTCAGCCTTTCCTCCAGTCTCTTCTTAAATTTTATCTTTGTATTTATTTTAGACTGGAAAAATTCCGGGTCAGAAATTTTGACTGTGTATTGATATTCCTTTCCTCAATTTGGAGCACACTATCTATCTACTTGAGTTCTCTGTCCACACTGTTGAGAAATTTGGCTAAGGTCACTTCCATTAAGTTCTGGGAGTATCTCAAACCCAGGTGTCTGGGATGCTAGAGAGTCTCCCCACCTCCCTGCCCCAGAAACTGAAAATTCCCATTCATTCTCCTGGGCCTCTGGACATCTTGCCTGTTCTCCCCACCCTTCATATACTTGATCCTATTCCTTTTCCTCTTCTCTTTTCCCATCCAGGTTGCTCCCTCCCTATGCTTCTCCTGATTATTTTTTTCTCTTTTTAAGTGTGAGTGAAGCATCCTTACTTGGACATTATTTCTTATTAAACTTCTTATGGTCTGTGGGTTGTATCCTGTATATTTTTTGGCTAATATCCACTTATCAGCGAGTACAAACCATGCATGTCCATTGGGTCTGAGTTACCTCACACACAGAAAGGATGATACTTTCTAGTTTCACCCATTTGCCTGAAAAATTCATGGTGTTCTCATTTTTAATAGCTGAATAGTATTCCATTGTGTAAATGAACAATTTCTCTATCTATTATTTAGTTCAAAGGCATCTGCAGTGTTTCCAGGTTCTAGCTATTACAAATAATGCCACTATGAACATAGTGGAGTACAAGTCCCTGTGGTATGGTCGGGCATCCTTTGAGTATATGCCCAGGAGTGTTATAGCTGATTCTTCAGGAAGTACTATTTTAAAATTTCTGAGGAACTGTCAGATTGATTTCCAGAGTGGTTGTACGAGTTTGCAATTCCACCAGCAATGGAGAGTCTTACTCTTTTTCCACATTCTCACCAGCATGTGCTGTCACTTGAGCTTTTGATCTTAGCCATTCTGATTGCTGTGAGGGGAAATTTGAGGGTCGTTTTGACTTGCATTTTCCTGATGACTAAGGGCTATGACTATTTCTTTAAGTGCTTCTTGGCCATCCTGATTTCTCTGTTGATAATTATCTGTTTAGCTCAGTGTCCCTTTTTTAATTGAGATACTGCTTTTTTGGAGATTAACTTCTTGAGTTCTTTGTATATTTTTAAACATCTGCCCTCTATCAGGTGTAGGGTTAATGAAGTATTCTTTTTCTAACATTGGGTTACCACCAAGGTGATAGTAGAGAAATAATAATTTGATCAAAATACATTAAATGTAAAAATTTTATATTAGGAATTTACATGTGTTTATCTTTGCATCTTGTAGGGGTATTTTTAGGAGCATTTGTCTGTTGTGTCCAGATCTGTTGGGGCTCTACTTTATTGGGGGTAGTTATATCAAACCATTGAATACTTTCTGTGTAGATTCTTGTGCTTTGGGATGCCTCAAATTTGGGTTCATCTTGTTGGAAGTAGGTAAGGGACATGAAGAAATCCATACAATTATTTGGTGAAAGTACATTTCAGACAAAAGAAGCAGAAAAAGAAAAGTTTGTGCTTTGGCTACTTGTAGTAATATAAGGAGACTCATGACTGATAAGTGACACCACGTAATGAGACGTTTGTGCACAAGGCCAGCCCTGAAGATTTCTTTGGCTCTTGGAAGGACTTAGGATTTTCATCATAGTGACATAGGTTACCATTGAGTATTGAGTGATATGATCTAACCAAACTTAAAAATAATCACTGTGACTTTTTCTGAGAATAAATGCTGCTCGAACAAAGCTTAGAACAGATAAAACAACAGCTAAGAATTTTGCATAGGTCCAGGAACCAGTGCTAGTAGCTTAGACACTGAGATGGTAATGAATATTTGAAAAGGGGTCACATTCTACAAGTACAGTTTACCCTCCATATTCATTGGCACTACATCCATGGATCCAAATAGCATCAAATAAAAAGTAATCTAAGTCCTGCAATTTGAAATATATATATATATATATATATATATATATATATATATATATATATATATATAGAGAGAGAGAGAGAGAGAGAGAGAGAGAGAGGAGTTTTAAAAATAATTTTAAGACACTTGAGATACATTTAATCTTTTGTTTAACTTAAGTAAAACATGAAATATTCTATGAATATGATTACTAACTTAATAAATTATTCTTAAAATAATTTCTATTCTTATATAACTATAATAACCATTTACATTAAACTAATCTTTTCTAGCATTCCTTTTAATATTATTTTCTGGGTTTTTGTTCATTTTTTCATTCTTATATATATCCAAATATTTATATACTTTTAAATGGGATTTGACACAATTATATACAAAAGTAGTTACAATTTTAATCTCTTTATTTATTTTCACATCTTATTGGAAATCACTATACAGATTATAGGGGTGCCAATTTTATCATAGGAGAGCCATTTGATATCTCACTATAGCAAAAGTATCAGACTACTTCTAGTAACTATTAACACCCTTTGATTTTAGTCTGCTATAGCTAAATAGTAACTCAAAGTATTTGATTATCAGAAGTGCCACAAAATTACTGGTTTTGAAAATGGTTTGTGCTTGAATAAAGGTTTCTATAAAAAGAAACTTCACATAAATCTCTTAAGGGTTTGGAGTTAGAACACATTATTTCCCACTCCTGTATACAATTCTGTTTCTCTACACAGTTTAAGAAAAGCCAACAACTGTGAAGTGGCAACAGCTCTTTATTTAATTTTAGTATCTCCTTCTCACATTTGACACACTTAATATATTTACTTTCTTCACGTTTACCTCATGGAAGCTGTCACAGAACTTTTAAGTTGGGATAGATACGTCATGTACCTAACATGAACCCAGTGTAATCTTAATAATACATAGATCGTTAATCTCCCCCCCCCAGCCCTGCAAGTTAATAGACAATTAGCAAAGTGTGACAGTTGATGGGTTTTTGACTTTAATTTTTGATGCTTTGTCTTGAGCAACCATGCCTTGGGTTGTTTGGATATAGATGCACTACTTAATCAACTAACATCTCACCCTCATTTTCCTGTCCCATGGCCTCCGTGCCTGGCAGTCTCAGCACATACTTGCAATGCTGTTTCCTCTCCTCCATCTGCTGCTTTCTGACATTGCCTTTCGAGCGTCTTCACCTCAGTAACTATCATCACATTAAGCAACCTTTTACAATTATTAGTATTTAGAAATGAATAACCCAAAGAGCAATTAAATGTGTTGGCCTTCTTGTAGTCTATAATTTCCCCTTTCCTCTTAAGTGGAGGACTCAACTCTTCAGTGACATTCTCTTGGTTCTTAGGCACTTACAGTAAGCATTTTCTTATTTCATTCGATAACCTCTGCTAATCGGGTTTCAGTCTGTGACTCTGTCTTATCACTTTGCCCTAACATAGACCAAGTAATTACTACTCTTACATTTTTACCTTGTAACTGCATTTTCCCTGACTTTTTAATGTAATTTTATTGGTGCCCTATCCTCATGCTAGGGCACTCTAGGTTTCTGAAGGTGATTGTCTGAGATGAGACATATAATCAGATTCCTGACTACTTTCACGGCACATATTGGATACATTGTACACTAATCTTTGTGCACTGAGAAATGTCAGAACTTTGAAAGATTTATTTTAAACCAATGACAAATATTATTACAAACGTTTTACTTACATTTTCAGCAGATTTTTTTATTAAAAAACATTACATTTATGACGATTTGAAAATCAAACGTGCAGATTATGCAGTGACATCTCACAAGTGTTTTACTTATTTTTCTGTGTATATTTTCATGAATTTCTTTTAACAAAAATAAAAAGATGGTAGAAAACATAAGGAAAATAAGTCAACAACAAAACAAAATTTCTATTTTCTTACATGGAATTCATTACTCTTCATATGATACACAGAAAAATATTTTTGCTTTGATTTTTGGAAATTCATTTATTTCTGCTTAATGAAGTTCTTACTCCCATAAAAAAACAATGTGTTGTAGAATTTTTATTTGTAGTGGAGGAGGGCCGTTGTTTTACTTCTAATAATTTTCTTTTCTAATTATGGACTGTCTCAAGAAGGTAGATGATGTTCATGTGCCTTTTTTTTTTAATTACATGGAGATAAAATAAGTAAACTTGCTTTGATTGGGGTACGGAAAATGTGGTGTATCCAGCTCTTACATAAAAACTCTCAGGAAGAAATGCAATTGTCCAGCATGAACCTGGTCCCAGTAGGCATGTTTTTCATGTTGTGCATTTTTATGATTTTCCAGGAATGTAAAGGAATCATGATTGACAACTTAAAATGTAAATACGCTGTCAAGCCAGCACCAGGGCAACAGTGGTATAGAAGAGAGGGAAGAAAATTGAGTAAACGTCAGTGATCATAATTGCCCATGTAACTGAGCACCTCTGCACAGTAGTCTGTGGTGCTCTCTCTGTAGCTTTACGAGTCTGATGTGATCCCACTGACAATCAAAAAGGCACTGCCTTACTTTTTATGTAAAGACAGTTTCTTTTTATTTCTCTTTTCTAGTCACTTGCAAATGGCACCTGACTGAAGGAAAGGCAGGATCAATATCCCAATGATCAATATTGAAAACAGTGCAATGTAGTGTTTAAATGTTGGTGTACCCCTCTAGCCTTTTTGCCTCTGCTATATAAAATTAATATACTGCACTTTGGAAAATTCCAACAGAAAAAGAAGGACATTTAAAGTTATGCATATTCACTTTATACTGAACAAATATCTGACAATATTAGCTTACTCTTTCAAAATAATTATATGTTAAACATGAAATCTATCAAAATTTAATGTTTTAAAAAAATTAGGTAAAAAGCAGGTTCAGGTATATTCTGCAGTGTGGGTTTAGTATGTCAACATGTCATAAACAGTTCCTGGAGCATTAAAGTTTCATTTCAATACTCATATAGAGAACTTAGACAACTCAGTGTTATAAACAATGGTGAGTTTAATAAGTGAGCAAAATTATAAACTTCACATTCAGGATGCAGAATTGAAGTATCTGAAATCATTAACATTGTAGAATAATCAAAGAGTCAAGTTACTCGTTTTCACTGAAGTCAAATCACTGTGATTTTCTATGTATTCGTTACATTTTTACTTCATTGTGTGTTTATATCCCTCATTTTAAAGAGTGATACATCTATCTTAAAAGGGTTTTATGAATTTTAACCTCAGTACTTATTGATACATCATTGTATTTGTATACTTATTTGTATACTGTTGAATACATTAAAATTGAAGCTACAAATATATATCGCATAAAAAATTCACATAGTCAGATATCTAAGGCACAAGTGATCCTCATCATCCTCAAATGTTATCTTGTACCAATCACAAATATTAACCCAACAACAAGCTTTAAAAAGCAGAATCAACTATATTAAGCCAATTCTCTGTAGGCACATTAGTTCATTCTATTCCGTCTTGAAAAGCATGGTAATATATAGAAGTCAATCTAAAATGAAGTCAATATTATTTTTCTTGCAATGTAAACCACAATGTAAATATGCTTCATGGTACTCTCATGAAGTTTTGTTTGAGGTGTCTAGATATGGAAAGTATTCTTTTATATGAAATTTAAGCAGAAATTTTGTATATCTTTATCTAATTTTAGTTTTCACAATACTCAACAATCCTAATATAATTAAAATTTCGTTTCCTCCTTTCTGTTTGTGAGAAGCATGGTTTGTTTCCTCAACTCATTAGCCTTTCTTACTTCTTGTCTTTCTCCTCTTTACTTCTAGTTCTAAACTTTATGGTATTAGGTTTTATTGAAAGCTATTCAGCAACCCTAGAGAAATTATTCAGACATTTAAAAAATATAACATATTCTTTTTTTCTTTCTTAAAATCTGCACCTGTCTCATTATCTAAATTGATTATTTGACCTTTTGAAGAAAATTGGTTAACTACTTTTAACTTCTAATTGCTCAAATAATAGCTGTGTCCCTTTGTCATGCTTGGATTATTGTTTATATATGTGTAGGAATGAAAATATACCACTTTGAAATGACATGCTGAAGGATCATTATTATATTGTAATATATTGTCAGTGCCTATTTTTTCTAATATTGATAAACAACTATTTTTATTTTGGTTGGGCTCAAATGCTATCAGTTTAAATATTTTCCATTTTGTAAGTCTTTTAAGCACTTTTATATAACTGTGGGTAAAGATTCTAATTTACAGAAATATGCAGTGTCTTAAAGTTCCTAGGGGTGAGCAAAAGTCAAACAAAATGAAAATCAACAAAAGGCACCAAATGAACAGGGCACAACACTGTGTTCAACATGGACATTATGGAAGACTTTTAGTAAGAGCAAGGACAAAGATCTCTGTTCATATCCTGCCAAGTCAGCCTCCAACTGGAAAGTCTGAGTTCAGTTCCCAGTATCACTACTTATTCATGTTATTGTTTTACAGAAGCCACTTAACCTTTATAGCCTTTGTGGGATTGCAAAAGTCACTTAACCTTTCAACCTTAGTTTCCTCTTCTACTGATTAAAGATAAATAATAGATGCTTTGAATAACTGTTGTTGGAATTAACTGGGGAATGTCCATTTAAGTGCTTTGCCTATGAAAGAAATTCTACACTGAACATATTTACACACAGCAATCCCCAACTAAACGCTGAACAGAAGTTTTATTCTAAATGGCAAAGACCAACTGGATGCTTTGAAATCAGATATCTTAAGATGAGTTTAGGTAATGGATGTGATAGAAAATTTAAAATCAATCTTTACATGATGCTCTTACTATGGTAGAAGAAATAGCTTGGTACGGGGGGTAATGAGTTTGGATAAGAAAAATAGGGCATTTAAAATTAATATTTAATCGGTACATTAGATAGTTTTATTCATTAAGTCCTTAGAATAGTGAAGTATATGTTCATGTCTCCACTTCACAGATAAGTGAATGTCTGAGAGCTTAATTTTCTAAACGAATCATTCAGAATTAATCAGAGGCTGGAGAGAAGCTTAGAATCAAATCGAAACCATCATGAAACAGAGGGCCTTTCTATCATGCCGCTCTCCAACACAACTAGAGAAGGCCACACACACATGTGACAGTTCACTTACTGCTACATTAGGTCATTTCTTAGCCATTAAGATAATTATAAAATAATACCAGGAATAGACTGGCTTTATTTATTTATTTATTTATTTATTTATTTATTTATTTATTTATTTATTACCCTTAAGATGTTATTCCCATACTGGTCTACTGTCCGACTGTTCTGTGTTACATACATCTTTCCTGCTTTAACACACCCCCCTGTCCCATCTCCCTGACGAAATCCACATCCCAACCACTCTGGCAGATCTCTAAACTTCCTGGTGCCTCCCATCTCTTTAAGGTAAGGTGCATCTTCTGTGACTGAAGCCAGACCTGAGAATTCTCTGGTGTATATGTATTGGGGGACTCATATCAGCTAGTGTATGCTGTCTGGTTGGTGATCCAGTATCTGTTAGATTGGGGAAGGGGGTCCCAGGTTAATTGTGACTTATGGTTCTCTTGTGGGGTAACTCTCCTCCTCAGCTTCTTCCAGCTCTTTCTTAATTCAACCACTGGGGTCATCAGCTTCTCTTCATTAATTGGGTGCAAATATATGCTTCTGACTGTTTCACTGTTTGTTGGGTCTTTTGGAGGGCAGTGATGATAGGTCCCTTTTTGTGACCACTTCATAGCTTCAGACCTTGGGCCTTCTCCTTGAGCTTGATTCCATTTTGGGACTGTCTTTGGACCTTCTTTTCTTTTGGCTCCTCTCTATTTCCATTCCTGCAGTTTTAGAAAGGAACAATTATGGGTCAGAGTTTTGACTGTAGGATAGCAACCCCATTCTTCACTTGATGCCCTGTCTTTCTATTGGTTGTGGGTTCTCCAAGTTTCCTCTACTAACTGTAGGGCATTTCACCTAGGGAACCCTCCTTTGAGTTCCAAGGGTCTTTCACCTCCATGGTCTCTGGCACATTCTGGAGGGTTTTTCTAACTTCCTACTTCCTAAAGTTGCCTGTTTCCATTCTTTCTGCTGGCCCTTTAGGCTTTAGTCCTTTTCCCCCACCCAAAACCAGATCATGTTCCTCTCTCCACCATGTCCGCAGTCCGTTTCATAGGTCCATTTTTGCCTTAGCCTTTGTGGTTGCTTTCTTCCTCCACCCAAGTGGGACTGAGGCATTCTCAGTTGGGCCCTTCAGCTTGTTGAGATTCTTGAGTTTTGTATCTTGGGTATTCTATACCTTTTGGATAATATCTACAAATTAGTGAGTAAATATTGTGACTGTCCTTTTGGGTCTTATTTACCTCACTCAGGATGATATTTTCTAGTTTCATTCATAAGTCTGCAAAACTCAGAATGTCCTCATTCATAATGGCTGAGTAGTATTTTATGTGTAAATGAATAACATTTCCTGTATATATTCTTCTGTATTGGGACATCTAGGTTGCATCCAGCTTCTGGCTATCACAAATAAGGCTGCTATAAACATAGTGGAAAACATAACCTTGTGGTATGTTGGGGCAACTATTGGGTATATTCCCAAGAGTAATTATTGCTAGGTCTTTTGGTAGATCTATTTTTAATTTTCTAAGGAACCTCCAAATTGATTTTCAGCAGTTTTACTAGTTTGCAACCCCACCAACAATGGAGGAGTGTTCTTCTTTCTCTACATCCTCGCCAATGTGTGTTGTCACCTGAGGTTTTGATTTTAGTCATTCTGATTGTTGTAAGAAGGAATCAAAGAGACATTTTGAGTGCATTTACCTTATCAATAAGGACTTTGAACACTTTTTTGGCATGGATTAACAAAATTAACATAATAAAAATGGACATCCTACCAAAGGCAACCTAAAGTTTCAATGCAATCCCCATCAAAATCCTAACACATTTCTTCAAAGACATGGAAAAAGAAATTCTCAAATTCACCTGGAAAGGCAAAAAAAAAAAAAAAAATCCCAGAATAGTAAAAATATTTCTTAACAAAAGAATGGCTGGGGAATCACCAACCCTGACCTCCAGCTCTGCTACAGAGCAATAGTGATAAAAAGTGCATGGTATTGGAACAGAGAAAGACAGGTTGATCAATAGAATAGAATTGACCCAGAAATAAACCACACATTTGATATTTGACAAAGAAGCCAAAAATATACACTGAAACTGGCTGTCTGTATGTAGAAATATGAAAATAGACCCATATTTGTCACTGCTCATAAAGGTCAAATCCAAGTGGGTTAAGGACCTCAACATAAAGCCAGGTATACTAAATCTAATAAGATGGAAAGTGGGAAGGAAAGACTGGATCCTTAATCCAGTGCCTTAGACTTCTCAGCCACTGAAACTATTAGAAAAGAAAGTAGGGAAAACCTTAGAACACATAGGCACAGGAGAAAATTTCCTGAAAAGAACACCAATGACTTGTGGTCTAAGGTCAATTATCAACAAATGGGACTTAATGAGATTGTAAAATTTCTGTAAGGCTAAGGACACTGTCAAGAACACAAAACGAAGCCAACAGATTGGGAAAAAGATCTTTAAAACCCCACATCTGTTAGAGGCGTAATATCCAAAGTCTACAAAGAATTCAAGAAGTTAGACACCAGAGAATAAAACAATCCTATTAAAAAATGGGTACAGAGCTATACAAAAAAAACTCAATTGAGGAATATTGAATAGCAGAGAAGCATCTAAGAAAGTGCTGGACATTATTAGTCATCAGGGAAATGCAGATAAAAACAACCCTGAGATTCCACCTCACAACAGTCAGAATGGATAAGATCAATAACTCAAATGACAGCAGATGTTGGCAAGGATGGGGAGAAAGAGGAACATTCCTCCACTGTTGGTGGGGTTGTAAACTGGTACAACTACTCTGAAAATCAGTCTGGCGATTCCTCAGAAAATTGGACATAGTACTACCTGAAGATCCAGCTATTCCACTTCTGGGCATATACCCCAGAGACACTTTAATACACAACAAAGATATATGCACCACAATGTTCATAGCAGCTCTATTTATAATAGCCAGAAGCTGGAAGGAACCCAGATGTCTTTAGTAGATGAATGGATACAAAAATTGTGGTATATTTACACAACAGAGTACTACTCAGCTATTAGAAGCAATGACTTAACGAAATTCTTAAGAAAATGGGTGCATCTAGAGAATATCATCCTGAGTGAGATAACCCAGTCATAAAAAAACAGACATAATATGTGGTCACTGATAATTGGATACTACCACCAGAAAGCTCTGAACACCCCAGAAACAACTCACAGGCTATATGAAGCTCAACAAAAACAAAGACTACAAAAAAATTAAAAGCCTCAGTCCTTGTTAGGCAAAAAATAAATTTATAGCACCCTTTCAGAATGTTTTACACCTTGAACTTAAATCATTAATAATCCCAGAGCTAAGATAATAGACTTGTGGCATTTTTTGTTTGGCATTCAGAGATCATTATGCTTATTCTATACTCAACAAGAAATCTGTTTACATGTTATGTTCTGTCCTACATGTACTTTATGCTTATGGTAAATAGTGGGATTTCAATGCATGCTATGAAAGCTCTAAAAGAATTAATGACTGACAAAAATATTCATATAATGTTATGCCAAAATGCCTTTAAAATCTGTATATCTATTTCTCTTTTTTAAAAAAATAAAGTAGTAAAAAAAAAATAAAGCGGCTATGAAAAAAAGAAAGTGTGAAGGAGCATTGAATTTATTGGCATATGGGGAAATTTCCTAAACATAACCCAATGGGTCATGCTCTAAATTCAAAAATTGATAAATGGTACATTGTGAAACTGGGTAGCTTCTGTAAGGCAAAAATCATAGTCAAGAAGACAAATCATTAACCTGTAGACTGCAAAAAAACTTCAGTAAACCTACATCTGATACAGGGCTAACATCTAAAACATATAAAGAACTTGGGCAGATATCTACCATTAAAACCAAATAACCCAATCAATCAATGGTTTATAGAATTAAACTGAGATTCACCTGAAGGAATCTCGAATGGCTGAGAAGCACCTAGACTCCCTTTCCTACATTATTCAGGATTTATTTAGTATTGAAGCCTGACATTAACATGAAATGTGGTGGTATCTGAAAATTAGCAGAGTAGTATAGCAGGTTTGAAAATAGAAATCCATATTTTTTGACAAACCATGTCAAGAAATTTGACAACAAAAATACTTGAGGAAAATGGTAAAATAAAATAGTTCTTTTATGTAAATTCATCATTTTTATCATTTGAAATATCTTTTTCAGACAGTAGCTCCAAACCATGACCTTCATCAGTTAGGTTAATAGTAAATGATGGAATAAAGAGGGACAATAAAATACAAGGTGAGAAAGCCATTTACAGAAGTAAAAATCAAAGACAAATGCTATATTAGAAAATATACTTACCCCTCCAAGAGAATTTGCTCTCCCAAATTTAGACTATATATTATTTATTTGGTTCAATCCAAATGCTTTTAAAAATGGAATAACAATGAATATGATATACGGTCTAAAGTCAATATCAACTACAAATGGCTCGTGTCTGGTGACTGAAGCCCAAGCTACAAAGGAGTCTTTGAAAAAATGAATGGGTAAGCCACGGTTACATTCTATTTTCTGCAGCTACCAGATGCTAAACTTTCTTACTCCATGAAATGAATGAAATGGTCAGCATCATGCCTGATGTAGGATGTATGCCTTCCTATGTGCTACATGACCAAGCTTAGCACACTTCTTTTAGATTGGCTTTTCAGATTTGTGTACCTTTTCAGGAAACATTGCCAGAAAGATTTCTTCTTGTTTCTTGTTTCTAAATTGATTCATGCAAAGAGGTGAATCTTATGCACTCTAGTCTAATGGAGAGACTGTGGCTTCAGGACTTACCCTAGAACTTGTTGGAAACATATGGAGAGCAGATTATTTAGGTTGTAAAACTTACCACTTGAGGTTTGGTTCATTTGTGTTGTCTGCTTTTTGTCATCCACTCTTCTTCACCCATTATGAGCCTCACTTTGACACAGTTGCATGTCTTCATCTGATGAGATCTCATAGACTCTGGCATGTGTAGGTGTTCATAACCATGCTGCAAAATATCAGATTTTGTCATGAGATAAAGAAATATTAGTTCTCCATTCTTTAGTTTGTAAAAACCCAAACCCACAAGGTTACTATTCATTTATTTCTGAGTCCAAATTGTACTTAAAGCAAAGTACTTGGAAATTGGAAATCACACAAGTCAGAGGTGCTGATATTAAAATACTCAGGTAGCAGCAGATGCTGGTAAAGATGTGGAGAAAGAGAAACACTCCTTCATTGTTGGTGGTATTGCAAGCATGTAAAACCACTCTGGAAATCAGTCTGTCAGTTCCTCAGAAAATTTGACATAGGACCCAGCTGTACCACTCCTGGGTATATACCCAAAGATGTTCTAACATATAACAAGGACACATGCTCCACAGTGGTCATAGCAGCCTTATTTATAATAGCCAGAAGCTGGAAAGACCCAGAAGTCCTTCAGCAGAGGAACAGATACAGAACATGTGGTACATTTACACAATGGATTACTACTCATCTATTAAAGACAACGAGTTCATAAAATTCCTAGGCAAATGGATGGGACTAGAAGCTATGATACTGAGTGAGGTAACCCAGTCACAAAAGAACACATATTTTATGTACTCACTAATGAACAGATACTAGCCCCAAAACCTGAAATACTCAAAAAACAATTCACAGAGGATATGAAACTGAAAAAGAAGGAAGGCCATAATATGGATGCCTCAGTTCTTCTTAGAAGAGAGAAGAAAATACTCTTAGGAGAAAATACAGGGACAAATAGAGGACAAATACAGGGACAAATAGAGGATAAAATACAGGAGACAAATACAAAATAGAGTGAGAAATCAGTTACCATTGCTGATGCCAAGAAGTGTTTACTGACAGGAGCCTGATATGGATGCCTCCTCAGAGGCCATGACAGATCTATACTGATATAGATGTTTGCAGCTAACCATTGGACTGAGCATGTGGACCCTAATGGAGGAGCTAGAGAAAGGACCGAAGCAGCTGAAAGAGTTTGCAACCCCACAGGAAGAACAACATTATTAACCCACCAAAATCTCCACAACTTCTAGGGACTAAAATACCAACTAATGAGTATACTTGGAGAGACCCATGGCTCTAGTTGCATATGTGGAAAGGTCTTTGTTTCAGTTAAGGCTTTTTTTTCTCATCGTAGGGGAATGCCAAGGTGCTGAGGTGGGTGGTTAGGAGTAGTAGCATCTACATGGAGGCAAGGGAAGGGGGAAATGGGATGGGAGTGATGGGAAAGGGGATAGCATTTGAAATGTAAATACAGAAAATATCTAATAAAAATTAATTAAAAAATCCCTGACCATATAACTCATCAAAATCTTAGTAACAAAAATAATGAATGTGGCCTTTATTGAGATGGATTCTTAAATAAAATAAAATTCAATGAATAACAATTAAAGTATAATGAGCAGATAAATAAACAGTTCACAATGAACTCCCAGCAGAGGAACCTTGAATGGCTGAGAAGCATATACAGAAATCCAGAGGGCTATGAGAGTGAATACCAATAGGTAGCAGTTGGGTGGTGTGGACCAAGGAGCCACTAGAAAGTCCCAGAAGCCAGGGATTTTTGAGACTCCCTGGACCCAATGGGTATGACATTAGCTGGAATACCCAACAAAGGAGAGTGAGAACTTGAAAAATTATAGTCCTTCTGATGAGGGATGGGGCAATCTACTCATGCCAAAATCTTTAACCCACAATTGTTCCTGTTTAAAGGAAACACAGTGACAAAACTGGCAGAGAAAGTGATAAAAAGGCCATCCATAGAAAGCTCCACTTTTTGGTTGATTTAGTATCTCATTGTTCACCTACAAATTTGAACTGTGTAGTTGGGAAACTTTAGACTCTTTTATCTTGTTCCCTTATAGCTTATTGTCTAATCCAACCTTGCTGAGTTTCTTTTCCAGCATTCTTCTTTTTCACGTCCATTAATGATGCTAATGTGTACCATTGCAAATTACCATCCTGGATTGTAAGTAGTTTTGTGAAAATCACCATATTGTTCAATATTAAAGGGACATAGTTCTCTTTATAAACCAGTGCTTAGGTATCTTCTAATTGACTTCATATTATATAATACACTTTAGTCATCAATCTTCCAAGTAAAGAGTCTTACCTAAAGCTAATTTGTATCGAAAATACTATAAATTAAAAAAATTATGGTTGAATAGTGTTTACCTAATACATGGGAGTTTTATAATATCTTATCATGTTTCTGAAATATTCTTAAATACCTTACTTTATGGTACAGTCTTTACTTTTCTTGTTAAATTAGTTAATATACTACCTTTTTATCTATTTGCTTGATCAAACAAGTGAATTTACTTTTTCATTTGACAGATTACAAAGTAAAGCATAAAATAAAACAATTTATTCCTCAAAAGAAGATATATTTATTAAATGCACTTTTACAGATCAAAACAATTAATATTCTATTTAATAGAAAGAAACAAGTACCTACATACACACACACAAACACATACACAAACTCACACATATACACACATACAGGAACACACAAAGGGTGAGGGGAGAGAGAGAGAGAGAAGAAGAGGGACAGGGAGAGGGAGAGAGAGAATGAGTGAGTGAGAGAGAAAGAGAGAGAGAAAGAAGAGAGAGAGAGAGAGAGAGAGAGAGAGAGAGAGAGAGAGAGAGAGAGAGAGAGAGAGGAGAGAGAGAGTGCTTTAAATTCAATTAAAAAGGTTGATATAGAAAAGACTGGAACACAATATAGATCAATATAGATCAACAGTAAGTACAGAAAGGAACAATGTTTTTGTTTTTGTTTATTTCTATAATTTAGTAGATAATGACAAAAATGGGTTTTGTATCTGTTTACCAACCTTCCAGTATATTCACACTGGATATGATGTATTTGAAGAACTGAATTAAGTAGCAGTCTAGTATATAATCATGTGCAGAGCTAGAAAATTTTACCAATGGTAGGTAAGCTTGAAAAAATTTTGGGAGATGTACAAGACCCTATGACATCATGGGATGGACAGCTGCATGCCCTACTTGAAGTTCACACCAGCTGTAGGACATTGACTTCACTCAATCTGCCCATGTCAACAATTTTTTTAGAGCTTAAATAGAGTTTGAATTCCAACCACAAGAAATATACCATAACAGTTTGTGAAAATGTGTCTATATTTTGTTTAGGAGCAATTCTATTTCATTTTTATTTTTGTTCATATCTTTAGAACTAGGTTGTACCTGCAATCTTTTTTAAAACATTTAAAATAATTCTTAATAGGAATATATAGGATATGCACATCTCTGTTTCACTGCAAAAAATTTTGATCAAACCTTTTCAGTGAAAAAAGGTTCTTAACCAAATTTGTATAACAATAATTACTAACCTTACAATGTGGTAAAACCCATATAGTTAAAAAACTGATTCATCTCTTTTTCCAAAACACATAGATAATGCATATACACGTCTGTGTTTTATACTGACTACATGTTCAGTATATAAAATCACAGCTACCCTTACATAACATTGCTTTAATATGGAACAGAGCCTGGCCCATCTGCCACGCGGACCGCCAGCTCCTAAAGGTTGAAAAACTGGTGAGTAGGAGATCTAGGCAGCCAGGGAGCAGAGAGATCTCTGCGGAGTGTGCACGCAAAACGCACCCTCCGAACTGCCTGATCCAGGGACCAGGAACAGAACTCTGGAACTCCTGTTTCCACCTGGCGGCGACTTCAGGGCACAGAACAGAAGAGAGCCCGGCCCATCTGCCATCCAGACCGGCAGCTCTTAAAGTTTGAAAAACTGGTGAGTAGGAGATCTAGGCAGCCAGGGAGCAGAGAGATCTCTGTGGAGTGCGCACAGAAAGCACACCACCCACCCTGCCCTGCCTGATCCAGGGACCAGGAACAGAATTTTGGAAATTCTGTTCCCACCCAGAGACTCTGAGGCGTAGAACAGGGCTCGGCCCATCTGACACCTGGACCATTGGAGATCCAGGGACACAGACCAGATACAAGGGAAAAGTAAGAACATATCACTGACAAAAAAATGGCAAGAGGAAAGCGAAAGAGTATATCCAAAGGAAACCAAGACAACCTGGCAACACCAGAACCCAGCTCTCCTATAACATCAAACATTGGAATGCCAAACACTCCAGAAATAAAAGACACAGATCTGAATTAATACCTCAAGATGCTGATAAAGATACTTAAACAAGAAGGGGAGGAAAAGCAAAAAGATTCAGAAGCTTTTAAAGAGGAAACAAGAAAAACACCCAAAGAACTAGAGGAAAACAGAACCAAAGAGATGAAGGAATGAAGAGGTAATTTAAAACAGAAATTGACAAAATAAAGAAAACACTAAAAGAGATAATCCTAGAGGTAGAACACCTAAAAAAGAAATCAGGAGTCACAAAAGCATGCATTTCCAATAGATTACATGAGATGGAAGAGAAAATCTCGGGGGAAGAAGACAACATTGCAAACATAGACAAAACAGCCATAGAAGATGCAAAAAACAAAAAGCTTCTAACACAAAATGTCCAGGAAATCCAGGACACAATGAGAAGACCTAACTTAAAGATAATAGGAATAGAAGAGGGAGAAGAGTATCAACTAAGAGGCACAGTAAATATCTTCAACAAAATCATAGAAGAAAACTTCCCTACCCTCAAGAATGAGATGACTACGAGCATAAAAAAAGCCTACAAAATTCTAAAAAGGTTGGACCAGAGAAGAAATACACCCCGACACATAATAGTCAAAATACCAAGTGCGCAAAGGAAAGAAAGAATACTAAAAGCAGTAAGGGAAAAAGGTCAGGTAACATATAAAAGCAGGCCAATCAGAATCACACCCGATTTCTCAACAGAGACTATGAAAGCTAGAAGAGCCTGGACAGACATCATGCACACCCTAAGAGAGCACAAGTGCCAGCCCAAGTTGCTATACCCAGCAAAAGTATCAGTCACCATATATAAAGAGATGAAGATATTTCAAGACAAATCAAAATTTACACAATAACTGATCACAAACCCAGCACTACAATGACTTATAGATGGAAAACACAATACAATGAGGGAAAATACAGCCTAGTAAAAACAAGAAAGCTCCTAAACAAGAAAACCAAAAGAAGAAAAAGACACAGACACAACTCAACCCACAAAAGCAATAAATAATAGCAGGAAACAGAAACAAATATTCCTTGATATCTGTTAACATAAATAGACTCAACTCCCCAATAAAGAGACATAGGCTATCCGACTTGATACAAAAACAAAATCCAGCCTTTTGCTGCATACCGGAAACTCCTCTCAGAGACAAAGACAGACACTATCTCAGAGTAAAAGGGTGGGAAAAAAACTTCCAAGCAAACAGCCCCAAGAAAAAAGCTGAAGTGGCTATTCTAATATCGAATAAAGTAAATTTCCAACTAAAAATTATCAAAAAAGATAACGAAGGACACTTTTTACTCATTACTGGGGAAATCTTTCAGGAGGAACTCTCAATCCTTAACATATATGCTCCAAATATAAAAGCACCCACATTCATAAAAGAAACCCTACTAAACCTCAAAAAATACATTTCACCCCACACAATAATAGTGGGAGACTTTAATACCCCACTCTCACCAATGGACAGATCAGGGAAACAGAAACCGAACAAGGACACTGCAAAACTAGCAGAAACTTTGAACCAACTAGAATTAATAGATATCTACAGAACATATTATCATAAAGTAAATGAATACAACTTCTTCTCATCACCCCATAACACCTTCTCGAAAATTGACCACATAATTGGACACAGAATGAGCCTCAATTGATATAAGAATATTGAAATACTCCCATGCATCCTCTCAGATCACCATGGTCAATGGCTGGTCTTTAACAACAACAAAGACAACAAAAAGCCCACATACACATGGAAACTAAACAACGCTCTGTTAAATGATAGCAGGGTCAAAGAAGAAATAAAGAAAGAAATTAAGGATTTTCTAGAATTCAATGAAAAGAAAAACACAACATACCCAAACCTATGGGATGCAATGAAAGCAGTACTGAGAGGAAAACTCATATCCCTAAGTGCTTCCAAAAAGAAATTAGAGAGAGCTTACATCAGCAACTTGACAGCACAGCTAAAAGCCCTAGAACAAAAGGAAGCAGATATACCCAAGAAGAGTAAACGACAAGAAATAATCAAAATTAGGGCAGAAATAGACCAAATAGAATCAAAAAGAATCATTTAAAAAATCAACAAAACCAAGAGTTGGTTCTTTGGGAAAATCAACAAGATTGATAAACTCCTAGCCAGACTAACTAGAGGGCAAAGAGAGAGTATACAAATTAACAAAATCAGAAAGGAAAGTGGAGACATAACAACTGAAAGTGAGGAAATTGAAGAAATCATCAGATACTACTTCTAAAACTTATACTCCACAAAATTGGAAAATCTGGAGAAAATGGACGAATTCCTAGACAGATACAAGATCCTAAAGTTAAACCAGGACCAAGTAAACCATATAAATAACCCTATAACACCTAAAGGAATAGAAGAAGTCGTCAAACGCCTCCCATCCAAATAAAGCCCAGGTCCAGACTTGTTCAGTGCAGAATTTTATTAGACATTTATTGCAGATATAACACCAATACTCTCCAAACTATTCCAAAACACAGAATCAAATGAAATACTACCGAACTCATTTTTTTGAGGCCAAAATAACCCTCGTACCTAAGCCACGTAGAGACCCTACAAGGAAAGAGAACTTCAGACCAATCTCACTTATGAACACTGACGCAAAAAATACTCAACAAAATCCTTGCAAACCGAATCCAAGAACACATCAAAACGATCATTCATCATGACCAAATAGGCTTCATCCCCAGAATGCAAGGATGGTTTAATATAAGGAAATCCATCAACGTAATCCACCATATAAACAAACTGAAAGAACAAAATCACATGGTCATCTCACTAGATGCTGAGAAAGCATTTGACAAAATTCAACACCCCTTCATGTTAAAAGTCCTGGAAAGAACAGGAATCCAAGGTCCATACTTAAACATAATAAAAGCAATATACAGCATACCAACAGCCAACATCAAGCTTAATGGTCGGAATCTTGAAGCAATCCTACTAAAATCAGGGACTTGACAAGGCTGCCCAATCTCACCCTACCTATTCAACATAGTACTGGAAGTCCTGGCTGGAGCAATAAGACAGTAAAATGAGATCAAGAGGAAACAAATCAGAAAGGAAGAGATAAAAACATCACTCTTTGCTGATGACATGATATTGTACTTAAGTGACCCCAAAAATTCCACCAGAGAACTCCTACAGCTGATAAACAAGTTCAGCAAAGTGGCTGGATCAAAATTAACTCAAACAAATCAGGAGCCTTTCTATACTCAAAGGGCAAATGTGGAGAAAGAAATTAGGGAAAAGGTACCCTTCACAATCGTCACAAAAACTATGAAATACCTTGGTGTGACTCGAACTAAGAAAGTTAATGATCTGTACGACAAGAACTTCAAACCTCTAAAGAAGGAAATTGAGGAGGATCTCAGAAAATGGAAAGATCTCCCATGCTCATGGATTGGAAAGATCAACACTTTAAAAATGGCCATCCTACCAAAAGCAAACTACAGATTCAACTCAATCCCCAACAAAATATCAACCCAGTTCTTCATGGAATTGTAAAGATTAATGTGCAATTTCATGTGGAATAACAAAAGAACTAGAATAGCGAAATCCATCCTCAACAACAAGAAAATATCTGCGGGAATCACTATCCCTGACCTCAAGATATATTACAAGGCAATTGTGCTGAAAACTGCATGGTACTGGTACAGAAATAGGCATGTGGATCAATGGAATAGAATAGAAGATCCAGAAATGAGCCCTCATGTATATGCTCACCCAATTTTTGACAAAGGAGCAGTAAACATTCAATGGAAAAAGGACAGCCTATTCTTCAACAAATGGTGCTGGTCCAACTGGCACTCAGCATGCAAAAGGATGAAAATAGACCCTTTCTTATCTCCTTGTACAAAGCTCAAGTGTAAGTGGATCAAAGATCTCCACATTAAACCAGATACACTGAAACTATTAGATGAGAAAGTAGGGAAAACTTTAGAACATATAGGCACAGGAGAAAATTTTCTGAACAAAACATCAATGGCTCAAGCTCTAAGAGCAAAGATTAATAAATGGGACTTAATGAGATTGCAAAGTTTCTGTAAGTCCAAGGACATTGTCAAGAAAACAAAACTGCAGCCAACAGAATGGAAAAACATCTTTACCAATTTCACATTTGATAGAGGCCTAATATCTAAGGTATACAAAGAACTCAGAAAGCTAGACACCAGAGAATCAAATAACCCTATTAAAAAATGGGGTAAAGAACTAAACAAAATGTTCTCAGTTGAGGAATATCGAATGTCTGAGAAACATCTGAGGAAGTGCTAGACATCCTTAGCCATCAGGGAAATGCAAATCAAAACAACCCTGAGATTTCACCTCACACCAGTCAGACTGGACAAGATTCAAAACTCAGATGACAACAGATGCTAATGAGGTTGCGGAGAAATAGGAACACTTCTCCACTGTTGGTGGAGTTGCAAACTAATATGACCACTCTGTTAATCAGTCTGGCGATACCTCAGAAAATTGGACATAATATTACCTGAAGACCCAGCTATTTCACTTCTGGGCATATACCCCAGAGACACCTTAGTACACAACAAAGTTATATGCACCACAATGCTCATAGCAGCTCTATTCATAATAGCCAGAAGCTGGAAAGAACCTAGATGTTCTTCAGAAGATGAATGGATACAAAAAATGTGGTACATTTACACAATGGAATTCTGCACAGCCACCAGAAACAATGACTTGACCAAATTCTTAAGAAAATGGCTGCATCAAGAGAATATCATTCTGAGTCAGATAACCCACTCACTAAAGAACAGACATAATATGCAGTCACTGATAGTGGGATGCTAACCCAAGAGGCTCACACTGCCCCAGAAACAACTCACAGACTGTGTGAAGTCCCATAAATAAACAAAACAAAACAAAACAAAACAAAAAAATCTTTACACAACAAGAAAACTTTGACTATTTCCATGTTAAAATTTTTTTATATGTACTTTATGCTCATTGTAACTATTAAGTTTTCAATGCATACTATCATACCTTTAAAAAAAATCAAGTACTGACTAAAAATATATTCATATAGTTTTGTGTAAAAATTATTTAAAAATCTGAAAAAAAGTAGTGACAAAAATATATTGTATAATTTTATGCCAAAAATGCTTAAAATCTGTAAAAATATTTAATATTTAATAAATAAATATATATAAGTAAACCTAAAATAAAATAGTGTTATGCCTAAAAACATTGCTTTAATATAATTAAATATTATAATAAATAAATAAATAAATAAATAGATAAATAAACATAAAAATTATGTATCTGACAGTTGTACTGTTGTGATTTCTTTGAGGTATTTAATTATTTTCAACTGCTTTCAGTTAGAAACAAGCTTAATCTCATTTCTATCCTCCCTGTCCTGTGATACATCTAGTTAATTTTATTAAAGTCTGAGGTCCAAATACAATTATCTGTTATTGTTATATTCTATTTAATCTTTAACATTGTTTTCAGGTCCTTGCATTTATTAATTGTATACACTTTTAATTTCTACTAGTGCAGTGCTTTAAATAAGATTTATTCTCATAGATCCATAATTAAATGTGTAGTCACCAGGAAGTAACACTATTTTAAAGGATTAAAAGGGGTAGGAGTTGTGGATTTGTTGAAGGGCTTTAAAACCTGTGACTTTCTCAGCCTATAAATCAGGATGTAGATCTCAGGTACAGCTCCAGCACCTCCCCACATGGCACTATACTTCCTTCCATCATGATTATGAAACTATAAGCAAGACAAAATTGTTTTTTCATAAAAGTTATATTGTTTATGCTATCACTTCATCACAATAGAACACTAAGCCAGAAGTTGGTACCAGAGACTGGGGTATTTCTATGACAGACTGACAAGCTATTTATTAGAGGAGTATGTTTATTAGATGACTTCAGAACTTTGGACTGGAGAAGTGGTTGGATGCTCTAAGCATGGCTGAATGGAGCATCTAAGTAAAAAGATGGAAGGTAGTGCTGAAGGTGATTTGATCTGTGGGACAAGGAGAAATACAGAATGTACAGTTTGAGAAGAAAAGGAACACCAGACAATGTAATGGGTATAATTCTAGTTGTCAAGGAGATTCAAGATTTTTAAAAAGCCAAATGCTAAAGGGAATAAAGGGAGTGATGGGCTCAGGGGAAGACTTCATGTAGTAAATCTTCCAACTATTGTAAAGGAGTTAAAAATATGTATCTATCATAGTTTATTTTGAAGAAATGCAGAAGTCTTATGGAATTAGACCTTAGAAAGCAGTTGAACATTGCATGCAGAATTAAATGGGCCATGTTTCCAGGAATTTAGAAGACATGAACAATTAATGTACAGCTTAAGATTTGTTAGAAAGAAACAGTATGAAATCTGGGCTACAGAAATTCTTATGATATTTAAAAAATATAGCGACTTTCTGTTGTTGTACTAAGAATCTGTCTGAAGTTGAGTCATAGAGATTTTGATTTATTTTCATGGCAGAGAATATTTCAAGACAGCCTAATGTGGATTCTGTTGATTGGCTATCAGCAATCAGTCTATTCAGATCTTCTGAAAAAATATAAAGGAAAAAGAGTAAGCAGGCAAAAAGAAATACAAAGTATACAGTTTAAAGCAAAGAAGGCACCAAGAAATGGAAGTGGGACTTTTGATGAAGGAAATGATAAATTTAGAAAGAGGCCTGTTCCAAGAAATGGAATAAATGCCAACATCCTACCCATTCATTCTTCCAGCTTGTACAGAGGAAAGACCTAGGAACTTTTTGAATCTTCAAAGAAACAATAAAAGAAAGATTTTTAAAAATGTTATTCAAAGGGTTCAGGTGCCAACTCAAATGGTCAACCAAATTTAGCAGTGTAATCTATGTTGTTATATCTTTAGAGCCATTAATATATACAGGGGTTGTAGAATTTTCCTTCATAGTTAAGGAATGCCATTATAAAATTGGTAAAGAAATCACTTTGTAGAAGATATGACAGAACTTCTAATAAGCCTTTGAAAGTAACATTCTTGTTGTTTTGAGACTACAATATACTGAAGATGTCAGAACCATGAGCCACATGTCAAGGAGAGCTAGAGACAGTGAGTAGAGCTAGCTGCAGAGGAAGAAGTATGTGCAGTGAGAAAAGACAAAATGGTAGGGTCATATAAGCCTGTTGATCAGAGACTTGGTGCCTAGTGCTACAGGATACAAAGTTTGCCTTGTTGTGTTTTAGTCTTGCTTTAGACCAGTATTTATACATTACCCCATTTATCTATTTTAGAATTGTAAATATATTTCTGTGTCATTCTATGTTGAAAATTTGGTTATTAGACTTTATAAGAGGTTATAATTAAGATATTATTTGGAGTGTCAGAAGAGAAATTAGACCTTTAAATTATTAAACAACTCTGAAATATTATGAGGACATTTAAGTTGAATTAAACAATTTTTTTGCATCATGATATGACTGTGGACCTTTGGGGTCCAGAGAGTGTTATGTGGTGGTATAAACAAAAAGAGGATATTAGAAGATCATATGTTTGAGTACCTAGTCTACAGTTGATTTAACTTTCTGAGAAGGCTTAAGGAGCAGTGTTGAGTCACTGAGGGCAGGCTTTGGGGCTTACAAGACTGCATTCACAGTGTCTTTTTAAATATCTCTCTTGCTTCTCTCTTCTTATAATTGATGTTTCTCAAGATGTTAGTTCTTATCTACTGCTTCAGTATCATGCCTGAATACCTACCTATTGCTACATTCCCTGCTGTTATGTCCATGAACTCTAACCCCATGAAACCATAAGACCCACTTAAATCTTTAGATATAGTTTGTCTTTGTCAAGTATTTTATCACAGTAGTAAAAAAATGAATGAAAACATTTTATTTTATCTTATTTTTTGGGGGGATATTTTTATTACTTACACTTCAAATGTTATTCCCTTTCAGGTTTCCCTTCTGGAATCCCCCATCCCATACCCTCCTCCACCTGCCTCTATGAGAGTGTTCCCCCACTTCCCTCCCATCTTCCCAGCCCTGGCATTCCCCCTAAACTGAGGTATTGAGTCTTTACAGGGCAACAGACTCCTCCTTTCACTGATGCCTGATAAGGCCATCCTCTGCTACATATGTGGCTAGAGCCATGGGTCCTTCAATGTGTACTCTTTGGTTGGAGCTTTAATCTCTGGGAACTCTTGGTGGGGATGGATTGTTTGGTTAATATTGTTGTTTTTCCTATGGGGTTAAAAACCCCTTTAGCACCTACAGTCCTTTCTCTACATTTTATTTGTTACAGTACTTCACAATATATTGATGGAAGCAATAAATGTCTTGAGAGACATAAAATGACAAAAACATTTTCTATTTATTTTTTTCAAAAAAATTACTCACTAAATATATTTAAATCAAGTTAAGGGATAATACAAATATTCATTTGTTCTATTTTTATTTTTTAAAATATATTTTAACAGAAAGAATTATATATCTGGCATAAAGCATGTGCTATGACTAAAATCTACTTGTCCAAGTGGACAAGTTTTGGTATATTCCAGTGCTAAAATAGTATCTAGTTGTAACAGGGCTTAGTACTCCAGATAAGAGAAGGCACAACAAATGACAAAAGGCCTCAATCCACCACATTCAGCTTGGTGAACTTCGGTTTGGTTGAGTTACCTACAAATACGGGTGACTAAAAAAAATACTTGAAATTTAGGCAGTCTTCAAAGAAATGTATAGATAGCCATACTATGTAATAGTCTCCACTTGTCCATTGATTGCTATTCATATATCCTTGTGAAGACAGAAGGGACCTAGTGGAAATCTCATGAATGTCTTCATCCATAGCAATGTTTCCCTGAGCAAATCTTAAGAGTATTGACATCATGACATTCTCACACCGGGATCACAAGTGCTTTGATTCAAGAAGTCAATGGTCATACCTGATCCAGAGAAAATAGACAACACTAAAACATAAAGATTTACTTTTGTGCTTTTATGATTCTTTTGAATAAGAATTCTTTTCATTTTCCTATTCATTCTGTAGCAGTAATTTATAGTCTTGTGACATCCTTATTTAGATCCACCATTGCATTTTATGACTGTGAATAAAACAAGAAAACTAGCATCTTAAAAATTGTCTTATCTATTTAGTAGCCACTGATCTAAGCCTTTAGTTTAAGTAAAATTTCAATATAGTATGTTCAGTTTTTCTCCTTGTTTATTGTTTGATGTTCAGGATATTTAGTTTAGAGTAAACAAGGACATCTACAGTGATATTGATTGCTTGATGTTCCCAAAATTTGAAGACAAAGGCACATTCTCTCTTGAAACAAAAAATTGATTTGCTTTCCATGGATTCTACTGAGGGCACCAGAGAGAACAATTTGCATGTTCTTTTGTCATAGAAACTCAAGTATCTCAATATAGCAGCAATACATTTTATGGGCTTTACTTAAAGGGTTTCCAGGTCATGCAAAAAGCATGATCTAGAAATAATTTTCCTTTAATTCCAAACATTTATGTAGACTTTTATATCCCTTGGCATCTATAGCTCATTTTATGTTTCTTACAGCTTTAGTCAAGATGTTCTACATCAATTGATCTTGACCAGGAAATATTTATGGTAAATGGCCCTGAGCCAGTAATGTGCCTTTTACTTAATAAAATCTCACTGTGGATAGCTTGAAAGGTACCTGTATTTTATAGCATATGAAACAGTGGCTGCTCTTTTCTGTGCCAAGTTGCTGTCTAGTTTCAAGTGTTAAATAGCATAATGAGTTCGATCACTTTTAATACTGAATATAAAGCCTCAATCGTATGTCTATTGAGAGGAGGTTTGAGGATGGGTGACAAAAGATGGTTGTAGATATGACTTTCTCCAAAGAAGAATCTTCATTTTTTGCTCTTGGATATTTTATGTATTTCAAATGTTATCCCCATTGCCCCCTCTCCCATCCATCCTCTGCCTCCTTCTGCTTCTATGAAGATACTCCCACTCCTAACTCAGTGCCCTGGCATTCCCCTACACTTCAGAAATGAGCATTCACAGGACTAATGATTCTTCACCTACTGATGCCAGACAATGCCTTCCTCTGCTACATATGCTGCTGGAGCCATCTGTACCATACCTTTCATACACACTGGTTGGTGGTTTAGTCCCTGGGAACTCTGGGGGAGGTCTACTTGTTTGCTATTGTTGTTATCCCTGTGGGGTTGCAAAGTCCTTTAATTTCTTCAGCTTTTTCTTTAACTCCTCCATTGTGGTCCCTGTGCTCAGTCTTTTCATTAGCTGCAAACATCCTCCTCTGTATCAATAAGGCTCTGGCAGAGTCTCTCAGGAAATTTTTATTAATCCTACATCTGATAGAGGCCTAAAGTCTAATATATACAAAGAACCCAAGAAGTTAGATGCCAGAGAATCAAATAATCCTATATAAAATGGGGCACAGAGCTAAACAAATAATTCTTAACTGAGGAATATCGAATGTCTGAGAAGCACCTAAAGAAATGCTCAACATCTGTAGTCATCAGCGAAATGCTAATCAAAACAACCCTAAGATTTCACTTTACACCAGTCAGAATGGCTAAGATCAAAAACTCAGGTGATAGCAGATGCTGGTGAGGCTGCAGAGAAAGAAAAACATTCCTCCACTGCTGGTGAGACTGTAAACTGGTACAACCACTCTGAAAATCAGTCTCATGGTTTTTCAAAATACCGGACATAGTACTTACTGAGGACCCAGCTATACTACTCCTAGGCATACACCCAAAAAATTCTTCAACATATAACAAGAACATATGCTCTACTAAGTTTATAGCAGCCATATTTATAATAGCCAGAAGCTGGAAAGAACCCAGATGTCCTTCAACAGAAGAATGGATACAGAAAAGGTGGTATATTTAAACAGTGGAGTACTACTCAGCTATTGAAAACAATGACTACGTGAATTTTTTAAGCAATAGAAAGCTTCTAAAGGCAACATTTTCTCTACTTACTCATTAGGTAGCCAGAAAGCCTGTCAGATGGCATTGAAAATAAACTAAGATATGTTTCTGGAAATAGCATGGAATTATATTAATCTTTCTCTTTTCTGATTCTACATGTGTGCATTGTGCTTTATGAAGAGTTCATGATTTAAGCAAAATAGCTTTTTATCTTCCATAAACTCAATTTTATATGAAAAGTGTGAGTTGAATCATCCAGAAGTCCCAAACTGTACTGTCAGTTTCGATAGGACGTGTGGTTCTAGTCAGCGTCAACCACCCTGCTGAACTACCACACCTTTTTGGGTGGGAAGTGATATACTAGTTCTTCATCTAAAGACTTTATACATTTACATTCATAGTAACACTAGATTAAGAATTATCTTTCAGTTTTTATTTTAAGTTACTTATTAAATCCTCAAAGGACCATTTAGTAGCATTTTCATGGCAAAGTAAAATGTTATTTTAGCATAATTTATTGCCATTTAGGTACATCATAACCTATTGAAATTTTCTTTTTGTATACTTAATAACAAGGCTTGACAATTTTCTTTATGGAAAAGCAAGCATAGTGTCAAAAAATAGGACCAATGCAGTAACATTCTAAAAATAAATGTTTTTTTAATTGAACAAATTTATTTTAAAAACAAAGATAAATATACAGATTTTAAGAATATTTGCATTAAAGTATATAAATACATTTTTGTGAGTGCTTGGTTTTTTTTAAAGGTTTGACAGTGTGCATTAAGATCTTACTAGTTACAATGATCATAAAGTACATGTAAAACAAGATGTAACCTGGAATTAGTCAAAGTTTTCTATGTGTGTAAAGATTAAGCATAATGGTTTTAACTTTTCTTTTTTTTTCTTTTCTTGAGCATCATATAGTCTGTGAGATGTAACTGGGGTTTTTAGAGATTTCTGGGGTTAGTATCCAACTATCAGTGACTGCATATTATGTCTGTTCTATTGTGACTAGGATATCTCATTCAGGATGATATTCTCTAGATGCATCCATTTTCTTAAGAATTTCATAAAGTTATTGTTTCTCATAGATGAGTAGTACTCCATTGTGTAAATATACCACAATTTTTGTATCCATTCTTCTACTGAAGGACATCTTGGTTCTTTTCAGCTTCTGGCTAATATAAATAGGGCTGCTATAAACATTGTGGTGCATGTGTATTGGGTGTATGTTGTAGATTCTCTGGGGTATATGCCCAGAAGTGGAATAACTGGGTCTTCAGGTAGTACTAAGTCCAATTTTCTGAGGAAACGCCAGACTGATTACCAGAGTGCTTGTATCAGTTTACAACCCAACCAACAGTAGAGAAGTGTTCCCCTTTCTCAGCATCCTCGCCAGCATCTGCTATCATCTGAGTTTTGGATCTTGGCCAATCTGACTGGTGTGAGGTGGAATATCAGGGTATTTTGAATCGTATCTTCATGATGACTAAGGATGTCAAGCACTTTCTTAGATGCTTCTCAGCCATTCAATATTCCTCAATTGAGAACTTTTTGTTTAGCTCTATACCCCATTTTCAGTAGGGTTGTTTTATTCTCTGGTGTCTAACTTCTTGAGTTCATTGTATACCTTGGATATTAGGCATCTATCTGATGTAGTGTTGGTAAAGATCTATTCTCACTTCATTAGCTGCCTTTTTCTTTTCTTAACAGTGTCCTCAGCCTTTCAGAAACTTTGCAATCTCATGAAGTCCCATTGTCAATATTTGACCTTAGAGTATATTCCATTGGTGTTTTGTTTAGTAAATTTTCTCCTGTGCCTATGTGTTCTAAGGTTTTCCCTACTTTCTCATCTAATAGTTTCAGTGTACCTGGTTTAATGTGGAGATCTTTGATCCACTTGCACTTGAGCTTTGTATAGAAGATAAGAAAGGGTCTATTTTCATTCTTCTGCATGCTGAGTGCCAGTTGGACAAACACCATTTGTTGAAGAGATTGTCCTTTTTTTCATTGAATATTTACAGCTCCTTTGTCAAAGATCAGGTGTGAGGGTTCATTTCTGGATCTTCTATTCTATTCCAGTGATCCACGTGTCTATCTCTGTAACAGTACCATGCAGTTTTTAGCAAAATTGCCTTGTAATATAACTTGAGGTCAGGGATAGTGATTCCCACAGATATTTTGTTGTTGTTGAACATGGATTTCACTATTCTAGATCTTTTGTTATTCCATATGAAATTGCACATTGCTCTTTCCAACTCAATGAAGAATTGGGTTGGGATTTTGATCGGGATTGCATTGAATCTGTCAATGTTTTCTTATACTGTAAAATTATTATATATTTGTGGAGATCCAGGGATGCAAGCCTGGTGAGACTGTGCTGCAAGTAGTCGGGATGCAAAGAGGTCTGAGCCGAGCACGAAGAAAGCACTAACCCCCTGATTGCTTCAAGATAGCAGGAACTCTGCCATAGGGACTTGATTTACATCTGGAGGGCCAGTGCATAGAGACAAAACATTCAGGGCATTTGACACCAGTAACAGAGGAAATCCAGAGACATAGGCCAGGTACACCAGAGAGACAGGAACCATTCCCTGACAACAAGACCACATACAATCACTGACAACAACATAGCAATAGGAAAGGGAAAGAACGTACCCAATGGAAACCAAGACATCCTGACAACATCAGAACCCAGGTCTCCAATCACAGCAAACTGCACAATGCCAAACACTCCATAAAAAGAAGAGTCAGACCTGAAATCGTACCTCAAGATGATGATGGAGAACTTTAAACAAGAACGAGAGGAACAGCATAAAGAGATAGAAGCTTTTAAAGAGGAAACAAGAAAAACACTCAAAGAACTAGAGGAAAACAGAACCAAAGAGATGAAGGAATAGAAGAAGGAATTTAAAATGGAAATGGAAACAATAATAATAATTAAAAAAAAACACTAACAGAGACAACCCTAGTTGTAGAAAACCTAAAAAAGAAATCAGGAGTCACAGATGCAAGCAAATCCAACAGACTACAAGAGATGGAAGAGAGAATTTTGGGGACCAAATATAACATTGAAAACATAGACAAAACAGACAGAGAAGATGCAAAAACCAAAAAAGCTTCTAGTCCAAAATGTCCAGGATTTCCAGGGTACACAAGGATAAGACCAAACTTAAGGATAATAGGAATAGAAGAGGGCAAAGGATATCAACTAAGAGACACGGTAAATATCTTCAAAAAATGATGGAAAAAACTTCCTTACCCTTCAGAATGAAATGACCATAAGCAGAAAAGAACCCTACAGAACTCCAAATAGAGTGGACAAGAAAAAAAATTCTCCCAACACATAATACTCAAAACAGGAAGTGCCCAAAGCAAAGAAAGAATACTAAAAGCAGTAAAGCTAAAAGGTCATGTAACACATAAAGGCAGACCAATCAGAATCACACCCGATTTCTCAACAGAGACTATGAAACCTAGAAGATCCTGGACAGACATCATGCAGACCCTAAGAGAACTCATGTCAGCCCAAGCTGCTATACTCATCAAAACTATCAATCACCATAGATGGGGAGACCAAGATATTTCAAGACAAAACTAAATTTACACAATATCTGAACACAAACCAAGCACTACAACAAATTATAGGTGGAAAACCCAATACAAGGAGGGAAACTACATCCTAGTCAAAACAAGAAAATATGTAAGCAAGAAAACCAAACGGAGAAAGACACACTAGCACAATTCTACTTCCAAAAGCAATCATAGCAGGAAACAGCAACCACTATTCCTTAATATCTGTGAACATAAATGGAGTCAATTGCCCAATAAAAAGATATAGGCTATCAGACTGGATACATAAACAAAACCCAGCATTTTGGTGCATACAGGAAACTCATCTCAGAGACAAAGACAGACACTATTTCAGAGTGAAAGGTGGAAAAAAAACATTCTAAGCAAACTCAGAGCAGAAATTGACCAAATAGAAACAAATAAAACCATTCAAAGAAACAACAAAACCAAGAGCTGATTCTTTTATTAAATTAATAAGATTGATTTACCCTTAGCCAGAATATATACAGCGCAAATAGAGTATCCAAATTAACAAAATTAGAAAAGAAAGTGGAGACATAATAACTGAAACTGAAGAAATTCAAGAAATCATCAAATCCTACTACTCAACAAAGCTGGAAAATATGGAGGAAATGGATGAATTCCTAGACAGATACCAAATACTAAATTTAAACCAGAATCAGGTAAACCATCTAAATAATCCCATAATACCCAAAGAAATAGAAGCAGTCATCAAAAGCCTCCCAGCCAAAAAAATCCTAGGTCCAGATGAGTTCAGTGCAAAATTTTATCAGACATCTATTGACGACCTAATACAAGTACTATCCAAACTATTCCACAAATAGTGTCACATGAAACACTACCTAACTTATTTTTCAAGGGCACAGTAACCCTCATAACAAAACCACACAATGTCCCTATAAGGAAAGAGACCTTCAGACCAATCTCACTTATGAACATTGTTGCAAAAATACTCAACAAAATCTTTGCAAACCGAATCCAAGAACACATCAAAATGATCATTCACCATGATCAAGTAGGCTTCATCCCTGGGATGTGGGGATACTTTAATATAGGGAAATCCATCAATGTAATCCACCATATAAACAAACTCAAAGAAGAAAACCACATGGTCATTTTACTAGATGCTGAGAAAGCATTTGACAAAATTCAAGACACCTTCATGTTACAAATCTTGGAAATACAGGAATCCAAGGCCCACATCTTAACATAATAAAAGCAATATACAGCAAACCAACAGACAACATCAAACTTAATGGGAACAAACTTGAAGCAATCCCACTACAACCAGAGACTAGACAAGGCTGCCACACTCCCCCTATATATTCAACATAATACTGGATGTCCTGGTTGGAGCAATTAGACAGCAAAAGGAAATCAAACTTGAATAGAAGAAGTAAAAAAATCACTATTTTCAGATGATGTGATTGTGTACATAAGTGAGCCCAAAAATTTCACCAGAGAACTTCTATTGCTGATAAATAATTTCAGCAAAGTGGCTGGATATAAAATTAAATCAAACAAATCATTAGCCTTCCTCTAATCAAAGGACAAACATGCAGAGAAAGAAATTAGTTAAGAGATACTTTTTACAACAGTCACAAACAATATAAAATGCCATGGTGTGACTCTAGCTAAGTAAATGAAGAACTTGTATGACAAGAACTTCAAATCTTTAAAGAAGGAAATCGAGGAAGATCTCAGAAAATGGGAAGATCTACCATGATCATGGATTGGAAAAATTCACATTATAAAAATGACCATTTTACCAAAAACAATCTACAGATTAAATGCAATCCCCATCAAAATTCCAACTCAATTCTTCATATAGTTGTAAGAACAATGTGTACTTTCTCTGAAATAACAAAAGACCTAGAATAGCAAAATCCATCCTTAACAACAAGAAAACATCTGCGTGAATCATATCCCTGACCTCAAGCTATATTACAAAACAATTTTTCTAAAAACTGCATGATACTGTTACAGAGATAGCTACGTGCATCAATGGAATAGAATAGAAGATCTAGAAATGACACCTCACATATATGGTCTCTTGATTTTTGAAATAGACCTATAAACATTCAATGGAAAAAGGACAGACTTCAACAAATGGTGTTGGTCAAACTGGCACTCACCATGCAGAAGAATGAAAATAGACCCTTCCTTATCTCCTTGTACAAATCACAAGTGCAAGTGGATCAAAAATTTCCACATTAAACCATGTACACTGAAAGTATTAGAAGAGAAAATAGGGAAAACCTTAGAACACAAAGGCACAAGAGAAAATATCCTTAACGGAACACCAATGGCATGTGCTTTAAGATCAAATATTGACAAATGGGATTTCAATAGATTGCAAAGTTTCTTTAAGAGTAAGGACTCCATCAAGAAAACAAAATAGCAGCCAACAGATTGGGTAAAGATCTTTACCAACCCCTCATCAGAAAGATGCCTAATATTTAAGGTATACAAAGAACTCAAGAAGTTAGACACCAGAGAGTCAAACAACCCTATTAAAAAATTAGGTACAGAGCTAAACAAGAAGTTCTCAATTGAGGAATATTGAATGGCTGAGTAGCATCTATGGAAGTGCTTGACATCCTTAGTCTTCATGAAAATGCAGTTCAAAAAAACCTTGAGATTCCACCTCACATCAGTCAGAATGGCTAAGATCAAAAATATAGATGACAGCAGATGCTGGTGTGGATGCGGAGAATGAAGAACACTTCTCCACTGTTGGTGGGGTTATAAACTGGTACAACCACTCTGGAAATCAATCTGGCAGTTCCTCAGAAAATTGGACAGAGTACTACCTGAAGACCCAGTTATTCCACTTCTGGGCATACACCCCAGAGAAGCTTTAACATACAACAAAGACACATGCATCACAATGTTCTTAGCAGCCTATTTATAATTGCCAGAACCTGGAAAGAACACAGATGTACTTCAGTAGATGAATGGATACAAAAATTGTGGTATATTTACACAGTGGAGTACTACTTAGCTATTAGAAACAATAATTTTTTGAAATTCTTAAGAAAATGGATCCATCTAGAGAATATTATCCTGAATTAGGCAACCCAGTCATCAAAGGACAGACATAATATGCAGTCACTGATAATCGGATACTAACCCCAGAAAGTTCTGAACACCTCATAAACAACTCACAATCTATATTAAGTTTAAAAAAAGGCCAAAAATGATGAAAAATTATTATGCTTAATATTTACACACCAAGAGACTTTGACTATTTCTAGGTTACATCTTGTTTTGTATGTACTTTATGCTCATTGTAACTAGTAAGATTTTAATGCATACTATCATACCTTTAAAAAAAATCAAGTACTGACAAAAATGTATTTATATACTTTTATACACAAATGCTTTTATAAGTTGTACATTTATTCTTATTTTTTTAAAATAAATTTGTACAATTATAAAAAAGAATATTATTTATTTGTAATATAAGAGCATTCTTCTGTTTGCATTGAAGTACACACTGCAGAATTTAGCAATATCAGTATAAAATAGTTTCTAAAGTGATTCCTGGAAGATTAAACATAACTTTCCAACTTAAATTATAACATGAAAGCAACAAAATTAAGTGAATAATATTTAATAATAAAGAGATTTAAAGTTCAACAGATTTTATATTTCAGTGAAATATTTCCATACTTTTCTATGATGAAAATCACTGATTATATCAATAAACTATCATGTGTTTCATAAATTTTTCATTCTAGAAAGTTTCTTATACATAATCTGGGGAATTTTGTACTAAACATAGAACTAGATTTGTCAAGTTCTCATAATGAAAAACACAATAATACAACAGTAAAGCCCTAAAGGTCTTCACAGAGTTTATAGTCATAGCTTAGTGCTCTTTCTCTCCAATACAGGAAACAGTCTTCACATTCTAGCAACCAAATCACTCATGTTCCATCTGTTCTGAACACCTTTATCTTTTAGTAAAGAAGAAATTATGATACATTGTAAATTTAGTATTTTCTCTGGGGAAAACTGTGGAATATGATCTATATGAGTATCTAAGCTTCATGCCCTGAGTGTATAACAGATGTATAGTAAAATAAAAGACACTACAATGAAATTCTAGTTTGTGTGTGTGTGTGTGTGTGTGTGTGTGTGTGTGTGTGTGTGTGTGTGTTTGTGTGTGAGCATGTGCATATATGTATGTATACTAGTATATTCAACTGATTTAATTAAGATATTCCCAAAATAGATTAAAATAAAAACTTTATTATCTTTGCTTTGCATAAATTCCTTAGAATAGGCAACTGAAAAAAACTACTAGGATTATAATAAAACAACTTAAATATGTATGTGTGAGTACATATTTTATATAGAGAAATTCTGTAGCTGTAATTCTGACTAAAGAAAAGAAATATTTCTGTGGAACTAATTATTAAAAACTATTCATTTGTGATTATGAGCTCAGAAATGCTGTGAGCCTTCTGTCTATGAAGGAGTTAGAAAATAAAATGGTGAATTCATTATCTGTAAACACTTAACCTAAGACTTTCAGAGTCCTTGAATATACTTTGTCAATAATTTCAGACTATATAAACTGACTTTAACAAAAAAGATATTACAGAAGTTAAATCTGACTGTAAAATAAGCTACTTCAACAACTATGTTTATCTAGATAATTATAGTTTAGATCTTATAAATAACATGCATTTTGCCTGATCATCAAATAAAAAAAATATATTATCTCATTTTTAAGTTAAAATTTCAAAATCTCTTTCTTTTTAAAATAGATATACTTTTATTGCTAATACAAATTTTCCAAGTCGTCACTAGTGACTGAACTGCTCTTTAGACTTCTCATTTGGTAGCATGCAGAATGTGAACTTTTGTACCTTTAGCATTAGTTAGTAGGGCTGAAGCTCTAGGTAGATATCAGCTCAACTATTCCGTGTTCAATGGGCTGCATCATTGTTATCTTGAGGAATATGGCCTTGCTGTCTATTTTTGAAGAGTAACCAATAGTTTTGGGAACAGTCTCATTTTGGGGGTTTCCCTATCAGGTGGCTTTATAAATAAATCTGTTAGATGCAATTCATTTTGAGAACTGGAGCATTGTTCTGCAGATAGATACCTTGTTGGGGCTCTCTCTCCCCTCTTATTTGGCAATTTTATTTACATCACCTTCATATATGTCTATATTTTAGTATTAGTAAATGAAACACCTACTTCATTAGGTTTCAATGTGACTTCTCAAATTGCCTTTAGATTTAGTTGACCCTCTTTATATTTCTTCCCTTACTCTCCTCATTCCTCCTCCTTTCCTTTTGGATAACTCTCTTTATTGATATTCTCAATTCCCAAATAAAAAGACACAGATGATCAGATTGGATATTAAAAATGAATGCATCCTACTGTTGCATTCAATAAACACACCTTAAGCTCAAGGATAAACATCGGCTTAGGGCAAATTGGAGAAAAAATATATTCTAAACAAATAAACCCAAGAAGCAAGTTGGTGTAGTCATTTTAATAACTGATAAAAAAGTCATCAAAACAGAAATAATAAGAAGATCTGGGAAAAGATGGAGTATATTAATCAAAGGAAAGATCCAACATAAGGATATTGCAATTAATTTTTTTTAATTGAACAACTTTATTTTAAAAAACAAAGATAAATATACAGATTTTAAACATTTTTGTATAAAAGTATACAAATACATTTTTGTCAGTGCTTGTTTTTTGTAAAGGTTTGATAGTGTGCATAAAGATCTTACTAGTTACAATGAGCATAAAGTACATGTAAAATGGGATATAACTTGGAATTAGTCAAAGTTTTCTTGGTGTGTAAGGAGTAAACATAATGTTTTTTTTTCTTTTTTTTTTCTTGAACTTCACACAGTCTGTGAGTTGTTTCTGGGGTATTCTGAGCTTTCTGGGGTTAGTATCCAATTATCATTGACTGCATATTATGTCTGTTCTTTTGTGACTGGGTTATCTCACTCAGGATGATATTCTCTAGATCCATCCCTTTTCTTAAGAATTTCATAAAATCATTGTTTCTGATAGCTGAGTAAATGTACCACCATTGTGTAAATGTACCACAATTTTTGCATCCATTCTCCTACTGAAGGACATCTGGGTTCTTTCCAGCTTCTGGCTATTATAAATAGAGCTGCAATGAACATTGTGGTGCATGTGTCTTGGTTGTATGTTGTAGCTTCTCTGGGGTATATTCCCAGAAGTGGTGTGCTCCAAACTCAAAGCCTCCCAAGTACATAAAGGAAACAGTACTATAGTCCAAGTCATGTATGGACCCTCACACAGTGATAGTAGAAAATATCAAAAGCACTCTCTTCAAAAGAAAGATTATGCAGACAATAACTAAACAAAAACACTGAATCTAAATGGTGTCATAAACTATATAGACCTCACCGATATTTACAAAACATTTTATTTACCCAAGTACATAATACAAACTTTTTTCTTAACAGCTCATGGGGCTTTTCCCCTGACTTATCACATATATAACATATTTTAACTATCAAATATTTAATGTGAAAGTATTTAGTACTTTCTGAATATTTCTCTTACTCTTTGTCTTCTATTATTCCATGGCTGCCCATTACTCCTGAATATAAGATCATCTTTTTAACCATTTTCCATTTCATTCCACATTCACATGTAGAACCTACATTTTTTTAGTGGTAATAAACCTAACTTAACTAAATTTATTATAAATGAACAATTTGGTTATTTACATACCATTCTCCATCTACCTACACTTACTTATTTATTTTACACATAACTTTAGACTATGGTGACAATTAATTCTTTCTCATTATCTAGCAACTTTCAGTGAATTTACAAAAGATGCAGACTTATCTGTTCTTTCTCCTTTTCCATATTTTAATATCTTATCAATTTTTTTAAAAATTACATCTATCAGTTGGTTTAAAAAATATTATTTCTATTATTCTGATAAAATGGGCATAAACATTACAGAAGTCCATTGTTCCTACAGATTCTCTTTTATCTTTGCATTCACTCTCATGCCTGCTTCTCTCTCCACTCCTTCAACATCTCTACACCTGATTTTTGAGACATATTGTATTATTGACTTTGAGCTTACTGATGTTAATAGACTGGTTGATATTTTTGCATGAATGCTGGGTATCTGAGTTTAGTACTTATTGATAAGGACTTTCCCTACTACATGATCTTCTTTGCCTCTTCTATGTGACTTTATCTTGTAAATCTAGTGTTACCCTAAGGAGTTTGTTTGAGTCTACTAACAAATATATACACACACACACACACACACACACACACACACACACACATATATATATATATATAGTGTGAGATCACAGCATCCTTCCTTTTCAACAACTGTTTTTTTTCCATTTTGTTCTTCTAGGAACTCTGAAGACTCAGACTTGGTTCTCCTAGATTGTTTACTTACACTTAAAGAGTGGTTTTAAAGATATGCTGTGTCTTACTGTGTAGTCCTAGAACTCATCAGACAATCCTATCTAGGAGTTAAGGCAAGCATCACCATACCTGGTAATATGAATTTTTCCAATGTAGTATTTCATTTTCTGAGCACATTATAATTAGTTGATTTCATACTTTACAAGTCTAGGATTTTTTTATACATTACGTTTACTAAGTTCTCCATAGTAGTAAATGTTTTGTGGAACATCTTTCTCTAAGTAAGATTGTTCTAGCCTGTACTCTCAGATTTAATTAGTTACATCATAGCTGCTCCCTGTCTGTTCATTTTTGTTAGAATATGTCCTAAACAACTTTGAACAAAAGATGCCCAGGAAGTATGAACCTCATGAACAAAATGTCTCTCTTCTACTTTTCCACTTCAGTGTTTGAATAAAGAATTCTATTTCTGAAACTATGTTTTCTCAGTACACAGTGCTTTAAATTTTCATGTACATAGACTGACTATTACTTTGCTTTATATCTTCTTCTGTGTTTACATTTAGTAAATACTTCTTCATTCCTTAAACAGATAAGAAGTCACCCCAATTTCTTCTCATTTCATTTTCAAATTTACTATTCTGCTTTGTGATGCATACTGCAAGATTAAGATCAAAGTTCGTTTTGCCTATAGACACATTTCTTTACTGTTTTGGTGACTAATAAAACCCATTAACCCTAATTCATCCGAGGTCCATCTTCTTACATATCTTAACAGCTCTGTCTACATCTAAACATCAACAATATTAAAAATAGACTTATTAATTTTTATGCCGACAGCACATTCCCTAAATTATGACTCTCCTAATGTGATTTAATTTTCTAAAGACAAGTATTTCATTATGTATTATATCACTATTATCACTTGTAGTTAGATATTTCTAGCCATATGTGGCAGCACAATCCTATTATCACAGTACTCATGGACAGAAAAAGAGGATTGTAAGTTAGAGGCCAGTAGAACTCTCTAGTGACACCCTGTCTGAACATACTGGAAAAAAAGAACACTTGTCTTCAAATATTAAGTCCTGATTTTGACCTATAAAATTACAAAATGCATATTTTTCTTGTCTTTATGCATCAATGAAATTAAAAGTACAAGTGAAAGTATCCATGAATATGTAGTGCCTGGTTTCTATTGTGTGTGTGTGTGTGTGTGTGTGTTCACAATAAAAATCACACATTTGTATAGAAGTAACTGTGATAGCTTCTGGTTTCAATCTGTGCTCTGGAGGTTAGGCTATATCACAGGTCTTTTTATCCAAATTCCATCTGGAGAGAGTTACTTACTCAGAACTGCTGTCACTACAAAGATCACAGGTAAGACCCATAGCTGGCAAAATATGGACCTGCCAGGAGCTCACAAGCCACAGGAATCACAAAGCAGCCAGATATCATATACTTCTGGTTTCCATCAACACACCAGAGCTAATCCTGTGACACATCTCTCCACACCAAAATCACACTGGGAGGGAGCGGGTCTCCAAGGAGTGCAGACTCACCTAAGATCACAGGTTCACATGTTCGCAGGATAGACAAGTTCCAGTCAGAGACAGCAAGACCAACTACCACCAACCATAGCCAGATGGTAAAAGGCAAGTGCAAAGACCTAAGCAACAGAAACAAAGGCTATTTGGCATCATCAAACCTAGTTCTTCCACAACAGTAGTCCTAGACACCCCAACACACAGGAAAATAATTATTTGGATTGGAAATCACATTATATGATGACAATTGTGGAATTTAAGAAGAACATAAATAAATGATTTACTTAAAGAAATTCAGGAGAACATAGGTAAACAGGTAGAACCCCTTAAAGAGAAAACACAAAAATCCCTTAAAGAATTACATGAAAATATAACCGAAGAGGAGAAGAAATTGAAGAAAACAATACAGGATATAAAAATAGGAATAGAAACAGTAAAAAAAAATCACAAAGGGAGATAACCCTGGAGATAAAAAACCTAGAAAAGAGATCAGGGATCATAAATCCAAGTATCAACAACAGAATACAGGAGACAGAAGAGAGAATTTCAGATGCAGAAGATATCATAGAAAACATTGACTCAAGAATCAAAGAAAATGCAAACTGCAAAAAGCTTCTAACACAAAACATCCAGGAACACCTAGAAAATCCAGAACACAATGAGAAGACCAGACCTAAGGATAAGAGAGCAAAGATTTTCAACTTAAAGGGCCAGTGAATGCCTTCAATAAATTATAGAAGACTTTTCTAAACTAACGAAAGGGATGCCCATGAACATACAAGAAGCCTACAGAACTTCAAATAGACTGGACCAGAAAAGAAATTCCTCCAGTCCCATAATAATCAAAACAAAATAATCCTGAGATTTCACCCCACACCCGTCAGAATGGCTAAGAACAAAAACTCAGGTTGACAACAGATATGGAGAGAATGGGGGGGGTGTTCACTCATCTATTGTTTGTAGGATTGCAAGTGGGTAAGATCACTCTGGAATTCAGTCCGGTAGTTCCTCAGAAAATTGGACACATTACTACCTGAGGAAGGAGCTATACCATTCCAGATTATTTACCCAAAAGATGCTCCAACATCTAACAAGGACACATGTTCAACTATGGTCATAGCAGCTTATTTATGCTAGCCAGAAGCTGGAAAGAACGCAGATGTCCTTCAACAGAAGAATGGATACAGAAAATGTGGTGCATTTAGACAATAAAGTATTTTTCAACTAAAAAACAATGACTTTATGAAATTCATAGACAAATGGATGGATCTAGAAAGTATCATGCAGAGTGAGGTAACCCAAATGGTACCAAAAGATCACATATGTTACCACTCACTGATAAGTAGATATTAGTGGAAAGCTCAGAATACTCAAGATACAATTCAGAGACCTTATGAACCTCAAAAAGAAGAAAGACTAAAGAATGGATGCTTCAGTCTTTCTTAGAAGGAGTAACAAAACACTCATGGGAGGTAGAGGAGAAAAAGGTATTGGGAGAACAATAGGAGGGAGAGGGAGATAAAGAGAAAGATCAGGTATGGGAGGAGACAGGGATTATATACAGGGCACCAGGAATTTGAACAGAGATGTGTAGTCATTGGAGATAGGGAACTGGAGGTAGCCACCAGCAAGTCCCAGATGCCAGGAAAGCTAGAAACTCCCAGGACCCAATGGAGAGTTGAAATGTTCAACAGAGGTGAGGAAGAACCTGTAAAGAGCATATCCAGAGGTTAGGCAAGGCCCCCAGTTGGGAGACGGAGACACACTCATCTCCAAATTTTTAATGCTGAATTGTTCCCATCTAAAGGAAATATGGAGACAAGGTGTGGAGAAGAGACTGAAAAAAAGGCCATCCAGAGACTGCCTCACCTGGGGATTCATCCCATACACAGACACCAAACCCAGACACTATTGTGGATGCCAAAAATTGCTTGCTAATATGAGTTTGACATAGCTGTCTCCTGAGAGGCTATGTCAGAGCCTGACCAATACAGAGGTGGATGCCAACCATTGGACTGAGTACAGGGACCACAGTGATGGAGTTAGACTGAGGACTAATGGAGCTGAAGGGGTTTGCAACACCACAGGTAGAACAACAACTTCAACCGACCAGACCATCCTCCCCGAGTTCCTAGGTACTAAAACATCAACCAGAATTACACATGTAAGGACCCTTGACTCCAGCCTCATATGTAGCAGAGAATGGCCTTGTTGGAAATCAATGGGAAGAGAGGCTTTTGTTCCTGGGAATGATCGATGCTCCTATGTATGGGAATGGCAGGGCTGGGAGACAGGAGTGAGTGGGTAGGTGAAGGAGCACCCTCAGAGAAGCAGGGGAAAGCGGCATTTGATAGGTAGTTTCTGCAGCTGAAATGATGAAGAGAATAATATTTGAAATGTAAATAAATAAAATATTAATTTAAAAATTATTGGGAAATACATTTATATTTTATAAGTAGTCCAAAATTGATGGACATTTAATTGTGTGTCATTTTATCAATTTAAACATAGATTTGGTATGGATCACCTATTCCTTCTGAGGTTATCTAAATCAATGAGTAAATCTTTACCACGTGCTTGATTCATTATGCAAAGTTTTTAATCTATTTATCAATTTTATGTATCTTATTAATATTTCATTTCAATACCAATCATACAATTTTAATATTGCATTTTATAAATATCAAAAAATTACTCTGATAGGCAACATATCTTTTTTTTAACGACTTTATTTTGCAAAACAAAGATAAATGTAAAGATTTTAAACATTTTTTGCTTAAAATTATACATTTTTGTCAGTACTGTTTTTTCAGACATTAAAATAAATTTTACATAAAACCATGTGAATATGTTTTTTAGTCAGTACTTGATTTTTTTTCAAGGGCTTGACAGTATGCATTGAAAACCTACTAGTTGCAATAAGCGTAAAGTACATGCAAAACAAAATGCAACATGGAAATAGTCAAAGTCTTCTTGTTTTGTGAATATATGTATATTTTTTGTTTTCTTTATTTCTTGGACTTCATACAGTCTGTGAGTTGTTTCTGGGGGAGTGCAAGCCTCTGGGGTTAGCATCCCACTATCAGTGACTGCATATTATGTCTGTTCTTTTGTGACTGGGTTATCTCACTCAGGATGATCTTCTCTAGATGCAGCCAATTTCTTAAGAATTTGGTTAAGTCATTGTTTCTGGTGGCTGAGTAGTATTCCATTGTGTATATGTACCACAATTTTTGTATCCATTCGTCTTCTGAAGGACATCTGGGTTCCTTCCAGCTTCTGGCTATTATAAATAGAGCCGCTATGAACATTGTGGTGCATATATCTTTGTTGTGTATTAAAGTGTCTCTGGGGTATATGCCCAGAAGTGGAATAGCTGGGTCTTCAGGTAGTACTATATCCAATTTTCTGAGGTATCGCCAGACAGATTTCCAGAGTGGTTGTATTAGCTTGCAACCCCACCAACAGTGGAGAAGTGTTCCTCTTTCTCCGCAGCCTCGCCAGCATCTGCTCTCATCTGAGTTTTGGATCTTGGCCAATCTGACTGGTGTGAGGTGGAATCTTAGGGTTGTTTTGATTTGCATTTCCCTGATGGCTAAAGATGTCGAGCACTTCTTCAGATGTTTCTTGGCCATTCGGTGTTCCTCAACTGAAAATGATTTGTATAGCTCTGTACCCCATTTTTTAATAGGGTTATTTGATTCTCTGGTGTCTAGCTTTTTGAGTTCCTTGTACACCTTGGATATTAGGCCTCTATCTGATGTGGTGTTGGTAAAGATCTTTTCCCATTCTCTTGGTTGCCGTTTTGTTTTCTTGACGATGTCCTTAGCCTTACAGAAACTTTGCAATCTCATTAAGTCCCATTTGTTAATCTTTGACCTTACAGCTTGAGCCATTGGTGTTTTGTTCAGGAAATTTTCTCCTGTGCCTATGTGTTCTAAGGTTTTCCCTAATTTCTCATCTAATAGTTTCAGTGTATCTGGTTTAATGTGGAGATCTTTAATCCACTTACACTTGAGCTTTGTACAAGGAGATAAGAACGGGTCTATTTTCATTCTATTGCATGTTGAGTGCCAGTTGGACCAGCACCATTTGTTGAAGAGGCTGTCCTTTTTCCATTGAATGTTTACTGCTCCTTTGTCAAAAATCAGGTGACCATATACATGAGGGCTCATTTCTGGATCTTCTATTCTATTCCATTGATCCACTTGCCTATTTCTGTACCAGTACCATGCAGTTTTCAGCACAATTGCCTTGTAATATAGCTTGAGGTCAGGGATAGTGATTCCCGCAGATGTTTTTTTGTTGTTGAGGATGGATTTCGCTATTCTAGGTCTTTTGCTATTCCATATGAAATTGCACATTGATCTTTCCAATTCCATGAAGAACTGGGTTGGAATTTTGATGGGGATTGCATTGAATCTGTAGATTGCTTTTGGTAGGATGGCCATTTTTAAGATGTTGATCTTTCCAATCCATGAGCATGGGAAATTCTGAGATCCTCCTCAATTTCTTTCTTTAGAGGTTTGAAGTTCTTGTCATACAGGTCCTTCACTTCCTTAGTTAGAGTCAAACCAAGGTATTTCATAGTTTTTGTAACGATTGTGAAGGGTAACTTTTCCCTAATTTCTTTCTCCACATGTTTGTCCTTTGAGTATAGGAAGGCTACTGATTTGTTTGAATTAATTTAGTATCCAGCCACTTTGCTGAACTTGTTTATCAGCTTTAGGAGTTCTCTGGTGGAATTTTTGGGGTCACTCAAGTACACTATCATGTCATCGGCAAAGAGTGATGTTTTTCTCTCTTCCTTTCTGATTTGTATCCCCTTGATCTCCTTTTGCTGTCTAATTGCTCAAGCCAGGACTTCCAGTACTATGTTGAATAGGTAGGGAGAGAGTGGGCAGCCTTGTCGAGTCCCTGATTTTAGTGGGATTGCTTCAAGTTTCTCGCCATTAAGTTTGATGTTGGCTGTTGGTTTGCTGTATATTGCTTTTATTATGTTTAAATATGGGCCTTGGATTACTGTTCTTTCCAGGACTTTTAACATGAAGGGGTGTTGGATTTTGTTGAATGCTTTCTCACCATCTAGTGAGATGACCATGTGATTTTGGTCTTTAAGTTTGTTTATATGGTGGATTACATTGATGGATTTCCTTATGTTAAAGCATCCCTGCATCCCAGGGATGAAACCTACTTTGTCATGATGAATGATGGTTTTGATGTGTTCTTGGATTCGGTTTGCAAGGATTTTGTTGAGTATTTTTGCATCAATGTTCATAAGTGAGATTGGTCTGAAGTTCTCTTTCCTTGTAGGGTCTTTGTGTGGCTTAGGTACGAGGGTAATTGTAGCCTCAAAAAATGAGTTGGGTAATATTCCATCTGATTCTATCTTTTGGAATAGTTTGGCGAATATTGGTGTTATATCCCCAATAAATGTCTGATAAAATTCTGCACTGAACCCGTCTGGACCTGGGCTTTTTTTGGTTGGGAGGCTTTTGATGACTTCTTCTATTTCTTTAGGTGTTATAGGGTTATTTAGATGGTTTACTTGGTCCTGGTTAAACTTTGGCACCTTGTATCTGTCTAGGAATTTGTCCATTTTCTCCAGATTTTCCAATTTTTTGGAGTATAAGTTTTTGTATTAGGATCTGATGATTTCTTGAATTTCCTTAGTTTCAGTGGCAACATATTATCTTTATACTTAGTATATATTTGACTATTATTATAAACACATATATTTATTGAAAATAAAGAAATTGCTAATAGAACTCACGCATAAAAATTAATGATACTAAAAGATTGTATATTTTTATTTATAATTCATTTGTTCACCCCTTCAGTCCCTTAAGTCCATTCTCTAGCTCCTCCATTAGATTTTCTGTGCTCAGTCCAATGGTTGGCTCCAAGCATCTTAATATGCATCAGTAAGGCTCTGGCAGAGTCTGTCAGGAGACATCCATATCGGGCTCCTGTCGGGAAGCACTTTTTGACATCAGCAATAGTGACTGAGTTTGGTGGCTGCATATGGGATAGATTCCATGTGGAATAGGGGTGTGTGTGAGGGCAAGCATCCTCACAGAAGCAGGGGGAAGGGGAATGGGAAAGGGGGAAACTGGGAAAGTGAATACCATTTGAAATGTAAGTACATAAACTATTAAAATTAAAAAAGCCTGAAAGCAGAAAAAAATAATTCATTTGTTAAACACGTACTGCATTTAATTTTAAAATTATATGTTCACATTAATTTTCTCTTTTAATCACACTTTCATTTGTTTAGAGCACAAGAAGCACTGATGGTTCTAAACTTGATTTTATGTCTTATTTCCTTCTGTCCAAATTTAAATTAGGAGAGTTTGGAAACTAATGAGCAGTTTTATTTTCACTTAAATTTTCTTCAAGAAATTTTAATAATTCAATCTTCATATTTTCTCATGTAATTAATTTATTCAGGAGTACAGTAGTGTTCTGATGTTTTCATAACCCAATATGCTATTCATGATCTATTCCTATATCTGGACTTCCTTTTTTCTTTCTTGTTTCTTTCTTATTTTTTAAATTTTAAAATATGAAAATCACAGTTCAGTCCTTATCCCCCTTCTGGTCCACCCTCTGACTATTCCTCATCCCATTTCTCCTTCCACATCTCCAAGAAGATGTTCCCACATCCTCACTCCATCCCCACCAGATCTCCCAACTCCCTGGCATCTCAAGTGTCTCCTGGGTTAGGTGCATCCTTTTTCACTGATTCTAGACCAGGAAATCTTCTGCTGTAAGACGGGGGCCCTCTTATCAGGTAGTGTATGCTGCCTGGTTAGTGGCTCAGTGTCTGAAAGATCTCAGGAGTCCAAGTTAGTATAGACTGCTGGTCCTCCTATGTGGTTTTCCTTTCCCTCAGCTTTTCCCATCTTTTTCCCAATTCAACCACAGGGGTCCCTGCCTTCTGACCATTGGTTGGGTTTAAGTACCTGCATCCGACTCTTTCAGCTGACATTCAAGATGCCCAACAAGCAGCATAGTCTTTCTTTTTTCTAATTGGTTAACTTATTTATTTACAATTCAAATGTTATCTCCCTCTCTGGTTTCCCCACAGCAAATCCTCATCCTGTTCTCCTTCCCCTTTGCCTCTAAGAGGAACTGCCTCCCTCCCGCTAATGACAATAACAGAAAAGGCCATAGTCTGTTAAAATGTAGCTGAAGCCATGGAACTATCCATGTGCACTCTTTGGTTGGTGATTTAATCTCTGGGAACTCTGGGGGATGTCTGGTGAGTTGATATTGTTGTTCTTCCTATTGGGTTGCAATCTCCTTCAGCTCCTTCAGTTTTTTCCCCCTAACTCTTCCAATCGCGTCCCTGGGATTATTTCAATGGTTGGCTGAATTTCTACATCTGCATTAGGTACTGGCAAAGACTCTCAGGAAATATAAATAGCAGGTTCCTCTCAGCAAGCACTTCTGGGCATCAGCAATAGTGTTAAGGTTTGGTGTCTGCTGATGGTGTAAATTCCCTAGGTGGAACAGTCTCTGGATGGCCTTTCTTTGGTCTCTACTCTGTTTTCTGTACCTTGGTTTCCTTTATTAGACAGCAACAATTATGGGTTAAAAATTATGAGGTGGGTGGGTAGCCTCATCCCTCAACTAAGCACCATGCCTATCTACTGGAGATGGTCTCTGTAGGTTCTGTTTTCTCTTTTGTGGGTATTTTGTCTTATGTCATCTCTATTGGGTCCTAGGAAACTCTTGCTTCCCTGTAGTCTCAGACTTTCTAGTAGTCTACTTTAGTGTTCCACCACCATTGCAACATATTCCTAACAATTCACATTTTTATTATTGTTTGCAATAATAAGGCTGCATTGTTCTATAATTTATTGTTATTATTATTAATTGATGTGTTGTCTCCTGTAACAACATGTTGATTAGGACATACAAAGCCTAAATTCGCTGTTAACATGTAAGATGTACTTTCGTCCTTAGTTCTTGTTAGATTTCCGTACATAAACACTAGGCCTCTTGATCTTTAGAAGCAAAGTTGAGGCCTTCATATTCCTTAAACAATGTATATAGTGCAACTTCCATTGAGGTAATGTGTAAGATACAGGGTATTATTCTAACCAATAGTGTTTGATCCCAGTTGCAAGTGGTTTCCTAATAGATCATTATACCAGGAACCTCAGAAGTAAGAATAATTGAGTCAACTTAGAATTGTAGTTTTCCACAATATTAATATCAGACAGAGAATATTAATACCTACTAACTATTGATATATTACAGAGGACTGCAAACAATAATACACCAAACCTCACGTTCCTTTATACAGTTGGATCTCTCATTTCATTTAAAATTTCAAGTAAGAGTATTTGCTTTATTTGATACAATTATTTAAAAATTGCCCAGTAACCACACTTTCTTATTTTTAACACCTGTACATAATATATATGTATATTTATATAGATATGGATATGGATATGAATATAGATATCTTCAAACTTTGTAACATTGATGTAGCCATTCCTACATTATAAAATGAATTTAACATTTTGTTGCCAGTATACATATTTGCTATTTGTGTAGTTTATTAATATCTAACTCACATCTATTTAAAGATGCTAACATTCCTATTCATATTGAGAAGCACAAGAGAGACCAAGGTAGACAGGAAAGCGAGGGAGGGTTCCATGAGAGAATGGCTACTTGTTCCCAAAAGACACTGCATGGAGAAGTGATCAGAAGGCCTGGGAGAAGTTAGTGAGAGGCAAGCAATGGGGCCAAAGGGAAGGACCCAGGGGCCCTGTAAAAACACAAAATCAAGACACATAATGGATTTGGGATGGAGCTGTTACATTTGCTTTCCCTGTGGGTTGGGCATGCTGTTTTCACTGGGAGTTAATACTTTGTCTCTCCAAGGGGATCATTTTAACAGCCACAGAGATATTCCAGAGCACCCCTATTATAGTTTCAAGTCAGGATAGATGTTTAATTTGTCATGATGCTTTTAAAAATATTCATCCTGGTTATCATAATGTTTTTTTTTTTCTTTTTCTCTTTTCCTAAAATTTATTTATTTTTTTTTTGTTGGGGTGGGTCTTTTTTTTACTGGATATTTTCTTCACTTTTATTTCAAATGTTATCCCCTTTCAAGGTTTCCCCTCTGGAATTCCTTAACCCACCCCCTACCCCCTGGCATTCCCCTACACTGGATTATTAAGCCTTCACAAAGCCAAGGGCCTCTCCTCTAGTGCATGCCCGATAGGGCCATCCTCCAGTACATTTGTGGCTGAAGCCATGGGTCTTTAGAAGTGCAATCTTTGGTTGATGGTTTAGTCCCTAGAAGCCCTGGGGGTGGTCTGGATGGTTGATATTGTTGTTTTTTCTATGGAGCTGAAAAATCCTTCAGCTCCTGTAGTTCTTTTTCTACCTCCTTTTTCAGGGGCCCTGTTCTCTGTGAAATGGTTGGTTGAGAGAATCTGACTCTGTATTTCTCATACTCTTGCAGAGACTTAACCCATGTTATTATGTAGATGCATTCACATACTTCCTAATATTGCTTAATCATTCCACTATTATAGAGTAAATAGTAACTGGTGTAAATTCTATAAAGCCTTTAATACGTGTCAGCAGTTAATGTTGGTATATGTAATTATCACACTTGCAATCTTGTATTAATATATACCTGAGATCTAGGTTAAAATGCTTACAAGTTTACTAATGTGTGAAGAGCAACATTTACAAATCTAGAGTGGCTCCCATGGGGTAAATAATAGCCAAATCACTGAAGCTTGAACCTCATTAAGCTTACCTTCTAGTGCTCAAGGATTAAACAGGGGATGCTGAAAGGCATATTTAGAGAGTAGTAAGACATGGAATGCAATTGGTTGACTAGGCTATATAGTGCCTTTGGCAGCACAGCCTCAGTAAAGTCACTGTAGGACCCAGACAATATATTCATGGTTTTGAAAATACAGAAAGTAACAATACATATCTTAAGGAAAACTGTACAGGCCAAATACACTCAGTATTCACAGTGGAGTGTGTTTTCCTAGGTAACATTAGGCTTTCATTCTAACACAAAGTTCCAGAAAAAATTTCAGGATTTTCTGTTTCTGAGATATGTCTATTTTTTAAAAGATGGTTTTTGGTTTTTGGAGGGATAAATGTCACACCACTTGAAAAAAATTTACTTATACAATGATGTCATTTATACATAGACTTACAGATATTTTTAGAAAGATATCAAAATGGCTGATTCCTTATGATAGTTTTAGACATGCTTACTCTTATTTTAATCAATCTCTTTTATCCCTTTTGGTATTCTTTTTTTCTGTTAGAGCCCACTTCTGTTCCCATTTCCCACATCAAATTACTGTTCTTGTATCTCTAAATTCCCCAATCCTCTCAACCGGGCAATTGTATGTTTAATCTCCTGTGTTCTGCAGTTACTCCAGAATATATACACACATTGGAAGTCATGGAGCTAGGAGCCTTAGTAGAAAGAGTACATGTACTGTTGTTCTTTCTTGATACGGGTTACCATACCCAATAGAAACTTTTCTAGCACTGTCCATTTACTCCAAGGTTCAATATTTCACTTGTATTTACAGTATGGTAGTATTCTGTTCAATAGTATATGCATATATGTATATACATGGTATATGTATTAATATAATCATCATCCCTTTATTGGTTGAATATTAAAATTCTTTGTAGTTTCTCAAATATGGTATTAATAACATCTCCCCTCTCTCATACCTTCAGAAATCAAATGGCCTGCTGATTTTGCCTTGCTGTTTCTTTGGCTATTTATTTTATAATTAATACTCTACTCCTAGGTCTATTACTTCCTTGATAAACCACTTACTTAAATATATTTTTTCTTATTCTATTATGATTCTAAAAATATTTCCATCACATAAGAAACATATACTATGGTTTACTAGTGTTCACATAATCACTGTTATTCATTCATCTTTGTTTATGAAGTGGAATTTTTATGTGAAAATGCTTGCAAGGATTTTTATTTTTGTTCTTACTTTTGATTTGTCAATTAAAAAATGGAATAATAAAAGTTTACTTTTAATTTCTCTTTCTGCTTCTAATTAGCTTACTTGTACTGGGGCCACTATTGGGTTTCAATTTAGGTCCTGAGCATGCTGGGCATGCCTGCTAAACCTGAGCTCCATCTCCAGAGTCTTTGCCTTCTTTACTTAATTTTCACTCTGTTAGGTAGTTATGAGGAAATGACATTCCCTTTCCTTACATTTTTTGACAATATCCCTACTTATTAAAATAGATATCTAAAGCAATCAGAAAGTTCTAGTCTTCCATATAATATAATTTCCTAAGTTTAGTAGAGCACACCTTTCTTCTTTCTACATAGCACGATTGAAAAGTAACTGTACTACTTTTTAAATTTCGCACTGGTTGTATTCTTACTATCTTTTGCAGAAATTTCTCTCAGGGTTTCATGGTAAGTGTGATTAGAATGGTGATTTTCAAAGAGAGTACACACACACACACACACACACACACACACACACACATATAAACTGGGGCTGGGTAGCAGTTTTTTTTTTTTTTATCTACTCATAACCATTCATTCACTCAATCATTTTTAATATAAATTTATTGAGCCCAAACCTGCCGACTAGCACTGAAAATATATTGTATGACATTGAACAAGTTAAAAAACAACTTGAAACTACAAATGTATAAACTCAGGTTGCCAAAAGACTATTAAGTCAAGATGACCATATGACATGTTGTTTACATGTACATTTTATGGTTTCTCACAGTAAATCTAAAATGGAGGATTTAGAAAAGGTACTTTATTTTCCCTTATACTTGCTGATTTTGAAGAGAATCACATCGTGTTTTAAGGATTTTTTAAAGTATGGACAATAGAAAACACAGCCAATTGATACAGTGTCTTCAACTTTTAAACCGAACGGGCTAATGTCTTTCTCTGTTATGTGCTTTGAATTAACAGTTGTATAAGGGAAAACATTCCAGTATCTCTTTCTGCATTGCTGTCTTGATTTTCATGTTTTCTTTTTCAATTTTAGCAGAGTGGCTCATAAATAAACATGTCCATGGCTCGAGTTAGGAGTGACAGTTTATTCCTACTATTTTGATGGATTGTACAAGATAACCAGAGTCCTTGTCTCTGACTAAGCATCCATGCGTAGACTGTAAAATTAACTATAACATGGCAGGCTTCCCAAGAATTTGGAACTGCTTCCTTTTTGTGATACAAACTGTAAAGTGAAACTTTTATGTTACTAATAATCATTTTTTAAAAGGAACACATCTGGGGATTTGTCACTGAAGCTGGTGTGTATGCTGCTCCTCTGTGAACCCAGCTTGCCTAAATACAATGTCACATGTGCTTAGGTGTTGTTAGGGTCTGTTTGATTAGGTTGACTCATTTTGGGTGCTTTTCATGGAACCTTGTGATGCTTTTCATACATTGCTGATGACCTTGATGTCTGTGTACACAGGGCTTCATCATCAAAGGCTTACACCCTACTGTGGCAATGCCCTTCTGTGATCCACAGCTGCTCTGTACCCTGAGAGCCCTAATGATGGGGCAAATGGAAGGCAAAGGAAAGGTACACAGAAATCACTTGTGCCCAACACACGGGATGTGACACTTGTTCAAATGTTTACTCTTTTTTCATTCCTCTTCCAGCTGAGTTCTTTCAACTTACTGGAAAGAGGCTGGTGCTTGTTTGAGATCTGAGGGTCATGAATTCTATTGCACTGTTGGGCTTCATGGATGTGGTTAGCAGATGACCATGATGGCTGTATCCTTTGTATATAGGGTCACAGATCATTAAACATCACTACCATTAGCATCTGCTTCTGTCTTTCAACAATAACATATGTGAGCCAATGTAATGTCTTAACAGAGGAAAATAACACATGTATTAGCCCCACTTTATAGGCATGTATACACATATAAATCCAGTAGTTTCTCTCTATGTAATCATCACAATAAAAGCTCCTCTCTGAAACTTTGAAATATTCATTAAATTAGTAATTAAGAATAATATAGTTTTTCTGGATCCTAGCATTGCTGCCTTGGTGAAGAATATTTTTTTCCTACGTTTTACTGTGTACATTTCATTGTCCTCAGTGTTTGCAACATTTCTGTACTAGTTTCAGTGTCTCTGATGTGTTTTTGTGTTCCTGTTTCATACTATTTCTTTAAAACACAGGGTTTGTTCTTATCATCTCTTTGCTCAAAATTCTGATTTTGGCACAAAACGTTCAAATTATTTAGTATGATATGTCTGTCTCTCTGTATGGATGGATGCACATATAATCAGGAGATGTGTGTGTGTTTAATGTTCTTTATGTTTTGAGCCAAAATCTGCTTTTCAATATAATTGGTCACTAGTTAATACCTCAGTATCTTCTTCAGCGTGGATAGCCCCACTATGTGGAACAGTATTGTAGAGTCAATAGTTCGGGTATGGAATTCAACAGAATTTAGCATTGAATTTAATAGTACTTTTAATTCTTATGTGAGGAAGGAAAAGTTCTCTATTAGTGAAGTCCTTAAAACACTGAAGAAACAAATTGAAGAAGATGCTGGATGCTAGAATTAAATTGTGTGTTCATGAATTGGCAGAATTAATATTGTTAAATGACTAAATGCCAAAAAACAATTACTATGAAATTTACAATAAAATTCCTCATATAATCAGAAGAAAAGTATTTGGAAACAAACACACCACCACGACCACTACCACCACCACTAACAACAACAATAAAATTAAGAAACACTTCCAATGAATAACAATCCATGCTGGAAGTAACCAAATACATAATTAAAATTATATAATAGGATTATAATAATATTTTAAATGCTGACGTTAGAATAAAACCATGAATGTCCACTAAATAAAAGAGCATAAGTAATCAGAAAAAAAGCCCACACAGCTGTATCAGTTTGACTGATATTTATTTTTTTATAAGTTACTAAATTTGAGTCTCTGCATTGAGGACAATCTCTCCTTTAATAGATAATAAACACCAACATAGGAAGTACTTTTTTGGAGATTGAGAAAGTGACAAATAGATAAGAGAAGCTGCCACTAATATGTGCAAATTGTCCTCTTGACATTGTTTTGGCTCCAGATATCCACTTAAGTTGTATTCTTGCTTTACGATGTTCTCATGATTATTCCTTCAATTTTTACTTCTAAAAATTTGGTTTCTTTAGTTTTGCATACTAATTATGTGTGTTAATTCAAATTTTTTTAGAACTTTCTTGGTTTTATGAAATCTACCATGTAAGGGAAATTTCTTCCCATATGCTGACTTTTCTACTATAATGGCAAACTAGCTATTTTACAGAGCATTTTATATAAATTTACTAACTAATTTGTATACCAATAGTTTTCTGAGTCAATACTTAAGCTCTAAGACTTATATCTTTGTGACTGCATTATGTGACTGAGTATATCATGTGGACTTTCATTAATAGACTGAAGCTAACATTATTTTTAGCACAGTTTAATAAAAACTACTAATTAGAGAACACAAATGCCAAACTAGCTAAGACTATTTTCCAGCCAATCTGTTACCTTCAGATACTTGTTGAGCTGAACAATTACATCAGATTATTTATTCACAGTGTATTATATAAATCACCTTCTCATTTCCAAAAACTTTGGAATATTTCATAATAGCCAATATTTGAGAGATGTTGATAACAATAAGGCGCAAGGACAACATGGGGAGTATTTGATAGCAAATAATCCCCATTTTTGTTCTCCTTTGGGATATAATATAGTCTATGACTCAGATTTTTTTCCATGTCACTTTGGCACTGCAAAATATATAGTGTACATCCCAAGTCTTTACTCTTTTGTTCACCTTAGCTTTTCATTTATGCATTTCATTTGATATGAATATATGATTTCTGGCTTCTAGTCAAAGGTGAAATAGATCTACACTGACTACTTCAGAAATCTGGCTACAGGTTGAAGTAGAGATGCTCAGCTATATGTTGTCTACTGAGCATATAGTTAGCTGAAGACTTAAGTTTATTGGTGCTGATTTGAGTAAAGTCTATTACGTGGAATTCTTCTTTAAATCAAGTGTGCAGGCATCTGGCTGTTTCAATCACAACACAATTCACTTCAGGAGTCAAAATACACAGAGAATGACTGAATATGAGGAACCATTAAAAATACAGCCTATAAGATTTTATATGTATCAAAGAAGCATCCTGTTTTCCATCCATTAGTATGATAACATCTGTGCAAGCACTCTTTGTAAAATAAACCTCATTATAAATACTTTACTAGTCTCTACAAATCCCTAACCTTCCCCTTTGTTATTTGGGAGATGAAAACCTCGAATGTCTCACATATATATCTATGCTAAGCATATCCCACCAGGGGTGAGTTCATTATCAAAGGCATCTATAAATCAAATGCAAACTTGAGGAACTGATTATGTATTCACAAATGTTAAACATCAATTTTTCAGAGGTAGAGGGTAAGCTATCTTATTTAGAAAGTTATATCAAATTGGAGAGATGGTGATTAACAAAATGTTAATTGCTAAATGTGGTGATTAATTGAAAATGTGATAATTGACATATAATTTTGGCTATTAGCACATCACTCACTTTTTTATTATTTGTGTGTCCATCTTATGAGAATACCAAATGCCTAGAATAGAACACTGATGTACTTGAACTAGCTCAAATCAAGGATGTGGGATGAACTGGTTCTAACTCATAAGTTTTTATTTCACTTAAGTCTTTAACTTCCTAACATCTCACCATGTTCACTGTCATTTTCAAGTTTTATTATAAGCCTGGGGAAAAAGGTTCATGGGTAAACACAATTGTAACATCTGTCTAAAACTCTCAGTATGAGTTGTAGGTCCCACTCTGGAAGGAGGGCCACCTCTCTACAGATGTTCTCTTTAACAAATATGCATATATACATACACACAGGCTCACACACAGAGATACACACACACACACACACACACACACACTGATACATATACAAACAGGCACACACACAGTTACATACACAGAGAACAAATTCTAAAATTTAATATTTAAAAATGATTTTCATAGTTGTATTTCAAATACTAGTTTTGGCATTTTGAAACCTAAATAGCATCTAAAAAGTATGGGTTTTCAACTTGTGACATCTTCCATATTGAAAATTTCTCAAACTTGCTGTTTTCCTTCATTTGTGTCAGCCTTAATAGTGATCATTGGACAGATACTGGTGCTCATTTGCTGCAGCCCACAGGCACATTTCAGACATAAGCACCCTGCCTCCTGTTGATGAGCTATCCTATTGCATTGTCCCTTTATTCAAATTTAGGCTGAACTAGTGATTAGCTGTGGCCAACACAAATTAAAACATGCCATAATTTTAGCCTTTGTTCTTTTGGTATCCCATTTCCTTTCTGAAATTAGGCGAGACTTGCGAATTAAGGAAGCCATCATGCATGAAGAAAAATCTCAAGCATTCTTAGGGTTCCATCAGTTTATCTTCCTGAAGGGCTTCCAGACAAGTGAATGGTTATCTGTAATCCACTACCAAGCCACATTAATGTGTCATATAGATGAGTTATTGTTTGAAATTGGTTTTCATTCTTTGTTTTAATTGAGCCACCTCCCAACAACTAGAAATATGTGTGTCCAAACACTGAAAGTTTTTGTCCCCATTTGGTTTTTGAGTGATCAAAAACAAGCCAATAGCCAATGGCTGGGCAGGATGAAAGAGGTGGAACTTCTAGGCTACTGGGTGAAGAAATGAGGAAGGAAGGGCCCACCGTGAGAAGGGGTAGGACAGACCATGCTGTAAAGGAAGAGAAGGGAGTAATGCCAAAATGCAGGTACAAGAAGGAAAGTGGCCCCCAGAAGAACTGCCAAGAAGCATCTTAGGCAGCAAAGATAGGAGGTTGGGGAAGCAAAGATAAAATACAACTTTAGGAGGTGTTAAGCCATGAATGCAAGACAGTACTGTTTGCTGGCTGCATGGAGTTTGTTCACAAATGGAGTGGGCTCTGGTGGGTGAAATGCTACCCACTGGAAGCATAGAGATGATTAACTAAACCACTGCTACAAGTGATTTACAAAAATTTTGTCCAAACTGAAGCCTAAGAGGAGTGATAGGCACCTGTTATAAGTTCCTATATTTTCTGGTTATTTGACACACAATGTAGACAATTAAACAGTCAAGGAAATAGTGGAGGAGCATTTCTCAACAGATAGATTGTTTAGATTGTTTTAATTGGTTTGAATTGTTTTAATTATAAAAGAAAGATGATTATAGGTTTGGTGGTGTTTATGGTATTAAAATTCTTTGAGAGCTATTTAGTTTTACCTATACCTTTAATAATTTCTGGTTACTGGACTTAGAGCATACTATTTTAGGAGAGGTGCTCTGTATTTGTGTTGACAGAAAAGGAGAAAGGGGTGTTGACCCCTTCCAGAGTGATATGGATCAGATATGACAGGGGGAGACCCCCTAAAGATCTTGGCTACAGAAAAGAAAAATTCAAGAAAATCAAACAGGACATAACTGGCTTAGATATAAAAATATCTCTAACTAAAATTTTACCTAAATTTGGACACTAAATCTCATTTGTGTTTGTTTTTTGTTTATAGAATCGTTAAGATTCTTCATGCCGTTCTTCATATGGCAAGAATGAAGACTTATTACAATTGGTTTTTGATCAGATTAACCCATAAAGCATAGTTCTTTCACCTGCTCATAAAAAGAACACAATTAATCCTTAACTGATCTGTGTACCTTGTGCAATCCACAGAAATATCTCAATAGTATTAAAATATTGGTAGAGAGATTCATATAGTGCAGAATGTAGAGCTCTGGCAAGATTCTTACTCCAGGATGCTAAAGTGACCTTCTGCTACAACCCCCTGCTTCCTGATTCTGTCCAGAGACTTGTTTCCAAATCAGCTTCAAAAATCACTGTTGATTCCCGATGGACTCAGTTCATCTAGTCTTTCAAACAGATCCAACTTGGGTCAAACCCTGAGCCTTCCATGCAGACAGAGACTGGATAACAGATGCTAAAGCTAGCTTTACATCTAAGGGCCTTTTCTAATTTGCCTACCCCTCTTTAGGTAGGAATTTACATTGCCCCTATTCAGAAGAAAGATGTGGCAAGTTGTCATCCCAATCTCTTGGGTCTGGGTATCTGGTTATGGTTATTTTTAAAATTATAGATCATAGTCATTTTATGGGATCATTTGGAAATGGTCATAATTTTCAAATAGAAGAAAAAAGATGAGATAGATAAGTAAATTTATTTTTAAACAAAACATTATATGTCCATAACTTACATTGGTTAAAATCTTTATAATTGATATGAATTTAATTTATTTTATGTTGGTACAGAATTTATAAATTGATGCATATTTAAGGTTTTTCTTGGTATAGATTTTTATATTGATACAAAATTTTAAAATTACTATTGTTACCCTTAAGGAGGCATTTTATCTATATAACTCATGTAAGAATGCAAAGCTTAGACTCAGTCCTTCTAATAACTGCTATTAAAATTGTTTAAGATGATAAAGTAACACATGCTAAGGGTCAGGTAGTAAACTCATGGTTATATTAGATTCTGATCCAATTTTATTAAGGTGCTTTGTAGAATATTCAAATAGAAATATTTAAGAATAGTCTAGGCTTAAGAATTTAGATAACCTGAGAGCGACGCCTGGCCCAACTGCCAGCCGGAAAGGCGTCTCGTACAGGCTGAGCAACTGTGACCTGGAACAGATCTTAGGAACTTCTGTTCCCACCCGGAGACGACTTCAGGACGCAGAGCGGCGCCTGGCCCAACCGCCAGCCGGAAAGGCGGCTCGTACAGGCTGAGCAACTGTGACCTGGAACAGATCTTAGGAACTTCTGTTCCCACCCGGAGACGACTTCAGGACACAGAGCAGAGTCTGGCCCAACAGCTAGCCAGAAAGGCGGCTCGTACAGGCTGAGCAACTGTGACCTGGAACAGATCTTAGGAACTTCTGTTCCCACCCGGAGACGACTTCAGGACACAGAGCGGAGCCTGGCCCACCTGCCAGCCGGAAAGGTGGCTCGGAGAGGCTAGGCATCTGTGACCAGGAACAGATCTAAGGAACGTCAGTTCCCACCTGGAGGCAACTTCAGTACGCAGAGCAGAGCCTGGCCCAGCTGCCACCCGGAACCTGGGCTGCCGGGGAGTAGAGAGATCTCTGCGGAGTGCACATGGAAAGTGTACCAGGGACACAGACCAGATACAAGGGAAAGGCAAGAACATATCACTGACAACAAAATGGCAAGAGGAAAGAGAAAGAGTATATCCCAAGGAAACCAAGACAATCTAGCAACACCAGAACCCAGCTCTCTGATAGTAGCAAACATTGGAATTCCAAACACTCCAGAGAAAGAAGACACAGACCTGAAATCATGCCTCAAGACGCTAATAGAGTTACTTAAACAAGAAAGGGAGGAAAAGCAAAAGATTCAGAAGCTTTTAAAGAAGAAACAAAAAAAAACAAAGAACTCAAAGAACGAGAGGAAAACAGAACCAAAGAAATAAAGAAATGGAAGAGGGAAATTAAAACAGAAATTGACACAATAAAGAAAGCGCTAAAAGAGATAACCCTAGAGTCAGAACACCAAAAAAAGAAATCAGGAGTCACAGAAGCAAGCATTTCCAACAGATAACAAGAGATCGAGGAGAGAATCTCGGGGGCAGAAGACAACATTGCAAACATAGACAAAACAGCCAGAGAAGATGCAAAAAACAAAAAGCTCCTAACCCAAAATGTCCAGGAAATACAAGACACACTGAGAAGACCGAACCTAAGGATAATAGGAATAGAAGAGGGTGAAGAGTATCAACTAAGAGGCACAGTAAATATCTTCAACAAAATCATAGAAGAAAACTTCCCTACCCTCAAGAATGAGATGACCACGAGCATAAAAAAAGCCTTCAGAACTCCAAATAGGTTGGACCAGAAAAGAAATACCTCCCGACACATAATAGTAAAAACATCAAGTACCCAAAGTAAAGAAAGAATACTAAAAGCAGTAAGGGAAAAAGGTCAGGTAACATATAAAGGCAGACCAATCAGACTCACACCCGATTTCTCAACAGAGACTATAAAAGCTCGAAGAGCCTGGACAGACATCATGTACTCCTTAAGAGAGCACAAGTGCCAGCCCAAGCTGCTATACCCAGCAAAACTATCAATCACCATCGATGGAGAGACAAAGATATTTCAAGACAAATCAAAATTCACACAATATCTGACCACAAACCCAGCACTACAACGAATTGTAGGTGAAAAACCCAATACAAGGAGGGAAAATACAGCCTAGTAAAAACAAGAAAACTCCTAAACAAGAAAACTAAAAGAAGAAAAAAACACAGACACAACTCAACCCAAAAAAGCAAAAATGGCAGGAAACAGAAACAATTATTCCTTGATATCTATTAACATAAATGGTCTCAACTCCCCAATAAAGAGATATAGACTATCAGACTGGATACATAAACAAAATCCAGCCTTTTGCTGCATACAGGAAACTCATCTCAGAGACAGAGACAGAGACAGACACTATCTCAGAGTAAAAGGGTGGGAAAAAAACTTCCAAGCAAACAGCTCTAAGAAGCGAGGTGGAGTGGCTATTCTAATATCGAATAAAGTAAATTTCCAAAAAAGTTATCAAAAAAGATAAAGAAGGACACTTTTTACTCATTACCCGGGAAATCTGTCAGGAGGAACTCTCAATCCTTAACATATATGCTCCAAATATAAAATCACCCACATTCATAAAAGAAACTCTACTAAAGCTCAAAAAATACATTTCACCCCACACAATAATAGTTGGAGACTTTAACAGCCCACTCTCACCAATGGACAGATCAGGGAAACAGAAACTGAACAAGGACACTGCAAAACTAGTTGAGACTTTGAACCAACTAGAATTAATAGATATATACAGAACATACTATCCTAAAGTAAAAGAATACACCTTCTTCTCACCACCCCATGGCACCTTCTCGAAAATTGACCACATAATTGGACACAGAACGAGCATTCATCGATATAAAAAGATTGAAATACTCCCATGCATCCTCTCAGATCACCATGGTCTACGACTGGTCTTTAACAGCAACAAAGACAACAAAATGCCCACATACACATGGAAACTAAACAACGCTCTGTTAAAGGATAGCAGGGTCAAAGAAGAAATAAAGAAAGAAATTAAGGACTTTCTAGAAGTCAACGAAAATGATAACACAACATACCCAAACCTATGGGATGCAATGAAAGCAGTATTGAGAGGAAAACTCATAGCCCTAAGTGATTCCAAGAAGAAACTAGAGAGAGCTCACATCAGCAACCTGACAGCACAGCTAAAAGCCCTAGAACAAAAGGAAGCAGATATACCCAAAACGAGTAGACGGCAAGAAATAATCAAAATTAGGGCAGAAATAGACCAAATAGAAACAAAAAAAAAAACCATTGAAAAAATCAACCAAACAAAGAGTTGGTTCTTTGAGAAAATCAACAAGATTGATAAACCCCTAGCCAGACTAACTAAAGGGCAAAGAGAGAGTATCCAAATTAATAAATTCAGAAAGGAAAGTAGTGACATAACAACTGAAACTAAGGAAATTCAAGAAATCATCAGATCCTACAACAAAAACTTATACTCTACAAAATTGGAAAATCTGGAGGAAATGGACGAATTCCTAGACAGATACAAGGTCCCAAAGTTTAACCAGGACCAAGTAAACCATCTAAATAACCCTATAACACCTAAAGAAATAGAAGAAGTCATCAAAAGCCTCCCAACCAAAAAAAGCCCAGGTCCAGACGGGTTCAGTGCAGAATTTTATCAGACATTTATTGGGGATATAACACCAATATTCGCCAAACTATTCCAAAAGATAGAATCAGATGGAATATTACCCAACTCAATTTTTGAGGCTACAATAACCCTCGTACCTAAGCCACACAAAGACCCTACAAGGAAAGAGAACTTCAGACCAATCTCACTTATGAACATTGATGCAAAAATACTCAACAAAATCCTTGCAAACCGAATCCAAGAACACATCAAAACCATCATTCATCATGATCAAGTAGGCTTCATCCCTGGGATGCAGGGATGTTTTAACATAAGGAAATCCATCAATGTAATCCACCATATAAACAAACTTAAAGACCAAAATCACATGGTCATCTCACTAGACGCTGAGAAAGCATTCGACAAAATCAGACACCCCTTCATGTTAAAAGTCCTGGAAAGAACAGGAATCCAAGGCCCATATTTAAACATAATAAAAGCAATATACAGCAAACCAACAGCCAACATCAAACTTAATGGCAAGAAACTTGAAGCAATCCCACTAAAATCAGGGACTCGACAAGGCTGCCCACTATCCTACTACCTATTCAACATAGTACTGGAAGTCCTGGCTGGAGCAATTAGACAGCAAAAGGAGATCAAGGGGATACAAATCGGAAAGGAAGAGATAAATACATCACTCTTTGCCAATGACATGATAGTGTACTTGAGTAACCCCAAAAATTCCACAAGAGAACTCCTACAGCTGATAAACAAGTTCAGCAAAGTGGCCGGATACAAAATTAACTCAAACAAATCAGTAGCCTTCCTATACTCAAAGGACAAACATGTGGAGAAAGAAATTAGGGAAAAGGTACCCTTCACAATCGTTACAAAATCTATGAAATACCTTGGTGTGCCTCTAACTAAGGAAGTGAGGGACCTGTATGACAAGAACTTCAAACCTCTAAAGAAAGAAATTGAGGAGGATCTCAGAAAATGGAAAGATCTCTCATGCTCATGGATTGCAAAGATCAAAATCTTAAAAATGGCCATCCTACCAAAAGCAATCTACAGATTCAATGCAATCCCCATCAAAATTCCAACCCAGTTCTTCATAGAATTGGAAAGATCAATGTGCAATTTCATATGGAATAACAAAAGACCTAGAATAGCGATATTTATCCTCAACAACAAAAAAAAAACATCTGCGGGAATCACTATCCCTGACCTCAAGCTATATTACAAGGCAATTGTGCTGAAAACTGCATGGTACTGGTACAGAAATAGGCAAGTGGATCAATGGAATAGAATAGAAGATCCAGAAATGAGCCCTCATGTATATGGTCACCTGATTTTTGACAAAGGAGCAGTAAACATTCAATGGAAAAAGGACAGCCTATTCAACAAATGGTGCTGGTCCAACTGGCACTCAACATGCAAAAGAATGAAAATAGACCCATTCTTATCTCCTTGTACAAAGCTCAAGTGTAAGTGGATTAAAGATCTCCACATTAAACCAGATACACTGCAACTATTAGATGAGAAAGTAGGGAAAACCTTAGAACACATCGGCACAGGAGAAAATTTCCTGAACAAAACACCAATGGCTCAAGCTCTAAGGTCAAAGATTAACAAATGGGATCTAATGAGATTGCAAAGTTTCTGTAAGGCTAAGGACATCGTCAAGAAAACAAAACGGCAACCAACAGAATGGGAAAAGATCTTTACCAACACCACATCAGATAGAGGCCTAATATCCAAGGTGTACAAGGAACTCAAAAATCTAGTCACCAGCGAATCAAATAACCCTATTAAAAATGGGGTACAGAGCTAAACAAATCATTTTCAGTTGAGCAACACCGAATGGCCAAAAAACATCTGAGGAAGTGCTTGACATCCTTAGCCTTCAGGGAAATGCAAATCAAAATAACCCTAAGATTCCACCTCACACCAGTCAGATGGGCCAAGATCCAAAACTCAGATGAGAGCAGATGCTGGCGAGGCTGCGGAGAAAGAGGAACACTTCTCCACTGTTGGTGGGGTTGCAAGCTAATACAACCACTCTGGAAATCTGTCTGGCGATACCTCAGAAAATTGGATATAGTACTACCTGAAGACCCAGCTATTCCACTTCTGGGCATATACCCCAGAGACACTTTAATACACAACAAAGATATATGCACCACAATGTTCATAGCGGCTCTATTTATAATAGCCAGAAGCTGGAAGGAACCCAGATGTCCTTCAGAAGACGAATGGATACAAAAATTGTGGTACATATACACAATGGAATACTACTCAGCCACCAGAAACAATGACTTAACCAAATTCTTAAGAAAATGGCTGCATCTAGAGAAGATCATCCTGAGTGAGATAACCCAGTTACAAAAGAACAGACATAATATGCAGTCACTGATAGTGGGATGCTAACCCCAGAGGCTTGCACTCCCCCAGAAACAGCTCACAGACTGTATGAAGTCCAAGAAATAAAGAAAACAAAAAATATACATATATTCACATAACAAGATGACTTTGACTATTTCCATGTTGCGTTTTGTTTTGCATGTACTTTACGCTTATTGCAACTAGTACGTTTTCAATTCATACTGTCAAGCCCTTGAAAAAAATCAAGTACTGACTAAAAAACATATTTACATGGTTTTATGTAAAATTTATTTTAATGTCTGAAAAAACGGTACTGACAAAAATGTATAATTTTAAGCAAAAAATGTTTAAAATCTTTACATTTATCTTTGTTTTGCAAAATAAAGTCATTTAAAAAAAATTTAAAAAAAAGAAAAAAAAAGAATTTAGATAACCTTTATATAGTCTTCAAAAACATCAGAATGCCACGAAATATAACATTTAATATTAATTCACTATTAAAGATCCTTTGACTAGAGACATGTCTGCTCCTGACAGTATGCCTTCCTTGGTTCAAAGAAAGGAAAACTGAGTATCAAAACCTCCATATGGTGTTGATCCAGTCATGTCAAGATAGCCACTATAAAAAATTGTTCTATTTATCATCTACAAACAGAAAGTGCTGTCCAAAAAAGGACACACAATATGAGATGCTTCACAGTTTAGCTTTGTTAAGACAGAGTAAACTAGTATTTTTTCAGTTCCTGCTTCATTTCATGGGCTGTCAGATGGTTCTGGGCCAGAAGGCTTAGGACATGAGCTTCAACGTTTTGAGTAATAGGGGACTGTCCAGCTACTCAGATGTCTCTACAAGTTGTTTAACTATTCTAAGCTAGGTTTTTGTGGTTTCTACATATTCAAGTAATAATTTATTCTCAATTTTCTGGTGGGGTTAAAGACTTGTTAGAGTATCATAATCAAATTCAAATAGTTTAGCCTTGAGAGTGATGATATAGATTTAAAATGATGTAATTCAGATGGCACTATAGGTAAATATCAGAACCTAATTCTGGTATAGAATTGCACACTCTTTAAGTTAGGATAGAAGGTAGAGTACTCTACCTAAATTGACAAAGTTGGTGGACTGGACACTTTTTGTATATATCACACTTCATAGTTTACATGACTTTTATAACTATGTCCAGTGCATAGTGGGAAAAAAGTCATTTTTAGTGGAAAGGGGTTGTAGCAGCTTGTGTTCTCATGCTAATTGTGGCTCTCAAAAACCTGTTTGCACTGTCCTTCACACAGGCTAAAGGAAGCTAGACTTTACTGATTGGAAAATAAAGTGGCCAAGAGCCAAAGGCTGGGCATTGAGACATGTGGGACCTACAGGATCCCGGGGCAAGAAACACAGGGGAGGAGAAAAAAGTTTCTGCCATAGGACAGGTGTAGGGCAAACCAAGCCATGACTGGGAAGAAGATAGATCAGACTTAAGGGTCAATCGACATGTAAGTATCTGAGAATGTGGCCCCAGGTTTGCTCTCCTAATTATGTCTGGTGTGGCAGAGATAAAATAGAGATTTACTTAAGGATTAATTCAAGAAAACCAGAGGGTAGTGTGTTCTAGCCATGGGGAGGTTTGGAAGTGCCCAGCCAGTAAGCATAAGACATATTAAATAAGAATGTGTGTGTGTGTGTGTGTGTGTGTGTGTGTGTCTTTCATTCACAAATCAGAGAAAACTTGAAGGTACTGAGGAACAAGATCACCTGCTGGGTGCTCAGAGGAGTTTAACAATTTACCTGTACTAGTAAGATGCAAGAAAGGAGTTTCCTGTTGCTGATCTGAATTTTAGTAAAATTACCTGATGACCATCTTTATTACAGTTCAATTAAACTCATTAAAAAGACTTGTTTATTGCATTTACAACTTTTATTTTTATGTTTAGATACCTAAAACATTTTTATTCAGAATTTCTAGAAATACAATCATCAGAAAATATTAAAAACTGTTTAAATGTAAAATATATAATAATATTTACATCAATAATTTTGTGTTAGAATAGCATATTGAAAATGAATAGTTTTTTTCTGCAGTTTGCCATTGTGTAGGATAAACTTATTCAAAGTCTGAAAAATATTTACTTGAACATAATATTTTAATTTTTAATGTTTTATATTATAGTCAAGTTTGGCATGATGTGAAATAATTAACTATTCTTCCATAATGGCTCTTTTTAAAAATTAATTATAATTATACATACTTAATTATCAAATAGAAACAGAAATAATAGTATTTTAAGTTTATTATAATTTATTTTCATCTAAGAGTGGCGCATATATAATTGAGAAAGCAATTTTTTAATTCTACAAAGAAAATTATGATAATAATAACCTTATTAAATTAATTTTATGATCATGTTCTCTAGCTCCCTGGGTCCAACAAAGACATGGAGACTGCAGAAAAATCAACTCTCAATATGCTGCTATATGTTTAAATTCAATAGGAATAATTCACATAGTTTGGGCATTTAATAAGACTTTATTAAGTACCATATCAATGGCAAAATGAAATATAACTATTTTAAAGCTGACTCAGTCAGTGTTTAAATGTTACTTTAGAGCAAGTAAGCATCACACATATAGAGGCGATGGAGGTGGCTTGTAAATTTAAACAATGGTGTAGGTCTTTCTATTTAATTTGCATACTGAATATGAATTATAGCTTAGGAATTCTTGATTCTAAATGTCTCCATGAGCACTGGCTGTAACCTCTAGAGGCATGAGAAGGTTCAAAGAAATCATAAAAGTCCAGTTCAGAATCTGAAATACTTGACTTTGACTATAACAGGGACAAGCTCAAAGACTAAACAACTTTGAATGTTTCAGAATCTCAAATAATTCGCCCTTTTTTAATAGTCATGGAGAAAAAGAGACCAGGGGAAAACATGCTCACATAGACTACTAAGAAGCAAACCTGGACTGGAACATCCTGTTACATAAGGCATTAAAATATTCCACAGAATATAAGGATATTGAACCTATTTCAAGCGGTTTAAACCTTGCTTTCAAATTATTTGCACTGCGATTTGATAATGTAAATATATCAAAAAACTGGTTCTAGAATTCTAACTTAAGGAAAAGAAATTTATTTACTGAACATTTCTAATCCTTCTCAGAGGTGGCAAGTTATAATCTAAAATCACAGTTCTGCAGGATTCAAACTGGTAAGGACAATTTGATATTGCCTGATACTAGATATAAACAGAAGTGTATGGGGGAGAATAGGAGAAAGGAATAATGAGAAATTCTGAGCAATCCTGCAGAAGAATAAAACCTGAACCCAGGAAATGGCTGTAAGTCTTTCGGAAAAAAACCACAGCTTAGATAAAGAGTGTTCAAGCAGTGTGTGATGCTCTTCTTCCTCCATTACCAGCTCCTAACAAGTCTTTGTCTATAAAATGCACTGAGTTCCTTATCCATATGAAATTCAAAAGGTAGCCATTTCCTAAACCTAATCAAGCAAGCTGTTAAAAAATCAAGTCAGAAATCAGTAGAAACACTGAGGAATGAGCAAAATTATTTCTAATTTTTATGGTGGGCACTTGTATGGACATCACTATGATTTCGTTGTTTGTCACCATGAGAGGAACAGTTTTACAGAAGTGTTTTCAGAAAGGTTAGTGTTGGTCCCCATGACAAATGAAATCAGTAGTTTCACTGAGAAGAGCTGTGTTTGGCTTATGCATTCAGAGGTTTCAGCTATGGTCCTTTGGCCCTGTCTCTAAGACCCTGTGCTGAGAGCAAGCACCATGTCATCAAGGATAACATGGTATACTGGAGGTTGTGGATGGGAAAAGCTGCTCACCTTAGGCAGTGGGAAAGAAGAAGAGGAGCATCCGGAAAGGACCAGGATCAGGAGTTATGCTTTACAGCCACACCCCTTAGGACCTACCCCTCCCACAAATCTCCACTTTCCATACCGTACCACCCCCTAATAGTCCATGCAAATTAATATTCACACATGGATTAAACCATTGCTAGCCCAAAAAACCCTATTTGATCTCTAGAAATGTCCTGGCAGACTATTAAGAGGCATGCTCTCTAAACTCAAAGGCTTTTCCCAATCCATTGAGATTTACTAGCAGGAAAATCACTGTCTGCAAGAACAAATTTTAGCTGATATTAAAGTTTAAAGGCAACATAATATGTTGAACATTCTTATTGATAAAGTAAAGTTAAATTTGTTTGCACTGGAACATACATGAAAGAAGAACCACTGAGAAATTATGGTGCACTTGCCATCTTAATCAAAAGATACTTAGACATATGTTTGTCAATCATATTACCAGTAAATTCAGAGTGCTGTCCATGAAAAACTGACAAACATTGTAGATGGGGTAAGGGAAGGAGACTCCTTCAAGAACAAAGACAGATTTTCAGAGCATTGGTCTTTATGGAAACATGGATACAATATAAATGAAGACAGCATAAACTAGCAAAAAACCCAACTTCAAAGAAAGTATTTTCACTGAAAGAATTGATTTTTATAGAGACAAAAGAAAGGCATTCATTAAAACCACTGATAAAATAAATGAATCAGTGAGTGATATTTTGAAGGGAGGATAAAATAATTCTTGATCCCATAGTCCTAAAAGTATGTATGGCTGAAATTTTAGCAAGAAAGTAGTTGCTATTGTTTGTGAAAGCTGGACACATGTGTGGAAAAAAAATAAACAAAGGGTTCAGACTGTGTCAGGTCAGAACACGTCACTGCAAGGAGTCTCAGAAAGAAGGCCAAAGGGTTAAAATGTAGAAAAGAGGATAAAAACAGATAAAATAAACACACACACACACACACACACACATACACACACACACACAATCAGCAGAGTTCAAAGCATTAGAATGATAATAGTAATTAAAGATATGCTGGTGGAAAGAAGCCATAATACTCTTTAAGGTAAGATGAAAATCAGCACAAATAGTTTCCTAATATAATGTCACTAACAAGGGTGTACCAATTGTGCGATTTTCTTTACTTAACACTAGAACAAAAAACAACCTGATGTTTTCACTAAGGTTTTGAAAATCATGTGGGGTTATATACAAAAGGTTTTTGATGGTACAGAGCATATAGTGAATCCTTAATAAATCAAAACTGATAGTATTTTACAATGAGAAAAATATAATTACTACTTGGATATACAAAGTCACAGTATTGTAACTTGAAAAGAAATATGACAACTTAATGGCTCATTGAACGAGAAGATTCAGAAAGACAATTTGTGAAAAATATGAATTTAGTTAAAAAGCTAGAAGCTGAAGACAGACAGATTCTTCAGCAATTCTCAAAGGGATCACACACAGGTAGCCCCAATTCAACTCAATTTGCTTCACATAAACATGTATATCTTAGGACTACATGATCAATGAGGTAGATTAAGAAATTTTTCAATACATTTTTGGGCAATATTGTGGCACCAAGCAGGTCTCTGTTGTGGGCGTTTTTTTTTTTTGAACAATGTTCCAACTTTAAAATCCTAAGTGGAAAATTCCACAGAAATGATACCAGAGCCAGATAAATTTCTTCCATGTGATACAGAATACCTTCTGGGGTAGAAGATTGAGAATGGTCAAATATCCATCAACTCAGTTGTTGATAAACACCCTGAATACTTGGATAGTTTTAAAGAAGAATTGATATTCCTCGCTGCCATTTGCAAGGAGGAAACACAAACACTTGCTGCTTGTTGCTAGTCTTCATCTGTGAATAATGATCTCAGCGTTATGAACGTGTGGTGATCTTAAATTGTGGCATCATTAATTATAAGTTTTATAAGATGATAAGTTTTAGGTGATAAAGATCACAAAAATAATTTGTCTCACATTTAGACTAAGAAAATAAGTCATCGGTGCAGCGATTACTAGAGTTTTTGATATCCTATAGCCCAGAGACAAACTGAAGAAACAAGATGATTTTGAATACTTCTTCTTTGTTTTATATATGTGAGTGTGTTGACTGTATATATGTATATGCATCATAAGCATGCAATCTGTGCAAGAGCCATAATAATGTGGTGAACTCCCCGGAACTGATATGTTAGACAATTATAAGACAACATGTGGGTGCTGGTAACCTAACCCAGATCTTCTGATAGAGTGGTGACTACTCTTGGCCATTGAGACAGCTCTTCAGATTAAATGGTTTTACTGGGATTATTTTGCACATACATGACAAACAACTACTGTCCACGGGATGTTTTCTCTGTCACTCAGAGTGAAGATAGTATACAGAGGCTAGGATGAATGTGACAACACAAAACTATCGACATTAAAAACAACACAATGGTCAGCTTGAATCAAAATTATCACAGGCATGAACATTGGGACATAGTTTTAGTTCAGTGGTATACATCCCTGCCAGCATGGTTTCTCTCTTTCTCCATATCTTTTTACCTTAGTTATTATAAAGTTATCTTTAGTTGAGCTGTCTTGTAGAAGTACACTCATGCACATGTGCACATTTACTTTTCCTTGATCATCATTGTCTATAGTTTTTGAGACCTGATCCTTCAAAAAGTCAGGAGCTTTCTGATTTCTATAGGCTGGCTCACCAGATAGCTCCATGGATCATTCTGTTTTTTTTTTTTGTTTTGTTTTGTTTTGTTTTGTTTTGTTTTTCTACCCAGCACTGGGATCACAGGCATGTGCAACAATGCCAGAAGTTTTGTAGGGGAGGTAGATATTTGTAGTTAGATCCCTATATTTGTACAGTAGACACATCTCTGTGAGGTTCTTCCCCAAACCCAAAACTATATTTTGAATCCTAGTATTTTGGTTATTTATGTTTTGCTGTTGAAAGGTATTCCACATCAGTAATCCTCTTTAGACTAGTCTTATTTTGCTATTTTCATATTGTGTATAAATTTGTATGCATGGGCACCATTTATGCCTGTAGCTCTATTACCTGTGTATATTTCAGGGAAAAATGTCACTTAATCTTGATGTTGTCTCTTGCACTGTTGGAATTTTTATGCACCTGTAGAACCACCTTGGTTTCATGAATATAATTTGAGTTCTATAACTTCAAATGCAAGGCTAGCTTTATATGAATGTACACACTCCTTAGGAGTTCTCTGGAGCTTGAGAAAGAGTAATCTTGAGACAAAGATAAAGTTCAAGGAAAGACAGAGCTTAGTGGACAATGAGATGTCTATATTCTGACAGAAACAGCTGAATTTTAAGGATGACAAAGATGTTTACATTTTATAGCGTAAGTACTGGAAGAATATTTAAAAAAATAATAAATATATTTAAAATTAAGTTTCAGAATCTGCGATGCTCTACAGACTTGCTTGCTGTTACACAATATTTGTCATGCATGCATTCATGACCTAATTGTCCTATGGAGAATGAATTAATCAAAGGCACAGACTCTAGAAGAAATTAAGACTCTGGCTAGGAAAGGGACAGGGATGTGATTGGATTAGCCAGCAAGCTCTTTGCTGAAAAGTGGCAATGTTAGGTGTGTGTCTTAGTGTTTCCATTGCTTCAGTAAGTCACAACAAACAAAGTCAAGTCCAGAGGGAAGGGTTTATTTTATCTTAAATTCCACTGTCAATCATTAAGACAAGTCCAAGTGGGAACTCAAGCAGGAAATGACGTGGACACTGTGAAGGAGTGCTGCTTACTGACTTGCTCTTTCATAACTTGTTCAGCCATTTTTCTTATAGCTCTCAGTACTAACATCCAAAGGGTGATACTTCCCACAGTGAATGGGTCCTCCCACATCAATCATCAATTCTGACAATACACCATGTACACACTCATTAGGAGTTCTAAAGCCGGGCTGCAGGGGGCATGATTTCAATGAATTTTCCTTTGCCATAAAGATTCTAGCTTGTGTCAAGTTGACATAGTAAGTAAAAATGCAGGTTAAAATCGCTGAATGACATTTGGGTTGTATATAAGAAGCTGGCCATTACAGGCTCCTATTATCACCCCATGTAAAACTCATGGATATGATCTATGCACACAGCTCATTTGCAAGTGTCGAAACAGCTAAAAAGAAATATAATGATTTCTTCACTACTTTTCTACTAGGAATAATTTCATAAGAACACCGTTGTGAAACAATCTTAGTTTTTATTCCATGATATTTTCTACAATAATAATGTAGTTGCAATGCAACTGAATCACTAAAAATAGCAGCCTATCTCTGTAATTGCCTTCACTGCTGATGGTCTTTGTAAGTTAAGGAGGAATGTGCCTTATTCCATAAATCATTTATAACTGCTATGGTGATCCAACACTTTGTAATCTTAAGCAAATAAAAATGAACATTTGTCTATTCCCCAGACAATTACATGCATAGACTGACCCCAACTCTACTCCAATTTCATTATTTTGTTTAAATCAGGAAGTGAAAGTTTATTTTCATCAGTTTTAAGTTGATCTAGTAATCTTTAAGATCTTTATCTCCAAACACAATGTTTGTGAATTTTGCATTCAGCAGCTTGGCTACCCTGAAGCTGCATGAAGTGTAATCTTTTGTTCATTCTTGACAAAACTGGATTCAGAAAATAAGACTTACCTCAGCACAGTGTTTATGAATAAAAATAATCTTGGTAATATTTTACACTGGGACAATTTCAAGCATAATCTATCCACAATATAAAGATAAGTCAAAGACTATTGTATTAAAATAAATTAAGAAAACAAAAGTACTAGTTAAGAATAACAGGGCATGCCATATCCTTTAGGCTTCTTGAACATTTTATACTTTTGAAATGTTTTTTAACATTTTTTAAGGATAATTGAATTGTTACATGGTCCTTATAGATTACTGTTAAATTAGTTTCAATAAATAGTTTACAGTGGCAATTACCACACTCTATACATTCTTGGTATTGCACATGTGTGTATATTTGACTTTTCAAAAATGCATTTCTTCAAAAATTCAAGACTTTCATAGGTCTTTTTTACTTTGAAACCTACTGAGAGTAAATTAAGCTTAAAATAATTTCAATGCTCAAATACTACTATTATTATCTTTAGCCAGAAACACTGTCCTGACACAAAACCTTTTGCTTTTGGGAATCAATGCTCCATCTCAAACCAATAGACTATCTAAGAAAAACCTTAGGCAAGTATTTTGAGTTGGTGGCCAGGCTCATGAAACTCCTAATAAATCTCAGCTGGACTCTTGGTTGTCCAGCCAGGGATACATGTAAATGCTTACTGCTGAGGGCAACATTTACTTCAGACACAGGACCTAGAAACTTCTGAGTTAGAACTGATCTGAGGGCATATCCCTATGCCAGCTTTCAAGGGAAGGTAGCACCAACAGTCCTACCCCCAGCTGCAGTGCCTATGAACTACATAGGTCATGATGACTTTAAGGGTGCAGTAGGAATACGCATACCTTGTCAGTAAGGAGAAACTCTCTAATTAGACCTAAGACGTGTTTAACAGCAGATAAATCATGCCAGATCCTAGAAACCTGGACAAGTACACAAGAATAGTCTAACTGTGGACCTGGGAAGAGAACAAACATCTGTCACTGTACTAAACCAGCATGTTCCCCTTCATTACTTTCAAATTCATAGCCTCGTTTTATATAGAGTTTTTGTGTTCTCTCTCTCTCTCTCTCTCTCTCTCTCTCTCTCTCTCTCTCTCTCTCTCTGTGTGTGTGTGTGTGTGGGGGGGGGCTTGGCACTCACTATTACCCATTTGAAATATTTATGGTGGAAATTTGTAGTTTGTTGGGCATATTTGCAAGTTTAAGCTCCTCACCACTCTTTAGTAATTCACTCTTTCGTAGCATTTATTTCTTTTAACAAGAATGGTCCTCTCCCAAATCTTGACATACTTAAACATAAACACCTGAATATTCTCCAAAATTATTAGTACTATTCATAAAAGGAGAAAATATCATATGAGCCACACTTGAGTATTATTTTTCTGGGATTAACTGAACATAGATTTCTTCAACTTGACCAAATTAATACACCCCAGACAATGGTAAGAGAGATTTAAAAGGAAGAAACTACTTAAATTTTTCAGCTATTTTTTTTATATTCTGAAATTTTGTTATTTATATTTTATTGAAAACTTTATTAAAATATAATTAAATCACATTATCCCTCTATTTTTTGCCCTTTAAATTCTACAGTAGTCTTAACTTCAGTTCATTCTATGAACCCATCACTTCTTCAACTTGATGGCATGCACATAAATTTATAAATAGTGTATATATATATATATATATATATATATATATATATATATATATATATATATATATAATTGGATTTGATTAGTGGCTTCAAACAAAACTCCCCTACTCATGGTCATCACGTGCTTTTCTCCCATCCATTTCAATCCCTGACTTCCATTGCGGTGGAAAGGCTTGGAAATGTATGGCACACAAATAGAGTTAACAAACATATGAGAATAGAATAAGGAGCAATCATAGCAGAATACAAGGTTCTGTTTCAAACTATATCCTTCATTTACCATCATTTAAGAGAAAGCACTTTGTGAGTGAAAATTTGGTTTGTTCAGCTTAGTGAGTGGAACACACAATTGTGATAACTGAACTCATTACCTTTTATGTTAAACTGTTTCTAAAAATGATTGCAGAGAGGCTTCACTTCTGTGTGCATGAAAAAGTGAAATGAAGCTTGAAAAATCTGAAGACTATTCACGTAAAAGGTTGCTAACATTTTTCCTAGAGGAATGATAGGCTCAATTATACTTAGATTTTTTCATCTTAAAGTTAAAAATAATATACAGTTTTATGAATTTTATTAAGGTCCATGTCTCTTCAAAGTTGATATATTTAAGAATTCAGAAACCTCAGTGCCTTGGCTGTTAATAGTGTTGTTCTTTCCATGAGGTTGCAAACATTTCAGCTCCTCCAGTTTTTTCTCTAGCTCTTTCATTTGGGGTCCCCTTGTTCAGTCTGATGTTTAACTGCAAGCATCCTCATCTGTATCTATATGACTCTGGGAGAGCTTCTGAGGATACATCCATGTCTGGTTCTTGCCAGGAAACACTTCTTGGCATCAGCAATAGCGTTTATGTTTGGTGGCTGTATATGAGAGTGATTGGGAGAGGTATCACCTTCATGGAAACAAGTTGAGGGGGAGGAGGGAGTGGGGAAGAAGGTATAACATTTGAAATGTAAATACAGATACTATTAAATAACATTGATAAAAAATTTCAGAGACCCAATATCTAATCATGTTAAAATAAACTGTCTTGGGGATATTGAGTGCACAGTAACAGTGCAAATTAAAATATGGGCATAAGAGGAAAAGAGAAGGGACAAGAAGAGAGAAAAGTAGGAGGACAAAAGATAGGAGTGGAGTTTCTAGGCCATTTGTTTATAAAGTATCATGTTCTGGTACTGGCACTGTTGAACTATTATTAGTCCTCTGCTGTCTAGATTTTGTGTGAACTTGGTGCAAGCAATAGTCAGCCAAGAGAACAGGCTGGAACGACAATTAAGAAAATGCCTCTGCTGACAGGAGCCTGATATAGGTGTCTCCTGAAAGGCTCTGCTAGAGCCTGACAAATACAGAGGCAGATGCTTGTAGCCAACCATGGGACTGAGAAGAGGTTCCCCAGTGGAGGAGTTAGAGAAAGGACTGAAGGAGTAGAGGAGTTTTTAACCCCATAGAAAGAACAACAATATTTACCAGCCAGACCTCCAACAGCTCCCAGGGACTAAACCAGCAAGCAAAGAGTATACACATGGAGTGACCAATAGCTTCAGCCTGATAGTTTTGTAGGTCTTCAATGGGAGGTGAGGCCCTTGGTCATGTGAAGGATTGAGGTAGGGGAATGCCAGGGCAGTGAAGAGGGAGGGAATGGGTAGGTGGATGGGGGTGCACCCTCAAAGAAACAGAGAGGGGGGATAGGATAGGGAGATTCTGGAGGTGAAACTGGAAAAGGGGATAATGTTTGAAATGTAAATAAAGAAAATATCCAAAAAATAATGCCTTCCTTAGAATAGACTATCTGCAAACATTTAGGGCATTTTCTAAATTCCTCACTTGATTGGTGGTCTTGAGTTTTAGAAAAATGCAGGCTGAATAACTCAGAGAGCAACTCCCAATCTTGTTCTGGGCGTCAGAACTTGCCTCCACTTGCCTGCCCTGTTTTGAGTTCCTGTCCTGACTTCTTTCACTGATAGACTGTGATGTAGAATTGTAAGCCAAAGAAACCCTTTCTTCTCCAAGTTGTTTTTGGTCATGTTGTTCTGTCATAGCAATAGTAACCCTAAGAAAGACAGGTAACAGTCTTTTCTATGGAACTACTGGGAAATCATTTCTCTAAAAAGGAATAGTAGGAAATGTGGATAAGAAGCGTTAACCCAGTACTCCAGTGCTTTTTGAGAAAACTAGAGTCTCTTTCATAGGCATTTGAGAAAATAAGCTATATTCTTAAGAGCTCATGTAACCACCATGTAGTAAATCTGTTACAGATAGATATCCATTTAATTAGTGAAGTTCCAGTCTGAAGATCTGACATAAAAATCACTTGGAGATCTTGTAATATGTGGATTACCCAGATGTTGTATTTCTGACAATTTTCAATGTAAAGTCAGTCTGTGGACTATTTCTGTAGTGGATATTTGTAATAACAGACACTATTCTTGACTCTTGACTACTGTGGGAATATAGTTCAGCTATTGTTCTCAACAGAACCTATATGTACTCAGAATAAAAAGACAATTTGTGCAAAAAATAGCTAATGAATTAACTAAAATAATTATTTCATTGAATAATGTTATTAATTAGTGTTATTAATAATAAATAATGACATGGTTATTTCTTGGGCCTATGACCTATTCAGGGTTACCATGGTGTCATCTAAGTAGGCTGCACAGTTGGGGTGATACTCTATCTTGAGAATTTTAGTAGGCTGTGAAGAGGAACATTTTGTTTCCGTCCAGTATTGGGCCACGCAAATTGCTTACCAAGTCGTGAGTATGGATAATATAATATGGAGCTTGAAAAAAATGGTTAAATTGCCTCTTGTTGAAAGGAGTAATGAGTTTCAGAAGTAAGAAGCATTTAAGTTGCACCTTGAAGAATAGATAAAATTTGAGCAAAGATCCATGCAGTTAAGTTGCGAAGAAGAATAATCAGGATAGAGCAATGGCAAGTAATTAGGCCAACTGGTACCTAAAATGCCAAGCACATAGGAGGCAGTCAATAAATTTTTGCTCAATGAAGTTTCTGCTGAATGAGCTTTGCAGAGATCTAAGCCCTGCCTTGATTGCCAAGCCTGGATAAACAGGGCTGGCACTGTTAGGCTGCAGCAATCACCGTGGCCTGTGCTTTCTGAGTGTAATAGTGGAGACAGTTGAGAGCAAAAATTCAAATAAAGGTTGTTAACAGATATGCTTCTCAGCTCTGCAAAATGACAGTTCCTAACCCAGCCAGATAGAAAGTGATTTCCTTTTTGCCGAGGTGTTCTGGTTTCTAAACACCTGGAGACATTTTATTTGATGCTTTGGGAATTCTAAAGAAAGTAATTATTGAAAAAAAATCTTTTTCAATAGATTTTGCTTAGAATTTGAAATTTAGTGATTGCTAAACTTATCATTTTAAGTGTAGATATGATCAGTATAGGGGACCTGTGTTTGTATAGACTGTAGGGAAGTCCTAGATACCATTGTGGATGGACTGAATTAGTGTAGAACTGTGAGAGATTAGTATATACATTTAGCTAAAGTTTGTCCTTATAAGATATGAATGTTCAGCATCTATGTTTGCAAAGTGGTTTTGTTTAAATAAGACTTCAGGAGCTTGAGATACATTATCCTGAGAGAAGGAATCAGCTTACTAAGGCTAGCCTTGCTATTTTCAAATTAGTATTTGGTGTCCAAACTGACATCTGTAAAATTTCTATCCTGAGATAGAGAGGTGCTCTCTAGTTTGCTCTTAAGACCCAGGTAAGTGTTTCTGGGACCTGTATCGTCACTGTCATGATCTTCTGTCCACATTGGGAAAATGTAAGTAGATAGAACAAGAGAGTGAGTGGATAGAGGCACCCATTGAGTTCCAACTGGAGACTCTGAGATCAGAAGCCATAATGTTCATTCTGATGCCAGCATAGTACAAGGGCCAATCATGTGCAAAAAATTTCTTGGAAACCAAGGGCAAAGGCAAAGGCATGGCTCATCGGGCTATTACAGTCTAATTTATGGCCTAGGTCTTTAAATCCCTTCTTCTGGCAACTCTTTTGGAAAGTGTAACTGGTATTGTAGAAAGGGTTTATAAATATTTTATAGAAGATAGACCTAATACTTATATACCTTATATCATCGTCTATTTCCCTTTGGAAGAAAACACAACAAAACAAAATTGTACCCAGAAGGAAGCAAAAATTGTTATTTCAGAAGCAAAAGTTTTTTCTACAAAGTGTGTATAATACAGTGAATTGTTCATTAATAATTTATTTATTTACTTTCCACTCAGATTGTTTCCTCCCCTCTTCCCCTCTCAGTCCCTTCCTCTCCCTCCCCTCTTCCAATTGATTCTACCCACCCCCCTTCTCATCAGAGAATGAGAGGTCTCCCATCAATAACAACCTGCCTTGACAAATCAAGTTGTGGTAGGAGTAGGTCCATCTTCTTCTATTGAGGCTGGACAAGTCAAATGAGCTAGAAGAATGGGAACCAAAGACAGGCAATAGAGTTCCAGACAGCTCCTATTATTAGGGGTTCTCATACTCAAATTAAGCTGCATATCTGTTACATATATGTAGTGGGCCTAGAATTATCCCAGGCATGCTCTCTGGTTGGTGGTTCAGTCTTGGTGAGCTCTATGGGCCTAGTTTAGTTGCTTCTGTAGGTTTCCTTTTGGTGTTTGTCCTTGACTTCTCTGAGTGCTACAGTGGATACATGAATTTTTATTTCTTCACTTCAAAGGTGAAATAACCATTAATTGTGTTAAATTAAAAAAAATGAAAATGCTGTTTCTGAAACACAAAGTCAGTCACATGGATAAGCTTTCTGTATATTCTACGTGAAAGACCTTACTTGTTTTCGAACTAGAAAAAAAATAAATACTTTTATCTTTCTGTATCAGAGGTTACATGAAATTTTTCAGTAGAAGAAAAATGTTAGCTGTTGGCACTATCTTCAGTTTTTTTAACAGAAATAAAATGTACTCACTTGACTATGATATTTTTTCAAAGAGCCATGCATATCTTCTGAGGTGCCTGGGATTGTCCTCTTTCAGAAAACATAACCATTGTTGTTAAGTCATTTTTATGTGCAGAGAGTCTATTTTCTTCAAAATGATGGGTCTCTACAATGAGGCTGCAATGTAAAATGTCATAATTTGTTGGGGTGTTTCAAAGAAACACAATATTAGCCATGCGGTTTGGGAACTTGTGGTATAGAGGTCCAAAACTCAATGATAATTACTTTCATTTCAGTTTTGGCTATAAAATTCTTCTAATGGATAGTAAATGTGTGTGACATTAGCCTTAGGAAAATGTCAAAAAGTGTTGCTGTAGTCAAAGGCTTAGGGAATGTGCACATGGCTGATGTGTTAGGACGTCAATGTTTAAGTTAGCCTGAAATCTCTGAATACTTATGGGCATTCTGTCTCTCCCACAGCAAAAGAAATATAGCTAATAAAATATTTTTGAGGTTAGGGAAAGATAATAAACTCCAGAAAAACACAATATGGCATAATAATATTTGACTCAGATGGTGTCTAACATATTTAATTTATATCTAACATTAACCTTGTTATTTCTAGGAAGCTTGTAAAGACAAACAAAGAGAATTTATATTACTTTTATTGTAATAGAACATTTCATATGAAGCTTGAAAGAATGATAAGATTCATCCCTGGAAGTCAGAGGTTCAAGCGCATGAAATATTATACTAACAGAAGGGGACTGAAAATAAACATTCAACACAGGGGGGAAATTCCTACCCTTATGCTGACAAGGCACTCAGAAAGGTCCACGTATTATGTATAATTCCATTTTTATGGAATATCCAGAAGAGGCAAATTTGTAGAGGCAGAAAGTGGAGCATGGCTGCTTAGTGTGGGAAGAGACAAGGACTCCCTGGTACAGGCCTTCTCTCCAAGGTAAAGGAAATGCTTTTAAGATGCCATTGATGATTGTTTCACATCTGTATATACACTAAAAACCATTACATTGTAGACTGTAAATGGTGAATCATAAGGCACATGAATTATTCTCAGTAAAACCATTTTTATAAACAAAGAATCTTTTAAACATGTGTGTTCTCAATTTAATTATTTATCACCTTTCTATAAAAGAAGACTGCCCCTTTGACTTTAATGTTTAAACAGAAAACATACTCGGGTGTCTACTCAGTTATCAACCTCTAGCCAGGATGGTAAAAGTAGCTGGGATAAATGAGGGTGGCCTTTTATCCACAGGGCTCTGATTTTAGCCCAAACAGTTATGCAGACATCAAAGAGCACCCAGGACAGTAAGACAAGAACAGCTGTGGACATCCTTTGATCTCCCTCAATGGCCTCTTCTTGCTTTTAGCATCCCTTTCAGACTCATTTGAGTTCCTATCACTTCTGGGAAAAATCACAGCCCAAGCTCTATGACTACTTACAAAACATTTTCCACAAGTGAGAATCCTGCATCTACACATCCCGTGTCTTCACTGTAGCCAGCAAATGTACCCTCTGACTAGCATTTAGGTCTTTGGTTGTGTATCCATCCTTAATGCAGCACCTTGGCTAAGTGCTCAACTGAGGCTGCAGCTAGAAAGGGAGCCTTGAATGGAGCATGATATCCATGGTCTTCAAGTAGGTTGTTTTATTTGTTCAGAATTTAACCAATCCACAGGATTGTTCCTTTTACACACAGATTAAAGGAGATGTTTTCAAATCAGACAATCCATTTGTCAGTTGTTAGGTAATTATTTGGAGAAAAGCTACTGAAACAAAATCCCTTGGAGAGTTTTCAGTTTCTCTTCCTTCATGTTCTGTAGAAAAGTAATTATAATCACTGTTATGCGATTATAGAATTGTAGCTCTTCTCTTCTTTACTCTGACACATTTACAGGAGTCTCATTTTTTATACGTGTATATCCGCGGCATTCTATTCAGCCCACCAAAAATATACAACGTACTACTACAGAACAGACACCGTGTGCCAGACTTGACATATAAAGTGGTAAACAGTAGCAGGACATCCTCTAACAGGAGAAAATAATATGTGTCAAAAGAGAAAACAAAGCAAAAAGGTGTGAAGAAGTGATTGAAAAACAGAAGCTAATTTCATCTCAATTTATACCTAGACTTATGGCTTAATGGTTGTTTTATGCTTTTCTGCAGAAAAACACTACAGTGATAGCATCCTGGGAATCTAAATAAATGTATGCATCAACTTATTTCTGTGTCTATTTGAATGAAATGACTAAGTGTCTGTGGATTTCTTGTGGTATAGCATCCCATTATTTACCGCTTAAGTGCTCTGGGGGCTGTATTACGGGAGAGAGCTGAATGCGTTCATGTCCATTAATGCAATGGTTCATTTTGGGATTTGTGGGCATAAATATTGATCACAATATAAAAATTTTTTTGCATGTTTATCTGTGTAATCACACCAAATACATTTATTTCTAGATTGTTGTTATCCATTAATAACTGTACTCAAATTAAATATATTTAATTCTAGATAATATAGCATCTTGTACAAAAAAAATTAAAGAAACCAAGCAACTGCTAATTTTCCCTCCTGTGAAATATAGTTAGGGTTCTATAAATGGGAAAGAAAAGGCTTATTTTTATCTGAAGTCACTATTCATTCCATAGTTCCTCATAGAAATCTGGCAAGGAGTGGATTATGTACCAGAAGTTCTAAGGATACCGTGGGTCCTATCCCCAACAATAGGGGATGCTAGAAGGAAAAAATAAAAATAAATATCAAAGAGGAATAAGTATGCCAAACAGAAGCCCAAACAGTGAAGGGCTCTGAATCAGTGAATCCAGTGAAGCTGAAATACTGCAGTCCTAGATAGATGATTAACACAGGGATCTTGTGTTCTTATTCAGTTTGTTTATTGTTCCTTCTACAGGCCTATGGTATATAGTAGAGGCATCAAAATATTTACTGAATTAATAGAAAAGGCAAGCATTCGTTCAAATTCTAGAGTTTTTCTAATATTTCTACTAGATTATCTGTATTATAATGATCATGTTTTTAAAATAGCTTGACACTGTAAAAATCTACAAAAATATTGTCAAAGCAGTTAGCAATTATTATTCAAAGGGAAACATATAACTAGAAAATAACCGCACTAAGTTGTTTTTCAATATGCCAAAGAATTAAGTTGAACACACATTTGGATTTAAAACTTGGAGTAATATTGTAAGTTTACTTTCTTAGTGCCTGAAACCTGATTATTTAACAATGAAAAAATAAATAAGTAATTAACTCTTCATTATTTCAGGCTTCTACATTTGAAGTTCAAATATGATATTATATGTGAACAGGTACTGGCTTTTATCTTTATTATTCCAAATAATACAAAATAAAAAGATGTATAGTGTGGTTGCACTCTATGTGGAGCTACAGAGGTGTGGCATATGTAGTTGTTGTGACATTTTACATTTGGGACATAAACAGCTATGAGTTTTCATAGGGGGAAGCAGTCTATAATCAACTTTCATAAATATTGAGGGTCTAAGTTATTCATTTTCTAAGAACGTTCTATTTTGCAAACAAAGGCTACTAACTCATAAATTATGCTCCTTAATTCATAGGAACTTAGACTATAGTATTTACTTTGTTTTGTTCCTTCTAGACCATTTTATGTTCAAGTTCACAGTTCATTGATAATATGTCACTCCCGAACCATGTATCTTTTTCAAACAGAAAAGAACACATTCATGACATATGCATATATATTATAATTCTGAAAAGATTGTTGACAAATTTGAATGAATAATCAAGATATTTCCCCTGAACTTGATTTTAAATATTCATTTGCAAGCCAATAACATTTGCAAAGGGTTTGGCACATATAGTATTACAGACTAGGAGAAGTAAGGATGTTCAGAAGAAGGTCACCCAGACTGGATGCAAAAAAAAAAAAAAAAAAAAAAAAAAAAAAAAAAAAAAAAAAAAATCAGATGTTTTAGAACAGTTGTTGTTTATGTTTCCTTCCAAAGGTTAACGTTCCTGATGTCTGGGTCCAGTATAGCCATCGGAAAATCCTTAGGTTTTTCATATCCAGGACCGTCCTCCACCCTTTTAATTTTCTAAATTTCAATGTGGCTGATGAAATATTAAATCATAAACCCTAAGCAAAAGAATGTAATGCTGTGACTTTATCACTTCCAAAGAATAGAAATAAGGAACGTGTTTGGTCAGATGATCAGTCTGATAGGTTTAAATACCTGGAAAGCTGGGATCAGAGATTGGATGATGGAATTCAGACCTTGGTGAAGTCAAAGCCTGTCATTCATCCAGTGCGTAGGTCAGGCCACACAGTACAGACTGAATTTATCTCATGCAGAGACAGAAACCAGGAACAATAATATGTACATAAAATAAGGTGGCAAGAAATAACGGTGATGCGAAAAGAGGCACTGAAGTAGAAGAAACTCCTACGATGGAAGAGCATTTAAAGCTAAAAGAAATAGATTCTGTGCACTGCCTAGGCACTGGTGTGTTGTTTCGTGTCGAGAAACTCACATACAGACCAGAGTACTTGAAATTCTTCATAGGAAGGAAGAGGATATCCTTAAGTTCCTTCCTTTGGTGTCCTTCTTTGGTTGCATCAACCTCAATTCCAGACAGAACTGTTTGTTCATAGAAGGACAATTCATTTTGCATCATCAGTTTGAAGAGCGCATGGGAAAATCTGCTGCAGGCAGTGCCTGCCATTGTTTCCCGTGAGAACTCTGATGATGTTCATCATCTCCTCCAGGAACACCGGCCACTGAAACTTGATGTCACTGGGGCAACTCCAATTGCAGTCTGCTTTGTTTCTGGAACCTTCACTAGACAGAACATCTGTGCCTTTGAGGAGCTGTGTCTTCCAGTAGTGACTGACTCTAAGGCTAACCCCAGCAAGTAACAGAAGGCTATACAAACCTGCCTGCCATCGCTCTGCATAATGTACATTTGTCACTTCAGTCTTTGGACATTGTCATCCTATTCGACAAGAAGGGAGCTCACTTAGTGGGTGTGATATGCTGGGGTTTAGCTCAGGAAGGTTAGTAGATGTACTATCTCCTGTGTGCATATATGGGGATGGGGAGTCATGTCTACTCTCTGCTTCTACTGGACCCTGAGAAGAATGAAAAGTAAAGGCAAGCTGTTCTTCAAATGTACATGACCAAGAAAGAATCTAAGCAAATAAATCGAACCAGTTCCTGAGTTCAATGATGTTCAGTCAAAGAAAGAAGACTGAAGGTAAGTAGGTTCCCTCTGTACATTCCAAAGATCTCATTAGATGATGTGAGCCCAGTAAGGCTGGAGACTTGTCTTCTTCAGCTCAATCCATCCAGTGGGCAGAATAGCAAAATTAAAGAAAGCAGAGGCAAATAAATTTTCTAAAAGATGGGTATGTGTGTGTGTGTGTGTGAAGGCAGAGTGCCAAAAGAAATATGTAGCATTGTGTGGTTTTCTTTTGAGTGTGAGTGTGTGTGTGTATGTGTGTTATTTTTGTTTTGTTTATTTAACTTTATTTTGTTTATTTAACTACTTTATACTTCTTGGTTAAAATTAAACAGCCAATGTGGATAAATTCTGTGTGATACTCATAAGCTTAACAACAGCCATGCAATACTAGTACCAACTCTGAGCACACTGGTAGAAACAGTTTGAAGACCACACCTGAAAGACTAAATGGTTCTAACACATGCTCACAAACCGTTTACTAAAGGGATGGGAGACGGCCGCCATTTCTTTTATAAGTAAACATAACTGTGAAAATGTCTTAGAATTGGAAAAACATTTATCTTTTGTATATACCAAATTAAACTTAATTGAATGTTCTCTCTGCTATTTCACTGTTATTAAAGAAGACTTCTACCAGTGTCCACAGTGGTGAGAGTAGATGGTTCTTTCAACCTTCTTGAATATTTTCAATTATTGTTAAAATGTTTTGCAACTACACACATACTTCCAGGGCTTGGGTTCAATATCTATAAATGGTTCTGCTTTTGGTTGGAGGAGTTTCATCACTGAGAGCTTTCTGTAAATTAGACATAAAGTTTTATTTTTTTTTTTTTTTGCTTTCTTTTTTTTTAACGACTTTATTTTACAAAACAAAGATAAATGTACAGATTTTAAACATTTTTTGCTTAAAATTATACATTTCTGTCAGTACTGTTTTTTCAGACATTAAAATAATTTTTACATAAAACCATGTGAATATATTTTTTTAGTCAGTACTTGATTTTTTTTCAAGGGCTTGACAGTATGCATTGAAAACCTAATAGTTACAATAAGCGTAAAGTACATGCAAAATAAAATGCAACATGGAAATAGTCAAAGTCTTCTTGTTTTGTAAATATATGTATATTTTTTGTTTTCTTTATTTCTTGGTCTTCATACAGTCTGTGAGTTGTTTCTGGGGAAGTGCAAGCCTCTGGGGTTAGCATCGCACTATCAGTGACTGCATATTATGTCTGTTCTTTTGTGACTGGGTTATCTCACTCAGGATGAACTTCTCTAGATGCAGCCATTTTCTTAAGAATTTAGTTAAGTCATTGTTTCTGGTGGCTGAGTAGTATTCCATTGTGTATATGTACCACAATTTTTGTATCCATTCATCTTCTGAAGGACATCTGGGTTCCTTCCAGCTTCTGGCTATTATAAATAGAGCTGCTATGAACATTGTGGTGCATATATCTTTGTTGTGTATTAAAGTGTCTCTGGGGTATATGCCCAGAAGTGGAATAGCTGGGTCTTCAGGTAGTGAACACCGAATGGCCGAGAAACATCTGAGGAAGTGCTCAACATCTTTAGCCATCAGGGAAATGCAAATCAAAACAACCCTGAGATTCTACCTCACACCAGTCAGATTGGCCAAGATCCAAAACTCAGATGACAGCAGATGCTGGCGAGGCTGCGGAGAAAGAGGAACACTTCTTCACTGTTGGTGGGGTTGCCAGCTAATACAACCACTCTGGAAATCTGTCTGGTGATACCTCAGAAAATTGGATAAAGTTTTATTTTGATTTTCAAACATTTTCCACATAACTTAATAACTTTTGAATTCTTTCACTCTTGGGCCAAAAGAGGAGAATGTATGTTATTTGTTCTTTTTTTTTTCTTTAATCACTTTTTTACCTTAAATGTATATAAAGTTTTCTTCCTACTTATAGTCAGACTATAGTCACAGGTCAGTATATTGCTATCCAGTTAAAAGAACACGTGCCATTTTGTAAGACAAATTAATTCCAAGCCACTTTAAAATAGAAGAAACTTTATAAACTAAGAAAATTTCAGCATAGTATCTTTGTCTAAATAAATTTAAAAAAAAGGTCTTTGTTAAACCATTGAAACAGCTCATTAAATTTAATTCATACATTAGTATATATCATTTCTTTCTAAGAAAGTATTTTCCAGTTCAAAAATAATATTAACTTTTGATTTAAATTTTTTTCTGTGTTTTTATGTTACCTTCTGTCCTACATGTACTTTATACTTATGGTAACCAGTGGGATCCCAATGCATGCTATCAAACCTCTAAAAGAATTAAGTACTGACAAAAATATATTCATATAGTGTTATGTAAAAATACCTTTAAAAATTGTATCTGTATCCCTCTTTTTATAAATAAAATTTTAAGAGAGAAAAAAAAAATGAGATTGTTTCTTTGACAAGAATAAAAAAAAAGTCTATATTTGAATTTAACTTTTATTATCCTTTATTAATTAAAAAATAGTCTGGTTACCAAGTAAATGATTGTAATGTTCAAAATAATAATTTAAAAACTCAACTAGTAAGTTTCATTATTTCATACAATCTTAAATTTCTATCTAAAATTCTAATACATTTTATTTGGATAATAATAATTTTGTTATTTTCATATTAAGGACATTTCTTCATTTTTTATATTAGTATAGAAACAATTTTCTGTCTATGTTACAAAATGCTATCACTATTGTCAGGAAGAATTAGCAGAAATCAAGTACTTTAGACATACTTTGATATTATAAACTAAATGAATGATTGTCAGATTTTCAAGTAAGCCAGCTACTTCTAGAACAATGAAAGTTGATCCTCCCTCTGTGACTCTGTTTTATGCATCTCTTAGTTCTTTAGATCATGTAGTCAAACTTCTTTATGAATATATTGTTTTTGCAAATCACTCATGAATTATTCATTAAATTTTGTACAAAGAGCAGATAGCTCACCATCTTATCACTAGAGCAAGGGATGAGATGTGTAACCCAAAGGGACATCAAAGAGATGTTTAGAGTCTGCCAAGGACTTCTACACAAACAGTGTCTGGCTTTGATAGCATTAGCTTCATATATTGTACTTCAAGTGTTTCTAATATTCTTCATGATTCATACTAGAACTATTCAAGGTACAATTTCACCATGTGCCATACCAAATACTTTACCAAGTTGTACACATTCTATAATAACCTTTCACATGGTATTCTTTTGTATGATAAAATAGAGATCCTTCATGCTGCCAAAGATTCTCCTAGATTCTTCCATAGATTAATAAGATACTCTTCTGCCTTATTTGAATTATTTTTATATTTAGCCACTTTACTGAAATTGTTTACCAGGTTTTGAAGTTCTCTATTGGAATTTTGAGGGTCACTTAAATATACTAATATATCATCTACAAATAGTAATATTTTGACATTTTTTTGTCCAATTTGTATCCCTTTAACTTCTTTTTGTTCTCTAATTGCTTTGGCTATGACTTTGAGTACTATATTGAATAAGTAGGAAGAGAGTTTGCAGCCTTGTCTAGTCCATGATTTTAGTGGGATTGCTTCAAGATTCTCTTTCCTTAGTTTGATGTGGACTACTGGTTTACTTTATGCTGCTTTTACTATGTTTAGATATGGACCATGAATTCCTGATCTTTCCAAGACTTTTACCATGAAGAAGTTTTAAATTTTTGTCAAATGCTTTCTCAGTATCTAATGAAACAGCCAGAATCTGAAAAGAACCCAAATGTCTTTTAATGAGTGAATGGATACAGAAAATGTAGTGCATTTGCACATTGAAATACTACTCACCTATTAAAAGCAATGACTTCATGAAATTCTTAGGCACATGGATGGAAGTGAAAAATATTACCCTGAGTGAGGTAACTTAGTCACAAATGAACACATGGCACACACTCACTGATAGGAGGAACAAAATACTCCAGGGAGTAAACACAGAGACAACCTGTGAAGCAGACACTGAAATAAAAGGCCATCCAGAAACTTCCCCATGTGGGGATCCATTCCATAGAAAGAGACACCAAAAGTAGACACTATTAAAGATGCCAACAATTGCTTGCTTCCAGGAGCCTGATAAAGCATCTCCTGAGAGGATCTGCCAGAGTCTGACAAATACTGAGGCAGATGCTCTTAGCCAGCTATTGAACTGAAAACAGGGTCCCCAACAGAGGAATTAGAGAAATGACTGAAGGAGCTGATGGTGTTTTCAACACATAGAAAGGAAAACAGCATTAACCAATCAGAACCCCCAGAGCTTCCAGGGATCAAGCAGAGTATACATGGAGGTGCCCAGGGCTCCAGCCTCATATATAGCAGAGGATGGCCTTGTTGGACATCAGTGGCAGGAGAGGCCCTTGATTTTTGGAAGGCTTGATGCCCCAGTGTATGGAAATGCCTGGTTGGTGAGGTAGGAGTGGGCATGTGAGTTGGAGAGCACCCTCATAGCAGCAGGCAGAGAGAAGATGGGATAAGAAGTTTCCAGAGAGGAAGCCTGGAATAACTTTTGAAATGTAAATAAATAAAATATCCAATAAAAAAGAATACGAAGGAGAAGTTGTGCATCAAAAAGGTGAATTGAGTCCTCTAAACTCTCTTAGTACATGAGTAGTGATGTAAAAATTTTGAAAAAAAATCTAAATTTTGAAAAAAATAAGATAGTCTTTATTTCCTCACAGTGTGGCCCAATTTCCTACCACAATCGTCCTTTTTTCCATCTTTCATCTTTATGCGCTCTCCTTGGGGGACACATCTAAAAGACAATTTTCTAACATGCTACATACAGATTCTCAGAACAGCTCCTCATAAGCAACCTATGGATTCTTTCCTTTGTCCCACTGTTTTAAAGATCTCCTCTTGAAATCTTTATGGAAAAAAAAGAAGATTCAAAATGATCAATAGTGTGGTTCTTGTTAAAATAAATTTGATCACTGCTCTCATCTTAAAAGAAGTCTTAGAAAAATATCACCTACTTTATCTTTAATATTATTAGAACTTGTGATGAGGAGCAGCAAAGGTTGTGGAAAATATTATCAGTTGAGGAGAATAATCCTAGAGCAGTAGTCATCGAGACAAAGAGAAGGCAATTGGTTTTGTTGCATAATACAGATGCTGATCTGAGAAAGATGGATAATATTACATAATTGTAAATATTTTCATGTAGATGAAAAATTGAGTTAGACATCCACATACTTTTAAATTATATAGCCTTTGACACTATCTGGGTATTAGTACCGAGTAAGTGTGTGGGAATAATATAGTTCCTTGGATGTCTATGTATTTATCAAAAATAAATTAATGAACATCTATCTTTAAAGAGATGAATATACTAGCAAAATTCAATACGCGTATATTTCAGCATAGATTCCTTTTATCCCTTGAAGATCTGTGTAATGACAGCGCTCTAAAGACAGGCCACAGGTACACAGTGTAGTGATAGTGGACACAGAGCTCCAGTTTTAACAACATTGACAGATGTTCACATCTCCATTAAAGAACTAGGGCAATGTGCAAGTGGATGCCCTTGCCCTTGGATACTCCAGCTTTCCAAATGCAAATACCAGTTTAATTAAATCACAGAGTTGCCTAAGCTTCCCAGAAAACAAAAATGAGCCTCCACTGCAAATATCTCTCTTTAAAACATGCAGAGGAAAACACAGCTATCCAGGGTAAGAAGTATTTAGAAGGTCATTTTGTCAGAAGAATCAATGACCTGCTACAAGTATTTTCCTAATTTGAAGATGTGGTGGATTATCCATACATAGGCACTGTTCACTTATAAACCAAAGCACTGATACATTTGTTATGTGGTTTCAAACTGTGCTTTAACTTGTAGCTATTTAATCTACCACTTTTTTTTTTTTACTGATATTGAAAATTGAAAATGAGTCAAGCAGTAGCATGTTCCAACATATTTCTCCAAGTAGGAACATATCAGTTCATCGTGTACAGTGAGCAGCTAAAAATTAAAAATTTAGTCAAAAACAGCTAAAGAAATAACATGTGGAACTATAATATAACATGTGTTTATTAAAATTTTATACTTGGAGAGGGATGACAGGAATAATTAAGTGTATAGGAGTGTGTTGATGTCATTTGTTAACTTGGTGGTATTGGTTAAATTCTTATCTTCCTTAAGCCTATTTTGTATACCTGTTTCATGAAAAAACACTGTCCATTTGAAAGCAAGACTCGTGTAAGAGTGAGCTGAGGCAGTGGGGTTTGAAACTGGAAATAAGCTCTTTTTTTGACTATAATAGTTATTTCCCATATATAAATAGAAATTTCCATTGTAAGTGGCTTCACCAGAACAAGTGTTGATATTACTTCATTGTATGGTTTGGTTCATATGTCTGTTGATTCAGCCACTTTCTAGTTCATCTACCATTCAGTATGCCCAGTGTATGACAACTGTTGTTCCTTTCCACACAAATTTCACATGGCAGGAGAAACTGACACAACAAATCTTTCAAAATCTTGTGGATAGAAACAACTGCAAATTTAATATGACATTGTGCCACAAGGAGAGAATATCTAGTTAGCTCTTGTGGGTGGAGTGTGTAAGTTCCTGCCTTCATTGTTTAATGCCCTGTACTTACAGTGTTTCAGGGTTGCCCTGGATTGGTAGACAAGGGCATGAGAAATGACAAACACTCAGATACAAAAAAAAACCTGGAATTGTGCTTTTTTGGTGTTGTCAGATGGAGAAGACATGATTTTATTATATAGAGTTGAAATGGGAGGTAGGGTTAGTATATTCCACCATCTCTGTAGGAACAGTTTTTCTAGATAAACAATCTTCAGGCCATAAGTACAATAGGTAGAACAAAGTATGGTGTACAATTTGTGCATGCACTGTCAGCATCTACACTTAAACCAGAGTAAGTCTTTGTCATCCCTTTGAGCCTCACTTGCTAAAGACTTAGACATTCTCATGGGGCTGAGGCATTGGGGTTCTTGACACAACTGTGCTCATGGTAAGAACACAAATTCATTCAAAGACTTTACTTTCTCAGGGCTTTCTCTACTCTACAATGCAGGAAAATGATAAAGGAAAGAACTGAAAGTAGCTAATCACTCATTACCCATACTTCGAGGTCACTTGCACAGGTTGCCAGCCCAAGGATTGCTGTTTTCTCATTTATTGTAGGCCTTCACACCTTACCTAATCAAGATAATTTGGCACAGACATTGTAGCAATGATATGGAGATTCTAGATGCTGTCTCATTAAAAATCAAGGTTAACCATCACAAGGAAGAGTTAATCCATATCGTATCATATATGTGTAAATTTGTCCGCTCATTGGATTTCCAGGAGAATTGGATTCCAATCACTTTCTTTACTCTGTGACAAGAATCTGAAGATGAGGTCAACATTTTAATGGCTACAAAAGAAAATCCAATAATCTTCCAAAATGTAGATGAATCTGACTTAGAAATCTGAAGGTTTAAAGAGAACAGACAGGCTAAACTTTCCTCAGTAAAGCATTCAGTAGCTGACTGTCTTTTACTCTATTACCAGAAGGGTTGACTCTTCTACTTGATGGCTTAAATGACAGCATTAGTTCTATGAATTTTGACTTGTGTCCTCCATGAATCAGATCCTGAAAGTTTCTTTGTTTTTTTTTCCTTTGAAGAGAGACACTGGATAATGATTGTATAAATAATTCATACTAAAGATAATATTTTCTAATATATTGGCATTATATAGTAGTTTCCTCTTAGATTAAAACACTCCATTATGCAGGGAAGCTCTATAAGACAGAAGATAAATGACACAAAAATAGACTCAGGAAGTTCCTGAGACTGACTAGATTCATTAGGCCCCACCCTGCTAGCGCAAGCAATTTAAAAAAGCTCCAAAGAAGACTCTGAGAACAGATCAACTACCTGGGAGAAGCAGGAAATAAGTTGAGTTCCTGAATGAGGTTTAGAGCAACTGTGCCAATTGGAAAGTATTGTCACCAAACTGTTGATATACTTATAGGTTGTGTAGTAAGTATAGGGTCCCCAGATTTTGTGAGATGTTACCCATTCTGTGGTAGGCTTTGGTGATGCAGCTGTTTTGGAGGAAATTTTGCTCTTGTAGGTAGACTCTCACCTATAATCCTGTAAGTGACCCTAATAAGGTCATTTGGTCACCAAATTGACTTAGGTGGCATCTATAATTTGGTCTGTCATGGGGTACTATCTGGGGTGGGAAGAGATGTGGGTTGAATCGCCTCAGGAAAAGTCTATCACCCAGTAACTAGTCTCACAAGGAATTAAAGAGATATGATAGATATTGAGTCTGGAAAGGTCATCCTGCATTATGATGTAATTTTTGGTATCTTTGTACATTTACATAGATGGCTTATAAGCTGGGTTTCACTGGAGAATGCTGAATCCTCTCTCCAGTCCAATTCTTAGAATGGGAAAGGTGGGTGATTGAGTTGAGATGAGGATAAAAAGTAAAGGTGTTTTTAAAGAAAACAAGTAGAATGTGAGGAATTAGATTTGGCCTCTGAAAAAAACTCGTTGAAATTTTGATGCCAAGTCTAAGTGTGAGTGTTACAGCTCAGACAGGAAAGGCTTGCCCATTACACACAAGTGCTGCAGCTCCATGGGAAAGGTTTCTTCACTGCAACTATTGCACCTGTGAAGAGAAAAGTACTGTGGCAGTCAGGAGCCAAGGAATGCCAGAGAGCCATGTTGTAAAACACATCTCACATAAGAGATTTATTGGGAAAGACACAATAAGCTGCCTACTTTTGCTCTGGAGAGAAGCAACAGGGGACTCGGCAGGAGGCTGGTTTTTTATAAGGTTGTTTGGGAGCAGATATCTGGAGGGTAGAGATTTTCAGGGTTGGGATTGGTAGAATTTGAAGTTTCGGGATCTATGATTTTATGCCCTCAGGGATTGGTCAAGATTCAAAACCCAGAAGTGAGCTTGACCTTTTCACCTTATACTAAGGGTTCCTAAAGAGTCCTGAGACAAGAGATGCATTTGGCTAGAGATCGTGAACATGACCAGTATGCCACACAGAGGCTCTCAGATTTTAACCTACAGAAAATAAGAAGACATCTGAAGGATTCAAACAATGAAATAAGATGATTAAATCTGCATTTTAAAAGATTACTAGAGCTTCAGTGTCAGATACGGATTAGAGAGGGTCAAAGCTGTTGGAAGGGAGATGATTGAAGTAATATCTACCAGGATAATGAGGTCCTGCATAGTCTGAGGTCAGAACTGTTAGAAATGAAAATGAGGTGTATATAGAACATATGACAGCAAAAGAGTCAAGGAAGGATAATAACTCTTGGGAATGTTGATAAATAAGGAAAAATTGAGGGGTTAACCTGAATGGTTATTCATACTTAAAGAAGTGGAGGGGGTACAGTAATGGAGAGAAAGGTAGAGGGGTGAAGAGGTAAAAACTTACATTTTCAGCATATAACAATATATTTTCACTATGACACATGCAGTAGCCTAGAACAGACATATGAGAACGTATGTTGAAATAATAAAATGATTAACAGTCAGAGCTAGAGTCATGTAGGCATGTATTTATAAGACACAAACACCATAGCCATCAATGCGACTGTTTAAAGAAAACAATATAAAAGCAAAATAGTGAGAAGTGAAGATTAGTCCAGCCAAAGTGAAGCACTTCAAAAATCTTGAAACTCTAGCATCCAATTTATTGAATAAAGAAAGGTTAGAAAGCCTAATGGCATGGGATGAGGCCTGCATGGGTAATAGCTGTCAATTTCAATCTTACCACTGCTTTAGAATCATGTTATATGCACATGTATTTTGAGGTATTTTTGCACATATCTTCCACATCATGAGGAATTCTTTCAGAATCAGTAACTTTGTGAGATACTAACATTTTATAATCATATAAAAATAAAATTTCCAAAGATGCATTGTGGTCAACAGAATTTTAGGAAAGAATTAAAACTGGAATGTCTGGGTCTACACCCTGCCCTGCTGCTGGGCAGAGGACATCAGGAAAGCACTGACACACTGTTCAGTGGGAATGAAAACACAGACTAGGATGTGGCAGGCAGAAGATGTGGATTCATGTTTTGCTCCATATGGATGCTAAACCACAGCTTGGGGCAGATGCTCAGCTTTAGGGAAGTGCCAAAACATAGCTCAGGGGTGTCAGAAAATCATTTATGAGATGTCAGAAGCAGATAATGACTTTCTTTAACTCCTGGGAATCTGGTTGCCACTGGGGTGCCACCCAGAAGAGTTGGAAATGAAAGATCCAGGGTCCATGGGCCTGTGAGGAGGCCAGAATTATTGGTGGTCCATGGGCTGAGGACAATGATGAACTGGGGCTAGGGACATGGGGAACTCTTGTTCAGTTTATCTGTGTAAGTCTTTACCTTAGCAGTGGTTGTCTAGAATCACAGAGAGGCCTTTTGCAGAAGACTTAGGCTAAGGCTCTGTAGGCAAATGGCTTCTCCATGCTTCCCACAGCAATTGTGATGAAAGAGACAGTCCATGTTTATCCATACTATTTATTGACTGTTCATTGTGCACAATAGATATATACCAACTCCTTGGGGTGGACCAGAGATTAAATACCTTTTGAGGGAGGAATATCGAGGAAGAGATGCTTATTGCTTAAACCCTCAGGACCTCTAAGACCTCATTATCAAGGAGAACTCTGTTCTGGGTGACATGACAAATGTGGAGCGTGTGGACACATGCTTCCTACAAGAAATCTTGTGGTGAGATAGGAGGTACCTACCAATTCAGACTTGCACCTGTATACGTTGGTCTCAGACCACTCTATCGTACCAAGTTTACTGACAGGGTCCACTGCCCCACAGAAAAACACATATTTTTTATTTTTGTTTCTCAGACAACGTTCCCTTACTGGAATAAGTAACTTTCTCTAAAACCAAATCAATTTTAAATGTATTTCTCTATTAGGTCATTTTAATACTAATGGTCCATGGCCCTGGGGTTGATCCTCTTCCAATGTTAAATTACTCCTTGGTTTTGTGTCAGTTGGTGTATGGAGAGAATAATTGGGCATTTTAAACATGATCAATTACTTATAGTCTAAAGAGCAGAGATGTCTCATCAATCATCTTCTTGACATCACACAAATGGTCCTGGGGAATGTAAGCTCTGTGATTCTGACAACTTCAAGAACTTGGTGAGATATGTATCTAAGACTTGAGCCACAAGGCTGAGTAAACCCAATGTGGTTCATCGTGTGCTGTTATACAGAACAAAACAAAAGACTAAAAGAAAAGAGGATAAATAATAGGAGAGAAAGAACATGAAGATAGATGAGAAAAATAAGAGGGAAAAAGGGAAATGTATGGGAAACCAGCAGTGTCAGGGGTTGATGAGGGGCTGAAAGCCAGATTCTCCTCACTGCCACTTATTCTCTCCTGCATAAGGAATTTATCAAAGAATGGTCATGACAGAGAATGATCTGATTAACATAGCCTCTGAACCATATAATAGTCAAGACCCCAGGAAGCCTTCATATGTGTGTGTGTGTGTGTGTGTGTGTGTGTGTGTGTATGTATGTATATATGTGTGTATATATATGTTTATATATTTTTTTACAAATACATATATATATATATGTGTACATACATAGGTATATCTATCTATACATAAATCTTTATATATGTATGTATACAGATATGTATATATGTGTATACATATGCTTGCATAAATACACATATAAACATATATAAGCCCATGCCTATAACCATACCCATTCCCACATATATTTATATATACATACATAAATATACATACACACACTTATATGTGTGATTTTACACAAAGGAGATTTTACATTTTATTTACTAAGAAAAATCTTTCTTGCCTCTGAATCCTGGGAGAAATGAAGAATGAAAAATTGGTAGACACATGGGCAAAGATATATGGGATCTGAAGAGCTTGTATGAGATCTTCAGAAGGAAAAGCCTCAGCACCTGGAAGCTCAGTCTGCTTTTTATAAATAGTTGACCAGGGAGGTGGGGTATGCTGGCTGTTTTCATGATAATTTGACACAAACTAGTGTCAGAAGAGAAAAGCTTGGTTGAGATAATGTTACTAGCATATTGACCTGTGATTTTTTTTTTTAATTTGATCATGGAAGTGAGGACCCAGCTCCTTGTGAGCACATGGGGCCAGCCCTAAGTCCTTGACACTGTATCAAAGCAAGGTACAAACTACGGATATCAATCCAGTAAGCAGTACTCCTCCCTGTCTCTGAATCAGTTCCCATTCAGGTTCCTTGCTTTTGTGGAGTTTCTGCTTTGACTTCCCTCAGGCATATACTGCTGTGGAAATATGAGCCACATTCAACCCTTTCCTCTTTAAGTCTGTTTTGGTCATCACAATTTATCACAGGAAAAGGACCTCTGGTGTTATGGCAAGCAGCTTAAAAGGGAGTTGAGGTCATTGCACACAGATGAATAAGGAGGCTGATTTAAATATACTGTTGGACAAAGAGTCAAGCTCAGCTAATCTTGCTGGGAGCAACCTCTGTAGGAGAGTAGTTTTCAGGCTGTAAGCATCTGGGGAAAAAGTTGTGGTGGGCATTTTCTTCATACACCAGGAATACCCACAGATGAAGCAGAGGGAGATTTTCCATCACCTGAGTCCCATCAAAGGAAGCTTTGTCATTCTGATGAGGCTGAGGCATTGGCATTATTGATGTGGATATGTTTATGTCATGAACACTTTCACTCAACACTTCTTTGGCTCCTCATACTTCCTAATACTTCTTAGATAGTCAAGATATATATTTACACTTACTATAAAGTCAGTTGTATGCAGTACTTTACACAAGACATAAGGGTAGTAAGAAGGAATATCATATCAGTTACTATACACACCAGAAGCAGAAAGAAGAATGTCTTAGCAGTTTAAAGGGATTGAAGCCTTGAAGGTCATTAATGATCCTTCTTGTAATATTAATAAGAGAAACTCATCTGATCATAAGCCCTTTGTTTTTTCACAGTGTGTTCAGATTGTTTGGTTCATCCATGGTATCGTTATTATGAGTCCAAACACTGAGGATGTGGTTGCCAATTCTTTCATCTCTAAATCACATGGCTGCAATGCGTGCCAAATAGTTGAATGGAGCCCAATGGGACTCCAGGAGGTTAGATAAATGTCTCCCCAAATGGAAAGTCTCATTTAAATAAGCAGATCTGGAAGGACGTGACCGGGCCACTGGATGAAAAACTATAGGTTTAGTAGGGTTATAAACTGATCACTCTTCCCTTTATGGATACTCAGTAGCAGACATGTAACTGCTGGGTGATTTCACTTAAGTTACTCAAAAACTTAGTCACATTTAAATACACCAAGGTTTTTCTCTTGAGTAATGCAGCTTTGTGAGTTTAGAAATTGCCACTTTTAAGCAGAATAATGATGTGGTACTGAGAAAAATATAAAATGGTAGCAAAGGAGAAAACATAGAAATATCTATTAGCAGATAGCTGCATTTATTTAAAGCAAAATCCACAATGTGTCATAGTTACCACATCCCTCTAACTGAGCTTAATGGTAACACACAACATAGCTGCGTGCTAAACTCTCATCCATGAAACAGACAGTTCTCCTATTTCCAGCTGTTTTCAACCACAGTAAAGTCAAGTTATCAGTGCTTCTCTGCATATTTACTGTTTTCTTATTAAAGTTCATCTTATTACTTAAATGAATGAAGAGCTAAGGGAGACAGTTGTCTATAGCAGATAGTACACCGAAGACACAAGGGAAGAACCGTTTCATCTTTCTTAGCTTAATAGGATGTTAATTCAATTTGTTGATGCAGTTCTCTAAGGTCAACATAGGCCACTTGGACAAAGAAAATAAAATAAATCACTGAGACACCAGTCGGGAGCAATGACCTTGAGATCTTGTCCCTCTTGAAATAGAACAATTTAAAAGTTTGAAAGCATTATAAGCAGCTCTGTGCTGCAGGCAATGTTGTGTTTTTCTGAACTCCCAGTGAAGTCTGAAAATGTTTCCCCACCCTCCACAGTGAGGTGGATTGCCTTACTGTTTCCACAGCTGCTGGGATATTAAATTCCAACAGCATCTGAGGCTGTGATCACTGTGCTGTGTCTAACCATACACCAGTCCAGTGTTAGATCTAGGGCTGGCAAAAGTCCTCTACTTCCTGAGAACTGTGAGGCTCTGATAAGTATAAGTTTTCTTATTCTCCACTTATCTGTCTGCCAGCCTCTTCTTGTCCATCATCACTAACATTCTCCAGCATTTGCATATTGTCTGTATCATTTCTCGTAAGAAAAAATTTTAAAACTTTTTTCATATTAAAAAGATCAAATAACCATCACAAAAAAATACCCTTTCCCCTCCTCAGACACTCGTGTGATTTTAAGTCATTAAGTGAATTTTAACCACTAAGAAATGGAGAAAATGAAGATGAGAAGTTTGCATCTGTCCTTTACCACCTACTTCCTGGACCATATTTTGTGATAAGTCCATTTCGGAATACCAGACCTTACCCTTTACTTGCACTTTGACAGAACAGTTGAAATGTCCTGATGTTTTGCAAAAACACACTGTCTTTTCTCTTATAAAGAATATACTAGAAGAGCTAAGATTAGAATACATTTTGCACAAATCGGTTTTGAAAACTTGATAAAAGATAGCATTGATCATATACATGTTCTTATAGATAATTTGAAATGATAATAAGAAGAAAATGAAGAATTTTCTGTATTGTAAGCTGGGACAGGTGCTTTGAGAATTACATGAATTATTTTATGCTCAATCTCATAATATTATAGGAGCAATGTTATGATAATTGCCATTTTACAAACAGAAAGTAAAAAGAAAATCTTCTGAGGACATATAGCCATTCTGATGGAGCCCTGGTGTGAACACTTACCATTAGTTGAAATGCAACTGAAAACTACTGAGTTGAATAGCATAATACTTGTAGTCAAGGCAAAGAATATAACATAAACATACAGGAAGGTTTTTGACCTTAAAAATGAAATTAAATATTTGAAAACACTTAGTTTTTCTTTTCCTTAAAATAGATTTTTATTCATTTTACTTGTGCAAACATAGGCCACACGTTCTGCCTATTGTAATGCTATAAATTAGATAGTATTAAATTAATTTTGAATACAGTAAATGTATTTACATTATACATGCTAGGCATAGGCATCATGACTTTAAGCTAAAGGAATGGAAGGTAAAAAACTAATTCTTAATACTTGGGTTTTCATCTGACTGTTGTTCATGGTACACCATAATCTAGCTAAGATAGTCTTTGTTGTCCACCAAACTCTTTGGTTGGTGGTTTAGACACTGGGAGCTCTGGGGGTCTGGTTGGTTGATATTGTTCTCCTTCTTATGGGATTTGCAGATTTTTCATTTATTTGTCCATTCACTTAGTCTAAAAATGGATTTAGAAGCATATCCAATACCAAGCACTGTGAAAGTCAACCAGGCATAAGCAATAAGCATGTGCTATTATGTCTGTGTGTAAATTAGAACCTAAAGTAAAGAAGAAAATAGGTATAAACTCTAATGCTTCTAGACCAGAGTACTGATTATTGGGCCATGCCTACAGTGAAAATACTGTAAGCTAAAAATGAATTTTTCTACCCACCCTAACAAACATCACCCTTAGCAACCATAGCATTTCATAAGTAGTTCACTCTCACGGCTGAGTTGAGAGTGGGGTGCTGACTAAAAGCTAACATACACTTTTAGATGTACATGTTAGAACATGGCCACTAGTACTAGTGTGTTGAGAAATGGGGTTTACTCAGAAACATTTTGATCATAAGATTCTACCCTCACAAATGAATGCATACATACATGAGTGTTTACTCTACCATGGTAGTTCTTAACCTATAAGTTGCAACCCCTTTGTAAATGGAAGATTGTAGTGTTTGTATCTGAGGTATCTGAATTTCTCTTTTGGTAGTGTTCAGAGTACCTTTGGGACACTAGTCAATAGGTGCAGAAACTGTATAGGCACACCCACAACTGCACCATGTACAATGGGATGTATAGGTACTGTCTTTAGGAAAAGGTCTTACCTTTAGTTTGTGGAGAGTAACCTCTAGACTAGGGATCAACATGGGTTATTTCATGGTTCCTATGGAAATCGCTTGGCCGAAAACTCAGTTATATATAACCCACTGCCCGTGGTAGAAGCTTCATATAATGATAATACAGAAGTTTTAAAAGTTTGAATGTATAACTGGAATCTTTCCTGAGCATGGCATAGTTTAGTTTGCAGAATAGTTCATGCAATTAATATGTGAATAGGTACCAAGTAAGTTAGGAGTTAAAGACTGTAGATCTCTCTCCTCGTGTCTAGTATGTGGAATACAACGAGTTAAAATAATGAAATTCACAGATGTATCTATTAATCATATTAATGAATGCAACATTCCTTGTGATATGGAATGCTTTTCTATATTCTTAAGAAAAAGTATCATTTAACCATGAATTGAAAATATTATTCTTCCCTGTGTATATTTCTATTGTTATCACATTTTAATACAATGATGAAAAATTCTTAATCGCATTTTTGTCTTAAAATTTCCTAAAAAAAGATGCCCAGCTACACATTCTAAGTTTTCATAAACTTATATTTTATGAAATTATCAGTATTGTATATATGGTATTATGTTGAGTAGATAAATCAACAAAATACACAAGGACACATAAAAAGCCAACATATTCAGAAAAGTAGAAACAAGGATCATGGAAGGGATGAAAACCATGATTTGACATTGAGATCTCTCAATCGTATATATGCAGAAGGCTTAACTTTTTACGGTGGGCACAATGGATCAGATCAGAGCCACAGGAAACTTAATGGCTTGAAAATAGGAGAGCAACAGTTGGTTATTTTGTGTGTGGCTTGTAATTTATTAACCCTATACTGAAAAAGTAGACACAGTGAGTGGTGACGAGAATTTTACTTAGTCACAGCTAAGGGTAATCTGTGAGCCTTGAGTTTAAGGAGACAGGTCTGAGTACGTTGTGTTTGAAGAGGGACAGTGAGTAATTATGAGGCATCTGAGGGAGATGGCTGTAATGAACATGAGAAAAGTACAACAGAGTAATTACAGAATGATACTAGGGAAGTCAGTCATTCAGAAAGTTCATTAAGTTAGTTATCAATCCATTCATGGAGTCCATGTTTTATAATGAAAACTGCAGATAAAACAAAGAGGTAACTAGAGGAGAATGTTGGTACTATCTCAATTTATCATCCTTTATAATAGAGTGGGGAAAAAAGCCACATGAACCAAGTGAAGTTTTTCAGTCTTTAAACTGAGAGGATTTCATCTCCAATGTCAACATTTTTATAAGCTATGATTATATAACTTATAGAAAAAAGGTATGTTAGTAGTTTGCTGATGTGATAAGTGATTGGAAATTAAAAAAAGACAAACCATGACTAGTTTTATACCTTAACTTTTACAACCCTGTGAAGATTTAGAAATTTTTTATAGCAGGGAAGAATAAATGCAAATATGGAAAAGGAAAAAGGGTGAAAGTGCAACAAATGGTCCAGAATGATTTTTTTTTTCAACTGGAACTTTTAAGCATAAGAAAATGAGCATATCTACCCTCTTGGTTAAAGAGCAGCCAACCTACAACTGTGTTGCTTCAGTGTTTATCTGTGGATGACTTAGTTCAGTGGCTTCAAGTACAGCATTCCTAAGGTCAACTTATTAGGGTTGATGCTTTTAAGGAATAATTAACTTTGCTTTAACCTGTGCTCACAGTTTATATCCCTGTCACTGACATTTATCTTTGTTCATAAAGAGCAAACATATAAAGCAGTAAGACTGAGAGAATGAAACACACACACACACATGCACAAAGAGAGAAGGGGGCATTCAGAAGGTCATGTTTATTTATTTTAAGAAATGCATTTTGATGTACACTTTTCAACATGAATATAATTTTTGTAAGAAAAATGAACACATTAACTTGTTTAAACCATGTTGCAAAACTGAGTGCTTCCAAATTAGCAAACTCGAAGTATTAACAAAAGAAGAAATCTATTAGAAAACTTTAAAAATCGTATTGACAGCCACAATGTGTAGCATGATTAGGACGATTGTGTAATTATTATTATTACATAAGATTAAACAGTTCTGCTATAGCAGGTTTGCTGGATATATATGATTGTTGACATTTAAAGCTAGACTTGATGCAATTCTTCAACTTTTGTTGTATTATATTTGCTTTGGTTGTGTTTAATTCCACAGAGCCAATGGTGTTGTATAAAGGGACTGACAAATAAGGAATAATACCTAAATCCACTAGAATTACAAAAACAGAATTTTTCCAATTGACAGAAATTATGAACTTGAAAATATTTCATTCCCATTTAGAAGTATTACAATTATGTATGGAGAAGTTCTTGCTCTCATTGAACTTGTCCTGCTTTCTTATAAAATTTTCTATGTGTCTCTGATTAATATTTGTTTTAGAATATTTTGTTTTTTACCTTCACATCTATACAATGCTACTTAATTTTTAAAATTAGTAAATTTAGTTGCCTTGTCAGCTTGTTAACATGACACTGTAGATTGTCCTGAAGCTATTTGTATTTTAATGTTAATTCCACTTCCCCAAAAAGGGTTGCCTAGTTATATACTTAAGAGGTTTCTTCATCTGAACCTTCCCATTTTAATTAGTAAAATAGACAAAAGCCAGTGATTGGGTGGGTAAGAGAAGTGGAGAAAGAGGGTCAGAGAGGAGAGGTCAGAAGATGAAGGAGGAGGGAAGTTCCAAGATGGACCTCCATAAAGATGAGCTAGATCCAGGTGGAATTAATTGGCATTAAATAGCTATGAACATTTGAGGATTTTATGGGTCTAATATCTCATATAGAAGGGCAGTTTTTATATTTGTTCATTTGATGAAATCTTGTTGTGTAGAGGGATTTTGAATTGAGAGTTGAATACATAAACCCGTATAAAAAGTTATCAGGCATTAGAGTTGTGTCTGTGTTGGAATTTGGGGTAAACAAAGACTTTGGGATGGGGATGGAGGCAGTAATCAGGTGGTATAAAACTGCCAAGTGAAGGGAGTACTGTGACTGGAGAGACCTGGATGGCAGCTCAAACTGGTCAACACAAGCATGAGTGGCTCTGTACTAAAAGTGTGCCCCAGAGTAGGACCTTGTTGCCAATAAAGAGATAAACCATTTTTATTTTTTTAAATATTTTCCACAACATGACACCTTTCTCATAAATATAATTCTATAGTCAATATTATCATGTGTATCAGGTAAATATATATTATTTGCTTATTTTTATTTTACATTATGTTCCATTATTGAATTATAACTTTTATCTACATACCTATCCTTTATAAAATGTGAGAGGATTTTTAAAATCATGTTTATAAATTCAGGATCTTAACAATGTCACTGAGCCTTCTGGTTTGTGCCTTATATCCAGATCATCAATTTGTCTGTTTTTCTGAACACCCCACAATCTGAAGGACTCCCAGGAGTTCTGCTACACTCAGAGCAATAGTTAGGGGACCTTCCTAAATAACCATAGCAGCTGGGTACACTTAGAAGGCAAACAAATGTGCCTTCTTCCAGGATAGATCATTACTTGGTGTGCCTCTCTGAAGATCTCACAGTCTAAAGTACTCCCAGGAAATTTGCTAGACCCAAGGAAACAGACTTCACAGTCTGAAGGTCCCCAGGATAACTTCTGCAAGCAGGGCAACAATAAAATAAATATAGGAAAACACTGTTAAACAGGTAGAAGCCATTAAAGAAGAAACAAACTCCTGAAAGAAATACAATAAAACACAATCTAACATGTGAAAGAATTAAAAAACTCCAAACCTAAAATTAGAAATAGAAACAATAAAAGAAAAACAAATGGAGCAACCCTAGAAATGGAGAGGTAAGGAGATACAGATGGAAGCATCAAAAACAGATGACAAGAGATAGGAGAGAGACTCTCACTTGTAGAAGATACCTCAAAAGATATTGACACAAGGATCAAAGGAAATACAAAACATAAACACTACTGGCTCCCAAATCTAGGAAATCCAGGATACAATGAAAAGACCAGACCAGAGAATAACAGAAATAGAAGAGACTTAAAATATTCAGCTTAAAGAATCAGAAAATGTCTTTAATAAATCATAGAAGAAAACTTCCATAACCTAAAAATAAGAGATATCCATAAATGTACAAGAATCCTCTAGAAAACAAAATAGATTAGTCCAGAAAATAAAATCCTTTCATCAGATAACAATTAAAACCCAAAGTGCATAAACATAGAAAGAATATTAAATGTTGTAAAGGGAAAAGACCAAGTAACATAAACAGGCAAACCTACCAAAATTACATTGGACCTCTTATCAGAGATGCTTAAAGCCAGAAGAGCCTGGACAGAGATCATGTAGACCCTAAGACAACATAAATGACAGCACAGGTTTTTATATCCTGAGAAACTTTCAATCATAGATGAAGAAATTAAAACATTCCAGGACAAATCAAATTTAAATAATATCTATCAGCCAATCCAGTGCTACAGAAGATTCTAGATGGAAAATTTCAACAAAAGGAGAGTTGACACATATACACATACACACACACACATACAGAGAGAGAGAGAGAGAGAGAGAGAGAGAGAGAGAGAGAGAGAGAGAGAGAGATGAATCAACTATCAACCAAAAGGAGAGAATCACATAGACATAATGCAACCTACAACAACAAATATAACAGGAACTAATAATCATCTGTCTTTAACATCTCTAAATATCACTGACTGGACTAAATTGTCATATAAAATACATGAGCTAACAGACTAAATATGCAAGTAGGATCCATCATTTTGGTGCATACTAGAAACATACCCCAAACAAAGACAGATACTATCTCAGAGAAAAAGATGGCAAATGGGCTTCCAAGCATATATTTGGTCCCAAGAAACAAGCTCAAGTTGTCATGTTAATATCCATTAAAATAGCCTTTCAATCAAAAATTATCAACCTTGATCAGAAATGACACTTGATATTCATCAAACAGAAAATCCACCAAGAGAAAGTCTCAATTCTGAATATCTATGTCCCAAGTACAAGGGCATCCAAATTCATAAAAAAAACAAAACAAAAGAAAAGAACAAAACAAAAAGAAAAACTTTACTAATGCTCAAAAGACACATTGAAACCCACAATAACAGTAGGAGACTTCAACACCCCATGCTTATCAATGTACAGGTCATTGAAACAGAAACAAACAGAGACACAGTGAAACTAATAGAGATTGTAAAACAAATGGATTTAACAGATATCTACAGAACATTTCATCAAAAAAAATTTCCTTAGTACCTCATGGAAACTTCTGCAAAATCAACCATATAATTGGTCACAAAACAACCCACAACCAACACAAAAAATTGAAATAATCCTATACCTTCTATCAGACAACCATAGCGTAAGGATGGGAATAACAACAAAAATCACAGAAATCCCACATACATATGGAAACTTAATAACTCTCTACTCAATGATAACTTGGTCAAGAAAGAAATTAAAGACTTCCTGGAATTTAATGATAATTTTGACACATCATACTCGTGCTTTTAGGACACAATGGAAGCAGTGCTAGGAGGAAAATTCATAACATTAAGTGTTCTCACAAAAACACTTACACACAGTTGATCTTTGACCAAAAACAACAACAAAAACAAAAAAATAACAAAAAATATTCCAAAAGAAAACAGAACAAAAAACTCCAAAAATATTCAATGGAAAATAAAAGCATATATAAAATATGCTTTCATACAATATACAAAAAGGAAGCATCTGCAATAAATAATGCTAGTATAACTAGCAGGTATATAGAAAAATGAAAATAGATTCATATTTGTCAACTTTCACAAAGCTTAAGACAAAGTGGATCAAGAATCTCAACATAAAACCAGATATAATAAGTCTAATTGAATAGAAAATGAGAAAGAGCCTTGAACTCATTGGCATGAGAGGAAGGGGAGAATTCCTAAACAACTCCAATGGCTCAGGATCTCTCTAAGATCAAGAATTTATAAATGGGACCTCATGAAACAGAAAAGCTTCTTAAGGCAAGAGACATAATCCATAGAACAAATCGGCAGCCTACAGACTAGAAAATAATCTTCAGTAATCCCACATCCAATAGTAGGCTAATATCCAAATATATAAAAAAATCAAGAAGTTAACATCCATAAAACCAAACAACCCAATAAAAACATGGAGTATAGAGTTAAAGAGAGAATTCACAACAGAGAAATCTCAAATGGCTGAGAACCAGTTAAAGAAATGTTCAATGTTCTTAGTGATCAGAAATATGCAAATAAAAAGAAAAAACCTTAAAATTCTACCTTACACCAAACAGACTAGCTAAGATGAAGCATCAGATGACAGCAAATATGGACATGATGTGGAGAAAGCATAATCCTCCTACATTGCTTGTGGGATTGCAAACTGAAAGAACCACTCTGGAAATCAAATCTACGTGGCATTTCCTCAGAAAATTGAAAATATACCTACCTGAAGACCAGCAGAATGAATAGAAATATGCCAACTTAGGGGTGGGAGGTGGAGAAACCCTCTAGAATGTGCCAGAGACCTGTGCAGTGAGAGACTCACAGAACTCAAAGAGAGGCACCTCAGATGAAATACCCTTCAGTGAGGAGAGGGAACATGTAGAGTGTACTTCCACCATCAAGTGGAGGGACAGTTATCATTCCACAGTCAACATTTCTGACCCAGAATTGTTCCTGTATAAAAGAACTGCAAGAACACAAATGGAAAAGAGACCAAGGGAACCAGTGACTGTCCCAAGTTTAGATCCATCTCATGGGGAGGCTCCAAAGCCTGATACTATTACTGATGCAATGGTGTGCTTATAGACAGGAGCCAACATGTCTGTGCTTCAAGAAGCCCAACAAGTATCTGCCTGAGACAAATGAATACACTTATTTTCAACTAATGGACTGAAGCTGGGACCCCTGTGGTTGAAGTTGAGATAAAGCTGAAAGAACCTGTGGAGGAGGGTGGTCCCATATGAAGACCAGCAGTCTCAACTAACCTGGAAACGTGAGATCTCTCAGACACTGAGCCACCAAGCAGGCAGCATACACTAGCTTGTCTGAGGTCCAGGCACATATACAGCAGAGGAGTACCTTATCTGGCTTCAGTGAGAGTAGATGGGCCTGAGCTTTGAGATACTTGAGGCCCTATGGAGGCTTTGTGGGGAGGAATTAGATGAGTAACTGTGGGAGGATGGAGTTAGGGGGGTAATGACTGAATTGCAAAAAAATGAAGTAATAAAAACAAAATGAAAGACAATGTCGCTGAAAATGCTAATAAAAAGATACTTTAATTATAAATACATAAACTAAAACTATACATATTAACCTTAAAGTAAAGTCAGGCTGAAGGCTGAGATAATGAAGTTTAGAACAATAGGAGAGGACCTAAATATGCATAAAATAATGTAATATTAGCCGATATATGTTTTAAAATTTTCAAATTAAAATGTACTTTTAAAAGAATTTTGGCAGTATTGAAATGCAAAGTTATGAATTTCCACATTTCCCCAGTTAATTTATATTGTTTTTACTTATCTTTGTGGCAGACATTGATTATAATTAATGAAATGAAAGTTATAGAAGATGCATTACTACAGTCAGTTTTGTGTGCACTAACATAACCCCAAATTCCACTTAATTATTATGTCTTCCTTGCTCCTCAATGCTTTGATTGCTTCTCATATTTCACATGTATTTCATGACTCAATAGTGTAAGAAGTTCTGGTCAGATAATCCATTGTGTGTTGTACTGGGAATCGCCTTAAGTTTGAGTATAATTATGGGTATTTTGAACAAATACAGTAAATACCAAAAAGCATCTTCCTTGTATCATATCAAAGAGACACAGCACCAGCATAATTTATTACTCCTAGTCCTCAGGTTTGGCTCAGGCTGCTGTAACAAACTACCACATGCCAGGGCAATAAAACAGTAGAAATCTATCATGTTTGGGTTCTACAGACTAGAATCTGAAAGCATGATATCATAGTCTGAGTTCTGACTAGCAGAAACAGGCAAGCATCTTCTAGGTTCCCTCTAGTAATCAGTACTTTGTTGGACTCTTTCTTACATTCTTTGTCTTGCAGGTGTATCAGTCTGATCTATATCTCAATATACAATTTGTTGCATTCTTATCAACTATCCTACAATATACTACTGTTCTTAAACATTAATATTTCACGTTAATTTCCAGGCTTTTCATAATATGTAGTGTTTGAACATGGAAGCATTTCCTTTTGCTAGTATATGAACAGTTGGAATCCCATTTAAAGAAAATCTACCCACTTCTTTTTATTCAGTTATTTTACTTTGAGCAGTTTGTACCTGAGATCCTGTGTCATGAATTCTATCCTCAAAATTAGACATGCTTGTTACCATTAGAGGACACCACAGCTATTCTACAGGATCACTGGAAGGACATTCTCCTATCATCTCGCAGTATATTCTCAATAAAGAAGCAAAGAAGATCCTTTATATCCATTAGATCATGTTACATGAGATCTACTAACTTCACAAACAAAAGCCAGAGAGAGCACATGTTCCTATGTCTGTTTCTCCCCACATATTGCTTATTTTATCCTACCATTTAATACATAGCTGTCAGCCTCCTGTTTATGACTGGAATCAGGCATAAAAGGGGTTTGTTTGTTTCTTGTTTGTTTTGGTCACTCTGATGGTCTTTTTCCTTCCTTCTTTTCGCAACTGTGAATTGAATCTTTGGCTAGAGCTTGGAAATCGAATGTTTCACCTCTGAACCCTATCATTAGTTCTGCTTCCTGTTTGTTGAAATACAACTTGAAATGTATCATCGCTTATCTTATCTTGGTACAATAATTTAAAATGTTTTTTTCCAAAAGTTTAATATAGTAGTGCTTATTTATTAGTGTTTTAAATGAATATTGTGTGGTAAATAAATAAGTTATCCAACTTTGAAAGTCATGGTGCTCCGATTTTTAAGACAATAATCTATTTGGAGATGTGTTAAAAGAGTAACATTTCTTAGGATGTTAGCTTTTATTGTCTTACGTCCATCGATAAAAATAAGTATCTTTCTTGAAACTAGATTGTCCTTAGGATATCCTTCCGGACAGATCAACAAAATAATACACAATATTGCTTTGTTATACCTTTGAGCATGGCACATAGAGTTTAAGCAATTTTCTTGAAAGCAGAAAATTTTTGTATTATATATTTAAGGATCTTTAATTACCTGTGTAATTACTCTTAAAGTTTTTTTTTTTTGTTTTTATGAATGCACATATGGTTCAACATTTACCTGCCTTATGCTTTGGAAGGCAAAAGACCAACACATTTATGGTTTAAAAAAATTCACTAACAGCAATTATAATCTCAGTCTGCTAAAATTGTTTAAGGTTATATAATTGTAGTCATTATTTAGATTACCTGAATGATCTAGGTTAATTAAAAACCAACATAGTAAAAAGAAAAGCAAATTTTGAGTTAATTAAAATATCCTATAAAAGACAAAAGTGTGTAGTAGGTGTCTGTCTGAGAATCATGTAACCAGATGCTATATATTGAAAATGCTGTATCATTTAGGTATTTGGTACATATTAGGGGACTGATAATTCATTATAAATTAACCTATGGTTTCTGATATATGTATCTTTGTAAATTGCTAAAATCTGATTCATGGTAGTATTTAAAATAAATAAATTAAATAAATAAATAAATAAATAAATAAATAAATAAATAAATAAAATGAGAAATAAATGGGAAGGTAGAAACTTCAAAAGCTTTCCAATTTTATAATGTGGCTGAGCGTTAAAAGGAATTCATGAAGACTACACAGTAGCATAGATTCAGAATCTATGGATCTTGTATTTATTTAACTAAAAGTTCCAAGGTTATTTATTCTGAAGATTGTTTTGTTTATTTGTTCCAATACTTTATTTACTTACTAACTTTACATCCTAATCCCAGTTCTCACCTCTTGTGATATCCACCTCATATCCTCTCCTCCTAAGAAGGAGAAGGTCCTCCCTGTACAAACATACCCTGCAGGACTAGGAACTCATCTCCCACTGAGACCAGATGAGGTATCTCAATAGTTGTACAAGACCCACAGGCAGGTAGAGACCTCATCGTAGTTGTCTGAGACCCACATAAAGACCAAGCTGCCCTTCTGCTGCGTATATGCAGAGTCCTAGGTGCTCTCTCTGTTTCTCTTTAGTTGGTGGTTCAGATTAGTTGACTCTGTCTTCTTAAGGCATTCCTCAATCATTTCCCCAACTCTTCCTCAAAACTCACCAAGATCTAATGATTACCTGTGGGTTTCTGCATCTGTCTCAACAATCTGCAGGGTAAAGTCGCTAAGAGAACAGTTGTGTTAGGCTCCTGTCTGCAGGAGTATCATTAATAGTGTCAGGAATTGGTTCTTGGTGTGGGATGAGTCTCAAGTTTGGCCAGTCAGTGGTTGGCTGTTTCCTCAGTCTCTGCTCCTACTTTGTCTCTGTTTTCCTTGTAATCAGGAAAAAAAATGAGTCAAAGGTTTTGTGGGTGGATTGGTCTCTTTATCTTTCCACTGGGAGCCCTGCCTGGCTACAGCATGTGGCCACTTCAGATTCCATATCCCTTACCATTAGGAGTCTTAGAGCCATCCTCATAGACTGCTGTGCATTATTGTTTTCTGTGAATTTGTATTCATCTTCTTTTGCAGATTACAAAATTATTCAACTGTTTTCTATCCCCAGATGGCCCAATTTCTTGTCATTTGTCTGCAGACTAGCTTAGTGAGCTTACCCAACCCTGTATTTGTAACTTTCTTAGGAATCATCTATGAGGTCATAAGAATTTTGGCTTCTACCTGAGCCTTGTGGATTCCTGTGCAATGTTTCCACTAAGAAAACCAACACAATATAACAGACCAAGAAACTGAGTTCTTAGGCAACAGGTAGAACCAGTGGAGAGCAATATAAATGGACAATCTTACATACCCAGCCCAGAAAGCCTTTAGAGAATTCATACTAAAATTTATAGTATATAGTAACTGCAAGAGAAATCCAGTGTAACAATTAGTGACTGTAAACTAGGAATCCTACAAAACCATGGAGAGGAAAAGGGAATTGTGTTGGTCCTCTAGAATTGGGAGGTTTTATTCCTCCAGGGCAATAAATGTCTGAAATAAAAACAAGTCCCAGAAATTAAATTCTACAATCATAAAACTTATAACTATATGACCACTATTATGAAATTGGATGCCGGCACAAACTTGACATAATTTAAAGGCGTTATGAAAAATTTGAATCTGGCAAGTGGACATGTATTATAGAATGGGGAAACATGCTGTATTTAATTTAATTTTGTGGCTATAAATGTGGAAATGCAAGTTTGGTATACATGTGGTGACAAGTGGCAGATATGACATGTCAGTTATATGGCATTCCCTGTGTATTATAAGAAAGACATTCTCAATGAACTTGTAGCTCATCAATTTGGCAAGCTTTCCTGAGGAGAAAGCTTCAGGGACCATTCCATCACTCTTTTGCTTCTTTTCTGAGTCTGAAACTATATATCTAAATATCTATATAAACACAAATATAGATACAGATACAGATATAGATATAAAGAGAGGTATTCTTAGTTGACAACTTGACTATATCTGGAATGAACTACAATACTGATCTTGAGGCTGGAAGACATAAGTTTCTGACCTGGATCTTGGCATGTATATCTGAGGCATAGTGGATATGAAAAGCTTAGGCCCAGGCAAGGTAGTACAGGCCTTTAATTACAGGAACTTAAGGAAAGAATATCTCTGAGTTCAAAATAAGTGCCAGGCATGGTGGTATGCACCTTTAATCTGGGCCACACCTTCTGCTGGAGACCTACCAAAAGAACTTGGAAGAAGGCAGATATGCTTTTCTTCACCAGTTAGACTTACTGGTCAGCACATCTATTGGAATCTACTTTTACAGAAGACCTGATGAAACAACTAGCCTTGTGAGACAGAGCAACTACTGAATTTTTGAACTTCTAGTTCACAGCTGACCATTGTTGGCTAGCTGGACCACAGACTGTAAGTCATCACAATGAATGTCCTCAATATAGAAAGATATTCAATATGTTCTGTCACCCTAGAGAACCTTTAAAGCTTATTTTGATAATGAGAAATCACATATTTAGTTTAATAATATTATTAAGTGTCTGACTCTAGGTTTCTTATAGATGAGTTTGAAAAAACAAGAGAAGACCATGGCCATAATGTTTTGGCACTAAAGATTCTCCTTTGCCATTTATACCTTTACACACTTCCTTTCTCAGCAATAGGAATTTCATCTCATGAAGAATTAAGTAATCATTGACCGTTTAATATGCTATGTTACAGTTAATGTACACATATTTTATGTAAATTAAAAAGTTGTTTATTACACATTAATTTAAATTCCAGGACTATAAATATGAAGCTATAAACATTGATGCATTCACTATCAACAGCATCATCCACTTCTCTTAAAATTGAGGTACAAAGTAAACAACATGACAATTTGAGAAGGTGCTAGGTATATATCAAGGGATTTATATACATCAGCATTAGAAGCATCCCCTCAATTGAAAAAAAATGTTCATTGGCTGCCATTAAACCTTAATGTAAAAGACTGGCATAAATTAGAGACAATATATGTAATCCCTGAGGATTACGTGTAGGGGTTCATCTGCGGCTATAAAACCACTGAAAACCTCTGGTCTCTTCTTTCAATGGCACAATGCCTGGAGATAATTTCAAGGACATTACTACTTTTCAGTAAGGTATAAAAGGAATGAGAAGTGTACAAAGTATATAGAGTGGATGCTTATCCCATTCCCAGGATACCTCTTCCTGATAGAACACTAATTTTAAGTATCTAACTAAATTAAGTATGTAACTAAATCCTAAGAAACAAAACTTGATATGAAGATCAAGTAGAAATGCTCATATACACACATTCACACATGTACAGATATATACATATATGTTAAAAAGGCACAGTCACATACACATACACTCAAGCACATACACACATGCATTCATAGATATGCATGCTAATATACACATCAACACATGTATACATATACACATATGCAAACACAAGCACACCTCCCACACACACACACTTAGAGCAACCGGAGTTGTAGTTTGTATGTGTTCGGACTGAGTGAGAACTAATCACTGAATGCTTTTAGAATTATCATATTTTATGAATATAATATATATTAAGAAGATATACATTCTATGTGTATTCTGAGTTTCTATTTACCACAACAGAACATTTTGTCTCCATGAGAAAGTCTACATGGATATCCATGTATTGCCAAGTCTTAAAAAAAAATACCACCAAGCTTTACTAATGGTCTGTGTTCTCTTCTGTTCACACTAAAATCACGTGCTGTTGATCACTTTCTCTTTTCAATTGTCATCATGCCATATTCCAGTTTATTGTGCACTTATATATCTAAATCATTTTTAAAAAATATAACACACTGAAAACTAATAAAGGACTTAGGGTAATGCCTCAGAAAAAAAAAGCATGTCTTTAGAATTCATACTTTTATTATAATAATATCATGTACTTTAGTGTGTCTAAATTATACAAGCAGCTTACTTGTAAATGGAGCTATATTGCATGGGTACAGTAACTAGAATTTGAAATCTTCCAATCATTTAATGGAAAGTTAATTGACTTAATGTATTTACTTGTGGTTTGGCTTGGGTTTCCATTTTTAAGAAACAGAGTTTCTCTGTGTAGCCCTGGCTGTATTGGCACTCATTCTGTAGCCCAGGTTGGACCAAACTAGAAGTCTACCCATGCCTGTGTCCCATAGTGCTGTGATTAAACACATACACCATCATGCCCTGATATTTTTTCAAAACCTGTTATGTAATTCCTTATTGTTATTAATTTCCATCTTAAAATTGTAAACTATGTATATTTAGTCTTATTGTTGCTACAGATTTCACATAAACAAGTTACCTTGAAAGTACCTAACCCACTGAAATGAAAGCTTCATTATGATACCCCAAATGAAGACCTAGGCATCCAACTTCTGGCCTTTCTTCTCTTTGACCGTCATAAGTTCTGTTGATGGTTTTTTGGGTATGCCAAGATTTTTCAGCTAGTATCTGCTTATAAGTAATTACATACCATAAGTGTTCTTTTGTGACTGGGTTACCTCTCACTCAATGATAGCTTCAAATTTCATCCATTTGCCCAGGAATTTCATGAGTTCATTGTTCTTAGTGGCTGAGTAGTACTCCATTGTGTATATGTACCACAGTTTCTGTAACCATTCCTCTCTTGAAGGACATCTGGGTTCTTTCTATCTTCTGGCTATTATAAATAAGGCTGCTTTGAACATGGTTGCGCTTGTATCCTTGTTAGATGTTGGAGCTTCTTTTGGGTATATGCCCAAGGGTGGTATAGCTATGTCTTCAGTTAGTACCATGTCCAATTTTCTGACAAACCGCCAGACTGATTTCTAGAGTGGTTGTACCAGTTTACAACTCCACCAACAGTAGAGGAGTGTTTCTCTTTCTCCATATCATTACCAGCATCTGATGTCAACTGAGGTTTTTATTTTAGCCATTCTGACTGTTGTGAAGTGGAATTTTAGGGTTGAGTGATTTGCATTTCCCTGATGACTGTGGATGTTGAGCTTTCTTTAGGTGCTTCTCAGCCATTCAATATTCCTCAGTTGAGAATTCTTGGTTTAGCTCTATACACCATATTTTAAATAAGATTATTTGATTCTCTACATTTTAACTTTTTGATTTCTTTGTGTATATTGGATACTCACCCTCTATAAAATGTAGGATTGGTAAAGATCATTTCCCAATCTGTTGGTTGCCATTTTGTCCTTTTGAAGGTGTCCTTTGCATTCCAGAAGCTTTATAATTTTATGAGGTACCAATTGTAGATTCTTGATCTTAGAGCATAAGCCATTGACAAAACATTTGTGGGAATAAATAAAGAGTCAAATAAAGGAGCAGGGAGTGGGAAAAAGATGATCCAGAGAGCGCCTCACTTGGGGATTTACCCTATATGCAGCCACTAAACCCAAGCATTATTGCTGATGTGAAGTAGTGCTTAATGGAAAAAACTTGATATGGATGCCTCCTCAGAGGCTCTGCCAGAGCCATACTGATGCAGAGGAGGATGCTTGCAGTTAATCATCAGACTGAACATGAGAACCCCAATGAGGAAGCTAGAGAAGGCACTGAAAGGGCTGAAAGGGTTTGCAACCCCATGGAAAGAACAAAATTATCAATTAATCAAACCCACCACAGCTCCAACAATGAGTTCACATGAGAGACAAAGGTGCATATGAAGCAGAGAAAAGCATTTGTGAAATCAATGTGAAGAAAGGACTTTGGTCCAGCAAAGGCTCCTTTTCCCAGTGTAGGGCAACACCAAGGTGTTGAGGTGGGAGATGGTGGTTGAGAGAGGGAGCACCTTCATGATGGCAATGGCAGTGGGAAACAAATAACATTTGAAATGTAAATGCAAAGCAAGGAAACACAGGGTGTTATCAGAGCACAGGGAGCATGGTGCACTCTGGAACAGGGTCATTTTCAGCATAGAGAAAGAGCCAGGTCTCCTCAATTAGGACTTAGAACCTGTGGGCATAGGGTTGAACTCCCAGAACAGCCCCAAAAGCACTCTCACAGCTGAGCCCATGAAGACAGAACTGAGTCACTGCCATCAGAACTCATTGCTTGCCCACCAAGAGCCAAATAGCCAGAAGGGATTTTCTTCCTTCAGACTCACAGAAGAGACAAGCACCAGTCAGAAACAGAAAGATAACCAACAATCACTGCCAACAAGATGGCAAGAGGAAAGGGCAATAATTCAAGCAATGGAAACTAAGTCAACCTGGAAACATCAGAATCCAGTTCTCCCATCACAGCAAGTAGTAGATTTCCCAACATTCCAGAAAAACAAGATTTAGACTTAAAACCATACTTCATGATGGTGATTGAGATCTTCAAGAAGCACATGATTAACTCCCTTAAACAATTACAGGAGAACCAGGAGAAATCACTCAAAGAACTACAGGAAAACAAAACCAAACAGGTGAAGGATTTGAAAATGCAGATAAATATAATAAAGAAATCACAAAAAGATACAAACCTGGAGACAGAAAACCTAAAAAAAATAAAATAAAATCAGGACACATAGATACAAACATCACCAACAGATTACAAGATACTGAAGAAGGATCTCAGGGCAGAAGACATCAAAAATATAGCTAGAGAAGATGCAAAACCAAAACCCTCCTAAACCAAAATGTCCAGGAGATCTAGGACACAATGAGGAGAACAAACCTAAGGATAATAGATGTAGAAGAGGGCGAACAATATCAACTAAAAGGCACAGTAAAGACCTTCAGCAAAATTGTAGAAGTAAACATCCCTATCTTTAAGAACAAGATAACCAGGAACATAAAAGAAGCCTAAAGAATTCCAAGTCAATTGGACAAGAAAATAAATATTCCCAACACATAATAGTCAAAACAACAAATCGACAAAACAAAGAAAGAATACTAAAAGCAGTAAGGGAAAAAGGACATGTAATATATAAATGCAAAGCAATCAAAATTACACCAGACTTCTCAATAGAGACTGTGAAAGCTAAAAGATCCTAGACAAACATCATACACACTCTAAGAGAACACAAATGCCAGGCTACTATATCCAGCAAAACTCTCAGTTGCTATAGATGAAGAGACCAACATATTCCAGGAAAAAACCAAATTTATGCAATATCTGACCACAAATACAGTCCTACAAATGATAATAGATGGAAAACCCAACACAAGGAGAGAAACAACACCCGAGGGAAAGCAGAAAAATAATTATGCAAGAAAACCAAAAGAAGAAAGATACACAAACATAATTCTATCTCTAACAACAACAACAACAAAAACAGGAAACAACGATCATGATTTCTTAATATCTGTTAACATCAGTGGACTCAATGCACCAATAAAGAGACATAGACTATCAGACTGGATAGATAAACAGGATCCAGCATTTGGCTGCATACAGGAAACTCATCTCAGAGACAAAGACAGACACTATCTCAGAGTAAAAGGCTGGGAAAAAAATCCTTCAAAACAAATGGCCCCCAGAGAAAAGGTAGAATAGCCATTCTAATATCGACTAAAATAGAGTTTCAATGAAAAGTTATCAAAAAATTATAAGAACGGACGCTTCTTACTCATCACAGGAAAAATTTATCAAGATGAATTCTCAATCATGGACTTCTATGCTCAAAATACAAGAGCACCCACATTCATGAAAGAAACCCTACTGAAGCTCAAAGCATATGTTGCACCAAATACAATAATAGTGAGAGACTTCAACACCCCACTCTCATCAATGGACAGATCATAGAACCTGAATCTGAACAGAGACACAGTGAAACTAACAGAAGTTATGAACCAATTGGAATTAACAGAGACCCACAAATCATTTCATTCTAAAACAAAGTATATACCTTCTTCTTAGCATCTAACAGCACCTTTTCCAAAATTTACCATATGGTCAGTCACAAAACAAGCCTCAATAGATATGAAATCAGAAGATTGAAATATGCCCATGCATCATATCAGACAACCGAAGAATAAGGTTGGACTTTAATAGCATGAGAGACAACAAAAAGTCCACATACACATGGAAGTTAAATAATGTGCTATTTAACAATAATATAGTCAAGGAAGAAATGAAGAAAAATTAAGAACTTTTTTGCATTTAATGAAAATGAAAGCACAACATTCCCAAACTTATGCAATGCAATTAAATCAGGATTAAGAAGAAAAGTCATTGCTCTCAGAGCCTTCAAAAAGAAACTGGAGACAGCATTACACTAGCATCTTGACAGTGTAGCTGTAAGCTCTAGAACAAAAAGAAGCAGATACACCCAAGAGAAGTAGATGTCAGGAAGTACTCAAACTCAAAGCAGAAATTAACCAAGTAGAAACAAAAACAACCTTAAAAGAAAACGATCTGGTTCTTTGAGAAACTCAAAAAGATTGGTAAACCCTTAGCCAGACTAAATAGAGGGCACAGAGAGAGTATCCAAATTTACCAATCAGAAATGAAAAGGAAGATATAACAAGAGAAATTGAAAAAAATTTAAGAAATCATCAGATCCTACCACAAAAGACAATATTCAATAAAACTGAAAAATCTGGAGGAAATGGAGAAATTTCTAGGCAGATACCAGATACCAAAGTTACATCAGGATCAAAAAAAAAAAAAAAAAATCTAAAGAGTCCCATAACACCTAAAGAAATACAAGAACTCATCAAAAAGACTCCCAAACAACAACAACAACAAAAAGCCCAGGACCAGATGGGTTCAGTTCAGAATTCTATCAGACCTTTATAGAAGAATTAATGCCAGTACTCTCCAAACTATTCCACAAAATAGAGTCAGATAAAACACTACCCAACTTATTCTTTTAAGCCACAATAACCCTCATTCCTAAACCACACAATGATCTTTCAAGGAAAGAGAACTTCCTCATAAATATTGATTCAAAAGTAGTCAATAAAATTCATGCAAATTAAATCTAAGAATACATCAAAATAATCATTCACCCTAATTAAGTAGGCTAAATCCCTGGAATGCAGGAATTATTTAATATATGGAAATTCATCAACAAAATCCACTATATAAACAAATCCAAAGGAAAAGAAAAACACATGATCATCTCAATAGATGCTAAGAAAGCATTAGAAAACATTCGACACTCCATTATGTAAAATGTCTTGGAAAGAGGAAGAATCTAATGCCCAAAGTTAATATAGTAAAAGTAATATACAGCAAACCAGTAACCAACATCAAACTAAACAATGAGAAACTTGAAGCAGTCTCAATAAAATCGGAGACTAGACAAGGATTCCCACTCTCCCCCTTCCTATTCAATATAGCACTGAAGTCCTGGCTGGAGCAATTAGACAACAAATGGAAAACTAAGGGGTACAAATCAAAAAGAGAAAAGTCAAAATATCACTATTTGCCAATGATATGATAGTGTACTTAAGTAACCCTAAAAATTCCACCAGAGAACTTTTACAGCTGATAAACAACTTCAGCAACGTGGTTGGATATAAAATTAACTCAAACAAATCAGTAGCCTTATACTACTAAAAGGATAAACATGCTGAGAAAGAAATGAGGAGAAAGATACCTTTCACAACGGTCATAAACAATATAAAATAACTTGGTGTGACCATAACTAACCAAGTGAAAGATCTCTATGACAAGAAATTCAAATCTCTGAATTAGGAAATTGAAGAAGATCTCAGAAGATAGATCTCACATGCTCATGAATTAGAAGGATTAACATTTTGAAAATTGCCATCTTATCAAAAGCAATCTACAGATTCAATGCAATCCCTATCAAAAATTTAACTCATTTTTTCATGGAGTTGGAAAGAGCAATTTAGAAATTCATCTGGAATATCAAAAAACATAGGATAGTGAAATCTTTTCTCAACAACAAGAAAACTTCTGCAGGAATCACCATCCCTGACCTCAAGCTATATTACAAAGCAATTGTGTTAAAAACTGCATGGTATTGGTACAGAGATAGGCAGAAAGATCAATGGAACCAAATTCCAGAAATGAACCCTCATTTATTCTTTGACCAAAGATCTAAAAACATTCAATGGAAAAAGGATAGCCTTTTCAACAAATGGTGTTGGTTCAACTGAAATTCAGCATGCAGAAGAATTAAAATAGATCTTTTGTTATCTCCTTGTACAAAGCCCAAGTCCAAGTGGACTAAAGATCTCCACATAAAACCAGGTACATGATATTATTAGAAGAGAAAGTGGAGGAAAAGCTTAGAACACAGAGGCACAGGGAAAATTTTCCTGAACAGAACAACAATGGCCTATGCTCTAAGGTCAAGAATCAATAAATAGCCAGAAACTGGAAAGAACCCAGATGTCCTTCAGTAGATAAATGGATACAAAAATTGTGGTATATTTTCACAATGGAGTACTACTTAGCTATCAGAAACAATGACTTTATGAAATTCCTAAGAAAATGAATGCATCTAGAGAATATCATCCTGAGTGAGATAACCCAGTCACAAAAGAACAGACATAATATGCAGTCACTGACAATTTGATACTAACCCCAAAAAGCTCTGAACACCTCAGAAACAACTCACAGGCTATATGAAGCTCAAGAAAAACAAAGGCCAAATAATGAAGGCTTCAGTACTGCTTAGAGAAAACATGAATGTATAGCACCCTCTCCGAGTGTGGTGCACCTGAAGCTCAAATAATTTATAATCCAAGAGCTAAGAAAATAGCCTTGTGGCAATTTTTGGTATTCTCAGATCCTTATGCTTAGTCAATACTCACCAAGAAATTTGTTTTCATGTTACGTTCTGTCTTACATGTACTTTATGCTTATGGTAAGTAGTGGGATTTCAATGCATGCTATCAAACCTCTTAAATAATTCAGTACTGACAAAAATATTCATACAGTGTTATGCCAAGATGCCTTTACAAATCTGTTCATGTATTCCTCTTAAAAAATAAAGTTGTAAGAAAAAAATAAATGGTAACTCATGAGATTGCAAAGTTTCTAAAATCTAAGGACCCTGTCCAAGAAACAAAAAGGCAGACAACAGACTGGGAAAGGATCTTTACCAATCCCACATCTGATAAAGGTTTAATATCCAATATATACAAAGAACTCAAGAAGTTAGACTTTATAGAATCAAACAATCCTATTAAAAATGGTGTCCATAGGTAAATAAAGAATTCTCAACTGAGGAATACCGAATGGCCAAGAAGCTCCTAAAGAAATGCTCACCATCCCTAGTCATCTTGGAAATGCCAATCAAAACAAGCCTGAGATTACACCTCACAAAAGTCAGAATGGCTAAGATCCAAAACTCAGATGAAAGCTGATTCTGGCTAGGATGTGTGGAAAGAGGAACACTCCTCCACTGTTGCTTGGGTTGTAAACTGGTACAACCACTCTGGAAATCAGTCTGGAAATTCCTCAGAAAATTGGACATAGTAGTACCTGAAAACCCATCAATTCAACTTCTGGACATATATCACACAGATGTTCCAACATATAATAAGGTCACATGCTCTAACATGTTCATAGAAGCCTTATTTATAATAGCCAGAAGCTGGAAAGAACCCAGATGTCCTTCAACAGAGGAATGGATACACAAAGTGCAGTATATTTACACAGTGTAGTACTATTCTGATATTTGAACGAATGACTTTAAAAAATTCCTAGGCAAATGGATGGAACTAAGGAATATCATCCTGAGTGAGGTAACCCAGTCACAAAGAACACACATGATATGCAGTCACTGATAACTGGATACTATCCCCAGAAAGCTCTGAACACCCAAGAAACAATTCTCAGAACATATGAAGCTCAAAAAGAAGGAAGGTCAATTTTTGGAAGTCTCAGTCCTTCTTAGAAAAGAAAAGGAAGAAAAAGAAAAAGGGAAAAATTTTGTATTTATCACATATTATTATATAACAAATTTTGTGACTATAATAGCAGTTTATAAAATAAATAAATTTTAAAAAAGGGATAAAATGGTATTTTATGTACATTCAAGTACATAGTATACTTGTTCCCATCCAGAGAGTTTGTACCTAAGTTACTGTTTGATAAATGATACTATGAATCATCTATGACTAAAGAGTGAATGGATGGCTAAGCAAATGGTATGCATTATTACCTTTATAATTGATTCACTGCTATGTGCCATATATAAAAGACATAGGGTAAACACCTTGTTCTATAATAAACAAGCAAAAAAAGTGTTCCTTCTTTCTAATTCCAAAAAATCTTTAATAGCTTTGTGTAAAGGAGTACAAAAGTGGACCTATGCTCTTTAATTGATTCGCATTAAGATTTGTACTAGGAGATCTTACGTTCCCAGGATTCCTTTAATATATGAGATCACATCATTTTATAGCTTCCTCTTGGTCCTCCCCGCATATGAAGATGGTTAAAGTCCTAATACTAAAGCAATCAGCACATGTGAATGGATTTTCAATGGCAACTAAGGGAATAGATTCTGGATAAATTAACTAATTATCTATATCTCACCCTACAATTATACCCCATTCTTTTCTTTTCATATTGAAGTGCTTTTAAGTCTTGAAGAGAATGAGACTCTCAATAATGGTGAGTCTACATTCATTATTGGAAAATATTTCTTTGATAAAATGTTGTAGCCATCCTATTGTTGCCTGGAGATTCTCTTTGATTTCAGTATTTTACTGTCACAAAATCAATTGTAAAATTCTTTTTAATGAATAAATTCCACCATGGTAATTATAATTACATGCATTAATTCATCAAAGAAAATAAATAATATAAATAAAAGCATTGCAAAGGTATACATAATTGTCCTCATATCATTTTAAAATTTATTTCAAATTTATAGATATTATACATTTTGTGCAACATCTTAGAGAAGCAGTAAGCATGCACCAATTTTGTATCAATACTGAATCCAAGTAAAGTCTGCCCCTTAAGCATACATATGTATACACAGTCATATATAGGTAGACTACATAGACATATACATTATACACAGCTAGAATCACTTAATCTTAAGTTTACCTGAGGTGAATTGATTTTTAAGTCATTCAAGTTAATAAGTTCAAATCCATCTGGTGATAAAAAGGAATGAATTTGGCAATCAGTGAATTCAAAGGAAGTGACTGCAGATTTCAATTTGCTGAGCCAAGGCATTATTTTATTAGTTTCTTAAATGTAAGGGCTGAATAACTTATTTCATTAAAAATGATAGTGCATCAAGTCGATTTGCATATTGCTTCTGCATCTATGAGTTAACATTTGATGTACCCTCTTTAGTCAATTTGTGCATCTGCACAGACAGATTTTCATTAGATCTTCACAAGCTGCTGCCTGCCACACTTGATGCTGTCAAAGGACAGCTCCTTCCTAAGTACTTAGACACAATCTTCAAGATTTCATAAAATGGTAGTTAAACCTCCTGGATTTAAAACATAAAGGTTCAAGAAGAAGAAAGATAACAAAAGAAAGGGAAATATATAGTCATAGTTAGGCTTCCTTTGTGATGAGGTTACTGAGGTGATTAAATATGAATTCAATGTGTGACATACAAAGATTAGAAAGTCACTAAGAATGAACTGGCTCACAGAAACATTATGCTGGAAGTAATCAATTACTTGTTTGAAAATAAGAAGTAATATAACTTAGCCATGGTCAGTGCCAAGAGTGTATACACATACCCACACACCCCCCACACACATACCTGATTGGGGTTGGGAGAGGCAGGAGAGTAGCATATGTAGGGAAACAGACAAAAAGACATAAACTGAGTTTCCAATGAGTGGTTCTTACTTCTACTGATCTCACATAGCAATGAGGCTGGGGGTAATGAGGGCAGTTCATACAAGTCAGGCCTTGTTTTTAGGCAAACGTGAGTTTATTGGTTCTTGCAGCCTCATTCAGTGAATGGGGGTGACTCACACATCTGATTTCTCAGTGTTTGTTCTCTTACCCTGAAACTTTAAGTGTCCTCAATATACTTCCTACAGAGTAGGTCTCCGTAATTGCTTTTAGCATGGGGTAAAAACAAACAAACAAACAAACAAAACCCCACATTAAAGGACCTTGGATCCTAGATTTATTTTTCTCTCCTTTTTAAGACTATTGTTTCTACTGCATACTGACAACATTTTAAACAGGGAACATGGCAGAGGAGACATTGTTTTAGGTTGCTTGTACTACAAATGGCGAATTCACAATTCTTGTTTGAGCAGTAAGTTGCCACAAATTTAGTTATTTAGCTCTTCTAACCTTTTACTAACACATTACTAACAATTTCTAACAGTCTCACAAGTGCTTTGTCTGGAAACTGGAAATTCTTAGTTCTCTGAAAGCTTGCTAACAGTGGGTCCAGGCGATAAAGGATAATACATTGTTGTAGTGAGTAGCTGAATCCATTACTAACACACCCAGATACAGTTCAAAAATGACTTAAATAGAAAACCCCCAGGCCTTTCAAATCATCAGTCAAGAATACAGTCCTATAAATAGTATACTTTGAAATCCTTCACTAAACTGACACATTTGATAAAATTGAGTTGCACTGTAATGTTTAGGAAAGATTAGAAAATACTCTAATCGTAATTAACACAAAAACATTTGGAATACTATATATTTGGTTGTGTTCATGATTAATTAGATCAGGAAGGTTTCACAACAAGTTTGAATTCATGGGTGACTAAAATTAAATTGAAATCCCAAAGACAAAAGTTTTGAAATTTGAAGCTGAGTGTACTTGTTTCTTAAGTTTGAACCTTTCCAAGAGTTTGCCGCTATGTAATTAGATATTGTAGATGCTTGGGCTTCTTGAAAAGATTCCTATCTCCCATAGACCCTTTCTGCAGGATTATGCCAGCTTTGCGGATGATCTGTGGAAAACAAAACAGATCTGATGTTCTTTCATCTCCTTCTGAACAAATCTCTATCCAGGACAGGACCAAGAAACGCTGCAGCTTTTCGTGCCTGGAAAGAAGTCCTAGTGATCTAATCTCTGGAGCAAGACATAAAAAGGCAGGAGCATACCTGGCTTCTTGCTTCCCCTTCACGCTGTTGGATGCTGTTGAAAGAAATTAATCTGAACAGATTTAGGACTCTGGGCTTTATGTCCATATGGATTGGCAGTTGGTGAGACCTTGCTATTAACGGTGCACAATTAATAAATAATATGTCTCCGTTTGCTTCTGTAGCTGTTCAAGCAATAAAGAGCTTATAAAAAGAGTGCTTAGACAAAACCCACACATATGGACAAGGTCTTGATCCATGTTGGATGCCTTCCATTCAGGAATTTCATTAGCATTTAGCATGGAACATCACCTCCCAAATAAGAATTTGTTATTTGCTTCTTTACCAAAATGGACCAGATGAGTTAAGCATGGTCATTAATAATTCCTTCACATAAATGAGTGAGGAGAGAAACAAATAGTATTAAAAATTGAAACAAACAGTTATGGCTAAAATGGCATGTTACAGTTAGAGCAGTGGGCAAGGCTAAAGCTTAAGAGCATCTTCTCAAGCTAATGTCACTGCTGTGCCAAGTCCTTTTGTGTGGAGCATAGTAAATGACTCTTAAGTACTACTTCAAGTCTAGTTTTAGGAGCAAAATGTACCTTGAAATTAAAACATTATCACACACACATACATATATATGTACAGACACACATATATATACACATGTATACATATATATACACATGTATGTATATATATATATATACATACACACATGCATACACACACCCCCACACATATGGCCTTACTAATAAAAACCTGTAGACTCTTTTTCTGGAAATTGAATGTTAAAGATAGGAACTACTGTGGGCTTTTCCTAAACTTTTAATAGACCGAGCCAGGCTTGAGAATTTCTTGGTTTTTACAAAATCTTGATCAATTTTACATACAACTTCCTCACATGAATGGGTGTATTCCAATTCGATTTGAATTAGTGTCAAATGAGAAAGACAAACACCACTGAGAGAAGAGTCATGTACATCTGCACATCTTACATTGCTAACAACTTTAGAAACTCATTGCAGGGAAAGAAATGGAAACAGAAGCCTGTGCATCCCTTTCCTTCAGGACTTAAGCTCATATGAAGGATGTCATTTAGCAGTATAGGGTATGGTGGTGCAGGGATCGCTACACTTTTCTCATCTTCCTATAACTCTTCCAGGTGAGAACGATGTTTTCTGCATGCATATTTGACTTTGTTTTACTTTTTAATATTAAGAACACCAACTAACCGGACCACACAAAGCTCTCAGGGATGAAACCACCAGCTAAAAAGTACACATGGAGGGATCCATGGCTCCAGTTATATATGTAGCAGAGGATGGCCTTGTCTGACATCAATGGGACAGGAGGCCCTTGGTCATATGGAGGCCTGATTCCCGAGTGAAAGGGGGTACTAGAGCGGTGAGGTGAAAGTGGATGAGTAGGTGAAGGAGAACCCTCATAGAGACAAAGGGGAGAGGGCATGGAATGGGGGGGGGGTCATGGAGCGGAAACCAGGAAGGAGGACATCATTTGAAATATAAAAGAATAAAATGATTAATAGAAAAGAGAAGTAAAGAAAGGAATGAAGACCCTTCCCTTCCCCCCTTTTTTACAAGTCAAACCTTTCAGAAAATCCTTCTTCGCATTTCTGCTGGTACATGAGTGACATTTGCAAATAGTGAGCATAATTTACTTCTTTGAAACTGTCCATAGCTTTTCCTCCAAGCGGCTTAGCCTAACAAATAAGTAGTAGTGAATTTACATGCAAATCAGGTAGGTTATTCTAGAAGTACTAAATAAAGTCGCCTACAAACTCTCACAGTTTTCATTGCATTATTGTGTAATATATACATTGAAGGTCAGCCAATATTTTAAAAGCATTACATTACATTTCCTTCTAAAATTAGCAGTTAATCTCATCATTTCCAATATACTGATTATCTTTATCTAAATGGCAATACATCTGGCAAAACATCAATCAAGTGAGAGAAAAAGAACTAAGTTTCATTTCTTAATGAAATAACACTTCTAAAGCCTTCAGAAGAAATTTGAAAACAGTTGTTGCACCTTCTTAGAAGTTCCACAGCTGTAGGTAAATGCTTCATCTGGGATTTTCAAATGCAAATATATAGGTATAGCCTGTATTCAACTGGACCCCATCTTACCTTTGAGGAAAACCACATTTTATATTGTAATGTAGACTTAATATAACCCCAGTAAAATGTGACAAGCTTCTTTCCTGTCTATAATGATTTACTTTTTGACTATAGAAAAAAATTAAAACAACACCCCTAGAACTAATGTTAAGTTCTTATTGTCAAGGCATCAGAAGATTGGAGGAGATAGTCTGTAACTTTAAAATGATTTATGAGAAAAACTCAACAAGAGGTTAGTATAATTTTTAACACTTCAAATGCTACAAGATCAAAATGCTTTTATAGTATATCACTTTTCTATGTAATATAATCCATAAAAGAGCAATTAGTTTATTATGAGGACACACATTAAGAAACTGTAAATATCCACATTTTATTTTTATTTTATTATTCTTAGACTCACATCCTGTAAACTTTGGCAGAGTTGATCATTCACATATTTAATTTCTGTGCCAATAAAACCATATATTTTAATATAATCCACCAGGCAGGAAATGAACAGACTATACTAAATATTTTAACATTAGCCTGAGGTTGTGAAGTGAAATATAAAGGAGAAAGTGATTTTAAAGTCTGTGACATTTCACACTGTTCTCAGGTTAGCAAAGGTCCGTAAATCAACATTTCTTTGATATCCTATGGAGATTTTAAGATCCAAATACCTAAACTGTAAAGTAATTAATGAAATGCAAAACAGAAAGTCAACAGGGGGCAGAACACTTGTGCATGTTTCTTTTTGTTGCTAATTTCAGGTAATGTAAAAAGTTTTTATTTTAAGACAATGTATTTATTCTTTACATTATAAATTACTGTTTATAAATTAGAATTCTGAATCGTAATTACATCACATATAAAAATTTGTTAAACAAAATTTCAATTATAAGTTGGGTATTTTAGAGATCTTGCATTGCTTACCAAAAGGTTTAGTTATATTGTTACTGATTTTTTTCTACCTGTGTAACATTTAACTTTTGAGTTAGAACTATGTGACTTATTGATCTTGCTGATCATCTGAAATAAAGGGAAAGACTGATCCAGCATTAGTGTGGTAAGAAGAAAATTATCAGGAATCATTCTAGAAAGTTAAACTAAAGGCTTGTAACTCAATTTATAAAAACTAGGATATATTTGGGAGACAGAGAAGAGCATTATGTTATCATTTGTGTGTGTGTGTTGAAGAGGAGTTGGTTAAGTTGACCCTTTCAATTTTCTCTTTTTCATTTAGATCTCTGAACAGATATTGCAAGGAATTAGGTAGAAAGACATCGCAGAGGATGTTAATATAGAATATGTTAAGAGTGATGAACAGTACTATCTCCCCAAGTTATGATCCTCAAGTATCAGTTGATACTACCATGTAGAGACCAAACAATATTCAAAAATTGTTTTATAGCTTCAAGCCAAGTTTCTGGTTAGAATCAGGGATAGGTATCTCAGTTAATCTCTGTTCTGTTCTAGAAGCAATCTCTGTGCTCAATACACTGATATTGCAGACATAGACCCTGAGTGCCCAAGTGATGTAACTCTATTTAAACTATATATGTATACACATAACTATATGTAAGTTTAGTTAAATAAAATTATGATTCTTTATGATTTTTCCAAAATCTTTTTTGCCTTTAATTTTATTTATTTTTTTAAACTTTATTTTAAAAAACAAAGATAAAAAAACCGGAAATATTTTTGCATAAATATATACAAATACATTTTTGTGAGTGCTGGGCTTTTTTTTTTTTTTTTTTTTAAGGTTTGATACTCTGCATTAAGGTCTTACTATTTACAATGAGCAAAAAGTACATGTAAACCAGGGTGTAACCTGGAATTAGTCAACTTGTTCTTGGTGTGTAAGGATTTAGCCTTTTTTGTTGTTGTTTTGTTTTGTTTTCTTTTCTTTTCTTCTTGAACTTCACACAGTCTGTGAGTTGTTTCTGGGGCAGTCCAAGCCTCTGGGGTTAGCATTCCACTATCAGTGACTGCATATTTTGTCTGTTCTTTTGTAACTGGGTTATCTCACTCAGGATGATATTCTCGAGATGTAGCCATTTTGTAAGAATTTGGTTAAGTCATTGTTTCTGATGGCTGAGTAGTATTCCATTGTGTAAATGCACCACAATTTTCATATCCAATCATCTACTGAAGGACATCTGGGTTCTTTCCAGCTTCTGGCTATTACAAATAGAGCTGCTATGAACTTTGTGGTGCATGCATCTTGTTGTATATTAAAGTGTCTCTGGGGTATATGCCCAGAAGTGGAATAGCTGGGTCTTCAGGTAGTACTATGTCCAATTTTCTGAGGTATCTCGAGACTGATTTCCAGAGTGGTTGAATCAGTTTACAACCCCACCAACAGTGGAGGAGTGTTCATCTTTCTCTGCAACCTTGCCAGCATCTGCTGTATTCTGATTTTTGGATCTTGGCTAATCTGACTGGTGTGAGGTGGAATCTCAGGGTTGTTTTGATTTGCATTTCCCTGATGGCTAAGGATGTTGAGCACTTATTATGTTTCTCAGCCATTCGATACTCCTCAATTGAGAATGTTTTGTTTAGCTCTGTACCCCATTGTTTAATAGGGTTGTTTTATACTCTGGTTTCTAGCTTTTCACATTTTTGTATACCTTGGATATTAGGCCTCTATCTGATGTGGAGTTGGTAAAGATCTTTTCCCATTCTGTTGGCTGCTGTTTTGTTTTCTTGACAATGTCTTTAGCCTTACAGAAACTTTGCAATCTCATTAAGTCCCAATTGTGAATCTTTGACCTTAGAGCTTGAGCCATTGGTGTTTTGTTCAGGAAATTTTTTCCTGTGCCTATGTGTTCTAAGGTTTTCCCTACTTTCTCATCTAATAGTTTCAGTGTATCTGGTTTAATGTGGAGATCTTTGATCTACTTACACTTGAGCTTTGTACAAGGAGATAAGAAAGGGTCTATTTTCATTCTTCTGCATGGTGAGTGCCAGTTGGACCAACACCATTTGTTGAATAGGTTGTCCTCTGATATTGAATGTTTACAGCTCCTTTGTCAAAAATCAGGTGACCATATACATGAGGGCTCATTTCTGGATCTTCTATTCTATTTCATTGATCCACGTGCCTATTTCTGTACCAGTACCATGCAGTTTTCAGCACAATTGCCTTGTAATATAGCTTGAGGTCAAAGATAGTGATTTCCGCAGATGTTTTCTTGTTGTTGAGCATGGATTTCACTATTTTAGATCTTTTGTTATTTAAGATGAAATTGCACATTGATCTTTCCAACTCAATGAAGAACTGGGTTGGAATTTTGATGGGGATTGCATTGAATCTGTAGATTGTGTTTGGAATATGGCCATTTTCAAAATGTTGATCCTTCCAATCCATGAGCATGGGTGATCATTCCATTTTCTGAGATCTTCCTTGATTCCATTCTTTAGAGGTTTGATGTTCTTGCCATACTGGTCCTTCACTTGCTTAGTTAGAGTCACACCAAGGTATTTTATAGTTTTTGTGACTATTGTGAAGGGTATCTTTTCCCTAATTTCTTCCTCCACATGTTTGTCCATTGAATATAGGAAGGCTACTTATTTGTTTGAGTTAATTTTTTATCCAGCCACTTTGCTGAACTTGTTTATCAGCTGTAGGAGTTCTCTGGTGAAATTTGTGGGGCCACTTAAGTACACTGTCATGTCATCTGCAAAGAGTGATGTTTTTTCTTATTCCTTTCTGATTTGTATCCCTTTGCTTTCCTTTTGCTGTGTAATTGCTCCAGCCATGTCTTTCAGTACTATGTTGAATTAGTATGGGGAGAGTGGGCAGCCTTGTCGAGTCTCTGATATTAGTGGGATTGCTTCAAGTTCTCACTGTTAAGTTTGATGTTGGCTGTTGGTTTGCTTTATATTGCCTTTATGATGTTTAAGTATGGACCTTGGATTCCTGATCTTTCCAGCACTTTTAACATGAAGTGGTGTTGAATTTTTTCAAATGCTTTCTCAGCATCCAGTGAGATGACCATGTAATTTTTTTCTTTGAGTTTTTTTATATGGTGGATTACATTAATGGATTTCCTTATATTAAACCATCCCTGCATCCCAGGAATGAAGCCTACTTGGTCATGGTGAATGATCGTTTTGATGTGTTCTTGGATTTGGTTTGCAAGTATTTTGTTGAGTATTTTTGCATCAATGTTCATAAGTGAGATTGGCCTTAAGTTCTCTTTCCTTGTAGGGTCTTAGTGTGGTTTTGGAACGAGGGTTATTATAGTCTCAAAAAATGAGTTATGTAGTATTCCATCTATTCTATCTTGTGGAATAGTTTAGAGAGTATTGGTGTTATGTCCGCAATCAATGTCTGATAAAATTCTGCACTGAACCTGTCTGGACCTTGGCTTTTTTTGGTTGGGAGGCTTTTGATGACTTCTTCAATTTCTTTCGGTGTTATGGTATTATTAACATGGTTTACCTGGTCCTGGTTTATATTTAATTCTTGTATCTGTCTAGGAATTCATCCATTTCCTCCAGATTTTCCAACTTTGTGGAGTATAGGCTTTTGTAGTAAGATCTGATTATTTCTTGAACTTCCTCAGTTTAAGTTTTTATGTCTCCACTTTTCTTTCTGATTTTGTTAATTTTATACCCTCTCTTTGTCCTATAGTTAGTCTGGCTAGGGGTTTATCCATCTTTTTGATTTTCTCAAAGAACCAGCTATGGTTTTGTTGATTCTTTCGATGGTTCTTTTTGTTTCTATTTGGTCAATTTCTGCCCCAAGGTTGATTATTTCTTGCTTTCTACTCTTCTTGGGTATATCTGCTTCCTTTTGTTCTAGGGCTTTTAGCTGTTTTGTCAGGTGTCTGATGTAAGCTCTCTCCAGTTTCTTTTTGGAAGCATTTAGGGCTATGAGTTTTCCTCTCAGTCCTGCTTTCATTGAATCCCATAGGTTTGCGTATGTTGTGTTTTTGTTTTTCTTGAATTCTAGAAAATCCCTAATTTCTTTCTTCATTCCTTCTTTGACCCTGCTATCATTTAACAGAGCGTTGTTTAATTTCCATGCATGTGTGGGCTTTTTGTTGTCTTTGTTGTTGTTAAAGACCAGCCTTAGACCATGGTGATTTGAGGGTGTATGGGAATATTTCAATCTTCTTATATCGATTGAGGCTTGATCTGTGTCCAATTATGTGGTCAATTTTTAAGAAGGTGCCATGGGGTTGTGAGAAGAAGTTGTATTCTTTTACTTTAGGATAATATGTTCTGTAGATATCTATTAATTTCAGTTGGTTCATAGTCTCTGCTAGTTTTACAGTGTCCTTGTTCAGTTTCTGTTTCCATGATCTGTCCATTGGTGATAGTGGGTTATTAAAGTCTCCCACTATTATTGTGTGGGGTGAAATGTATTTTTTGAGCTTGATTAGCCACTCCAGCTTGATTCTTGGGGCTATTTGCTTGGAAGTTTTTTTCCCACCCTTTTACTCTGAGATAGTGTCTGTCTGTTTCTCTGAGATGAGTTTCCTTTATGTAGCAAAATGCTGGATTTTGTTTATATATCTAGTCTAGCCTTTGTCTCTTTATTGCGGAGTTGAGTCCCTTTATGTTAATAGATATCAAGGAATAGTGGTTTCTGTTTCCTGCTATTATTGCTTTTGTAGGTTGAGTTGTGTCTGTGTCTTTTTCTTCTTTTTGTTTTCTTGCTTGAGAGTTTTCTGGTTTTTGCTAGGGTATAGTTCTCCTCATTGTATTGGGTTTTCCACCTATAATTTGTTCTAGTGCTAGGTTTGTGGTCAGATATTGTGTTAATTTATATTTGTCTTGAAATATCTTCATCTCTCAATCTATGGTGATTGATAGTTTTGCTGGGTATAGCAGCTTGGTCTGGCCCTGTACTCTCGTAGGGTCTGCATGATGTCTGTCCAGGCTCTTCTAGCTTTCGTAGTCTCTGTTGAGAAATCCGGTGTGATTCTGATTGGTCTGCCTTTATATGTTACCTGACCTTTTTTCCCTTACTGCTTTTAGTATTCTTTCTTTGCTTTGGGCACTTGGTGTTTTGACTATTATGTGTCGGTAGGAATTTCTTTTCTGGTCCTACCTATTTGAAGTTTTGTAGGTTTCTTTTATGCTCCTGGTCATTTCATTCTTAACGGTAGGGAAGTTTTCTTCTACAATTTTGTTGAAGATATTTACTGTACCTCTTAGTTGATTTTCTTCTCCCTCTTCTATTCCTATTATCCTTAGGTTTGTTCTTCTCATTGTGTCCTGGATGTCCTGGACATTTTGGGTTAGGAACTTTTTGGTTTTTGCATCTTTTCTGGCTGTTTTGTCTATGTATACAATGTTGTCTTCTGCCCCCAAGATTCTCTCTTCCATCTCTTGTAGTCTATTGGAAATGCTTTCATCGGTGACTCCTGATTTCTTTTTTAGGTGTTCTACCTCTAGGGTTATCTCTTTTAGTGTTTTCTTTATTGTGTCAATTTTCATTTTAAATTCCTTTTTCCATTCCTTCATCTTTTTGGTTCCGTTTTCCTCTAGTTCTTTGAGTTGAGTGTTTTTCTTGTTTCCTCTTTAAAAGCTTCTGATTCTTTTTGCTTTACTTCCCGTTCTTGTTTAAGGATCTCTATCATCATCTTGAGGTATGATTTTAGGTCTGTGTCTTTTTTTTTTTTTCTGGAGTGTTTGCATTCTGATGTTTGTTGTGATGGGATAGCTACATACTGGTGTTACCAGGTTGTCTTGGTTTCTTGGGATATGCTCTTTCGCTTTCCTCTTGTCATCTTGTTGTCAGTGATATGTTCTTGCCTTTCCCTTGTACCTGGTCTGTATCCCTGGATCTCCGCTCGTCCAGGTGGCGGATGGTCCAAGCCCTGTTCTATGCCCCACAGCTGCCGGGTGGGAACTGAGGGCCCAATGCTGGGTTCCTGGTACCTGGATCAGGCAGGGCAGGGGGACGCTTTCCGTGTGTACTGGGCAGAGATCTCTCTAACCCCTGGCTACTTGGATCAACTTTTCTCCAGGCCTGTACTTTTGGGAACTGCTGGTCCAGGTAGCAGATTGACTGAGCCCTGTTGTGCGTCCCCGAATTTTCCAAAATCTTTATTGTTGTGTTTCCTTTCTCTCCCTCTTTTGTATTGACTTTCCATCTCATTTCCCAATTACAGCTCACCCTCTGATTTTTTTTCATTTCTCTATTCACATAATTTTTCTCCACTATTCTATTTTATACACTCAACCCCCTCCCACAATGGTACCATTTCTTCCCAGGTTTTTGTGGTTATTTCAGATTATAGACTCATACCTGAAGATTTCTAGCTGTGAACTAGAGATGAGCAAGGATATATGACATTTCTTTTTCTAAGTCAGAATTACCTCACTCAATAAAATAAAATATTCTTCTACATTCCAAAATTTACCTGAAATTTCCATTTTTTTCTGCAATTTGCTAGTATTCTATAGTCTGATTGTATAGCCTTTTCATCATCCATTCATCAGTGAAAGGTCATATTTTGTTTATTGTGAATATAGCAGCAAAGAACATGACTGAGCAAATATTAGTGGAATGAATGTGATGTCAAGTCCTTCTTGCAATGTCAAATAGTGGTATAGTTGGGTATATTAGTTGAATTTTCTCTGTCTGTGTCTCTCTGTCTCTGTCTCTTAGTCTCTCTGTGTGTGTCTCTGTCTGTTTCTGTATCTGTCTCTGTGTCTTTTTATCTGTCTGACTGTTCTTCCCCCCTTCTCTCTTTCTCATGCAACTACAGGTCTAAATATAAAACTCTGAACTGTAAGTCTGGATACATGCCTGCTTCCCACCATGATGATGATGATGGGCTAGTTCTCTAAAACTGTAATCAAGTCCTCAATTCAAAGTTTTCCTTTATTAAGATTTTCCTTTGTTATGTTGCCCCTTCCCAATGATGCATATTTAAGTCTTTGACACATTTGAAGGTTTCTATGTTTTTTGATAGACACAAGTTTAATTTCATTCTTTTGATTTTGGATATCTATCTCTCAAGAGCCTCTTCACACACTATTAGTTTTTTTTTAAATGCTGTCATTTCTTTCATGAATAAGTTTGGTCACTATTCCCAAATATCAGATGGCTGTTGTTATATGTATTCATGTTTGTGTTTATTGTTCTATATGTCTGTTTTTATTCCAGCATCAAATTGTTTACTATATAAATAACTACAAATTTGAACTAGTAATCCCTCCTGAATTCTTCTTTTTGCTCAGGATTTATTTTGGCCATCAAAGGTCTACTGTGGTTCAATTTGAAATGTAGGATAGTTTTATTTTTCTATTTCTTAAGAAAACAAGATGAGATTTTGAATGGAATAATATTAAATCTACAAATGGCTTTTTGTAGAATATGTTTTCTGTTTTTTATTTTGACCAGTAGGTCAGCACAAGATGCCTTTCATTTTTCTATTGACATTCTAAATCTCTTTCCTCAAAATTTAATATTTTTATGATAACTGAGTCTATGGACATTTCAGTTAGTTCTGTGTTTGTTATAAACAGAATATTAGAGCAAGCCTAGTGTATGCAGGGCATGTAAAGTCTGAGCATTCTGAAGGGGTGAAATAATGCGGACACAGAGGCCTTGGCTGTTGTGCATCATGACCGAAGCTTAGATGTATTGTGTTTGAGGCTGACTAGAACAGGTCTGAGCCCTGGAAGTGGGACCAGAACTCTTTCTCACTATTGAAGAGGGTCTGTGGAGGGACTGTTCCGGTAGACTCCTAAGGCTGGGTCTAAATGAAATATTTATGAGGTGGCTCTAACTGAATGGGGCACGTGAAAAGGAGTTGTAGAGAAGTCTACATTCTCTGGCTATGGTTTCCTATTCATATCATATCGACCATCTTGGGGCAAAGGCTATAGGTGGTATAAGTCATGTAAACTGAGACTTCCCACTTCATGGAGTATGTAGAAAATGGTATAGAGGGACACAAGGCACATGTGTCCCTTGGGCTGGTTGAATGTGTAAGTTTTTGTAGAATTTATATAATAAACTACTTAATTAGAAAGATTTCCAAGGAATAAGGCCTATTTTGACACAAGACTCTGAAGATGTCACAGAATTTACTCTGGTTACAGTCTGCTCACCAGAAGCATCTTGAGGTAGCAGAGGGCACCACTTGTTAGCTGCAAGTATGCTCAGCTGCATCTGTATGACTCTGGCAGAGCCCCTGAGGAGGCATCTTTATCTGGTTCCTGCCAGTACTTCTTGACAACAGCAATAGTGCTTGGGTTTGGTACCTGCATATAGGGTGAATCCTACCAGGTGATGCAGATTCTGAATAATCTTTTCTTCAATCCCTGTTCCTCTATTTGACCTTGTATTTTCTCCCGTGATATTTCCCCTCTCCTTTCTAAGAAGGACTGAGGCATCCACATTCTGTTCTTCCTTCTTGAACTTCATAAGGCTGTGATTGTTTCTTGGGTATTCAGAGCTTTCTGGGGCTAGTATCTGCTCATCAGTGAGTGCACACCATGTGTGTTGTTTTGTGACTGTGTTACCTCACTCAGCATAGTCTCTAGTTCCATCCATTTGTCTAGGAATTTCATGAAGTCATTGTTTCTAATAGCTGAGTAGTACTACATTGTGTAAATGTCCCACACTTTCTGTATCCATTCCTCTGTTTCGGGACATCTGGGTTCTTTCTGGCTTCTGGCTATTGTAAATACGGCTGCTATGAACATGACAGAGCATGTGTGGGCAGATACGCCAGAGGTACTCCAACATATAACAAGGACACATACGTGGTTTATATTTTGTCTCCTCTAGGTGTCAGCTTGAGAAGAGCCAATTTTCAAGAATGCTTTCATCAAGATATTCTTATCAGAGGCAGAAAGGAGAAGCAGTTTGTGTCATGTTGATAGAAAGCACCATTGGGATGAGATGAAGGAGGCAAAGATCATGTCTGAGAGACAGATGTTCGTGCTTTAGTGTGCAAAAATTAGTGGTGATCAATAATCATAATTGTTATCTCAACAATAAAAAATAATTTAAGTGCAAAATATCATAAAGTTATAAGAAAAAATACTTTCAGCCCAAAATGCAAATATTTCAGTTGTTACTAGTAAGTGGTCCTTTCTTCTTCTCTCCATCTTTCCTTCCACTTTTCTCCTGTGTGTGAGTGTAAGAGTTGTGTATATGTGTGTGTTTGTGTGTGCATGTGTGTGTATTTGTGTATGTTTCTTGTGTATAATTCATACATTATGGTTTCAAATTATATATTTCTGTCATTATTTTGTTCTAAATATTTTCTGTAAATAGTTGAATCAACATGCTTAATGTTACTGAAAACATTTAACCACAGTGGCTGACTTCTCTCTCTGACTTTCAGTCCTTTATTTTGGTTCCTGGGGGCAACTAAACATAGAGTTAAGCTGTATGCTTAACATGCTGTTCCTTGAATGCTGTTTAGGAATTTATGATGCTTTGTAGCTGGAAGGTATTGATATACATCATATTACTTGAACTAGAATGTTTAGTCTCTCTTATACCCCAGGAGTACTTTCTTTAAATCTAGCCTCTGTACTGTGGCTTCTGTGTTTGAATTTTAACACATAGGCAGCCCCAAGTCAAAGCCAAGGATAATATTGGAAGTAGAAGTAGGTGCTAGCTGAACTCTCAAGATAACCCGCTATCTATACCTGTTGCTTTGTGAGAGCGCTCTTTGGGCTGTGGACTGTTCTTTTGGAAGTCTGAGACAGATGTTGCTGCCAGGCTCCATTTCCATTTGTACCATTTGAGGCCTCTGTGTTATCTCTTGTTCTTGTGTTAGGCTTCAATGATAGCAGTCATGTCTCTCTCGGCTGGATTTCTTATAAAAATCAATAGGAGTAACTGTCAATGATATTACTACCCAGAGTTTGCTGTGTTCTTCTATATGGTGCAACAATCAAAAAAGTGACCCACAGACATGCCCACAAGGCAATCTGATGGAGGCTATTCTTTAATTGGGGGTCTCTCTATGAAGTGACTCTAGCTCAAGTTGAGATGACATCAAAACTAAGTAAACTGGAAGTCTCTGCATATGTCAGGTGACACAGACTCATGTGGTCTTTTTCTAAGACGTGTTCACATGGTGTTTGACTGAGACAAGAACCTTGGAGGACACATAATGTTTAGAGAGAGTGATAAGCAGGACTCACCTGTGTGCTTGCACTTGCCACTCTTCATTATATCTTCTTTGCTGATATCCACCTAATTGAGAAAGGCATGACAGAGAACTTCCAGTGTTCCTGCTCTTCCTGGTCTCTCGACTGACTCATGCTGATTTAGTGGAGGCCTGGAGATTTCTGCTAGACGGTGCTACCCCTGCTGATTTGTGTTTGCAATCCCGACCCTACTGAACTGGACTACTGCTATCCTGACAACAGAGGTTAGAATCGATCCAAGGAACCATTTCTAAGAAGGTCTACATACCCTTGTCCTATTAATCATTTGTTCTCCCATGCCTTAAAAAAGTGGGCTAGAAGGGAAAGTGAAGTATTTGAGAAACTGTATAAAAATATGGTTTTAGACAATCTAAGCCTACACTAAACAGCACCTCAAGTTTGCATGACAGAAAAACTTACATCTGGATGAGAAGGAAGGAGAGCAAGAGGTTGGTACTTCATCACTACAGGGTCCAACAATTAGGGCAAGAGAATATGTGGTGTAATAATCTCAGAGGTGAACAGCCCCTGTGCATTAGTAGATGGAGAACATTTGGTCCTACAGTGTGGTTTGTTCTGTTGTTACAACCTCCTCCTTCTCTGGCTGAAGTTTTAGGGCATGTCTCACATGAGGTTATCACAAAACTAATACACAGTGAACTTAGAGACAGTGTAGGCATCCATGATGAAGAAATACGGCTCTACATCCTTTGCAGAGGTTAAAGTACTATGTCCTTTATTTTTACCTGTCAGCAGGAGTGTGGGAAAACATGCTCCATAGGTTAAATAATTTCAAAGTTGAAATATCTTGTGGTAAACATTATAATGATAAATACCAAATGAGACGTTTACACTTGACTTTCCCATTCAACAAAGAACACCATGAACTAAGTATATTTCAGGATGTTTTTCTTATCTTATAAATTTATTAATTTTTCACACATTTCTGGTATTATAAGTCTTACATAGCCACCATGAATTATCAAATAATGAACTGATTCCAACATAAATGAGATGTCTTGTTAATTAGAAACAAAAGAGTCTGGATTGAACTAGAAAATATTATCCTATGTGAGTTAACCCAATCGAAAAAGAACATACATGGTATGCTCTCACTGATAAGTGGGTATTAGCCCAAAAGCTCACAATATCTAGGATACAGTTTACAGACTACATGAAGTTCAAGAAGAAGGATAACCAAAGTGTAGAATCTTCTGTCCTTCTTAGAAGGGAAGCAAAATATTTACAGGAGGAAATAGAGACAACCTGTGGAGCAGAGACTGAAGGAAAGGCAATCCATCCACAGACTACCTCACCTGGGGATCCATCCCATATGCAGCCACCAAACCCAGTCACTAATGCTGATGCCAAGAAGAGCATGCTGACAGGAACCTGTTCTCGCTGTATCCTGAGAGCCTTTGCTAGACAAATACAGAAGTGGATTCTCAAAGCCAACTCTTGGCTTGAACACAGGGACCCAAATGGAGAAGTTAGAGAAAGCACTGAAGGAGCTGAAGGGGTTTGTAACCCCATAGAAAGAACAATACCTTCCAGAGTTCCTAGAGACTAAACCACCAATCAAGACGTACACATGGAGGTTCTAGACTCATATGTAGCAGAGGATGGCCTTGTATGGTATCAATGACAAAAGAGGTCCTTGGTCCTGGAAAGGATCTATGTCCCAGTGTAGCAGTATGCCAGGGCTCAAAGCCAGAGAAGGGAGTGTGTGGGTGGGTAGGTAGGTGGATGATAACCCTCATGGAAGCAGGAGAAATGGGAATGGGGTAGGAGATTTCAATAGAGGAAACTAGGAAAGGGGATAAAGTTTGAAATATAAATAAAGGAAAAATAAAACCCAAGAGTCATTCCCACTCTGAGGTGTCTGAAGCCAACGCTGCATTCAATCTTCCCTGCCCAGTGACTCACCCAGCCTTTGATCACCATGCAGAACCTCTGCATGGGTTCTAGGAACATGACCCCTATACTACTGTGCTCTGAGTTGAAACAAGAGAGTGTGAGTTTTGCAGTGTTTATTCCTCCCCCACCTACAATGTTAAAGTCAACGGGGATTTGTGTAGAAAAATCAATGACGCAGACAGCCAATAAAAAGACCTAAATATATTTTTGTTGTAATGCTTTCAGTTAGGAGGGATGCTCATTTTCAAAAGGAAAGAGAGGAGGGAGGTGCTCCATCATGGCCTTTCGAGCAATCAGATTTGAGTAATGACAATGGTTCTAATCATTGCACAATAATGGCTCCATATCTTGGTGCAAATTGCTCCATAATGGCAAAAATTTAATGTATATGGAACCCAGCCACTTACATCTTAATAAGATAAAAATTTATGGCTAACAGTTTTGGCTTGACTTATTTTCACTTTTATTACTTTTGCGAAATGTTGGAAATACATCTATCAGTATGTCCTGTGCAAGTCTTCATATGGAGGCCGTACCTGCTGCTGAAATTTGCACTTCTTCTTTCATTTTGTCTGTAATATTTTTCATTATTACCTATTAAGAATTTGTGTTTATGTTTAAAGAAACGAATGGCACTCTCTACTCTAGATAATCTTAAAATTATAGAATACTAACCCAGAAAGCTCTGAACACCCCAGAAATAACTCACAGGCCATATGAAAATGAAGAAAAACAAAGGCAAAAATATGAAAGCCTCAGTCCTTCTTAAGGAAGAAATATGTATAATACCCTCTCAGAGTGTGGTACACCTGGACTTCAAATCATTAATAATCTAAGAGCTAAGAATATATGGTATTCAATTGTGGTAATTTTTGGTATTCAAAGATCATTATGCTTAATCTATACTCACCAAGAAAACTGTTTCTAAGTTATGTTCTGTCCTACATGTACTTAATGCTTATGGTAACTATTGGGATTTCATTGCATGCTATCAAACCTCTGAAATAATTAAGTACTGACAAAAAATATTCATATAGTGTTGAGTCAAAATGCCTTTAAAAAATCTGTATATGTATCTCTCTTCTTTAAAAAATAGTATTACAAGAAAGAGAAAAAAAAAAGAAACAGCCCTTAAAACATAGGTACAAATGTAACATTATATGTACTGAACAGATTGTCTTTTAGGATTGTATATGCATATACATATACATACATATGTATTCAAAAAAATCAGAGAAAACACAGGTGATAAATGTGAAGGAATGTGGGGAAGGGTATATGAGAGGGTTGATAAGTTAGAAACAAAAGGGAAATATGTGATTAAGTTATAATCATAAAAATAAAACTAATAGTAAAAATTTAAAAAAAATATTATAAACATTTCTCAAAATTCCCAATGTAGAAGATACATACATTTTGAAAACTGAACTTAAAATTTTAGTATGTAAAAGTTTTTAAAATAAGAATTCTTGTTTATTACTTTAGCATGTTTAATTTAAAGCATTGTCATAATCCACATTCAACGTATTTAAAACAATGCAGACTTGATTTTTCTTTTCTTACACAACCTCAGATGATGCCCCAATCTAATCTCAAATATGTTACAGTGTTGTTATGGTTGTTTTGTGTCAACTTGACACAAGCTGGTGTTATCACAGAGAAAGAAGCCTCAGTTGAGGAAATGCCTCCATGAGATCCAGCTGTAAGGCATTTTCACAACTAGTGATCAAGGGGGGAGGGTCCCGCCCATTGTGGGTGGTGCCATCCCTGGTCTGGTAGACAGGAGTTTTAAAAGAAGGAAAGCTGAGCAAGCCAGGGGAAGCAAGCCAGTAAGTAACATCCCTCCATGGCCTCTGTATCAGCTCTTGCTTCCTGACTTGCTTGAGTTCCAGTCTTGACTTATCACAGTCTTGTGATAAACAGCAATATGGAAGTGTAAGCTGAGGAAACCCTGTCCTCTCCAACTTGCTTCTTTGTCATGATGTTTGTGCAGGAATAGAAACCCTGACTAAGACAAGTGTGTTACTAGAAATTAGTGAATTCTAGCAGAAAAATTCTGAGAAAAGACAAAATTGAAAAAACCCACATCATTGTCAGTTTTTCCTGTAGACCCCTCGGTTTCCACCAGGCACCTTATCTCTCCTCTGTTACAAAAATCTTAAATAGCACACTAAATGACTATTTGAAGTAAATGATATTTAATAGCTTTTTATAATCTTTCTTTTTAAGTTATTTTGCTAGAAATTATTATAATAAAATATATTTGTCTCAGAGTGTTTTATATTAATAATGCTAAACCACCGGTACTCACTAAATGAAAAAAATCACCTAACATTGCCTTCTATATAATGATTTTTATTATAAATTAAGAATTAGAAAATTAATGAAGGTAACATAAGGTTATTCATATATAGACATTTAATTAAATTTTAATTAAATATTTATCAATGTTTACTTTCTGTTTCCTTTTTGTGTTTTAATCTCTTTCTTGGGTCTGTCATATTTCCGCAGTATCTGCTGATATCCATGTCCCTTGCATTACATCATTGTGTGATAACTTATACAGAGAGACAGTACTTTGCAAATGGCAGTCACTAGTCTTTGAATCTTTACCAATCCCTCTTTGGTGCCCCCCTTTCTCTTCTTCTGTCATTATTCTCTGGTATACCACAAAATATGAACATGTAAATCTGATATGCATGACATTTACTAGCAGTGTACAAATTTCTGCAAAGTCAGCTTCTGCAGGCTTTTTCTAAAGTTCCATTTCTGGAAAAGTGCTCAGATTCTCCTTTAAAGCTGTCCTTGGCAAAGAGTTTCTTTTTGTAGGCTTGTGATTCGTTGATTTGTACCTAAGGAGGAGCCATGTCTGTCCACATTTCCTCATAGCCAGGCTACAAGTGCTCCTGTGTGTGTCATGGTGGTCAGTTCATTTGGGATGACCATAGTTACACAAGCTAGTATTTAGATGGAGCCCCTGGGTTTCTTTTACCGGTAACATGCATGGGCTGATTACATGTGCCTATTCACTCTACAGTCACTTTGGTAACTGCAGAAAATTAGAGTGTATTTAGATGCTATTCTCAGGGAATGTTCTCTCCAAGGCCCATGTTGTGGTTTCATGTGAAATATTGAAGGTTGCCAGATAATGGTTTGAAGAAGTCTTTGGTCAATAACAGATTTGACCTCATAAGTGGACTAATCTACCAATGAGACCCATGGTGTTATCAGGTTGTAGCAGAAACATGGAGATGGGGCCTATTTGGAAAAGTGTGTCACTGAAATGCTTCTTTTCCTTAGCAGCCTCTGAACCCACCTCACTCCATTACCTCTATGATGTAATAATCTCTTCTCTGCCTTGAACTCTCACCTGGCTTACCTCAAGTCCAGAAACAACACAACCAAACTATCAGAAATTGACCTGAGCAACTGTGAGCCCAAATTCCTCTTCCCCATTTAAATTACTTAAATGGCATGTTTTCCACAGTCACAAAAAGCGAACACAGCCACTTCTTTATTGCAGTCATGACAAAGAGACATGGTTTGTGGTTTTCCCATTTTCAAAAATCCTAAGATTTTTAACTGTAGTATTTTCATCTTGGCATGTAAGTTTGCAGAGAATGTACCAGGTTGGTTGCAACTATTTGTTTTCAATGAAATTCACTAAATGGAATGTACATTTTAGGGTATAGAATATTTATTAGGAATTACTTGAACCAACTTTGAGTCATATTTGTTTATCTGGACAATTTCCTGTTTATAATAAAGATTGAAAGATGGGTGTCACATCCATTTTCTCATATCAAGTTGATACTACAACAAAAAAACTATGCCCTAACAATTCTACTTAGACCTCCCTTTTCTTTCCTGATTATATAATTTCTATAGAATTACGTTATGAGGTTGATCACACCTCCTGTGCTGGGTGCACATATTTATGCTCACATTGAAATGAAGAAATTCCCTGAATTATGTGTTATTACCATGAGCCCTCTTCTGGTATCTACACTACCCATCTATATGAAGCATGCCTACTTTGTAGACAGCAGGATAGCGAAGTGGATTTTGAGTGATAAACATAGTACATTTTCTCATATTTCCATGACAACTCTTTGTTTCTAAGATATTTGAATCTTAGTGACTCAGAGATAGATTATTTTAAAGGAGAGTTCTTAAATGCTTATTTATAATTTATTTGTTAGTGAGAGTGAGCATGTATTCACACATGTGCATGAGACACCACAGCCCGAGTTTGGAAGTCAGAAGATGACATTTAAGAGTTTGTTCTTACTTTCCAGTTCTTCGAGGCAGAATTTTCTTATTTCCCTAATTCCTACTCCAGATGGCTGACCAGTGAATTTATGTTTGTTCCCAACACAGGATTCCAGAGTTACAGATAGGTGCCTATGTATTTACTCTTTTTTATTTCTCACATGGGCTTTAAGGAGTGAGGTCAGGTCAAAAAGGCTCACACAGCAAGTGCTTTTATCTATGGAGTTAGACCTTCTTCACATATTTTGTCACCTAAATAGATTTTAAAGTTAAATATTAGTCACCAAATTATAGTTATTGAGAAATAATGAGACTTCAAAAAAAGATGAAAAACATTGCACCAAATATAATTTTAGATAAAATAATAAAATTTCAAAAATATTATGAGAATGTTTACATTAAATAACAGTAATAAAAGGATCATTTAGAAGTTTATAGATATGAGTACTGTTCTTCTAATTACTCAATTCATTTCACTGTTTTTGATATTGATTTTCCTGTCAAGATTAATCAACATTCCATAGGTTAAAAGCTCGAAGAAGCCTGAAGCCTCTAGTCACATGATATATATCCAAATACAGACTAGTCAAGAGGAGGATCCTTGTAAGGATTCTGGCTGATTGTACAGTTCACTTTGAATATTGATCCCTTGGATCAGAAATTTATTATGAGAAGGTGTATGCACATTTGAAAATTGTAATTGTCAAACTTATCAAAAATTAAATTATATTTCTTTCTAAAAGGATTCTGTAAAAAAATAGCTCATTTTGTATAATGAGTATTTTAACAAAATGTTGCTAAAGGTAAGGGGTTGTCAGGAATTTGATGAAATTGGAAAGTTTGTTATACTAATAATTTTAAAATTAAAATGACTATTATTTATGATTATATTAATGCACATAAATGCTAACTATAAAAACACTTGCTGGTTTGCCTTTTAGATGCATATGTAGTTTGTTTAGATAGACACACCTCTATCTTAACTAGATAGCACTAACCTACCATATTTTGATAAATAGATTCATTTGTTTTCTTTCCTAATAGCTGAAGTACTTTTGTTGATCTACTTGAATAGATAAAGATTAGTAAGTCATTTTCCAGAAAGGGAACTAAAAGTTCATTGTGGTACTTTAGGTATAGCACAGGAGACATTTTCTTATATAATATTAGTATTTAAATGTATTTGAGATTTAAATGAATAATAGCTTTTTGCAATTAATTTTGAATATAAACGGAACAAGATATTGGTCAAGTTGACAACCTTACTCATATACTTTTCAGCCAAATCTGAAAAATCTTTTGTCATCTAAATGTAGCATTTTGTAAGACACCACTGACAGAAAAAAATGATACATTCTTATGCTGACTTCAGTTAACTGAATAGGTAATGATTTATTTTAACCATATTGAAATTTTACTTGTTTTTCCTATTAGAGTTAAACAATGTTATTAAAAATTAAAACTAATGATATAAACATATTTATACATTTTTGAATTAATTATTGATTGTGAATTCAATGTTTCATTCAACTTTTATAAATAAAAATGTGAGAGACCTTGATATGCAACATGAGTTAGTATGGTTTTTATTTAGGATCATTGTTTGCTATTCAGGCTGCCTATTTTCTATCTTGTCTATATCTTCTTCTACCTCCTAAGTTCAGAAGATCAAAACCATAATCCTCAGCTTTTGGAAGATGGTATTTTTACCATGAAGCATATTGAAGGGAAGAACTATAAGAAACAAATGCTTAGATTGGATATTACAGTGTCACTGTGTTCAAAATCTGTGGTAGGCATCTCTCTGTAAGCTATGCAGTTCTGTGTGTTGGCATGGTGGTTGGCTTTTAGAAGAGATCTTAGAATGCCTTTTATGGGAGTAGTAATTCCATTCATGAAGTTTCTGACGTTAGGATCCAATTATTGCCTTAAATTTCCATACTTCTATACAATTACATTGGAGTTATCTTTTCTATACATGATGTTTAGTTTAGGAGAAACATCAACAACAGTACATGCTAAGAAAACATTTTTTAATTGAATAAGGGAAAAGAGAAATAGGAACATTTATATATATTTACAAAAAAAATCTCTATACCATCAACTTAATGATAAAGTGTATAAAAGGTAGGTATATGGCTAATGAAATTGCTTAGCTGGTAAGAGCACTAGCAGCTTTCCCAGAGGACCAAAATGTGGTCTCCCAAAACTTATAACAGTGGTACAAAACCAACTGTCACTCCATTTTATGAAATCTGATGCAATTTTGTGATCTCTGAGGGCATCAGCATGCATGAACTTTTTGTATAGGTATACTTCCTGGAAAATACCCAATTTATATAACATAGAAAAAATAATGATTAATGTAAGAGTGAGATAATAAATTGGATTAAAAAGATATTTGGTGGTTGATTTTGTCAAGGTGAAACAGAATTGGATGTATCTGGGAAACTAGAATAATTTTGTATTTATTTGTTCACTTTATATAATGATCATTGCCCCCACTCCCCATTTTCTTCCCATTAGAGCCCTCCCATTACCCTCCCCAAATCCTACACTCTTATTGCCCTACCCTCATTTTCTTTTCACCGTCTCTTCACAGAATGGGAGGTCCTCCATAAGATCACCTTAACATATGAAGTTGCTACAGGACTAGGTGAATACTCTTCCATTGAAGCCAGGGAAGTTAGACCAACTAGGGGAAAGGGATCTAAAGGCAGGTCACATAGTCAGAGACAGTCCCCCGTTCCAATTGTTAGGGGACCCACATGAAGACCAAGTTGCACATCTGCTACATATATACGTCTTCTTGTTGAGTCCCTCAATCCTTACCTGAACTCATCTACAAGATTCCCTGAGCCCCAGATAATGTTTGTTGTGGGTCTCTGCACCTGTTTCCCTCTGGTGAATAAAGACTCTCAGGAGACAGTTATGCTAGGTTCCTGTCTGCAAGGATATCAGAGTATCATTAATAGTGTCAGAGTTGGGTCTTAAGTTGGGCCAGGCAATGCTTGGCCATTCCCTCAATATCTATTTTGTAGGCAAGACAATTTTTGGGGGTCAAAGGTTTTGCAGCTGGTTAGTGTTCCACTCCCTTTTTCTGGCTAGAGGAGGTAGCCACTTCATGATATATTATCTCCTGAACTATGGTCACCCACCTATAATCTTGGGAACCTCCGCCAAAGGAGCCAGAATCCTAACTGAAAATCCTACATAAGTTTGACCTAAAGGGAAGCCTGTGGGACATTTTGATAATTAATGATTGATTTGGAAGGATCCAGATCATTTTGGTTGGTGTCATACCTGGACTGATAGTCTTGAGTTGTATAAGAAAACAAGCTGAGCAAACTTTGTAGAGTAATCTAGGTAACAATGTTTCTTTATGTCTTCTGCTTCATTTTCTGCCTCCAGGGTTCTGCCTAGTGTTTCTTCCCATTATAAGTGACTATCACCTTTAATATGAAATAAGCCCTTTACAGTGAACATTGCTTTTGGTCATGGTGTTCTAGCACTGCAATAGAAATCCAAATAAGACAACATCGCAAAGTTAGGTAAAGTGAAAATACAACATTAAATTTAAATGTTCTCAAACATGTAGTCAATAAAAACTGCCTGTCCTAAAATGGTATGTAGCAATTGAAACTGTAGAAAGAGCAATTCTCTTACACCCATGGTATCGTACAAGTGATACAGAGACATAGTAACATTATCGTAATATAACACATGACATCACCCGATGCTTCTCCCATAATGGTTTTCTTCACTTGATTGTGTGTGTGTCATAACTTCTATATAGTCAATGAAAATCAATAGAATAAGAGATCATAACATTTAATATTAGGAGACCATGTAAGTTGTTTTGCATGATTTTTATGTGGGTAGAATTTGGTGTGATACGTTTAGGCAATAACACTTAGCTTAACACAACAACAGAAATGCATTTGGCACAGAATAATTACTATAAGTTATAGGAAGAATATAATGATCCTGTTGCTAGTATTCCTTTTAACCATAGTTATGCAACAGGTGTGTGGAGTGACCATTGCCCAATCATTTCACTTCATTCCTTTGAAAAATTTAAAAAATATGATCATATACTAAAAAAGTGTAAGATTCACATTAAAATGTATGGAATTGATACTCAGTATATTGTTTAATTTATCCAGTAGCAAAACACAAATTTACTAGCACATAATTAGAACAAGAAGAAAATTAGCTTTATATCATGTCATTACCATGAATGGCTTTCGAGTATTGGTCATTACATATCATAATTCCTATAAGCATGGACAATGAAGCAGTGAATCTTCACAGCATCCACTTCAAATGTCTATTGTAACTGTATAGACATTCATTGACATGTATAAGACTATGGGTCTTGTTTTTGGGTGTGTGAGTCAGGTGTCCCATCTCTAGACATTTAAATTGGACCCAAAGTAAGGGAAACTGGAATAAAAAGCAGATCATAAGGAATTGCTTTCCATATGAGGAATTGAAATCCAGTTTATTACATTGTAAATGGCTCTCTAGAAACTGAGCCTAATTTTTTTGTTTGTCCTGGATAACCTCTTGGTAGCCTTGAAGAGACCAGAAAGAAGGCAAATTATAAGTTGAATCCTAGCAAGGATGCCCCGTGGGGTATTGCGTTCATAGTCCTAATCAGGGGCTGCCTCTGCTGAGTCTTAGAGTGTGCCATTAATTTGGTGGGGTTGGCCTGCAGGCACCCTATCCTGGCTTCAAACCTTCTTGTGCTTCTCATGGGAAAACAAAATGTTGGTGAGAATCATATAAACATCATGTAACATGAGTTGTAAGATTGGGTAATATATTGGAATTTTATTAGAAAGGTGAAAGAATTAGCAGAGTGAGACCCAAGCTTCTTTTGTATTTGAGAGTTTGTTTAATGAGAATGAGAAAAGGATGTATTAGTCAAGCAGGCAACTTTCCCAAAGGGAGAACCATGGCTGGTTTAGGCCAGGTATAAAGAGGTAGAAAGTGTCCTGCGTCAGAGTGGGAATGATGAGTGGGAGGACAGAGACTGTCAGTGGACAGAAACTGGGTGCCTGGCAGGGTTGCTTTGGGCAGCATCACTGAGGAGGGAAAAAGAGTGAAGTGGCAAGAGAGAAAAAAAGGGACTGTGATAAAATTTGAAAAGGTGGAGGTTCATTATCATTTCCAAAATATAGAGAAATCATCTAGTTTGGGCTTTACAGCTAGGAGGAGTTAATTTTCCTTGGCTGGCTTATGCTATGTGGTTGGTTTTTGAGTTGTTGTTGTTGTTTCAAAATGGGAGTGAAGTCTTGTGGCAAAATGTATCCTTTCCAACCTCAGCAAAGGTGGCTGTCAGCCACAAAGCTGCTTCCATTCCAGTGGGATGACGGCAGCTAATACGGCAGCCAGCCATATGTTTACTTTAAGATTCCCTATATATAGACTTTAACTATCAACCCTGGTGTTGCAAGATTTAAGTTAACCCATTTGTTAACAGATTTTAGTGGTTTTTTTCTTATCATATTCAATATGCTTACAAATATTGACGCAAACTTTATACCTTAGCAAAAGTTTTAGAGAGTTAAACCCAAACCAAAAAAGTATGAAATGACAAATTAGTGTTCCCATTAGAAATAGTGTATCATTTGTTTAATTTTTCTCTTCTTTCTCTGTCATGTAGTTAGTTTGCCTGACATGGGACATAGATTTTACAGAAAACCTTTGAAATAGGCATGCTTGGGTCTAGAGGTTGTGAAACTATTCCCCAAATCCAGAGCTATCTTTTAATTAAAGTGAGACAGCACAAAACAGCAATCTAATTCTACTCATACCTAAAAGCCTACAAAATCCCTGCCTGAGTTCCTGTAAAACTTCACCAAGTAACCAAAGAATGCATAGAAAGAGAGAAAAAATAAGAGGGCAGCTGCCTCTGCTAGGATGAGAAGCAGTAGAGAACTGAGCAGAAAAATAGGGTTTATATTGGATATTTTGAGGACTAGGGTCGCTCCCCAGTGTTTCCAAGGCTGGAAGTTGGGTTTTTTATTATTTAGGGCTGGTACTGTGTCTTGCTATTAGGAGACGTGGAGTGTTGTGTGGGTGGGACAGGGCAGTAGGAGTTCCTCAGAGGTGGACCTAACCTCCTGTGAATAGAGGGGCTTGCAAGATCTCTACTGTTCATAGGCCTTCTGGGATTTTGGTCTTTAATACTCTCACTAGAAAGGCCACATACTCACTGCTTACCATTCAAAGACTTTTCTAGCCCAAAGTTCCCAACTTCGATAAATCAGTTCCAATTGCCTCAGAGAAACATGGTGAGGTGTATCAAGGCAACAATGGCCACATTACTCAATATTAGGCATTTACAACACTTACTTTTCTCATTGGTGTGACAAAATATATAAAAGAACACTTAAAAAAGAATGATATTATTTTGGTTCAGAATTTGATGAGTTGGCCCATTAAATTTGGGATTCAGGCAACAAAAACGAGTGATAAATCCTGGCTCTAATTCACAGAGCAGGAGATAAACATTTGGTTGGCTGCTCTTGCTTCAAAAAATCTAATCTATACTTTCCTTACAAAGCTTCTCAAAGGTTTGTCTCTAGTTGATTCTACAGTTGACAGTATTAATCATCAAAATGTCGTTCACTGTATAGTTGAAATTAGTTGCTTAAGTGAATGGATGGTTTCTGAAGAGAAGGAAGTAGCTTTTCTAGTAAATGCTGAGGTTCCATAAATTAATCAATATTAACTTAGCTTGTGGAGCTGCTAGATGAAAAGAAATGTGACTGTGACATTTGTTCTAGCTTCTAATGATTGGCTAAAGTGGATACAATGATTAGTAAATGTATAATGCTGATGAGACAAGTCATTCCGGAGGAAAGCTCATTAAGAACTTAAACAGAAAATGGACACTATAGTTCCCAGTGAACTTAAAGAAAGTAATATACATGTGCACCTTTAAGATATGAATGAAGGCAAGCATTGGAATGGGAATGTAGAAGGTAATTGTGATTGAAATGATGCCTTGAGGAAGAGGTGTCAGCACACACTTCATATAACTATGATGATAAATGGTGGCAAGCATATTCTAAACTGTATTTGATAAGTGTCTTAATTTTCTCATTGATAACTAAATGGCTCATGGATCCATGCTGTCCATATTTATGGTAAGTCCTCCTAACTAACCTAATCACAAACCCTATTGGTAGTCATGCCCAGATGTTTATTTCTCAGTGATTGTATATCCTTACAAATTGAAAAAAAAATTAACCACAACAAAGTTAACTTAAAAAGAAATAAAATTTTAATTCTGAAGATTTCTTTTTTTTGAAATTATAGTTCTAGATATTTTTTTAAAAGTTTAGGTACATTATAAACACTAGTAAGAGAGCTTATAGTATTAAACAAAACTTTTAGCAACCAAGAATGATGTTAATAATCACTGTATTAAGCAGTATTAAGGCTGATTTGTTATTTTAAGGTTACACAACAGTTTTAGCTTGTTTTTGAACACTGCATAAAGCATGAACTACTTAAATACTGTCATCATCTCTAAAGACGTTATAACACTAGTTGAAAAACTAGTCTGATATAATGTAGAATTTTAATGGAGAGATATATGGAAGGAAACTGTGATCTACAACTTTACAACATATAGGAGCTGCTTTCTTCAATAGATAATTAATGGCGGGAAAGATTCAAAGATATAAATGAGGCCATATTGTAAATTAAAATATATCTTGAGTAGAGAAATTACTTAACATGCCAGTATTCTTGATCCTCAGAAATCATCACACAATGATCCGGCACTAAGATCATCAATTAAAAAAAATAACACTTTATGACTCAGAACCTTCTTGATGGCAAAAAATTTCTTCATTCATGCAAAACCAGCAAACTAGGAAAAGAGTTTTGTGACTAGAGCTGATAAAAGGTGAATATCCAAAATATTTAAAATAAACCATCAGAAAGTAGATATTAAAACCACAGCCAATCCAATTTAAAAATCTAGTACAGATGTATACAGAGAATTCACAATGAAGGAAACTCAAAGAGTTGAGAAATGCTTAAAGAAATGGTCATCATCCTTTACAGGAAAATGCAAATCAAAAGTACTTTGAGATTTTATTTGTACCTGTCAGAACAGCCAAGGTCAGCAGAACATGGACAGCTCATGCTGGAGAATATATGGAGTATGGGGAACACTCATCTATTGGTGGTACAAATGTGAACTTGTACAGACTCTGTGGAAATCAGTATGGTTCTTTTTCTGGACCATGGGACTTTATCTCAAGATTCAACCTTGTTACTCCTGTGCATATATCCAAAGAATATCATACTACCATTAAGACATGTGCTCAACCATTTTTATTTCTGTTCTCTTCAAATTAGCTAGAAATTGGAATCAACTGACATACTTCAGTGGAAGAAAAGATTAAGAAAATGTGGTTTATTAACACAATAATACACTACTCATTATAGAAACAGAAAAACAATATTGTGAGTGAGTATCATGGTTTGAATATACATGCTCCCCATAGCTTCACTGGGGGTGGCACTATTAGAAGTGTGTGGCATGTTGGAGTAGGTTTGACCTCATTGAAAAAATTGTGTCACTAGAAGGTGAGCCTTAGGCTTCTGAAGCTCAAACTAGGCCTAGTGCCTATCAATCTATTCCTGTTGTCTGTTGATCCAGATGTAGAACTCTCATCTACCTTGACAGCACCAAGTCTGCCTGTATGTTACCATGCTTTCTACCATGGAGATATTGGACTAAATCTCTAAACTGTAAGCCCACCTACAATTAAATTTGTTTTCCTTTATAAATTTTGATGTGGTTATGGTGTCTCCTCACAACAATAGACTCCGTAACTAAAGCAGCAAGGTATCGTAGACACAGAAAGATAAATATGGTATGTATTTCCTCATATGTATATATTAGCTATTAAGTGAATGCCAATCAAGTTACAATTCATAGAACCACAGAGGGCAGGGTAGATATTGCATAAGTGGCAATACATATATTTTATTAGGAGTGGAAAATGAAATAGAAACTCATGGATTCACAGGGAGGAGGAATGCAACTGGAAGTCAAGGAGAGACAGGGTTGGGGGAATGAGTTTTGAGAGTGAATACAGAAGAGACAGCTAAGATTAGGGGGCATTTGAGGGGTCGTATGGAAACAATACAGTAGAAACTTCCTAAAATATGTACACAAATGAAGCTGATCTAAGTGAAATCTCCTAATAATGTGGAGACAGTTCCAGTTAACCATCTCATGTCACCAAGTGAAACTCTCAGTACTGGGATTAGGTTAAATATGATGAGGTTGCTAGCTAAAGGTGCTTCATATGGATGTCAAAAGGGCAAAAGCTCTTGCTTTGACTATAGGCTCTCAGAATTTGCTTTCTATAAACTGAAAGCAAAGCCACATTGCTGAAGATAACACATCTCATTGCACAAAGAGATGCTGAACTTATGCTTACATAGAGCCTTCACCACCATGTGTGAGCCTCTTTGTTTTAGGAAGCTACTCCTTGGCACCAAAGTACAAATATAAACAGCAACCCAGCCACAGACATTTTGTTCTACAATGGTGTCCTCCCTGTAAGATTGCTAAGATGACAATGAAATGGAGACTAGATAGCCCAGAGACCTATGGTAAAGCCAAATACTATTCTAAAAATGACTTCTAATCTTCTAATGATATGATAGTCTCTATGATCATAGATCAGTGCCTTGTAAAGCTATTATCAGATAAACTTCTTTCTGCAGAAGATGAGAATATAGAAACCCACAACCAGATATTTTTGCAGAGTGTGCAGTAATCTTGAAACCCTCAATATATCTCCATCAAATCTGTTCTCTCAGGGTATAGAGAACACCCAGAAAGAGGAGAAAGAAAAGCATATTAGCTAGAGGAGATCAGGAGAACAAGTCCCTATGTCAATATGAAAAAACTCCTATGAACTCATAGAGACTGAGGCTACATGCTCAGGGCCTGATTGGGTCTCTAGTAGGTTCTCTGAACATGGCTTCCAAATTGGTGTTTTTATGGTATTCTTGAGTACATGAACACATAGATCTTTGATTCTTGTGGCTTGCCTTTTGCTCCTTTTCCTTCTAAGTTGTTTCTTTTGTCAAATTCCCATGTGTTTGTTATTGTTTTATCTTACTACATTTTATTTTTATATTATCCCTTAGAAACTTAACAATTATATTCACAGAAAGAAATTAGGAGACAAAGTTTCAAGCAGAGACCAAAGCAAAGGCCATCCAGACACTGCCCCACATGGGGACCCAGCCCATATACACCCACCAAACACAGACAATATCATTGATGCCAGGAGCTTGCTGACAGGAGCCTGATATAGCTGTCCTCTGAGAGTCTCTACCAGATCATGACAAATACAGAGGTGGATGCTCACAGCCAACAAGTGAACTGAGAATGGGTTGAAAAATGAGTTAGAGAATGAATTAAAGAAGCTGAAGGGCTTTGTAACTACCTAAGAGCAACAATACCAACCAACCAGAGCTCCCAGGGTCTAACCAGTATCCCAAGATTAGAAATGGATGGACCTATGGCTCAAGATGCAAAGGTAGCAGAGAATGGCCTTGCTTTGTACCAATGTGAAGAGAAGCCCTTGGTTCCTGCTTAGTCTCAATGCCCCAATGAAAAGAAATGTCAGGACAGGGAGTTTGGAGGGAGTGGGGGATGGGGGTCACCCACCATAGAAGCAGGGGGAGGGAGATGGAGGGATGGGTTTGTGGAGGGAAAACCAGGGAAGGCAATAACATTTGAAATATAAATAAAATATATCCAATAAAAACAAAAAAAAAATAAGAAAAAATAAGAAGACAGAAAGAAAGTGGATCTCATTGTTTTAGTGGATAAGGAGGAAGTGAAAGAAGAAACAGGAGGGTAATCCACAATCAAAATATAGTATATGAGGAAAAACTCCTATTTGATATAGCAGTATTATTTTCAACTTTAAGTAGTAAGATTTGTTACAAATTTTGAACCTCAAAATGTCAGTAACTGTAGGTTCTAAATAGAGCTTCATAGGTGTTTATTGTTACATTTCCAGATTTCTTTTTCACTTCTGAGAAAAGAATGACAATAAAGTCTAATACCTGACATATACTTAAACCCTAATTTCTCTCCAACCGGGAAGATAATGATGAAAATGTTCAAAATGTTTCTTTCACACAGGCTGAGAGAAGCAAATCGGTGAATATCAGAGGATAAGCCAAAATTGAATAGATTTTTCACCTTTTGCTTCAGAGAGGCACATTTTGGTATTCTGAATGAAGCCTTCATGTAACTCATGCACTTATTCTGGACAAAAGCCAGCCTTAGTTGCTTCCTTCAATGAGCCTCCTGGGGCATCCTGGTGAGCATGGACCAGAGGTTCTGATCGGTTTTGGAAACCTCATGGAGACTTACACCCAACCACACACTCTAATAGGCAGGATTTCTGGGGCTGTACAGGGAGCTTTGCCTTACAACTTCTCTCAGGAAGATTTGTGCACTCTTTCTTCTTTTTTTTTTTAAATTGAACAACTTTATTTTAAAATAACAAAGATAAATGTACAGATTTTAAGCATTTATGCATAAAATTATGCAAATACATTTTTGTCAGTACTTGATTTTTTTTAAAGGTTTGATAGTATGCATTTATATCTTACTAGTTACAATGAGCATAAAGTACATGTAAAACAAGATGTAACCTGGAAATAGTCAAAGTTTTCTTGGTGTGTAAAGATTAAGCATAATGTTTTTTCATTTTCTTTCTTTTTTCTTTTGCCTTTGTTTTTTCTTGAACTTCATATAGTCTTTTATGAGTTGTTTCTGGGGGTGTTCAGAGCTTTCTGGTGTTGTGGTGGCACTCTTTCTTTTTATTGTTTAACAAATGTGTATTTATTAAGGAAAAGTGAGAATAAAGTCTTGAGAGTTGGAGAAATTCTACGTTGGAGGAAATCCTTATTTTTAAAATAATAATGGCAACTTTAATTAAATATATACATGAGCAATATTATCTTTATACAACATATTATTTAATGAGATAGTGGTTAATATTTATGGTGTCTGAATTAAGACATACATTTTTTAATAATTTCTTTTCCAAAATTGGACAAAACATTGTAAGGATTTGAATGAATCATAAATTCACCAGTTCCCTTCATGTTCTCTATTCTTTCAAGACCTCTCTAAACTTTTATTTTTTAAAAAAATTACCAAGGCCTGACATTATTACTGATGCTATGGTGTACTTCAAAACAGGGGCCTAGCATGACTACTCTCTGGAAGACCCTGCAAGGAGCTTAAAGAGTCAGTGGCAGATATTTATACCCAGCCAATGAATAGAAGCTGTTGACCATTATGGTTGTATTAGGAAAAACCTGGAAGAAGCTGAGAAGGATGGCGACCCTAGAGAAAGACCAGCAGTCTCAACTAGCGTGGACCCCCAGGAACTCTCAGACACTGGACCACCAAATAGACAGCATATGCCTACTGATATGATGCCCTCAACACATATAAAGCAGAGGACAGTCAGGTCTGTAGTTTGTCTGAAAAGATGTACCTAATCCTCAAGAGACTTGGGACCCCAGGGAGTGCAGAGGTCTCTGGGGCAGGGCTGGGAGTGGAGACAGAGTGGTGGAGGAGGAGGTGTTTGATGTGGAACAATCAGAGGGTAGACCAGGAGAAGGATAAAGTCTGAAATCTAAAAAAGAAAATTGAAGAATAAATCAAAAATTAGCAACGAGTAAAAATTACCAGAAAAATTATGATTATCTTTACTCATATCCAACGAGTGCTAATTTTGGCACAGTTTGTTAATCTTTCTCTATATTTATAATGCATATCTCTGCTAATATTAATAATATGATCACTGAATTCTAAATAATTGCTGTGTGCATATCTCCTAAATTAAAGAATATACTTCTGAGCCTGAATACTATAACTGTAATGTCATTTATTGTAGCACACATATACAGATCTTACCAGTTGGCTCCATACAGCACTTGCAGAAGTTTGTTTGTGCTACCATATTGATCATGCTCCTCTCATCCGACTCACACTGGAATAGTTCTTCAACTTAGGTCATCCCTATCAGTGACATTTACTAACAAACTGGTGAGTTTATTGAAAGTACTTTTTCTTGCTTTCTCTGAATGCCCCCCAAGGATTTGGAGACCACATTTTATTGTCAGGAGCACTGTGAGTTCTTATCCTCAGAACATCACAACAAATTATCCCATCAGCACATGATGCCAATTTGGGTGGCTCCTGTCAAAGTGCTGTCAGGTTGATGTACTGAAAATGTAAAATCTGACTTTAAAACTAATAATTATAACATTTTACTTGTATTGAGATTATAAATAAAAGTCTTTGTTTTTGAGCATACTGAATGTCTGAAATTGTTTCCCCAGTCACAGAATGGTTTTGAGCTACTTCATTTTGTGTTTCACTGTAAGAAAGAATGTTGTTTATTACCAGCAGACTTGCAGGCTCTATTTATTGTTTACTAAATGTATTAAATTATAATATACATCAGGATTTGTCTTGATAAATTTTCTAGATTTATTATTTGGACCTGTCTTTGTGTCTTTTACTGACTTTCAAACTTCTTAAAATCATCATATTCCCGGGCACTCTTTCTTAGCATCCTTTCAATTAACCCTGTCTCCACAGTTCCCTGACTCTTTTCAGTGTGACTTTCTACTTCAGAAATGAGAGCGCATACCAGTGGGTTCATCACTATGGGTGCTTTTGCTGCTGGGTTTTCTGAACCTGGAGTTCAAATGTATGTCTCTAATAAAGCACCTGCAGGTTTTCTAGTCCTTTCTCATTTTCCATTCATATCTTGTTTTTTTTTCTAAAAGGATAATTCTAGATGCAAATTTATTAAGTGGATTCATGGCACAGTTAGAACAATGTGTATCACTGTGCAGTGATCAAATGCAACTCACATATGTCCTTGAGAAAGCATTAGGGCTACACGAATGACTTGTCTGTTTACTTAGATTACAACTCACAAGAATACTCAGTCATAAGGAGGCACAACTGACTTTCCTTTTCTCTACAGGAAAGAAAAATAAAAAAAGATTTGAACCTTTAAAGTCCTGGTAATGAGGAGAGGTAGTTTCCAGTTTCTTCCCTGTACTCAAGAGAGTTTATCACATACATGAAACCAAAGGTTGATTTCTATGGCAGTTTCTACTCTTGATTACTTCCTTGTATGTTTATACATAGAGTTGGAAGTGATACTTGGTCTAGGAAGGTAAGCTGAATAGTCTACTCTGAAAAGAATTTAGTAGAGATCAAAAGGCAAAGTTCATTCCATGATCTTCAAAATTTTTATGCATGGCTACTGTAAACACTGAGAAAACCATTCTACTTTATGTATAATTTTTATCATAGAGTCCACTTAATTTGAGGAACTGGTTGTTTCCAAAAGCAAAAATACAATACTGTTGCATTTTAGAATACTTTTCCTATTATCATTTTATATTTATTAAAATATTTTCCTTAAAGTTGATCATTTCTGTTTCTCTTTTAATGCAAAAGTAACAGTAAATACACATACTGAGCATTGTAGACAATGCATCACATATTTTATAATATTTATATGGGAAACAATAGGAAGAATTGTTTTCCATACTCAATAGTCTCAGAATTTATAGTTTAAAAACTCAATAAGACTCAAAAGTGTGTAAACCTGTAGTAGGAATTTAGAAAATTAGAACCAACAGGAATCAAGAAATAGCAATTAGAATCAAATGACAAGTAGTTTTCTTTCCATTGAATTGCTGTTGAAATATGTCTTGCACTTATGTTTTGGATGTTATAAATTTATATTTTACACATTGTTTTGTAGTATAGAAGTTTTACACATTTATCAGGCCCTTGAAGAGGTTGCCTTTCAAACATTCTCCTAACTAGAGAAAATCCTACATATTAATGCCATGGGGTTTTCAATTTGTCATCAGTCCAGGAGAAAAACATCTGTTATTTGTTATTCTGAATGAAGAAATATCTTAAGTTTTGCTTGGCTAGTTGGTAAGGTTATCATTTCAGGATAGGTCCTATAAAGAAAGAAAACTCTTTTCAGAGGTTTCTGAGAGAGATTTTCTCATATTCTTGTCTGGTTGAAATGTGAAATGTCATAGTTACAAACATTTCCAAAGACTATTTATACAGCCTCCTCATAATCTCTCAAAAAAGAAAAAGTAACATCTCTAATAAAGCTGAGCCTCATGTCTGAGGCCTGTAATCTTGCTAGAAGAGAAGCCGAGGCAGGAGGACTACAAGTTTGAATTTTCCTAGGCAGTAGAGTGAAGGGAACATCATCCTGGGCAACTAAGGGAAGGGAGAGGGGAAGGGATAACATTTGAAATGTAAGTACATAAAATATCCAATAAAAAGACTTTTTTAAAAAAAGAAATATTAGTCAGGGATACATACATACATACATACATACATACATACAAACAAACACACACTAGAACTTATGAGTAGTACACATGCTTAACATGTGCAGGCATTGAGTATAATTCCAGCAGTTAAGAAAATGTAGATTTCACTGGTGGCTGGATTAGTGGCTCAATGATTAAGAACCTTGTTGTGCTCACAGAAGACTGGGTTTTGTTTCTGAGCTCTCATAACCAGTGACTCACAGCTGCCTCTATCTCCAGATCCATGGGGATCAGTTGGCTCTGGGAAGTTCAGTCACCTGCATGTGCCCACACATGTGCACAGTCGCACTCACATAGACACAATTTTATAAATAATGAACGGATAGAAAGTAAAGAATGTGTCCCCATAAATGTCTCAGATTTGTGATATTGAGAACTTACTCATATTTAGAAATGTGGTTCTGGTATGGACAGCTTATACTTTTAGTTTAATTGTTTTGAAAATTAGAGAAAAGGTAAGTTCTCAAAGCAATGCACTGCATAATATAAAAGACAGAGAATAAGTACCACTTAGGAATAATAGAGAATAAATGGAAAATATAGAGCGGAGTGGTCGGGATGGGAAACATACATTTTACATAGTCTGTGCCAGCTAGTGCAGTGTTTGTGTGTGTGTGTGTGTGTGTGTGTGTGTGTGTGTGTGTGTGTGTGTGAGAGAGAGAGAGAGAGAGAGAGAGAGAGAGAGAGAGAGAGAGAGAGGGAGAGAGAGAGACTTTTCTGTATTTGCCTTCATCTTTATTATCATTTTGTCAACTGAAAAATATAACAACCAATGGCTTGACTTTCCCAAGTGACATATTAATAAATTACAAGCTTCTTTAACATGTAGAAGTTTAAATATGTTTAATAACTCTTAACTACTTCAAACCTGTCCTTGTATAACATTATGTGTATGCAAATCCCAGACCCACACAAATTTCTATTAAAGAAAAGCTAATATTTTGACATATGAAAATTAAAGTATGAAACAATTGCCCAAAGTCAGCAGGTGAAATTAAAGCAACAAAATTGACATTAAGAAAACAGAACTACATCCACCACCAGGAAGAGTGGAGACCCAGACACACCGGACTGGCAAGAACTGGGTGAGATTGGATTTCAACTAGCCAGGGGGCAGAGAGATCCTAGCAGAGCATGCAGAAATTGTGCACATGCACAGCTTGATACAGGGACCCAGGAACCCGGCAGCATTGGGCCCCCTGTTCCCAGCCAGCCGATTTGGAGGTGCACAACAGGTGCTTGGAGAATCCACCACCAGGAAAAGCAGAGATCCAGGGAAACAGCCAGGCACAAGGGAAAGGCAAAAACAAATCACTGAAAACAAGATGGCAAGAGGAAAGCGAAAGAACAAACCCCAGGGAAACCAAGACAACCAGGCAAAAATAGAACCCAGCTCTCTCATCACAACAAACAGCAGAATGCCAAACACTCCAGAGAAAATAAGACTCAGACACAAAATCCTACCGCAAGATGATGATAGGGATCCTTAAACAAGAACGGGAGGAAAAACATTAAGAATTAGAAGCTTTTAAAGAAGAAACAAGAAAAACACTCAAAGAACTAGAAGAAAACCTAACCAAAGAGATAAATGAATGGAAGAAGGGATTTAAAATGGAAATGAACACAATAAAAAAAAACACTAAAAGAGACAACCATAGAGGTAGAAATCCTAAAGAAGAAAGCAGGAGTCACAGATGGAAGCATTTCTAGCAGATTACAAGAGATGGAAAAGAGAATCAAAGGGGGCCAAAGACAACATTGAAAACATAGACAAAACAGTCAGAGAAGATTCAAAAACCAAAAAGCTCCAGACCCAAAATGTGCAGGAAATACAGGACATAATGAGAAGACCAAACCTAAGGATAATTGGAATAAAAGAGAGTGAAGAATATCAACTAAGTGGTACAGTAAATATCTTCAACAAAATCCTGGTAGAAAACTTTTCTACCCTTAAGAATGAGATGACCACAAGCATAAAAGAAGCCTACCAAACTCCAAATAGGTTGGACCAGAAAAGAAGTTCCTCCTGACACATAATAGTCAAAACACCAACTGCCCAAAGCAAGGAAAGAATATTAAAAGCAGTAAGGAAAAAAGGTCATGTAACATATAAAGGCAGACCAATCAGAATCACACCTGATTTCTCAACAGAGACTATGAAAGCTAGAAGAGCCTGGTCAGACATCATGCAGACCCTAAGAGAGCACAGGTGCCAGCCAAAGCTGCTATACCCAGCAAAACTCTCAATCACCATAGATGGCGAGATGAAGATATTCCAAACAAAACGAAGTCCACACAATACATGACCACAAACCCAGAACTACAACGAATTATAAGTGGAAAGCCCAATACAATGAGCGAAACCACCTCATAGTAAAAACAAGAAAACTTCCAAGCAAGAAAACTAAAGAAAGAAAGACACACAGGCACAATTCAACCTACCAAAGCAACAATAGCAGGAAACAGCAACAACTATTCCTTGATATCTATTAACATAAATGGACTCAACTCCCTAATAAAAAGAAATATGCTATCATACTGGATACATAAACAATGCCCAGAATTTAGCTGCATACAGGAAACTCATCCTCAGAGACAAAGACAGACACTAACTCAGAGTAAAAGACTGGGAAAATCCTTCCAAGCAAATGGCTCCAAGAGGCAAGCTGGAATGGCCATTCTAATATCGAATAAAGTAGATTTAAAACCAAAAGTTATCAAAAAAAAATAAGAAAGGACATTTTGTACTCATTACAGGGGAAATCAGTCAGGAAGAACACTCAAGCCTTAACATATATGCTCCAAATACAACAGCACCCATATTCATAAAAGAAACCCTACTAAAGTTCAAAAAAATATATTTTACCCCACACAATAATACCCCACTCTCACCAATGGACAGATCATGGAAACAGAAACTGAACAAGGACACTGTAAAACTAACAGAGACTATGAACCAACTGGAATTAATAAATATCTGCAGAACATATCATCCTAAAACAAAAGAATACACCTTCTTCTCAGCACTTCAAAGCACCTTCTTGAAAATTGACCACATAACTTGACACAGAATGAGCTTCAATCGATATAAGAAGATTGAAATACTCCCATTAATTAACAGGCACTGGTCACATGCTCTCATGAAGTACTGGATATATTAAAAACTTCCTGCTTTTTTACATAAGGCAGGCTAGGTTTAACTCAGTTGATTAAAGTTAAAGCTAAAAATAAACTGAAGAAGAATGGGGCTAGGAGATAGCTGAATAGGAAAGCACTTGCCACCAAGCCTGATCTGAGTTTGGTGAATGGGACCTAGATAGTGAAAGATCAGTACAAGTTGTCCTTTGACTTCTGCATGTGTACTGTGGCATGTGTGTACCTCCTTCCATTATATATGTAAATGGACCACTACTACCACAGTCAACAAAAAGAGATTTCTTATTAATAAAAATTTTGGGCTATTAAAAAAGGACGAATATATACAAAAAAAAAATCACAAAATTCTGTTTTTTAAAGTCAGAAAAAAAGTCTCAGACAGAAAAGGAATCGAAGCCCCATACCTAAACATAATAAAAGCAATATACAGCAAACCAATAGCCAACATCAAACTTAATGGTGAGAAACTTGAAACAAACCCACTAAAATCAGGGACTCAACAAGGCTGCCCTCTCTCCCTACCTATTTAACATAGTACTGGATGTCCTGGCCAGAGCAATTAGACAGCAGAAGGAAATCAAGGAGATACAAATCAGAAAAGAAGAAGTAAAAACATCACTCTTTGCAGATGACATGATAATGTACTTAAGCAACCCCACAAATTCCACCAGGGAACTCCCACAGCTAATATAAAAGTTCATCAAAGTAGCTGGATATAAAATTAACTCAAACAAATCAGTAGCCTTCCTATATTCAAAGGACAAATGTGGAGAAAGAAATTAGGAAAAAGATACCCTTCACAATCGTCACAAAAACTATAAAATACCTTGGTGTGACTTAAACTAAGCAAGTGAAGGACCTGTATGGCAAGAACTTCACACCTCTAAAGAAGAAATTCGAGGAAGATCTCAGAAAGTGGAAAGATCTCACATGCTCATGGATTGTAAGGATCAACATTTTAAAAATGGCCATCCTACCAAAAGCAATCTACAGATTCAATGCCATCCCCATCAAAATTCTAACCCAGTTCTCCTTTAGTTGCAAAAAGCAATGTGAAATTTCATCTGTAATAACAAAAAACTTAGAATAGTGAAATTGATCCTCAAAAACAAGAAAACTTCTGTCGGAATCACTATCCCTGACCTCAAGCTATATTACAAGGAAATTGTGCTGAAAACTGCATGGGACTGGTACAGAAATAGGCATGTGGATCAATGAAATAGAAGATCAAGAAATTTGCCCTCACGTTAATGGACATCTGATTTTTGTCAAAGGAGTTGTAAACATTCAACGGAAAAAAGACAGCCTATTCAACAAATGGTGCTGGTTCAACTGGCACTCAACATGCAAAAGAATGAAAATAGACCCTTTCTTATCTCCTTGTACAAAGCTCAATTGTAAGTGCATCAAAGATCTCCACATTAAACCAGATACACTGAAACTATTAGATGAGAATGTAGGGCAAACTTTAGAACTCATAGGCACAGGAGAAAATTTCCTGAACAGATGAACATTGGCTCCAGCTCTAAGGTCAAAGATTAACAAATGCAACTTAATGAGATTGCAAATTTTCTGTAAGGCTAAAGACACAGTCAAGAAAACAAAATGGCAGCCAACAGGGTGGGAAAAGGTCTTTACCAACCCCACATCAGATAGAGGCCCAATATTGAAGGTATACAAAGAACTCAAAAAGCTATACACCAGAGAATCAAACAACGCTATTAAAAAATGGGGTACAGACTTAAACAAAAAGTTGTCAATCAAGGAATATTGAATGGCTGAGAAACATCTAAGGACGTGATTAAACTCCTTAGCCATCAGGGAAATGCAAATCAAAATAACGCTGAGATTTCACCTCACACCAGTCAGATTGGCCAAAATCCAAAACTCAGATGACAACAGATGCTGGCGAGGATGTGGAGAAAGAGGAACACTTCTCCACTACTGGCGGGTTTGTAAACTGATACAACCACTCTGGAAATCAGTCTGGCGGTTTCTTTGAAAAATGGACATAGTACTACCTGAAGACCCAGTTATTCCACTTCTGGGCATTTACCCCAGAGAAGCTCGAACATACAACAAAGATACATGCAACACAATGTTCATAGCAGCTCTATTTATAATAAGCAGAAGCTGGAAAGAACCCAGATGTCCTTTAGTAGATGAATGGATACAAAATATGTGTCACATTTACACAATGGAGTACTACTCAGCTATCAGAAACAATGACTTAATGAATTTCTTAAGAAATTGGTTGCATCTAGAGAATATCATTCTGAGTGATATAACCCAGTCACAAAAGAACAGACATAATATGCAGTCAATGATAATGGGATACTAAACCCAGAAATCTCTGAACACCCCAGAAACAACTCACAGACTGTGTGAAGTTCAACAAAAAAAGAATATATTATAATTAAAATAGAACTGTATCACATCCCCCTTTCCTCCCTACAGCTCCTACTAGTTTCTCTTTTATCCACTCCAATTAATAGCCTCTTTTCCTATAATATTGTTACATATATACATATGTGTATATATATGTACCCACAAATACTTAATTACAACCTTAAAAATGTATTCTTATACTTTTAAGCAAAAATGCTGAAAATGTGTACATTTATCTTCATTTTTTCAAAATAAATTTAAAAAAAGAAAACAGAACTAAAAACAAAACAAAAATAAAAAGAAAATAAAACAAAAAACTCTTATTGCATGTGTAGTGCTACTTACATGTTTGTTTGAAAAAAAAACTCTATTGTTGCAGAATTGGGCAGCAAATACAATTACATAAGCCTGACTTTGGAAATAGATGGATTCCTTTTAATTCCTTGCTTACAGCCCATTTATTTCTACCTATATATCCAGAACAACTAAGGCCCAACTTTCTGGCTAGTCACAAATGGACTATGTTCTTGTGAAATTCAAAAGAACTTTATGGGAATCTTCTGTATAAAAGCCAAGCAAACACAGTTCTGTATCATAAAGTTATTTTGCTCATTTCTATACCATATCTGTTTCCTAAATTTTTATTTCCTTAATATCTGCACCCTTTTCTCAGTCTCAGCAAATCACATTACCTATGAGCCATCAGGTGCAAGGTTTATTATTTTAATTTCTCAGTTTAGTAACACTGGTTTTAAAAGTGTACCTGATAAAAGTTACAAGCAGATTCAAGGGAGATGTCCTTGTAATTATCAAGAGTAAAACACATCTCTGCAAGCACAATACATCACTAGTATTGCCATACTGAATCTATGGTACACACGACCTTAATGGGCCATATTGGCCTGTAGAAATATATGAGCACAGTATTCTGAAACTTCTGAATCAATTTTCTCTATGAAACGTGTAATATATACTTGGCCATCTTTCACGTAGTCTTTCTTCTTAAATCTGCTACGACATTTAAAGATTGTTGTCATTCATTTACTAAGAGACTAGTATACTATTGGTACATAAAGAATGCTTAATACTATTTTAATAAAAGGATTAAACTTTTTTTAACTTCTGAAAAATCAACTATTATTAAACTATAATCCCTACAGGTTGTGCAGTTGTTTGTCAGCCTCTGTTTTCTTGATATCTTTATGTTGCTGATGCTGTCAGAGCAGATTGGCTTTGAAGCAAGAGGCTCTGTTTAAGTACTGGAAGCTTTACCTGACCTGCTTCCTTTACTGCTGAACTCTGACATAGGCCAAAAACATTAATTCAGGCAAAACCACCCTCTTTTCTTTTCCTTATTGGATATTTTATTTATTTACATGTTAATGTTATCCCTTTCCCTGGTTTTTCCTGTGCAAGCTCCCTATCCTGTTTCCCCTCCTCCTGCTTCTATGATGCTGCTCCCCCACCCACCTACTACTCCAACCTCACTGCCCTGCCATCTGCCTACACTGTGGCATGGAGTTTTCACAGGATCGAGAGCATCTGTGTTACGGCTCTAATCTTCCTGGGATTTTGTTCCTTTAGGATCTTAGATGTGTCCTCCCCAACCTCCTTATTGCTCAAGCATCATTTCCTCATAGGACCACCTCCCTGCCCCAGCATCTCTTCCTCATACATTTTTTCTTTGCACCAAGTGCCCAAGGTTCCCTTACATGCTCTATTTTTGTAAATTTGTAACTTTCTAACATTAAAATATGAACATCTTTGCTGTTTATTATGTGTCACCCAAAACTGAACTAAATCTTTGTTAATAGAAGGATTTTCTTAGAGTCTATGCAACTTACGGTTTAATTTTTGCTGACATATCAGCAACCTTCTCCCTAAAATGGTTATTAAACAGAGTCTCTATGGCAAGAGCAGTGGAACAGAACAAAAAATTTGCAGATACTTGGACAACTGCTACAAGAGCTGGTAGAGGCTCAAAATATAGAACAGTCTACTAGCACCATAGTTTGTTGCTGTTGTTAAAAAAAAAAAATCAGGCAAATGGAGAATGATAGTGGAACAGATAGTAGAATAATCTATCAAATGGGTCCTTTACAGTCTAGACATTTTCTTTTTAAAATTATTTTATTGGATATTCTCTGTATTTTCATTTCAAATGTTATACCCTTTTCCCCTGATCCCATTCCCTCTCCCCATCCATTTGTTTCCACAAAGGTACACCCTCTCCCAATCACCCTCTCCAGCTCAGGGCAGTGGAATTCCCCTACAATGGGAAAACATGTCTTAACTGGGCCAAAGGCCTCTTCTGTTATTTAAGCCAGACAATGCCATCCTCTGCTACATATGCAACTGGAACCATGGGTCTCTCGACATGTGTTGAATGGTTGGTGTTTTAGTTCATGGGAGTTCTGGAGAGTTTGGTTGGTTAATAATATTCTTCCCATGAGGTTGCAAACTCTTTTAGCTTCTTCTATCCTTTCTTTAGCTCCTTCATTGTGGCCTCTGTGTTCATTCTGATGGTTAGCTGCAAACATCCTCAGCTGTATCTGTACGTCTCCGGAAGAACCTCTGAGGAGGCATCCATACCTGATTCCTGCCAGTAATTACTTCTTGTCATCAGCAATAGTGCTTGGGTTTGGTCCGCCTAAACATTCTTTATATTCTAATTTACAGACATCATGGGATTTAATAATAATTGACTTGAAAGATTACTTTTTAACAATAACCTTTCATGAGCAGGATAGGAAAATATTTGGTTACTTCGTACCTACTCTGAACAACAGTTGTCCAATAAAAAGGTACCATTGGAAGGTACTTTTACAAGGAATATAAATAGTCCAACATTATAACAATATTTTGTGCAACAACAATTAGAATAAATTCATAACTAATTTCCTCATTCTATCATTTATCATTATAATTTGGGATGAATAGTTTTGGTCACTTGTGTTATGATTGTTATCATCTAAGGTGTAGACTGTTATTGCTTATGATCAGGAAAAAAAGGAAAATAAACTTGATTAATGAATATTGGTAAAAATTTAAGGTTGTTTCATTTAAATCATTGTATATTGATAAAAATTTAAGGTTGTTTTGCTTAATTATTATATATTGATAAAATTTAAGGTTCTTTGTTTAAACTATTGTATACTGAGAAATTTAATTTTTTTGTTTGAATTGTTGTATATTGAGAACATTTAACGTTGTATTAGACTGTTGTTTGACTATTTTGTACATAACCACTATTTGAAATGTGACAAAAAGTGTGAATTTGATGGTCCTTATCTATGGTTCTCAGGTGGCACTGTTAGTGTCCTAAAATTGAGAAGCTCAGAGCATCTGGAGAGCAAATAAAAAGTTTCAGATAGATTTTCAGAGGCAGGGTGAATCTCACAAAGGAAAGGACAATAGAAAACCTATTTTAAGCAAACAAGCACTGAGTCCTGGTCCTAAGGAAGCACCAAGAAGTTCCAGAGAAGGTTTCAGAAGAACTAGGTGTGAGTAGCACAGGAAAACACAGGGATCTTCAAAGGTTAGGGTTAGAATCAACAATTTCTGTATTTCTTTAATGTACAGATGACTTTCAGCATCATACATTCTGAGTGTATGAAATGCTTTGTTCTGTTAGTTATTAGCCACCTTCCCAGATACAAAGGATCATTTATGTAACTATTTAATATTATTGTTCTGGCTCCTTGTATCTGCATAGCACATTGTATTTTGTCTCATGTGCTTATTCATTATGTACAACGCATGTCTGTAAGGTTCACACATATAGGACCTGTATCTATCTGGTATATTCATCATCACCAACTCATGATCTACCTATTACCTAGCTATAGTGGGTATTTCTTAGTTTTAGATTATGGAAGTTCTGGAAAAATGACGATAAGGATACTTTTCTTGAAAAAATGTTATTTCTAATTCTTTCACTAAATTTAATTGTTATGTCAGCATTTTGTAGTTTTAAAATGCTTTATTTAACATTGTTTCTGTCTGGTGTTATTTAAGTACAAGTGATGTAAACCTCTAATGTTGATTGATAAATGGACAATAGTTGTAAATTTGCACTAAGTCTTCCTTAGAACAGGAGAGAAGGACATATAATAATTCACTAACTTCAAGTAAATGGTAGATACAGTCATTATAATTACTGGCCTTCTGCGTCCTGGCATTTCAAGACCTGAATATCTACTCTATTTGAGGCATTATTGTTCTCAAAATAAAGGTGTTGCATTACTGTAATAAGCAATGCAGCTGTAGTATGTGAATTCATATATACATAAGTCATGTCACAGAGTTTGTACTAGTATCTACTGAACTAGGGATGTAGATATAGGCCCCAATTCCTAACCAAGAAACTATCTGCAGCTGAAATCTCCTTGCAAAAGTAAAACTAGTTTTTCTCCAGTTCAATATCACTAAGTATATAAACCACATTAAAGGTCAGGCCTCATGTCCAGTAGTAAATGACCAACACAAAACGAACTCAATGGTGTTTTTATAGACTTTTTGTCCCATATTACTTTTTTTGGCCATTCTTGTCTTAGTGGTCTTTGCTTGTACATTATGGTTCTGACTTTTTGTTTTTGTGAATTATGTGTGTGAGTTTCTTGTGTTTTTTCTTCTGTTATATTACGGTTTGCTTGGATTTTTATTTGTTTGCTTCTGATAAAAAGAGAAAAAAAAGTTAAAGAGTTGGTTGTGGAGAGGTAGAAGGGATTTTAAAGAGAAACTGTGATTAGAATATATTGTATGAAAAATGTAATAAAATAGATTTTAGTTATTTAATTCCCTCTTATATTGCTATGGTGGTTCATGTTCAGAAAAATAAAAGATTTCATTTTAATGTGATAACAAAATTTACAACTCAAATTATGAATAATTTTGAGTTTCCCTATCAGGATATAAGCACAAATTTAGAAAAGTAGATTTTGTACAGTATTGGTGAGTTTAATTAATGTCATATTAGCACTGGGATTTAGTAGAATTTTTTTTTTATTGTCAAACTTTTCTAATTTTTATTTGTCATCTTCCAAAAATTCATTGAGCATAGAAAATTTTCTTATTCTGAAACTCAGTCTTTGTTTATAGACTAGTCATTTCTGCACATGGTTTCTTGAACTAACTTTCAATGTGCAATTTGTGACTCTTTCACCAATAGACACACAGTTAATAGTAGCTACTTTAAAGTGCAGAGCAGAGCTTAACACAGAGACGTTATAATGAAGAATGAACTTTGAGTTATTAAAAACTACTATGAGACCAATTTTTTAAAAATAGATTCTTAAAGTGTGACGTATATAGCAGAGATTTATTTCATTTCATTTAATTTTATTTTATTTTTGTTTTTGATGTTGCTTGCTGGCAATCACTGAATAATAACTAAATTGCTGGTGTAATGAGTAGCTTACTTCGGGCAGTACCATCCTTAGTCGGGTAGAATAGAAATCAAGTGGTATTCCTCCATGCTTTCTGCTTCAGTTTCAGCCTCTAATTTTCTGACTTACCCTAGCATTATCCTAAGATGAACTATAATCTTTAAGCCAAACTTACCCTTTCCTGTCCATGCTGGTTGTGGTCAATATTTATCACAGAAATAGAAAAGGCAAAGAATATTGGTACATGATATCTCAATTTTAGTTTATTATAGATTGGTAACTTTTACTCTGTTGAAAACATTTAGTTTTAAGACTTTAGACTTTCAAATTTATTATTTGAGCATCTAATACTTCATTTAGGTTTAATATTTTGTTTGTTTGTTTTCTTTCACTAAAAACTTAGTTGTTTGATATTTTTAAGCTAGTTCAACATTCTATCAATCATTAGCCAAAGTGGTCCCTTAGGCAAGCACAAACATCACAAGCTATATGCTGAGGCTATTAGGTATCCTCCATAACCCGATGGTATAATTCTATTGCTGAAGACTCCATTTGCTTATATCATTGAACATGGAGTCATTAAGCTGATGTCCAAGTAGAAGCTTCATTTTAATGAAAACCGCTCATGATGCTGGATGGTACTTTGCATGTTATGAGAAAAGTAACATTTTTATCAGTATCATCCAGTTACAAACCATGAGACCACTAACAGAAACCTGTTTGCAAGATGTACTAGCATAATAATGACACAACTAAAAAGATCTCCCAGAAGCCCAAGGGAAAACATAAATACCTTTTGTTGTTGTTGTTGTTAAAGGAATAGAACAAGAAAATGATGACTAGTGACATGTTGCTATTCTCATAGATCACTGGATTACTCAAATGTTCCAAAGAAGCTTTGTCTTGTAGTAAAATGGGATGTCTTTATCCAGCCCCTCTTTCAAAGCTCATGGATCTCTGTGGATAAAGAGGCCGAAAGAGAAGGAACCAGAGGTGGTGGACAATTGGGAGGAATCAGTGTTCTCCAGGTACAATAGGGCATATGAACTCACAGTGATACATATGAACTCACAGTGAATGCAATAGCACACATCTACACTAGTACAAATAAAACAAAATATCACGGAGCAGGTTTAAGTCCTAACAGAGAAGGTATTTGGAAGAAATACTTGCTAGAAAGAAAAGATTTAGAGTGTAACTGGGAATATTAACCATACTCCAGGGCAGGCCTCCTGCTCAGGCGTAGTTGACTTACACCAATTTGACTCCATGTTTGCTTTGGTGTGTGAATATTTAGTCTTGTTTTGGTAATCTTTATTTGTCTTACTAGTTTACTTTCCCTGGATCCACCACATATGCAGCCACCAAATCCAAGCTCTATAGCTGATATCAAGAAGTACTTACTGGCAGGAACCAGATAGAGATGCCTCCTCAGGGACTATATTTGAGACATATAGATACAGCTGAGCATGTTTGCAACTAACCATCTAACTGAACTTGGGGACCCCAATGAGGGTTCAAAAGAAAGGACCGAAGGAGATGAAAGAGGTTGCAACCTAATGGGAAGAACAATATTATCAACAAACCAAATCCTCCAAAACTCCCATAGACTGAAATACCAACCTTTGTGCACACAGTGAGGGACCTATTGATCCAGTTGCATATGTAGCTGAAGATAGCAGTGTCTGGAACATAATAAAGAAAAACATTCTTTTTTTGTTTTGATTTTTATGTGTTATTTTGTGAAACATCGAAGTGAGCAAAAACATTGCTGGCTTTATGCATTTTCTTAGACAATGTAAAACAAAACTACAAGACTGTATTGAGGATAAAAACATTTGGGTTATATAACTAGCAAATAGGAAATCAACATTTGGATATTAATCAAATAAATTGCTCACAAATAAGTCAATGATTACATCTCTCAGAATAATATTTGGGGAGTTTTACTAAGAATAAACTTTAGATCAAGTGTCTACATTTCCATGGGAAATCAAAAAAAAAAAACATCATAAAACACAGTTTCTATCAAAGTTCACCTGTAACCACACACATCAGTCCCCTAGATTATGGTAAAATGACTTGAATCTTCTTGTAAGTTTCTAAGACTCCTCACTATCTTAGGAAGCCTTCGTACTGGATATGGGTTCCTGGCATTTCAAACTGTGGCCACACTAGTTTTGAATAATCCCTAGCATTGAGTTTTGCAGAATTTCATAGTACTGTCTATCAGAATTCTTTTTCAGGTCTGTCATCCTTTAAAGATATGGATAGGCACAGACAAGTAATGTTCAGGCACACAACATTGTTCTGGCAGATCAGCAGGCATTCTCAACATGATTTATATGAAGGACCTCTCACACTGCTAGTTATCAAAGCTGCATGTAACAAGCATGCAATCAAACTTTATTTATTTAAGCTTGAATATATGAATTAGTTCCTGCTGTTTTAACAAGTTTCCAACTAGCATTTGTTAGCATTAAATGATGATCTCCATGTGAGATATATGGGATGATGGTAGTCATTAGCATTGTATTGATCAATTTAGATCAAGGAATAAAACTGATATTGAATACACAGTGATTTGACTATTTATTAAGAGAAAGAGAGAGAGAGAGTGAGAGAGAGAAAGAAATGATTTTTTTTCTTAATGATTAAGGTGTAACTGTGAGTAAAGACTTAATTATTTTAAAAGATACATCATTAGCCTATAAATGACATAGTTCATTAAATCAATTTTTGAAATATTTTTAAGTATGCTACTTCTATATTTTATGTGTAAAATAATAATTTTGCTTCAGAGAAGCAAAATTGATGCCTTCAGTATTTACTATCTCAACTCAATATTTTCAGTTTGATAACATAATTAATGCTATTACATTTTGAAAAAGAAATTATGAAAGTTATTTTTTTCCTGAAAAGTTCAAATTTCTTTACTACTATTTCCATATATTTCCATTTTGGGCACACAATAAAAAAACATACATTGATGCCTCTAGCATTTGACATTTTCTAAAGTCAGAATTTAATATTTTTTGAGTCTTTGTAAAGTATTGATGGCAGCATTAAATTTTTTGCATATTACACAAGATAGAAAAGTGTGAGCGCATCAACAGATTCAGTGCAACCCCATCAAAATTTCAATTCAATTCTTTATAGGATTAGAAAGAACAATTTACAGGTTGATTTGAAATAACATAAAACTCAGGATAGCAAAAACTATTCTCAACAATAAAAGAACTTCCAGTGGAATCACCATTCCTGACCTCAAGCTGTATTACAAAGCAATCATGATAAAAACTGCATGGTATTGGTACAGAGACAGGTAGGTAGACCAATGGAATAGAACTGAAGACCCACAAATGAACCCACATGCCTATGGTTACTTGATCTTTGACAGATGAGCTAAAACTATCCAGTAGAAAAAAGACAGCATTTTCAGCAAAAGATGTTGCTTCAACTGGCAGTCATCATGTAGAAAAATGAAAATTAACCCATTCTTATCTTCTTGACCTTATCTACAAAACTCAAGTCCAAGTAGATTAAAGACCTCCAAAGAGCCAGGTACACTGAAACTAATAGAACAGAAAGTGGGGAATGACTAGAGCACATAGGCACAGGGATAAACTTCCTGAACAGAGCACCAATGGCTTATGCTCTAAGATCAAGATGAAGGAAGACCAAAGTGTGGATGCCTCAGTTCCTTTTAGAAGGGGGAACAAAATACTCATGGGAGAAAATACAGGGAGAAAGAGTGGAGCAGAGAGGAAAGGAAAGGCCATACAGAGACTGTCCCACCTGGGGATTCATCCCATATACAACCACCAAATGCAGACATTATTGCTGACACAAAGCACTGCTTTTCCTGGACTTTAAAATTGTTTATATATTGGTTGTCCCTGCCTATACTTGCTTTTATTCCCTATCATCTCCGTGTCTTTTATCTTGTCCAATCACTTAAAATTATCCTATTTCTAAATATGTAATATGTCTATGGTATTGTTCTGTGCACAGGTATAATTTATTAAAATGAAGTTTGCTCCATGAAAAAACAAGCAAACAAAAACAAAAGAAAGCAAAAAAAAAAAAAAAAAACAACAACAACAACAACAACAAAAAAATCCAACAACCACAAACCTCAAAAGAGTGGAAAGGAGGGAGAACAGAAATTTGGTATATTTGTTATTTGTACTTTATACTAAACAATGCTTTGTTTATTAGACAGCATAAGGAGATCAAGGGGGATAAAAATCGGAAAGGAAGAGATAAAAACATCACTTTTTGCCGATGACATGATAGTGTACTTAAGTGACCCCAAAAATTCCACCAGAGAACACTTAGAACTGATAAACAAGTTCAGCAAAGTGGCTGAATACAAAATTAACTCAAACAAATCAGTAGCCTTCCTATACTCAAAGGACAAACATGTGAAGAAAGAAATTAGGGAAAGGTAACCTTCACAATAGCCACAAAAACTATGAAATACCTTGGAGTGACTCTAACTAAGCAAGTGAAGGACCTGTATGACAAGAACTTCAAACCTCTAAACAAGGAAATTGAGGAGGATCTCAGAAAATGGAAAGATCTTCCATCCTCATGGATTGGAAAGATCAACATTTTAAAAATGGCCATCCTACCAAAAGCAATCTACATATTCAATGCAATCTCCACCAAAATTCCAACCCAGTTCTTCACGGAATTGGAAAGATCAATGTGCAATTTCATATGAAAAAACAAAAGACCTAGAATAGCGAAATCCATCCTCAACACCAAGAAAACATATGCAGGAATCACTCTCCTTGAACTCAAGCTATATTACAAGGCAATTGTGCTGAAAACTGCAAGGTACTGGTACAGAAATAGGCATGTGGACCATTGGAAGAGAAGATCCAGAAATGAGCCCTCATGTATATGGTCACCTGATTTTTGACAAAGGAGCCATAAACATTCAATGGAAAAAGGACAGCCTATTCAACAAATGGTGCTCATCCAACTGGCACGCAGCATGCAAAAGAAGAAAAATAGACCATTTCTTATCTCCTTGTACAAAGTTCAAGTGTAAGTGGATCAAAGATCAATACATTAAACCCAATACACTGAAACTATTAGATGAGAAAATAGGGAAAACCTTAGAACACATAGGCACAGGAGAAAATTTTCTGAACAAAACACCAATGGCTCAAGCTCTAAGGTCAAAGATTAACAAATGGGACTTAATGAGACTGCAAAGTTTCTGTAAGGCTAAGGACATTGTCAAAAAAACATAACGGCAGCCAACAGAATGGGAAAAGATCTTTACCAACACCACATCAGATAGAGGCCTAATATCCAAGGTATACAAGTAACTCAAAAAGCTAGACACCAGAGAATCAAATAACCCTATTAAAAAATGGGGTACAGAGCTAAACAAAACGTTCTCCGTTGAGGAATATCGAATGGCTGAGAAACATCTGAGGAAGTGCTCGACATCCTTAGCCATCAGATCAAAACAACCCTGAGATTCCACCTCACATCAGTCAGATTGGCCAAGATCCAAAACTCAGATGACAACAGATGCTGGCAAGGTTGCGGAGAAAGAGGAACACTTCTCCACTGTTGGTGGGGTTGCAAACTAATACAACCACTCTGGAAATCAGTGTGGTGATACCTCAGAAAATTGGACATAGTACTACCTGAAGACCCAGCTATTCTACTTTTGGCCATATACCCCAGATACACTTTAGTACACAACAAAGATATATGCACCACAATGTTCATAGCAGCTATATTTATAATAGCCAGAAGCTGGAAAGAACCCAGATGTCCTTAAGTAGATGAATGGATGCAAAAATTGTGGTACATATACACAATGGAATACTACTCCGCCACCAGAAACAATGACTTAACCAAATTCTTAAGAAAATGGCTGCATCTTGAGAATATCATCCTGAGTGAGATAACACAGTCACAAAAGAACAGAAATAATATGCAGTCACTGATATTGGGATGCTAACCCCAGAGGCTCGCACTGCCCCAGAAACAAGTCACAGACTGTATGAAGTCCAAGAAAAAAAGAAAACAAATCAAAACAATAAAAGAAATAGTCAAGCTCAATCATTACCCACCAAGAACACATTGACAAATTCTGGGTGGTACCCTGTATTACATTTACTGTCCGCTCATTGTAAAAAAAAAAAAAAAAAAAAAAAAAATCTTTACACACCAAGAAAACTTTGACTATTTCCAGGTTGCATCTTGTTTTACATGTCCTTTATGTTCATTGTTACTGGTGGGATCTTTATCACACTATCAAACCTTTAAAAAAAAAAAAAAAAAAAAAAAAAAAAAAAAAAACAAGTAGCGACAAAAATGTATAATTTTGTGCAAAAAATGCTAAAATCTATACATTTATATTTGTTTTATAAAATAAAGTTGTTAAAAAAGAAATTAGGTATGTTTGTTATTTGTACTTTATACTAAACAATTCCTTGAAAATAATCAACAATACTGATTTAACTGTAAGGATAAAACAGTTGAGGCACAGACACTTTAAATATGTAGAGGATTACCATTTTTAGGGTAGGGTTTATCAGCACATGCTTCCTGGTACCTTCTGAGGGCATTTTAAAAATCAGCTCCTCAGACACTGTTGAGGAGGTCCTTGAGGTCCACCTATATTTTGGTGAAGAGGTTGATGACTTTTGTTTTATATATATCACATGGTAAGAAGGGAAGAGTGGGATTTACTTCCAACTCTACATTTGGGACCAAGTCATTTCCCTTCTCCTGAAAGTCAAGCCATGGTCCCTTGTGAAGCCAGTTTTGATCCATCTGTGTTGAAACCTTGGAAGTCTTATGGAGCTTAGAATGCAAGTGAAGGGATAATGATAATTGGTTTTCTTCCCTTTATTCAGGGAAATACAAAGTTTCTCTTTCTCTCCAATGACCTTGTAGAAAGCTCAGCCCTTTCTTTTTTGTCTTTTTCAAAGGCTATGCTTCGTAAAATAATAAATATAAAAAATACATTCACTAAATATGATGCTAACATTCAATTATTGTCCTATTTTCAACTTTGTTTCTAAGAAAAAAGAAACTTTGTTTCTTCCTTTCTTATATAATCAGACTTAAGAGTGGTAAAGTCTAATTTTCCGTGTTAAAGACTGTTATTTGGAAAGAATTTGCCCACTGAGACATGCCCATGCTTCAGGAAGGCAAATAGGTTAAGTCTGAAATGTTGAATCTGTCTCTATCCATTTATTTTTCATGAGAGATAGAACCTACTACTCTCCTAACTCCCCATTCCTGACTAGAACAATCATCCCCTCATATTATAAAGGTGGGGATGTAGCACTCTCAAAGAGGCGTGGGGGTGGAGTGGAATGGGGGATTCTGGAAGGGAAACCAGAAAAGGGGATAACGTTTCAAATGCAAATAAGGAAAATAGCAAATTTTTTAAAAGGGTGAAAGAAAGAAAAGTAACAAAACAAGTTTAATGATGAAACTTTGTGTTGATACTCTATTGGGAGGCTCACATTTTCTTTAACATCTACTTACAGCACTGTTTATTAATATCATGTCTGAAATATGAACTATACTCAAGGATGATACAGATAAATCAAGGCCTCTTCATGGTATGACTGGTTCTACCTCAAGAAACTTGTCAAATTGTAAGAAACAATTAACTGAACATTATGGAAGCATTGATGGGACAATCATCAGGACTGATGTTTAGTGTCCTCACCATTTTTTTAAACTTTATTTTAAAAAACAAAGAGAAATACAGATTTTTAAGCATTCTTGCATAAAAGTATACAAATACATTTTTATAAGTTAATTAAGAATTTGTGGGTACATATACATACACATATGTATATATGTAACAATAATAAAGGAAAAGAGGTTATTAATTTGAGGAGATAGGAGAGAAATGGGGAGGGGCTGTAGGAAGAAAAGGGGGATGTGATACAGTTATATTTTAATTGAAATATATTCGTTTTTTCTAATTTTTCTTGATCTTCACACAGTCTTTGGGTTGTTTCTGGGGTATTTAGAGCTTTTTGGGGTTAGTATCCCATTATCAGTGACTGCATATTATGTCTGTTTTTTTGTGACTGGGTTATCTCACTCAGGATGATATTCTCTAGATGCAGCCATTTTCTTGAAAATTTCGTTAGGTCATTGTTTCTGATATCTGAGTAGTACTCCATTGTGTAAATGTACCACAATGTTTGTATCCATTCATTTACTGAAGGACATCTGGGCTCTTTCCAGCTTCTGGCTATTATAAATAGAGCTGTAATGAACATTGCTGTGCACGTATCTTTGTTGTATGTTAGAGCATCTCTGCGGTAAATGTCTAGAAGTGGAATAACTGGGTCTTCAAGGAAGTACTATGACCATTTTTTTTCTGAGGAATTGCCAGACTGATTTCCAGAGTGGTTGTATCAGTTTACAACCCCACCAGCACTGGAGAAGTGTTCCTCTTTCTCCACATCCTCGCCAGCATCTATTGTCATCTGAGTTTTGGATCTTGGCCAATCTGACTGATGTGAGGTGGAATCTCAGGGTTGTTTTGATTTGCATTTCCCTGATGGCTAAGGATGTTGAGCACTTCCTTAGATGTTTCTCAGCCCTTCATATTCCTCCAGAGAAAAAAAAATTGTTATAGTCTGTACACCATTTTTTAATAGGGTTGTTTGATTCTCTAGTGTCTAGCTTTTTGAGTTCTTTGTATACCTTGGATATTAGGCCTCTATCTGATGTGGGGTTGGTAAATATCTTTTCCCACTCTATTGGCTGCCATTTTGTTTTCATGATAGTGTCTTTAGCCTTACAGAAACTTTGCAATTTCATTAAGTCCCAATTGTTAATCTTTGACCTTAGAGCTGGAGCTATTGGTATTCTGTTTAGGAAATTTTCTCCTGTGCCTATGAGTTCTAAGGTTTTCCCTACTTTCTCAGCTAATTCTTTCAGTGTACCTAGTTTAATGTGGAGATCTTTGATCCACAAGCACTTTGTACAAGGAGGTAAGAAAGGGTCTGTTTTCATTCTTCTACATGCTGAGTGCCATTTGGACCAACACCATTTGTTGATTAGGCTGTACATTTTCCATTGAATGTTTACAGCTCCTTTGTCAAAAATCAGGTGACCATATACATGAGGGCTTATTTCTGAATCTTCTATTCTATTCCATTGATCCATGTGCCTATTTCTCTATTAGTACCATGCAGTTTTCAGTACAATTGCCTTGTAATATAGCTTGAGGTCAGGGATGGTGATTTCTGCAGATATTTTTTTGTTGTTGAGGATGAATTTCACTATTTAAGGTCTTTTGTTATTCCAAATGAAATTGCACATTGCTCTTTCCAATTCAGTGAAGAACTGGGTTGGAAATTTGTTGAGGATCGCGTTGAATCTGGAGATTGCTTTTGGTAAGATGACCATTTTTAAAATGTTGATACTTCCAATCCATGAGCATGGAAGTTCTTTCTATTTTCTGAGATCTTCCTCGATTTCCTTCTTTAGAGGTTTGAAGTTCTTGTCATACAGGTCCTTCACTTGCTTAGTTAGAGTCACACCAAGGTATTTTATAGTTTTTGTGACTATTGTGAAGGGTATCTTTTCCTTAATTTCTTTCTCCACATGTTTGTCCTTTGAATATTAGAAGGCTACTGCTTTGTTTAAGTTAATTTTTATCCAGCCACTTTGCTGAACTTGTTCATTAGCTGTAGGAGTTCTCTGGTGGAATTTGTGGGGTCACTTAAGTACACTAGCATGTCATCTGCAAGAGTGATGTTTTTACTTCTTCCTTTCCGATTTGTATCCCTTTGATCTCCTTTTGCTGTCTAATTGCTCCAGCCAGGACTTCCAGTACTATGTTGAATAGGTAGGGGGAGAGTGGGCAGCCTTGTAGAGTCCCTGATTTTAGTGGGATTGCTTCAAGTTTCCCACTGTTAACTTTGATGTTGGCTGTTGGTTTGTTGTATATTGCTTATATTATATTTACGTATGGGCCTTGGATTCCTGTTTTTTTCTAAGACTTTTAACATGAAGGGATGTTGAAATTTGTCAGATGCTTTCTCAGCATCTAATGAAATGACCATGTTTTTTTTTTCTTTGAGTTAGTTTATATGGTGGATTACATTGATGGATTTCTGTATGTTAGAGCATTCCTGCATTCCTGGGATGACGCCTACTTGATCAAGTGAGAGAAGACAGTGAGTTGTGTAGGTGTGAATTTATGTTCTCTCACAGAATTGATAGGGTCCCAGAGTAGCTGTGGTCATGAATTTCAGAGTAACATTTAGTGGTTAACATAATTGTCTAGAGCAGTGGCTAATTATTTCTGGTGCTCCTGAGAACTAGTGAGGAGCTATAAAAATGTTTTTTATTTATTTTCCTTTTAAAATTAGATACTCTCTCTATTTATATTGAAATGTTAACCCCTTCCTCTACCCCACTCCCCTAACCCTCTCCCTCCACTTGCCTCCACCAAGGTGTACTCACTCATAATCACCCTCTCTACCTGAGTGCCTTGGAATGCCCTCACAGGACCAAAGGCCTCTTCTCACATTGATGCCAAAAACTGCTATCTTCTGCTACCTGCACCTGGAGCAATGCATGCTCAATGGTTGATGTTTTAGTCTATGAAGTGGTGGAGGGTCTGTTTGGTTGATAATGTTCTTCCCATAAGTTTACAATTCCTTTCAGCTCCTTCAGTCATTTCTTTAGCACCTTCTTTGGCAGCAACTTGTTCACTCTGATCATTAGCTGCAAGCATGCTCAGCTGTATCTGTATGATTCTGGCAGAGCCCCTGAGAAAGCATCTCTATCAGATTCCTTCCAGTAAGTACTTCTTGGCATTAGCATTAGTGTTTGTGTTTGGTGGTTGCATATGCAGTGTATCCCATGGTGAGGTAGCCTCTAGATATCTTTTCTTTATTCCCTGCTCCTTTATTTGACCTTGTATTTCCTCCCAGTAGTGTTTTGTTCTCCCTTCTAAGAAGGACTGAGGCATTCACATTTTGGCCTTTCTTCTTTTTGAGCTTCATAATATCTATGGATGATTTCTTGGATATACAGAGCTTTCTGGGCCTAGTATCAGCTTTTCAGTGGGTGTATATGTTATATAACTTATATAATTGTCAAAATTCTGGGTTTGGTAAGGAGACATGAGAACTGGTATACTGTTGTGGGTTTCTTAGCTTTCCAGAAGTTCTAAATTTAAATTCCCTTGTAAACCCAGAATGATTTTGATGACAAGGGATAATGTCCTTTGGAATATGGTCTTTAAAGGTTACATTTGTGTGAAGCTTTCTGCATATCTGCTTCAGACACTTAAGAATGTGCCCAAGGAGGAAACATCTAAACTTTCTGTAACAGTTACATATTAGAAAAACAGTGAATCATGTGTTCCAGTTTTCTACTTGTTGATTGTTTGAGGTCAGGCAAAATATGAAGTCTTAGTAAAGTTACTTGTATGAAATGTTTTGTGATTGTTTTCCTGATTGTCTCATCCTGAAATATCCAGAATAAAATAGTATATAGTAATAGTCATGTCTTCTTGGATTATTTCCTAAATTGGGTTTGTCATTATAGAAAAACGCCTTAAAATTTTATTTTGCAGTATCTTTCTCCCACATATTAAACTAAAACAAACAAAAAGAAAAACTAAATGGAAACAGTTATTGCATTACTGGAATAGGAGTTATTTTAAAGATCAGTGTCTTTGTAAAGGAGCTGTAAAAGTAGAAATCTTATATAGTTTGAAGTAGATTTTATGCCTTTTTATATTTATTAATAATATTCCTGTAGATTTCAAAATTTGAAGAAGTCTTGGAGGATGACTGTGTCCCGTTATGGTAACTTCAGTCAGACAATGACATACCAGCATCTGTTCTTCTGAACAAGTCATCTTTGCTAAAGCAAATCATCACGTGCTTTGTTCCCTGGAGTGGTGTGGAAATAGTAACTTTAACATGATGATGGGCAAACTGACTGCCTTATGGGGAGTAGCTATAGTACTCCCTTGACTCTGATCATTGCTATGTGCCTTTATCTCTGTCCTAAGCTCAAGATACAAAGGGAAAATTGCTTTAGTTTTTCATTTCCTAGATGGTATGAAAACACACTGTGTGTTAGCTGAAGCTTTAAGAATATAGCAGTCTATAGCACACTCAAATACTCAAGACCCTGCAAAACCAAGTTTCTAGAGATCCCTCAACTGAGGCTTTTTGGGGACAGCTCTTCATAATGCTGAACATGTCATTACACTTTTTATTGCCTTGCAAAAAGAAATGAACATAATAGTTTTAGGCTACAAAGCACAACAAATCTAGGCATATACTCTTTCAATATATGGCCTTGGTAGTCCATAATGCAGGCATTTTGAAGATGGCCCATAATCTAGTAAGATAGTAGAAAAATATAAGCTCCAAAGAATATCCTTTCTACAACCCAGCTGACACCATGATCCTAGAAGGGTCTGTGCCAGTCACAAATGCTCAGTAAGTGCTCAGGCATGTCCAAATGGCAGCACAGATCTCCCAGGATCTGGTAAAATGAATACCTGAGTCTGGTATCCCCTATATTCCATAAGAAAAGCAATCTCCAGTGAGGTACTAAGAGCTGGTCATTTCAGAATGTTGGAAAATGGAATTTTGAGGCTCATGCTGTTTGAAATGTAAAACTACGGCCTGGCTAGATGTCTTAGCAGTTAAGAGCAATGGCTGAACTTGCAGAGTACCTGGGTTAAGTACAAAGAAACCACATGTTAGTAATAACTGTTTGTATCTTCTCTTACAGGGGATTTATTTCCTCTTCTGGTCTCCACAGGGACCAGGCACACACATACTGAAAAGATATAAAAGCAGGCAAAATGCACATACAACTAAAATTTAAAAATAGGCATTAAACTGGAAAACTAACAAATACTGAAGGAAAGCAAGAGTGATGTGGTTATGCTAAGAAAATTGTACATATTTCTCCAATTTCTATTCTTTGTACTTACAGCTCCTTGCTATGTCTGGCCAGTGATGTCACTCACACCACAAGGTGGCAGGAGATTTTTGATTATTAATCTCTGCCTCTATTCTTCTAAGCAGAGACGTAGGCATGCTGATGTGATGCTTAAAGCTGTTTTCTCCAACATCAACAGATCCTTGTTCCTTTAGGGTCCATGATCATCCTCACAAGCTTCAGTTTCAAAGCTTCACCTAATACTGTCAGTGGTTGGAAGGAAATGAATCTGTCTGTGGGTGTCTTATTACCACACATCTCATGAGATTCCGTGTATGAGAGGGAGTTGGTATATTCTCAGTAGCTGGTGCAACACTGAATTGCATACAAATTAATGAAACCATTTAAAAGATCTGACTCAAAAACATAGTCCAGAACTTTTCAGCCAAACATTTTGTCCTACATTCACCATAACCTTTTAGCCAGCATGTACTGATTTTGTGTTTAACTATTTGTGATTCTATAACAATGTATGTGTTTTTATTATTTCAAGTTCTCATGCTACTTCATAAGCATACCTGTCTTCAACAGTAGCTGGTATTATCACTAAGAAAGACTAGCTATGTAGCTAGTTAAGAACTGAGCTTTTGCTATTCAGGCCGTGGATTAGAGCTTTGGTACTTGATAGCCACTATACAATACTTGTTTAGTGTATGAAATAGTCTTCTTCAAGAAAGAACATACAAGCTGGATAGTTAATAACAAATGGTCATCCCTGAAAGCACACATATCAGTACCATCATACAGATTTTGGAGGTTGTTTTGGGAAATATATATGTATATACAAATACATGCATAATAACAATTAGGTAAAGAGAAACTAATGAATCTGAAATAAAATAAGGAAGAGTTACAAAAGATGGATGGTGCAGGGGAGAGGATAATGATGTAATTATATTACAATCTCAATTTTTTTTTAAAAAAAAAGAGGAAAAAGACAGATATTCAATACACCTAAAATTGCTTTCTTTGCTTTTATCAATCCATATGTGAATTATTATGTGTTAATTTATGCCAAGAAGCAATAAAGATGCTAAGTAACATTTTGCGAAAAGGGGGTGAAAACAGAAGAGGATGAAAAGAGAAAAAGGAAAAACCAAAAAAAAAAAAAATGAGAATAGTTTATAAATGTTGGAGAGAAGGTAGCTTCTAGAAGAATGTTCAGAAATTGCTAGCTCAAAACAGGGTATTTATCATTATGTGGAAATTGCACATGCATAAGTCATTATACCTTAACTGCTGCTTTTATTGAGAAGAAGACTTCTTCAGGTCAGCACTTTATGTTACTCTACCTTGAATTCAGTCTGTGATCCAAGATAACTTTGCAGTAGCTTGAGCCACCTGCTTTTTATTCATTTTTTATCCCAATGCCTGGCACATAGGACAAACTAGATAGATTCGTATCATGGCTGCTGTCATAATCACCTTTAATATATAATTACAATCACTGTTATTTGCATGGCCTATTTAGGAAGAAGGCAGGGTAGCCATCTTTCTCTTTTGGAGCATAAGTAAGCCTTATGATAGGAACATTGCACATAGTATAAAGGTATTGAAAAGTTTTATAGCATTTATTAAAAGTGTCAGCATTGCAGAATAGAGTCAATGAGGTCCTTCCACTGCACAGAACCTTAAAAGGGGAAACCTTAAAAGAAGTTATATAACCCAAAGAATTAAGCATAATACTATTTAAATGGTAAAGTATGTCTTGAAATGTCAATATAAATTGGCTATGACTATTTATAAGCATAAAACTTGAATTTAGAAAGAAATAACTATGTAATTTAATGGGGAAAATGTCAGTATAAACTGAAATGCAACTCGGTTTCTCCTAAACATTTGTTAAGGAGTTACGGGGGTGGGGGGAACAAACAACTTTCTGTAGTAGCATAAAATGAAAGTACAACCAGAGTAAATGTGCTTTGTGTGCAGGATGTGAGGACATACAAGCTGAGAGCAGGGGGCAGGAAACACGTTAGATGCAACTTTAACTCATAAAAATTAAATCAAGAAAGAAAGTGTGTTTACACAAACATAAATATGAATGCTAAAAATCAAAACTATGTTTTCTAAATTTAGAGGGTGCCCCTTTAATTACAATACCAGCAGCATCAACAGAATCAACTCTATGATTTAAAATTCCATGAACTGAAACTTCAGCACTCACTTTGTTCTATACTAACAGCCAGTGTTACAGGTGGAATTTTTTTTCTTGGTGTTCAGTATCTACCACTATCATAATTTTACTGAGTTAGACTTAGATGGTTGTCCTGAAGTTATGCACATGCTAGTCATATACAACACAATTGTAAACTTTATGGACTTCACTTAAAGCAAGGTGGTGTGCATAGAAAATGTATAATCTTTTACTGTCTGTGAAATAAGCAATAAATGTTATATTTGGAAAGTGAAGATGAAATTATTGAATAAACTACTATGGACTTTTAATATCCTGTATTTCACAAAATATGTTAAGTTTAATAAAACATAGCTGGGAAATAACTAAAAAGAAATTGTACTTTGGTTTACTTTGTGTTTATTTTATTTTTATGCAGAGCACATGGAAATGCTGCTGTTTACAAGAAAAGGTACACAAAACATTCTTATTAGCACACTAGTGATGCTGGGTACCACTTGGCTTTCTGCACTGAGGCAGAGGTTACTTTCCACAACATCCTGTTATCTTTTCCCTGTTGTTGTAAACGCTGTGAGGCTGCACAATAATCCATTGTGAATATATGTTGAGCTTCTCTATCCATCTATCTAATGATGGGCATTTAGTTGCTTACATATTCCTGTTCTTGTGAATGATGCTACTATAAACATTAGATATCAAACAGTGTCTCAACTTTAATTATTTAGAGTTATTATAGTGGGGTATTTTAATCATGTGGTTGTTGGACTTTTCATTCTTTGTTTCTTTAAAACATTTCATAGTTTCCCACTGTGGCCATAGTAATAATATTTCCCTAAACAAAAAAGGGTGTATACATGAAAAGTTACAAAGATTCAGTTATTTAAGACAGATAATTTCTAAATAAAGTGTTTCAGCATAACTATAATTAAACATTTATTGTGTAACTCAAGCTCTATGGAAAATATTTTTAGTGTTATCACAAAATAAATTTTAAAACATTCAAAGAAAAAACTTTCGTGGTGTTGGATGTAGGTAAAATACACCAAACAATTTTTACATTTGTAGTTTTTTACATTCAGTAGTAGTACAAAAAGGTATTAAAATACAAAACTAAAGGAATTTTGGAGATGATTCACTGGATAAACTTTTTGTAAGTATGAGAAATGAACAACATAAAATATGAGTAAACAAAGTGTCTCACCATCATTCTAGCACTAGGCAAGTGGAGACCTAGCATCTTCAGTACAAACTATGTGGATAACCTGCTCACACTGAAAGCTCTGAACTAAACTGTGAGTCCCTATCTTAGTGAATATGGTGAAGAGGATTCTAGAAAGATTTCTAATGTCAACCTTGTTACACACAACCAAACACCCACATACACACACATGTATATATGTGCACCCACATACATGAAACAGATAATAATACATTTGTGTATGTAACTCAGAAATATACTCATATCCAAAACTAAATAAATTACTAAAAAGAAATTTAATTAATCTATATGCTTATTTTATTTTACAAAGAGTTTTTCTGTACAAAGCTAAATAGTAATATTTCAATTAATGAATCATGAATACTTGTTTTAGTGTGGATACACACACAAACTCATGACAGTATGTACTTTACATGTAAATGTATATAATTTGTAGCCATATTGAAATTGATAAAATAAAAATTTGGCCTATATTTTTGAACCTAGATAATTCCACATGCTAGACAAAGCACTCTACCAAATGAGTTACATCTCCAGATTCACTTTTAATTTCTTATATAAAGACATGCGTTCATTAATTAGTTAAAGCTCAGGTCAACTTTAACATTATAAGTTAGACATCGTTCAAGCTTGGAGTTTTGCTTCAGTTTCTCAGATGGAAGGGAGGAGGAGTTAGGGACAAGACCCATCACATCCAGCTTAGCCTGATTTCAATAGGGATGTTATAAAGCATGTATTTGTTCTAAAATCAGTACAGAGAGCATATTCTTTTCTTTTTTTAGTCTTCTATTGTTTCTTCAAGTGGCTTGATAGTCCTGAGTTAACTTTGCTACAAAGACTTCCTTGAATTTTGTTTTTCATAAATTAAACTAAGCAGTTCTTCAACTACTAAATTACTTGAGAATTATGGAATCTTCACTGCTGAAGGTTGGTCATTAGGCAGATGGATGGTATTTTTCCCCTCTGATCATTTTTAATTGTCACCATGTTACATTTATCTTCCCTAAACCAGTACAACATATGCTCTTCTGGGTTTACTTAAAAGGGAAGCACCCTAAGAAAGATAAATTCTTGTATTATCATCAAACATTCATTAAACGTCCACATTTTTTAGAAGAAACAACAGAGCATGCTAAAGGGGAATTAATTAGGTTTAATTCCTCCTCTGAAAGTTACAGATATTCAGAAAGTAATGATACTAGGATTTTAAGACCATATATTCAAGGCAGGAATGCATTTGACAGAAGGATAAAGACATGAACTGACTTTTCCCACCATAAATATCTGCATTTTCAAGGAAAGTATATAAGCCACTTGGCAAAATTGAGTTTTTTTTGGGGGGGGAATAAAATATGAATATTAAAAGCCACCCATCATTCATATAAGGAAAATCTATGCCAGAGTTTAATGATTTGACAGGTTTTCTAAAGGGGGAGTATAGTCAGAAGGAGAGGGTTAGGATGAGCTGCTCCTGCATGATCCTTATCTTGGACATTTCTAAAAGAAAGGAATTATCAGCAATGTCTGAATTACATGTATGTTAAAATGCCTAAGTGTAGGAGAGGAAAGGGATGAAGCAAAATGAGGACATGATTTAACAAATATTAAATCATCCCACACTAAATCATTGTTGTGTTCATGATGGTAGATATCAAAAATGAATTCTTAAGATGTAATTTCATGTCTATAAATTATATTTAAAATACTAACAAATCACCTTGCTGGATCTTAAAATATTCATCCCTAAATATTTCTTGTATTTTTTCCCCTAAATCCTATCTTTTCTCCATATCTCTCTTTGTCTCTCAACTCTACCATCCTCAATTTCTTCCTTTCTCCCAATCTCTCTGTCTCTGACTCTCTCTTTCAAACTCATTTCTTCTTGATTCACAAATTAACATAGGTCACTAATCTTCTAATTATCTGTCATTTGCATAAACTACTGCTGCTTTTAGTTTTCGATCATTAATTATTTTAGATTATATGTCATTGTTTGTGGCCAAAAAAATCACACTTTGTACTCTATGAGATTTAAGAATAGAAATTGTCTTTTTGGGCAGGGGGGTGTTCAACACAAGGCCATATATACTGTAAACTGCATCTAGTATTAAAAACAATTCCTCTGAAAAGCAATACTTATTCATCAGGAATCAACAGAAAAATGAGTATAACTTTCTCAGAATTACTAGATAGAGGGGTGCATGCTTCCTGAAAAATATTAATAATGTTGAACTGGAGGTTATGACTTCTACTAAAACATTTGGCAGTCCATATTTCTCCTGAGTCCACAACTGAATAAAACTGAATAAAAGTTATATCTTCCACTAGGATCTCAGAACCATTCTCAGAAGATGTGAAGTAGCACACTACAATGGAATGCCAATACTCTTATTTTCATTTATCCAAAAGATACAGTGTTAGCCTTCACATATATGGTCACCTGAATGTTGACAAAGGAGCCATAAACATTCAATGGAAAAAGGACAGCCTATTCAACAAATGGTGCTGGTCCAACTGGCACTCAGCATGCAAAAGAAGAAAAATAGACCCTTTCTTATCTCCTTGTACAAAGCTTAAGTGTAAGTGGATCAAAGATCTCCACATTAAACCAGATACACTGAAACTATTAGATGAGAAAGTAGGGAAAACTTTAGAACATATAGGCACAGGAGAAAATTTTCTGAACAAAACACCAATGGCTCAAGCTCTAAGATCAAAGATTAACAAATGGGACTTAATGAGATTGCAAAGTTTCTGTAAGGCTAAGGACATTGTCAAGAAAACAAAACGGCAGCCAACAGAATGTGAAAAGATTTTTAGCAACTCCACATCAGATAGAGGCCTAATATCTAAGGTATACAAAGAACTCAATAAGCTAGACACCAGAGAATCAAATAACCCTATTAAAAAATGGGGTACAGAGCTAAACAAAACTTTCTCAGTTAAGGAATATCGAATGGCTGAGAAATATTTGAGGAAGTGCTCAGCATCTTTAGCCATCAGAAAAATGCAAATCAAAATAACCCTGAGATTCCACCTCACACCAGTCAGACTGGCCAAGATCCAAAACTCAGATGACAACAGGTGCTGGCGAGGTTGCGGAGAAAGAGGAACACTTCTCCACTGTTGGTGGGGTTGCAAACTAATACAACCACTCTGGAAATCAGTCTGGTGATATCTCAGATAATTCGACATATTACCTGAAGACCCAGCTATTCCACTTCTGGGCATATACCCCAGAGACACCTTAGTACACAACAAAGATATATGCACCACAATTTTCATAGCAGCTCTATTCATAATAGCCAGAAGCTGGAAAAAACCCAGATGTCCTTGAGAAGATGAATGGATACAAAAATTGTGGTATTTACACAATGGAATACTACTCAGCCACCAGAAACAATGACTTGACCAAATTCTTTAGAAAATGGCTGCATCTAGAGAATATCATTCTGAGTGAGATAACCCAGCCACAAAAGAACAGATTTAATATGCAGTCACTGATAGTGGGATGCTAACCCCAGGGGCTCGTACTGCCCCAGAAACAACTCACAGACTGTATGAAGTTCCAGAAATAAAGAAAACAAAACAAAACAAAAAAAATCTTTACACAACAAGAAAACTTTGAATATTTCCATGTTTCATTTTGTTTTACATGTACTTTATGCTCATTGTAACTATTAAGTTTTCAATGCATACTCTCAAACCTTTAAAAAATCAAGTACTGACTAAAATAAAAAGGAGATAACGTTTGAAATATAAATACATAAACTATCCAATAAAAAAAAGTTATATCTTCCCCTAGGATCTCAGAACCTTTCTCAGAAGATGTGAAGTAGCACACTACAATGGAATGCCAATACTCTTATTTTCATTTATCCAAAAGATACAGTGTTATTGAAATAAAAATATATCAGCAATAAAGATGAATACAATTAACTAATGTTTTATATCTCTTAAAATAAAGAAAGTATTTATTTCTTTTAAAAATAAACAAGATTTTTTTTTACTATATTGAAAGTGGTAGATCATAATAGCAGTCAAACGTATCACCTTTCTTTCAATCCCAAATAGGTAAGATAATATAAAAGTAATTTTGGTAATCTTTTCACAAAAAGGTATATAAAATTACAATGTGGTAATCATTTTATAGTATCTTCTGTTTTCTCATTCACAAAAAAGTGATATTTTTGGTTTTAGTAATAATGCTTATTGCTTTGTGTATACAAATATCTCTTCATAACACCATATTTAAAGTAAAGTTTAATGTGTAGTACAAGACTCAGAAGGAAATACATAAATCAGGATTCAACCTATGTACTCTGAACCCCTAAAGTGTCTTTTTTTCCATTCCTAGGAGTTATTGAAAAAGCTAAGGGGCACAAACCATTTAAAGTTCATACCTCTAAAACCTAATGGAGATGCAAACACAGTTGAGTAAAGGGCTATTAAAATTATGAAATCATTACATTGTATCCAAGGGAGAAATACATCACAAATATTTAGCCTCTAATGGTTTCAAATCACTTGAATGAATATAGACACTTCATTGGGTTATAGCTCTAATAACGGTCAGGAAATGTTAAATTCATATGTTGTCCTAGAACAAGCGATTTAGCTTTTGGTTTCTAATTTACCTAAAAGATGTATAAAAGCACATAGCCATTCAAATGCCCGTTGGCTCCACAACTGTGTAGGATTATCTGTGAACAGTATTTGAGCCAGTGCTGGCAGACATAGGTCCACTTAAATATATTTAATTATATTTTTTCTTTCTTTTTTAAAGATCAGACAAAAGGACTGAAATAAAGGAGAATGGAGAAGCACTGCTTTCAGTACTAATCTTATACATGAAGTAAGGCTCAAATTTGCCAAAATGAAATCTAGAAGTAAAAATCCATCAGCCCTATGCCTACAGTAAATCATAATTGTTCTAAAATGAATAATGCTGGTTGAGAGCCAACTTTACTCTGCTGAAATAATATTTGCCCGATTTTGAAATTGAGTGGGAAGAAAATGTCTCACCTTTTGGTATTGATTAAACATTTTCATATGGGACTCTTGTAATTCGAAAATATGCTGAAGGAATATTTTAGTGCTAGGGTATTGAAAAAAGACAGCAGACCAGGAGGTCCTTTGCTACTACTGTCTCCTATTCCTTTTGTTTTTACATATTATTTTATCTACAGACTTGTCCTTGGTGCTATCTATAGTATACTCTGTGTACTATCCATAAACTTATATTGTGTATCATTCATAGTATTGTCCTGTGTACTATCCATTGAGTTGCACAGAGTATCATCCATAAAGTTGACAGAACACTGACTTCTCAGTCTTTCTTAAAATTTCTTACTGATTCGACTTATTACCTCTATATAGGAATGCTCTTGAATTAACATTTATTTCTCAAAATTATATGAAATATTTTAGATACCTTGTATCTACAATGGAAGTCCTGTCATTAATGAAAAAGAAAAATTTAAGTTATAAGGTTTCGAGATTTCTTTATTGCAGGGTTTAAATAAATAAGTATATAAATAATAAATGCTACTTACCTGCCTTTCTGTCATCATGTAGAGAATTTAAATGCTTCTCTTAAACACTTATCTCTGATTTCTACACTGCCCTCCTTCTATATTATGTTGCTAAGCCTGAATTCTTTTTTCTCATGGGTATAACTTCAATCATCGAAGAATGACATGATCTTCATAGTACTTGTCATTTGAAATGGGAAAGAACAAGACTCTTGGAGACAGACAAGAGTGTGGTTATCGTAGACCAAAGATAAAAATGACCAGAGCATCAACAAGGGATCTATCTGCTTGACTAGTGTGGTTGTTAATGGACAAGGGCTCTTTACTCACCCAGAGAATTGCTTCTACTCCTTGTGGTTATGGGAATAGGAAATGGAAGGAGACAACACTTTACTTGCAGACACATTACTAACCCTGCAGAAACAGCAAGAATTAGTAGCAGGAAAAGGATGCTGAGAAGACACAAGATTTCTTTGACATAATGGCATCTGGTTTGGATGGTCTAAGAATGTGGGAGGCTGAATAAATTCATTTTAGAATGGTGTTATCAGTGGATAAAAAGAAAGATTTCTTGACTCTTGAGCACTTAAGGAACACAAGACTTGAGTGTCATAATTTGTCAAAAAACATATTTCTGGGATATGTTTGGGTTCAGATATTAATATTTGTAATCATAATAGAACTTGATATTTACTTATTAATATCAAAAAATGGGGAACAAAATTTTCAGAACAGTGTAAGTTTCCTAGAGCATGCTTAAATTAAGAAAAATGATTGTTTTCTAAAATTCTTATTTAAATTGGTAAAGTTACATGATCTATATTATTTATATAATTATTTTAACTGAATACACATAATGGAATGAATTAACATTTAATTAATACATAAATTCCCTGGCATATTTATGTTTTAACGTCTCTTATAAAAGGTTCGAATTAATATATAAAATAAGAGGTTTTATCATAACATTGTCAGATATGTCCATCTGGCTTCTTATTCATGTTCATCAGTAATTCTCTCTCTTGTTTTTCCCCTTCTCACACATGTCCTCTTTCAGGTAGTTCCTTTCTTTCATGTACACATACACACACTCATATATATATATATATATATATATATATATATATATATATATGCACATACATATACATATACACATAAACATACACACATATTGTGTATATTGTGTGGCAGAGAGAAATGGGCTATATTTTTTATATTTATCAGTTGATCATTATGTAGACTAATATATATTAGCTACTTATACTGGTTTCTTAGTCTATATGAATATTCAAGTTTTATAGTAATAAATTGTGATTTCTTCTGATGAAACCCTGGAATGTTGTATCTGGTTGAAACCCATGTTTCAATTATGCATATTCATTTATGTCCTGTTTTCTTTCTTGATAACAGAAATTTGACTAAAGTAAGATGAAATCTCATAATAGTTTTGATTTCTGTTTTAGGATGTCTAAGAAAGTTGAAAAGTTTTCCACATTTATTAGTCATCTGTACTTCTTGTAAATATAGGTTCTTTTCTCATTCATTTATTGTATAGCTTGTTATTGTATATATATATATATATATATATATATATATATATATATACTATATATTGTATATATAGTTATTGTCTTCATCGTGAATATTTACCATTCATTACCTTAAAAGTCTTTTGAGAATATGTTATCTGTAAGCATATTTGCCATGATATACTGCAAAACATTTTACTAATTCTCTTAAAAATCTCTATTAGTCAAGTTGCTCCAGAAGAACAGAACTGATAGAATTAAAAAAAAATACAAATATATTTATGTGCATGTATCTCTGTGCATGCTTGTTTTTTGAAAGTGTGTGTGTGTCTGTGTGTGTGTTGTTTTTATTTGAATGTTCTACATGCTGTGTCCAACTAGTCAAGCATAAATATACCAGCAGAAGGTCCAAAAGTCCATTGGTTGTTCAATCCACAAGGCGATATGTAACAACTGGTCCTTAGTATGTGCCAGTATCATGAAAAATTTGGCTTTAATGCTAGTGAAATAGTAAATTTGCTGGTGAGAGCAACAGCAAGAAGACAAAAATAGAACAAACAAGACTCAAGCAAAAGGCATGGCCCAGATTAAAGGTGTATTTTCTCACTTCAGCAATCTGAAGTAGAGGTAGTTCTTCTCACGTCAATGGATTTTAGAAAAACTAGAAACAATCTAAATGTCTCTCAACTAAAAAATTGATTAAGAAAATGCAGTTTATTTACACAAGGTAGTACTACCTAGCTATTTAAAAAAAACAAAAAGAAAAAAACAAAACAAAACAAGGACATCATTAATTTTCCAGGCAAATAGGTGGAACTAGAAATTATTATCCTGAGTAAGGTAACCCAGACCCAAAGGACATACATGGTATTATGTACTCACTTAAGAGTAAGTATCAGCCATGAAGTACAAAGACACACATGCTACAATCCACAGCCTCAAAGTAGCTAAATAGCAAGGTGGTTGCAAGTGAGGCTGGTTGAATCTTTCGTAGAAGTGAAAATAAAAAATTATATATCAGAGGTGGGCTGATAGGAGAGGTGTGGGAAGGGGAGCTGGTGATTGGGCAGGTATCATGTATAGAGAGAGCCGGGTAGAGGACAGGTTGATGACCTGGGTTTAGAGGAGGCCGCAGGGTGTCTATGGCAGTGAATCCTACTCAGACTCCTAGCAGTGGGGGATATGGATCCTGAAGTAACCACTTCCTATAGCCAAGCAAGACTCCTGGCCGAGGAACAAGGGCAGCACCCCATCCATTAAACATTTGGCTCAAAATGTATCCTGCAACAAGATTTTGTGCCTTCGGGGACAAAAAGTGCAGAGACAAAGGGAATGGCCAGCCAATAGCTGACCCAAAATTGAGATCCATATCATCATCGAGAACCAGTCCCTGACACTCTTAATGACACTCTGTTATGCTTGTAGACAGGAGTCTAGCATAACTGTCCTCTGAGAGGGTACACCTAGGAGCCAAAGAAACAAATTCAGAGACCCATAGCCCACCATTAGATGTTGCTCAGGAGTCTGTTGAAGAGTTGGGGAAAGGATTGAAGAACCCAGAAATGGACAGGGATTCCACAGAAAGACCAACAGAGTCAACTAACCTTGATCCTTTGGGAGACTGAACCACCAACCAAAAAACTAACATGGACTGGAACTTGGGCTCCCACACATGTGCAGCTTTATACAGGTCCCCCAAAACCTGGGGTGGAGGCTGTTCCTGACTGTTTCCTGCCTGTAGATCCCGGTCCCTTAACTGGACTGCCTTGTGTGGCCTCAGTGGGAGAGGTTGTATCTAGTACTGCAGTGACATGATATGTGTGTATTGTGAGAGGCTATTATGGGTTTACCCCTTCCCAACAAAAAGAAGGCATAGGAAAAAGGGAGTAGTAATGAGGGAGAACATGTGGGCAGAGGTATTGGTTAGAGAGAAGGGGCTGATATTGGGATATAAAGTGAATAAATGGATGAAGGTAATAAAGAAAAAAATACTTTACAGATGTGCCTAGATATTTGACCCTCACTCAAGCCCCTATATAGTCAAGTTGAGAATCAAGAGGAGCAATCACAGCAATCCTCCTTGTAATGAAATTACATCTGTCAGTCCCTAAACCATGTCCCTTAAAGCTGTGATTAAAAAAAATCCTAAGAAAAGAATCTCTAGGAGAAATTATTTTCTCTAAGAAATTTCTATTTCGAGACCCCATGATGTTCTAGATGCCAGAGCAATAGGCTATCTGCTGACGAAAGCTGCTAATGGAGTGGAACCATCCCAGGAGAAAGAAGTTTATTGCTGTCAAAAAATGAAAAGGAGTTGGGATCTGCAGATCACTTTGACATCAGACATAAAGATACAGAATGTGCACATTGTCCAGCTGGTTTCCTGTCTTTCTTTGGGGATTACAGTTAAGTGATTAGAAGAATCTCAGAATAAATCTTGTACTTTGGATTTCTAACATTGTTGAGAAAGATGTAGACTCTGGGGACTTGGGAAGTAGGACTAAATGTACTTTTTATTGTGCTATAGGTAGGTATGGCCCCCATAGATTCATGTGTTTGAACAAACCTTTGGAGGCCAGGAAGTGGATAGTTTGTATACGCTTGACCCAGGGAAAGCCACTATTAGGAGTCATGGTCTTGTTAGAGTAGGTGTGGCACTGTGGGCATGAGCTTAAGACCCTCACCTTAGCTGCCTGGAAGTGAGTCTTCTACCAACAGTCTTCACATGAAGTCATAGAATTCTCAGAATCCTCCTGTACCATGTCTGCCTGAATGCCACCATGTTCCCACTTTCATGATACTGGACTGAACCTCTGAATCTGTAAGTTAGCCCCAATTAAATGTCTTTGTAGGAAAAAAAGAAAAGATTCCATATATGAGTTCTCAATGTGTGTGGCATACTTTAGCAGAGATCCAGCTTGCTTGCTATCATATTTCTATCACTTCTTTCGGGAGTCATGACAAAGTTCATCCCATCCTGGTATTTTTGGATAATGCCATAAATATAGTTGTAAAAATATTTCTTTGGCATATTTATTTATTTGAATGTGTTCCCAATACTAGGATTTTTGGATAATATAGTACATATATATTCATTTAATGAAATTCTATACTGTTTTACTGAGAGCAGGTACCAATACATGAGCATTTATATTCATTTAGTTATATCGTTTTCCAGGTTTATTTTTTAATCGCTGTGATTAAGGCTATCCTATAGGAATGAGGTGGCAACTCATCACAGTTTTGATCTTTATTTCCCTGATAATTAGTGATACTGAAATTCTTTATGTACCATGTGATGACACATATATGCTTTTTGACAATTTTTTATTCAAGTCTTTGCCCCATTTTTCTTGTTATTATGTTTAACGGTTTCTTATGCAAAGAACAGTTGTAAATAGTTTGATTATAAGACTATTAAATATATGTTTGCACATTTGATATTATCACATATATCATAACTCCATATCGTTTATTTATGAAAATAATCAAGCCCTTATAGAACACATAATTGGGAATGTTTCCACGAGAAATAATATGTCAAAAAGATAGAGAGGGAATTAATAATTGAAAAACATGAATAAATAAAATGAATTTCAAAAGTAACCCATAGCACAGTAGGCAAGAAAGACCTAGCAAAAGCACCTCCTTAGAAGCAGGTATTTTTGACTTTCTTTTCTCCCTTCATTATGACTTAAGGAATCCAGAGAATGTCTTAGCTTGGAAACAAAAGTATAATTAATGAAATCAAGTAAAATGGAATGCAAGCACTCACCTCTATGGCTTAGAATGTTCGCAGTAGATACGGAGCATGTGGGGCAGGGGTTTAAAAAAAATATCTTTTACTGAAAGATAAGGGTATTTTCCACTTCTGAGATACTTAAAATTTTTTAGATAATGGTATATTCTTCCATTGGTGATATATAATGAAATTGTATTCAGGAATTTATCAGTGCTTTGCTGCATTTTATAGAAATGACTGATTTAAATGATCCTGTTCAAGGAAAGTACCAAAGCTCTATCAGAAATTCATCAGAAGTTGCCTTTATAGTTATATTGGACATGTTTCACTCTCAGAATTTAAACCAAGTTATTCTTGTAAGAAACTTTCAGGCAATAAAATTATTTGCCCAACTTTGGAAGAAATAGAAATGTACTAAGAAAGGACCACTTCTTCTTGAACAACCTCTTTTCTTTGTGCTGAGCCATGTAGAATATGCTGTGGTTTAGCTCAGGCTTTTTTTTTTTTCTTAATAACATTATGGGAAATCAGCCGAACCAAAGCACAGGGGATACCACCGTCATGGCAGGACTTTTCTCTACACAGAAAAACCAGCACCAACTTGTTGGTATTGTGCCAACAAAGATATGATTTGCTAACTAAAGTAACATTTTCAATCAAACTAATGTTGGAAACTCTCCCTCTTCCATGGAACCTAATGGATGGCTTGAGTTTTTCCAAACTTACTTGAAGTTTATATGTTTGATACCAGTACCTACCATCAATTTCCTTTTTCATTTTTTTCTTTGTTTTATTTCTTTCTTCCTTGCCCACCTCCCTCTCTCTCCCTCCCTCCCTCCCCCTCTCTTGTCTGGTGTGTGTATCTGTTAGGACATTTGGTGTATGTCAGTCATCAGAGCTGCTATGGTTGGTATATGCTCTCACAGTTATGAATATAGTTTTTAAACATTGTTGCTAGGTCATCCTTTTCATATCCACTTCTTTCTTTTCTCTCCTTTGTATGAAGCCTCTATATCTAGGCTTTGTTTGCCTTTCTCAAAAGAAGAACAAAATATTTCTAAATGATTGAAGCATTTTTCCTTCAGTTATATTTCCAGGGACACATTACACAACCAGTCATCAAAAATCCCTGCACCCCTGCCCTGTTTAGTTTAAACTGAAAAATGACACAAGAAAGACAGAGGCAGTAAGTGGAAACTAGAAAACCTGCCACTTTACCTCCAGCGTTCATGCCACAGAGGTTACCAGGATTTCAGTTATGTTTTGGGTCTAAACAGCTGTAAATTTCATTATGTGAGTTTCAGGGTTGAAAGAGCACATCACAATGAATTAAACATTGCATGGGAAAAATTACAGATCATGTGATGATATACACAGAATACTAACTGGATTAACAAAGTAGGTTTTTGTGAGTTTGAAAATAAATAATAATATACACAATAAAAGAGAAGATACAAAGACCCTGATATACTGCAGTAATTTGGGCCAATGGTGATTTTGACTGTGGATGTGTTGTTTGGGATAGATCATATACATATTTCAATAATGAACCCATTCTTATTGTTATGTCCCATTATCTAGTTCTCTCAGTATCTCTTTTGGATGAAATTTTATCTCCTACAGAAGATGTCTCTCTTTAATCTATGAAAATATTTTTCTCTGCCACTGCTTTTACAACTCTACTTCTTTAAGTTTCATTTTATATTTCTTTTCAGAATATCTTATGGCATGTCAGGAGAGAAAATAAATAATTATGCAATTAATTATTATTGGCCCCCTTATTGTTCTTGCACTTTGCAACACCCAGTATAAATTCTTTAAGCTTCATTTACCATGACTGTGCGGTTCAGGAATTTGAACTTGGTCCCCAGGGATAGCTTATCTCTGTTCTGAACATTATTGGATAATCTCACTCCTTTCAGGCAGCCACTAGGCAAGAGGGCCAAACAAAACCCCTTTATATGTCAGAGACTACAGGGCAGGCTGATGGCTGAGCTATGCTGATCTTCTTGGCCTTTTTCCAGAAAGAGAACTCAAGTTACTATGTCCAGAGTCACAGGAAAATAGTTGAATGAGTGCAGAAGCTCTGCCCCTGGCCTATCATGAAGTCATTACCATCATAAACTATTTGTTATACTAGTTCCAACACTAACTTGGGTTGAGAAGAAATGATTCCACTTTTTAACATGAAAAGATTCATGTGCATGTAGAAAATAAAAAGTTTACAGCCACCTACACTGAACTGTTAACCATACTTTCTAGAATCCAAATTTCTCAGTGTCACCCTTTAGTTACTTGATTTCAGAAACGTATCTTCTGTGTTACTTCTAATTGCATCTACATTGAAATAATATCAAGTAACTAAATCACATCCTAATACAGAATTTTTCAAGTGAGTTCTGTCAGTATTATTTTTGAGTGTATTTTGTGTCCTATGATCACAATTATTCAGAGACAAAGCACTTCATCAAGCTCATCTTCTCATTTCCTCCTCCCATGTTTATTCTACTCTAGAAAAGTTCTAACCTAAGGACTAACCTGGCATTGGCTTGGCTTTGAAAATCCTGTTTTTCTGCCTGATAGGAACAGAATGAAACTTGAAAACTGAATTCCAGCCAGTAGATTGGGAAAAGATCTTTACCAATTCTACATATAAGAGAGGACTAGTATCCAATTTCTTTATACAAAGAAGTCAAGAAGTTAGACTCTAGAGAATCAAATAATCCTGTGAAAAAATGGGGTAGAGAGTTAAACAAAGAATTCTCAACTGAGGAATCTGCTTGAGTAGCATATGTAGCAGAGGATGGCCTTTTAGGACATCAGTGAAATGAAAAGCCCTTCATCCTATGAAGGCTCAGTGCCTAAGTGTAGCAGAATGCCAGGGCAGGGAGTCAGGTATAGGTTGGTGTTTGGGAGAGCTGTCTTATTGAAGCACAAGTAGGAATTGTGGTTTTCTGGAGTGGAAACCAGGAAAGGAGATAACATTTAATTATAAATAAATATATTACCCAATAAAATAAATTTGGTACAGTCCTAATCAATGAATTTATAATAGAGAAATCTCAAATGGCCAAGAAGCACTTAGAGAAATGTCCTTAGTCATCAGGGAAATGCAAATCTACTCTTAGATTCTACCTTACACCAATCAGCATAGCTCATATAAAAATCTCAGAAAACACAAAATTCTGGCAAGGATGTAGAGAAAAAGGACCACTTATCCATTTCTGGTTCGATTAGAAATTGGTACTACCACTCTGGATATCAATCTTGTGGTACCTCAAAAAATTCGAAATAGACATACCTGAAGTAGCTCTACTACTCCTGGGCATATATGCCCATAGGACCTCTCAACATATCACAGTGACTCATGGTTAATAAGCAGCCTCATAAATTGGGAGGTGGGTAAACCGTCTAGAAAGTACGAGAGACCAAAGAGGTGAGACACTTTCAGGATTTATTAGGAGTGGCCTTAGATGTAATACACAATAGTGCAGAGAGAATCCCAGACTCCACCTGCAGTCGATAGACAGATCCTCAGGAGGGATGGTGTTACCAACCCACAGCCAAAATTCCTGACCAATAAATTGCTTTTAAAAGTACTGCAGGTACAAAAATGCAGAAGAGACTGAGGGAAAGTCGGTCCAGTGACCAGCTTAATTGGGTATCTATCCCCTAGGGATACCCCAAGGCCTGACTCTATCACGGATGCTATGATATGCTTACTGACATAAGCCTAGCATGGTTGTTCTCAGACAGGCACTCCAGCAGCTGCCTGAGACAGACACAGATACTTACACCTAACCATTGGACCAACTCTTAGTGTTAAGTTAGGGGGAGGATGGAAGAATCAGAAGAGGGAGACAATCCTACAGGAAGACCAGCAGTCCCAACTAACTCAGACCCCTGGGAGCACCTAGACACTGAGCCACCTTCCAGGCATCATATAGGAGCTGGTTGGATGCCACTGACACATGTGTATCAGAGGACTGCCTTGTCTGGCCTAAGTGAAGTGGTGCCTAATCCTAGAGCAACTTAAGGTCTGGAGGAGGAGGTGCTGGTGGTGAGGGAATGTTGTTCTGGAGACTGGGGTGTGAGGAATTGTTTGAGAAACTATGGGGAATAGGGTCAAAGAGGAGGGTAATGACTGGATTGTAAATAAAGAAAACAATAATAAATTAAATTTAAAACTTTATAAAATTTAGAAAGTGATGCTGCTTGCCTTTAAGCTCAGCAATCGGGATGCAGAGGCGGGGTTATTTCTGAGTTCTAGGCCAGCTTAGTCCACATAGTGAGCCATAGAACACCCAGAATTTCACAAAGAATCTCTGACTCATTGAAAGAAAGAGGCAAACAAGAACAAAGGAAACAAGAAATTAAAAAAAAAATAATAGAAAGGAAAGAAAGAAAAAGAAAGAAAGAAAGAAAGAAAGTAGGAAGGAAGAGAAACTAAAAAAGAAATGAAGAAAGAACTCACACACACACACACACACACACGCACATGCAAACACACATACACACACACACACACACACACACACACACACATATATATATATACGTTTTGCCATATATATATATATATATATATACCATTTATTTATAGTGTTTCTTATCCTGTCTCCATACCTCTTCTTTGCATTACAAGTGTTCTAATTCTGAACTTAAATTTTCTGTTTTATAATTCTTTTCCTCTTCAAAGGAAAGGTGTTCTTCTCTCTACATCTCCTGATCCCCTTATGTTTGTATTCCTAAGATTACTTTCTACCATCACAGAATAGGTGCATCAGCATTCCTCAAATTAACATAAACCTAGACATATACTTAATGAAAAAGTACCAAGTGAAGAATTGCTTTTATCAAATTTGCTGGCAGGCTGTTTTTGGGGAAAATTTTTGTGACTAGTCTGGTTTGGTAAGGCACAACTGCTGTAGATATTGTGAATTTTTTCAAGTGGTTCTGGGCAGTATATGAAAGCAGTAGAGCAAGGCACAGAGAGCAATCCAGTAATCAGCATGACTCCATGCCTTCTGTTCCAGTTCTGGACTGCTTTCTTATCCAAGTTCTTGTCTTGAAGTCTCCAAATGGACTAGATCCAGGATGTGTAGGCCAGAACATTACTCTCCTTGCCCTATTGCTTTTGGTCTTGGTCTTTAATCACAAAAATAGAAATTAGAGTAGAACTTTTGGTTTCTGTGGTTCCTTCAGAAAGGATGAAGGATATGAAGATATGAAGTTAGGATCCACAAATAAGAAATAACATGTATCTTTCCCATCTTGCAAGATGGTAGGTGAAAAGTTGAAAACTGATACAAAGGAGAAGAAACCTGTAGTGAAGGCTGGAAGTGATGCTACTGTTTGTGCCCCAGCCACTGGAGCAACCAAAAGGGGTGACCCCCAAGGTTCAAAAGCCAAGAATCAGGAAGCCCCATTGTAGCGAGAATCCAGTCCTGGTTAGAAGAATTGGCAGGGACTTCTGAGCCGCTACATATTTCAGGAAAGCCTTGTTCCAAAGAAAATACCCCAACTTCCAAGTGAGTTTAAGGTTGTAAAGAACAAAAAGAAGGTCCTTGATACTGTCACAAAATCAGTTGGTGGAGACAAGAGTGTTGGTACCTGAATGGCGAAGCTTTGAAAACCGCTGGAACATGGCAAAAATCCGTTCATTCTGCATGAGAAGGCTGCATGCCAACTTTACTTCTAGGACTATCCTGACCATCCTACTGTGTGCCAAAAGGTCAAGGGTGTGGTTTAACAAAGCAGCTGGGCAGCAGCTTGTTACTTCTGGACTTCTTGCCCTAAACCAAGTTCCTCTGTGCAGAACACACCAGAAGTTTGTCCTCAGGACCGCTACAAAAGTTGTCATCAGTAAATTTAAAATCCTCAAACCCCTGACTGATGGTTACTTCAAGAAGCAGCAGCTGTGCGAACCCAGGCACAAAGAGGGCGAGATGTTCGACACCGAGGAAAAATCGGAGATTACAGAGCAGTGCAAAGCTGATCAGAGAATGTTGATCTTTGCCAAAGATCAAAGTTGTGCCTCAGATCCAGTGCTACCTGCGATCTCAGTTTTTCCCAACCAGCAGAATGTATCCACCCAATCGGGTGTTCTAAATTGCCAAACAATCATACTAAACAGCTTCATATGTTACAAAAAAAAACACATGACTGCTACAGATTTCTAATATATAAATATATCTAACCAACCACTTATCAATAAATTCTTTCTAGTGCTATAATTATCAACATTTTGTATTTCCTAGAATGTGAGATGAGAATATCCCTTCTGTCTCCCAGAGAAACTGCAAGAATCTTGTGAGCATTATGAAAACAGTGAGGTGCCTTTGAAGGGAACAGTGACTTAGAGTAGAGGTCATCAATGAAATAACCCATAAGCTTTAAGCTCCTTACACTTCCCAAAGCACACGCTGTAGCACTAGATGTTTCCTATACTTCTCATTAGTTTCTCCAAGATACTGAAATTGATTTTCTTTAATGGAAGCCAGAATATATCATTGGACCATTACTGAATGATTTTCTGTATAATCACATTCATCTGTTCAGTTAAATTTCTTAGGTCCAACACGATATGCAAATTATGACTAGCATATCTGAAGTTTAGGCTTTCCCCAAATTCCATTTAACGTAAATGAAATACATTAAGTAGAAACTTGGAGACATTATCTCTACTAAGAATTTGAAAGTCTGATATTTTACTTTATCTGTGTAAAATTAGACTTCCATCATTCCATGTTCCAATAACAAAAGATATCTTTATCAGAAAAAAAATGTTATAGTGATAGTTAAGACCTATAGACAAATGCTCTGGTCAAGAGGCTAGGAAACCTTGCCTGTGTAGAGACTTAACATTCCACTTGGACCAGGTTAATTACTTAGCTAAACAATTGCCCACTGGTCATAAAAAGAGACAGTGAAAATAACTAATTCCTTAGTTCAACGTTATACTTTGTCTTTCAAGATTTCCAACCCATAGTCCAGTTTCTTACAGGTGACAGTCATACAGTTTTTAAGTCTTACAGATTTTTTTTTTGAATTATTTGGAAAAGTGTATCCTCTCTCTTTTTATCTATTTCTGTTATGAGCATCCTTTCTCTAACACTTAGAGTTTCCAGTACTGTGGTCTTCCTTACACTTTTTCAAAAGCCTGTTTCCTTGCCACATGTTTGTCTGCCATATGTCTGACCTTCCTGCCAGCTTTAATTAGACAGTGTTTAATCCTCCACTCACTCATTTTTCTCTTGTCAAATGCAACTTATGTACTATGGACGAGGCTGTCTTTTAAATGTTAAAGTCATTTTTGTAAAGCCCTTATTTGAGTCTACTAATACATTGTTTTATTGATGGAACTAAGAACCACCACCCCCCAACAAAAATCTCTAATAACATGTAACAAAGATTATTTTATCATCTTTGTTATTTAGCATCATAGTGATCTGAGACAATCTGTAATATTAAGATTAACTCTGCTTCCTGGGGTTCTGGATCCAAACAAGCTATACAAATCTCATAAACTGTCTTGATCTCCAGCAGAAATATGTAAGTTAATAACCTTTCTAGTCCCAGACTTCCCAGAATACTCATTGAGTTGTATGTGATTATAGGAGTAAGAGAATTCTAGAACTTAGCCCAAATGACATTTCTTCTTAAAGTAGCCATTGTTTGTTAGGGGAAGAACAAAAAATACCAGAACCTAACATATTAATTTTAAATTTTAAACAAACTCTGATCTGAATGCTTTTTACTAGTTTCAGTTGCAACAACATACTGTATTAGTGGCAAGATCATTTTTACTGACAGCAGCTTTACTTTTATTTTATTTTATTTTTTATTAGATATTCTCTGTATTTACATTTCAGATGTTACCCCCTTTACTCCAAATCCATCCCCCTCCCCCTCCTATTGCCTCCATAAATGTGCACCCTCTCCCAACCACCCTCTTCCATCTCAGCACCCTGACATAACCCTACACTACCTGAAAAGAGCCTTCTCTAGACCAAAGGCCTCTCCTCCCATTGATGCCAGACAATGCTATCCTCTGCTGCATATGGTTGGGTTTCTCTATGTGAACTCATTGTTTGGTGTTTTTGTCCCTGGGAGTTCAGTGAGTTTGGTGAGTTAATCGTTTTGTTCTTCCCATGGGGTTGAAACCCTTTCAGTTCCTTTAGTCCCTTCTCTAGCTCCTTCATTGTAGTCCATGAGTTCAGTCCGATGTTTAGCTGTAAGTATCCTCTGTATCAGTATGGCTCTGGCAGAGCCTCTGAGGAGAAAGAAGTTCTTGTGTTTTGGATGTAACTCAGAAATTTGTTCAACCTGAAATATCTGGATGTTATATACAGTGATTATACATGATTATTGTATTTAGCTAAATATCGGGTAGCCTTATTATGAAAATAATCTTTTAAATTCCTACTTTGTTTCAATATCAGGACTTAGATGATTTTTGTATAAATTCATTTGAATTCTTTTAAGGTATTTTAAACAATTAAAATATTATTTTCATGAGCATTGCAAAATTCCACCAGGACATTAAATTTCAGGGTACAGTGACTCAGAAGTAGTTCCTAAGGTTTCCTCATAGTAGACAAAATGCATGAAGGGTAACTTACTGGAATTTAGGGTGAAACTATGACAGCAGGATAGTCGAGTATAGGTACCCTTAACTGTGGTAGTTTGATTCATCTCTGGACACAGTATTCAGGAGTTTTCCTTTCTTTTGTCTCAGCTTATCTTCCTTGACCAAAAGATGGAGGAAATAGTTACTAAATCTAAAAACATATTCTTAAACTTTATTGGGTGTTGTAGATCAGAAAGTGGTAACCAAAGAAGTGTTCCTATTAATTTGTTACAAAAAAAAAAAAAAAAAAAAAAAAAAAAAAAAAAAAAAAAAAAAAAAAAAAAAACTAAAAACAAGGAAATTATAATTTGTAAGACTTCACTTTCCATTTTATGTCCAGAAACTTTCTCACACTAATTTTAAGACAGAAAAAAAAAAATTGGTGGACTTTCTGTTAACAATTGATCGTGTACAAACTCCCTTTACTTTTGTTAGTTTGAACTGAAATCTCCATATTTTCTAAGATTCCCACCTACAGAAAAAAATACATGCTTCGGTCAGAATCTCATTTGCATCATTCAAATACCCAAGAAAAAGAAAAGAGTTTGAGTTGTAGCAAAAACTATGTAAAGCTACTTTTCCTTCATAGATAAACAGAGAAATTAGATGATAGATAGATGCACACACATATATATATAAATACATTGATAGATGGATACATAAATAATAGAAACATAGATAGATGATAGATGAATGATAGGTATCTAAGATAGATAGATAGATAGATAGATAGATAGATAGATAGATAGATAGATGCATACACACATATATACATACATGCATATGTAGATATATAGATAATAAAATTTGAACAAGCTATGGATGATTTTACTATTGGCACCAATAGTCACTAGAATAACCATGTTACTGCTCATTCCATATGTCTTTATTCCTATGGGATGGCATAAAAACTTTCAGATGATAATCTGTTCATGTAATGAATTGGACTGCAGGGAAAGAATTATGGCTATGGGAAAAATTACTTTATAAATGGGTAGAAACTACAACTAATGTTGTTCAAACATGAAGAGAAGCTTTAACCATATACTGGGCAACAAATGGTAAATCAACCAAACAAATGAGATCAGAACAACAACAAAATATACTGGTTGGCTCCAAATGGAAGCACCCTCTCTTCCCCAGAAGGATACTTGCTAAGATTGGCACCCTTTATCTAGTGGTCCAGAGATGAAGCAGTCAGTAGCTCAACTGATCCATGTGAAAATGTAAACAAACCATGAATAACTGCCTTGTAACTGTTCTATCAAAAATATATTGCATTTTCTCTCCGTGTCTCTGTTTCTCTGTCTCTGTTTCCCTGTTTGACTCTCTGTCTCTTTCCCCCAATCTCTGTCACAGAAGCAATCCAAAAGTGTTTTGAAGTGTCTTACAGTTTTTCTTTTTAATATGGCTTTACTTGTTATATCTACATAAATATGAATTCATACTCACGTGTATGAAGAACTATGAATGTGAAGGCAAGTAAATGAATGCATATGTGGAATCTAGAGGCTTATGTCCTGCACATAGGTCATCATATTAAAGTGTGTCCTTTTCAGGTAAAAATACAGGTGTCTCTATGTCTGAATCACATTCAAAACCCTTGGCTGATCTTTGTTTCTCTAAACTGGTTGGCTGGTCTCTACTTGGTTCAAGTGGTTTGCTTGATCTCTGCTCCTTCCACACTTCTAGGCATATTTGAGAGTCTTACAAAGCCAAACACTGGTCTTCATGCCTTTATGATATGGCTCTGTTAAGTCATTGCCCCAATCACCAGTTTTAAAGGAATTCTCTGAAAACAACTTAATGGCATAACATGACATTTATTTAATGTGAACATCAGAAAATTTTTAGTAGGTGACAGAAAAATAGTGGACTTTCTATACAGTTATTAATGGGATATGAAGACAAAACACTCTGTCTTTACTAATAAAATGGGCATGATGGACAACTGTAGACACTAAATTATATAAGACTTATGATCAGCCACATCAAAAGTCACAGAGGTAGACATTGGGTATACCTAACACATATCAGGTTGAGTAATTGTGCTGACATCAAAAAGTATGGAGAGTATTTGAAAAAAACAATTTAAACTATATTTATAAATAAAAAGAAATCTGGTCATCTCAAGTAATGGAAGAGGTACAAAAGGAAAGAAATCCCACTTCACTGAACCAAACATGGTTCTCCTTAGTCTGTTATAGACTAAGGGATTTTTGAGACTAAAGATTTAAGATGCTTATAAAAGAATGGATTGTAATAGTTGAAATAGTAAAGATGAATAAGGATATCAACTGAATACCACTCAATGTGAGAAAAATCTGGCAGTATTTCAAAGGTAATGATGGGGAAAAGTACATGTGGAAGAAGAACGAATTCTGAGGATTTTCAATACAGGAATATTTAACTCATGTGGAAATGAAGGTCTCTGGGACAGCCAGCTATTTCACAGGACATAAAGATCTGCCATTGTGGGAAGAAACAGGTCAGCCTTCACATTTCTTTTGTGAAGATGTATGATGCATGTATTAGCAAATGCCTAATATTATATTATTCTCTATCATGCTATAAATATTCATGAACTCATGCCACAGAAGATACAGTAGCAAAAGAAAGAAAAAAAGTTCCAGCACCAATGAGCTTCAGCAAATTGCCATAGGCCAAAGAACAAAGTAAACTAACTTTATTCTGTATTTAAAACTAGCAGTCATGACTATCCAAATGGGAAGAAAATACACTACCACAAAGCCCCATTTTGAACAGATGTACTTATGACATAAATATATATGATGCATATATATGTATATGCATGTAATTATTCTCTACTGACTAATTTTGTTCTCACTTTGTAAAAATGAATTCATTCAATGTGGAGAGATAATCAGTTTGTATTAATTCTTTTGTCAAGAATAAATGTTTATGAACACGGGGTTTACATACTATGAAAATTTATTTTGGTGTTGTCATCTGCAACTGCTTTGAAGCAGAGAACAAAGGGGTCCAAATGCAGATATAACACACCAATCCTTGTTCTTTCTTATAATGTATTTCACATTCCACAAAATCCCTTACAATGAAGTCCATTTTATTTGCCCTTGGTTTCTCTGAAGCCATCCACTGTAGTTGCTTGGAATCTTGCTCCATGAGCAATTCCCCTTATAACTCAACCATGGACTGAGTCTGTATGTAGAGTTATGCACTTCTGAATGGGGGGCATCTAAGGAGTCTTGCTTTATTCTTGTCTAGTACATAGAAAAACAGATCTTTTTTTATGAGTTTTGACTTTCAGTCTCTTTCCTTAGTAATCTTTCAGTCGTGAGCATGGTGGAATTGACTTTTAATATTGAGTCTGATCATATTGGCAATATTACTAGGAAAATTAATAACAGATTTATTATAAGAGTAACTTTTATTAGCCAGATAAAATTATCATCTAGCAGGTTTACTGCTAAAAGAACTCACCCTTTCTAGTTCTTTCTGTACTCTGGCTAGTTAGTTTAACTCAGCTATTCTGGCTCAAAACTTTTTTGTAAGGTGACTTTCTTCTCTTGGCTTCTTTCTTAATTGTTGTTCTTTGTCCCAAACTAACTCTGGCAATTGGTTATAGTCTTCTGGATCCTTTTAATTCTCTGGTTTGTTCGGGATTCACCTGTGTCTAGCCTGTTTTCTCTGCAAACTGTCTCTGTAAATTTGTCTCCCTCAAAATTGCCACACACAGGACACCGTTTTCTCCCTGTTTTGTTATTAAGTATCCTCTCTCTTCTGGGAGTTCTCCTGTTAACTGGGCATATCCTATCTTTGACTCATTCTGTCAAATCTTCCTCTTGTCTATGGCTGCTTCTCTCTCTAAAAACAAACAAACAAAAACAACAACAACAACAAAAAACTAATGTTTATTTCATTGTTTGGGATTAAAGGTGTGTGTATTCTAAAGGCCTGTCTGTATTCCATCTAGAGGGATTAAAGATCCATGGTACTTTGTGGGCCTGCATTCTGGAGACCTCACACAGAAATCTCTGTTCCATCTAGGTGCCTGGGTTCAGGTGAATGGGAGAGAGCTTGAGTAGGAAGGGGAAACTGCTTGTGCTGCCTGTGCTGCTGGTACTTAACCTCAGTTTCTGCCACTGCCACAGGATGGACAGGCGTGCAGGGGAGCTTCCGGTAGTGATTCAGGAGAGCAGATCTCTTCTGCAAGCAGAGATGTTACAGCTTTTATGAAAGAAGCTCTCTGACCAGAGAGTAGTTCCTGCATACCTTTAATCTTTCTGGATAGGCTTCTTATATACAGTTTTGAGATTGTTCAGCATCTGACAACAGGTACTACCTATTGGCTTGGCCTGAGAGCTTGGGAATACCTCATCTTCATATTTGGGGATAGGGTCCTGTTTTTATGTGACTGGTCTGTTTTGAGCCTAAGTGACCTGTGGTCAAGTCCTCACTTGTAGAGGGAGGATTTGGGGTGAAACTGATCTGTCTTAAGCCTATGTCACATTCTCACCCATGGAGGAGGGACATGCGGTATGATCTACATGACTCAAAACTCTATACGGGGTGCTGTCATGGGCTGTAGCTACCTACCGTCCATTAGAGTAACAGGGAATTAAATTTATTTCAACCAGGAATCATGGTACCTTTCATGGGCTACTGTCCTATAGTTTGTCTGAATTAAAACAGGTTTGCGTAGTCGTAGAACATCTTTGGATGTGATCCTTACCAAACCAGTCAGGATGCTAGACTAAATTTTCTCTACATCTTCTATTGTGATGTAAATAATAATAGAATAGTTGACATTTTGAAGGCTTCCTTTTTTAAGCAAAGCAAGAGATAAAAACTTATATACCACTTCCTATAATTCTTTTCTTGTAAAGAACATTTCAAGCTTTATTTCTTTATATATATCTATATTTTAATTAAAATATAAGTATATCATCTTCACCCTTCTGCTCCATCCAGGACCTCTCAAGTTCCCTTGCTCAAAGTTATTTGATTGGTTGAACTCCTATGCTCATTAGCATGTCTGCTAAGATTGCTATTGTTTTGTTCATGCAGCCATTGGAAAAGAGACTGTTTCTCAGCAATTTTTTTTTTTTTACATATTCTTCCCCCCTCTTTAATTATATTTCTCAGCTACTGATTCTTTGATGTAGATTTTCCCATTGGAGCTTGGTTTCCCAAACCTATTTATTTCTGGATTGTGTTACGGTGTTATTTTTTTCTTGATGGTCTCCACTTTGTGAAAAAGGAACATATTTGAAGAAGGGTAGTGTCTACCTATGAGAATAAAGATTTAGGATATACTAAGGGTTTGTGTTGTTCTAGAAAAGTACTAGCATGAATTTTCATCTAGCATTCATGACATCACAAAGTCAAAAATGTTTGTTAGATTTTCAGTACTAGCAATAACGTCCCTTTTGTTGATAGAGGCATATAGACTGTTGGCATTTAAGTACCTCCATTGTCAGCCTGAGCAATCCATCTATAACGGGACAGTTCATTTACAAGATGCTGAGAGATGGCACATTCCAACATTGTCTTGTGCTGCTACATGTCCTTTTCTGCACATGCACATCTCAGGTTATGGGTCCGTTCTCCCCCCTTTACCCCTCTCATCTTTCCTCTCTCCAGATGAAGCCCTTCCGTGACATCCCATGTGAGATGTGTCACATGGTGTGACTTTGTAGATCCTACTGTTTAGGTCAAACATTTGGTGTCATGATTGTCCTGGTGCTTATGTACCCCACAGCTGTGACTCTATCCCCAATCTACCTGCCACACAGGCTTGCTTTTCTGCCATTGGAATGCTAGGCTTTTGCTTTTCAGCACCTACTAATTTCTGAGTTTTTTTTTACTGGTTGGTATAAATGCTTCCATAAATGTGAAGGAGTAACTAATGAGAATCAAGCATTTTTCTGGTGTTATTAGGGGTGGAGAATTCTTAGCCACACTTATAGGTATGGTTGAGCCTTCCACCCTAACACCATAGACATCTTTCCATAGACTAAGCCCCACTCTTCTCCAGTCATAGTTCATCTTTTTCTTTGGTATATACATCTCCTGGTACTGGGTGACCCATGATTTCTTGTCAGCTTTGCCCTACTTGGACTTTCTGCTGTGGTCCCTGACTGTCCTCATGATGACTTGGCCAACTTCTAATCTATCTAAAATCTAATCCTATCTGGGTTCTTTGGATGCCTTAGCCCCAGGCCAGTGACTCTTTTCCACACCCATAGGAACTGTATCTTCATCCCTACCTCCAGATTCCCCACTGGAATGCCTCTTGAGATCTTCCTACTTCCTACACATAGTGCTTGCTTTAAGGGCTTCTATACTCATATGCCTTTGCAGTTAGACTTGGCCTACCATCTCTGACCTCCTAAGGAAAAGACTTTTTTTCCCCTACCTCTTAACACTATATATTTGCAATTAATAAACCCAATAAATATGATTGTTTATTTTAATATCCCCAGCTCCTCTATTCTGAGTAGTTCCTCTCTACCCTGTGATGGTGAAAACAAAATACTTCTTTCTACTGTCTCCTCAGGGACCTCCCATTTGTCAGTCCTGGATTTCAAGGACACATTTTCTATCTCCCATGATACCCATTCACAAAACATTTTTACATTTACCTGGACTGACCCTTACACCTAATTCTCTACTCAACTCACTTGGACTGTCCTCCTTCAGGGCTTCTAGGACTGTCCACACTTATTGGACCAGGCCTTTGGTATCAAGCACATTGTACTGGGACACCCGCATCAATTGCTTATTAAGAAAATGGCATAGAGGCTTGCCTATAGACAGATCTGGTATTGCATTTCTTCAGTCAGGATTCTCTCTTCTCAATTGTCTATAGCCTGCACAAATATTATATATAATTTTGGATAAATAAAAATGTTATGATTCCTCCCTTTAGGAATCCTTCCTCTTTTTGTTCAAAAATTTTGCATTTCATTGCCCCCTCCCTTCTCTAATGCCCTCCCTTCCCACTCACCATTTGGAACTCCTTTCCCAATTTTTTTTTTCTCTGTTTCATATGCATTGTACTATTCATCTCTTATCTCCCAAAGCCCTGACCATGATTACTTTATACTTTCCTGGACTATTCAGCTGCTCTGTGCAGCTGAATACTTACATCTGAAGAGATCAGAACCATAGATGAAAAAGTACATATAGTGTTTATAATTCTTATCACAATCTCATAAGGTACGGAATATTAACCTATCATCTCCACTACATAGAAGAAAAACTGCAGGTATAGAAGGTTGTACAACCTTTTGAACCCATAAAACTCTTAGATGGTATTATCAATATTTAGACCATTTTTCTTCTGACCCTGGAACCAAATTCTCATGGAGATCTGTGTAAAACTTTAAGGAATGCATAAAACAAATTCTAAGTTCTCTAAATGCACCTAAAATGGATTAGTACGTAGTATGAGACATTAAACTTAGTTAATTAAATTTGATAGAGCATGTTTTTCATAAAAAGTTTAGTGTTTCATCCCATCATCATGTTAAGTCATTTCTCCTAGAAGCCCAAATCTCTCACATCCTCAGCTTAGGAATCTTCCCAATGAATTCAAGGTGCTTTATTTAAATGGAATCTAACAGTGTATGGTATGACCCAGCAAGAAATCTTACTGCTTTTGGAACCTTAATCACCTCTTTTTTATTATAATCATAAAGGCAGAATAATTCCAGCTATACAGCTTTCTAACATAGCAACAGTTTATTCAGAAATATAGTGATAGTATATTCAAAATATAGAGAGATATCATACAGAACTGTTTGTTAAATATAGATTCTATAGCCCTCATCAAACTGAAATGAAAACTAAATAACCTAACTGGTATGTTTTCAGAATGCAGAGAAATAAAATAAAATAAATCACTTTGGAAACAAGTAAGGACAAAAAAAAAAAAAAAAAAAAAAAAAAACAAAGGTCAAAATAAAGTACCTTGAATACATTTGGTATGAGCACACAAAGTAACAGGTACATGTAGGAGAGTTAACGAGATTGCCAATAAGGTAAGAAAGAAAAAGGAGAGTCTGATGATGTTAATTATTTTTTTCTAATAGGAAGTAAACAGCATGCCCTTCATCTGCCCCACCTAAATATACACTCTAGAGAGTTTATTGAGTTATAGAAATGAAATCCTACAGAAATTTAATTTTTCAGATCAGATCCACTGCTTAGTAAATATTTATTGATTATATACTCTCTGTATATGTAACTTTATTTATAGAAAGCATAATGATCATAAATCAGAGGACTCTTTAAAAATAGCTCTTTTATAATTTCATACATTGTCTTTTGATAATATTCATCTCCCAATGATTCCTAGAGTCACCACAACTTTCCAACATACCCAAATTTCATGTGCTCTTGCCTACCCCCATTCATTTACCAATGGCCCCTAATTTTATGCTAGCCATATAATCTTGAGTGTGGGGCCACCCAGCAAAGCATGACTGACCTATCAGGAGACATACTCTGAAGGAAATCTGATGTGTGGATTTCACACAACTCACTAACTGGTGGGAACTCATGAATCTCTTTCCTTGACATGCTACTTGTACCTAAGTTGATCTTGTTCAGGGATACATAACTTCTGTGAGTTAATGAGTACAAGGGTCCTCTCATGTTCAGAATATACTGTGTCACTTAAGTTCTCCTTGGTATTTATTTCATATGATATTTCCACTTCTGTGATAGTCCTTGATCCAGGTTGTGATATAGATGTCCAATATATGGTTGAGTATTTTGCAGTTACTAGCTCTGAACTTTGGATGGCTGATTCATTGTTAACCACCATCAACGATACAACAAACCTTTGTCAGGTCTCTAATAAGATCTGACTTCTGTTCAAGTATATTGATCGATGCATAGGAATTTAGAGGGAAATCAGATACTATGTCCATTTAGCAAAATAATAGTAGCAAGATCACATCAAAATGTATAATCTGTTCAATTATTGGTATGTAGAAATAGACTGTCATTTATATAGCTAAGCATGGGTTTCCTAGTGTGAGGCAAGCTTCAAGTTTAATATGAAATGAGTTTATTGCACATACAACATTTATGCCACTACTATTCAACACTTAGATGTATCTTTACAGAGGAGTTATTATTGCATATTACAGGGCTCACAGTTTGGATAAGACTGTTGGCATATTTCTGCCTGACCATTCCCAGCAACCTGCATGAAACTGCTTTGTATACCAAAATAAAGTAAGCAGGGAAGAAGCTTTCTAATAAGTTTGATTTCATTGTATCCTCTGAGAGAAGAGTATGTATCTTTAGATTTGGGTTGGAAAGAAAGAGCAATAGCAATAACCCTACTTAAGGACCTCAGGTTATCTGGAACATTATTGATGGAGAAGACCCCAAATCTAGTACTAGGTTTCTGGATTGAGTTTTATATATATAACCCATATACATATAAACTTATGCATAAATACATAAATTAGATGATATATAGACACATAAATACACACATATATATACATACTTATAAGTATATGTATATATATATGTATATATATATATATATATATATATATATATATATATATATATTTATAGTGTGTGTGTGTGTGTGTGTGTGTGTGTGTGTGTGTGTGTGTGTGAAGCTTATAAAATTTGTTTCATTATGGCTTAAAACATCATTAGTGATACCTATTCTTCCCCCAATTTCCTCCCTTTCCCTAATCTCCACCCTTTTTTTCCTCTTAAACCTTCCTTCCTATTTTCACATTTCTCCCTTTATATTACCTGTCTATTATCCCTTTATTCCTCCCTTACAGTGAGAAGGCACATATTTTATTAAGTGTTCTTTGGAAGAAAATCAGGTGGATTTAAAAATGGTTTCTACTTCTATTTTATACTCATTTAACACTAAGCAATAATACTTACAATGACCACAAGGTACAGAATTTTTCATTAAGTTCTTTATATCCAACCGAGAATTCTGCCAATTGTAAGTTATAAGCAACTGTGAACTGATGACAGTTTCTCAAAAGCATTATTGAAGGAAGATCAGTATATTATTCCATACAGTTATTTTTAAGGATAAATAGGTTATCTGGAAGGTGAGCATCAAAATAAGAATCTTGAAATAAAATACTTGATTACTGTGAAAACTTGAGCATAAAATGTTTATCTCCCAGATGAGGAAATACTATAACCAATCAAACTAGTAAAACATGTTTCAAACCTGATATAAAATTGATTTTTTGAAAATATAACTTACTATATATGAGTGCAGAGTATATAAAAATTTCATGCTGACTATTGGCAATAAAATGAATTTATAGAATTGTAAAATGCTACCTCCTAAAATAGCACCAGGCTCAAGTGATTATGTGGGAAAGTCCACTAAACTTTTAATAAATAGAGATATTTTAATGGATTTCAGCAAAATCACACTATACAAAAATTGGAACATTTTTACCTTATAATGAAATCATCATAATGGTAGTTTCCAATCCTCATAAAGCAGCATAGGAAGAAACTATTAATCAGTTTCATTAGCAATTCACATATACAAGGTCTGAATAAATGGTTTCCAAGCAATGTTCTTTCTCAAAAGTCAAAGATGACTATGTCTCTTTATTAGGGAATTGAATCCATTTATGTTAACAGATATTAAGGACTAGTGATTGTTGTTTTCTTCTATTTTTGCTGTTAGGTAGAATTATGTCTGTGTGTCTTTCTTCTTTTGGTTTTCTTGCCTAGTTATTTTCTTGCTTTTTCTAGGGTGTAGTTTCCTTCCTTGTGTTGGGTTTTCCATCTATTTTTCTTTATAGGGCTGAGTTTGTGTTCAGATACTCTGTCAATTTAGTTTTGTCCTGAAATATCTTGGTCTTTCCATCTATAGTAATTGATAGTTTTGCTGGATATGGTTTCCTGGACTGACATTTGTGTTCTCTTAGAGTCTATATGATGTCTGTGCAGAATCTTCTAGCTTTTATAGTCTCTGTTGAGAAGTCCGGTATAATTCTGATTGGTCTGCTTTTATATGTTACATGACCTTTTTACCTTACTGGTTTTATTAGTCCTTCTTCGTTTTAAACACTTGGTGTTTTGACTATTATGGGTTGGGAAGAATTTTTTTCTGGTACAATAAATCTGGGGGTTCTGTGACTCCTGATTTCTTTTTTAAGTTTTCTATCTCCAGGGTGGTCTCTTCTTCTTCTTCGTTTGTTTTTTTCTTTATTGTTTCTATTTTCTTTTTCAATTCCTTCACCTGTTTGGTTGTGTTTTCCTGTAGTTCTTTGAGTGATTTTTGTGTTTCCTCTTTAAGAGCTTCTATTTGTTTATATGTGTCCTCCTGTGATTGTTTAAAGGAGTTACTCACACACTTCTCCAAGGTCTCCATCATCATCGTGAAGTATGATTTCAAGTCTGAGACTTGTTTTGATGGAGTGTTTGGCAATCCACTACTTGTTGTGGTAGGAGAGTCAGGTTCTGATTTTGCCAGGTTGTCTTGGTTGACATTGCTTACTCTCTTTTATTTTCCTCTTGCAATCTTGTTATCTGTGATTATATATGGTCTTGTTTTCAGTGACTGGCACCAGTCTCTCCTGTGGATCTGAGAGCCCATGGGCTTATGAAAAATATTGCTTCTAAGTGTTCTGTCTTTTTTTGGGGGGGGGGGAAAGCAGTGATTTCTGCTGGTAATGAATCAGCTCTGTTTTGTGGACTAAGGCGTGCAAGCTCTTGTGAGGCTCTTCTGGGAGTTCAGCCCTCTGCCCACAGGTCCTGAGTACTACTAGTGGGGACCTGGCTCTTTCTTTCGGCCAAAAAGGACCCTTTTCCAGAAAGCACAGTACTCTCTGCTCTCTGTGAACTCCGTGTATGCCCTCCTTGGGTCTATGTGTCAGGCTTACCTCTGGTCCAGGTGTAAAAGCATCTGTGGAACTGATCTTTGAACACTGTCTTTCACAGGCTGACCCCAGTTACCTCTGACAAAGGCCTAGGCTTTACTGTGGGCTGGAAAGGAACCTTTTCCACAAGCACCACCAAGCACTCCCTGTGCTCTGGGCACTCACTGTGCAACCTCACCAGGCCTGTGCCCCTGGTTCTCTGCTGGTCCAGGTGGAAAAGAGCCTGTGTGTCTAATCTACACAATGGCCTTTAAGGGCAGATCTTGATTCCCTCTAACAGGAGCCCAACCCTCACTGTGGGTTAGAGAAGAAACTTTTCCATGAGCACCACTAAGTACTCTCTGTGCTCTGGGTACTCACCATGCAACCTAAATAAATAGTTTAACTACAAATAAATATATATATATATATATTGGGAAAGGAAATTTACATTTTATATGATTCCTTTACCTTTCCTACATCTGATAGTAGGTTAGTATCCAATATATACAGAGAAATCTAGAAGTTAGACTCTAGAAAAATCAAACAATCCTATTAAAAATGTGGTACAGAGCTAAACAAACTATTCTGAAATGAGAAATACTGAACAGCTGAGAAGCACCTAAAGAAAGACTCAACATCCCTAGTCATCAGGGAAATGCAAATCAAAACAACCCCAAGATTCCACATAACACCAGGCAGAATGGCTAATATCAAAAAGTAAGGAGATAGCAGAAGCTGGTAGAGAAAGTGAAACACCCCTCCTTTGATGGTGAGATTGCAATCTAGTACAACTACTCTGGAAATCAGTCTTGTGCTTCCTAAGAAAATTAGACATATTACTACCTGAAGACCCAGCTGTTTCACTCCTTGGCATATACCCAAAAGAAGCTCTAACACCTAACAAGGACACATGCTCCACCATGTTTATAGCAGCCTTGTTTATAATAGTCAGAAGGTAGTAAGAACTAAGATGGCCTTCTACTGTTGAATGGATACAGCAATTGTGGTATATTTGCACTTGAAGTACTATACTGCTATTACAAACAATGACTTTATGAAATTCCTAGGTAAATGAATGGAACTAGAAGCAATCACCCTGCCTTAGGTAACCCAGTCACAAAAGAACACACATTGTACACACTCACTGATAAGCAGATACTAGCCCAAAAAGCTTGGGATACTCAAGAAACAATTCACAGACCTTATGATGCTCAAAAAAAAAAAAAAAAAAAAAAAAAAAAAAAAAAAAAGGGGGAGGCCAGAATGTTGGTGTCTTAGTTCTTCTTAGAACATATAACAACATACTCATGGGAAGAAATACAAAGTAAAACAGAGGAACAGGAATTGAGGAGAAGATTAATCAGAGACTGACTCAGCTGTGGATTTATCCCATATGCAGCCACCAAACCCAAGTGCTATTGTTGATGCCAAAAAGTACTTAGTGGCACACCAGATATAAATGCCTCCTCAGAGGCTCTGTCAGAATTATTCAGATACAACTGAGGATACTTGCAGATAACCATTGGACTAAACACAAGGACTTCAATGAAGGTGCTAGAGAAAGGTCTGAAGGAACTGAAAGGGTTTGCAGACTCATGGGAAGAATAACATTATCAATTAACCAAACCCTCCACAGCTCCCAGGGACTACAACACCAACCATTGAGCACACATGCACATGCAGAGACTTATGGCTCCAGTTGCATATGTAGCAGAGGATAGCATTGTTTGGCATCAAATGGAGAAGAGGCCTTTGGTCCAGTGAAGGCGCATTTTCCTAGTGTAGGGGAATTCCAAGGCACTGAGGTCTAGAAGGTGATTGGAAGAGGGAACAAACTTCATTGAAGTAAGTGGAGTGGGAGGGGGAAGGGAAGGGTGGTGGAAGGGGATAACATTTGAAATGTAAATACAGAGAATATCCAATAAAATAAATGAATAGTTTTAGTCATATAATACAAAAATTTGGTATAAATATGTAGTTTAAATAACTCCTTAGGAAATAAAGAAGTCAGTAAAGGTCTCACAACAAAAACAACAACAAATCCCAGTGTCTACTAGTTTTGACACATGTTCTATAAGACTTTTTAAGAGGAGCTCATAGAAATATTTCACAACTATTCCACAAAATAGATACAGAAAGAACATTTCTAAACTCATTCTATGAGGCCTCATTCACCCTGATAATTAAACCAAAAAACTCATCAAAGAAAGAAGATTTAGACCAATCTCCTTATGAACAATAATATAAAAATACTCAATGGAATTTAAACCAATTCTAAGGATGAAGTAAAAACATAATCCACAGTGATCAATATGCTTCACTCAAGGGATACGTGTGCAGTTTAATATATGAAAATCCATCAATGTAACCCACTGTATAAAGAAACTGAAAGAAAAAGCAAACATATGATTATCTTATTAATTGCTGAAAAAGACTTTGATCAAGTTCAACACTTTGTATAAAATCTCTTGAAGAGATCAGGGATACAAGGACAATAACTAAACACAAGAAAGGAAGTACACAGCAAAGGAATAGCCAATAACATATTAAAAAGAGAAAAACCTAAAGCAGTTTTACTAAAATCAAGGACAAGTCAAGGCTGTCCATTCTGTCTATATTTCTTCAATATACTACTTGAAGTTCTAGTTAGAGACACAAGGCAACTAAAAGAGATCAAAGTGATACAATTTAGAAAGGAAGAAGTCAAAATGTTACTATTTTCAGATGATATGGTGGTATATATAAGTGACCTCAAAACTGTACCACAGAACTCTACTGTTAATAACCACCTGCAGCAAAGTACCTGGATACAAAATTTACTAAAAAAAAAAAATGAGTAGCACTCTTTTTTTAAAAATGATAAACAGGCTAAGAAAAAAATCAGTGAAATAACACCCTTCATCAGAACCGCAAATAATGTAAATCATCTTGACATAGCTCTGGCCAAGCAAGTGGAAGACCTATATTAAAAAAACTTCAAGTATCTGAAAAAAATAAAGAGTTTGAAGAAGTATGAGAAGATGGATAGATCTCTCAAGTTCATGGATCTGTTGTGTTGTCAGAGAAAAAACAGTCATCTTTAACAGAATCTGGAGATTCAATGCAATTCCCATTAAAATTCCAGCACATTTTATTACAGAACTTGAAGGAATGGTTCTAAACTTAATATGAAAAAGGAAAACGTTCAGGAAAGCAAAAACAATCCTGTACAATAAAAGATCTCCAGAGTTATCATCATAGCAGATTTAAAGCTAATCTAGTGAGCTATAGCAATAAAAATTTCATGGTATTGGTGTAGAAGCAGATAGGTTGATCAATGGAATTGAATCAAAGACACAGAAATAAACATATGCAGACCAAAACTGTTTTAGAGAAAGAAGACAAAACCATACAATGGAATGAAGAAAAATCTTCAACAAATGGTGCTTGTCTTTAACTGGAGATCTGCATGAAAAAGAATGCAAATAGATTCATATTTATCATCCAGAATAAAACTCTAGTCCAAGTGGATCAAAGTGTTCAACATAAAACTGAACACACTAAATCTAATAGAAGAGAATGTGGGAAATAGCCTTGAACTAATTAGTACAAGAGAGAATTCCCTGAACAGAACACAAGTGTCTTAGGCACTAAGATCAAAAATTAATTAATGAGAACTCATAAAACTTAAAAGCTTCTATAAGACAAAGAAAACTGTCAGTAGAACAAATTGGCAGCATACTGATTGGTAAAAGATTGTCATCAACCATACATTTGACAGAGGGATAATATTTAAATATGTAAAGAACTCAAAAAGTTAAACAACTAAGAGGGGTACCTTAACAAAAATCAGGTACAGAGCTAAACAGAAAATTCTCAACAGAAGAATCTTTATCTTTGAGAAACACTTAAAAAATGTTGACTTATTCAGTAATCAGAAAAATGTGCATCAAAATGACCCTGAGATAACATCTTAAACTAATCAGAATGGCTGAGATATAAAAACTCAAGTGCATATACTGACAGTGATGTGTAGAATGAGGAAGACTCCTCCATTGCTGGCAGGAGAGAAAACTTGTGTAACTACTCTGGATATCAATCTGACAGGTTCTCAGAAAATTGACAGTAGTTCTACCTAAAGAAACAGCTATAGTGATCGTAGGCATATTCCAAATCTGCTTTACCATACCAAAATGACATGTACTCCCCAATGTTCATTGTAATTTTATTTGTAATAGCCAAAACCAGAAAAGAATGTAGAATGTAGATACCTTTAAACCAAAGAATGGATAAAAAAAATGTGGTTCATTTACATAATGGAATGATATTCAAAATTTAAAAACACAGACACCATGATTTTTGTAAAAAACTAAATGGAAATAGAAAATATCATAGTAAGCAAGGTAATCCAGTCCCCAAAAGGCATGCATGATATGTAGTTACTTATTAGTGGACAATACCAATATTTCATAAAACACTCACTATACTCCATAGACCCAAAGAAGCTCAAAAAGAAGTAAGTTAAAGAAGACTATGTTTAATCTCACTTACAAGGGGGAATACAAATGTCATATAAGCCAGAGGGAGGGAGCTAGGTGAGAGAGGATATTGAGATGGGAATAAGGAAATTCAGGTTTTGGGTACATAAAACTTAAAGTGCTTAGAGTATTCCTGCCTCCTTGTGTGGACAGAATACCTTTAGCTCTGACCTGAAGCCCTCTCAGCTTTTTCTCTTAGTCTATCTTTATTCTTCTTTCACACCCATGGAACAACAGAAGCACTATTTATCAGGAAATCCTCAACTATCCAACTTTTTCAAGATCCTGAGAAGGCAACAGAAACCAAGAACTGGATGACTCAGCCAACAAAGAAAAGAGCAAATATCAACACTTAGAATCACCTTAATTACAATAAGCCCAGACTCCTAGTCACTAGCAGAAAATAAAAACATTAAGAGATAAGACAAAATATGGCTTAAAAATACAGTAACTCTAACACACTGGGACCTAAGAAGTACAATTTAATGAAAAAATACATGTAATTCAAAAGAACAATTATGAATATATTCAAGAACCTTAAAGATGATATGAGTAAGGCCCTTAAATCTGTGTAAACATAGTAAAAAAAAAACCAGAACAAGACATAAAAGTAGAACCAGAATCACTAAAGAACACCACACTGGAATAAAACTGGAAACAAACATTTTAGTAAGTAAAAAACAACAAGAAGAACAACAAACAACAAACAAACTTAATGAAAGCAAAAGTAAAAGAACAAACAAAGCAAAAACTTAGATGAAAGCCTTACTAATGGAGCATAAAAGGTAAAAGACAACAACTCAGGGACTAAATACAAGGCAGAAGAATTAGATATCTCAGTCAAAAAGAAAAACTACACACACACACACACACACACACACACACACACACACACCACATCTGCAAAAGCTGAGACACAATGAAAAGACCAAATCTAAAAGTAATCAAAAATGTATAAGGAGAAAGTACAGAAATATTTTTTTAAATAACCACAAAAGAAAAAAATAATAAAACCAAGAGAAAGAAGTACCTATTAAAGTACAGAAAAAAAAAAAAAAAGAAAGAAAAACTATACAAAGAATCAACAAAACCATGTGCTAGTTCTATGAGAAAATCAACAATATCAATAAATCCTTAGCCAGGCTAACTAGATGGCACAGAGATAGTATCCAAATTAACAAAATCAGAAATGAAAGGGGGGACATAACAACAGAAATTGAAGATATTCAAAAAATCATCAGATCCTACTACAAAAGGCAATATTCAACAAAATTGGAAAACCTGAATGGAATGGACAATTTTTAGACAGATACCAGGTACCAAAATTAAATCAGGATCAGATAAACCATCTAAACAGTCCCATAAGCCCTAAATAAATAGAAGCAATTATTAAAAGTCTCCCAAACAATAACAACAACAACAAAAACAAACCCCAGGAACAGATGGGTTTAGTGCTGAATTTTATCAGACCTTCAAAGAAGACCTAATTCCAACACCCTCTAAACTAGTCCCACAAAATAGAAAGAGAGGGAATACTACCCAACTAATTTTTCGAAGCAACAATTATGCTCATTCATAAATAAAACAACGACCCTACAAAGAAACAGATCTTTAGACCAATTTCCCTCATGAACACTAATAAAAAACACTCAATAAAATTCTTGTAAACCAAATTCAAGAACATATCAAATTTATCATTCACCATGATGAAGTAGGCTTCATTCCTGGGATGAAATGATGGTTCAATACATGGAAATCTATCAACATAATCCACTATATGAACAAATTCAAAGAAAAACACATGAACATTTATTTAGATTTTGAGAAAGCATTTGACAAAATTCAACACTCTTTTATATAAAAAGTCTTGGAAAAATCAGGAATTTAAGGCCCACACTTAAATATAGTAAACTACTAAATGTTGAGAAACTTGAAGCAATCCCACTAAAATCAGTGACTAGAGAAGGCTGCCCAGTCTTTCCCCACCTATTAAATACAGTACTGGAGATACTTGCCAGAACAATCAGATAGCAAAAAGAGGTCAAAAGGATGCAAATAGGAAAGGGAAAAGTCTAAATATCACTACTTGCAGGTGATATGATAGTATACTTAAGTGATACCAAATATTCTACCAGAGAACTTTTACAGCTGATAAATAACTTCAGCAAAGTGACTGGATTGAAATTAATTTGAACAAATGATTAGCCTTTCTCTACCCAAAGGATAAATAATCTGAGAAAGAAATTAAAGATTGAACATCTTTCACAATCGTCATAAAGAATATAAAAAAGCTTTGAAGGACTCTAAACAATCAACTGATATATCTGTATGGCAAGAATGTCAAGTCTCTGAGGAAGAAAGTTGAAGAAGACCTCATAAGATAGAAAGATATCCCATAATCATGGATTGGAAGGATCAACATAGTAAAAATGGCAATCTTGCCAAAGGCAATCTACAAATTTAATTCAATTCTCATCAAATTCTTAGAGTTAGAAAGAACAATGTCCAAATTCGTTTAGAATAATAAAAACACAGAATAGCAAAAACTATTCTCAACAATAAAAACTTTCCAGGGAATCAACATCCCTGAGATCAAGCTGTATTTCAGATTACTTGTGATTAAAACTGCATGATATTGGTACAGAGACAGGTGGGTAGATCAATAGAATAGAATCACAGACCCAGAAATGAACCCATACAACTATGGTCACTTGATCTTTGACAAAGTAGCTAAAAACATTAAATGGAAACAGGACAGCCTCTTCACCAAATGGTGTTGGTTCAACTGGCAGTCACCATGCAGAAGAATGCAAATCAATCATTTGTTACCTCCTTTTACAAAGTTTTCAAGTATAGTGGATCAGAGACCTGCCGAAAAACTTGGTACATTGAAACTAATGAAACAGACAGAAAGTGGGGTAGTGCTTAGAAGACATAATAAGTACAAGGGAAATTTTCTTGAGTAGAAAACCAATGGCTTATGCTTTAAGAATCAACAAATGTGACCTCATGAAATTACAAATCTTCTGTAAGGCAAAAAGACACTCTCTAAAAGACAAAATGGCAACGAAAAGATTAGGAATGGGTCTTTACCAATCCTACATCTGATACAGGGCTAGTATGCAATATATACAAAGAAGTCAAGAAGTTTGACTCTGGAGAATCAAATAATCCTGTTGAAAAATGGGGTAGAGAGCTAAACAAAAAATTCCCAATTGAGGAATATCAAATGGCTGGGAAGCACGTAAAGAAATGTTCAATATCCCTAGTCATCAGGGAAATGCAAATCTTATCAACCCTGAGATTCCACATCACACCAGTGAGAAAAGCTAAGATCGAAAACTCAGATGACAGCAGATGCTGGTGAGGATGTGGAAAAAAAGAAACACTCCTTCATTGTTGGTGGGATTGCAAGCTGGTACACCCACTGTGGAAATCAGTCTGGCAGCTCTTCAGTACCCTGGATATAGTACTAACTGAAGACACAGCTACTCCACTCCTGAGCATATACCCAAAAGTCATTTCAACATATAGCAAGGACAAATTCCCCACCATTTCATAGCAGCCTCATTTATAATAGCCAGAATCTTGAAAGTACCCAGATGTCCTTCAACAGAGGAAAGGATACAGAAATTGTGGTGCATTTACACATTGGTGCACTACTCAGCTATTAGAAACAACGACTTCATAAAATTCTGAAGCAAATGGATAGAACTAGAAACTATCACCTTGAGTGAGGTAACCTAGTTTCAAAAGAACACACATGCCATGGATTCACTGATAAGCAGGTACTAGCCTAAAAAGCTCTGAATAACCAAGAAACATTTCACAGACCTTATGAAGCTCAAAAAGAAGAACGGCCAAAATGTGGATGCCTCAGTTCTTCTTAGAAGGGTGAGCAAAACACTCACAAGGAAATTAAAGGTTAAAAAGAGGAACAGGGATTTAAGAAAAAAATTATTCAGAATCTGCCTCACCCAGGGTTCTACCCCATATGCAGCCACCAAACCCAAGCACTATTGCTGATGCCAAGAAGTACTGGCAGGTACCAGATAAAGATGCCTCCTCAGGGCCTCTGTCAGATTCATACAGATGCAGCTGAGCATACTTACAGCTAACCAGTGGACTGAGCACAGGGACCCCAATGAGGATGCTAAAGAAAGGACTGAAGGATCTGAAAGGGATTGCAACCTCATGGGAAAAACAACATTATCAACCAACCAAACCCTCCACAACTCCCATGGGATGAAACACCAACCACTGAGCACAGTTGGAGAGACCCATGGCTCCAGTTGCATATGTAGGAGAAGAGAGCATTGTCTGGCATCAAAGGGAGAAGAGGCCTTTCTTCCTGTAGGAGAATCCTTAGGCACTGAGATGGAGAGGGTCATTGGGAGAGGGAGTACCTTCATGGAGACAAGTTGAGCCATAGGGTTGATGGGGAGGGGGGAGGGGATAACACTTGAAATGTAGATACTGAGAATACCGAATAAAATAATTTTAAAGTGTATTTCCTGAGAATTCTAACCAAGCAAGATATAAGCTTATATAAGAAATTCTTTAAATTTTCTAGAAAATTGACAAAGATACTAGAAGGCAAAAACATCTAATTTAATATTCTCATGGATAAGAATGGTTAGTACCCTGAAAAGGTTATTCTACCAAAGCCTTTCTACAGAGTCAATTCAATTCTTCAGAGAAATCGAAAATATAATTTTCCACTTCATCTGGAAGCATAAAAAAAAAAAAAAAAAAAAAAAAAAAAAAAAAAAAAAAAAAAAAAAAAAAAAACCTTAAGTTTACTAAAACATTCCTGAATAATAAATGAACCGCTGAAGGTATCAGTGTCACAAATTTCAACTTGTACTGTATACTCTTTGGTTGGTGATATAGTCCTTGTGGGTTTTGGGGAGGGGTCTGGTTGATATGGGTGTTTTTCCTGTGGAGTTGCTAACTTCTTAAGTTCCTTCAGTTCTTCTCCTAACTCTTCTATTGGGGTCCTGGTGCTTAGTTCCATGGTTGACTGCATGCATCCTCATTTCTATTGGTCAGGCTAAACAAAATAAATGGGACTTCATGAAAGTAAAATAAAAATAAATAAAAGTGGTAGGCTACAGAATAAAAAATATATTTACCAGTTATATATCTAATAAAAGGTTAATATCTAAAATATATAAAAAAGTAAACAGATATAGACACACACACACACACACACACACACGCTGGATCATCAAGAAATCAAATAAGCCAATTGAAAACGGTGTTTACAGTTAAACAGAGTACTCATAAGATGATATACAAATGGCTGAGAATGGTTTGAAAAAAATGTTCAACATCCTTAATCATTAGGGAAATTCAAGCCAAACTTACTTTTAGATTTCATAATACACCAATCAGATTTGCCAAAACCAGTAAAAGAAATTATAGCTCATATTGTTGAGCATTTTTGGAAAGATGAACAGTCATTTATTGCTGATGGGAGTGCAAACTTGTACAGTCACTATGAAAATCAATGTTTAGGTTCCCAAGAAAGCTAAAAATTGATCTACTTCAAAAATTAGCTGTACTACTCCTGAGAAAATGTCCAAGTGATTTTACATGATACTATAAATACAATTTCTCATCCATGTTCATTGCTACTCTATTCATAGAGATTGGAAAAAATCTAGATGTATGTCAATAGATGAATGAGTAATGAAATTATGGTACTTTACACAGTGGAATAATAGTCATCTGTTAAGAATAAATTTTGAAATTGAAAGGAAAGTATCTGGACCCAAAAGTACAAATAGTACATGTTAGCTTTCCAGCCTTTGATTGCCATGCTTCAATATAAATAAAACTATGGTAGTTACATATAGAATATGAAATTAGGAGGTGAGGAGTATATTCAAAAGAGTGGAAATAAATATATAGTCATGAGGGATTAAACTAGGAGGGCATCAAGGGGAAGTCGAGGTAAGGGAGAAAAATGGGGAAGGACAATTTGCACTAAAGTCCACTTGAGTGGTTATATAGAAACCAAGTACTGTAGAAGCACCTTAAAATATATGCATCTTAATGGGGTTACCAAATAATTGGGAAGCAGAAACGGCCCAATAAGACCTCATTTGCCAAGAAGTGAATCCAGTGCTAGAAAGGGGCTGCACCTTGTTGAGTTGTTGGGCAAAGGGGCCACTTAGAAACCCTGATGACCTCAGCCCATTGCTTGCTTTCTACAAACTAATGGTAAGGCCCTACTGCTGAATACAACACTTACATATCTCATTAAACAACAGAAAGTCAAACTAGTTCCTGCCTAGTGCCTTTGTCTACTATTGACTAGTGGTCATACTCTACACATTTTTATTCTGCAAAAAAGCTACAAATCCCATAATCTATAGTGGTGGCAAGGCTTCATGATATGGAGGTAAAAAACTGGCAAGAACATTTTAGGAATAACCAACCATTATCTGATTGGTGAAAGAGCATCTGTAGCAGGGGAGGGGTGGTGTTGATGTGAGCCTGGCCAGCCTGGTCCAGTGATGAATGCTTTAGGAGAGAGAGCACTTCCACAAATGTTATAGCTCAATAAAAACAGCCATGCTCAGATGATCTGCTATGAAATCAATTGTGTTCTTTATTACATTTGTACATGGACTATATGAACATTGATAAGTATGGTGAGATTTCAGGGTAGGTGTTTCCTGTTGACTCAGTTTGGGATGTTAGTAATGTTTTACTAGAATGCCGAAGGACTCCAGATGTTTGCCATAGACCTTACCATAGAGTGTTGTGATTACCTGTTCCAGAGCAGGTACAGAAATGAATAAGGAGTGGCTCAACTCCCGACCAATCTTAAAGTTTTGAGACTCCCATTCAAGTTTACCTCTTCTCTCTGGTGAAACGACTCACTTGCCCTACATATTTGGACAGTTCTTTTTCTCATATCAATTTACTTAAGGATTTTTATTTTTGTCTTACTCTTCTTTGTTTATATATTTTGGTTTTTTATTTTGTATATTTAAAGGTTTTAGTTGTATATTCTCTCTCTCTCTCTCTCTCTCTCTCTGTGTGTGTGTGTGTGTGTGTGTGTGTATGTGTGTGTGTGAATTTCTTGTCTTTTTTTCTATGCTTTATTTTTATTTTAGTATTCTGTTTATCTGAATATTTCTTTGTTTTCTAAAAAAAGGAGACAAAACAGGCTTCAGTGCATGAGTTGGGAGGTCATGAGGATCTCGGAGGAGTTGGGAGAGACAAAATCATAATAAAAATGTATTGTCAAATATTTTGTTTTCAATAAAGTATTTTAAAAATTAAAGAAACCAAACCAAAACTTGAATAGAAAACTTAAGGCACAATTTTAAATGTTGAGTATTTGAACTGGAATTATCTAAGTTGAATTTATTTGGTTAATTAACAGCTAATTAACACAAAGAATATTCCACCCAAGAAAAAAGATTGCTCATAACTTAGATCTTCAATGACCTATATTTGCTTTAACTTAGAATTTGGATGTTCTTATGTGATGAATTCACAGATATCTTAGAGGTATAACATCTCGGTGAAGGGAGTTTGTACTTTGAGCACCTCTATTACTTTTATTATGTAATTTTCATGAAATTTGTAGTGGTCATAGCTTGAGTACACAAACAGGAAAGACAGTTTTATTAGTATTTCTGGATTTCTACTCCATCATTCTGAAGCCTATTTTTTTAAAGTGCATTTTTAAATATTTTAACACTTTAGATGGACATCATTTAGATGGACAATGGTATTTTCTCCAAGAGTGATTTTCCTATAGGTGCCATATCCCTGTTAGCCAGTACAATGAAAATTGCCTTACTCTGCAACTCCTGGTGTAATAGAAGTCCTTCTAGTACTTCATTATCACATATATTATCTTCTATACTCCCATTAAATGCACTTAGCCAAATTTATTCATAGCAGATTAACTACTTCCAAAAACAAGAAAGACTTCTCTCTGCAAACAAGTGAGTGAACTCTGAAAAAAAGCATCTTGCAGTTATGATGCTATAGCTTCTTTAGTATGGGAAGTGGGGAGAAACTTAATTGAACACAATCCAGTGACAATACCACAAATGCTCCACCTTGCCTTCCTTGTAGTCAGTTATTTACTTATTTATTTTAAAGTCCACTGTGTCCAATTAGAGGTGCCCATATGCTTGTGGTTGATTATCCCTCTACTGGGAAGTGAAAAACTTACCAGCAGCTATAGCACTGAAGAAAAGACTGGTTTTCACTAAACAACCCAAACTTCATAACTCATTTTCTTCAAAGTCATCATTATTCCTGGCCAAATTTTTAGCACTGTGTACTGTGAGTGTGTTACCATACTTGACCCAGTGCCTTTGTTTGTGGTGTGTGTATGTATTTGTGTGTGTGTGTGTGTGTGTGTGTGTGTGTGTTCATTTGTTTCTGGGAAGTTATAGTGTAGTGGTTTTGATGTTGTTCTTACCTGAATATTACCAAGAAGTTCACTAAAAGTTGTTCCAGGTGTTTTGTGACAGAGATCTTATTTTATCCTCAGGGCACAGTGTTACTAAAAAAGTCAATAAAACTCAAATACATTCTGATAGTATAAAGCTGATTATTCTATGCCTTGGAAACAACTTGATTGTGTGACTCTCTCTTGAATTCTCTAATAGGCACAGATACACTTTGATTTCTTTTCTGTTTAATATGTATCTGCCCTCATACTTAATAGTCATACTTTTTGGACATGTGCCCATTGGATCCACTGCAAAGTTTCTGTTGTTTGCACCAGCAGCAGTATCTAGTGTGGGGTATGCAATGGGATTGGCCCTGGAATTGTCTTCAGGGCTCACAGAAAAGTGTTACCCTAACATAGCCTTGGTTGAATTCTATACTCCAAATCTTCTTCTGTTTTTCTGTTCATTTTCCTACTAGGTGCTCCATCTTGACATCTAATTCTGTGAGGTACTCAATATTACTTCCAGAAATGTATCTTCTGATTTATTATTTAGCACTGCACCAGCTGCTCGTCTCTGTGCTTCCTAACTGGGGGACAGTTACTAGGGAACAGGCTGCATCTAACACCTGTAAGCGAATGCAGAAACCGCCGCTGGTTTATTTGGCAGAGTGGGGCAGGAACTAGTCAAAAGCTTCTCTGCGTGCCAAGACTGGAATTCAGCAGCAGTTCACAATCTAATCAAATCATTGCCTGTGGTCACCTGGCATCAAGTGCCCCTTCGAAAGGATGGATTTGGGGAACTGAGTTGCTCCCATAAGAGAACAGTATGATTTACATGAGGAATTTATGGACTTAGTAAAAGGGCAGCAGTTCTGAACATCAATAGGCAGCCTGAAGAAAAAGAATGACAAGCTCAAATCCTTGAATTCTAGGCTCATTACACTGTGTAAAATCCAGGGAGTTTTTAGGATCAAGATCAAAGAGTCTCTTATCTTTGGTTGCTTCAGGGACGGTACTGGGAATAGAAAAAAGAAAAAAAAGTACTCTTCAGAATAGGGAGCTGAATTCAGTGCTTCATGTCTCACAGAGAAATTAGAGCACTGGTAAGGAAACAGATTACTGGCACAGTAAACAAATTCCATTGTGAGATTAACTGGTACAGAGTAATACACTGAAAATCTTCCTTACACCTTTTCCCAGAGGCTATACGCACAAAGCTTGGTAAAGGGTCCTTTTGGAATGGAAAGTGAAGCATCATCTGCAGATGCTTAGATAAAGACACCAAGCACATTCTGGCCTACTTCACCTATTGGGTATTGTAATCCTCTAAAACTTACTGGAAGACTTGTGGATCTCACAGAGAAAAATTAATGCCACAAATATTTATGCTTATAGAGCTTTAAAGTAATTTTACATTGCCGTAAGTAACGAAGTTTTAAAATGTGGTGAACAGAGACAGCATACATATATATTAAAGGAACTATAAAACAAAGCTGAGGAACCAATGAGTAAATATTTGTAGGCTCGGGAATTAAAGACTATCTAATCTGTAGGAATCATTTCCCACAATATCAGGCTTAAAATAGTTGGGTGAAGAAAAGAAGCTGATTGCTCTTCTTTGTTCCAGAAAAACCTGAGCACTCACTTCATGAACCAAATATGCTCCCAGTGAAAAAGGTAGACTTTATCTATTAGCATTAGTGAATCTGTTAGTCTAGACACACAGGATTCTCCTTGCCAGTGAGCCCAAAGAAATTTCCCAAAGATCTAAACATGAACTTGTGGTGTTAAACCATTATATTTTCCTATCAGTTGGTGACATTATAAACTGCCCTTTTTTCTTTTAATAGAGAAGTCCTATTGACTTCCTCAGACAACATTTCTTATACTACTCAGTGCCTCATTTAAGATGATGGAGTTTCTCAGGTATTTCTTCCCTAAGGAACTCAGTTTCCAATAACGAATTAAGGCAATTGTGAAATACCCCTTGGCTTCTTGAGACTTCTGTAAGTTACAGGAGAGTAAATTGTGGTGCCAAGTCATATAATATCCCTCATGATTTTGTATCTTAGCCAAAATGTAGAGCTATCACTTTTATACCTGAATCACAAAACTAAAGCTTAGAACTGGAATTTTTATGTCTCTCATTCAAACTTTATCATTCTTTACTCTTGCTTTTGTAAGTGTAGAAGCTCCTTGTGGAAGGAGAATGTCAGGTAGGGCATCGAGGGAGTGCTACTCAGTAATTTTTGGTCAAGGCAGCAAACAGTAAAATGGGACCAATTCAGAGACTGATGACTAGTAAGCAAAGAAGGGTTTCTACTGTAATGGACTGGATAATGAATCCCAAAAATTAATAAGAATGAAGACTGATGGTGAATAATTCCCTATGGAAAGTAAGGACCCTACTGATCTTCCAAAGAGTTATCATGTGAACATGTTTAGTTGTAAAATAGAGACTTCCCCCCCCAATGATGAAGAAATAATAATACTCATAGAAGTAAGAAAAAAACTATAATAGTTTCTGAAAAAGAAATTTAGAATGAACAAACATTTAAGTTTAGTGGTTATATATTTAATATTCTTAGGTATATGTGTTTATCAATAGTGCATGTATAAGAATTACAAACCTGTGAAGAACATCCAAGGACAATGCAGTATTGAGGAGACTGGACTTGTGATTAAATTTTGTCATAAGAATTCTAGATGGAGTGACAAATCCCTGTACTCTTTTTGTCCGATTTGGAACTTGCCCAACATAATTGGTGTGACAGTTTACAATAGCTTGGCCCAGGATGTGACACTATCACAAGGTGTGGATTTGTTGGAGGGAGTGTGTCACTCTGGGGGATGGGCTTCAAGACCCTTCTCCTAGCTGCTTGTGGATGGCTTCCTTCAGGTAAAGCTGTAGAACTCTCAGCTCTTCCTGCACCATGCCTGCCTGCATAGTGCCATGCTCTCACCCTGATCATAATAGACTGAACCTCTGAACCTATAAGCCAGCCCCAATTAAATATTGTCATTTATAAGACTTGCCTTTGTAATGGTGTCTGTTCACAGCAAAAATAAACCAAAACCAGAACCAAAAAAATACCATAACTAAGACATCCAGGTTCTTCTACCCACTGGTGCCACTATTTTGAGTTTTGAGGAAATATAAGAAAATACTTTAAATTTGCATAATGATAATTGTGGTTTTAGTACGGGGATATCCCGGGAACTAGGTAGGTGGCTAATGTGTCCCAAACTTGATATTGCTACAAGTAGGCTAAATGCTAATTCTTGATAATCAACTATTTTTTTCTTCTAAAATTTAATACTTAGTCCCTTAAATTAATGTAGTATCTCCTCAGTGGGTCTTACTGACTGTATTGTGTTTTGAATCATTTTATGATTCAATTCCATTTTCCATATTACCTTCAGGGATGTGGTACCCTGAGTCTACATTGCTAACGTAAATGTCATTCCTTTAAAAACTTATACATAATATTTTATTAATTCTTTGTACAGGTTATACTCAACCATATTCTCCCATCTTTCTTTTGTGACTTCTTTTAAAACCACCTTCACCATTTATCCCCTCCCAAATATGTTACTGCAATTTAAAATTTCTTATTATACTCCACTGAGCACAATTTATGCCGCCAATATTCTCTTGAATATGGAGATGCCCATCTATCTAAAGACCGGGAACTACAACCTTAACTCAACTGACTCTTTCTTCATCAGAAGCAATAAATTACTTATAGCATCTCAGCTCAGTAGGAGTTCCTGAGCTTCACCACATTCATTTACTAGCACATTAAAGCTTTATGTTGTCATTTTTATTATGTACATTTCCACTTGTATTACAGTTGCGTGTTTACTTTTCTATTAAAAATAGAGATGAATTACAGAATTTAATGGAGAATAGAAATACTGTAACTATGCTTCTAATCGGTGAGTATAGTTGAACTTTCAGATACCCTCCTGCAACAATCATTGTATTTTTGCCACTCATCTTGAAGTCTTTCTTCTGAGCACTTTTCTGTAAGGTTACTATGTAAATCTGAAACATTGGCTCTCTTTTTGGTTTTGAATAGTGGAGGAAATAATTCCTAGTGAAAACTGTAAGAAAAATGATAGAATAAATTTACTTTTTCTTGGTTGTTTTAGGTTGACTTCCGGTTTACTTCTTGTCAACACTTTGTCCTGGTGCTCATAGTTGACTTTAATAAGAAGTATGAACGCAGAGCCTTTTAGTGTTTGCAAAAACCCTTAGAAATTTCTCCAGCCAGATGGATCTATCACACAGCATCACTCATCAGAGGTCTGGATGCTATTTTCAGGATGTGACTCATTCCGGCAGAGGTAAAGCACTGCATCCCTATGATGTCCGATTCCCTCCTTCAGATCTGTATAGACCTTTCACATTAACTTAATTATTCCTTTGGACATTTTAAATCTTTAATACCTATTTCTAGTAAAGACCCATGTAATCTATAAAATATTCTACAATTAGATTATATGAACTATTTTGGCTACAGTATTTGTTTTGATTTTGTTGTTTTGTTGAACCCTGGCTGATATGTACCCACTCTCAGGGTAGACTATGTCGAAGCATATTTGATGATACAGTGGAGCTGTGATAAAATTTAGACTATAACTAAGAGTGAAAAGTTAATTTTTCTGCTTGTACTTTTGCCATTGTCTACACTGACTTGGAGGTTAGAAAATTCCAAGGACTTGAGCCAATTTCAAATGTATCTTCAGGGTTTACAATCACAAGTTATATCAATGACACTCTTATTTGATCCTATTCTGGGACTGTTTAAACAGTTTACAGGAAGATGTCACTTGAGGCCTGTGTAAAATCTATATTCAGCTTGGAAAATGTGAGATGATTAACAAAGGAATTTCTACTAAAGGCCGATACGGGTACCTAGAAATCAGAAGTTATAATGAAGTAGGCAGGGCTACTTTTAAAGTAGTAACTGGCTATCACTTTAGAACTGAAAGGATTAAAACCTTTTGAGACATGTGTGACAAGAATCACCTAGCAAGAATTGTGACCTTCAGCAGGAGTTCATATTCAAGCTGCAAACAGGAGTCAGTGAAACAGGATCCTCTATAGCCCTCTAATCTTCTACCAAGGCTCCCAATTGGCTGAGCTCAACTGGAAACTGAAGGTCACAGAAACCCTTTTGTGTACTTCATACAGGCCCATTTCCTGATGGTCTGTAATGCTACTTGGGGTGGGAGGACTCATGGTATGAAAGAATAAAGGGAGGCCACTTGATTCAGAAGAGTTACTTACAAGGAACACTAAAACGTGTAGAAATAGAAATGTTGGAAACAATACTAGTTTAAGGGAGGAAAATATACCGATATCTGGAAAGAAGACATTAGGAGAAGAGCCTGTTCACAGAGCATTTCTGGAACACAGAAGTTAAACATCAATGAGACATTAGTTATCATCTGAAAATGCAATGGAAACAGGGAATGAACAAAGTAACATTTTTTTTACACTGAAAAATTCATAGAAGTACTTAGCAAACTCATCTTGATTCTGGAAAGCAGTTTAAATGCTAGGTAACATAAGAAACACTGAAGCAGCCAGACAAAAGCACTTAGAAATATATAACATATGTATATATGTGTGTATGTAGATGTATGTGATGTATATGTATATGATGTATATGTAGATGTACATGATGTAGATGTAGATTTAGATGATGTAGATGTAGATATACATGTATATAATATAGATGTAGATGTATATATGAAATGCTACAACATTTCAATATAGAATATGTGATAAGGTGGAGAGCATTAGAATTAATTAAGTTGCTCTATAGCACTCTGTAAGGATATTGTTTTTTTTTTTTCCAGGAGTCTGACTACACAATTTTTTGCATGGTTTATTTATAGACCACTAATAAAGTTGTAGCTAATCATAATAATTAATTGGTATTTTTGTGCTTTGAGACCTAATCACAAGGCTTTCACATGCTGGCTCAAAGCAAAACAGGCTGGAGTTCAAACATTTAAGGAAATCCTGCTTAACAATTTTAATATGTAGTTCTGATGCTAGGTTATTTAGCATTTTGAAGTTATGATTATATAAGGCCAAAACCATCATCTCATTTGGCTAAATCAAGTTAAAAATATGTTTTAAGAAAAACAAAAAAAAAGGAAAAAAAGACAAAAGAACTGTGTGCTCATAGTAGATGAAAACTATTGGTTTGCATTATTTATTGTGTTGTGTTACTGCTAGATCCCTATACCTTATAAGGGTGTTGATTATAATGAAGGCAAAACAGAATTTTTCTCTTTAGAATTACGTGCTAATTTTCCTTTATCTTTTATTTATGGCAAAAGTAATTTTAACTCATGAGAAATTTGATTGTTTTGCTTATTTTATTGTAGCTCTGGGGAATTCCTGAGAAGAATCTCGTTGTACTAGCTTCCACTTTTGGATAATGAAACAGTAAGAAACTGCACAAGGACTCAATGAATGAAAAACAAACATCTGTTTAAGTGTAGGCATTTACTTGGCTTTAGCACTTGGCTGATAAATGCAGCAACAACAGCCAGACTGGTCCAGTATTTCAGGTCACAAACAGCAGCACATGCAGTACAGTCTTGAGAGACAGGAAAAAACTGACAATTTTTAAGGAGCATTTTCCCTCTGAAGGAGTAGAAAGACAGAGTAGAATTAAGTAGGCCTATCTATTCACGTTTAGAAGTCTTCTAAATCATTCTACCTCAAAAGTGTTCACTAAGCAAAGAAGAATACCAGTTATATTTATTAACATCATTTCTGATTTTTACTCTTTATTTTTTTATTAGACACTCTGTATTTACATTTGAGATGTAATTCAATCTTTCCCCTGCCCTGTTCTTATACCCTCTTCCCCCTTTATTTGCTTTCACAAAGGTGCACTCCCCTCTGATCACCCTCTCTACCCCATTGCCTTGGCATTCCCCTACATTGGGAAAACATACCCTCTCTGGACCAAAAGCCTCCTCTCACATTGATGCCAGACACTGCTGTCTTAAGCTACATATGCAACTGGATCAAGAGGTCTCTCAATGTGTGCACAAAGGTTGGTGATTTAGTTTATGGGAGGTTTGGAGTTGGTTGATATTTTTTTTTCTTCCCATGAGGTTGTAACCCCTTTCATCTCCTTTATTCCTTTCTTTTCAACCCTCATTGGGGTCCCCAAGTTCAGTCCAATGGTTAGCTGCAATCATCTTTTCCAAAGACAACTGTTGATTAAATGATTTGGTTTGTTAAAAAAAAAAAGAAAATGATAGCTTCTATTGTTCAGCATTATAAGGGTCATTGAATAAATATGCTCCAAAATGTCCTGTGGTCCCTCATCTCATGAATTTCTGAAGTATATGGTATTTGGACGAGTATGTATTACATGCAAGGAAGGAAAAAGGCAGAGCTCTTGTTGTGCTGTCAGAAACTCTTAATCACATGGTCGACTGCATGACTATTACTCCCAAAAGGATAAAGTTGAGAGAACTCCTTCTATGTGCTCCTCATCCAAGATCAGTGTAGAGTAAAGGAAGTCATGTAGCAAAGGCTGAGAAAGAAGGGCAGCCAGTGCTTCCTCACAGTAGTAGCAATTCTGTCTTCCTGAAGAGTAGAAAGTGGTGATGTTGTGACCTTAAGATGCTCTGTGACTGGTTTTACAAATGCCACACAAAATGACCAGAGACTTTCCAAAGATGTCAGCAGGCCCAAATCATTGTGATATTTTTCAGGAAGTTGCGAGAGGGAATATTCTTTGAGTTATAATAGGTGGGAATGATAACAAATATCCAGGCTTTATGAAAACTATGTGAGCATAGTGCTGGTCAGAAACTAGGGTGTATTATCTTTCATGAAAAATTTTTTCCATGATTTGCTTCATGTCCAAAGAGCCACCTTGCTTGTCCCAGAACAGCTTCATTTTGTTGCTTAGTAACATGATGATTTAATGAATTTTGGGCCTCCTCCAGTTCAATAAAGGATATTTCTTTAGCTTCAGATATGATTTAGCTCAATATTTAGATTGCTGGATGCTCATGGTCATACAAACTGTACCCTGAGTAAGTGGCCCTGGCTTCTTGTTGCACGAATTTGAGCTATTCATGAACTATGTATGGTGATCTTTAAAAAAAACTGAATGACACAGAAGAGAAAAGAAGAAGGCAGTGCTCTTGTTAGCAGGTCCCAGGAAATAAGGTACCAAAGATCTCTTCATCCACAGACTTTTAAAAAACTAATGGCAGATACTGAAATGACATATTTGGAGCTGGTTATTCTACTTAACCCACCCAAAGTTGTCCATGTGTTGTCTCCCAAGTTTGGGCAAGTCCTCAATTATAGTTTCTGCACACTAAAAATAAGTAACAGGCAACTAGGAAATAAAGCTCTCTTCTGTTCTTCTGACCTCCAGCAAGGACATTCTCAGAACTGCTCATTTGGAGTTCCTATCCTAAATGACTGGTTTCTACAGCATGTTCTCATCAATAAGCTAAAAAAGCTAAGTCATTCACACAAAGATAGAACCTCTCTGTGGGGAGCTTTGCAACAGTTTTATGAGGACTAGTGTTTCTGTGGGTAGGGGTATTGGGATTGCAGGGGCACTGTCTCTGCAAGCAGCATCAGAGTAGAAGTGAGCAAAAGTATGTGAGGTGAAAATGAGAGAGAATAGGTTTCAGACCTGCTTTGCTAGGTTGGATCAAACTTCTTTGGTGAGCATACTTAAACACAGTACAACTTGGTGGGAGTTCTCGGCAACAGTTATTCCAATTTCAGGTACATATAGAGCTTAAGATATGACTGTGTAGAAAATCTTTTACAAAGTACATTTGACTTGTTCTATAAAAATGGGTTCTACAGCTTACAGTCATAGATATAGAGGTCAGATGTAGGATCAACATTCTGGAGGAATTGAGTAAGGTCTGACTCTACAGCCCCCAGAGGTCACTGAGTTATTAACAAAATCAACTTCCAGCTTTCTGGAGGAAAGGTGGGTATTTTCATTCTTTTATTGAGAACTGAGTGTTTGACATTCTTGGTTTCCCTAATGTTTGTGAGAACAAGGACCCTATGTCCTCTATGTCAGGTAAAGCTGATTTCTCCCTCCTCTCAATCTGGGTTTTATGTCATTCCTCAAAGTCATGTAAATCTCTTTATGAACACCAAGCTTTGCTTCACTGCATCTGAAAACTAAGATTTCAATAGCTGTCCAATAGTTTATGAACATATTCTTCTCATAAGAGAGAGTAAGTGGCCGGTTTTGTGTGTCAACTTGACACAAGCTGGGATCATCACAGAGAAAGGAACCTCAGTGGAGGAAATGCCTCCAAGAGATACAGCTATAAGGCGTTTTATTAACTAGTGATCAAGGGAGGAGGGTCTGGTTCATTATGAGTGGTGCCATCCCTGAGCTTGTAGACCTGGGTTCTATAAGAAAGAAAGACGAGCAAGCCAGAGGAAGGAAGCCAGGAGATGTAAGTCAGTATGTAACATCCTTCCATGGCCTCTGCATCAACTCCTCCTTCATGACCTGAATGAGTTCCAGGTCCAGACCTTTGGTGATAAATAGAAATGTGGATGTGTAAGCTGAATAAAACCTTTGCTCTTCAATTTGCTCCTTGGTCATAATGTTTTGTGCAGAAATAGAAACTCTGACAATGACTGTAACTCAATTTTATTTTAAGACAATAATCATCTAATAGAAATGATGACAAGAAATGTGAATTTTGACTGATATTTTTAGTTTTTATTTAGTTATCAGCTCAAATATAAGCATTCTCTGATTTTAAACTAAAGATACCATAAGTGTATCTCAGAGGATAGTTAAACATCTAGACATTAATTTCTGAATTTTCAAGAATTAAAATAAATTTCCTAATCAAATTAGTAAAAAGTACTAAGCTTACTTTTCATGATTTTTCTGAATATTTGCATTTCATTTAAACTGCCTCTTGGCTTAATGCTATGTATTTGCTTCTCTAGAAATTGCAATAATTAAATCATTCATTATGAAGTCTTCCTAAGAAGCCATCAGGAACAGCAGAAAGTGAATATTGCATTAAAAAGCAAGAATCAAACAAAATTAGAGACAAATTAACATAATTGGCAAGAATTAAACTTATGAAATTGTTTTAGAATTCAAAAATATGGGGTGCAAATAATTTTTGTTTCCGAATTAGTTAATTTGTGGAGAGGTGATGTACTAACTATAAATCAGCTTGAGCTACTGGAACAAAATTTCATGTAACAAGTGGCTTGACCATAATAACTAATTTCTTAGAGGTCTTGAGACTGGGAATTCCATAAATAAGGTATCATCTGGTATAGCTCCTGGAGAAGGGCCTCTTTTTGAAGTAAAGATAGGTACCTAAGAAAGTATATAGTTTCCTGACATTACAACTGTTAGACAAATATAGGGTCAGCTTTCTACCAGGTACCCATGGACCAAGCTCCAATTGATGGTTTCAAACCTATCTATATTTGGGCAAATCTAATTGTAGTGTGTGTGTCTGTGTGTGTGTGTGTGTGTGTGTGTGTGTGTGTGTGTGTGAGTGTGTGTGTGTGTGATTTTTAAGAAATATGATATAAAATGAAAATTTGGAGGGTGTAAATGGGTTGAGCAAACAGACCCAGAAGGAATTCAGGGTGGGTAGGGGTATAGATATGATCAAAATGCATTGTTTACATATTTGAAATTTCCAAAGAATAAATACAATATGCATTGTTCAAAAATAAATACCAATCTTCTTGAGTTCTCACATAGTTAAAAGGCAGAAACTTTTCTTTACTCTTCTATAGTAACCAGCCTTATCCTAAACTCTATACTGTTGTGAATTCATCCATCTCTAAGAGGTCACAATGGCCACAGTTCCAAATTCCACTCTTATGAAATAAGGTAGGGTAAGTCTTTAAAATATAAATGTTGAAAGGGCACGTTATTTTCTAAAGAGACCTTATTCATTGTTTAAGGTACATACAATCAGTTATCCAGGTGTGGGGGAGACATCTGAATTTAGACAGCAGTATTATGAGAGCACTGAATGTAGAGAAAACCATCTGGGGGTGAGTTCCAACTGGAGCAGAATGAATTCATTCTGGCAAGCATGAACTAGGCTGCATCCCTTACAGTTAAGATGGAACTGCCAAAAGATCATGGTGCTCAATTTGGGTGGAACTTAAACTCCAGATTTTGTTAAATAATAATAGAAAAAATTAGTACAAAGAGTAGATCATTAGAAGAATCTATTCAGTTTGGGCAATAACATGGATGAAGTATACTTTCAAAGCAGTTATAAGGATGATACTCTTCGGATGACTCAACACCACTGGGAGAAAGGCACTGCGTAAAAGGACCACACTTGGGAATCCTATTAAAGTCCATCTAAGATTGATTGTTTTAGTAACCTTTCTGCACTGCTTGCTGGATACTGTTCTTTCTCAAAAAGTTAGATTTTTTCACTTAGAAAATGAAACTCATGAACTGAGACCTGTATATTCACACTCTATTGGTTGAGCGACATAAAGATAGCTGGCTGTTTACCAGTGCAGGGCTGCAGAATCTCACAGATATTTCCTGAAGAAATTGAACAAGATGTGGAAAGCTAGGGTGTGAGAACAGGAAGACAAACCCGGTGTAAAACCCCTATAACCACAGTGTTAGAGCGTTGGTTAATTATCACTCCCCTCGGTTAATGATAAGTAGTGACTCAAACCCATTAGTGAGGAAAAGAAACACAAACAAATCTGGCAGTGATTTATCCTCCACGTTGTGGGAAACAGCACCTCCTTGAAACATCTGATTTTATTTACGGATTGTAAGATAACCTTTAGGGACTGAGTGTGTTAGGACAGAATCTGAAATTAAATTATGTGCCAAAGCAAGCTCAGCTTAGCTCCAAAAATCAGTAGATATTTTCTAAGGAAACGCTGAGTTTATTAAATTTAAGCCCATGTTTTGTTCTCAATACTCATTTTTTTGAGTTCACTAGGAAGTTTCTGCCCATCTTAAAAAGCTGCACACGTCATAAAAGTCCTTTCTAATGTGAACTATGCAAAAGAGGCAAGAAGTTTTGCTTGCTAGTAAAATCTGCTGTGTTTCATAATCACTCTCACTTATCCCAGCTATAGAAGCTAAACTGTTACCAAAGCAGCAAAATGAATAATGATGATGGTGCTCACAAAAATTATTGTGACTAATCATGTTAAATCCACTTGGTTAAACTACTTGGAAATCAAGATGCAATCCTTCTCTAGATTGATTTGATATTTTATTACGATTGTAAAAATCACAATGTAGTTATGTCATATTTAATTCTCAACGATAATTACATTGTTTTAGTAACTGTCACAGTGTATTTTTGGCATTACATATGGAGAAAACCCGTCTGCTATAATAAACAAATGTTTTCTATTTGCAGTTACAATGGTTGTAGTTCTTTTTGTCTGTGTGGAAGGTTGTTCTCCTTGCTTTGCTTGTGTTTTGTGGTCAGAAAATACATCAAATACTGGAAATTTGGGTGATTTGGATTGCTTTTGTATCAACTTTTCCCAGTGTGTTCTTTTTTTATTTTTAATTTTCTATACAAAATAGGAGGCATAATTTGAATTTATATTGAGAATTGTAAATTTAAATAGTCAACATTCCTTCTCTCTCTCTTCCTCCCTCCCTCCCTTTCTCTCTCCCTACCTCCCTCCTTCTCTCTCTCTCTCTCTCTCTCTCTCTCTCTCTCTCTCTCTCTCTCTCTCTCTCTCTCTCTCTCTCTCTCTTCTCTCACTCTCTCTCTCTCTGCCTCTCCCCCAAGTAGAGTTTACACAATAGTTCAATGTGGTAGGTAAATTGATAGGACTTTAATTTAATTGTTTGCTTGATTTAGGCTTTGAAATCATAAATTATTTTTACCTCCAATTTCCACCCATAGATTTTTAGCTGTTAGCCTTTCTGGTAACTTTGTGGGTTCTCTCTTGTGTTGTGTGTTGTCAAAGGTATGCACATAAATAAACGTTATGTTTAATGGACCAGATATTAAAATGTGTATTCTGAGTGTGTATTAATCAGCATGATGTGTTATTTACTCAGATGTGAGTGCAGGCAGAGGCTGGGTGTAAACTCCAATGCACAGGGCAGATTCTGTCCTGTTGGAGGGAAGGAAGCATCCACAGGCAGCAGCATCAGAGTCCTAAGGACACTCGGAGGAATGCAGCTGGATGAAATCCTCTGTTCATCTCACAGCTGCTGGTTTACTCTCTGTCAGAGTAGGGCTATGCTGATTAAGCCTGGAATATTTACATTTTTTCTTTATATCTTTTTTTTTTATTTTGGCCATCTGTAAATTGTGAAATAGAAGTAAGTGGGTTTCCCCTTTGGGGACAAAATCAAATATTCTTCTTCTAGAAATGTACTACACAGGCCAGGAATGTTTCTATCACCTCATCAACTCTGGCATTGCATTGATTTTCCTTAACATCCATTTATTATCGGAAGGCAACATCAGTCAGGTATTCATTGAACTCTTTCAAAAATCACTCAATTTCTTCCATTTTACTTATGAATTTATTGAATGTTTTGCTTATAAAACATCCACTATTCTGGACTTTGTCATATATAGCACCCTGATAAAATATTTACTATTTAAAGCATGTTATACTGTTTGTTGCACAATGTTTTGTTTTTGAGACGTGATTTTGCTGTTTCCCAGGGTTACACTGGGTAAGGTTAAGCCTAAGTCCTCAAAGTAGCTGAACTATAATACCTATACTACTTCTATGATTAATTTAAAGTTGTGTCCTTAATCTTTTGTATTCTTTCCTTCAAAGGAATACAAGTATTCTGTTGCTGTTGAGTTGAGGTTCCTCCAATTCCCTCTCCTCCCTCCACCCACTCTCTGCCTTGTTGCTTTTGCTATGAAAAGTGACTAGTATTGTGACTATTCTCACTAACTTTGGAGGACACTAAATAGGGAGAGGGAGGAGCTGGGATGGTCTTGGGTCAGTTTGGAAATCAATGTTCCCCATTCACCGATGAGACGACTGCAGATCTATCCAATAATCTGGCTGAACTTAATTGTGTGACAACACAAGGCAAACCAGCTGCAACAAGGTGCCAGGATTTGTGATCTTCAGAAACTTGTTACTCCTGTGTGTTTTTGTATTACTAAACTTGTGGTGTATGATTTTAAGCAGTGGGGAACAGAAACTATTATTTTAGTTTTATTTCTTCTTTACTGAATAATGAAAATTTTGAAAACCAAGATTTTTTCTTATTGCTGTTCTAATTTTACTTAAGATCACTCACAGCAACAGGTTTAAGTAATAAAACTTCAAGGTATATTCCAATAAACACATTTTTGGCTCCAATATGATTAAAGACAAAGTAAAATCAAATACAGAAATAAAGTAATTTCTTTGGCTAGTGGAAGCTTCTGTGTTCAAACAATGCTGATATTCCTACATCAGCCTCCAAAGAACCAGAGCTTCAGGCAAAGGACACTCTGAAGAGATGCTGATGCAGTTTTTGATAAGTGCATAATAGGACAGAAAATGGTCCATGGGAACAGATTTGTTCTTTTTAAAGAATGTTTGATGTATATTGTTTTTGTTTATGAGACTAATTTTACTGTTTCCCAGGCTTACTTTAGATGATGTTAAGCTTGAGTCCTCAAAGTACATAAACTATAGGCCTATGAACTGTATGAAAGAACTTTTGAATGTAGGCCCTGTCAGGCTGTATAATGTACACATCAGTAATCAGTTTAACAAGTTGCTGGGGAAAGAAAATGTCTTGCATCTAGTGTTTCAAAGCATTGACTATCATCCGATGAGAAGAGCAGTACTATACTAAATTGTGGGAAGGGTGACTTTTTATAGAAATGGTAGGAGATAAGTCTTCTCATTATCGTCACTGTGATTGTTGATAAATAATATATAATAAATAGAGATATATATCCTCAAGCCCCTAAATGTTAGTGATTGATCTTTGAAGATATTGGGCACCATTTGTTGCACTGTCTGTCATGAATGATAAAGACCAGCCAATGCACTGTGATCTGAAATCCATAACCAAAGCTTCTGCCATGCTGACGTCTTAAATCCAACTGTGACAGATGGGAATTTGGAATCAAGGTTTTATGCTAGGGGATATGATTTGGGGAGTATTAAAATAGCTTGGATATTAGAGGTAGAGTCACTTACACATGAATGTTTTGATATGATAAAAATCATCACATACTTCTCATTCAAATGTTTAAGCTTTGAATAAAGGTATTCAGTTAACCAAATGAAAATTTCCAATGTGAGACATCAAGTTTGACTTTCAAAGGTTATGCCTAAACCAGGACTATGTAGAAAATACTCAAAATTCTCTAGAATCAAAGTGTGATAACATCACATAACCTATATTATGTTGTTTTAAATAAATAACACAATTTTGTGAAATAAATTAATTTAAATATGCTAAATATCTTTCTTTTTTCTTTGTAATTTTACTAAGCCTGATTTGTTATCTTATACTATCACTTTTTAAATATATGTCTAATTCTATCTGCATCATCCTAAATTTTCACTTAGTGAAAAATTCTACTAGAAAGGTTGAGGTATTGGTCCATTTAATATTTAAATTTAACTATCAACTATTTAATTGTATGATTAGGAGCACTTAAAATTTTGGGTAATGGTTAAGTCTTTTTAAAAATGTATATTTAGCAATCATCACAAATTTTCAGAACTCTCAAGTATAAAAATAGTATGCCTTCTTTTAATTACACATACAAAAATGGACACATACACACATATCACAGAGATCTTCTTCACACATACACGTAATAAACACAGATATAATTGTAAAACCTTTGATATTGCTATGTACAATTTCTTCCCCCCTTTTTATTCTGTTTCAGGTTAGTTTGTTTTTTTTTTCTTCTACAATTAAAGGAGTGCTAATTGAACATTTACAAGTTATTCTAAAAGCTCACTACTGTGTTACTGTAGAAGAGTGAGCAGTGAGAATGTGGTAGTTTCTGTAAGCTCGGCCCAGGGAGTGGAACTATCTGGAGGTGTGGCCTTGGAGTAAGTGTGTCACTGTGGGGTTGGTCTTTAAGACCCTACTTCTAGCTGCCAAGAATTGAGCCTTTACTAGCAGACTTCAGGTGAAGATGTAGAACCCTCTGCTCTGCGTGCACCATGCCTGCCTGGATGCTGCCATGCTCTTGCCTGGATGACAACTGACTGAACCTCTGAACCTGTAAGCCGGTCCCAATTAAAGGTTGTCCTTTAAAGAGTTGCCATGTTCATGGTGTTTGGTCATAGCAGTAAAAGCCTAAGACTGCAGGCTTACCTAATCATTGTTATTTCTATTCTCTGAACAGTAGGTTTGAATGCTTTAGCGTTTTGAATTTTAAACATTTTATAGCTCACTTTCTTTTTATTATTTTCCTATATTACCCTGGAATGAAGGTAACCATGTCCTGTTAGTATGTTTTAATATGCCGAATAACAAATGGATTATCTTTATTCATGGATTCTATACTCAATTATTTATCTTCAAAATAAAGACAACACAAGTTGTGGGGACATGGTTTCTCTATTGGGATAATTGTTGGGTAGACTGGAAAATATTTAACTAAAAACATGATTCTGGTACAGAATAAATCAAAATTCATTTTAAAATTAGAAATGCATGGAAAAATACATTATAAGTTAGTACTTTGTTTTCAATATATCCTATCCTGAACTCTGGGCATTCTAGGGCTGAGTTAATGGTATCCCCATTATTCTATGTGCTCCCCTCATTTGAGTAAAGGAAAATTGGTGTTGAAACCTGTCTTATTCATTTATTTTCTGCCATTATGGTTAGGAATATAATGGAAACCAAACTGGTGTCAGAGTTCTATGTGCATAAAACAGTGAGATTTATCTGAAATTCAGATTCTGAGAATCCAATCTATGTGCTATGTGAGGACTAATTGTACAAATGTCAATCGTCTGGGGATTTTATTAAATTATGATACTTAATTAGCATCAATGTCAGTGAAATAAAATGAATATCCAAGGTTTTCCTAAAAGCTATTCATATTCAAGTGGCTGTTGATTGATAGAAGCCTATTGTTTTCTAATGTCTAGTAATGTTCTTCACTGCATATATTACCAGAACACTTCTCTGAATCTAAGATATTTTATATTTAGAACTCTAACTAAAAAATCATTCTATTTCTATACTGGTATGAATAGTGAATTTTATGAGCAGAATGAGGGGTTCTGTTTTTCCACCCAGTGAGCATGAATTTGATTTATTTGATTGATTACAACACATCTTTTACCAGGCAGTTATTGTTTACAGCATTAGGACTCTATATGGTGTTTGCCTTATCAAAAACCTAACAAGACATTGGTTCAACTCTGTGAAGTATCATTTCATCTTCATACTGAGGTAATATGGGACACTATTTAAAAAAAAAATCTTAAGACAGCCTGGAGTCCTTCCCTATTGAATCTGAGATAATAAACTTGTTAATTTTCAACACTAAAGAAAGAAAGAAAGAACTATGATGTGTTAAATGAGATCAAATCGATTTTACAGATTTAAAGAAATAATTTTTAAAATAGCTTAGCAAATGATTCCTTTTAATAAACATAATTATTCTGGACATAAATATGTTTCATATATAGAAAATGAATATATTCTTACTTTTTTGGAAGTATATCACTAAGTTATCTGATGATTGCAAACAAAGAAATGATTATAGATTCTTGTTTCGGAATAGGAATGAAACATGAATCAATATGGTGTTATTGTAAGATGCCTCTGGCTAGGTACAGTGTGTGTTTGGATTTAGCAGGTCCTGTACATCATATAGACATAATAGGTCACAAAGTAAAGGACTGAGACAAATTATATAAGAACCATACCCACTCACTGGGAACAGAAATTGACTGGCATGCCTTTATTACCATATAAATATATTTTATCAAAACCCTCTGCTTATTGCTTCAAAAATATTTTTTCTTTATTTTCTAAATGCTTTTAAAGTAAACAAAAGAATAATGTGCTAGAGACCAAAAGACAAAAAACAGAAAACATCTCAACTGACAATCTACAAAAAGGAATCCAAATCATGAGAGAAAATCTTATACTAGATTCAAATAAAAACTACATTTTTAATATAATATTAACCCATATTGAAGATATAATTAAGAATATAGGAACTGCACAGTTCCAAATATAGCTGTCATAATCATATATAATTTCCATGTCATTGTTTGTCATTAGAAAAAAAGAATGAATGAGATAAAAATATTATTAAATATCCAATAGAATTGAGCTCCTAATTAAGCTTTCAGCTGAATGAATAAAGCATCTCTCTTTTACATTTTCTTTATGTATTGTACATAGGCTGCTAAAATTGCTTGACATAATTATAGTCAAAATAGATGTGCTCTGAACAACATAAGATTTGTCGGTGAATTAAAAATTCCATCACAGCCCAATTATTGAATCTTTAATTTGCTCATGCAAGCAAGAAAAATCCCATGGTCTTGAAAAATGAAAAAAAATAATTATAGTCGTGAGTTTTCCTTTGTCCACTGTAGTTTTTTATAAGTTTCCGTCTCATTGGAATATCCACCTGACAGTCATCCACCCACAAGCAGGAATTTTACCTACTGAATAGTAGTATTGTTCCCCGTAATGCCTTTAAAGAATTTATTAAAATACTTGTCTTTGTGTGTGTGTGTGTGTGTGTGTGTGTGTGTGTAGAGAGAGAGAGAGAGAGAGAGAGAGAGAGAGAGAGAGAGAGAGAGAGACTTCTCCCTCCGAGTTGTTCTTATTCACTCTTATACTTTACTCTGGCTTTTATTAATAGATTTGAATTTTATGTTTTCAATTTTTAAAAGGTCTTAATTTTAAGGCTGAGAAAACACAGATGAAAGAAAAGCCTTTTCTCAGAGTCTTACATTTCAAAGCACAGACTATTGTAGTGACCAGGGATTCTTTATCTCCTGGCTAACCAAGAAAGGACTGCTGCAGCTAGTGGCTTCAAGTTAATTTTCAATGAGCGCTTTGGTTGAAGACTTACTTGGGACAACGATTAACTATTTTAGAACCATACTACAATCTGAGTCTATTCATTTGGTGAGTTAGAACATTTTAGAACTTTCAAAGGAAATGAAGTAGTACATTTGAGAACTTTTCAACTTATAACTGTTAAATATCAGCCATTTATTTAGCTAGAAATTTTATAAAATCGATCACCTGTATATGTTACCCAGTATTACAGATTTCTGTTCCACAAGTGGAAAAGTAGTGCACTGTACACCTAAATTGGAGCGTTATAGGCATATCACAGCTACAAACACTAAAATTATATAAAACAGGCTTTTTCATATAGTACAGTATAGAGGTAAATAATTGAGTGTCACAGCTAATTAAAAAAAATGCATTTCAAAGTTTAGTTTCCATTCCTACATTCACTTGCCATGTTCAGTTTCTTGTATAAATGTGCTGTGTTATTAGTAATATAGATGGAGCTGTGATTGATGTCACAGAATATGGATGTTCATCATGAACAAGTATAAAAACATTATTTTTTGAGTATTATGTAATCATTCCACTCACATTTCAATAATCTAGTAAGTAAATTTGGTACATCAATAACTACTTGTACGCCAGTATATCATCATAGCTAGAATAACCCAAGGAACTCTGAGTCAGATCTTCCAGGAGATGTTTTCTTCTCATAATACTTGTGACAGACAAGGCTGTAGGACTATAGAAAACATTAGAAGAAATTAATCAGTGTGAGCTTTCAGACAATAACCACGATAAGGTGAACTCAGTATTTTAAAACTCTAAATAATTTTTATCTAAATGATCCTCACTCCTAGGATCATTCTCAGCCAGTTGGCAATTCCTTCCTTTCTTGGGTTCTGAACTTCTCTTATTCATTGTAATTTTTACAAGTGATTTTTAAGATTTATACTCTTCGAATTGTTATTTACTTACAATAGCAGATTATTCCACTGTAAACAAAACTCCTTTTTTTTTTCCCTAAAAGGCAAGCTTTTAACTAAAAGGATAATTAAAGGATGAAATTGAGTATGTAGATTAATAAGAGATTCCTTACCTAGCAGAAGGCCTGAGCTAAGCACCCAGAATAGAAAGAGAGAAATGAGAGACGTGAGAGACTAGAAAGGAGAGAAAACAACACAAATAAAATAAACATGTCTGAAATTAAGAGGAGCGGACACTTTGAAATGGTCAAATGAGAATTCTTTCCAAGACTTTCTTGCCTCTCTTTTTGCTCTCGGAAACATACACAGCATCTAATCTGATAGGATATCACTTCTCATTGCCTAAGCAAAACTATTTTTGAATCTACAAAGCTTTTGCCATCAGCTTATTCAAGGAAATCTATCACAGTTTTGCAAATCACTCAAATTTCACAGGAAATTATAATGCTGAAAATGATCACATGGGGCTCCATTTCTGCCTTGGTTTAGTTCTGTTCTTAGCTATTGGAATATATTGCAGGTGTTTAAACCTAAAGTACTGGAGAAATCTGGCTCCTATTGTCACTTCGCTTCAAAAGATTTTGGCTCCTATTGTCATTTCCCTTCCAAAGTAATCAAACTTATTCTCATCATAGGTCTTCATTTGATATAATCTTTGCAGTTATAATGCATTAAAATGGTTGTATTTTCAGTTATTTAAAATATTAACCTTTTTATAACCACTGGTGTTCTGCTTTGAGATTGAAACATACAACTGTGTTTCTATAGAGAATGTGTGTGTGTGTGTGTGTGTGTGTGTGTGTGTTTGTGTTAGTGATCAATGTTCAGAAGATTGAAAGATTGATGAACTTGGAATATAAAACACATTTTTAAAATTAAAAGAATTAATTTTATTTGATATTATCTATATTTACATTTCAAATGTTATATGCTTCTCCTCACTCCCCTCACTCATCCCCCTCAACTTGTTTTTTTGAGGTGCTCCCTCTCCCTATCACCCTCTCTACCTCTGTGCCTTGGCTGATGATGTTGTTGTTCTTTCCATGAGGGTACAAACCTTTCAGCTCTCTTAGTCCTTTCTTTAGCTTTTTCATTGGGGTCCCTGTGTTCAGTCTGATGTTTAGTTGCAAACATCCTCATCTTTTTGCCTATGAGGAGACATCCATGTCTGTTTTCTATGGGTTAACACTTCTAGACATCATCCATGTCTAGTTCCTGCCAGTAAAAACTTCTTAGCATCAGCAAGAGTGCTTGGGTTTGGTGGCTGCATTTGTGGTGGTTCTCCAGGTGAGTCAGTCTCTGTAGAGCTTTTCTTCAATTCCTGCTCCTCTATTTGGCCTTGTATTTCCTCCCCCTGTTTTGTTATTCCTTCTAAGAAGTACTGAGGCATCCACATTCTGGTCTTACTTATTTTTGAGCTTCAAGAGTTCTGTGAATGGTTTTTTGGGTATCCTGATCTCTTACTTTTTTGGGGTTGGAGGGGGCTAGTATCTTCTTATAAGTGAGTACATACCATAAGTTGTTATTTGTGACTGAGCTTCCTCACTAAGTATTATAGCTTCAAGTTCCATCCATTTGTCTAGAAATTTCATGAACTCATTTTTAATAGCTGAGTCGTACTCCATTGTGGTTATGTATTTCTGAACCCATTCCTCTGTTGAGGGATATTTGGATTCTTTCCAGCTTTGGGTTACTATAAATAAGGCTGCTAAAAACATTATGGAGCATCTGTTCTCGTTAGATATTGAAGCTACTTTTGAGTATATGCCCAGCAGTGGAATAGCTGGGTTCTCAGGCAGTACTATGTCCAATTTTCTGAGGAACCACCAGACTGATTTCCAGAATGGTTGCGCCAGTTTACAATCTTACCAAAAATGGAGGAATGTTCCTCTTTCTTCACATCCTTGTCAACATTTGCTGTTATATGGGTTTTTGATCTTAGCCATTCTGACTGGAGCAAGGTGAATTCTTAGGGTTGTTTCATTTGCATTTCTATGATGACAAGGGATGATGAAAATTTCTTTATGTGCTTCTCAGCCATTTGATATTTCTCTGTTGAGAAGTCTCTGTATAGGTATGTGCCCCTTTTCATTCTCTAGGTTATATTTTCTTGAGTTCCTTGTATATATTGGATACTAGCCCTCTACCAGATGTAGGATTGGTAAAGATCTTTTTCCAATCTGTTGGTTGTTGTTTTGTCTGTTTGACACTTTCCTTGTCCTTACAGAAGCTATGCAATTTCATGAGGTCCCATTTGTTGATTCTTGATCCTAGAGCATAAATTATTGGTGTTTTTGTCAATTTTGGTACTCTCTCTGTGCCCTCTAGTTAGTCTGGCTAATGGTTTATAAACCTTGTTGATTTTCTCAAAGAACCAGCTCTTGGTTTTGTTTATTCTTTGTATTGTTCTTTTTTTCTCTATTTAGTTGATTTCAGCTCTGAGTTTGAATATTTCCTGCTCTCCACTCCTCTTGGGTGTATCTGCTTCTTTTTGTTCTAGAAGTTTTAGTTATATTGTCAAGTTATTAGTGTATGCTCTCTCCTGTTTCTTTTTGGAAGCTCTTAGTGCTATGAGGTTTTTCCTAAGTACTGCTTTCATTGTATCACATACATTTGGGTCTGTCCCTTCATTTTCATGACATTTTAAAGTTTCTGATTTTTTTCTTTATTTCTTCCTTGACCAAGCTATCACATTACGTAGAGCATTGTTAAGTTTCCATGTGTATGTGGGCTTTTGCTGTTGTTGTTATTGAAGACCAGCCTTAGTCCATGGTGATCTGGTAGAATTTATGGAATTATTAGGATTTTCTTGTATCTGTTGAGCCATATTTTGTGACTGACTATATGGTCAATTTTGGAGAAGGTGCCATGAGGTACAGAGAAGGTGAGTTCTTTTGTTTTAAGAGGAATTATTCCATAGATGTCTGTTAAATCCATTTGATTCATAACTTCTGTTAAGTTCACTGTATCTCTGTTCAGTTTCTGGATCCATGATTTGTCCATTAATGACTGTGGGGTATTGAAGTCTCCCACTATTATTGTGTGTGGTGTAATATATGCCTGGAGCTTTAGAAGAGTTACTTTTATGAATGTGGATACACTTGTATTTGGATCATAGATGTTCAGGATTGAAAGTTCACCTTGATATATTTTTCTTTGATGAATAAAAGTGTTCTTCCTTGTCTTTTTTGATGATTTTTGGTTGAAAATTTATTTTATTAGATATTAGGATGGCTATCCCAGCTTGTTTGGGATCCTTTGCTTGAAAAATTTTTTCTGAGATAGTTTCTGTCTTTGTTTCTGAGCTGTGTTTCCTGGATGCAGCACAATGCTGGGTCCCATTTACATATCCAGTCTGATGGCTAATGTCTCCTTTATTAAAGAATTGACTTCACTGATGTTAACAGATATTACGAAATTGTTATTGTTGATTGCTGTTATTTTTGTTGTTAGAGGTAGAGTTGTTTGTGTGCTTTTCTTCTTTGATGTTCGTTGCAAGAACATTAGTTTCTTGGTTTTCCGAGGGTGAAATTTCCCTCTTTTTCACAGAGTTTTTGATCCATTGTCATTTGTAGGGCTAGATTTGTGGAGAGATATTGTGTAAATTTGTTTTTGTCCTGGAATGTCTTAGTTTCTCCATCTATGGTGATTCAGAGTTTTGCTGAATATAGTAATCTGGGCTGAAACTTGTTTTTCCTTAGGGTCTGTATGATGTCAGTCCAGGAACTTCTACCTATCATAGTCTCTGTTGGAAAGTCTGTTGTAATTCTTATCGGTTTGCCTTTATATGTTACCTGCCCTTTTTCTCTTACTGCTTTTAGTATTCTTTCTTTGTTTTGAGCATTTGTTGTTTTGACAATTTTGACCAGAAAGAATTTCTTTTCTGGTCCAGTCTATTTGTAGTTCTGTAGGCTTCTTGTATGTTCGTGGTCATCTCTTTTCTTAGGTTACGGAAGTTTTATTTTGTTGAAGATATTTACTGTGCCTTTCAATTTATATTCTGTGCCCTCTTCTGTACCTATTATACTTAGGTTTGATCTTCTCATTATGTCCTAGATTTCCTGGATGTTTCAGCTTAGAATATTTTTTTATTTTTGCATTTTCTCTGATTGTTGTGTCAATGACTTCTGTGGTATCTTGTACTCCTGAGATTCTCTCCTCCACCTCTTGTATTCTGTTGGTGATGCTAGCATCACCTCCTGATGTCTTTTTGAGGTTTTCCAATTTCAGAGTTCTCTCCTTTAGTTTTTTCTTCCTTGTTTCTATTTCTGTTTACAGTTCCTTCACCTGATTGTTTGTGCTTTCCTTTCCTTTAGCTTTTTACATAGCTTTTTGTGTTTTTTCTTTAAGGGCTTCAACTTGTTTTTGTGTAATCTCATGGTTTTTCTGTACTCCATAAGTGTGTTATTTATGTGCTTCTCAAAGATCTCCATCATCATTGTAAAGTATGATTTTTGGTCTAAATCTTATTTTTCTGTTGAGTTGGAATATCCACTATTTTCAGTGGTGGGAGAACTGGGTTCTGATGTTGCCAGCTTCTCTTCCTTTCTGTTTTTGAGAGTCGTGTGCTTACCTCTTGTCATCTTGTTATAGGTGATCTTGTTGTCTCTTACTGGAGTTTGTCTCTCTTGTGGATCTGTGGGCTCATGGTCTCCAGAAGGAAGATTGTTTCTGGGTGATTCTCTCTCAAGGTAGGTTGTGAATTCTGATGACACAGCCCAGTTCTGATGTACCAGGGCTGGTCTGGCCTTGAACTGGAAGTGTTTACCCCAGGCAGTTCTGCTGCTTGAACCTCAAGAGTTCTGGGCAACATCTTCCAGGATAGAATGTGGGTAGAAGAAGTTGACTCACCCTTCTGCTTAGAATGGAAAAGATTCTTGCAGCTCTTCTGAGCTCCCAGATACCTGTGAACCAAAAATTTTCAATCATTCCATTTGTTTACATCTCAAATGATGTACCACTTACCACCTGGTTACCCCTTCATAAAACCTCCATCTCACATATTATTTCTCTTCCCTCCCTTTGTCTCTATGAGGAGAAACCTCCATCCTCTCACCCTTTCCTGCTCCACCACTCCTGCATGCTCATATGCAGCTACATCAGACCTCCACAGGACTAAGAACCTCCTCTCCCATTAATGTAAAACAAAGTCATCCTCTACTACCTATGTAGTTGGAGCCATGGATTCCTCCAGGTACACTCCTTGGTTGGTGATTTATTCACTGGGAGTACTGGGTGGTTGGGCCAGTTGATGTTCTTCCTATAGGGTTGCAATCCCCGTCTGTTTCTTCAGTCCTTCTGTCAGCTCTCTCACCTGGGTCCCTGAGCTCAGAATGGTTGGCTCCACGCATCCACATCTGCATTGGTCATTTGCTGGTAGAACCTCCCAGGAAATAGTCACACCAAGTTCCTGTCTGCAAGCTCCTTTTGGCAAAGGCAATGGTGTCAGGGTTTGGTGTTAGCAAACAGGATAGATCCCCTGATGGGTAAGTCACTGGATGGTTCTTCCTTTGGACAGAAACATTTTTGAGCTAAAACTTTGAGATGGGTGTGTGGCCTCATTCCTTGACCAGGGGACCTGCCTATCTATTGGAGGTAGTCTTTACAGATTCTGTCTGCATTCTTTGCACATTTTGGTTAAAGTCATCCTAGTTGAGTCCTGGAAGCCTCTGATTTCCCTGGTGTCTGCAACCATTCAGTTCTTCTGCTATGCATTTTTATTCATTTTTCTGGCCCTCTGTACTGCTCTCCTGTCTCCTTCAGTACCGGATACTGCTTTTTGTTTCATTTTTATTATGAAACAACTACTATATTTTTTACAACTTTAATTGTAATCTGGGAAACACATTAGAAAACATAACAGTTATTTGTTATTATTCCTTATTTTTGTGATTGTAATTTGGTTACTTTTTCTCCCTTACATTTCTTCTCTCTGAATTCTCCTATACATCTCTTCCCACTGTGTTTTTTCAGTTTTATTGCATGCACATATGTTCTGATATATACATACATACTCCTAAATGTAACCTCTGGAGTCCATATAATGTTACTTTATATTATTTTTATTGGATATTCTATGTATTTACATTTGGTATGTTATCCCCACTCTGCCCCTCTGCCATTCCCACTTTTCTTGCTTCCATGAAGATGCTCCCAATTTCAAACACCCACTCCTACCTCATTGCCTTTGCATTCCCCTACATTAAGGAAACATGACTTCACTGAACCAAAGGCCTGTGTTTCTAAAGCTCACTGTGTTGCACTGGACAACAAATTAAAGAGCTCACCCATAGGGAGAAATACTTCTCCTATTCCCAGTTTTTATCAATTACCTAAGCAGAAGAAGATTGAGGAGAATAAATTGTGTTTGCCTACCCTCAGAGAGAATCCAAGACACCAAAAAAGAGAGTATAGTGAAGAGAAAATATGGAAAGACTCTGAACCAATAAAATTGTTATGAAAATGCAAATACTATCAAGAATCAGATAGCAACTTAGAACAAGTTCCTAGACCTCTCATCATCTTTTCCCTTGAGAGAAGGAAGTTTAAGTTCAGTAAGCAAGTACAGGTAAAGTGTCTTGACTGCCATTAACCACTATATCCACTAATCTAGCCCCAGGCAACCCCATGGGTAATACAAAATAACTTTATAAACATGTTTTCTCCTATATGAAATCATAATATAACCAAAATGAGGACAGGAATGGAGACGATTAGAGGGTTGTACTGAGAATCACTAGAAAAAAAGAGGAGAAAACTAAAATATCAAAGCAGTTGAAGGACTTAGTCAGAGGAAGATAATCCAGCAAGCTATTTATAGAGAAGTTATTTAGTCTATTACCTATGAAACAGATATTGGTTGCAGCCATTGGTGATCATGATAAGTGTTCTTGTCATTTGGAACTGACTGAACTTCTCTTGGAAACAGAAAATATGGCAGGGTCATACAGGCCCAACTGTGGCCACCAAGGCATTAACTGCAAAAAGCAGGGGTGTGAGCTTCCATTGAAAAAGATATGGGTATTGCTGCTGATCTTGCTCCCAGTGCAATCCTAGACTCAACAGACACATGCCTACAGGTCAACTGAGGGGAAATGTTACTCTTTTAAAAGTTAATTTTCTAGTTTTTTATTATTTTTTGCCTTATTATATTTTTCATAGGACCAGCAGTGTTCACATAGCCTTTAGTTGTAGAATACCCTTATTGCTGCAAGGCCACAGACCTAGGACACTATCATTGTCCCAGGTGACATAATAGCTGTTCACATCAGGCTGTTCCTAACTACCTGTCAGTCTCCAGTTCTGTTTCTCTTTATTGTGTTCATAATCTCTTTCTCTTCCATTTCTATGCCACTTACTTAGTGGTTGTCCACGACTCGGAGTGTTTGGGGTTGTCTCAGGAGTTGTCTAAGAATTACTATACCCTGTTTGTGTGTTATGGCCTATGGTAGGGGTCATCTTGAATGACATTTGCCCAACTGGCCTGTGTGGTCCAGGCTGATGATAATCTTAGGTGTGCTTCCTTTCTGGGCTCCACTGCATGGATCTGGTGATCATTTCTGGCTCACTTTTTTCAGAGAATGTTCGGTTATCCACTCAGATGTTCATAGGTAAGATCACTAAACATACTCCTCTTGGCCCCCTCCTGATGCACAAGTCACACATCAGTCACACCTGCAGATTTTTCTAATGCCCCATTCTAATTTAATAAAGTGTTTGTTCCTTCTCTTCCACTGTCTCTTTAGCCATTTACTCTTTTTGAGTACGACATTGCTCACAGGGCTTTTGAATACCTTGTTTTCTCCTTTCAGGTAATTATTTTCCTTTTTTAAAATTTAATTTGTATATGTATTTTGCAACAAAATTCCTCAATCTATTTTTATTAGTAGTATATAGATAGCTAATTCTATTTTCTTCTCTCTCTCTCTCTCTCTCTCTCTCTCTCTCTCTCTCTCACTCTCTCTTTCTCTCTCTTTCTTTCTCTCTCTCTCTCTCTCTCTCTCTCTCTCTCTCTCTCTTGCTTTTTTTTTTGGTTTTTTGTTTTTGTTTTTGTTTTTTTTTTTTATTTGGAAGGGTATGACTATGAAGTCCTGGCTAGCTACATCCCTACCTCTGGTTCCCGATAAATATTACAAGTGTGTGGATCTGTACCTGGCTGTTATTTTGATTGAGAGTTGTTGTATTTCTAAATCTTATCTGGCTCCATATTGTACTGTTACTGTTGTTGTTTGTATCCATCCATGTCAGCAGAGCTGGAATGAAGCCTGGCATAAGTAAACATGAAAGATATGTATATTATCATAAAATTACACACATAATCCAAATGAGAAAAATTACACTTCTTTATAGCTGTGATTGAGGCATATTTGAATTCTGAAAATTTTTATAGAACAGGGCTTATGAGCCAAAGGCTGTCAATATGGCCATATACAAACATAGAGAGAGATGGCTCAGAGCCCAGATCATGAATATCCATCCACATCAGGGCCTACAACAAATTCAATTCTCACACTCTTTCAGAGTAGGCATTGCTGACAGGTTGGGAGAAGTAACAGACAGGGGTGCATTAAGGATATGTTACTGTCTACAACATGCCTGCCTGAACTATCAGAGAGACCCCACTCCTGTAAGAAGAACAGAGAGAGGGTACCTCTCAGTCTCTGACACTATGCTCACCAACCACAACCAAAACCAATGAACCATCAGAGAAGAAGTACTACTAAGCCCATTTAGAGAGAAATATAACCCAGTCAAACAAATCAACAACCGCAGACAAATATGAACAACATTAAACACAACTGGCTGAGAAACACTTAAAAGCAGTTTTTCAACATCCTAATGTTGCAGTACATATTAAAAAAAACGGAAAGTTTTATCTCTTTATTGGCTCTGCCAATATATGTTCTTTATATGGTCTCACTCCATAGACACTGCTTCTAGTATGGGGCCAGCTCACAAACTCTGTAGCTCAGTCCATGTCACCCCCAGAGTCTCACTTCATATGCAAGACTCCTTTCCCTGGCAATTTACTCCACCTGCCCTAATCCCTCATTCCCATGGGTTTTTTTTTCCCCCAAATCTCAACACAAACACAAATCTAAGGCCCAATAGCTTTTCTTTTTTTCTTTTTATTTTCCAGCATAATTTATTTTTTATTTTTTAACAACTTTATTGTACAAAACAAAGATAAATGTACAGATTTTAATCATTTTTTGCATAAAATTATACAATACATTTTGTCAGTACTTTTTTCAGATTTTAAAATAATTTTTACATAAAACTGTATGAATATATATTTTTAGTCAGTACTTGATATTTAGTTATGATGAGCATAAAGTACATGTAAAACAAAATGTAACATGGAAATAGTCAAAGTTTTCTTGTTGTATAAAGATTTTTTTTTGTTTTGTTTTGTTTTGTTTACTTTTTCTTGGACTTCATACAGACTGTGAGTTGTTTCTGGGGCAATGCAAGCCTCTGGGGTTAGCATCCCATTATCAGTGACTGCATATTATGTCTGTTCTTTTGTGACTGGGTTATCTCACTCAGAATGATATTCTCTAGATGCAGCCATTTCTTTAAGAATTTGGTCAAGTCATTGTTTCTGGTGGCTGAGTAGTATTCCATTGTATAAATGTACCACAATTTTTATATCCATTCATCTTCTGAAGGACATCTGGGTTCCTTCCAGCTTCTGGCTATTATAAAGAGAGCTGCTATGAACATTGTGGTGCATATATCTTTGTTGTGTACTAAAGTGTCTCTGGGGTAAATGCCCAGAAGTGGAATAGCTGGGTCTTCAGGTAGTATTATGTCCAATTTTCTGAGGAATCGCCAGACTGATTTCCAGAGTGGTTGTATTAGTTTGCAACCCCACCAAGAGTGGAGAAGGGTTCCACTTTCTCCGCAACCGCAACCTCGCCAGCATCTGTTGTCATCTGAGTTTTGGATCTTGGCCAATCTGACTGGTGTGAGGTGGTATCTCAGGGTTGTTTTGATTTGCATTTCCCTGATGGCTAAGGAAGTCGAGCACTTCCTCAGATATTTCTCAGCCATTCCATATTCCTCAACTGAGAACGTTTTGTTTAGCTCTGTACCCCATTTTTAATAGGGTTATCTGATTCTCAGGTGTCTAGCTTTTTGAGTTCTTTGTATACCTTAGATATTAGGCCTCTATCTGATGTGGAGTTGGAAAAAATCTTTTCCCATACTGTTGGCAGCCGTTTTGTTTTCTTGACAATGTTCTTAGCCTTACAGAAACTTAGTAAACTCATTAAGTCCCATTTGTTAATCAACCTTAGAGCTTGAGCCATTGGTGTTTTGTTCAGAAAATTTTCTCCTGTGCCTATATGTTCTAAATTTTTCCCTACTTTCTCATCTAATAGTTTCAGTGTATCTGGTTCAAAGTGGAGATAGTTGATCCACTTACACTTGAGCTTTGTACAAGGAGATAAGAAAGGGTCTATTTTCATTCTTTTGCATGTTGAGTGCCAGTTGGACCAGCACTATTTGTTGAATAGGCTGTTCTTTTTCCATTGAATGTTTATGGCTCTTTTGTCAAACATCAGGTGATCATATATGTGAGGGATCATTTCTGGATCTTCTACTCTATTCCATTGATCCACTTGCCTATTTCTGTGCCAGTACCATGCAGTTTTCAGCACAATTGCCTTGTAATATAGCTTGAGGTCAGGGATAGTGATTCCCGCAGATGTTTTCATGTTGTTGAGGATGGATTTTGCTATTCTAGGTCTTTTGTTGATCCATATGAAATTGCACATTGATCTTTCCAATTACATGAAGAACTGTGTTGGAATTTTGATGGGAATTGCGTTGAATCTGTAGATTTCTTTTGGTAGGATGGCCATTTCTTAAATGTTGATCTTTTCAATTCATGAGTATGGGAGATATTTCCATTTTCTGAGATCCTCCTCACTTTCCTTCTTTAGAGGTTTGAATTTCTTTTCCTACAGGTCCTTCACTTGCTTAGTTAGAGTCACACCAATGTATTTCATAGTTTTTGTGCCGATTGTGAACAGTACCTTTTCTCTAATTTCTTTCTCCACATGTTTGTCCTTTGAGTATAGGAAGGCTACTGATATGTTTGAGTTGATTTTTTATCCAGCCACTTTGCTGAACTTGTTTATCAGCTGTAGGAGTTCTCTGGTGGAGTTTTTGGGGTCACTTAAGTACACTATCATGTCATTGGCAAAGAGTGATGTTTTTACCTCTTTCTTTCTGATTTGTATCCCATTGATCTCCTTTTGCTGTCTAATTGCTCCAGCCAAGACTTCCAGTACTATGTTCAATAGGTAGGGGGAGAGTGGTCAGCCTTGTCGAGTCCCTGATTTTAGTGGGATTGCTTCAAGTTTCCTACTGTTAAGTTTGATGTTGGCCTTTGATTTGTTGTATATTGCTTTCATTATGTTTAGGTATGGACCTTGGATTCCTGTTCTTTCCAGAAACTTTAACATGAAGTAGTGTTGAATTTTGTCAAATGCTTTCTCAGCATCCAGTGAGATGATTATGTGATTTTCTTCTTTGAGTATTTATATGGTGGATTACATTGATGGATTTCCTTATATTAAACCATCCCTGCATCCCAGGGATGAAGCCTACTTGGTCATGGTGAATGATCGTTTTTATGTGTTCTTGGATTCGGTTTGCAAGGATTTTGTTGTGTAATTTTGCATCAATGTTTATAAGTGAGATTTGTCTGATGTTCTCTTTCCTTGTAGGGTCTTTGTGTGGTTTAGGGACGAGTGTTATTTTAGCTTCAAAAAATGAGTTAGGTAGTATTCCATCTGATTATATCTTGTGGAATAGTTTTGAAAGTATTGGTGGTATATCCGCAATAAATGTCTGATAAAATTCTGCACTGAACCCTTCTGGACCTGGGCTATTTTTGGTTGAGAGGCTTTTGATGACTTCTTCTATTCCTTTAGGTGTTATAGGGTTATTTAGATGGTTTACTTGGTCCTGGTTTAACTTTGGGATCTTGTATGTGTCTAGGAATTTGTCTACTTTCTCCAGATTTTCCAATTTTGGGGAGTATAAGTTTTTGAAGTAGGATCTGATGATTTCTTGAATTTCCTCAGTTTCAGTTATTATGTCTCCACTTTCCTTTCTGATTTTGTTAATTTGTATACTCTCTATTTGCCCTCTAGTTAGTCTGGCTAGGGGTTTATCAATCCTGTTGATTTTGTCAAAGAACCAACTCTTGGTTTTGTTGAATTTTCAATGTTTCTTTTTGTTTCTATTTGGTCTATTTCTGCCCTAATTTTGATTATTTCTTGCAGTCTTCTCTTCTTGGGTATATCTGCTTCCTTTTGTTCTAGGGCTTTTAGCTGTGTCAGGTTGCTGATGTAAGCTCTCTCCAGTTTCTTTTTGGAAGCATTTATGGCTATGAGTTTTCCTCTCAGTACTGCTTTCTTTGCATCCCATAGGTTTGGGTACGTTGTGTTTTCATTTTCGTTGAATTCTAGAAAATCCTTAATTTCTTTCTTTATTTCTTCTTTGACCCTGCTATTGTTTAACTGAGCGTTGTTAAGTTTCCATGTGTATGTGGGCTTTTTGTTGTCCTTGTTGTTGTTAAAGATCAGCCTTAGACCATGGTGATCTGAGAGGAGGCATGGGAGTATTTCAATCTTCTTATATCGATTGAGGCTCGTTCTGTGTCCAATTATGTGGTCAATTTTCGAGAATCTGCCATGGGTGCTGAGAAGAATTTGTATTCTTTTACTTTTCGATGATATGTTCTGTAGATATCTATTAATTCCATTTGTTTCATAATCTCTGCTAGTTTTACAGTGTCCTTATTCAGTTTCTGTTTCCATGATCTCTCCATTGGTGAGAGTGGGCTATTAAAGTCTCCCTCTCTCCAATGTAAGCCTTCCTCCTACATTTCTAGTTCTAGTCATGTAACCTGTTTTGCTTTTAAGTTTGAAAAACATGTATTGGTTGTCAGGCTTTCTCTTCTCCTCTGAAGTTATTTGAAGAGTGTTTCTAAGCATATGTGCCTGTCTTTATCTGTAGGATAACCCTAAACAGAGGTTCCTGCATGCACTGCATGATTAAGAACTTAAGTGTGGCTTCTCCTTTCATACCATATGGTAGTTACTTACTGTGTTATGACCAATCAACCTTCCTTGGTTTGTGGTTTAGTCCCTGAGAGATCTGTTGGGCATGGAGAGTTTATTATCAGCAAAACTTCTTGGCATCTACAATAGTGTCTTGGTTTGGTGTTTTCAAATGAGATGGATACCCTGGTGACAACAAATGCTGGTGAGGATGTGGAAAAAGAGGAACACTCCTCCATTATTGGTGGGATTGAAAGCTGTTACAAGCACTCTGAAAAATAGTCTTTCAGTTCCTCAGAATATTGGTCATTGTACAACCTGAGGACCCACCTATACCACTCCTTGAGCATATAACAAAAACACATTCTCTACTATGTCCATAGTAGCCTTATTTATAATAGCCAGAAGCCAGAAATAACTCAGATGTTCCTCAACAAAGTAATGGATACAGTTATTGTACAATGGAGTACTACTCAGCTATTCAAAACAATGAAATTTGCAGGATGGAAGGAACTAGAAAATACCTTAAGTGAGGTAACCCAGTCACAGAAGAACACACATGATATGTACTCATATTGATAAGTGAATAATAGGCAGAAAGCTTAGAATACCCAAGATACAACTCACAGACCTTATAAAGCTCAAGAAGAAGGAAGACCAAAGTTTGGATACTTCAGTCCTTCTTAGAAAGGGAACAAAATACTCACAGGAAGTAGAGGTGGGAGGGACTTCGGAGGAAGAGAGGTGGGAGAGGGGGAAGAAGGTACGATCAGGTATAGGAAGAGGCAAGAATAGTATACAGAAGGTCAAGAATTTAAACAGAGGTATTTAGCAATGAGGGATGTGAAACAGGGTGTAGACACCTGAAAGTCCCAGATACCAGAAAATCAAGAAGCTGAATTTTTTTTTTCTATTATGAAAAGCATAATGATATATATCTCTGTGTGCGTGTGTGTGTGTGTGTCCACTTATGATTTTGCAATAAAAATTTAAAGTTTTGAAATCTTGGTTAGATAAGTATATTCTCTTATTATTTCTCCACACAAAAAATTCCCATACCTGTGAAACATTTCACAAATTCTGTGAAGCACAGATATTCTAAATCTCATTTAAAACACTTCTTTCAAGATCTTCAGCGAGTCTATTAATGAAATGATTAAATATTGCTTTATTATGAGTGTGAATTGGCTTTACATATATTCATATTTCCACAATAGTCTTTTAAATCATATTGTATTTAATTCATATTCAGAAGTCGCAACATAACACACATGTTTTGGTATAAACATAATGTATCAATGATGCAATATTAAAATGCATTTTCTTTTAGACTGGGTGCACCCAGAGTAGCCAAGGTTGAAAACTTTGTGGAACAGGATTTCAGTATCTCAGTTTAGACACCAGGAATAACTTTAACATGACTCAGCAACAATTCTGTATAACCTGTTGGTCTGCTGTATGCAAGGCCAACATATATATTAAATATAAATTCAGTATTATAAAACTTAGTTACAAAAACATATAATAGACAATAGTTGTTCCAGTGAGGGGGTTTGTAGCTATCAATGCAAAAAAAAAACTAGTCAATTACTCAGAACAAGAGAAATCATAATCCCCTAATCTCAACCTTGGTATCTCTTTCAGTTTCTTTGGCATCATTTCATCTTTTTGTGTTTAGTCTGATAGAAGAATGTAATTGAATGAATTGATGGATGAAACTTGTTTAGAGCATCTATCCAAATGTCCACACAAGAGAGTGAATTCAGATCCCATATGTAAAGAAAATGACAGTTATTCATGAGTTGCTGCATTTTTATTGCATATGAGTTTGTGTTGTGTAACTTTTTTTAAGGCTGTTTGGAAGTTGGGAGCCTACAGTGGAAGAATGTTCTCATCAGTATTCATTGAAAAGTCATTATGAGCAGAAAAACAGTGACCATAGTATCTAAATATTTTGCAAATCTAAATATTTCTAAGATCTTTTGTAAATTTAGCCAATTTTTAGCTAATTTTAAATTTGGAATGCAAAACAATTATAATTTTGTTCCACATGCTTATCAGTTTTATACTAAATGACAGGAGATTGTTCTCTTGTATATCTTGTGTCATGATAATATTTCTTCCCCAGAGTCTGTGTGGAATATTTTACTTTCCCACTATTATATAGGCCACAGATCATCATCAAAGTTTCAGAAAGTGTTAAATGAAACAGCCAGTTTCTAATCACAGCAAGAGCAGGGTCACTTTTGTTACCTTTTCTATGAGCCAGGTATGACAAATTCTGGGATTTATCAAGGAAGGTAGGTTTCAAGTGGGTAAGAGTGATGATTTTTGTATTTTATTATGCTCTAGAGACATGAACTCAAGGAATATAATGGACTTCTGAGAAGATTCAAGTTACTATATAGATTATCATTTTAATTTCAGAAGCATGCTAGGCAGGTGATGTATACTCATAATCTTTAGACTTGGGAGTAGAAGATTGCCACAAGTGTGAATCCATCTTGTTATACATAAATATTACTATATAGAGAGTTTTTGGTCTGCAAACACTGCATAGCAATATCCTATCTCAATCAAGAAAAAAGCCATGGATTTAGGCAGGTATGATAATGTATTCCTTCAATTTGGGGATTCAGGAGGTACAGACAAGTGGAAATATGATTCTGTATCCAACCTGATCTATATAGTAAGTTTCACCCTCTGAAGACCACACAGAGTTATTCTGTCTCAAATATAAATAAAGCATAGATTTACTTGAAAACCAGAGTATTATGTTTTATAGGAATAATAATAAATTGTAAATACTTTTATAGCATTTAGCTTTTGTAATTATAGAATATAAATCAGTGAGTCAATCAGTTATTCCTTGGTGAAATGATAATATAAATTATATGAGATAGTCTGAGCTCAGTTCAGTAAGGAACATTTCTAGGAAATAGATAACATGGATGACCAAAGAATAATTTGGAATAAACTGCAAGGAAAAGGGTGGCACAAATTGTAAGAGAAATGCTATAAGAATTTTTTTTTAAAGTAAAGATTCTTGGTGAATTTATCAGAATTACATGGAAAAATGGAGTGAAGAGAATTCTTACTCTCTCCCATGGAAAAATAAATATTTCATTTCTTTGGTAATATATCTAGTATTTAATGACTACTGAAGTATGTTTGTCTTTATTGTGATTCTATATATTTCTGTTTAGAAATGTGATCCAAACAAATGAAACACAATGAAACACAAAACAATGGTGATTTGTATTCCCTGGTTCTTAGGAAAAGTCTAACAGCAAAGGTGATTATGATAATTATATCATGATTACTTTAAATATGGTATAATTAAGACCTAATTCAAAAGTATTGACTGTTTTCTGAAGATAACATATTTTACTTTAGAAAGTAAGAAATTTCAACTATTATTACTGGAAACCTCTAAAAATTTGAAGACTTTCTTTAGTGAAGTAAAAATGCTCATATAAATTGGTGACATGAATAACTCATAGTTAAAGCACATGCATAAGAAAATAATTCCTTCAGAATCCCCTCTTAGCACTTCAGAATTTATAGATGTTCTTGAAAACATCCATATATTGTCCTCTATATTTTGATTGATGAAGCATTGTTGGTAATGGTTTTTTGAATGGCACATTTAAATATTAAAGAAGTATTTAAATAGATTTAATTGTGTGAGCCAGAGTCAGTTATACAGTCCTTACAAAGAACTCAAATCAAAGTATGTGAAATTATATATATATTTTTTAATTTTTCGCATTAATGTTTACACATGACAGAAATGGAGTGTTATTGCAGTATAATCCTGTAACCCCCTCACTCCTGACTTTATTGAACTTCTGTCCTTTATCTCTAATTATCTTGTTCCATCCGCTGTCTCAAATCAACATTGTATTTATTAACATCCTACACTCAGGTTCAAAGTAGGACTTCTAAATGCATGCTCATCATTAAATTACCGAAGTTTGAGGTTGTAAATTGATCTCCAAATATTCTAAAGTTGAATAATTGTTTTGAATATTAACTTCTTTATTAGTTTTTGACTTATTGAGAAAAAATTTCACTTTTCTTTTCAGCCTCTTAATACTCGCTCTTGACTGTTCTTGCTTTTCTACCTGTTTATTACCTCTTTTAAATTAATTACATGCATATATGTATGTACAACAGTCCATGTAATGCCGTCTATATGTATGATTTCATGATAATGGACAACTAATGGATATGGTCATCTGTAGAGAGGGTCACTTCTCTTGCTTCCAGCTGCCTTCAATTGCCTGTAGTTCTTTTTTAGGATGGAGGCTTTATGGGCTTTCCCTTTATGAATAGGACAAAAAATAATGTACCTACTGAAAGCAATGAATAAAAAAAGATGTAAAAATTCAGGAAAACTAGGTGAGATTCCCAATCCCCAATCTGCTGACCGAGGGTCACGGGTCAGCCCAGCAGCTCAGAGGTATGCCCCATTCTGTCTGTGCTCCAGCTACCCATCCACAATTCTGGACCCATACATTTGGAGGCCTGCAGCCATCAAGAATTACCACCTTTTGCCTTCATTCCTAAAGGCCTACTGCCCTGCAGAAAATGATCTCTGCCTGCAAACACAGAGGCCTGCTGACATCGGGAACTACCAGAACAGCCATTACCAGGGGCTAAGAGAAGGCTAAAGGCCAACATAAGAATGCAATCAACAAATGCCAGGGAAATGCAAATCAAAAAGACTGAGTTTCTACTTTATATCCTTTAATGGCTAAAACCAAAACCTCGAGCAACATTTCTGTTGTCGCCTCTTTCCCACTGTCATCTGACCATAGGCTCCTGAATTAACTCAGGTGAGGCTCCTTTCCCCCACCTATCTTCCCTGTGGTCTGAGCCCTCTGTGACAAACCAAGCAGCCCCAAGCAGTTTGCTAGCTCAAGCGAACCTCAATTCTTCTGAAAACACTCTCCCTACATTTATGGGACCTGAGGCTCCTGAACCATAAAGACCTGCAGGTCCAGAATCACACCAGAACCATCAAAGTTAACCAACATGCCAATAGCTATTATAACAAGAACATTCATGGACCCAACCACCCAAGTGGCTAAAGGCCCTTGAAAGAACATAACCAACAAAAGCCAGAGTAATATGATACCCTCAAAGAACTGCTACCCCACTATGGCAATCCATAGATATCCTAACACAACTAAAACACAATCAAATAACCTTAAGTCTAATCTTTTAAAGAAAACAGAGGCCTTTAAAGAGGAGTTCTTCATTGAGTTGGAAAGACCATTGTTCAATTTCATCTGGAATAAAAAAAAGACCTAGAATAGCGAAATTCGTCCTGAACAACAAGAAAACATCTGCACGAATCACTATCCCTGACCTCAAGCTATATTACAAGGCAATTGTGCTGAAAACTGCATGGTACTGGTACAGAAATAGGCACATGGATCAACGGAATAGAATGAGCCCTCACATATATGATCACCTGATTTTTGACAAAGGAGCTGTAAACATTCCATGGAAAAAGGATAGCCTATTCAACAAATGGTGTTGGTCCAACTGGCACTCATCATGCAGAATAATGAAAATAGACCCTTTCTTATCTCCTTGTACAAAGCTCAAGTGCAAGTGGATCAAAGATCTCCACATTAAACCAGGTACACTGAAACTATTAGATGAGAAAGTAGGGCAAACCTTAGAACTCATAGGCACAGGAGAAAAATTCCTGAACAGAACACCAATGGTTCATGCTCTAAGGTTAAAGATTGACAAATGGGACTTAAGGGACCAACATCAAAGTAAAGACAAATAACAATCACTAGCAATTAATATCTCTCAACATCAGTGTACTCAATTCCTCAATAAAAAGACACAAGCTAACAGGATAAATATGAAAAGTGGATCCATAATTTTGCTGCATACAAAAAAAATACCTCAGTAAGATACAAAAACATTACCTCAGAGTAAAGAACTTAAAAAAAATTTTCCAAGCAAATGGATCTAAGAAGCAAGCTGGAATTGTCATTGTAGTATCCAACAAATTAGACTTTCAGGAAATTATTCAAAAGAGTCAATAAAGAATTCATACTAATCTGAAGAAAAATGTACCAAGATGATATCTCAATTCTGCACATCTATGCCCCAAACATCTGGATACCCACAGTTGTAAAAGAAACATTGCTAAAGGTTAATTTTACATTGAACACCATGCATCATTGGTGGAAGACATCATCATTCCAATCTGACAAGCTGAAAGGTCATCCAGACAAAAAGTAAAGAGAGAAATAATGAAACTAACAGGAATTTTGCATTAAATAGACAATACCAGCACCCACGGAATATCTCACCCAAACAGAAAGAATAAACCTTTTTCCCAGCACCCATGAGTCATTCACCAAAACTGACCACATTATCAGTCACAAAGCAAGGCTCAACAGATTCAAGGAAATTTACACATTATATATTTTATTAGACCACTCTATATTAAACCTGGACTTAAACAACAACAGCAATACTCAAAAGTCTAATGGTCAAAATGGAAAAACCTCATTAAAATTGAACAACACATTAGTAAATGATCTCTGGATCAGGAAAGAAATAGAGAAAAAATTAAAGACTTACTATCATTCAATGAAAATGAAGGCACAACATACCCATATTTAGTTGATACAGTGAAAGCAGAGCTAAAATGAAAGTTTGTACTAAGTGCTTCCATAAAGAAATTAGAAAGTTGTCATCACAGCAATTTAAAATACACCCGAATTCTCTAGAAAAAAAATAAGAATAAAGAAAGAAAGAAAGAAAAAATGAAAAAAAGAAAAACAAGCACAACAGGATGAGTAGAAAGCAAGAAATGATTAAAATCAAGGCTGAAGCCAATGAGTTAGAAACAAAGAATACAATACAAAGAATCAATGAAACCAAGATCAGATTCTTTGAGAAAAATAACAATATAGACAAACCTTTAGCCAAACTAAAGAAGAGACAGATAGACAACATCCAAATAAATAAAATCAGTAACAAAAAGGAAAATGTAAGAGCATACATTGAGGAAATTCAAAGAATCATTAAATCTCACTTCAAAGCTTTTATTTAACACAATTGGAAACCTTAAGAAAATTAACACTTTTCTATACAGAAACCACATAGCCAAGTTAAACCAAGATTAGGTAAACTATTTAAGCACTGTTAAAATGCCTAAGAAAAAGAAGCAGTCATCAAAAGTCTCCCCCTTTCCCCCCCCCCAAAAAAAAACAGGCAGTTAATTTTCCTGCAGAATTCTACCAGACATTCAAACAGCTAATATCAATACTCTTCAAACTATCATAAAAATAGAAACAGAAGGCACAATGCCAAACTTATTCTATAAGGCCATAGTCACCCTGATACTAAACCACACAATAACTCAGCAAAGAATGAGAATTTTAGACCAATCTTTCTTCCAAATAATAATGCAAAAAATACTCAGTAATACTTTCAGACACAAATCCAGGAACCTGTCCAAAACATCAACCAACAAGATCAAGTAGGATATATTTCAGTAATTCAGGGATGGTCCAAAACAAAATCCATCAATATAAGTGGCCCCAAAATATCTGCCAGAGAAATCTTATAACTGACAAGCCCTTTCAGCAAAGTGACTGGATACAAACTTAACTAAAGAAATCAATAGCCCTCTTTATGCAAGTGATAAACTTTTTGAGAAAGAAATTAGGGAAACAACACCCTTTACAGAAGCCATGAATAATATACAATATTTTGTTGTAACAGTAACTAAGCAAGTGAAAGTCCTGTATGACAGGAACTTCAAGTCCCTGAAGAATGAAATTGAAGAAGATATCAGAGGATGGAAAGGTTTCCCATGCTTATGGATAGGTAGGATTAACAAATGAAAATGACCATCTTACCAATAGTAATCTATAAATTCAGTCCAATTTTCATTAAAATTCTAACAATTTTTAATAGATCTAAAAGGGTAATTCTTAAACTCATATGATAAAACAAAATGTATCAAACAACAAAATAGCCACAATAGACAAACAGGAAAACCAAAACAATCTGAAACAATGAATGAACCTTGGAGGAATCACTATCCCTGACTACAAACTGTATCAAAGAGAAGAAAATAATGAAAAAAAACTGAATAATATTGGCAGAGAATCAGACACATAATAAAAGACCCAGAAATAAACCCACAGACCCATGGACCCATGGACTGTTCATTTTTCATAAGGAATCCCAATGCATACAATGGGGGGGAAATCTTCAACAATTGGTGCTAATTTAACTGCATGTATACATGTAGAAGAATGGAAATAGATCCATATTTTTCACCCTGCATGAAGCTCAAGTCCAAATGGATCAAGAACTTCAATGGAAAATTGGATACAATAAATCTCATAAAAGAGAAAGTGAAAAATACCCTGAAATGACTTGGTGCAGGAGAGAATTTTCTGAACAGAACATCATCTCTACGGCAAAAAAGGGCTAATATCCAAAATTTACAAATAACTCAAAAGTTGTACACCAACGACACAAATCACCCAATTAAAAAACGTGGTACAGAGCTAAACACAATTCTCAACAAAGGAATCCAGATTGTAGAAGACACACTTAAAATAATGTTCAAAGTTTTTAGTTATCCAGAAAATGCAAATCAAAACAACTCTGACATTCCACTTACACCCATTAGAATGACTAAGATCAAAAACCCAAGAAATAGCACATGCTAGCAAGGTGAAAATTGCTCCATTGTTGGTAAGCATGTAAACTTGTGCAACCACAATGGAAACAAATCTGGCTGTTTATCAGATCATTGAAAATAGTTTTATTTAAAGACCCATGTATACCACTCTTCAGCATATACCTTAATTTTGTCCACTAAACCAGGAGAGATGTTTCCCTATATTAATAGCAGTTTTATTTATAATATCCAAAAATTGGAAACAAGCTAGATGTTCCCCAATCAAGAATGGAAAAAGAAAATGTACTTCATTTACATAATGTGACACTTCTTATCTATTAAAAGCAAGGGCACCTTGAAATTTGTAAGCAAATGAAGGGAACTAGAAAATATCCTGATTAAGGAAATACAGGCCCAGAACTATGTGCCTGGTATGTACTTACTTTTATTTGGCTATTATCCATAAAGTAACAGATACCCATTCTACAATCCACAGAATCAAGGAAGCTAAATAACAAGAAGGGGAGAGGGTTGATATGAATTTCATTCAGAAGAGGAAAGGCATTGGGAGAGGGAGAATTGATGGAAAGGGAAATGGACAAGCCTCAAATGTGGGGGTAGCTGAAGAGGAAGGGGTTGAAGAGTAAATGGAAATCTGTGGCTGGCTGAAGTTTGGAATGCATTTTTGGCCAGAGACCTGGGATAACATAGGTTCCAGGAGTCTATGAAGATGACTCCAGCAGAAACTCCTACAGTAGTGGATATGGAAGCTGGACTACAATAGTGGTCATCTATTGTAGTCAAAAGTGACTTTCAGTTGATATATAAGAATACCAATCCACCCACAAGACCTGCGACCCAAATTTAGAAAGATAGAGCAAAGATGGAAGGAAGCAATTACTGGAACAACTTGAGACTCATCCCATGAGCAAGCCCCAACACCTCACAGTATTAAAGATATGCGGCTATGACTGCAGACAAGAACTGTCATTTGAAAGGCTCCATCAACAGCTGATCAAAATAGGTGCAGACATTCACCCAAATTTTACAGAGAGATGGAGCAGTCTTATAGAAGTGTTAGGGAAAGAATTAAGGGATGTGAAAAAGATCAGAACTCCACAGGAAGACCAAGAAGGTCAACTTATCTGGAACACTTGTGGTTCCCAGAGACTTAACCACCAACAAGAGAGAATTCATTGACCGGACCTACACCCCACCCCACTGTGAATATTGGAATAAACTGAGGATAACAATATTCAAGTTGTGCATCATTTTCACATTGTCCAAGTATAGCATGAAGGGAACAGAGTCTTTAAAACTTCCAATCCATTCCTCAAACTTAAAGATTTGTTATAATTCAGATCAGATATATTTTGTGATGTTGGTCATGACAAAAGAAAACAGTATTTAGTTCAAACCCAATGCTGATTTATCATCTGAGGCTTTATTTACATATAGCTACATCTATATTATGTGTTAACACTTGGAAATCATAACAGAATCATAACAGAATGGTATGTATTTATGAAGAAAATGGCATGCTAAGGCAATAAGTCTGACCATGACCAATTTCTTCTTTTTAAACATAGTCCCTTATATATTATTCCTTATGATAAAAGCCAATTTCATTCCATGTGAGCATGACAGCAATAGTTTGTTAATGATGGGAATGTTTTCTATCTACGTATTATGAGTACATATTTAATTAAACACTAGGAGTAAACATATATATGTGTATATATATACATATATATATGGGATAATTATTCTAAACATGATCAATTAAATGATTAAGACAACAAACTTTCAAAGTTATTATATGGAAATTTTTATCTAGAGTGAAATTTTATTCATTTTCAATCATTTCAATCAGAATGTAGTATCATGCACTTGCTACAAATATGCTTAAATTAATATTTCATAACAACTGTTCAAATATTCTGCTCTTTCTATTCCCAGAATAGGCAGTATAGGCAAAAATGATAGATATCAGATATAATTTTTTCTGTAGAAAAATATTATTACAGAAAATTATGTTCCAGATGAGAGGCTTAAAAAATGTTTTCATTTGGTTTGTTTTAGAAATGGCAAAAAATAAAATAATTTTTACCATCAAATATAAAAATGTACTTGTAAAATAAGCAATTTGATTGGTTTTGTGTGTTTATTGAATTAGGCAACATGCATGGAAGAATATAAAGCTTTATGAATTATGGCATAGAACTATGCTTTTTTGCTTTTTAATAATTAGGTACATGAAGAAAACATCAAACGAGAACATGCAATTTAAATTACTTTTTTGGAATTCATTTTGTAGGAAGTTTAAAAATACTTTTAGGGATCCCAGGAATGGCTGTTGAACTTCATGTGAATTTTCCAGTTGTTCACCTCTGTATTTGAATTCACAGTACTCGTATTGATTGATTTCCTGATGTATGCATTATTCTCTGGAGAAATATAAAGCTTATCTTCTCAACACTTTACCTTGCGTCATTTTTACAATGACTGTAAATTATCGCTGTACATTCTTTTCCATAAAGTGATATAAATATAAAATACAGTTTTATTTAATGTACTTTAAAGTAAAGTAATTGTTCTCATTATGGATTTCAATATTTCTCTAATCTATTTTCAGTTCTGTCCAGTTTATAAATTTTCTTTTAGTTTATTTGGAACAAAGATGTTTTCCTGAGTATTTAAGACACTCTTAAGATCTTCCTGATGAACAGTGCCCTTACTGTGAATTATTACACTCACATTTGTTCATAAAGTAGATACACAGATCAATCTATCTAAAGGCAATGATAGAATTTTAAATGGTTCATAAAGCTGAGAATGCCTAGTCTAGAACTCTTGAGGTAGTTTACAGACCAAGAACAAAAATGTACTTGTTCCATGAATTTTTGTGTAATTCTTATCCCATTTAACATTCTTCATGTGCTGGTAAACCAGTCAAATGTTTTAAATTTAATTTCATTATCTCCAAATTCTAAGGCAAATGAATGTTTCTTTTTGCAACTATCTATAAAACATTATCTAGAGAGGCCAGCTTAGTAAGATATTGGTCATTTGCCCACACTGGACATTAACTTCTGACCTATAAGACATAAAAAGAATTGTTATATACACAGTACTGCGTTTTCAGAAGTGAAGAATTATGATTGTATTCTTCAGGCTGCACTTTTTTTAAACTTTATTTTACAAAACAAAGACAAAAGGAAAAAAATTAAACATTTTTGCATAAATGTATTCAAATATATTTTTGTCAGTGCTAGGGTTTTTTTTTCTTTTCTTTCTTTTTTTTTAAGGTTTGATACTCTGCATTAAGGTCTTACTAGTTACAATGAGCAAAAAGTACATGTAAAACAGGATGTAACCAGGAATTAGTCAACGTTTTCTTGGTGTGTAAGGATTGAGCATAATGCCTTTTGTTTGTTTGTTTGTTTGTTTGTTCTGTTTTGTTTTCTTTTTTCTTGAACTTCACACAGTATGTGAGTTGTTTCTGGGGCAGTCCGAGTCTCTGGGGTTAGCATCCCACTATCAGTGACTGCATATTATGTCTGTTCTTTTGTGACTAGATTATCTCACTCAGGATGATATTCTCTAGATGCAACCATTTTCTTAAGAATTTGGTTAAGTCATCGTTTCTGATAGCTGAGTAGTACTCCACTGTGTAAATGTACCACAATTTTTGTATCCATTCATCTTATGAAGGACATCTGGGTTCTTAACAGTTTCTGTCTATTATAAATAGAGCTGCTATGAACATTGTGGTGCATATATCTTTGTTGTATATTGGAGTGTCTCTGGGGTATATGCCCAGAATTGGAATAGCTGCACGTTTTTAATGAGTGAGAAATATTCTATAAAATTCACCTGCAAAAATCTAGCAGAAATAATTAAGGATTAATGAACAAAAGGAAACAATAAATAAGTGTCCAAAGATCAAAGACCCAAACAATGACTTTTATTGAGAAGCAGACAAAGTGGCAAATGAGAAAAAGATCTGATAGTATGAGTCAGATAGAGTATACACCCAATTTTCATGAGAGCCCACAGAAAAGAGAGGCCACTAAAGAGCAGAGAGGGAGGGGGAATTCAGCTCTCTTCTGATCAGAGAACTTTATTTTTTTGTTGTGGTGCTCAGTTCAATTCAGAGCATTTCAGTTTATGGCGTTTAGAGAACAAATAGAGTAATTCTATCAGAAGCCAAGAGAAACCAATGTCAGCTCAGAATGGAGTTTGAACCAGAGCAGAGGAACAAAATCAGCCTGCCAGAGTTCAGAAGAGATAGATAGGGGGGAATGTCATCAGAAGTAGGACTCAGAGGATGAAACACTCTAGGTCTTAGTCAGAAGATAGAGGCTGAAAGCTGAATGCCCAGACTTGTAGAAGATTCGATTGTATGGACCTAGAAATTTCCAGGCCTAAACTGAGGGATAATTAGTATAGAAAAGAAAAATCACTGGGCTTAGCCAAAGCTGTGGTTATGCACACAGATGGGGGAAACATTTCAGTTTATCAGTGAGGCAACAAAATTTTTAAGAAAATCCCTGCTGCACAGAAACTTATACTTAAGATTGACCAGTGGGAGTATATAAATTTTTTTAAAAGTCTCGTAGTCCAGATATAAACTGTCTGCAGAATGAACATATAAAATTATGGGGGAATTTACCCTAATTAACTGATTGGCTAATAAAGAGAACAAAATTTAATCTCTGGGTGAAGAGGAGAAGATCTTTACAGGTCCAATAGAAGAAGAGGAAGCACGGGAGGAAGGAATGGCTTTTGATGGCAAGGAGGAAAATGAGAACAAGGTGCAGGATATACACAGGGAACTTTTAGACTGGGTAGAACTTCTCCCTAGGGAAGATTTCAACAGTGAATTTAAGATAATAGATTCCACACCCAGCATTTGGGTCATATGTTGATTCTAAACTAAGACTGTTTGTTGTTTTCCATATGCTAAGACTCAGGTGGGCAAAAGGGAAGGAACATAGCTGGGGGAGAATATGGTCAGGCTTTAGAATGGGAAGATTGGGCAAAGGATCAAGCTCCAAGGCAGAGATAACCACAGTGATGCGTGGGCCGGGAAGAGCACACCAGCCATGGCCTGATGGACTCACAAGGGAGTGATCTCAGAGTTCTGGAAAGGTGGAGACAATTAGCATTCTTTTTTAGCTCCACCCACAGTTACCTGGCAATAGCCAGGTATGCCTGACACTATAAAAGGGGCTGTTTGCCACCTCCTCACTCTCTTACTCTTCTTATTTTCTTACTCTCTTCCCCCTTTATCCTTTTTCTTCCCATTACCTTCCCCCTCCACTTAATTGCTGATCTCTACTCCTCTCTCTCTCTCTCTCTCTCTCTCTCTCTCTCTCTCTCTCTCTCTCTCTCTCTCTGTCTATCTATCTATCTCTCCCTCCCTCTCTCTCTCCCTCTGCATATTGCCTTCCCCCTCTCTTCTCTCTTTACTACCCTCTTAACTCTCCTCACCATGCCCTGCATAAACTCTATTCTATACTATACCATCAAGTGCTTGGTCCCTCATGGGGTAAGGATGCCCAGCATGAGCACACCACAGGCACCCCCTTCTCCCCACACTTCCAGAGAACATATCCTCCCTTATCTTTATCTTTCTATAAACAACAGAGCTGATATTTGTAGGAGAGGCATTGGTTTGGAAAAACACACAGTCTTGTTCTTGGGCTATATACGGGCCTAGGAATAAAAAGATACTGCCAATGCCCAGAACATAGCTCGATTTAGCTCAGCTTTAAATTAAAACTACACAGAATAGCAAAGGCTACATAAAAGAGTTAAAAACTATTTGCCAGTTGTACCAAATAAAAGGTTATTATCTAGAAAGTACAGATAACAAAAATTTAAACATAAGGAAACAAAATAAAACAATAACAAAAAAAAAAAAACTTCTAACTAGTAAATGAAACAATGACCTGAACATACTATTGTCAAAGAAATACAAAAGATATGGAGAGGTGACTCAAAGATTATGAGCACTTTGTGTTCTTCCAAGAACCTGGGTATAAAGGAGGCTCATAAACACCTGAAACTCCAGGGCATCTAAGATATTTTTGTGGCCTGTTTGGTCACTAGACAGGTATGTAGTATACAGACACACATGCAGGAAAAACAGTCATACACATGAAAAATATAGTAATTAATTTTGAAGAAGAAAAACAGCTTACATGTGTGATGAAATCTCCTGCCTAAAGAAAAACGAAACTTGAACTTTGTAAGAATTCATGCCATTGGGAGATCATCTGTAACAAGTGTGATGTGCTCTGAAATGTGAAGACACATGTTCATATCCTACGTCAGTCCTTGTCTGTTACATGTATGCATCCAAGTGGGAAAAGAGTCAAAGAAGATCGATACCCAGGAGAACTTGGTATGAGAGGGAGGAGTAAAGAGAATGAAGTAGCAAAGGAGATAGATATCAAGAGATTACAGCAGAAAAGAATAAGGAGAACGAAAAGGGGAAGAAATGGGTGATAACTGATTAAAGTGAAACTAAAACTGACGCATGTATGTAAAAGCATGTATGTAAATCTCACAGAAAAATCTGTTACTTTGAAAGGTACCCAAAACATGAAATTAAAACAATTAAAAGCAAAATAAACAAACATGGTCCTTTGCAAAATCATGACTAGAGACATTGTTCAGGGTACTCCAGGCACCGAGACAAGACACTTATAAGTTCCCTTTGGTAGTCATTATAAATGGTCAGATTTCGAGATCTTAGTAATCAGAAGTTTGTCAGTCTCTTTCTTTTTCCTTTTCTTTATTGTAGAAAATCTGAAAATATCTGTATTTTTCCTTACTTTTTTTTTGAATAAGGATATTTATTTTATTTATTATTATTTCTTTCTTTTATTTTATCACTCCAGATTTTATTCACATCCAGATTCACCCACTGACTCTTCCACATTCCATACTGCCTTCCCAATCCCCTCCCCCTTGTCTCCACGCGGTTGTCCCCACCCTGTCCACCCAACCAGACCTCTCTACTCCCTGGGACCACTACTCTCTAGAGCGTTTGGTGCATCTTCTCTGACTGAACTGAGGCCCAGTAGTTCACTGCTATATGCATGATGGGTCTCATATCAGCTGGTGCATGCTTCCTAATTGGTGATCCAGCCCTGAGGACCAGCAGAAAAAAAAAATGAAAACAGGCATTCTCAGTAGATAGGAGGTTGGGAGGACCCTCAAGAATGTACCAGAAACCTGGGAGCTGAGATATTCTCAGGACTCAAAGGGAGGGACCGTAGATGAAATGTCCTACAGTGTGTAGCCTACCTCCAGAAGAAAATAGGGCACCACAGTCAAAACTCTGACTGTAAATTGTTTCTGTTTGAAACAACTGCAGGGATGGAAATGGAGAAGAGCCTGAGGGAAAGAAGTTCCAAAGACAGAACCAAAGTGGGATCCAGGTCAAGGGAAGACCCCAAGGCCTCACTGTCACTGAGACTATGGATGACTCACAGAAAGGGACCTATCATGCCTGCCCTCTTAAAGTCCCAACAAGCAGCTAGAAGACTCAGATATTTGCACCCAACAAATGGACAGAAGCAGCAGACCCCTGTGGTTAAATAAGAGGAAAGCTGGAAGAAGTTGAGGAGGGCGACCCTGTAGGAGGACCAGCAGTTTCAAATAACCTGTATCCCTGAGATCTTCTTTTTTTTTTTTTTTTGCTTTTTTTTCTGCCATATTTTCTCACATCCTTTCCAGGAGAGGAGAAAGGAAAAACTCGTGAGTATTTTAAATAAGATGAAGAGGTTCAGTGCTCTGGAGACAGAGGAAGAAATACATCTTTGAGGTCAAGGTCAGTTTAGTCTATATTACATAGGGAGTATCAGGGCAGCCAGAGTGACCCAAAGAGAGCCTAACATATACACACACACACACACACACACACACACACACACACACACACACAGGAATGCTTGCATCTGCATGCACACACACACACATGCATACATGCCCACTCCCACAGAGAAAAGGGGGCAGGGGAAAGAACAAGCGCCTTCTTGAGAAAATCATTTCAAGCTGGGTTCGATATACTCTGTCCTTTTTTATATTTAAGTATACATTGACTAAACACTCAAACAGAATGGCTGGAACCCAGTAGATACTAAGTGTTTCCTTGGAAAATCTTTCTTTCACTTTTATCTCCATGTACACATAGGGCTATTCTTTGTGCTTTCTTGTCCATCTCAAAATACTATAATTATAGCTGTTTAAAATATCTGTGCATTATATGGAATATTTGGGCTAATTAGCATACAATTTCAATCCCCTCTTTATCTGGAAATATACATACAGATTTATATAACTTTAAATCTGCTTAGAAAGATCATGGAAGACTAAAACTAATATGCTTTAATCAATCATCTTTTAATGTGTCATTTAGGTAGCATCTAAATATGTAAAAGATAACAAGTGTTTGAGAATTGATAATTATGATTGCAACCTTCTCACTTGATCTCTACAAAGAGCAACTCTTTTGAAATTGGCATAACTCACTTTAATGTGTATTTTGATCATTTGGCAAATAAGTAAACTTTAATAAATCTGTGTTATTATTTTCTATAATGTAAAAATGTCATGGGACATAAGCTGCTTTTATAATTTATTCTTTTAGGCATTTATTCATGCTTGATAAGGTGAAAATAGTTTGTTAATGTTTATTATGTTTTTAATCATATTGTTTGTTGAAATCATTCATTCAAAATATAAATGTCCCGATCAAGGAAAGTTCAGGTTTCTTTCACATTTTGTCAGTGCATTGATTCTGATATTTTGTGGCTTTATTATATTACAGTGTTCTATTATAAATTCGTATATGTAAATTAATACCTATGGGGTGTCTGAGTTTTCCACTTTCTTGTGTTTTGTCAGGTTTATTATAGTCCACTACTCTAGTTATACAAAGGGAAAGTTTTAGCTTCACAATCGGAACACTCTGTCTGTCAATTAAATCTCTCTTCATTTGGTCTTAGTGGTATCTTACAACTTTACTATGCATGTTTTGAGTTTTAGTAATTTTGAATATGTCATTGTTTTCATTTTTATTCTAGATGTTGCCATTTTTATATTTTTAAAATCAAATGTTTAATTCAAATTTTTATTGGATATAGGATAGTATTGCCTTCACCTAATCAATTTATAAAAATTTCACATTTCCTAACTTATTTTAAACTTATTTCAGCAGTATCTGTTACAGAGTTTCCTTTGGGTTTACCATTATTTTTTCTTTCATTGATAGTTTAAACTGATTTCTTAAAATAGAAAATTGTCAATTAGTTTTAATTCAACTACAATCTTGGTTATATAAAATATATTTCATAATATAACTTTTTATCTACTTGGAACTTAATATACTGTTGTGTTATGATTTAATTTTGCCCTATTCAACTTTTTATTTGTTTATAAACATTTTATGATGTGTAAAATTTTCATGAGCTTCTATGTGTTTTTATCATTATTAGATATTTTGGTAAAATACATGGGAAAGGGGGGCAGATTTCTATGTGGGGATACCAGAAGAGGGTAAAATTTGTGATACAATTAAATTAATTAATTAATTTAAAAGACATTTTATTTTACTTGTTTCTTCTTTAGAAACATTTTCGTAATGTCATTCATTTTTAATACCAGATCAATATTATTCAAATTGTTTAATAAAAGAAAAACAGAAGTTGTAGTTCTTAATTCTGTATATGAAGCAAGCAACTATTTTCCTGACACGAAAGCCACACAAAGACCCCAAAAAATTGCAGGCCAATAAGCTATCATGAACATAGATTCAAAATTCTCAATAATTATTTTTTAAATTAATGTTAGAAAAATGATAAAGATTATCTACTATGATTCATTTAGTTTCACCCAATATATGTGTTCCATGATAACTCAATATATGTAAATCAATAACTGTAGTCAACCACATAAATATACTTAAAGATAAAAATGACATCATAATCTCAATAGAATTAAATGAGGCTTTATAAAATTTTTTCTAGAGAGACTAGAGATACAAAATCATAACTCAAAATTATTAAGAAAATAACAGCAAAAACATAGACAACATCATTCTTTTTTACTTTTTTCTCTCTTACAACTTTATTTTAAAAAGAGGAATACACATACAGATTATTAAAGGCATTTTGGCATAACACTATATGAATATTTTTTGTCAGTACTTAATTATTTTAGAGGTTTGATAGCATGCATTGAAATTCCACTTGTTACCATAAACATAAAGTACATGTACGACAGAATATAACATGGAAACACTTTTCTTTGTGAGCATAGACTAAGTATAGTGATCTTTGAATACCAAAAATTTCTACAAGGCTATATTCTTAGCTCTTGGATTATTAATGATTTAAGGTCCAGGTGTACCACGCTCTGAGAGGGTGCTATACATTTTTTTTTCCTAAGAAGGACTAAAGCTTTCATTTCTTGGGCTTTGTTTATCTTGAGCTTCATATGGCCTGTGAGTATTGAGAGAAATTCAATATGTCTAACTCAAAACAGGACTAAGAAAAGGTAGTCTATTCATATTTAATATAGTACTTAAATCTTAGGTTGAGCAATAGGACAACTGAAAATCTTTCAGGGTATACAAATAGGAAAGAAAGAAGTCAGAATACCTTTCTTAGCAGATTTTATAAATACTTATTATATAATATAAATTAAATTTATAGATTATATAAATATAAATAAAAACAACTAAAGATTTCACCAAAAAATTTCTAAAGCTAATGGATCAACTTAAGCCAAGTAGCACACAAAATTTTGATCATAGATGTACAAATGCTGAGAGAGAAATTAGGGCAGTAGTACCTTTCACAATAGCCTCAAAACATCATCAACAACAGAACAAAACAAAAAATCTTGAGATCACTCTATCCAAAGAGCTGAAAGATTTGTGTAATAGAATCTATAACATATTAAGAAAATAAATTGAACAAAGCACCAGAATGTATAACCATACTCCTTATTCAATCATGGATGTATAGTATTCATATTCTGAATATGCTTATTCTATTAGAAACACTGTATAGCGTTCATACAGTGAACCCACCAAAACCTGTACAAGATGTTTTAATAAATTGGACAAATATTCTTCAACTTTATATGGAAATATACATATACAAGCATACACACACACAAATTAAATAGCTATTAAAATACTGAACAAAGAATAGCTAAAGTCATTAGCACACCCAATTTTAGGATATACTACCAGCCTGTAGTAATTAAAAAACAGCATGGTATTGCTATAAACACAGGCATAGTGATCACTGGAATTAACTGAAGGCTGCAACATGTAAAACTGATTATAAACAAATAAGCCAGGAACATACACTGCAAAATATACACCATCTTCAACAAATGGCAATGATCAAACAGGATGGCACCTTGTAGAAGAAAGCAATCAGATTCACTTTGGTTACTTTGAACACAACCAACTTTAGGTAAATCAAGGCCATCAATATAAGTCAACCTACCACTAGTCTCAGAGAATAGTAAGTAAAAAAATAGGCCTAAACTCTTCATCTCTAGAAATAATTTTCTAAACAGGATTCTAGTATCACGGATACTAAAACTAACAATTAATAAAGGGGACCTCATAAAGCTGAACAGTTTTTATACTACAAGGGATAGCGTATGTTCAAGCTGCAGCCTATAAAATGGGGAAAAGATTTTACTAGTTATAAATCTAACAAAGGATTATTACCTAGATACACATATATCTAAAAGAGAAAAACATAAACACGATAATCAAATAATCCAATTAATAGTAGAGTACAGATCCAAGGAGAGTTCTCAAAAGATAAAAAACAAATGGCTGAAAAATACTTGAACAAACTCTCAACATCCTCAACTTTCACATAAATTCAAATTAAAACTACTTTGGGATTTCATAATATTCCAGTCAGAATTGCTGCAATCAATAAAACAAATGCCAGCTCATGCTGTTAAAGATTGCACAAAATTAAAAAAACCATTATTCACTGCTGATGGGAATACAAACTGGTACAGCCACTCTGGAAGTACATGTAGAAAATTACTCAAAAAACTCAAATTCAGTCCATCACAAGATCTAGGTACATCATCCTCAAGCAAATAAAACAAAGACTTTACATTTACTACAAATATGTTTGCTTATTCATGCTCCTTGTTGTTTAGTTAATAATAGCTGGGATTTGATAATATTCTAGATGTCCTTAACTGAGGAATGAATAACAAAAGAATGATACATTTTCACATTAAACATCATGTAGTGTTATAAATTGATAGAGAATAAGCTAACTAATAAAATTAAATGAAGAGAGGAATAGGGGGCAGGATCAAGGATGGTATAGGAAGAAAAACAAGTAATAGTAAAAGATTTTTGAAAAGGTATATTGACACTTGATTCTATATAAGCTTCCTAATATATATTCATACATAAAAAACTTACCTGGAGTCAACAAAATAGAAACCTATATTGCCCCAGTTTAACAAACCTCCTACAACAGCAATGGTTCACAGCTTGTTAAATTTTTGCCTACAGGGTTCAATAGAACACGCCCCCATATATCATAGACTATTGACAAGGGTATCAGTTCCTCTATATAATCTGATATAAAGCTGTATCACCAAGGACACAATTTATGTTATCAAACATGGTTTTACTCATAGTAATCATTATTCATTGTGCTAGAAGGTAATTTGCACAAAATTATAAATACCACCCAGATAGTAATCCTATTATCTATAACAGAGACTTTCCTACAATACACGTACTGGAGGAATAGTGGCACACATGTCATAGAAGTAACCAATCTCTTGTTTACTGGTTATAAGACCCACTCCCTGAAATATAACCCATATGGGAAACAGGTATAGTGAACCTGAGTTTACATAGGTCATTGGTCAAGGGCAAAACCCACTCCTACTGATTTTAAAAATCTATAGAAGGAAAGGAAAAAGAAAAGTAGTTCAAATAATATATTAGCATATTGATAGATAAGAGCATCATTGCAACCTCATCACAGGCATTTCTTCTTGCAGTAGATATGAATTAACATGGAGACCCCCAGCTGTACAGTGTTTGGAAGGTGAGAGTCTTTACAGAATTCAGTCCTAAATGGGATTGTTGGGAAACACTGCTACTTTAAGGTTGCTGTCTACCTTATCTGGATAGCTCTACTTAGCCACACATAAAATGGGGGACTACCTATTCCAGCAGGGTTTGCTTTTTTTCTGATGTTATATGGGAAGCCCAAGTCCTATATCCTCTATCTGAGGAAGGTCACATTATTCTATGGAAAAAATACAAGTACCCCATCCTCTTTCCTGGTAAGAACCCACTCAGCAAATACAGAGATTCTTAGAAGTCTACTTGATGCAAATGAGGAATTACTAGTTTCTTAAACTCTAGCCAATGATTTACATTCTTCATGAAAACTCCTTCATATATAATCTTCATTCACCAGAATGAAGTGTATGAGCACAAGATGTTTTACAGAATATTGTGTAAGAGATCTTTTTCACTCAGAGCAGTCTAAAAGAAATATCTCCCAGGTCATCTCCTAGCCTGACCAGGAACCGGCAGCCTGCGCCTGGTCTCTGTTACATCCTTTCTGTCTGGCGTGCTGCTCTGTCAGAACATCTAGACAGAGAAAGTGATTATGTGGAAGCACAATCTATGCCTTGGTCAAGGCATTTCCCTAAAAGCTTGGGGATCTGTTTAGAAAAAGGAGGTGGAAAGATTATATAAATCAGGGATTCTAGATGACTCCACGGAAACAGTGTCTTCCAAAAATGATAGGGCTGGTACAAATGAACTCAGAGACTATGACATTATGTATACGACCTATAGTCAAAATCACCTTACTAGAAGTGGAAAAAAGAAAGAAAACCTGCCACTGCTCACTAAGAGGTGATGTAAAATTTGTAAGTGCTAGAAAAAGAAATATCAGTTTTCTGCAGTAGGGTGTTCCTGTGTATACCAAACATATTCAAGAAAGACACGTGGTCAGGAATAATTAGCTAATACAAAAAACCCTCTAGTCTTTTTTTGCATTTTGTTTTGATATATGTGTCATATTTGTTTGATTTACTTGATAAGTTTTTTTGTTTTGATTCCTTTGGGTTTTCTTTTGGATTGACAGAGGGAAAGGCCTTGAAGTACGCCTGTGGGAAGAATCTGAGAGGAGTTGGGGGAGGAAAATAACATGATAATATACATTGCATGAAAATATTTTTAACAATATATACATTTTTAAGATAAGCCTTTATGGTGCAGAAGGAGCAAGAATTATATGTAGTGGAAAAGGAAGTTTAGCAAGAGGAAAAATGAAGCATTAGCTTATAAGTTTATAAAAGAGATAACAACATGAGTTAACAATGTAATTTTTTTTTGTTTTTTTTTAGATTTATTTATTTATTTAATGTGAGAACACTGTCAGGACATCAGATCCCATTACAGATGGTTGTGAGCCACCATGTGGTTGCTGGGAATTGAACTCAGGACCTCTGGAAGAGCAGTCAGTGCTCTTAACCGCTAAGCCATGTCTCCAGTGAAAATATTTCTAATAAAAGCTTATTATGAAGACTGTTAGAACTTTTGGAAGGATTAAATGAGAGAAATAATAATGGACTTAACATCAACCTGGCTATGGCCTAGTTTCCATGGAACACAGACCTAATTACTGTGTTTCTATACCTAAAGGAGAAACACGAGAGCAGAGATTCAGAGAATAGCATAAGAACAGTTTACTGCAAAAGGCACAAAGAAAAAAATGGGATTGCGTATATAGTAATAGACTTGTATGAAGAACAGATTTTTCAAATGAAGACAAGGATGCCCTTGCCAGTCAATCAATGCAGTTTTTCTTTTCCAAAAATCAGCAGTGCAAGAGTCAGTGTATTGATATCAGTTTGATCACAGACTATGGAACACCGCCTTTTCAGAAGCATGTCTTACCTGCTTTAGAGAATGATTAAAATGTGCCTATTAGAAAGGTTTCACCTAGGTTATCAGTATGATAGCACTTGGATATGTTTCACTGAGCCCCACTAACTACCCTTTTTACTAGATTACAACAGAAGTACAGTAATAGGTATTTCTGAGCTATATACACTTAATAAGCCATTAAGATTATTTGCTTGCAAATCAAATAGCTTCTTAATATCTAGGAAAATTTGAGGTATGTAATTATTTTTATTTTAATTTCTATTGCTAATTTATTGTTTTCATTAGTGTATCAGAGTTATACACAATGGGTTTCATTGATAGATTTTCATATATTGTTATGTTTGTTCATCCCACATCCTAGGTTTACCCCTGCTTCCTGTTCCCATGATTTCCCATTTACTTTTAGTTTATATTTATTTGTTTAATTTGAGATTTCACCTGACATTCTTAACTAAAATGCCTGGAAACGATAATGTCATTCTTATTAATGACCCAATAAATTCTCTACCATAAACATGGCTAAGGATTTTTAACCACACAGTCTTAACCACTATTAACAGTGCCATAGAACATGATCATTCAAGTTCATCTGAAGCAGGCCAGCTTTGGTCCGTTAGAGACCATACTTAGGAATGGAATAGTTATATAGCAAGGAGTTTATACACATTGTGTTTTATAAAACCATATTTTACATTTTCTTGTTAAGTTTACTCGGTTTACAAAAGTATTGTTGATAGCATGTGAGTTCTTTTCCCCAGGATCTTAATAAATCATTGCTACTTTTGTTTTGTTTGGATTCCTTGTTAATATGCTGATTGTAGTTGATAACATCACAATATGTTTTCTTCATTTTTATTGAATATTCTCTGTCTTTACATTTCAAAAGGTTATATCCTTCCCCCACCCTGCTCCTATTCCCCCTCCTCTTTCCCTTGATTCCATGAAGGTGCTTCTTTTTCCAACTACTCTCTCCCACCTCAGTTCCTTGGCATTCCCCTACATTGGGAAAACAAACCTTCACTGGACCAAAAGCTTCTTTTCTCATTGATGCCAGACAATGCTGTCCTCTGCTATATGTACAACTGTAGTATTAGTCCCTGGCAGCTCTGGAGGGTTTGATTGGTTGATAATGTTGTTTTTCCCATGGTGGTGCAAACACTTTCATCTCCTTCAGTTCTTTCTCTAGCTCCTTCATTGGGGTCCCATGTTCAGACCAATTAATGGTTAGCTGCAAAGCATCCTCCTCTGTATCAGTATGGCTCTGGCAGAGCCTCTGAGAAGGCATTATACAAAGCTCCTGCCAGTAATCACATCTTGGCATCAGCAATAGTGCTTAGGTATGGTGGCTGCATATGGGATAGATCCCCTGGTGAGACCGTCTCTGAATGACCTTTTCTTCAATCACTCCTTCTCTATTTGTACGTGTATTTCTTCCTGTCAACGTTTTGTTCTCCTTTCTAAGGACAGAGTAATCCACTTTCTGGCCTTACTTCATTTTTAGCTTTATAAGCTCTGTAAATTTTTTCTTGGGCATTTTGAACTTTTTGACCTAGTATCTGCTTATAAGTGAGTGCATACCATGACTGCTCTTTTGTGACTGGGTTACCTTACTCAGGATGATAGCTTCTAGTTTCCTTCATTTCCCTAAGAATTTTATGAAGGCATTCATTTTAACAGCTGAGTAGTACTACATTGTGTAAATGTTCCACAATTTCTGTATTCATTCCTCTGTGGAAGAATATCTGGGTTCTTTCCAGCTTCTAGCTCTACTAAATAAGGCTGCTATGAACATGGTGGAACATGTGCCTTTGTTAGATGTTGAAGTGTCTTTTGGGTATATGCCCATAAGTGGTATAGCTGGGTCCTCAGGAACTACTATGTCCAGTTGTCTGAGGAACAGCCAGACTGATTTCCTGAGTACCAGCTTGCAATCCTACCTATAATGGAGGAGTGTTACTCTTTCTCCACATATACTTCACAATAGTTATAAAAAATATAAAATATCTTGGTATGACTCTAGCCAAACAAGTGAAAATTCTGTATGACAAGAATGTCAAGTCTCTGAAGAAGAAAATCAAAGAATACCTTAGAAGATGGAAAGATAACCATGCTCATGGATTGGCAGGATTAGTATAGTAAAAGTGGCAATTTTAACAAAAGCAACCTATAGATTCAATGCAATGCTGTCAAGATTCCAACTCAATTCTTAAGAGTTAGAAAGAGCAATTCTCAAATTCATTTGGAATAACAAAAAACCCAGGATAGCAAAACATATTTTCTACAAAAAAAAAAAAAAAAAAAGAACTTCTGAGGAAATCACCATCCCTAACCACAAGCTGTCCTATATAGTAATAGTGATAAATAAAAACTGCATGGTATTGATACAGAGATATGTAGGCAGAAGAATAGAATAGAATTAAAGAGGCAAAAATGAACTCACGCACTTGATCTTTGACAAAGAAAGTAAACCATCCACTGGATAAAAGAAAGTATTTTCAACAAATGGTACTGTTTCAACTGGCAGTCAACATGTAGAAGAATGTGAACTGATTTATTATCATCTCCCTTTACAAAGCTCATGTCAAAAACTATCAAGGACCTCCACATAAACCCACATACATTGAATCTAGTAGAAGAAAAATTGGGGAAGAGCCTTGAACACATGAACACAGAGGAAATTTTTCTGAACAGAACACCAATGGCTTATACTCCAAGATGAACACCCGAAAATTGGGACCTCATAAAATTAAAAAGTTTCTGTAAGGCAAAGGACACTGTCAATAGGACAAGATGCCAACCCACAGATTTGGAAAAGATTTTAACCAACCATACATCTGATAGGGAGATAATATCCACAATATGCAATAAAGAAATTAGACTCCAGAGAACCAAATAACCCTATTAAAATGGGGTACAGAGCAAAACAAAGAATTCTCAACTGAGGAATATCAAATGGCTGAGAAGCACTTAAAAATGTTCAGTATCCCGAGTAATCAGAAAAAATGCAAATCAAAATGAACCTGAGAATCCAACTTACACTAATCATCATAGTTAATATCAAAAACACATGTAACAGCAGATTCTGGCAAGGATGTGGAGAAAGAGAAATACTCCTTCATTTTTGTTGCAAGCTGTTGCAACCACTCTGGATATCGGTATTGTGGTTCCTCAGAAAATTGGACATAATACTACCTGAAGACCAAGCTATACCACTCTTGAGCATATATACCCAAAAGATGTTCCAACATGTAACAAGGACCCATGCTCTATTATATTCATAGCAACATTACTTCTAATAGCCAGAAGCTGGAAACAACTCAGATTTCCCTCAGTAGAGGAATGGATACAGAAAATATGCTACAGTTACACAATGGAACACCAATCAGCTAATAAACACTGATGGAAGCCTTGGTTCTTCTTAGAAAAATATAAGTGTATAGCACCCTCTCAGAGTGGGGTACACCTATACCTTAAATCATTAATATTTCAAGAGCTAAGAATGCAACCTTGTGGCAAGCCTAGATATTTAAAAATAATTATGTTTAATCTTTACACACAAGAAAACTTCAACTATTTCCATATTATATTTTGTTTTACATGTACTTTATGCTCATTGTAACTACTAAGTTTTTAATGCATACTATCGAACCTTTAAAAAAATCAAGTCTGACAAAAATATATTTATATAGTTTTATGTAAATAATGCTTTTAAATCTGTACATTTACCTCTGTTTTTTTATAAAAAAATAAAGTTATTTAATTAAAAAAATGAGTTCATGACATTCGTAGTCAAATGGATGGAGCTAGAAAATATCACCCTGAGTGAGGTAACCCAGTCACAAAAGAATACACATGATATGTACTCACTGATAAGTGGATAGAAGTCCAAAAGTTTACAATGCCCACAATACAATCCACATACCATACTGAGCATAGGAGGAAACAAGACCAGGGTGTTTATGCTTCAGTCCTATGTTAAATGGGGACAGGATGATTGAGGGAGGTGGAAGATGGAGGGCCAGTGTAGGGAAAGAGGAGTGTGAGGAAATAAAGGGGCAGTATCAGGTACTCAGGGGACAGAAGATATGTATAGAAGGTTAAGGAATATAATAAATATATGCAGCAGTGGGGGGTGAGGAAGTGAGGATTGCCACTGGAGTGTCCCAGACAGCAGAGAAGTGAGAGGCTTCCAGGACACATTGGGGATGTCTTTAGCAGAAACTAATAGAGAAGGTAAGATAGAACCTGTGGAGACCACCTCTAGTGGATAGACATGGCCCCCAGTCCAGAGATAGGGCCACCCATGCATCTCAAACATTTTAACCCAGAACAGCTTCTCTGCAAAGGAAAGATAAGGGCAAACAATGGAGCAGAGACTGAATGAAAGGCCGGCCATCTGGGGACCACCCATTTTGTCTGCAGACAACAAATCTTTCCACTGTTGGCAATAAGGGCTTGCTGCCAGAAACCTGGTGTTTCTTGGGAGGTTTGGCCAGTAAATTATCAATACAGAGGTGGATGCTTACAGCCAACCATCAGACTGAGTTCATGCACCCTAGGTTGGGAGCTGGTGGAAGGATTGAAGGAGAAGAGACTGCAAACCCATAGAATAAAACATTGGCTCGCTATACCACCCAGGGCTCCCAGACTCGACCACCAACCAAAGATTGTACAGAGAGAAATCCACGGCTCCAGATATATGTAGCAGAGGATGACCTTACGTGATATCAATGGGAGGGGAGACCCTTGGTCCTGAATGGGTTTGAAGTCCCAGTGTAGTGGGGTGCTAGCATGGTGGAGGGGGGCCACCCTCATAGAGACAAAGGAGAAGGGGGAGAAGGTGAGTGTGGGATGGAGGCTTGTTGAGGGCTAACTAGGAAGTAAAATTTTATTTGACAAGTAGACAAATGGAATGATTAAATAACAACAATAACAACAATAATAATAAACTATATAAATAGTCCCTTAATTAAAAGAAGTAGATGAACAGTGAGGAAGGGAAGAAATTGATTGTATTGTGTGAAAAGAAGATACTAAGTGTTCCATGCTCAATTGCTTTTGGTGTGAACTTATAAATCTTGATGGTACATGTGCTACCTGAACCAGAAATCAGTGGAAGGCTTTATAAATCCCAGAACAAATAACAGTAAATCCTCAGATTGATTGTATTCAGTGTTGCCTCTAAATAAAGGATAAGAACAATAGACCACACCATCTAAGCAGTGTGGGACATACTTGATACGGAACTAGAATGATGAGGTGTAGTTGGAGTTATGTCTTACTGTGTAATGTATCACAGGGAATAAACTACTTTTATATCTCATTAAATAGAGGTCATGTAGAAGCATTCCAATATTATCCTTTTTCCTTTAAAGTAGCTTATAATTATGAGCAAAAACTAATATTTTTTTAAAATGTAACTTCAAAGGAAGAGCAAAAAGATAACGGCAAGTTTCAGCAATTCATATTTTATATTATCATACTAGATGAGTGTACAATTTTATAGAGAATTTTGTTTTGATTCGGTTATAATTATTATCATAAAGTCATGCTTTGTCTTCAGGTTAATCATAAAGTATTGGCTACAATAAGTAGATTCCACTTATAAAACTTTGTTAGATATAATGTTGCTTAGCAATGTTAATAACTGTAAATATTTACTTGGACACACTTCAGTAAACACACATTTATTCTTAAACACACATTCAACAAATTTATGTGTGCAATTGCATACATATTCTGAATATAAATATTAAATTTTGTATTTGGCTTGTTAGATTTAAACAATTAGTGTAGGGCTAAAAAAGCATATCATGCTCTTGCAGAGGTCCAGATTTTCTTTCCCAGAAATCAGAATTCAGTATCTCATTACATTTTTTACTGACTCCATCTCTGGCAGATCTGACACTTCTGACTGGCAGTGACACTTGCATTTAGGGGCAAATATCTACACACAGATGCAGACACATCCAGAAAACTAAAAACAAATAACAAATGTATTTAGATATACCTTTTCCTCTGTTTAATCTATAAACTTCAAATCATGTAATGTTATGATCACCCAGACTAACTAAAGACATGTCCAGATCATCTTACAATGAGGCATATTTGAAGTGATCATTTTAAAGCTCATACTTATTCTGAAGTATAGCATATGTCAGATTTCTCCTTTAATCATTGCATGTAGTAATTACTCTGTAACAATAGCCCTGCCTTAAATTAAAAGCTGAGCAATGTAATTACACCAACTATGCTTGTTTTTATATTTATCATGTACATAATTTCACAAAAAAATATTTGTCATTTTGTTTCAAAGAACTTCTAGTGTGAATTATAAAATGAGTTGTATATTTCTAGATTGAAAGTTTCTGTCCACTGATTAGAGTTGCCTTTTACTATTTACTGTGAATACAAATTTATTTGAATTGACTTATGGTCTCATGTCTTCCATTTTGCAAATACATACACATACTCACACACACACACACACACACACACACACACACACACACACACACATGCATAATACTCTATATATAGACATATATTACACACACACATATATACATATGTTAAGGTTTTACTGCTGTTACACTGTTCACTAATCAGTGAACAGACACTATGACCAAGGCAACTCTTATAGAAACATTGAAGTGGGTCAGACTTACAGGTTCAAAGATGTAGTCAGTTATTTCAAAGATGAAAGCATGGCAGAGTTTAGATAGTTGTGCTACAGGTGGGATATGAGTTCTGCATCTTCATCAGAAGGCTGGTTGGAGAAGACTGGCTTCTAGGCAGCTAGGACAAGGGTCCTAATACACTAGCCTACAGTAACACACCCACTCCGATAAGGCTACACCTACTCCAACAATGCCACATTTCTGAGTCATGTCATTCCCTGGGCTACTGTTAGCAACCCCTCATCCACATACCTGTAGACAAACCAAGTAAAATTTATTGGTTGAATTTGGTTGCATCTGTATTTTGGTTATTAGAACCCTATCAGTAATGAGCAGAAGTTTGTTTACCTCATCTAATACCTGTTCAGTCCACCTTTCTCCTTAAGCCTAGAATCACTAATCTTTACTGCATAGATTTGTCATTTATGCAGTACCACATATAGAGAGTCAGATTTTCTTCCCTCATTTAATGATATAAAGTCCACTTTCCTTTCTTTCTTTACATGGCTTTTGACATATTAACTTGTTTTATATTATGTAATTTTGGTATGACATCACATTTTGTCATATTAAAGCACACCTTGACTGCCTTCAAGTTTGAACAAATACAAACAAAGATAGAATTAGCATCTAAGTATGGGTTTATTTTTCATGGACAGCATGTAGCTTCCTTATTTAAACACGAAGAAGTGTGATTTCAAGATTGCATTGGAAAAGCAGGCTAGGGAGCCATCATTATTAGTCTGTTGTCAAAAGTGACAAGTTAGAGGTTATTCAATTAGCAGTTGAAAAGACAGTTTTCAGTATTTGAGCTCAACTACCAAGTATGATGTCATGTTTTTCTGTTTAAACAATATAAAAACCTTGTAGTGGGATGCCTTGTTCTTCCTTTTATTAAAATCTTATTTGAAAAGGTGTTTATTAAAGCATTCACAAAATTTATTAGTCTTGTTATTGACCAAGTTAAAGTGTTGGAAAAAAGAGTTGGTATGTAATATTACATCAGATATGACCTGCTATAGTAAGTTTCCTCATCATACTCACATTGCTGTTTTATAAGACAGACATGTTTAGTTTAAAGATACTTCAATTTACAATTGCCATTTGTATTATATAGTATATCACCATAAAAACCAAGGTAGCTTTGCTATTGCACTGATTGTCTGATCAGTTTGAAGTTAAAGTTTGAGATTTGTATAATATCTTCATGTAGATTCATCTTTTTACGTATAAATTTCCTGTGCACGCATCTATAGCTTCATCATGTTCTTATCCGTGACTCCTTGACAAAGACTATTTGACTTTATATAAGTGTAATTCTGAGATTGTAAGTTTTACTTCAACTCCTCTGATTTTCCTTTTATAATATCTCATTTGCATGGAATACTATAATTTTATAGAATGTCTTGAAGTGGTTAAGTGTTTGTGCTTTGACTTGGTTCTACTTTATATTAAATTTTAGGTAGTGTTTTCTTTATATTTTTATTGGATATTTTCTGTACTTACATTTCAGATGTTATCCCCTTCCCACCAATCCAATTCTCCTTCTCTCATTGCCTCCATAACGGTGCTCCCTCTCCTATCCAACCTTTCACACTTCACTGCCTTGACATTCCCCTACAATGGGAGAATAAATATGCCTTCACTGGACCAATGCCTCTTCTCCCATTGAGGGCAAACAATGCTATCCTCTGCTGCATATGCACCTGGAGCCATGGGTCTCTCCATAAGAATATATTGGTTGGTGTTTTAGTCCCTGGGATCTGTGGGGCATTTGGTTAGTTAATTTTGTTCTTCCTATGGAGTTGCAGACCTTTTTATCTCCTTAAGTTCTTTCTCTGGTTCCTTCATTGGGGTTCCCTTGTTCAGGCCAATGGTATGTTGTATCAGTATAGCTCTGGAAGAACCTCTGAGGAGGCACCATAACAGTAAGCACTACTTGGCATTAGCAATAGTGCTTGAGTTTAGTGGCTACATATGGGATGGATCCCCAGGTAAGGAGCATTTTGTTCTCCCTTCTAAGAAGGACTGAGGCACCAAGCTTCTGGCCTTACTTCTCTTTTACCTGTATAAGATCTGTTTTTGTGTTATTCCAGATGAATTTGCAAATTGCCCTTTCAAAATCTATGAAGAATTGAGTTGGAATTTTGATGGGGACTGTATTGAATCTGTAGAATTCTTTAGGCAAGATGGCCATTTTTACAATGTTGAACCTTCCAACCCATCAGCCTGGGAGATCTTTCCACATTCTTAGGTCTTTTTCAATTTCCTTCTTCAGAGACTTGAACTTTTTGTCACAAAGATTCATCACTTGATTTGTTAGGGTCACACCAAGGTGTTTTATATTTTTTGTGACTATCATGAAAGGTATCGATTCTCTTATTTCTTTCTCAGCCTCTTTATCCTTTGAGTAGAAGAAAGCTACTGATGTGCTTGATTTAATTTTATATCCAGTCACTTTGCTTAAAGTTTTTATAAGCTATATAAGTTCTCTGGTGGAATTTTTGGGCTCACTTAAGTATACTATTATGTCATCTGCAAATAGTGATATTTTTACTTCTTCCTTTCCAATTTGTATATCTTTGACCTCTTTTTGCTGTCTGATTGCTCCGGCTAGCACTTCCAGTACTATGTTAGATAGGTAAAGATAGAGTGGGCAGCCTTGAATTTAAGTTTTTTAAATTCCGTTTAAAAACGTCAGAATAAGTGTGTTTATAAAATAATTCTTGGTATGGTTGCTATTCCCATTATACTGAGTTTATTATATTTCAGTTTGGGAAAAACTAATAAGTTGATCATAGTCTTTCTACTTGGGAACACGCAATATATTTACATTTATGTATATATTTTTGATACAGTTAAATTATAATTCTCTTTTTTTGGTACAGAATAGAGTTTATTCAAGTCATGGGAGAGTTAAGAGGGTAGTAGAGGCAGGGCGGGGCAGTAGTGAGTAGAGGTCAGCCATGAGCACGTGGAGGGAGAGGGGGGAAGGAAGGTGAAGAGAAGGGATAGGAGCAGGAGAGCAAGAGAGAGCAACAGAACAAGAGCAAGAGGAGGGGCAAGCAGCCCCTTAACCATAATCTTATATTTTCTTATGCCTCATGAATTCATTTTGTCAGAATTATACAGTAGTATTTTAAAAATGGGAGAAAGGCAGATAGAGACTAGTCCAATTGTTTATCTCCAAACTTTTCCTCTACATTAGTGTTAATAGTGTCATAACTTCTCATGGATAGTTTTTATTACTTTCCTATTCTATACTGTATTTTGATTAAGCTATTAGATTATTTTAGATATATTAGTTCCATATTCACTTGTTCTTAACCATTAAGTTGAAAATTTCATCTCCTGTTTTTTAAAAAATTTTAGTATTATAACACACATTAAGAAAAACATATACTTGTATCTTTTTTTCCAGATTCAACTTACATTCTTAGTACCTTGCTTCTATAGATATTTTTAAAAATTTCATTCTTCCTTTTAAACATATTAATTGTTCTATGTTTTAAGTTTATGTAGGGTACTGAATTTCTGGTAAATTTTTACTTATAGTGTATGTGTTATCTACATGTATAAAATAAATACTGTTAAGAATTTTGATATATTATATTTCTAGCATTAAAAAATAGCATATTTATCACAAGAAAGAGAGTATATGTAATATACAGCAAAATCAATTCTAACTGGTAGTTTGAAAATTGTGTTGATTCATTCTTTGACGGTATAATAGATCCACTGTAACACCTCAAGTGTTTCCATGTCAGGAAATTATAATACTATTAAAATCTTCCACTAAAAGTAATGTTGTCCTAAATATGTTTAATATGAGTATTTGATAAATTTGAGTATGTATTAAATTTTGTTTACATCTTAGCTTTAGGTATTATATTTTATCTTATGTATTTTTATTCTTTAATCCTTTCTATACTCCAGATATATCCCCTTTTCAGTCTGACCCATGACTTCTCCACCATAGTTCCTCCCCTTCCTCCAATAGGATAAAACTCACCCCCCCCACACTACCAGGCCTCTCTACTCCCTGGGCCCTCAAGCCTCTCAAGGGTTAGGTACATCTTCTCTCACTGAGGTCAAATCAGGCCGTCCTCTACTGTCTATGTGCTACAGGCCACATATCAGCTGGTATATGCTGCCTGGTTGGTGACTCGGTGTCTGAGAGATCTCAGAAATCCAGGTCAGTTAAGACTGCTAGTCTTCACATGGGGCCACCCTCTTTCTCAGCTTCTTCCAGCTTTTCCCGGATTTAACCACAGGAGTCCCCAGCTCCTGACCATTGGTTGGGTGGTAGTATCTGCATCTGACTCCTTCTGCTGCTTGTTGGGTCTCTCCGAGGGCAGCCATGCTAGGTTCCTGTCTGTAAGCACACCACAGTATCAATAACAGCATCAGAGCCCCAGGCCTTTCCTTGAGCTGTATCCCAGTTAGGTCTGTCAGTGGACTTCCTTCTTATCTCCATATTTGTCTATGCAGTTTCTTCAGAAAAGAACAACTCTGGGTCAGAGCTTTTGACTGTGGAATAGCAACCACATACCTCCACTTGATGTCCTGTCCTTCCATTGTGGGTGAACACTGCTCTGTAAAGCACTTTATTCAAGGTCCCATCCTTTGAGTTTTGAGAGTCTCTTACCTTCAAGAATTCTAGGACATTCTAGAGGGTCTTCCCTACCATCTAACATCCAAGCTTGACTGTTTCCATTAATGTTGCCGGCCCTCAGGGCTTAAGTCCTGTTATGACCCCTCCAATACTTCATCATGTTCATCTCCTCTCCTCTCTATCCCCTATCTCACCAAGGTCTCTCTGTCTCTCTGCCCCCATGACTACTTTCTTTTCCCTCCCAAATGTGACTGAGCCATTCTCACTTGGGCCCTTCAGCTTGTTAATCTTGAATTCTGTAGGTTGTGTACTCAATATTTTGTATTTTTTGGCTAATATACACCCAATAGTGGGTACATACTATGCATTTGCTTTCGGGTCTGAGTTACCTCCCTCAGGATGGTATTTTCTAGTTCCATCTATTTGCCTGCAAAACTCCTGATGTTCTCATTCTTAATAGCTGAGTAGTCTTTTACTATGTGAATGAACTTCTCTTTCTGTATCTATTCTTCCAGTGTGGAACATCAGTGTTGTTTCTAGCTTTTCTGTATTACAAATAAAGCTGCTATGAACATAATGGAACATGTGCCCTGTGTCATAGTGGGGAATCTTTTCGGTATATGCCCCAGAGTGATATAGATATATTTTGAGTTTCTGAGGAACCTCCAGATTGATTTCCAGAGTGGTTAAAACAGTATGAAATCACGTAAGCAATTGAGGAGTATTCCTCCTTTTTATAAAAAAAAAAAAACAATTTTATTTGTTGTATTTACATTTAATATCTTATCCCATTCACCCCCTCTCTCATTTCCTTTCCCCCCCTTCTTGCTTTCATGAAGATATTCCCACACACAACCATCCACTCCTACCTCATCACTCTGGTTTTTCCCTGCACTGGGGAAATAAGCCTTCATAGAACCAAAAGATGCTCCAACATATAATAAGGGCACATGCTCTACTATGTTCATAGCAGCCTTATTTATAATGGGAGTGTTCCTCTTTCTCCACATCCTCTCGAGCATGTGTTGTCACCTGAGTTTATGATCTTATCCATTCTGATTAGTGTAAGTTCGAATCTCAGGATTTTTTCAATTTGCATTTCCCTGATCTCTAAGGACTTTGAACATTTCTTTAAGTGCTTTTCATTTCTTTGAGATTCCTCTGTTGTGAATTCTTTTCTTTAATTCTATACTCCATTGTCTTATTTAGAGTTTTATTGCTGTGAACACACACTATGACCAATGTAAGTTTTATAAAGGACATTTAATTGGGGCTGGCATACAGGTTCAGAGGTTCAATCTATTATCATCAAGCCATGAGTATGGCAGCATTCAGGCAGGCATGGTTCAGGGGGAGCTGAGAGCCCTACATCTTTATCCAAAGGAAGCCAGGAACAAACTAAGCATCCTCAGGCAGCTAGGTGTGTCCCAGAACCCACCCCCACAGTGACACACCTCCTCCAACAAGGCCACACCTTCTAATAGTGCCACTCCTTTTCCTGAGCAAATGCAATCATCACACCCATTTTTGATTGGGTTGTTTGGTTTTGTTGTTGTTGTTTTGCATGTTTGTTTTGGGGTAGTTAGTTTATTGACTTCTTTATATATTTTGGATATAAGGCCTCTATCAGGTGGGGTTGGTGCAGATGGTTTCCCAATCTGTAGGTTGTCAGTTTGTTCTATTGACTATGTTCTTTGCCTTATAGAAGCTTTCCATTTTCATAATGTCCCATTTATCAATTCTTGATCTTATAGACTGAGCTTTGACATTCTGCTTAAGAAATTTCCTCCTGTGCCAATAGTATGAGACTCCATTTTTCTCTTCTACTAGACACAGTGTATCTGATTTTATATTGTGTTCCTGGAAACACATGGAATTGTGCTTGGTGCAAGATGACAAATACATATCTCTTTTTGTTTTGCTACACACTGCCAGTCAGTTTAATGAGCACCTTGAATTGAAGACCTTTCTTCTTTCCATTGTATATTTTTGACTCTTTGTCAAAGATCAAGTGTCCTCAAGTGGGTAGTTTTATTTCTCGATCTTCTATTCTACTCCACTGAAATATTATACCAATACCTTCCCATTTTCATACCATTATTCTGTAATACAGCTTGAGGTCAGGTTGGTGACTCTTCCAAATGTTTCTTATTGTTAAGAATTTTTTTCTCTATTCTGGATTTCTTTCAGATTAGTTTGAAAATTAATCTTTCAATTCTTTTGAAGAATTGTGTTGGGATTTTGATGGGGATTGATTGAATCTATAGATTGTTTTTGGTATGATTGTCATTTTTACTATGTTAATTCTCTTTCTTTTATATAAAATTTAAAAAAAGATTTATTGAATGGTATATGATAGAATATTACTCTAGATAGGCAAATTCTAGGCAAAGTATTACTTTCTTAGTTATAGTACATAAAACATCTCTATAATTTCATAAGCATTGGAGATATGTCCATTTTCTGATGTCTTCTTCATTTTTCTCCTTGGGAGACTTGAAGTTCTTATTATATAGATCTTTCACTTGTTTTTTAGAATTACCTTAAGATAGTTTATAGGATTTTTGACAATTGTTAAGAGTGTAGTTTTTTAATTTATTTCTCAGCTCCTTTATTATTGTATAAAGAAAGGTTATTGACATATTTGAGCTAATTTTTATATTCAGCCACTTTACTGCAGTTGTTTATTAGCTATAGAAGTTCCCTGGTAGAATTGTTAGACTTGCTTATAAATACTATCATAAGATCTGCAAATAGTTATACCTTGGCTTTTTTTTTCTTTTTTTACCAAATTGTATCCCTTTGATTCTCTTTTAGTTGTCTTATTGCTTTATATAGAAAGGCCAATTCTAGTCTGAATAGATATAGGGAGAGTGTGCATGCTCTTCTTGTCCCTGATTTTAGTGGAATTGCTGCAAGTATCTCTCCATTTAATTTGATATTGGCTGTTAGTTTCCAATTAAGTGGTTTGATTATATTTAAATATGAGCCTAGAATTCCTGATTTTTCCAATATTTCAAACATGAAGGGGTGTTGTATTATTTCAAATGATTTTTCAGCATCCACTGAGATGAACATGTAATGGTTTTACTTTGGGTTTGTTTCTATAATGGATTATGTTACTGAATTTTTATATACTGAACAAAACTTGAATCTCTGGAATGAAACCTGTTTGATCATGGTAGATGATGGTTAGGGTTAGGGTTAGGGTTAGGATTAGGTTTAGGGTTAGGGTTAGGCTTCTATTTGTAAGAATTTTATATAGTATTTTGCACCGATATTCATAAGAGAAATTTTTCTGAAGTTTTTTTAACAACTTTATTTTACAAAACAAAGATAAATGTATAGATTTTAAGCATTGTTTGCATAAAATTATACAATACATTTTTGTCAGTACTTTTTTTTCAGATTTTAAAATAATTTTTACATAAAAATATATGAATATATTTTTTAGTCAGTACTTGATTTTTTACAGGTTTGATAGTATGCATTGAAAACTTAATAGTTACAATGAGCATAAAGTACAGGTAAAACAAAATGTAACATGGAAATAGTCAAAGTTTTTTGTTGTATAGAGATTTGTTTTGTTTTGTTTTGTTTTGTTTTCTTTATTTCTGGACTTCAGACTGTCTATGAGTTGTTTCTGGGGCAGTGCAAGCCTCTGGGGTTAGCATCCCACTATCAGTGACTGCATATTATACTGTTCTTTTGTGACTGGGTTATCTCACTCAGAATGATATTCTCTAGATGCAGCCATTTTCTTAAGAATTTGGTCAAGTCGCTGTTTCTGGTGGCTGAGTAGTATTCCATTGTGTAAATGTACCAAAATTTTTGTATCCATTCATCTTCTGGAGGACATCTGGGTTCTTTCCAGCTTCTGGCTATTATAAATAGAGCTGCTATGAACATTGTAGTGCATATATCTTTGTTGTGTACTAAGGTGTCTCTGGGAAATTTGCCCAGTGTGGAATAGCTGGGTCTTCAGGTAGTATTATGTCCAATTCTCTGAGGTATCGCCAGACTGATTTCCAGAGTGGTTGTATTAGTTTGCAACCCCACCAACAGTGGAGAAGGGTTCCTCTTTCTCTGCAACCTTGCCAGCATCTGTTTTGGTCTGAGTTTTGGATCTTGGCCAATCTGACTGGTGTGAGGTGGAATCTCAGGGTTGTTTTGATTTGCATTTCCCTGATGGCTAAAGATGTTGAGCACTTCCTCAGATATTTCTCAGCCATTCGATATTCCTCAACTGAGAAAGTTTTGTTTAGCTCTGTACCCAATTTTTTAATAGGGTTATTTGATTCTCTGTTGTCTAGCTTATTGAGTTATTTGTATACCTTAGATATTATGCTCTATCTGATGTGGAGTTGGTAAAAATCTTTTCCCATTTTTTTGGCTGCGGTTTTGTTTTCTTGACAATGTCCTTAGCATTACAGAAACTTTGCAATCTCATTAAGTCCCATTTGTTAATCATTGACCTTAGATCTTGAGCCATTGGTGTTTTGTTCAGAAAATTATGTCCTATGCCAGTATGTTCTAAAGTTTTCCCTACATTCTCATCTAATATTTTTAGAGTATCTGGTTTAATGTTGAGATCTTTGATTCACTTACACTTGAGCTTTGTATAAGGAGAAAAAAAAGGGTCTATTTTCATTCTTCTGCATGTTGAGTGCCAGTTGGACCAGCACCATTTCTTGAGTAGGCTGTCCTTTTTCAATTGAATGTTTGCGGCTCCTTTGTCAAAAGTCAGGTGACCATATATGTGAGGGCTCATTTCTGGATCTTCTATTCTATTCCATTGATCCACATGCCTATTTCCGTACCAGTACCATGCAGTTTTCAGCACAATTGCCTTGTAATATAGCTTGAGGTCAGGGATAGTGATTCCCGCTGATGTTTTTTTTTGTTATTGAGGATGGATTTCGCTATTCTAGGTCTTTTGTTATTCCATATGAAATTGCACATTGATCTTTCCAATTCCATGAAGAACGGGGTTGGAATTTTGATGAGGATTGCATTGAATCTGTAGATTGCTTTTGGTAGGATGGCCATTTTTAAAATGTTGATCTTTCTATTCCATGAGCATGGGAGATCTTTTCATTTTCTGAGATTCTCCTCAATTTCCTTCTTTAGAGGTTTGAAGTTCTTGTCTTACAGGTCCTTCACTTGCTTAGTTAGAGTCACACCAAGGTATTTCATAGTTTTTGTGACAATTGTGAAGGGTACCTTTTCCCTAATTTCTTTCTCCACATGTTTCTCCTTTGAGTATAGAAAGGCTACTGACTTGTTTGAGTTGATTTTGTACCCAGCCACTTTGCTGAACTTATTTATCAGCTGTAGGAGTTCTCTGGTGGAGTTTTTGGGGTCACATAAGTACACTATCATGTCATTGGCAAAGAGTGATGTTTTTACCTCTTCCTTTCCGATTTGTATCCCGTTGATCTCCTTTTTCTGTCTAATTGCTCCAGGCAGGACTTCCAGTACTATGTTGAATGTTAGGGGGAGAGTGGGCAGCCTTGTCGAGTCCCTGATTTTAGTGGGATTGCTTCAAGTTTCCCACCATTAAGTTTGATGTTTTCTGTAGGTTTGCTGTGTATTGCTTTTATTATGTTTAGGTCTGGACCTTGGATTCCTGTTCTTTCCAGGATTTTTAACATGAAAGGGTGTTGAATTTTTTCAAATGCTTTCTCAGCATCTAGTGAGATGACCATGTGATTTTGTTCTTTGAGTTTGTTTATATGGTGGATTACATTGATGGATTTCCTTATATTAAATCATCCCTGCTACCCAGGGATGAAGCCTACTTGGTCATGATGAATGATCGTTTTGATGTGTTCTTGGATTCGGTTTGCAAAGATTTTGTTGAATATTTTTGCATCAAGGTTCATAAGTGAGATTGGTCTGAAGTTCTCTTTCTTTGTAGGGTCTTTGTGTAGTTTAGGTATGAGGGTTATTGTAGCCTCAAAAAATGAGTTGTGTAGCATTTCATCTGATTCTATCTTTTGGAATAGTTTGGAGAGTATTGGTGTTATATCTGCAATAAATGTCTTATAAAATTCTGCACTGAACCCGTCTGGACTTGGGCTTTTTTGGTTGGGAGGCTTTTCATGACTTCTTTATTTCTTTAGTTGTTATAGGGTTTTTTAGATGGTTTACTTGGTACTGGTTTAACTCTGGGATCTTGTATCTGTCTAGGAATTCGTCCATTTCCTCCAGATTTTCCAATTTTGTGGAGTATAAGTTTTTGTAGTAGGATCTGATGATGTCTTGAATTTCCTCAGTTTCAGTTGTTATGTCTCCACTTTCCTTTCTGATTTTGTTAATTTGTATACTCTCTCTTTGCCCTCTATTTAGTCTGGCTAGGGGTTTATCAATGTTGTTGATTTTCTCAAAGAACCAACTCTAGGTTTTGTTGATTTTTTCAATGGTTCTTTTTGTTTCTATTTGGTCTATTTCTGCACTAATTTTGATTATTTCTTGCCGTCTACTCTTCTTGGGTATATCTGCTTCCTTTTTTCCTAGGGCTCTTAGGTGTGCTGTCAGGTTGCTTAGGTAAGCTCTCTCCAGTTTCTTTTTGGAAGCACTTAGGACTATGAGTTTTCCTCTCAGTACTGCTTTCATTGCATCCCGTAGGTTTGGGTATGTGGTATTTCGTTTTTGTTGAATTCTAGAAAGTCCTTAATTTCTTATTATATTTCTTCTTTGACCCTGCTATCATTTAACAGAGCATTGTTTAGTTTCCATGTGTACGTAGGCTTTTTGTTGTCTTTGTTGTTGTTAAAGACCAGCCTTAGACCATGGTGATCTGAGAGAATGCATGGGAGTATTTCAATCTTCTTATATGGATTGAGTCTTGTTGTGTGTCCAATTATGTGTTCAATTTTCGAGAAGGTTCCATGGGGTGCTGAGAAGAAGGTGTATTCTTTTACCTTAGGTTGATATATTCTGTAAATATCTATTAATTCTAGTTGGTTCAAAGTTTCTGCAGGTTTTGCAGTGTCCTTGTTCAGTTTCGCTTTCCATGATCTGTCCATTGGTGAGAATGGGGTATTAAAGTCTCCCACTATTATTGTGTGGGTAAAATGTATTTTTTTAGCTGTAGTATGGTTTCTTTTATGAATGTGGGTGCTTTTTTAGTTGGAGCATATATGTTAAGAATTGAGAGTTCCTTCTGAAAGATTTCCTGGGTAATGAGTAAAAAGTGTCCTTCCTTATCTTTTTTGATAACTTTTGGTTGGAAATTTACTTTATTCGATATTAGAATAGCCACTCCAGCTTGCTTCTTTGAGCTGTTTGCTTGGAAGTTTTTTTCCCACCCTTTTACTTTGAGACAGTGTCTGACTTTGTCTCTTACATGAGTTTCCTGTATGCAGCAAAAGGCTGAATTTTGTTTATGTATCCAGTCTGATAGCCTATGTCTCTTTATTGGGGAGTTTAGTCCATTTATGTTAGTAGATATCAAGGAATAGTTGTTTCTGTTTCCTGCCATTATTGCTTTTGTGGGTTGAGTTGTGTCTGTGTCTTTTTCTTCTTTTAGTTTTCTTGTTTAGGAGTTTTCTTGTTTTTACTAGGCTATATTTTCCCTCATTGTATTGGTTTTTCCACCTATAATTCGTTGTAGTGCTGGGTTTTTGGTCAGATATTGTGTAAATTTTGATTTGTCTTGAAATATCTTCATCTCTCCATCTATGGTGATTGATAGTTTTGCTGCGTATAGCAGCTTGGGCTGGCACTTGTGCTCTCTTAGGGTATGCATGATGTCTGTCCAGGCTCTTCTAGCTTTCATAGTCTCTGTTGAGAAATCGGGTGTGATTCTGTTTGACCTGCCTTTATATGTTACCTGACCTTTTTCCCTTACTGCTTTTAGTATTCTTTCTTTGCTCTGGGTACTTGGTGTTTTGACTATTATGTGTCAGGAGGCAATTCTTTTCTGGTCCAACCTATTTGGAATTCTGAAGGCTTCTTTTATGCTCGTGGCCATCTCATTCTTGAGGGTAGGGAAGTTTTCTTCTATGATTTTGTTGAAGATATTTACTGTGCCTCTTAGTTGATACTCTTCTCTCTCTTCTATTCCTATTATCCTTAGGTTTTGTCTTCTCATTGTGTCCTGGATTTCCTGGACATTTTGGGTTAGGAGCTTTTTGTTTTTTGCATCTTTTCTGGCTGTTTTGTCTATGTTTGCAATGTTGTTTTCTGTCCCCGAGATTCTCTCTTCCATCTCTTGTAATCTATTGGAAATGCTTGCTTCTGTGACTCCTGATTTCTTTTTTTGGTGTTCTGCCTCTAGGGTTATCTCTTTTAGTGTTTTCTTTATTGTGTCAATTTCTGTTTTAATTTCCCTCTTCCATTCCTTTATTTCTTTGGTTCTGTTTTTCTCTAATTCTTTGAGTTCTTTGAGTGTTTTTCTTGTTTCCTCTTTAAAAGCTTCTGAATCTTTTTGTTTTTCCTTCCATTCTTGTTTAAGTATCTTTATCAGCATCTTGAGGTATGATTTTAGGTCTGTGTCTTCTTTTTCTGGGGTGTTTGGAATTTTATGTTTGCTGTTATGGAAGAGCTGGGTTCTGGAGTTGCCAGGTTGTCTTGGTTTCCTTGTGATATACTCTTTCACTTTCCTCTTGCCGTTTTGTTGTCAGTGATATGTTCTTGCCTTTCCCTTGTATCTGGTCTTTGTCCCTGTATCTCCACTGGTCCAGGTGGCAGATGGGCCCAGCCCCGTTCTATGCCTCAGGGTTGCTGGGTGGGAACAGATGTTCCAAGTTCTGTTCCTGGTTTCAGGATCAGGCAGGTGGGAGTGTGCGCCCCGCAGAGATCTCTCTGCTCCCTGGCTACCCAGATCCCCACTCACCACTTTTTCTACCTTAGGGGCTAGCGGTCTGCGTGGCAGATGAACAGATATTTTAAACAGGTATAATTATATTATTTTGAGATGGACAAGAAATCACAAAGAAAATCCCTATGTGTACATGGAGATAAGAGTGAAAGAAAGATTTTACAAGGAAACACTTAGTATCTAATGGGTTCCAGCCATTCTGTTTGAGTGTTTAGTCAATGCATACTTAAATATAAAAACGGAGAGAGTATATCGAACCCAACATGAAACGATTTTCTCAAGAAGGTGCTTGTTCTTTCCCCTGCCCCCTTTTCTCTCTGGGGGTGTGCATGTATGCATGTGTGTGTGTGCATGCACATGCATGCATTCCTTTGTATGTGTTTGTATGTGTGTGTGTGTGTGTGTGTGTGTGTGTGTGTGTGTGTGTGTGTTAGGCTCTCTTTGGGTCACTCTGGCTGCCCTGATACTTCCTATGTAATATAGACTAAACTGACCTTGACCACAAAGATACATTCCTTCCTCTGTCTCCAGAGCACTGAACCTCTTCATCTTAATTAAAATACTCACGAGTTTTTCCTTTCTCCTCTCCTGGAAAGGATGTGAGAAAACATGGCAGAAAAAAAAAAAAAAAGAAGATCTTGGGGATACAGGTTATTTGGAACTGCTGGTCCTCCTACAGGGTCGCCCTTCTCAACTTCTTCCAGCTTTCCTCTAATTTAACCACAGGGGTCTGCAGCTTCTGTCCATTTGTTGGGTGCAAATATCTGAGTCTTAGAGCTGCTTGTTGGGTCTTTAAGTGGGCAGGCATGATAGGTCCCTTTCTGTGAGTCATCCATAGTCTCAGTATCAGTGAGGCCTTGGGGCCTTCCCTTGACCTAGATCCCATTTTGGTCCTGTCTTTGGAACTTCTTTCCCTCAGGCTCTTCTCCATTTCCATCCCTGCAGTTGTTTCAGACAGAAACAATTTACAGTCAGAGTTTTGACTGTGGGATAGCAAACCTATTGGTGCCCTATTTTCTTCTGGAGGTAGGCTACACACTGTAAGACATTTCATCTACGGTCCCTCCCTTTGAGTCCTGAGAATATCTCAGCTCCCAGGTTTTTGGTACATTCTTGAGGGTCCTCCCAACCTCTTATCTTCTGAGAATGCCTGTTTTCATTTTTTTTTTTTTCTGCTGGTCCTCAGGGCTGGATCACCAATTAGGAAGCATGCACCAGCTGATATGAGACCCAACATGCATATAGCAGTGAACTACTGGGCCTCAGTTCAGTCAGAGAAGATGCACCAAACGCTCTAGAGAGTAGCGGTCCCAGGGAGTAGAGAGGTCTGGTTGGGTGGACAGGGTGGGGACAACCGCATGGAGACAAGGGGGAGGGGATTGGGAAGGCAGTATGGAATGTGGAAGAGTCAGTGGGTGAATCTGGATGTGAATAAAATCTGGAGTGATAAAATAAAAGAAAGAAATAATAGTAAATAAAATAAATATCCTTATTCAATAAAGAAAAGTAAGAAAAAATACAGATATTTTCAGATTTTCCACAATAAAGAAAAGGAAAAAGAAAGAGACTGACAAACTTCTGATTACTAAGATCTCGAAATCTGACCATTTATAATGACTCCCAAAGGGAACGTATAAGTGTCTTGTCTCTTTCAGTGCCTGGAGTACCCTGAACAGTGTCTCTAGTCATGATTTTGCAAAGGAGCGTGTTTGTTTATTTTGCTTTTAATTGTTTTAATTCCATGTTTTGGGTACCTTTCAAAGTAATAGATTTTTCTGTGAGATTTACATACATGCTTTTACATACATGCGTCAGTTTTAGTTTCACTTTAATCAGTTATCACCCATTTCTTCCCCTTTTCGTTCTCCTTATTCTTTTCTGCTGTAATCTCTTGATCTCTATCTCCTTTGGTACTTCATTCTCTTTACTCCTCCCTCTCATATCAAGTTCTCCTGGCTATCGATCTTCTTTGACATTTTTCTCACTTGAATGCATAAATTTAACAGACAAGGACTGACGTAGGATAAGAACACGTGTCTTCACATTTCAGAGCACATCACACTTGTTACAGATGATCTCCCAATGGCATGAATTCTTATAAAGTTCAAGTTTCGTTTTTCTTTAGGCAGGAGATTTCATCACACATATAAGCTGTTTTTCTTCAAAATTAATTACTATATTTTTCATGTGTATGACTGTTTTGCCTGCATGTGTGTCTGTATACTACATACCCGTCTAGTGACCACACAGGCCACAAAAATACCTTAGATGCCCTGGAGTTTCAGTTGTTTGTGAGCCTCCTTTATACCCAGGTTCTTGGAAGAACACAAAGTGCTCATAATCTTTGAGTCACCTCTCCATATCTTTTGTATTTCTTTGACAATAGTATGTTCAGGTTATTGTTTCATTTACTAGTTAGAAGTTTTTTTTTTTCTGTTATTGTTTTATTTTGTTTTCTTATGTTTAAATTTTTGTTATCTGTACTTTCTAGATAATAACCTTTTATTTGGTACAACTGGCAAATAGTTTTTAACTCTTCTATGTAGCCTTTGCTATTCTGTGTAGCCTTTACTATTCTGTGTAGTTTTAAATTAAAGCTGAGCTAAATCGAGCTATGTTCTGGGCATCCGCAGTATCCTTTTATTCCTAGGCCTGTATATAGCCCAAGAACATGACTGTGTGTTTCTCCAAACCAATGCCTCTCCTACAAATATCAGCTCTGTTGTTTATAGAAAGATAAAGATAAGGGAGGATATGTTCTCTGGAGGTGTGGGGAGAAGGGGGTGCCTGTGGTGTGCTCATGCTGGGCATCCTTACCCTATGAGGGACCAAGCACTCGATGGTATAGTATTTTATTATATTATTTTTATAACATGTCTGTAGGTAGTTTAGGTTTCAGTGCAACTGTAGCCCCATAGAATGAATTGAGTAGTGTTACTTTTTTCTATTTTATAGAATAATCTCAAAAATATTGGGATTAGGTAGTTTTTTTTTTTTTTTTTTTTTTTTTTTTGAAGGTATGGTAGAATTTTCACTAAAGACAACTGACTCTAGGATTTGTTTTGGTTGGGATTTTTTTTAATAATTTTTATTTTCATAAGGGATATGGCCCTGTTTACTTAGTTTACTTACTCTTTATTTAACTGTGGTACATGTTATCTGTCTATAAATTATCCATTTAATTTAGATTTTTATGTATTTTCATATAGTCTTTTGTAGTAGGATCTGTTGATTTTTTTAATTTCTTCAATATTTGTTGTTATGTCTCTTTATTCATTTGTGATTTTGTTGACTTGGTACTGTCTCTGGGTCCTTTAGGTAGTTCAGCTAGGGGCTTATCTATATTGTTGATTTTCTCAAAAGCCAGCTTTTAGATTTGTTAATTCGTTATGTAGCTCTCATTGTTTCTATTTGATTGGGTTCGGCTCTAAATTTAACTGTATTTTCTGCTTCCCAGTCCTCTTGGGTGTGTTTGCTTCTTTTTGTTTTAAAGCTTTCAGGTAAACTGTTATGGTGCTAATGTATGCTCTGTCCAATTTCTTTACCAGGTAACTTAGTGCTATGGATTTTACTCTTAACACTGCTTTCACTGTAGCTCATAAGATTGTGTGTTCCCTGTCTTTGTTTTCATTGAATTCCCAGAAGACTTTAATTTATGGCTTTATTTCTTCCCTGACCAAGTTATCATTGAATAGAAAGTTGTTCAGTTTCCATTAGTATATGCATTTTCTATTGTCTTTGTTGTTATTTAAGACCAGTCTTAATCAGTAGGTGATGTGATAGAATGCATGGGATTATTCCAGTCTTCTTTCAATTGAGGCCTGTTTTGTGACTGATTAAGTGGTCAATTTTGAAGAAGGTACACTGAGGTACTGAGAAGAAGGTATATACTTTTTGATCGAAATATCCTGTACATATCTGTCAAATCTTTTGGTTCATAACGTCTATTATTTTAACTGTTTCTTTATTCTGTTTCTGTTTCAATGACCTGTCTATTAGTGAGAGTGGCATGTTGAAATCTCCAACTATTACTGTGTGATGTGCAATGTGTGCCTTGAAAATTAGAAGAGTTTCTTTTATAAATTTGTGTGCCCTTGCATTTGGGGTATGGATGTTCACAATTTCGATATTCTCTTTGTGGATTTTTTTTTTTTTGGCAAATATGAAGTGAGTGTTCTTTCTCATCTTGCTTAATACGTTTTGTTTGAATAGACATTTTAATGGATATTAGAATGGCAATTCCACCTTGTTTTGTGGCACTATTTTCTTGGAAGATTTTCTTCCAGCCTCTTACTCTGAGGTATTGTCTGTCTTTTTTATTGAGGTGGGTTTCTTGTCAGTAGCAAAATGCTGGATTCTATTAGCATATCCATTCTATTAGCATGTTTTTATAGGGCAATTGAGTTGATATTAAGAGATATTAAAAATAGATGATTATTATTCCTGTTATGTTTGTTGTTGTATGTGGTATTATATACAAGCGATTTTTCTCCTTTTGGGGTGAGTGCGTTTGCATGTGCATGTGTGTGTGTGTGTGTGTGTGTGTGTGTGTGTGTGTGTGTGTGTGTGTAATGTAAATGTTTTGTTTTACTTTGGTGTAGGTACCCTCCTTATGTTGGAGTTTTCCTTCTAGATTCTTCTGTAGAGTTGGATTGGTTGATAAATATTGTTTGATTTTGGATTTGTCCTGGAATAATTTGGTTTCTCCATCTATGTTGAGAATTTTCCTAGGTGTAGTAGCATTGGCTGGCATTTGTGTCCTCCTAGGGTCTTTATGACCTCTGTCCGTACTCTTCTGGCTTTTCATATCTCTGTTAAGAAGTCTGGTATAATTCTTATAGGTCTGTATTTGTATATGACTTGACATTTTTCCCTCACATCTTTTAATATTTTTTCTTTGTTTTGTGCATTTGGTGTCTTATTATATTATGACAGGATGATTTTCTTTTCTGGCCCAATTTATTTGTTATTCTATAGGCTTTTGTACCTTTTGGACTATTTCTTTCTTTAGGTTGGGGAAGTTTTCTTCTATCATTTTATTGAGGATGTTTTCGAGTCATTTGATTTGGAAATTTCTCCTTTATACCTATTCTTCTTAGCTTTTGTCTTCTCATTGTATCCTGGATTTTCTGAATGTATTAGGTTAGAAGTTTTTTATGTTTTGAATTTTCTTCGTGTAATTGTCTTCTATGCATTTTCTATACCTGAGATTCTCTCTTCTATCTCTTGTATTCTTGTGTTGCTTACATCTGTAATCCCTGACCTCTTTCCTAGGTTTTTCATTTTAAGATTGCATGCATTTCTGTTGTTTTATCTGTTTGATTGTTTGTTTGTTTTATTGCTGCTACTTCCACTTCCAGGTCTTCAATCACTTTGTTCAATTCCTTCACCTGTTTGGTGCAATTTATTTGTATTTGTATATTTATTATTAGATTTTGAAAAATTACATTTTATATGTTATCTTGCTTTATGGTTTCCCCTCCAGAAAGCTCTTATTCCATCTCCCCTCCCCCTGCTACTATGAAGATGCTTTCCCACCCAGAACCACTCTCTCCTCCCTCCCTGCCCTGGTATTCCCTTCCCCTGAGGTATCAAGCCTTGACAGGACAGAGGGCCTCTCCTCCCACTGATGCTCAACAAGGCCATCCTCTGCTACATATGCAGCTGAAGTTATGGGGTCCCTCCATGTGTACTCTTTGAATGGTGGCTTGGTTCTTGAGAATACTTGTGGGTCTAGTTGATTGATACTGTTTTTCTTCTTATGGGCTTACAGACCCCTTCAGCTCCTTCAGTTCTTTCTCTAACTTCTCCATTGGTTTTCTTGTTTACAGTTCAATGGTTGATTGAAAGCATCTGTCTCTGTCTTTGTCAGACTCTGTCAGAGCCTCTCAGGATACAGCTATATCAGGCTCCTGTTAACATGTACTTCTTGGCATCCACAATATTGTCTTAGTTTGGGGGCTTTATATGGGATAGATATATATCTCCAGGTGAGGCAGTCTCTAGATTTCCTTCAGCTTTAAGGAATGATTTTTTTTCCTCCTTAAGGGCTTCTACCTGATTACCTGTGCTTTCCCACATTTCTTTCAATGATTTATTTATATCCTCTTTAAAAGACTTTATTTCTTCATGAGATAAGATTTTATGTCGGCTTCCTGACTTTCAGGTGTGTTGGTGTATACAGGGTTTGCTCTGGTGGGATAACTGGGTTCTGATTTTGCCAAAGAATATTGGTTTCTGTTGCTCATGGCCTTGTGCTTGCCCCTTGTCATCTGGTCATTCCTGGTTTTATCTGGTCTGGGTGTCACTGTCTGGTGTCTGCCTCTTGTGCCCTTGAGTTGCAGTCCTGGTAGGCCTGTGGCTCTAGCTGTAGCAGACCTCCTGTGAAGCCTTCAGATCGTGGTGTCTTCTGAAAAAGAGAAAAGCTGCTTATTTGTTGCCCTAAATGCAGCAGATCCCCTGGGAGGCATTCAGCCTGTTGTATCTTGAAAGGGGCAGTAAAGCTATTGCTCTGCACATATCTGTTCTCCTGGGAGGCCTACAGACTGTGAGGTATGTTGCCATGTGTGTAGTAAAAGTTTCCTTGTGTGCAGTGGTTCTCCTGGAGACCTTGAGACTATGTTGTCTTCAGAGGAGCAAGTTAGCTTGTGCTTTCTCCCATTAGAAGGCACCAGCCAGAAGCATTTCATTATTTCTTAATTCATTTGTTCAAACAATAGAGTTTTGTTGTATTATGCCCCTCTTCCATCTCCTCCCAGATCCTTCACTACATACTCAACTTTAAGTTCTTTTTCTCACCAAAGGAAAAATAAAAAGGCAGTCATTATATACTCTGTTTTATGTTACTCCTCAGCATGAGATTGTCTTGGAGTGTGGTAGATATACCCAAGCTCACTACATTGAAGAAAACTAATTTTCTATCTGCCAGTAGGCATAAATTGTATTGATGTTTTTTGTTAGGGGTGGGACTTTGTTCCTGCTTCCCCTTCTCTGTCCTGGGATTTTTGTCTGGCTTTTGATTATACAGGTCTTGTGCATGCTGTCAATGTTTCTGTGCACCCATGTATGCATAGGCTATTGTATGAACTTTTCATTTAAGGCTGTTAATTTTCTCCCCAAAATTATATTACTTGCTGTTACTCAGGATAACATTTACCTCAAGTATCATACTGTTTATAAATTGTACACCAATAAAAATAGATGCCACCTCAATGTAAAGAGAAATAAAACTTATATTTTATGTATACAAGAATAAAGATTATGATTTGATTTGTTACTAGGGCCTAAATGTACCATTCAATGGATAGGAACAGAATGATCAAGAAAAGTCTTCTCATACAACATCACCATATTTTATTATGTTTCCAATTTAGTAAGAGTAGTAGAAATAGTTGAGTTGGACAAAGAGATGTTAAGTGAAAGCAGCAGTTCCAAGCATGGATAACTAGACTCATCAGTGTGGGTGCCCATGGCCAATATTACAGAAAGATCAAGAAAACACTGAAGTTGGTTAGAAAGTCTCTACATCAATGAAACATACTAGTTCTGTGAGGTGGCAATGGAGATTTTCAGCAGATTTTTTGCACTTAAATTGTAAAATGGAGACATACCACAAAGTGGCTGTTCATGAAAGCAACCAGATCAGTTATATGGTTGTCTTGTTCTTTAGGAAATATTAATAATGCTTTGTTTCATACCAAATGCAAAGTCCAGAGCCTTCCAATTCAAAATTTCAATTTACTACTCAAGTATGAGTTATTCACAATCTAGTCAAAACATAACAGAATAATAACAGAGAGATTTAGATTTCTCCCTCTCTGTCTCTCTCTCCTGTGTGTGTGTGTGTGTGTGTGTGTGTGTGTGTGTGTGTGTGTGTGTGTGTGTATGTTTGTATGTGTGTGTATAGGATGATGTCTTTAACTGACATGACCCTGCATACTAATCATTTGTATCTTGTAGGCATTCTGTCTGTCCACTGGGTTATCCAATGAGAACAAAACAATTTAACCATTTTCTAAGTATCTATTATCATTCTAGTGCATGAAGAAGAAACATTTCCTTACTCATTAATTAAGACCTAGGTATGGTATGGGATAGGATATGAGTTTCCATAACTCAGTCTTGTTTAGTTCAAATCTCACCTTTTTTGCTATCTAAATATAGTTGCTATATCATAATTCAATCTCATAAAGAGTGAAAAATTATAATTATATAATTACCACTTATTACAAAATAGTTCTATTTTTTATTGTGAAGTCATTTTAATATGTGAAACCATGTTATTTCCTGGCTGTACCAATACACATGGCAAATCATATCTGGAAATAAGTTGTATTTTTGACTCTTGTTTTAAAAGAATAAATTAAATAATTTTATCTTTGGTAAAATTTAATAGGTATAATCTTTCATATGTAAAGATATATTTAAATAGAGGGAAGAAACACACAGATAAATTAGTAGAAAAACAGATACATATACAAGCATATACATATATACACATAGGCATAACATAATAATAATAATAATACTAACATACATGCATACATACATACATATATTCATACATACATACACAAATGGAAGCCTGGAAACTCTGGTTATTTTACCTCAGGACACACAATCAATGTAAAAGCCAACATTAACATCAAGGTTTTAATGAGAAGTATCTTATGGCATTGCCTCATGATTTTCTAGAATATTTTGCAGATATAGACCACAAGGTCTTCCCTCAGCTTAGAGGGAATAGGTATAGTAATGAAGTAGCAATGTCTTCTTTAGTGGTGGAGTTGGAGATGATTCTCAGCATTCTCTGTAATTATCCCCCGTCTCCAAGAGATGGAATTAGTGCTGACAATAGCCTCTGATTTCAAGAAATTCAGAGTGGTTAGAGATTCAAGTTTCTGCACTCCAGGCAATTTCAGATCAGGAGAAATTTTCACAAATGAGCTAATTTATGATAAGACACCAAATGCATTGTATTTTGATCATGTTATCGGACAAGCTTTTTGGATCACCCTATGACTATTATCTCTGCTCTTCTCCAGTTTCCTGTACTGTTTTAAGACTGCTTACAGGTATAGACATACTGCTCGTTGCTCATTCTGATAGCATATTTCTTCCCAGTGCATACTTGAGACTCAGACCACCATTTTGCTTCCATTTATTAATATATTCATTAATATATAACAATGGAATATAAAGATACACATGTACACTTCCATGTATATTTTATTAACATATTAAATGGAACAAAAACACTATACACACATACACACTTTCTTTTTTGACATATAACAAAGAAACATAAACACGCTCTTATTTTTATTGATATATACTAATGGAATATAAACAGACACACACACACACAAGTACAAACATTTGTGATTCATCCTGTATGTTTTATACACTGTGAAATGATCTTATGAAGATATTTAGCATATCTATTACTGTACTGGCTGGCTTTCTGTGTCTCTGTCAACTTGATACGAGCTGGAGTTGATCACAGAGAAAGGGGCCTCAGTTGAGGAAATCCCTCCATGAGATCCAGCTGTAAGTCATTTTCACAACTAGAGATCAAGGGGGAAGTGCACAGCCCATTGTGAGTGGTGCCATCCCTTGGCTGGTAGACCTGAGTTCTACCTGGTTTCTATAAGAAAGTAAGCTGAGAAAGCCAGGGAAAGTAAGCCAGTAAGCAACATCCCTGCTTCCTGACCTGCTTGAGTTCCAGCCCTGACTTCCGTTGGTGATAAGCAGCAATGTGGGAGTGTAAGCTGAGTACACCCTTTCCTCCCCAACTTGCTTTTTGATCAAGATGTTTGTACAGGAGTACAAACCCTGACTAAGACACATATCTTATACATTTTTGTGATTAACACAATCTAATTATTCTAAGTCTTTTAAAATATTAGATACACTAATTTGAATCATAGATGTCCTATTATACAATAACAGTTATCAAACTTCTTTTTTCTCCTCACTGCACCTAGTGAGCCTCTGCCAAATCTTTCTTGACATTTCCTTAATTTATCTATTTTTAGTTCAGAATCTGACAATGTAACTCAGGTTAACCTGAGTCCTGTTGTGTAGTTCAAGATGGTTTCTCATTGATAACAATCCTCTTGCTTCAGTCTTTAAGTACTACTGTGATCATTTGTGTTTGTAAGCAAGTGCTAATTTTCCCTTTGCTTCTTTGGATGTAAAGAAATTTTAATCCAATAACATGGCTACTCTGGTTGCAATACAAACACTTGTTTAGTTCACACCTTACAATGTAGATAATATTTGTTCATAGAAGGAAGCAATTATATTTGAAAGTGATATCTAATTGAGGAGTAGACAAAATGACGAATCAGAGAAAGAGTTCACAGAATGAGTCAGAGATAGAATATGCCCAATTTTTACAATAATATAACAGGAAAGAAAATGTATTTAAGAGTAGTGCAGATAGAGTGAATTGGTCAGTTCTGTTCAGTCACATGAGTTCAGGCCAGACAGTGGAGTTTAGCTGAGTTTTGTTTGGAAGAGTTCAGTTCAGTGCAATGATTGCAGTACAGTAGAGCCCAATTTGTTCATCAGTTCATACAGTCCAGGGAATATCAGTGGAGGCAGTTGAAGTCATAGAGTGGGAAAGGGTGAGATTAGAACAAACTACTAGAGCTACTTTGAGAACAAGCAAAGCAAAAGTCAGAAGGCAATACAAGGCAGTTTGAATCAATCATCTTAGAGAGGAAGGTGTGCTAGAACTGCTAAATTGAACCAGCCAGCTAGAGTTCAGATAGAGCTGGAAAGTTTGAGCTTTATCAACAGTAAGCCTCAAAGACTATAATTACATCAGGCAAATAAAAGTTATATTTACATTTAGGTCCATATGAGAGTATGGCTCTTCCATTTTTTACTGCCTTTTCTTGATTTACTTAATATAATGGTTTCTAGATTGGTTTATATCATAACTGTCTATATCTATCACAAATAATATGAGTAAATATACTTGTTTTAATTTTAATATTAGTGTATGTGTCTGTATGTGTGTATATGTGTGTATGTATGTGTGTGTCTACATGTGTGTGTGTATGTGCATGTGTGTGTATGTCATAGATACCACAGTCTGTGCAGAAATTTGATCTACCCTATCATCATGTGGAACCCCAGTATCAAACTTAATTTGTTAGGCCTGATGATAAATATCTTTAAATAATGAGGCATCTTGCTGTCCAGACTTTATTTATTTATAGTTGCTGAGTAGCATTCCAACCCATACATAAACTCCAGTTTTTTATACTTTCATCTATTGATGGATCCTCAGGTTCATTCCATATCTGACAATGTGAAAGTAATTTTTGCAAATACAATAGTTATAAAAGTCCAGATAACATTTTAATTGCTGATTTCACTTTTTCGGCTCTATGCACAGTGGTGAGATTTATGACAATTTGAGTCTTTACATTTACTAAAGGAGTATCTGTAAGTTTGCTTCCACATATGTTTCTAAAAATAATTGTGGTCACTATTCTTTAATACTTCCAGTACATGCTATCAGAGAAAATTCTACATCAATCCAAATACTGGGTGAAAAGTTCGGGACTATGGGGATATGAGGTAGGAATCAACATTCAGTTCAAGAATTGGTTGTAACCTATACTTTTCTTATTAAAAGCTTCCATAGTTTTTGAACTGGTTTTGTTCATGTAATGTTCTCGTTCATCTTTAGTTTTAGATCTGTTAGACTATAGACTCAGTTTTAACTTTTAACACTCAGGCTAGCACTATGCACTCTGAATAATCCAAAGTCATCTTCCTGTCGCCTTGAGGTCAATGATACCATATGATGTCACCTTCAAAGCTTGTTTGTCAAGTCACATAACAAATTCCTACATAAAAATGTGAAATAGATGTCATAGCAGCCATAATTCTACCAACTGTGCATATTTATAAAGAAATTAACAATAATATATTTACATGCAGGATCAAAATGTTATGAATATTTTTGTGTTTTATTTATGCACATTTTACTTTGTACATGCACACATGGTCAATTAGAGAAGCAGCTAATCACGTCCATGCTTGGATAAATTGTATGTGACCTAAGTCACTGTTTATTCATTCAAAGCTTCTGTATTTTAATCACAAAACAATTGTAATTTATTTAACACACCAAAGTCACTGGCCTTATCAGATCATTCATTGCAAAAGACAAATGGTGCCAAATACAATGTTTCAGTATTTTATCGCCTAGCCTTTGTTTTAAATGTTGATTACAGATCATGATCGTGTCTCTGGTTTGAGAAAAAATAAGTAAAATAAATCAATGCTGAGATGGATGTATATGTAAAGTTATTTTGCTATAATCAACGTTAAAAATTATATGGGAAACTCCACATGGTGTATATAACTGCAAATAGGAGAAAAAATTAGATGAAGCATTTGTTACTATATTCTATTGCGATAATAGGTAACATAATGTCTTGTCCTGGCAACTCATTGGTCATTCTGGCATCTATAAAATGACAGGGCAAAGTAGGATATGCTGAGGAGAGCCAGGATAACAAGGCATGGCTGAGGCCGGAGTGGTGGTGCAAACACTTGGAAAAGCCTTGGCAAAAAATATGCTTGGGAGAATTTAATGAAGAGTTCTCATGATAGACAAACAAAAGCTATGATGGCACATAATTTTAATAAGATCAAATATGCAAGATATTAGATCTTATCTTCCTATTCCCTGAATTCAATATTCATCTCTTTGGCATTTACACCTTCACCTATGATTATGGCAGCAAACTTCATACCCACAGCATCCCCTTGTAAGATGAGAATATAGTGATAGGAAGTAATTGAATTTTGTTCTGACCCTCTTTGGCCTCTGTGCAGAAGCAATTTGTAAATTATTTAGGAAAAAAGGGAAAAGATATTTGCCTCAGGACAGTCATGCTGGGTAGAGAGGAAAATATAGCTCAGTGGTGATGTCTCTGAGAACATTCACTGTCCCGGCTCAAAATGAAAGTTGAAATGGAAATTTCTATTCATCCTTATGCATTAGAAAGATCTTGTTCAATCAGTCTCATGCTGTCTGTCTTTCTATCTGTACTACTACTAGACCTAAAACATTACAGACTATACTGAAGACTTTGTTATTAAAAGTCACAATTTGTAGTTAAGCAACACAGAAGAGAAATATTTACTCAAATAATTTTGGCATAAGCTTTTGTATTTCTCACATTCAGAAAACTGAGAACAATCAGTTTTTATTTAGTCTCACTATTTTGATATATATATATATATATATATATATATATATATATATATATATATATATGTAACTTGAAGACTCGGCTGTAAAATGATGATAAATGAGATAAAATACTTTCCTTTGTCTCTTTGAATGTGATTATAATTATATACCTCATACCCACAAAGAAAGATATTCTGAATATTATTATTAGCTTTAAATTAAGTTAAAAAAACAGGTCTAAAGAACACCATTCTCCGAAGATTACAAACATTGTTTTTTGTAGCAATCAACAATATTGATATGCATGGAACATCCAAAGGATGAGAATGAAAATGATTTTTAAAAGAAAGTCAAAACTAATATTAAAAAGTAAAATTATATCCGAGCTGCCATAGCCTTAGAGAGTCGAGTGACCAAGATGAAACATTTCGTTTTATTTCTGAAGCTTTGATTGTCCTGCCAACATAGATCTGTGCTGTCACTCTGAGGACCCGCTGGAAGGACAGAACTGGCAGGCAGCTCTTGATTGATGAGTGTTCCTATCAATTTTGTTATTTGTTTTGTATTTCTTCGGTGACATGCTTAGCAAAAATATTCATGCAGGAGTCTTACAATTATGTGAGTCAACCAGCAGCAGAATTCCATTTCAGCATCTTTAAGACATGTCAGTAAAAAAAAAAAAAAAAAAAAAAAAAAAAAAAAAAAAAAAAAAAAAAAAACAGCTGTACAAAACCCAAACAGGCTTTTTGGTGATAAGGAGGACAATTTTAGTTCCAAAACGTTGTTGGTCAGTTTGTATTCAAGAACAAAGTAAAGAAAACTGAACAGACAAAAATATAAATATTAAATACAGATCAGAAAAGGATTTTTGGAAAGTTCTTAAATTATTTACAAAACCAAACTTTGGTGGGGGGATCTTACTATTTTTCCATTTTTATCTTTGCTTGAGAAAGACAAAAGCCATCAAAATTGAGACATTAAATTATACTTGCTAGTTTTCTAAACATCAGCAAAAATGTTGTTAATGACTAAAGCAGCCTCAGAATTAAGTATTCCATGCTTTCTTTTATGAACTATTACAGGTTTGCACAGTGTTCATACTACAGTCTGAGGCTGATATCTGAATCTGATGGTAGCATACAAACTGGCTTCAGTCTGGACACTAAACTTGTTCTTCATGATTGTTTAAGGTGAATAAAAATTATATTCCTCTCTTCCTTTCCTCACCTTGCAGCAGCACTAACTTTCATGATTGCTAGAGTTCTTTATAGCTCAGCTGGAGGAAAGATAAGGTACCCCAGATTATACAAAAAATGATGAGATTGTATTTTATTTGTGTTTGAATGATTGATCTTATCTTCCATAACTAGAAGATCCAGTAATAACTATGAAGTTAGAGGTGACTTACATTAACTATTCATAGTGTCATCACTAAGCAATGCCTTAGTAGCCAGTCCCATTGAATCAGGCTGGTTCTGTTGCCAGGTAAATAAATGAAGGTGGAGTCTGGACTTCACAGACATTCCTTCACTTTATAATTGGACACAGGCAGATATCTTCTGCAGAAATCACCCCAACCCTCTCACTGAATCATATTTTTATTCTGGAGACAATGCAAAGGATGTGGCTGGCAATGACCAAATGCTAAACATAGAACAAGTTAAATTAAGGGAAACAAAATTTGTTGAGTTATGAATTAGTGCTATATTGATTAGCTTGGTGAAGGAATTACTGTTGGAGTTGAACTCATTAGTCTTGAAAGCCTTCTGGAAACAAATAATATTGTTTAGGAATATTCAAAATGTACAAAGGAAGTTATGAACTAGGTTGGGAAGTTGAAGCTGAGTGCATATGTAGTCACTGTATTTCAATAATTTGGTATATGCACCTGAGAACTTTAAATATACATATTCTTAAAAGTACATACTGAAATTCTATACTAAGCTCCATGCAGATATTTTTCATAGCATGCACAGTAATATTTATACTAAATATTATTATCCTTATGTAGAAAATAAGAAAACTATGTATATTGAGTTTAAGCTTCATTAAGAAGCAAGGAGAAGTGATGTGATGTTTACTTTTTGATTTCAAAGTTTGATTTTATGATTACAAATGTTATACAAAATATTGGCTCTTTGGTCACTTTCTTTTTATTGTGAACACACAGAGAAAAAATATTATCAGCTTCTTCTACAGTATATCTTTATGGACCTAAATCATAGTCTGGATTTTAAAAGACAAGTATTTATGCACTATCGAATAAAGAATAAAGATAAATAGTGTTTGTCTAGACAATTACATTATTTCTTGGTGGGACTATTTGAATGAGAAAATTTTCCCATATATGTGTGTGTGTGTGTGTGTGTGTGTGTGTTTGTGTGTGTGTGTGTGTGTGTGTGAGTGTGTGTGTGTTTGTGCCTGTTTGTGTATACATGTATATATAGTCTCAGGAGGTAGAAATGTTTGGGTAGATGATAAAAGCTTTGTAGTGGAACCTTTCTGGAGAAAATATGTAACTGAGAGAAATTTTGTGTTTATTTGTAGTCCACTCCTTTCTGGTTCTTCCTCTCTACATCTTGTATTCACATAATGGGTGATGTGACATTTTTCCCCCTGGCTTTTTTGACGATTAGCATACATTCCATTCTATGAAGCCTTCTATTAATATGTGTATCAACATATTCTTCCCAACTTTACACTCTGTGAATTGTGTTCTGTTGTACCAAGAAAAAAAAAAAAAAGTAAAAATGGATACTGTACATAAGTGGACAGAGAAAGAATTTCCATTGGGAAAAAGTAACAAAAAATGTCTACTAAGATTTTTAGTAAAATTCTTAATTTGGTATCTGGAAACCCTTATCTGACTTACATACAATTTTTATGCATTTGCTTTCTCCATTGTAACACTAAGATACCTTGTACTACACAGCATTTTGCCTTAATGTGTTTCAGTGATAAATATGGTAGCAACATAGTGATAAATCATATTTTACTTAACACTTCACTGGATATAAACCTATTGTTGCTATTATTAATCTTTCACTAGTTCATTTTGTCATTATGATCTTTATTTTTTATTCAACCAATAATTTTATCTTTTTCTTACAACTTTATTTTAAAAAATAGAGATACATGTACATTTTAGTGTAAATATATATGAATATATTTTTGTCAGTACTAAATTTTTTTAAAGGTTTGATAGTATGTATTGAAATCTTACTGTTTAAAAAGATCATAAAGTACATGTAAAAGAAAATGTAACATGGGAATAGTCAAAGGTTTATTGGTGTGTAAAGTTTAAGCATAATTATTTTTAACTACCAAAAATTGCCACAAGCCTAAATTCTTGTATCTTGAGTTATTAATGATTTAAGGTCTAGATGTGTGTACCCCACTCTGAGAGGGTGCTATAAAGTTATTGTATCTTTTTTCTAAGAAGAACTGAGACTTCTACTTTTTGACCGTTTTATTTTATTTTATTTTATTTTTGAGGTTCATATGGTCTGTGAGTTGTTTCTGGGGTATTCAGATCTTTCTGGGTTTAGTATCTAATTATCTGTGACTGCATATTATGTCTGTTCTTTTGTCACTGGGTTAACTCACTCAGGATGATATTCTCTAGATACATCTATTTTTCTAGAAATTTTATAAAGTCGTTGTTTCTAATAGCTGAGTAGTACTTTATTTTGTAAATAAACCACAATTTCTGCACCCATCCATCTACTGAAGGACATCTGGGTTCTTTCCAGCTTCTGGATACTATAAAAAAGACTGCTATGAATATTGTGGAGTATGTCTTGTAATTGTATATTGGAGCATCTTTGGGGTATATGCCCAGAAGTGTAATAACTGGGTCTTTAGGTAGTACTATGTCCAATTTTCTGAGGAACTGCCAGACTTATTTCCAGAGTGGTTGTAGGAGCTTATAACCCCACCAGCAGTCACCTCACACCAGTCAGAATGGCTAAGATCAAAAACTCAGATGACATCACATGCTGGGAAGGATGAAAAGTAAAAACTTCTCCACTGTTGTGGCATTATGATCTTTATTGTTAACATCACTTTGTAGTCAAAATGTTCCAATCAGTATATAAATGTGTGTGTGTATGTGTATATATGTGTGTGTGTATATATATATATATATATGTATGTTTATATATGTTTATATATGTATATCCAGAGCATGTTATGTTTATAATTTATTTCTTAGTGAAATGTAATTCTTAGTTTCATCAATAATTCATGTAATTTGGTGAAATCATCCACACCCATACTAGCATTAAGTGACAGAGATAATCCGACAGTATTAATTGCTAATTATATAATTTGATGGCAACAATGCCCACTGAGCTTCAAAACGTACAAAATAATATTGTTATGAATGCTTCAGAAATATTTTAAACAAAATATAGAGAAAATAGTTATTTTAATGAAGAAAATATGAATTTAGAATATTAAATCATATATTGAAGATTATTTTCTTATTATGAAAAAAAAATAAAATTAGAGTATGTTACTGTTTTTTATTATAGTGGCTTGGGATGCTTTCCAATCAACATGGCTGGTATAGGTCGGCATAGTCTTTCCACCAATCTCTTTATAGTGCCTGTAACATCTAGTGCATTGTTAATCACTGACTGAATATTTATGAATCTACTTATGTGACAAGACAAAACATTCCTATCTGTGATGTTCTGCTTCTTGGTAATTTAGAAACAAACAAAGAGCTTCATAAAAGGCCAAGATGAAGTTTTTTTCTTTCCTTTTGTTGGGAGAATTACTCCATTTATTTAGTACACTTCATACTGGAAGATACAAAAGCTTCATTCTCATCTATTGCATATGGTATGCTAACAAATTGTTACCTACCTTGGATTACTCTTCCAATGGTGAAACTCACTTATAAGTATCTGATTGAAAATGGACATTCCAAATGAATTTCAAATTGTTCTATGAAAATTGAGTTGGAATTTTGATGGGAATTGTATTGAATCTGTAGATTGCTTTTGGTAAAATGGCTATTTTTACAATTTTGACCCTTACTATCCATAAGCATGGAAGATCTTTCAATCTTCTGAGATCTTTAATTTTTAATTTCCTTCTTCAGAGTTTTGAAGTTCTTGTCATAGAGATCTTCCACTTGCTTAGTTAGGGTTACACCAAGGTATCTCATATTTTGCAAAGTGTCTTTCCCCTAATTTCTTTCTCAGAATGTTTATCCTTTGAGTAGAGGAAGGCTACTAATTTGTTTGAGTTAATTTTATATCCATCCACTTTGCTGAAGTTGTTTTTTCAGCGGTAGAAGTTCTCTGGTGGAATTTTGGTGGTCACTTAAGTATACTATCATATCATCTGCAGATATTGAGTGATATTTTGACTTCTTCCTTTCTTATTTGTATCTCTTTGACTTCTTTTTGCAGTCTAATTGCTCTGGCCAGCACTTCCAGTGCAGTATTGAATAGGTAGAGGAGATAGGGCACCCTTGTCTAGTCCCTGATTTTAGTAGGGTTGCTTCAAGTTTCTCACCATTTTGTTTGATGCTGGCTATTGGTTTGCTGTATATTGCTTTTACTATGTTTAGGTATGGGCCTTGAATTCCTGATGTTTCAAAGACTTTTAACATGAAGGCGTTTTGGATTTTGTCAAATTCTTTCTCATTATCTAGTGAGATAAGTGGGCGATTGGGAGAGGGTACACCTTCATGGAAAAAAAAAAGTGGAAGAGGAGGGGGGATGGGAGGGGAAAAGGGATAACATTTGAAATGGAAGTATGGAGAATATCCAATAAAATAATAATAATGAAAAGACAAAGGTACATTCAAGTCAAGCAAGACAACTCTATCAAAGTTTATTTACTCCACTAATGACTCTAAAATTTTCGATATGAGTTTGTGGAACTGCAAGAAATGTTGTGGAACGTCATATCACTTGTCATCTGTATGCTTGTAGACCTAGAATAAGCCCAAGTGTGAGGAAGGCAGTTGCTGATCTGAGGCAGTCATCTTTCCCAAAAATCAGAAAAGCATGGAGTCTGATTTCTCTTTTGTCTTGTTTTTGATAGACCTTCTGCAGTATGGTATTTCTCCTCATACTCCCGAGAGAACTCAATTTAATTGGGCAAATGGAAAAATGTGGACAGTGGATTTGGTGTTCCAAAGATGACACTCAGCAAATGAGTATTTCCTTCTTCTTCTTCTTCTTCTTCTTCTTCTTCTTCTTCTTCTTCTTCTTCTTCTTCTTCTTCTTCTTCTTCTTCTTCTTCTTCTTCTTCTTCTTCTTCTTCTTCTTTCTCCTTCCTTCCCTCCCTCTCTGTCTTACACAAACACACACACACACACACACACACACACACACACAAACACACACACAAACACACAGAGAGACACATACACACACATGTTATACGTAGGGCAGCTAAGCCATGTTTGGAACCCTGATTCTTTATTGAGACTAGTTGAAAGCCCTGGAAATGAAAGGGAGATGGAAGGAGCTTCCTGGAATCTCAGGAACTCAGAAATCCACACAGTGCCATAAACAGTACAAGATATTCATGCTGCCACAACAGTGAATGCCCTACTAGGCACATGAGGATGGATTCCAGTAGATTGGCCATACCCCAAGTCTCACAGGTAAACTCTAGGCAGAAGCAGAACCACCCAAAAATATGTAGACAAGGTCTCCCCAATCCCTGAGGCCAAGCCAATAAGAAACTGGTGGTCAGATCCTGAATCATTTTTTTTTAAATGAACTTATATGGAAGCTGTTCATGAAAGTAAAGAGACGTGTATAGAAATCATTGCTCCCAGAGTTGTTCTTTTTTATTCTCTTTTTTTTTTTAAACAACTTTATTTTTTTTTAAAAGAGGGATACATATACAGATTTTTAAGGCATTTTGGCATAACACTATATAAATATTTTTGTCAGTACTTAATTCTTTTAGAGGTTTGAAAGCATGCATTGAAATCCCACTAGTTACCATAAGAATAAAGTATATGTAGGACAGAAGGTAACCTGGAAAGAGACTTCTTGGTGACTATAGATTAAGCATAATGATCTGTGAATACCAAAAATTGCTACAAGAGCTGTTAACACCTCATATTTGGAAGAGTTTTTTTCTTTTCTCCCGAAGTTTCTTGCATGCTGCACCAAAGTATCTCCCCTACCCAGTTCAGCTTACCAGTGGCAGAGGCTTTCAACCACATCCCGCCATGATCAGCAGCAGAGGGCTATTCTTATGAGCTTAGTCTGAAGTTCACACACTCCACTAAGCATTGTTCTCAGGCCTCCAAACCTGAATTTGAGCACCAGCTGGACCTATTAAAGTGAAGGTAGCAGAGCTGCCTTTCCACAAAGAGATGTTTGGGACTCTTGGAACAAGGTCCCATAGATATATACTGAAAAAGATAAAAGTATCAGTGTGACACACCAATTAAAATGTAAGATAGTTATTAATGTATTAACTTAGAAATCAAAATTTTAAATAAAAACTGTAGCTGTAGCTTTCATGCAATTACAGAAGGAAATCTTAGTTTCACTTTCATTTTCATTCTTTTTCTGAATGTTACTAAAATTCAGTACTAGTTTTCTTTGTTAGTTGAAGTAGTTTTATACTCATTAATTTATTATAAATTAATTACAAAATATCACTGAAAGATAGAAATTGCATTTTGGCCAATGCTTATCAGTCTGCTTTCTTTTCTTTCACTTCTTTACCCTTCTTTCAACTGAAGTAAGAAAACAGAAGCAAATGTTCCATTCCTTCAAATCAGAAAGACACTAAATGATGTGTCTCTGAATGTATACTTTGAAGAGTTTGAAGACCATTTATTTCTTAACTTTCAGTCTATTGATAATGGAACTGATAGAGTAACTAAGGCCAAGCGGGCATGAAAAGCTAAGCTACTGTGTGTAGTGCTTCTTGTTCTCAGTCTCCTGGTTCAGATCACACCAACTGGTTTCTGCAACGCTTTTATGTGCTAGACATACTGTATTAAATGATCTGATGTAAATTGTACATTATCCAATGACCTTCAAATCTGTTCAGTCAGAATGGCCATAAGTGTAGGTTGTACTTTCTCCTATGCTTTTTGCACACTCTCCCCACTGTGTGTCTGAAGGTGAAGGTGACCATCAAAGAGGATAAGGATGCCCAAGTTTACTAGAGCCTTTCACCAACTAAATTTCAAAGATTTGATTAGCATAACCTTCTTCCATTACTTTATTGTCCATTTACATAATGAGTTTCTCACTGCTCCATCTGCATATGTAAGGACATAGTAATGAATAGGAAGCAGGGATGACCCAAAGCTGTTTTTTTTTTTTTTCTTAGAGGGTGGTCTAGGGAAGAAAATTGATCAAATCATAGAGATATATTAGTTATTAGCATAAACACTGCATCATTACAGTACATACTATAAACTAGACCATAATTCATATTTATTATTGCAGTATTCACTCATTTCTGAAATACAGAGGCTGTTGTTATTTTTATTCTGAATATGATACAATGAACACTGACAGTCAAGCAGATTAATCAACATTCAAGATAGATTTATTTATTCTGTGTCTAAACCTGGAACTGAAGTAGCCATCAGACTTACATTTTCATGCATCCAAACTACTACATGCTTGATACTTCTTCTATAAGATCCCTTCATACACAGTTAATTACTAATATAGTGTTTTGCTCTTAAAAGCTTAAACAGACACAAAATTCTGATTTTGAGATTATTGTAATAGAAAGCACCTGGAAGAATAAATAACTAGAACTCTTGATAAGCTTATAGTCAAAGGAAATACATAAATCATATTAAACACAATTGAATTGGAGCAACAGAGTATGTGTGACATGTAGGACCCTATATTAAGGCAAGAAGTTCTCCATACACTCAGAACAATCTTGTCCTATTGTTCAGCTAGATAGGACGTCTAATTAGCTAAGCACAGATATTTCTTTCTTTCTTTTTTTTTTCTGCCTCCTTCAGAAAGCCATTCAATTTTTAAAATATTCAAAATTCCTAAAAGAAACAATTTTAATCATCTATCTGTAAGTTGGTAGCACTATAGGAAATTGACAGCCTGGAATGAGAGTTAAACACCTTTTTAATTCTCTGTACTCCTAATTTATATCATTAGCATATCTTAATCTGTCAAAGTAATCAAAGCCATCAGTGTGGGAGAAAAGGTGACTTGTACCTACGAAGATCATGTACTTATTAATATGATTATTTAAATCAGGCAGGTGCAGAAAGCTGGCATGCAATGAGTACCCACTGACCGTGGGCAAATTTCCCTCTTTCTCCTGTGACTGAGGTCCTTTCCTTAAATAATGACACATTAGCTAGCTCCCAAAACATTGCATAACAATGGATAGTGTATATGCATGCAACATGATACAAACATATGTGGCCTTCCAGTCTGGTGGGATCAAGCTTTATTTCCAAGTAACTCTACTATTAGGCTTTCTTTCCACATTATTCAGAATGGACTCACAGCCCAGGATACACACATCCTGACCTTTGTCTTTTGTCATGAAACGTTTCTCTATGTCAGTAAGTGACTTTATCTCTCTGGATTCTGGAAGGATCTAATGCTTAGCATCAGGAGCACAGAGGTGTAAAGGGTTTTTTTGTTTTGTTTTTGGGTTTTTGTTTTTTGTCTTTTATTTTGTCTTTCTTTTTTTCCTTTTTTTTTGTAAATGAATTATTTTTTTTATTAGATACTCTCTGTATGTACATTTGAAATGTTATTCCTTTATCTCACCCACTTCTCTCCCACCTTCCCCTCTACTTGTCTTCATGAGGGTGCACTAGCTCCCAATCACTGTCTCCACCTCAGTGCCTCGGGATTCTCCTACATTGGGAAAACTGGCACTCAATGGACCAAAGGCTTCTTCTCACATTGATGCCAACACTGCTGTTCTCTTCCACATACCCAACTGGAGCCATGGGCCTCTCAGTGCTTGCTCAGTGGTTGGTCATCTAGTCCATGGGAGCTCTGGAGGACTTGGTTGGTTGACAATGTTGTTCTTCCCATGAGGCCACATCACCTTCAGCTCCTTCATTCTCTCTCCCTACCCCAGTTCCCTATCCAGGGTCCCTGTATTCAGTCTGATGGTTAGCTGCAATCCTGCTCAGCTGCATGATTCTGGCAGAACCCCTGAGGAGGCACCCCTATCTGGTTCCTGCCAGCAAACACCTCTTAGCATCAGCTATAGTGTTTGGGCCCAGTGGCTGCACATGGGGTGAATCCCCAGGTGAGGAAGCCCCTGAATGATCTCCTCTTCAATCCCTGCTCTTCCTCTTGATCCTGTAACCCATCCAGTGAGTGTTTTGTTCTCCCTTCTAGGAAGTACTGAGGCTTCAACATTTTAACCTTCCTTCTTTTTTATCTTCCTAAGGTCTGTGAATTGTTTCTTGGGTATTCAGATCTTTCTGTGGCTAGTATACAATTATCTGTTTTTGATACTTGTGTATATGTAGGCTTAACCTATCACCATAATCTTTGGCAGTTCTCCCTAAGCTCTTGGCCAGTGAGACTAAAATTTCATAAAATAGTTTAGAAAATCGTACACTTGCTATTTAGGAGTCTACTAGATTTCTTTCCTTCTTAGTCTTTTCCACTGTCTGATACTCAACACACACACACACACACACACACACACACACGTATGTATATGTATATATATATATATATATATATATATATATATATATATATATATATATATATATGAATTTATACATGACCTGTACGGATGTGTGTATGGAAACAGCCCTGGTCACAGATAAGCACATGCCTGTTAAGAATTCCTCAGGAGGACAGAGCTCTTAAAAAAACAGCATTCTATTTTTAGTTTTGAGAATGCATACATTAATGGTAAAACAGGAAAAGTCATCAAAGCACGTGAAAGAGAAATGGCATTCTTTGTACTTCCCTTGTTGTCTTGAGTGAAATTTAGCCCTCTTCACCTCCTGCCCCACTGGATTCATCAAGCTCCAGTTCTCTCCTCCTTATTATGCTAATGTAAAAAAAAAAAGCTTTTCTAGAAACTATCAAGTGAGACCGCTTGTGACTTTTTTATACTTGATATAGAAAAATATGTGGAGCTTCTCATTCTCTCAGGGACTATTGACTAATTTTGCCACCACCAGAAAAATCAATCTTTCATTGCCTGTACTCTGGTCATGGCTAGGTGCTGTGGCACTGGGTAGACCTCACACTTTCATTCAGCAACAATATTGGATGGAACAACTAACCCCATGAGAATCCCAGATACACAGCGTATCATTTTTCTACATTTGCTTCCAGCATTGAAGATCTGTCTACACTGTAGAGCAGAAGTAACAGATCTTCCTAAGGGTGTGCCATAAAACAGCCATGAAAGATTTTGTCCCTTGGCAAAAATAACAAAAACAAGAGGTGAGAAATGTCTTCTCATGTAACCCAGTCATAAGTTAAAATCAGAAAAATTTACACAGTGATGTCTGTTGCTTTTGTCTGTGATTTTTTTTTTTTTTTTTTTTTTTTTTTTTTTTTTTTTTTGAGTGCAGATGCAGAGGTCAATCTTGAGTTTTCTGTGCATCCTAATCAAACATCCAGTCATGAGCACTCATAGAATTTAAAAGTTTCTTTTAATCAAAGCAACTACCAAACCGTGTTTGTGAGGCTTCTGCCACACTGTTGTGCTGTTTTATTTTTGTCATTTTAGCTGTCAAATAGCAGCTCCATGCATCATATAAGTTACAGCCCAAAAACATGTGCAGTATAGCAACAGGTCCTCTGAGACCTCAGCTTCCTAGGCTGGGTCTCAGGAGTTAGGTCTTTACTAATGCTCCTAGCACTGCTACATAAAAAATTCTTTTTAAATTAATTTGATCTGTTTTTATTGGATAGTTTCTTTATTTACATTTTAAATGTCATAAATACTGCTTTCCCGGTTTCCCTTCCGGAACCCCCCTTTCCCATCCACCCTCATCCTGTTTCTGTGAGTTTGCTTCTTTAGCCACTCACTCACTCACTCCTGCCTCCCCAATCTGACATGCCCCAACTCTAGAACATTGAGACTTCATGGGACCAAGGGCCTCTCCTCCCATTAATGCCCAACAAGTCCATCCTCTGCTACATATGCGGCTGGAGCCCTGTGTACCCCCACCATATGTACTCTTTGTTTGGGGGTTAAGTTTCTGGAAGCTCTGGGTGGTCTCTTTAGTTGTTATTGTTGTTCTTCCTATGGGGTTGCAACCCCCTTCAGCTACTTCACTCCTTTCTCTAGCTCCTCCATTGTGACCACATTCTCAATCCAATGATTGGCTGCCAGATTCTGCCATAGTATTTGTCAGGCTCTAGCAGAGCCTCTCAGGAGACAGCTATATCATGCTCTTATCAGCATGTACTTCATAGCATCTGCAATAGTGCGTGGGTTTGGTGACTAAATATATATGATGATATATGCCCCAGGTGGGGCAGTCTCTGAGTGTTCTTTCCTTCAGTCTGTGCTCCACAGATTGCCTCCGATTTTACTCCCAAGAGCATTTTGCTCCACCTTCTAAGGAATAAAGCATCCATACTTTGGTCTTCCTTCTTCTTGAGCTTCATTTGGTCTATTGATTTTACTTCAGGTATGCCAAGCTTTTCGGTTAATATCTACCTATCAGTGAGTATATATCATGTATGCTTTTTTTTGTGATTAGGTTACCTCACTCAGGATGATATTTCTAGTTCCATCCATTTTCCTAAGAATTTTATGAAGTTATTGTTTTTAATAGCTAAGTAAGTATCCATTGTGTAAATGTACAGCATTTTCTGTATCCATTACTTTGTTGAGGGACATCTGGGTTGTTTCCGGCTTTTGGCTGTTATAAATAAGGTTGCTATGAACATAGTGGAGCATGTCCTTGTTATGTTTGAGCATCATTTGGTTATATGCCCAAGAGCGGTATAGCTGGGCCCTCAAGTCGTACTATGCCCAATTTTTTGATAAACCATCAGACTGATTTCCAGAGTGATTATACCACTTTGCAATCCCACCAAAAATGGACGCATGTTTCTCTTTCTCCACATTCTTATCAGCATCTGCTGTCACTTGATTTTTTTTTTTTTGAACTTAGCCATTCTGACTTGTAGGACATGGAATCTTGGGGTTGTTTTTATTTGCATTTCCCTGATGACTAGGAATGTTGAGCATTTATTTAGGTGCTTCTCAGCCCTTTGGTATTTCTCAATTGAGAATTCTTTGTTTAGCTCTGTACCCCATTTATAAAAGAGTTATTTGATTCTCTGGAATCTAACTTCTTGAGTTCTTTGTACATTTCAGATATTAGCCCTTTATCAGATTTAGGATTGGAAAAGATATTTTCTGAATCTGGTGGTTGCTGTTTGGTACAGTTGACAGTGTCCTGTGCCTTACAGAAGCTTTGCAATTTTATGAAGTCCCACTTATCTATTGTTGATCTTAGAAGTTATGCTATTGGTGTTCTGTTCAGGAAAATTTCCCAGTGCCCAAGTGTTAGAAGCTCTTTCCAACCTTCTATTAGTTTAAGTGTACCTGGTTTTATGTGGAGGTCCTTGATTCATTTGGACTTGAGCTATGTATAAGGAGATAAGAAAGGAACAATTTGCATTCTTCTGCATGCTGTATGTCAGTTGAACCAAAAGGATTTGCTGAAAATGCTCTTTTTTCACTGGATGGTTTTAGCTTCTCTCTCAAAGATGAAGTGACCATAGGTGTGTGGATTCATTTACAACTCTTCAATTCTATTCCATTGATCTACCTGCCTGTTTCTGTACCAATTCCATACAATATTTTTTTACTATTTATCAGTTATACAGCTTGAGGATAGGGGTGGCAATTCCCCCAGAAGTTCTTTTATTGTTGAGAATAGTTTTCCCTATCCTGTTTTGTTTTGTTTGTTATTCCAAATTAATTTGTAAAGTGCTCGTTCTAACTCTATCAAGAATTAAGTTGGAATTTTGAGGGAAATTGCATTGAATCTGTACATTGCTTTAGTTAAATGATCATTTTTACTATATTAATCCTGCCAATCCATGTGGATGCTTTTGGTGATCTTTGTAATCATAATTATTACTACTGATTTCTTTCCTAGGTTTTCTATCTCTGGGCTTCATATCTTTATTTTTTGTATTCTTTCTATCCCCTCCCTGCTTTTTTGGTCCTAGATAGTTTTGTTCAATTCCTTCATGTGTTTTCCTGTAATTCTTTAAGGGATTTTTTTTTTTTTTTTTTTTTTTTGGTGTGTTTCCTCTTTAAGAACTTCTACCTGTTTACCTGTGTTCTCCTGTATTTCTTAACATGAGTTATTTATGTAATTCCTGAAGCCCTCTATCATCATCATGAGATGTGATTTTTCAATCTGAATCTTGTTTGCTTAAGGTGATGGGATACCCAGCACTTGCTGTGGTCGGAGCACTGAGTTCTGATGATACCAAGTACTCTTGGTTTCTGTTGCTTATGTTCTTGAACTTTCTTCTCATCATCTGGTTAACTCTAGTGCTACCTGCCCTTGCTGTTTCTGACTGGAACATGTCCCTCCTGTGATCTGGTTGTGTCAGAACTCCTCAGAGTCCAACTTTCTCTGTCATTTTGTGATCCTGGGATTCTGTGATCCTGAGATCCTGGGTGTGTCAGAGCTTCTGGGAGTCAGGCTTTCTCTAGGTGTTGCAGAAATGGGTGGGGAGTAAAATCCCTGGGTTTGCTATGGGCACAGGTGCAAGCTGGAAAAAACCCATGCCTCTGATTAGGCAGGGTTCTGTGTTTCCCTGGTTCCTGTGTAGGTCCCAGTTCTGCTAGGTGTTGGAAAGATTTTTTGGCCTCAACTGTGATCTTCAGCAAGTCTGAGCTCCATTGCTCCTGATCATTGTGTCAGATCTCCTGGGAGTGGAGCTTACTCTGTAATCCTGTGATCCTGGACATTTTAGGGCAATTGGGTGTCTGGTTTATTTTGGGTGTTGTAAGAGAGAATGCAAAGCCAGCACCCTGGGTCTGCTGGGGAAGGGGCAGGTTCAGACTGGAAAGTACCACTGCCTCTGGCTGGGCAGAGGGTTCCTGAATCCCTAGATCCTGGGGGACCCAATTACTCCAAGTGTTGGTGTAGATGTTTTGGCCTCTCTTGTGATCCTGGGCATTTTAGAGGACCATGAAGTTGGACTCTGGGTGTTGTAGGAATGGGTGCAGAGCCAGCAACTCAGGTCTGCTCTGAGTGCAGGTTCAAACTGTGATGCTCTGTCTGTTAGAGCACTTGGGAGTCTGGGTTACCTCTGGTTATTGTGGAATTCATTGAACCAGTGCCCTAGTTCTGCTCATGGCACAGGTTCAGACTGGTGGAACCAGTGCCACTGACTGGGTTGGGCTCCCTGAGCCCCTGGATCTTGGGGGGACCCAGTTACTTCAGGTGCTGTGGCAGATGTTCTGGCCCCCTTAGCTGTGATATGGGCCGGTTAGAGCACTTGGGAGTCAAGCTTCTTCTGGGTGTTGTGGGACTGGGTGTGGAGCCAGCCCTAGAGGTCTGCCAATTTGATGTTTAAATAATAGGACAGTAGACTTACAAATATGTGATGTTTGGCACTAAAAAGGAAGTAAGCAAAAAGTTCCTGTGCATTTAATTAGAATGACTCAATCCATTTAAAGAGACTGAGTTGTCCCAGCAAAGAAGCAGATAACTTGAGCTCAGTGTCATGAAAGGATAGCTTTAAATGGAAAATATCTCCAGCTGTATCATATTCTTTATGTCATATTCTCACTAATCTAAAATTAAGAATAGTATATAACCAAATATTTATAAAGACAGGCCCAACTTTTCTTAGACAGGTATGTTCACCACACCAAGTTGTTTATTTTTTTAAGTATTTTTATTTATCATCAAGAGCTCTTTTTAAATAAGTTATGAGTTCAAGACAATTATTGAAAAATTAAACAAGTCAATAGAGGTAATAGATATGTCATTCCAAACCATGCACAATCAGAAAACAGCTTTATTAGTCTATTATTTGTTTTCCTTTCTAATCGATAACAATCAACGCCTTTAACATAAGCTTCTATAACTTATCCTGCTTGAATTTCATGTCACTCAGCAGCAAAGAAAGCAGTTGACTTTTTCTTGATACAAACTCATCAAGCACCAGTCTAGTTAAAAATTTAAACAGAAGATGCCCCTTATTCATTCATCTGTCACCTAAATTCTCTGATGTTGTCTATGTTATTCAAAGTATTCAATGACGTGCTTCAAAAGTCTTCATTTATTACCAATACTCTCAATGAGATTAATGCTTCTGTCTATTTTTTAAAAAAGCTCAAAATTTAAAAACATACAGAAAATTCTAAAGAAAAAAAACCATACTATACCATGTGTCCTAAAATTAATTTCACTGTAGATTATTTTGATTGCATGTGCCTGGAGAAGCTAAATATATTGCTTACTTCTGTGTCAACAATATATAGACAATATTTATAAAAACACACACAGAAACACTAACATTTCGCTTTTACCAGAAATTCAATATTGCAGTTTTTCTGTATAAAGAGGAAAATCTTGCTCATGTGACTCATACAATGTGCCTATAACTTTAATGCCTTTAACAAGACAGCTTAATGGCCCATTATTGTTTTTAACAGGGCAATTTAAAATAACCTTTCGGCAAATTTTCTGACATATTTTATCTAAGCCTCCATTTATTTCATTTGTATTGACCCTGGTCTCTTTAAAATAGCTGGGTTTTGAGAAACATTGTAGCAAGTGGTGTTTCTGCATAGCTTTCGGGGGCTTCCAGTAATCCACATGAGTGCTGCATAACTTTGTGGGTAGTAATATGTTCCTCTTTTGGAATCTGTCATGATTACAAAAATGAACATTAATCATTTTCTATAAGATTGTGTACCAAGTTCCCCCTCCATTATGGTGACAATTGGATACTTGTTAGGAATTTTTTACATTCACATATGATACCTAGGGCCACTATCTCCTTCACCAGAAAGTGTTCCCAAGGACCCTAAATAGCCATGAAAAAATAGTCAAGGAAATACATGACCAACACATAGGCAATCTTCATTGTCTCAGCAACATTTTTCTCTCAGATCGAATGTACATAGTAAAAGAGTTCCAAAAGAGGAATGCCACTGTCCCAAAGCTTTTGAGTCAGGAGCAAAGCCGTATGTAAGAAAGTTTGTAGAATTAAGCCTAGTAAGGAAGAAATCTGGGCTGGTTATGCTTCTAAACTGGACAAATTGGAGAGATGTATTGGGTTTCTCCATCCAAGACATAAAAATAACTCTACTTATTTTGACATTCTGTAAAGATCACAGTCCCAAGAAGGCCACAGCTGGAAGCATTCTAGTATAATGTCCATCATGGGAATTTATTCTTATGTTGCTACCTTATCTCCTTTATCTCTCAAGCACCTTGCTTTACTTTGGAGACTTTCACTCTTTTATCAAGTAGGATTACTGAAGGAAGGATAGGAAGAACACATTGCCTTTGGAAAGGAAAAACTGAGGGTGAGGAACATAGAGGACAAGCATTAGCGCTATTACATAAAAATAGAACAGAAGATCACTGTCTTATTAAATAAGCCAACAAAACATGCAAGAAAAATATAAATATCATTTCTTAATATTAGATAATTCTATTTCTGGAAATTTATAATCTTTTAACTTTAAATTTTGACTCATATTATCACTGCAATCACAAGGCACTGTTACCCTTATTCCTTTTATTTTTTTAAATTGGATATTCTCTATATTTACATTTCAAATGTCATCTGTTTTCCCCAAACTCCCATTCCTCTCCCCCTCCGCTTGCTTCCATGTAGGTGCTGCCTCTGCCAACCACCCTTTCCCACCTCAGCACCTTGGCATTCCCTTACACTGGGAAAACTCTCCTTTATTGAACCAAAGGCCTCTTCTCCCACTAATGCCTAACAATGCTATCCTCTGCTACATATGCACCTGGAGACATGGGTCTCTCAATGTGTGCTCAATAGTTGGTATTTTAGTTCCTGGGAGCTCTGGAGGGTTTGGTTGATTGATAATGTTGTTCTTCCCATGAGGTTGCAACCCCTTTCAGCTTCTTCAGAAATTTCTCTACTTTCTTCATTGGAGTTCCTGTGAGCACTCTGATTGTTAGCAGCAAGCATCCTCAACTGTATCTGTATGAATCTGGCAGAGCCTCTATGTGGACATCCATATCTGGCTTCTGCCAGTAAGCACTTCTTGGCATCAGCAATAGTGATTGAGTTTGGTTGTTGCATATGAGGTTCTCTACCAGAGAACTACTACCACTGATAAACAATTTCAGCAAAGTGGGTAGATATAAAATTAACTCAAATAAATCAGTAGCCTTCCTCTACTCAAACGATAAACAGGTTGAGAAAGAAATTAGGGAATTGACACCTTTCACAATAGTCACAAATAATATAAAATACCTTTGTGTCACTGTAAGCAATCAAGTAAAAGATTTGTATGACAGGAACTTCAGGCCTCTGAATAAGGAAATTGACAAAGTTTTCAGAAGATTGAAAGATCTCCTGTGCTTATGAATTAGCAGGATCAACACTGTAAAATGACCATCTTGCCAAAAGCATTCTACAGATTCAATGCAATCCCCAATAAAATTCCAACTCAATTCTTCATAGAGTTAGAAAGAGTATTTTGCAAATTTTTTTGGAGTAACAAAAAACACAGGATATCAAAACCTATTCTCCACAATAAAAAAACTTTCATGGGAATCACCATTCCTGACCTTAAGATGTATTACAGAGCAACCCTGAAAAAACAAGCAAACAAACAGCAACAGCAACAAACCACATGGTGTTGGTACATAGGTAGACAGGTAGATCAATAGAATTGAATTGAAGACCCAGAAATGAACCCACATACCTATGGTCACTTGATCTTTGACAAAGGAGCAAAAAATGTTCCATGGAAAAAGGACAGCCTCTTCAACAAATAGGGCTGGTTCAACTGGCAGTCAGGATGCAGAAGAATGAAAATCGATCCTTTCTTATCTCCTTGTACAGCATCCTTACTCATCAGGAAGACACAAGTTGAGATTTAGTCTTATACCAGTCAGAATGACAAAAAATAAAAAATCAGTGCAAGAAATAAGAGTTAACACTGGGAAGATTGTGGAATAAGCAATACTCATCCATTTCTGGTGGGAGTGCGAAGATGTAAAACCACTCTAGAATTGAATGTGGTAGGTCCTCTGCTTTCATTTCCAGTAGATAGGAACTATGGCAGAGAATCACAGGTGGATAACATGTAGAGTGAAGAAAGACCTTAGAACTCTTAGTACTAAATGAGATGTGTTCATCTCTTCCTGTTCATGGCTCAGAGAATCCTAGGAGAAGATGAAGAATGTAAAACCCAGAAGGGATAGCAGACACCAAGAAACCAAGGTCTTATACATACAGGAGTACCTGTACCACATATGATATCACAGAAACTGTAGTAGGCTGCATAAGGCCTACCAAGGTCTGGACCTAATGGTGTCTCAGCAGTGAGAAAGGAAGTAGACATATGAAGCTATCTCCAGTTAATAACTACTCGAAAATGAAAAAGTCTCCTTTAGAGTTTCACTGGGTATCCAAAGCACTTTGAAGGTCAGAGTTCTCAGGAGTTTGTGGTCAATACTAAATGAATTCAATGGAATTTTTGCTGGCTCTTTGTCTCGTAATGATTTGTTTTATTTTTATCTGTTACATTCTCTTTGTGTATATATTATACCTTTTGTGTTTGTGTTTTTAAAGAGATTTGTTTCATTTTATTTGAATATTAAATTTTTATCATTATTTATTATTAATAATTATTCTTTATTCTCACATACTATTCTGTATACTAGTCAGAGAAAAAGATAGAAAGGGTATAGGTTTTGGTAAGTGGGAAGTGAGAAAGATCTGTGACAAATTGGAGGAGGGGAAATAAAAACCTGAATGTATACTATTAAAATTCTATCTTTAGTAAAAATGTTAAAGCTGAAATAAAAATTAAAAAAAAACATTCATTAATAGATACACCATAGCATTAAGTATGATATTAAGTATGATAAGTAGATATCAAGTTCCAAATTATAAAATTAAGCAGAAATACTTTAAATTTAAAAATGTTAAAATATACATACAAGTAAGAGCTAAAAATGGGATGAACAAATAAGGCAAGAGATGTTGGAAATTAAAAGCTTAAAAGCATCTAGGATGTATATTTCATAATCATCTTAATATGATAGATTAAAAGAATTACAGTTTGTTCTTCATGTATGTGAAATGGAAACACATGGAAGGTGATGAATACAAACCACAGCTTATTGAGTACAGTAATGTCTTAATCAATATCTAAGTTAAATATGTGTGGACAACAAAGTCCATAATGAACAGTTGTTGAGAGTGGCTGCACTTCACACAGAGTCACATTTCCGAATAGGATTCCATAAATCTGAAATGAAAATAAGAAGACTCATAGGCTGTATAAATGATTGACAAGTGATGTGGCATTGGAGTGAGAGGAAGGCGGGCTCTTTAGTGTCTGAGGACAGGAAAGAAGAAGATGTTTATAGGCAAATGAGGGGTGGACTGAAAATAACATTCAGCAATGATTGTATTTATTTTGTTAATTTTTTGCAGAAGAAGAATGTACAGTGTTAGAAATTTCCTGACTGGGTATTTGATAAGACATTTAAAGAGGCCCATAGCCCATAATTCAAATTTATAAATGTGCCTCATCCATGGAAGTGGGTATAATACAGGTGATTAAACATTGTAATTTTAATATTGTAAAAGGAAAGTGTAAAATATGAAGTAAACTGTGTAATGTACAAGTGTAAAATTTAGAAGTTGAAATCAACTGTGCTTCATCTATAAACTCCAGGGCTACGGAATTCAGACTGAGAACAAATTTTTACAGGCATTACTTATAGAGACAAGAAGGAGAGAGAGAAGATTTATAGATTTTAGAAATGTCATCATCATCATCATCATCATCATCATCATCATCATCATCATCATCAGAATCATCATCATCAACAGCAATAATAACAATCCCCTGTATTTTGTCACAATTCACAGATTGGAAACAAGCTAGGTCTCAAACTAAAGAACCTTAGGCTCCTGAGTGCTGAGATTTTAGGTATCACCTTCATACATAGCTATATCCTGTCTTTTAAGAGACATGTATTTTCAGGTTGATAAAATATTTTTCACAATAATTTAACATGGTTTTGTGTGTGCCTGTGCTCGATATTAAGTGATTTATTAGCTTAGGTATCAATTTGCATTTACATATTTGCATTTAGGAATGTGGTTTTAAATGAAATGAGTGTATTGGCTTTATGCCAAGCACAACCTACCCATGTACCAATCACGATCATCTATCAGCTTGCCTAGCTACCTGTTTGAGTTTCTTCCAGTGACGAAGACCTCGCTTTCTGTATTCACATTGATTTTGTTTTCATTGTTTAATGATACTGATCCTTTGTCTCTGGAATTATTGCCTGTGTAAATTGTTACTCCAGTTGATGCAACCCTAGCTCTTTGAGGCTGAACAAGTTCTCTCAGATGATTCTTGGTCCTCTCTCAGAGAAAAATCTTGCAGTCTGCCATCTGACTCAATAATGCATGGGTTTCTATCTCAGCACCAACCCACGGGATTTTCAGTTTTAAGCAATTTAATTGTGCTTTTTAAACCTAGTTTCTTTATATTTAAACTGAAACTATTGAAATAGATCATATTTTCGGCATTATATGTAGAATACCCATAAAATGGATCCTTTAAATTTTTTGCTCTTAGCTTGAACTAGACACTAATTACATCCCTACCCCCTGCAAGGTACTATTCTTGAACTCAATGAACAGTATTTAAAGAAAATTCTATTGAAAAATTTTAACCTTTGTGACATGATAAAAGTGAGAATAGCCCATGAATCTGATCAATCTAACGTTTATTTTATAAACGCTTCACTGTAAATATAAATTCACCAACAAAACTAGTGACAAAGGGCAGTAATGTTTGTGCAGTAACATTAGCAAATGTTTTGATTTCCTGCAGGAAGTCATAAAATATAACAAAAGACAATAGAATAGAGTATTCATTCACCAAAATAAAAAGTACTAGTTTTAGGCAATGCTTTTTCATAGAAAAAACAAAAATGGTTTTGATCGAAATGAGTGTATTGGCTTTATAGTTTGCTAAAAATAAAAATATCTTCTCAGTGAAGCTGAAACGTGCTGTTTTGAATATGCAGCTGACAATCAGACAAGTGTTGAGACAACACAAGTTTCCTGGTTGACTTCAGGCATTTGCACCGAATCATTGGCTACTTGTACTTTCAATCAACAGAGACGAATGTGACCTTGTAAGCTTATCTTAATTCAAAAATCAATAGTATTATATAATAATATTCTAATTACTTTTAAGTTAAGAACAAAACAGGAAATATTTTTAAACAAAAACACTATTTAATCTTTGAAGAGTAGCATATGCTGAGTCAGAGGATTAGACATAAAGAAGGCTTTAAGGCTTTGAAAGTATTCAAGACAACAGTGCTGTTTTATATATAAATAAATCAATTTGGAAAGTAAGTCCAAACTATATTAGGAAATAACTGCATGCCCTGGCATCCACATTTAATCAGGTGGCAGAAATTGGGTCCCCAAACAGTGGTCTATAAATGAACAATGTAGCATTATTAGTAATGTAACCTCACACTTCATGAACCAAGCTAAAAATAACAGCACAGTGTAAAGCTCTCCCTATGAGGCACTTGCTGCAGAGGCATTTCTTCTGCAACATATCCTCACCCCAAAGAGGGGTAAAGAAAAAGTCAATAGAACTGTCACTGAGTCATCCACACTTCTTAACTGAGGTCCCTCCTGGCAGATGTAGTACCTGCTGCTGTTCCTGGCTCTGCAGTCTGGCCTGCCTCATGACTCATGGTATTTGCTGGCCGAAGTAGGGATGTGAGCAGATCTGACTCAGTGTCACACAGGCCCATACATCATGCACCCCATGGGTAAGGAGAAACTGCCAAATTGTTCTTAATTCACAACGGGAAGATTACAGGAGTCCAACTGGAGCTGGAGTCCAGATGCCGTGGAGGAGGAAGAGCAGGAGGAAGAAGAAAGTGATGATAGGATTCTTTTTATTCTTTTCTTCTTATTTCTTTATAGTCTGTTATTTATTTATTTAGTTAGTTAGTTCATAAGTCTTTAGTTTTGATGAATGGCTAATGATCAATCCTTTTTAGCTGAGATGAACAGATTCTACTTAGAATATAAAACATGCTATTATTTACACTTTCCCTGAGCCTCCCTTTCTCCAACCCAACCCCCTCCCTTCTTTGCTTCTCTTTTCTTCCATTGCCAACAGTTGACTACTTGAAAGTGATCTGGCTATTACCTTTCAAAAGGAAGGGATTTTATTTTTTTTTCAATTTGGAGTGTGTGAGTGTGTGTGTGTGTGTGTGTGTGTGTGTGTGTGTGTTTATGTGGGAATATAATTAAGTGACAATTTCTAAAAGCTTTCTTAGCCAGTTTATACTGCTTTGGGTGTTTTATCCAAATTCCCGTAGTTTTTACCTTGATAAAATAAGTTTTCAAAACTTAAGTACATGTCTATTTGTGACATAAATAAGAAAATACAAAAAAAGTAAACTTATCTTTATTCATTCCCTGGGACATTGAAAAATAGCTTTCATTCACTGGAAAACACACGTGTTTAACATTTCTAACAATGGGAGAGAAGACTGACTCACCCCCAGCTAAAACAATTTCTTGGAATAATAGCACTTGGAACATAATCTCAACTACTGAGTGCTCATTGTTCTTTTAGATTCACAAGAAATGTTTTGTGTTTCCTGGGCCTGTATTACATCAACATAAATTACGAAGTGGTTGGATGCATAAAATATTTAGCAAATTATCTTGCTTCTAAAAGAAATCACTTAAAGTGGTGCTATTTTCAAAGAAGCGTGCAGTCTATGATCTATCAAGGATGTGAAAATGACTTTATGTGTTAGAAAATTGGCCTTTAACAAAGCAAAAAAAAAAAAAAAAAAAAAAAAAAAAAGTTAGACAATTCTAAGTGCAAAGCTATTAACTGACTGATTTCTGATCCCTGACATAGGATGTCATCCTCAACCCAGTGCCAGGCTGCTCCTCATCCTGTGGGAACAGCAGGCTTCCAAAGATCCTTCTTTACAAATAACAATCAGTTCAGAGCAAGGAGACACAGGGAGAGCCAGTTCAATCTTTCGCATCATTACCGGCCTCATTGTTTTGCAAATCAGCCGCACAAAGTGGAACACGTGCGCGAATCCTCTTACAGGTTTCTGAATGCGGAGGATTTCAGATTCCGAATGCTGGTGATTAGCAGTAAATGAATAAGCTTCATGACAAATCATTACTTTCACCAGATAAGGGACTTGTTTAAATTAAAGATTGCTGGTTGAGTTTATCAAGATGTGTCCGTCTATAATAAAGCCCCTTTGTCAGTCAGTCCGCATTATTGTGCAGACAGCCGCACTGATCTCTAGCCCATTCGAATAGCTCAAAACATTATCTTTAAAGTAGTCTATTTATAGTAGAAATATGTAGACCAAACCCAAACACTGTCTACTTCAACATGTGAATCCTCCCTTGGCAAATAATTCACCTCAGGAGACTGGAATTCTCGAATTGGAGAAGTCCTGAGGCTGAGAGCCCAAACAAGGACTAAATGAGTTATCTCTAGCTTATCTGGCAAAATCTTCTCCTTTGTTTGTTTGCCTTTGTAAACTGATGTTACAAATTTAACTCTTCATCATCTCTGGTCATATTTCATTATGAGTATTTGCTATGCATTTTTCTTTTTTTCAATTTTGGTGATGATTTTTCAGTACCGTTTCCCACACGTGTCAAGAGTCCCGAGTTATTTATTTGGCTTGGTAACAATGGAAGACTCAAATTACAGAGTGAGGGTAGCTAGACAGCACCGCAGCCCTCCCAAAACACCCCTTCTAAGGCCAAGGCACAGGCAGAGGGCGGGAGTTTACAAACGCATTTCGCAACTTCACAGTTTTTGAACATTTTACTTTTTGCTACTTTTAAGGTTGCAGTCATCTCTGGCATAAGATATTCTCCACCCCCGTTTTTTATTTCTTAATGAAACGGAACTTAATCTCAGTTGACTCAGGGAAATTGCCTGAAGCTGATGGCCCTGTAGCTGTGAAAATATACTTCTCTAGACTAAAATCACAGTATAGAAAACAGTTGGCTCTGACCCACATTATGGCTTACCCATGTGGGTAGTTCTGTGCCACTTCACTGCGGGACACAGTTACTTGTTACACGTAGAAGAGCAATATTGGTTGCGAGGAGTACATAGGGAAAGAAACCATTTTCCTCCCACGCCCATCTGTCCTGGAGCGCACAGGTTTTCCCTATACAGGTTTAGTGCAAGCTCCTGTCCTTGGAGCAGAGGCGGGCACAAACTGGGCTGTGATCACAGTGTGAACCTTCCTCCCACTCTCCAGCCCACAGACGTGTTCTCAGGCTGCATTCCGATTCTGAATATAGCCTTCCAAGGAGCTGCTGAAACATGAGCCACTTGGGGAAACAACAGAAGCCGGAGATGGATTGGGTGAACGCATGAACCACAGAGCACATGCTCAGTGGTAGCTGAGGGTATGAGAGCAAATCTCCTAAAATGATCAGATAGGGGTATTTAACGTTTTCACTAAATAATTCTTGATTTTTATCCATAAAACTAAATGCAATTTCTGTGGTAACACAAGGCCTCTGGTGTGTGAGTCAGGGGACACTGAGGAAAGAGTTATTTATGGAGTGCTAACTACAACTCCTCATGACACTCCTGTCTCTGCCTTTTTCCACCTCTCTGTCATTCACACAGCCTATGTATACAAATGAAGATTAGTAATCAGATTACAGAGCAACCATCCAAAGGCTTAATTTGTATTCTTGGCTAATCATATGTAATTTGTAGAATATTTCCTAAGCTGTTTAAGATGCTTGCTTATCTGGACTCATAATCTAACCTCCATTGTTATTTTTAAATGTATGTGTTCACAACCAAGTATATGGTAAATTTGAGAAAACAGGATGGACATTGTCTTCACGGAGTTTAGTTTCTATCTTTTTTTTGATATGTATTTAGAATTCATCAACATATGTATATACACAGGTAAGAGAAATGGCTCAGTGGAATAATGTGTCTGACTGAAAATCTGAGTTTATTCCACTGGACTGACAAGGTTGAGGAGGAAATGTGACTCCCATAAGTGAACCTAAGTCACACCTTCAGATTTGCTAAAGGCTATGAGTTCACACACACACACACACACACACACACACACACACACACACACACACATAGAGAGAGAGAGAGAGAGAGAGAGAGAGAGAGAGAGAGAGAGAGAGAGAGTAAACAAATAAAATGTTTAACTATAACAAAGACAAAACTGCTTTAGTTAAATGATGGGCTCAGAATTCCCAATATTGGCACTGTAAAATTTATGTTACTTAAACTTCTACCTTGAAATCTAATTAATGAACTTTGAGACAGAAAAACTAGTGACAAGATCTATGTATAAGGTCCCTTTCAGTTATTGGGTTCTTGTTTATTGCTGCTGTTTAAAAGGAAAGATGAAGTTAATCTCGATTCCAAGGAGGGGATGTGAGAGTGAAGGCAGGGCACCCCCTACTGATTTCACTGCACAGACCTGAACAAGAATGACAGCTACCCTCTATTCCTTTTCACACAGTATCAGCTTAGCTCTTAACCAGGGACAAGCACTCACAATTCTCTTTTCCTGAGGCTAACCTGGAAATTGAATTTTACATTCTGAAGACAGGAGCTGGTAGAGAATTACTCCATCTGTAAGGTTGTTTTTTTTTTTTTTTTTTTTTTTTTTTTTTTTTTTTTTTTTTTTTTCTGAAAAGATTTATTTTTTCAAACTAGAATCTCTTTTCACAGAAACTTAACCCTTAGCTTATTTATAATCAACTCTGCTGTATCACTAGTGGCCCATTACTAACTGTCAGGTCTAAAGGAAGCTCCAATTCCCTAAACTTCAAAAGGCAGTCCAAATATCCAGAAATACGTTTCACTAGGACTATAAGAGGATTTCTGTCTGATAAAAGCCAGCATTCCCAGAAATGGTGACGCCTGTTCCTATCTACCAAAAGAGCCATTTCCCTTATGACCATTGAAGCAGAAGCATGGCTCTCCAGTTAATATAGGCCTGTGTTTCCTAGTGGCATAGTCAATATTTATTCTAGCCTCCAGGATTAGTCAGTCCCTTCCTACAAGTACTTGGCTTCCATCTCCAAGACCCAGTCCAGGCTCCTGGCCCTTCCCATCCCACGGTTCCTCACTGTTCTAACAACCCAGCTATCCTCATTACTCTAGGCTGCTGGTTTGTTACTCTCACCATACTCCTTCTAGTTGCTACTCCCTGCTATTCTCCCATCTTTCACAAACACCCGGGCTATGTCCAGTCCACTGGACAGCTGGACAGCTTATCCTGTGTGCTAAAACATACTAACAATCCCCAATTCCTCTCTAGACACTTGGAAATGCTAGAACCTTGTTTGTGCTTTAACTACAGAGTTGCCTATCTGAAAGAACTCCCTGCACTAACATTATTTCTCAGATATTGTTTGTGAGAACTATTAATAAAGATATTCCATCTGCTGTATTCCTCTTTTTAGCACAGGATTCAAGCAAGCTACCATACTTCAGAGTGTAATACATGTAGGACAATTCCTGTTGAAAAAAGTGAACTCTGTCTTGTTTTTAAATCCCTGACCATATTTCTGCCCATTTGTGGGGGAAGGAGATAATCTACTTTAACATCCTTTAACACCTGCCAAATATTTTAAAGGCTGCAGTTGGGAAACAATAGCTAAAATCAAGAAGACTAGCAGGAATACACACACACACACACACACACACACACACACACACACACACACATCAAAGCTTATGGTGTATAGTGAAATTTATTGGTCAGAAAATTCTAAGTGTATGACAATAGACAAAAATAAGCCAAGATGTGTGGAGGGGTTAAGAACTACTTTGGAAGCAGTATCACCTATGAATGAACACGAAGTTTTCAGAGCAGACACATACACTAACTCTGGATTTCAACTGTAGAAATTGAGATTCAAGCATCATAGGAAACTACAGTGGCATCTGTGTCTAGCATATGATAGCCAGCATTCAAGCACCTGGCTGTTTTCTGTTGAAGTAATTTCTGTGATCTCTATGAAAATTATTTGTGCCTTTGGGCTTCTGAAAGCAAACTATATTGTTGCAGTTGACTGGAGTCACGTTTGCCATTTTTTTATTCTGAAATTAATGTTTATGTGTTACTTTCCAGTATCAGCAAAATATACCCTGTATGGAAAATTCATGTTAGTTATAATCTGTAGCACAATTTCTTTTCAATTCTTATGTGAGAGAGGAAGAAACAGTTGTATAAGTATGTCCCCATTTCCTTTAATATTTTACAAAATTAAAAACTCAATAGCTTAGGAATATCAGAAAAGATATTTTAACATCATGTGGGTAAAATATAAAATATTTTGGGAAGAACTGAGTATATACAATTTGAAGAAATTCATATTAATATTTTTTCCATTTTCTCATCTCTTCATTGTCTTTTCCATTATAAATATTTTATAGTGCCATATCCTATCTTAATTTTAAGTGATGTATCATTTTATGTACTTCATTCCTTACTCTGCCTTTTAGTTCATTCAGTATTATTTTTATTACAACTGCAGTCATTAAAATAAAAGTGAGAATCATTGTAGAAAATTGATTTGTGGTACTAAATAAGTTCTAAGTCATTTCTAAATGTTCTGTGACTTGATACCGGCAAATACAGACAACCCGGCCCCACCTCTGTTTTGGGAATAATTTTAGGTTTGATTTTGAATCACATGACAAGCCTGATAATTTAAAAGTTACATAATATACCGATGTTTGCATATGAAGCATTAAAACGCAACTAATTTCTCATATCAAATCATGTTTATAGTTGACCTTATAAGGAAGTTAAAATAATCTAAATTGAAAGATATACAATGAAAACACAAACACTAATGGGGCACATGTAAGCACAAATGATGATCTGCTTAAGTTCCCTTGTGAAGGATTTTAAAACATTCAGTCTCTGTGGGTTGTTTTCATGAGGATTCCCTACTCATGGAGCAGGGATATCTGTGGAATGGGAGATGGTAAGATTGTAAGAGCCACTTAAAGGGAAAGTCTTTTATTTTTTCTAATCCAATTTTATTTTACTTATTTGTACATTTATTTATTCTTTAATTGTTTTTTACAGTTCACACTTTATCCTCCTCCAGGTCCACCCTCTGAATGTTTTTCATCCCACACCTCCTCCCCACGCACCTATCTCCAAGAGGATGTGCTTACTCCCAACACCAACACAACCAACTTTGTTATTCTCTGGGGCCATGTTAAATTTCAAAACCTGTAAAAAAGTATTTCCTTGTGCACCTGTATCACTCACCTCTGATACTGTGGTGTTTTCAATTGTAGGACTTTCCTCTTTTGCTTTGTCTGTGTCTGTGTGTCTGTGTATGTGTGTTGTTGCTGCTGTTGGTGGCAGTTTTGCTTTTAAAGGCATGGTCTTGTTATTAAGCAAAGTAATCTGTCTGGGCCTCCCACTTGCTGAGATCAGAGCATTAGTTCTCAACCTTCTTGATGCTGAATATTCACACTTTATACACCCCCCCAAACATAAAATTATTTTATTGATACTTCTTAATTGTAATTTTGCTACTGTTATTACTCATAATGTAAATATTTCTGGAGACTTTTTTGCCAAAGGATTTGTGTATTACAGGCTGATGTCAACATCCTTGGTTCTATCCCCTTATTTTAATTTGCATTTGTGATTTGGGATAATAACAAATTTGACAGTCAATTTTTCTGACAGTAATATTTCAATTATTCTGATTCATTCACCATATGTGAACACTTAGTGTGATGTGAGCAAAAAAAAAAAAAAAAAAATTCAGGTTACAAGTTTGTAACATATACATTCACATTTAAAAAAAGGCAAAACTAGATGCACCAAAAATGGTAAAATAGTTGTTTTCTGAATGTATATTCATGTGTGATTTTAATTCTCTCTGTTAAAAATTTTTCATATTTTAATGTCATATATGATTAGTAGAGAATTTTAAGACATCTAAATAAAAACATAGAAAATACAAAGCTGAGTTTTAAAATAGGCAATTTCAACACCTGGTAGAGATTCACTGGTAGTAGGCCATAAGAATATGCGAAGACATCAAACATCATTAACCATTATAAAACACAGGCTATTCAAATAATTAGGTATTACCACAAAATATAAGTTACAAACAACACTTATATTACCAGCAGCTGTAAAGACACAAAGTTATTCTTATATATCATTGACAGAAATACACAATGGTACAGCTACTTTGTTGCTGACATACCAAATAAGTTCTCTAGAGAGAAGAGGGTTTAATTTCAATGTCTTTAAAATGGCTACACACACACACACACACACACACACACACACACACACAGTATGTTGGCCACAAGGTTTAAAGATGAAGAAAATCTTAATATTTTAATTAATTTTGAAATGAAAAGTAATGTGTTGTAATAGAGAGGATGACACAAGGAAACAGTATCTACTAGACACTATAACTCACTGATACTGCGTGAGCATGTACAGGACCTGTGACAGGTTACAGTGCTGAGAGGGGAAGTGGGCATGAATTATCATCCATAACCTAGAAGTTGTTCCCAATTGATAATTGATTGCAAACAAAAATTAGTTTTCTCTATTAGCGTCTAGCTGGGTATAAGAATCATATTGGCTTCCAGTCTTCCTCTGCACCCAAAGCTAAACTTGTACCACAAATCTCTTTACCTATATTCTGCCTGAAGAAAGCTGGTCTCCCAGAAGTGTTCTCACTCCTAAACCCATATGTAAGACCCTACTTTCCATCCAATAACAGTCCAAAGAGGAAACTGCCATGATTACACAGGGCACAGGAACCATCATCCAGGGACAGGATACTTCTAGTCACCATCTGTGACCTGATTTAAAGCTGTCCTACCGCTCTTCATACCCAAATCCTGCTCTTGGGGAGCGGGTCTCATAGTAGTGCTCTCAGTCCTAAGATCACAGGCACACAGGATGTACAAGCTCCAGTCAGAGATAGCAAGAACAACTAACACCAGAAATAACCATATAGCAAGAGGCTTGTGCAAGAATGTAAGCAACAGAAACCAAGGTTACTTGCATCATCAGAACATAGTACTCCCATCATAGCAAGTACTGGATACCCCAAAACACCAGAAAAGCAAGATTTGAATTTAAAAATTACATTTTATGATGAAGATAAAAGACATTAAGAAGACCCTTAAAGAAATAGAGAAGAGAGGTAAACAGGTAGAAGCTCCTAAAGAAGAAATACAAAGATCCCTTAAAGAATTGCAGTAAAACACAACCAAGCTGGTGAAAGAATAGAATAAAACCATCCAGGATCTTAAAAGGGAAATAGAAACAATAAAGAAATCACAATGGGAGACAACCTTGGAGACAAAAAAACCTAGGAAACAGATGAGGCATCATAGATGAAAGCATCACCAACAGAATAAAAGAGATAAGAGAAAGAATCTCAAGGGTAGAAGATATCATAGAAAACACTGACAGAAAAGTTTAAAAAAAATGCAAAATTCCAAAAGCCCCTAACTCAAACTATCCAGGACACAATGAGTAGAGCAAACCTAAGGATAATAGGTACAAAAGAGAGAAAAGATTAAAACATTAGAGGACCAGTAAAAATTATCAGTAAATTATAGGAGTGAACTCACTAGCCTAAAGAAATATATGTCCATGAACATGATAAGATGCCTAGAGAACTACAAATAGATTAGGCCAGAAAAAAATATTTCTCCCATCACATAACAGTCAAAACACCAAATGCACAAAACAAGGAAAGAATACTAAAAACAGTAAGGGAAAATGTCAAGTAATATATAACTTATCAGAATTACATGAGAATTCTCAACAGAGACTCTGAACATTGGAAGATCATAAACAGATGTCATAAAGACCTAAAAGAGCACACATGCCAGTCCAGGCAACTACATCCAATAAGACTCTCAGTTACCATAGATGGAGAAACAAAGATATTCCATGATAAAAACAAATTGACATATTTCTCCACAAATTCAGCTGTACAAAGGATAATAAATAGAAAAATCCAGCACAAGGAGGGAAACTACACCCTAGAAAAACCAAGAAAGTAATCTTCTTTCAACAAACCTAGGAGAAGAAAGTCACACCAACATAATTGAACCTCTACCAACAAAAATAACAGAAAACAACAATCCTTTCTGGTCTCCATTTGTCCCACAGTCCTCTGGAATCAGAAACTGTCCCCAGAGAGCTAGTGTCACAGGAGTGCTCTCACACTTAAGTCCACAGGTGGGATCCCACTTCAGTTTCACGGACAGCCAAAGAAGATGCCTGCAGAGAGCACACAGGGCACAGAAGATTCAGGGTAGCCTGGGAGAATACCCATCTTGCCTTTATCTGTGCCCAGAAATAAAGCTGTCCCACAGCCCTCCAGACCCAAAACCTGCCGGGAGAGAGCTGGTCTCCCAGAAGCATTCTCACTCCTACAATCACCAGCTCACAGAGCTTCAGGAGGGACAAGCTCCAGTCAGAGAAAGCAAGACCAACTACCATCAGAGATAACAAGATGGTAAGAGGCATGCACAAGAAATGAAGCAACAGAAACCAAGACAACATAGCTTATTCAGAACCCCTACCAAAGCAAGTACTGGCTATTCCAACAAACCAAAAAGGAAAGATTTGGATTTAAAATAATATCTCATGATAACTATAGAGGACTTTAACAAGGACAAAAAGAAATACAGGAGAAAACAGGCAAACAAGTAGAAGGCATTAAAGAGGAAACACAAAAATCTCTTAATGAATTTCAGGAAAACACACACACACACACACACACCAGAGAGAGAGAGAGAGAGGAGAAAGACAGAGACAGAGAGACAGACAGACAGAGAAACAGGTGAAGGAATTGAACAAAACCAATGGAAATAGAAACAATAAGGAAATCGAAAAGTGAGACAATTCTAGAGATAGAAAACATAGGAAAGAGATCATGAGTCATAAATTCAGGAAGTATCACCAACAGAATACAAAAGGTTGAAGAGAAAAATCTCAGGGGAAAAAGATACCATAGAAAACATTGACAAAATAGTCACAAAAATGCAAATAGCAAAAAACTTCTAACACAAAATATATAGGGAATCCAAAACACAATGAAAAAACCAAACCTAAAAAAAATAGATGTAGAAGAGAGCAAAGATTCCTTACTTAAAGGGCCAGTAAATACTTCAACGAAATTATAGAAGAAAACTTCCATAACCTAATGAAAGAGTACATACAAGAAGCCCACAGAAATACACATAGATTGAACCAGAAAAGAAATTCCTCCTGTTATATAATAGCTAGAACACCAAATGCAAAACAATGAATGAATATCAAAAGCAGTAAGGGAAAAAGGTCAAGTAACATATAAAGGCAGACCTATCAGAATTGCACCAGACTTCTCAAACAGAGACTATGAAAACTTTAACATCAAAAACAAGAGAAAACAACAATTACTATTTCTTAATATCTCTTAACATCAATGGACTCAATTCCCCAATAAAAAGACATAGAATAAAAGACAGAACATGTAAACAAGACCCAGCATTTTGCTGCATACAGGGAACTTATCTCAGCGACAGAGACAGAAACTACCTCAGAGGAAAAGCCTGGGAAATTATTTTCCAAGCAAATTGTCCCAATAAACAAGCCGGAATAGCCAATCTAATATTGAATAAAATCAATTTTCAATCAAAAGTTATCAATATAGATAAGGAAGGGCACTTTTTACTGATAAAAGAAAAAATCTATCAAGATGAACTCTCAATCCTGGACATCTATGCTCCACATACAAGGGTAACCATATGCATAAAAGAAACTCTAATAAAGGTTAAAGCATATATTGCACCATTTTTATCAATGATAGGAAGATCATAAAAGCAGAAACTGAACAGAATACAGTGAAACTATGAGAAGTTTTGATCCAGAGGAATTTAACAGACATCTATGGAACATTCCATACTAAAACAAAAGAATATACCTTCTTCTCAATACCTCATACACAAAGATTGAAATGATCCCATACATCCTATCAGATCAATATTGACTAAGGACTAAGTCTGTTCTTCAATAACAACACGAACAACAGAAAGGCTGTATACACAAGGAAGCCGAACCAAGCTCTACTCAATGAAAACTTGGTCAAGGATAAAATAAAGTAAGAAATTAAAAACCTTTTAGAATTTAAATAAAATGGAGGCAAAATGTACCATTATTTATGGGAAACAACAAAAGCAGTGCTAGGAGGAAAACTCGTAGCTCTGACTGCCCCCATCCCCACCCCACCCCCAAAAAAAAAACTGGAGCGATCATGCAATAACAGCCTCACAGCACACCTGAAAGCTTTAGAAAAAAAAAAAAAAAAGCAAATACACCCAACAGGAGTAGAGCTCATAGAATAAAAAAATCTCAGAGTTGAAATCAAACAAATATAAACAACAACAAAAGAAACTATACAAAGAATGAACAAAACCCATAACTAGTTCTTTGAGAAAAATAGATAAACCCTTAGTCAGAATAATCATGGTCACAGAGATAGTATTCAAATTGGTGAATGGAAAGGGGACATAAAAACAGAAACTTGGGAAATTAAAAAAAAAATTATCAGATCTTACTACAAAATCCTATACTAAACAAAACTGGAAACCTGAATGAAATGGACAATTTTATACACCAATACCAGGCACCACATGTTTTTCTTTTTCTTTTTTTTATTGGATATTCTCTGTATTTACATTTCAAATGTTATCACTTTTCTCCCCACTCCCATCTCCCTTGCCTTGCTTCTATGAAGGCCCTCCCTCTGTGAATCACCCTCTCCACCCCATTGCCCTAGCATTCCCCTACACTAAGAAAACATGACTTCACTGGACCAAAGGTTTCTTACCCAATGATGTCAGAAAGTGCTATCATCTGATACATATTCAACAGGAACCATGTGTCTCTCCATGTGTGATCAATTGATGGTGTTTTAGTCCATGTGAGTTCTGCAGGGTTTTGTTGGTTAATAAAGTTGTTCTTCCCATGAGGTTACAAACCCTTTCAGCACCTTCAGTCCTTTCTCTAGCTCTTTCATTGGGGTTTCAGTGTTCAGTCTGATGGTTAGCTGCAAGAATCCTCAAATACATCAGGCTCTGAAAGAGCCTCTGAGGAGGCATCCTTATCAGGCTCCTGCCAGTAAGTACTCCCTGGCATCAACAATATCACTTTGGTTTGGTAGCTGCACAGGGAGTGGATCCTCAGGTGCTGAGTTTCTTAATAATCACTTCTCAATCCCTGCCCGTCTATTTGTCCTTGTAGTTCCTCCAATAAGTGTTTTGTTTTCCATTCTATGAAGGACTGAGTCATCACATTCCCACCTTTTTTTCTTTTTGATATTCATAAAATCTGTGAATTGTTTCTTGGGTATTCAGAGCTAGTATCCACTTATCAGTGAGTACATATGTTTTGTGTGTGTGTGTGTGTGTGTGTGTGTGTGTGTGTGTGTGTGTGTGTGCGACTGGTTACCTCATTCAGAATGATAGCTCCTAGTTCCATCCATTTACCTAGAAATTCTATAAAGTCATTGTTTCTAATAGCTGAATAGTATTCCATTGTGTAAATGTACCACACTTTCTATATCCATTCCTCTGTTGAAGGACATCTGTCTTGTTTCCAAAATCTGGGCATTATAAATAAGGTTGCTGTGAACATGGTGGGACATGTGTCCTTGTTATATGTTGGAGCACATTTTGGGTATATACTCAAGAGTGAAATAGCTGGGTCTTCACATAGTACTATGTCCAATTTTCTGAGGAACTGCAAGACTGATTTCAAGAGTGGTTGTACTAGATTTCAATCCCACCAACAATTGAGGAGTAGTCCTCTTTCTCCACATCCTCACTAGCATCTGCTTTCAACTGAGTTCCTGATCTTAGCCAAATTGATCTGTATGAGGTAGAATCTCAGCATTGTTGTGAATTGCATTTCCCTGATGACTAGGAATGTTGAACCTTTTTTAAGGTGCTTCTTAGCCCTTTGGTATTCCTTAATTGAGAGATTTTTTGTTTAGCTTTGTGCCCCATTTTTAATAGGATCATTTGATTCTCTGGTGTCTAACTTCTTGAGTTCTTTGTATATATTGGATATTAGTCCTTGAAAAGCATACACTAGCAGCTTGACAGCACATGTGAAAGTTCTAGAACGAAAAAAAGCAGATACACACAAGAGGAGTAGACATAGGAAATAATCAAGCTCAAAGCTGAAATTAACCAAGAAGAAACAAAAATGACTGTACAAAACTCAGCAAAACCAGGAGCTGGTTCTTTGAGAAAGTCAACAAGATCGATAAACCCTTGCCAAACTAACTAGAGGGCACAGAGAGAGTACTCAAATCAACAAAATTAGAAATGAGGATGGAGGCACAGCAACAGAAACTGAGGAAATGTAAGAAATTAGGAGATCCTACTATAAAAGCATATACTCAACAAAATTAAAAAATCTAGAGGAAATGGACAATTTTCTAGACAGATACTAGGTTCCAAAGTTAAATCAGAATCCAATAAAGCATATTAAGTGTCCCATATGCCCAAAGAAATAGAACAGTCACCAAAAGACTCACAACCATAAAAAGCCCAGGACCAGATGTGTTTAGTACAAAATTCTATTAGGTTTTTAAAGAAGACCTACTGCCAATACTCTCCAAACTATTCCCCAAAATCAAAACAGAAGGAACACTACCCAACTTGTTTTTTGAAGCCACAATTATGCTCATACCTAAACCACAGAAAGAGCCTACAAAGAAAGAAAACATCAGATCAGCTTCCCCTGTGAACATTGATGCAAAAATACTCAATATAATTCTTGTAAACCAAATTCAAGAGCACCTCAGAATGATCATTCACCATAATTAAGTAGCTTTTATCTCAGGGATGCTGGGATGTTTTAGTACACAGGTAACACATTTTAATCAGGATCACATAAACTATTTAAACCGTCCTATAACCACTAAAAAAGTAGAAGTAGGCATCAAAAGTTTCCTAGTCAAAAAAACCCAGGATCAGATGGATATAATGTAGAAATCTGTCAGACCTTCAAAACAACTTAATAGCAGAACTCTTCAAACTATTTCATAGCATGACAACAGAAGGAACACTATTCAATTTGTTCTTCAAAGCCACAATTACACTTATACCTAAATCACACAAAGACCCTACAAAGAAAGAGAATGTTAGACCAATTTCCCCTATGAGGGATGGAGCCACTCACTGAGCTCCAAAATATTAACCCAGAATTGTTCAGGTATAAAGAAAATTAAAGTACAAATATTGGAGCAGAGACTGAAGGAAAGGCTATTCAGAGACTGCCCCACCTGGGGACTTAGCCCATGTGAACCCACTAAACCCAGTCACTATTGCTGATGCCAAGAAGTGCTTGCTGAGAGGAGACTGATATTGATGACTCCTGAGAGGCTCTGCCAGTGCCTTACTGATACAGAGGAGGATGCTTACAGCTAACCATAGGACTGAGCACAGGCACCCCAACTGAGGAGGTAGAGAAAGGACTGAAGGAGCTGAAGGGATTTGCAACCCATAGAAAGAACAACTATATGCTCCCTTCAGAACTCGCAGTGACTAAACCACCAACCAAAGTGTACACATGGATGGAGCCATGGATCCAGCCACATATGTAGCAGAGGATGGCCTTGTCTGTCTAGCATAAAACGAGGAGACCCCTTGGTCCAGTGAAGGCTCTTTCTCCAGTGTTGGGGCATGCCAGTGCAGTGAGGTAGGAGTAGGTGGGTGGGAGGGGGAACAACCTCATAGAAGCAGGGCAAGGAGAGATCTGAGGGGGGGGGATAGCTAGTAAAGGGGATAACATTTGAAATATAAATAAAAAGGAATCATAATTAAAGGCTCCATATCTGGCAGGAAATTTTCAGAAAGCAAAGTCAATGGTATTTTTTAGAATATTAGTCTCATAATAGTTTCTTTGGATATTTTTACCTTACTGATCTGTTGACTTTATAAAATTAGATAGCTCTATCTATCTATCTATCTATCTATCTATCTATCTATCTATCTATCTATCATCTGTCTATCTATCTATCTATCATCTATCTATCTATCTATCTATCTATCTATCATCCATCTATCTATCTATCTATCATCTATCTATCTATCTATCTATCTATCTATCTATCCATCCATCTATCTATCTATCTATCTATCTATCTATCTATCTATCTATCTATCTATCTATCATCCATCTATCTATGTCCCAATAAAAGCACTAATATATCCATTCATCCTTCTATATATCTATGTATCTGCCTATGTATCTATGTATCTATGTATTTATCTATGTATCTATGCATTTCTCTCTCTCTATCTATCTATATATCATCTATAAATATATTGTTATCAATGGGTTGTGTGTATATGTTTTTCTGTCAGTGTATGTGTTTTTATGTGTGTATGTGTGTCTATGTGTGTTTGCATTTGTACATGTGTATTTTTGTAGTTTTCCATTATTTTTTCCTGTTTTTAACTTTGTTTTTGTCTTGATTTTTGCATGTTTGTTTAGAGTTGCATCAATGGTGATTTGGGGTATGATCTTGGAGAAGGTGAGGGTGAATAAAAATATGATCAGAATATATTGTGTAAAAATTATTTCAGTTAAAACATAAACACCATATTAGGTTTTGTAGCATGTTAAAAAGAAAAGAAAAAAACACAGAAAACCCCTATCAATCTTTGAGTCATTTTCTGCACACTAACCTCTAGGTACATTCACTGTGCCTGTGTGCATCCTTAGAATTTGTTTCATTTTCAATGTGACAATCTCTACATACAATTTTGCCATTAGCTGCTGCTTTGAAGGTTCAGCATCCTTTGTGACCTGCTTAGGTTTTTCTGAAGCATGGAAAAACTTCCTTCCTCTAATGTGTTTACTCTTCCTGACCAGATAAATATATAATATAATAAACAAATCTAATTATGGCTCTCTACTTTGAGAATGGAATGTTTTATATTAGCTATCTGCAGTGTATTTTTGAGAAAGGAAGTTTTGAATTCTCAACATATTATTGAGTTGGTGTTGACAATACCTATGTTTATTTTTACTGCTATGGGAGTAATTTATGTTTATTTACTTCAATTTTAGAAATGTGCTTATGCCTCATATGAATTTTCTGATTTATACCAGGAAACTATTAACAACAAGCACTCATTCGTTTTAGGGATGAGAGAGATAGTTTTAACAATTGGCATAGGTAATGCATTCCTCTCTGGTCAAAAGTGATTAATGAATCTAGTAGAGCAGGATAAGGGGACATGGGAACTCTTTGTAGAGACAACACAACTTTACACATGATGCTGGGTAGGGACTCTGGTAGGTGACAGAGTTGGAGGAATAAATGAACTTTACAGAGGAAAAGTTAGTACCCTCTAATAGAAAACCTTATCCAAGAGCACAGGGTCTGGGAGGATCAAGAGGAATGAAGGAAAACCAGACATATGCTGAAAAGTGGTGCGAACACTTACAGTCTTGATGGCACAGAGTCAGTTATCACTGTGCTAGCAAATAAAGATCAAGCTGGGTAACAAAAATCATGTTTTTTGTAGGTTAAAATATCATGCTTCATAGCAGTTGCTCTAGAGGCTTACTCTCATTCATTCCATTAACGCTGAAAGAGCAAGGCGGCGTTTCTAAACTTCCTGATGTACCCTCCATTCTCCACAGATCCATGCATCTATATGGCATACGTCCACAGGCACAAATGTACTTTGATCTAAAATAAATAAATAAAAATTAAAAAAAACTAAATGTAACAACCCCATAATACCCTAAATTAATTACTGTCTATTAGTGCTTTCTTTTATTACTACTTTTCAAGACAATTGCATTTTACAATTTTTCATCACCCAATTTTAGCACTGTTGTTGTTTCTCTATGTGCACAGAACAAAGTCACTGACAATGCTTTTTAAATTTTAATTTGTTTTTATTTTAAGCTCATACTGACATTCCAAATATTTTACCCCTTTAGGTGTGATCAGTACGATTTTCAGAAAGCCAGACTCTCCACAGAGTGGCAAATTCAGGAGTTCTAGTTTTTATCATAGAAAATTCTCTTCATGATAGCAGAGAACAGCATGTATAAGCACAGATAAAGCATCTAACCAAAGCTGGGTTACATTCAGTGATGCTCAAACCGACTGGCTCTCTCCTGTGCAGTGGAGCTAACTTTAACTCATTAGAACCATTGGTCAAAACACACGTTAAGGTTAAAAACAAAAATCTACATGAAACCACCCCATTATATAACAGGGAAAGACCCAGTTCTCAAAAATGATATAGGTTATCCAAGGGGAACACCTGTGTGACTTCATTCTGAAAGCTCTTGAAACACTTCAGGTCACGTAGACATGTAAACCCAAAGTCATTATCATCCAGCAAGTGGCAAACGTTTTGGTGTAAAGCTTTCCATACAGGTACCCATTATTTCATGTTAAAATCTTTTCTTCAACATTTTATACCACTCTCTCCTATCAAGAGGAGAGCTCATAAAACTTATACAACTCTGTGGCTTGTTACCTGTAAGACCGAGAGCTAGAACGATTGGAAGGAGTAGCAGAGGAAGGTTAAAAAGCTGCCACATAATTGAGACAAGAGTTACAAGCTGCAGACCTACAAAAGTGACATAAATGCTCATCAAATACATTATTCAGAGGACAGAAACATTGATCATGTTAAAAATGAGAAAGAAAACTGACCTTTGAATCAGGAAGCAAAAGCAATTTGGAGAGGATTTAACTCTTTCATCACCCTGATCTTTTGAACCTAAGAGATCATTCAGTGCAGATCAAGTTGCTGCAGGGCCGAATAAAGGAGGCAGAGCACAGAAGAGGCTAAGATGATGTCAAGTGATCAACTTCAGTTTTCTCTTCCAAATGACCTTTCATGTTTTGTCACTATTTCATTCTGTGCTACATGAACATTTTGCACTAATGAAGGATGTTCATGAGAGATGTTCCCCATCAAGTGCATCCTAAATGCTTGAATTTGTTTTGAAAAAGGAATATCATAGTAATATGTACAGAGTGTTGGTGAACACCCGACTTCCTATGAAAATTATGAGCCTATCACTTATATTAAATGCAACCAAAATGTTTGAACTACATATTCTTATTAAAATGAGTCTTGTTCACTGACATTGGATAGTTCTGATTTAGAGTTTTTCTGACTCAGTCTTGTAAAGTGTGTAACTTATTTTAAATATATATATATATATATATATATATATATATATATATATATATATATATATATAATAGTGGCTACTCAGCATATTATCACATATATTTTGCATATTAAGAAATAAATGCTCACATATGTCTAATGTTTTTAGTATTCCTGAGTGAGTATAAATAAGAAATGTCTGAGTTGAAGAAACTTTGCAATTTCTAATACAGGAACTTTCTAACCATTATTCACACTTTATAAACATTTATATACAGTGACACCATTGACTCTAAAGACAATTATATCAATTTAATTTTAGGCACATGGAAAAAGAGAGATGCTTAACCTTTGTAATTCCTAGAACCATATTTGGAAAAAGTGCAATTTCCTTTTTAACATTTTGATGAACAGGATTTAAAGTTCCAATTAATAACATTTTGTAAACAGAAATATAGTCAATGTAGTTTATTGGCTATTTTCCCATGGGGAGATAGTTTAGAGTTAGTAAACACAATATAATTATTAAATTAAAATTTCTTTCATTGTGATACATCATATGTGTTTGGCTGCAAAGCAGTACACATGAAGTAAACACCTTACATTTATGGCACATTTCCTTTTTGCAGCTTTATTTGACAGAATGAATCATCATTTAGATACTATTTTGCTTGATTTTCATATATTCATTAGTTTGAGGATATTTTACTTATGTATTACATTTTTGATGGAAAATAAAACTCAGTTTTATTTTTAATATGTGTAAATTGGAATTATTTACAGTTGTTCATTTTTTATTGTTTGGAGACCAGATTTCACTCTATTTAATAGACTGGTCTTAAAGTCACAGTGACTCTTGAGTCCCAACCATATACATTTTTAGAGTTAAATGAATGATGAGTCACCATATCCAGCCTAATTGTTTATTTTTATATAATCATTGACATATATATATATATATATATATATATATATACATATTTAGGAGTATATTACTTCATATGAATATGAAGTAATATACTCCTAAAAAAATCTTAACTATGAAAAATCCAGCTGCATATGCAGCAGAGAATGGTTCTGTCTGCTATCAAGAGGAGAAGCCCTTGGTCCTGTTCAGGCTGCTTGTGAGACAAGTACCCACTTTTAGCTAAATAATGAGTATACATATTCCAAACTGAGAATGAAAGAAGAGAACAAATTAATACTGATAAGACATGGGGAGTTAAATACTAGGAGAATAATTCTAACATGTACAAGATAAGCAATGAACTCAGCTTAGGGACTCAGCCCCTTGAAATGCTTGGTAGGAATATTCATATTCTGACACACACACATATACATATTATTAATGTAAGATACACAATCAGCAAAGTGGAAAACAGCTCATTTGTAGAACAGTTGACAAGCATTTGCCAGGTTTCTTCTTTTAATTTTTCATTGGATATTCTCTGTATTTACATTTTAAATGTTATCCCTTTCCCCCAATCTCATCTCCCTCCCATTACCTCCATGAAGGTGCTCTCTCCTGCAACTACCCTCTCCACCTCAGCACCTTGGCATTCCCCTACACTGGGAAAACAAGCCTTCGCAGGACCAAAGGCCTCTCCTCCCATTGATGCCAGAGAATGCTATCCTCTGCTACATATGCACCTAGAGCCATGGTTCTCTCTTTGCAAACTCATTGGTTGGCATTTTAGTTTCTGGGAGCTGTGCTGCATTTGGTTAGTAGATAATTTTGTGCTTCCCAGGAGGTTGCATATTCTTTCAGCTCCTTCAGTTCTTTCTCTGACTCCTTCATTAGGGTCCCCATGTTTAGTACGATGCTTAGCTGCAAGAATCTTCTTTTGTGTCAGGATGGCTCTGGCAGAATCTTTGAGGAGGCATCCATATAAGGTTCTTCACAGTAAGCACTACTTGGCATCAGCAGTAATTTGTGGGTTCAGTGGCTACATGTGGGATGGATTCCCAAGCGAGGCAGTCTCTGAATGAACTTTTCTCCAATTCATGCTCCTCTGTTTGTACCTTTATCTCCTCCCATGAGTGTTTTGTTCTCTTTTTTAAGAAGGACTAAGGCATCTACCTTCTGGCCTTCCTTCCCTTTGAGTTTCATAAGTTCTGTGAATAGTTTTTTTGGGTATTCTGAGCTTTTTAGGCTAGTATCTGCTTATCACTGAGTACTTATGGTGTGTGTGTGTGTGTGTGTGTGTGTGTGTGTTTGGATGATAGCTTCAAGTTCCATTCATTTGCCTAGGAATTTCATGAAGTCATTGTTTTTATTAGCTGAGCAGTACTTCAGTGTGCAAATGCACCACACTTTCTTTATCCATTCTTTTGCTGAAAGACATCTGGGTTCTTTCCAGCTTCTGTCTATTATAAATAAGGCTGCTATGAGCATGGTGGAACATGTGTCCTCGTTAGATGTTGGAGCTTCTTTTGGGTATATGTTCAGTAGTAGTATAGCTAGCTCCTCAGGCTGTACTATGTCCAATTCTCTGAGGAACTGCCAACTGATTTCCAGAGTGGTTGTACCAGCTTACAATCCCACCAACAGTGGAGGAGTGTTTCTCTTTCTCCGCATCCTTGCCAGAATCTGTTCTCACCTGAGTTTTGAATCTTAGCCATTCTGACTGGTGTGAGGTAGAATCTTAGGGCTGTTTCTTTGGTATGACTAGCTACATTGATATCTTCAAACACCCCAATACATGTATGTTCAAATTTTGTACACTTATAAAACAAAATGGAGAGCAGAAATTAAAGTGCTTTTACTGTCAGTTGCCACTATGTTTTCTTACTAGATTATGTATAAATTTCTATCATGTTTTAAAATACATAGTATTCATAAATTACATATGTTTATGACTTTCCTAATGCACAATATTTAATGGTAACCTTAATCACTTATAGCCACCTTCCAAAAGTAGGTTCACTGTTTCTCCATCTTTAAAGAACTTCAAACACTGGAAGGTAAATTTGCATTCAGTGAAGCAACATGCTTGCTCTTCCATGATTAGAATCTGAAAGCAATGTGCTCATCTCTCTGCTTAAAGTAGAGTGATTTAGAGTCATATTGTCACTTTACAATTCTTGACTTCTAAATCTCCACCATCCATCTTGGAAACAAAAGAATATTATTGCCCGACAAATTGCTGAAGTCCCTTGGCATGCATGCATCATATCTAGCAGGCAGAACAAGAAAGGAATCAGCATCGTGTTAACTGCCTACTGCTCCAATCAGCAATGTTCTAAGCCTTTGTGACCATCACGTAAATCAGGACTGCTGGGACTCACAGCTAACGTCCCCTAGATTTCTTTCTTATCACATCTTTTCAATTTATTTTTAAAGGAACTGTGTAATAGCTGGATGATTTAAAAAATGACCTTCCGATCTAGCAACTCTGTGAGACCTCATGCTAATAAGGAGTTTAGAGGTGATAAACTCACATAAAATATATTTCAGACACAGACTCTCATGAGAATCCAGGGAATGTGCTTAGTTAAAGATTAAACTGCAAGCTGGAATGCTATGCTTGAATTTTTGTAAGACTTCCTATTTTCACAAGAACCAGAAACTTACATAATACACAAGTTACTTATAGTTTGCCCCAGTGTTTAATAAGCATTAGCCATGTTTTTGTGCATTTTGCTATAGAGATATGAATAATAAATAAAGATATATGGTATGATCTCTTTCTTTGAGTGGTAAATGCCTATATAAACAACCCACTGTAATAGATGGAGTTAACAAAACATGTATGGGTGTAGAAGGCACTAATCCAAAGGTGAGAAGGTTTGATGGAGTGTGTTCATGAGATGTTCTTGACAGATATGGGAACAGAGGAAGACAGTTCAGGAGTAGAGTAACGATGTTTCAGACTGTGAAACTATGTTCATGGTTCATGATAAACGCCTGAAGAATAGCTCAGGAAATCAAACTTCAAAGTAACTCTTTGTAATAAGGTCAGGAAACTGGCCATGGTAAGTGATTTCTTATTATTTTAATGAAATGTAGAATTGCCTGAGTGTTTAGATTAATGAAGTCATTATCTTTCTAGGAAAAAAGATTTCATGTTGAAAAAGACCACAATACACACCAGACCACGACTGTGTATATGAGGGAAATCAGGCACAAGGAAAGGTAAGAGAGGTAAAGCATATTGGTTTGTTTATCTGTTGTTTGAGACACGTGCTAGCTATGTTACTAGAGCAAAAACACAGGGCTTATCAATGAGCAAGAAACATCAAATATCTCACTCAAATAATCTTTAAATTGTTCTTATGTATTAAATTTAAATGTATTTATTCATGTGAATTGGATAAATTAAAACATTATTTAGTGAAAACCTGACTCTGAGACATGAGATAAATCTTATTTTTTTTCCTATCAAAAATGCTTATAAGTCTGTGTTTCAGTTCTTTTGGTAGTATAACAAATTACATGGAATATAGGTGGGAATAGGAGAAGTTCCATTTATCTCAGTTTTGGGACATGGAAATCCAAGATCAAAGTATAGTATGATCTAGTCCTGACAGAGTTTCTGGTTTGCAGCTAACCTTTCCAAATGATTTGCTCTTAGAAGTTGATTCTCCAACTACAACTTAAGAGTGAGAACAATTTTATGCTTAGTATTAATTTTCTGGTTCCATCCCACGAGCAATAGAGGAGTGTTTCTTCTTTTCCACATCCTTGCTGTAGAGCAATTACTGTCACCAGAGTCTTTTTTTCAACTTTATTAAAAAAAAAAAAGACAGAGATACATGTAAAGATTTTTAAAAGCATTTTTGCATAAAACTATATAGTTATATTTTGTCAGTACTTGGTTTTTTAAAGGTTTGATAGTATGCGTTGAAATCTTACTAGTTACAATGAGCGTAAAGTACACGTGAAACAAAACATAACATGGAAATAGTTTTCTTGGTGTGCAAAGATTAAACATAATAATTTTTAAATACCAAGAATTGCCACAATGCTATAATCTTAGCTCTTGAATTATTGATGATATAAGGTCTAGGTATACTTAATTCTTAGAGGATGCTATGCACTTCTTCCTTTTCTTTGCAATGAAGGACTGAGGCTTCCCCTTTGGCATTTCTTTTTTGAGCTTTATGTGGTCTGTGTATTGTTTCTTGGGTATTCAGAGCTTTCTGTGGCTAGTATCCAATTATCAGTGACTACATATCACCGGAGCTTTTGATCTTAGGCATTCTGAATGTTGTGTGGTAGAATCTTAGGGTTTTTTTTGATTTGCACCTCTGTGATGACTAAGGATGTTGAACATTTCTTTAGGTGCTTATCAGCCTTTTAAGATTTAGGTAAAACTTTCTTTGTAGCAGTGAACATGTGAAGCAGACCAACTGAATTAGTGTTGTGGCAGTAATGGACAAGTAATCCCAGTCTTCAAGGTATAAGTAAAAAGAACAGGGGAGGCATGCTCAAGTAAATCCTAAATACAGCATGGCAAGTTCCATTAGCTTATAAGACACAAAAATTATAATATCTGGGTTCATACTCTATTCCACAGGTTCACTAGGGTCTGTAGAAGTCACCCAGGTTCTGTGTGACTTTATGATACCTAAAACAACATGACTCTTAGAGGGATAGAACCTTATCCTCCAAGGCTCTGTAGAGGGTCACTAATTGTTTACTAAACAGAAGAAGTGCCTACAATTTGACCAAAATAGGTAATGAAGTTACTTCCTAGGCCTCAATTTCCTGAAGGCTGGTATCAAGACATATCCTGCTTCTGTGCTTCATTCTCTTCTCTATTTTATTTGTGGGTGTGTATATATTAATGTGTGCAGCTATATGTGGTGCATCTTCTATTAGGTTCAGGTTTTATATATATATATATATATATATATATATATATATATATATATATATATATGTGTGTGTGTGTGTGTGTGTGTGTATGTGTGTGTATGTGTGTATGTGTGTGTGTGTGTTTGTATGTGTGTGTGTATATGTGTATATGTACAAAACAGTACATGTCTAAATTGAGGCCAGAAGTTAGTCTTCTTTGTGATTCTTCAGGACAGCCAACCTTTGTTTTAGGAATAGAGTCATTTATTTCAGCTCACTGACTAAGAAAGACTGGCTGAAAATGAAGCCCCAATACTTTTTCCTCTCCTTCTCCCTAGTGCCATGATCACAAGTGTGTGCCAACATACTCTGGTTTCTGCATAGGCACTGGTGAGCCCAAGTCTTAATGCTGCACCACCACTACAATGTCAAGTGAGCTACCTCACAAACACTTCTTTTCTTCATATTTCTGGAACTGAAGAGTAAAAAGTTGTCAAAGGACACTGATTCCTTGCCCTAGGGCCCTCGCCTCTGCAGGTAATTACTCCCGGAAGTTTCTTGAGATTTGAGTTCCCAAAATAACCACAGAAGGTCTGGATGACCTCTGTGGAATGTTTCTATGCCCTAGGTGTGCCCCGGTATAAGGCTAAAAAAATGTATGATTCTTCCCCTTTGAATTTCCTCATTGCCCCCTTTGAATTTTCTCATTCCTCCTGTCCTCCCCCTTTTGTGGTTTTTGCCTTTATAAGCCTGTTACAAGTTCAGGCCAGGGTCGAACTCCTCTACCCCTGCGTGGTGTATGAGTCTCGACCTCAGCATGCTGGCCTGAGATCTCACTCTGTTTCATTTTCAATAAACTTCCTCGTGCGATTGCAGCAAGTCTAGTCTCGGTGCCTCGCTGGGTGCGCGCCTCTCCTGAGATTTGAGTGAGGGTCTCCCTTCGGAGGTCTTTCAGAACTACATATAGGTACTGATTTATCTCCAAATTCACCAGTTATTTTTTTTTTCTCTTAGGTCAAGGCTGACTGTCCCTTCCTCACCCAGGGTTAATTGTGACACTTTATTAAAACAATAATGCATGAATGCAATTTTTGTGATGTGTGGTCATTGATGTATTGACTTAGTTATATCTGTCTCTAAGTAATTATTTCTCAAGGTTTCCCCATACTTTTATTGAGTAACTATCTCTATTCTGCTGAGGGATAGATTGTCTATGCCAGTGTACCTTCACTCTGGCAGCTTAAAACTCATTATTGGACTTTAAGTTCATTATAGTTATAAACATTTTTATTTAATGTTTTTCTGAACTTTCGTTGAATACAATCACTAAATTCTTAATTTGATAAGGTTGCAGGCAAGAATGACAGTTTAGCACGTGTATTTTTAAATATGGTTAATTTGAATTTTAAACTTTCATATCTCACACAAGCTATTTTACAGTTACATAAATGGTAAAGGTTTAATGACTTGATAATGAATAATCAAATTAAGGCCAGTCAGAAGAATACATAGGTTGTCAGACTGCCTGAATTCCATACCCACATTTAGGCTCACAAAGATCCAGGTTATTACAGTTCTTGCCTGCCTCCCTGGTTGCTCCCACTGCCCATCTCCTGTTCTCAATTGGGTGAATATT